>NC_040912.2:53804379-55053636 GCF_004126475.2 Phyllostomus discolor
GGAGGGCAGCATATGTGGTATCTAGAAAATGGCATTGCTGAACAAGCAAAGCTGATAGACTGCTGCATGTTTCAAGAGATAGTGGTGCAGAAGAGCTTCCAAAGTGAAGCCTATTGTGAGACAATCAAGTGTTTAGTGAGGGGCATGTCTGTTAGTGCATGGGGAATTGTAGTGATATCAGAAACTGGTGAAAGTAAAGGGCTTTGGATGGCACATCCAACAGCAGAATAAATTTGCTGAGGAAGCCAGTGTTTGGGAAATGCAGAATAAAATAAAAAGTAACATTTTCACTTAGCTTTGATAGGTACTGTCCCTTTCCAAAAGAGAAATTTTAAATCTTTTTTAAGAGTGAAGATCCAACTTTCCTTTGTAGTATCAACAGCAGTAGCAAACTCTGAGACCTTTTCAGGTGGAACCCACTTTATTGTGTGTATGGTAGAACCACGGCTTGGTTCTTGTGAACTTTAGGGAAGAGTGTGTTGTCTGTAGGACATCATAGTGACTGGTCCCTTGCTTGGCTAATTGCTGTTTGGGACCCTGAGTCTTCCAGGTCTTTAGTAAGACTTAGTCTCCCGGGTTGAATGGGTGCAAGGGCTTGTCAGATGGGGTAGATGGACCTGCAATGAGAAATGTTATGCAGAATTGTTAGTGTTTGTGCTAGATGTTGTGCATATTGTTTGATTTTTTTATTCATGTTTTAAATCTAAAGGGGATATTCCTAAAACAGAAACTTGGAAAGATCTCCCATAAACTATTTCCAACAGCTTAATTTAAGCCTGTTTTGGGATGCTACCCTAATTTGGAGCAAGGCGATAGAAGTACCTGGTCCCATTTCAAGTATATTTCCTGGCATATTTTTGCCAGGATCCTCTTTATGGTGTGGTTCATTTTCTCAGTTTTCCTAGTAGTTTCTATTGAATCTGTAGTACCTGTCTTATCTTCTGGGAGATTTCTGAAGTGAACCGTGGTCCATTGTTACATTGAATGCTGTAAGAAGTCTATTCAAAGTTGATTTCTTTTGAGTAGATTCTGCTACCTCTGTTGCCTTCTCAGTTCTACTGGGGTATGCCTCTACTCATCCAGAAAAAGTATCTACAAAAACTAATAAAAACTTAAAGTTTCCTCTGACTTTAGGAATCTGTGTAAAGTCAACTTGCCAGTCCTCAGATGGGCGTAGCCCTTTATATTCTACTCCCCTTTCTACTGGGGCATGTTCTGTCTTAGGATTGGTTTTGGTGCATATCTGACAGGCTTGGGTAATCTTCTGAATGGTCTTCTGTAAATGAGGGTCCTTCAGATGTGGTCTAATGAGGTCCATTAAAGCATCCCCTTCCATAATGGATCCTTTCATATAGGTTTTTGAGGTTACTAGAGCTTCAGGGGGTAAGATCATATCATAGCAAGTTGATATTGCATGTAGGGTTAGGGTCAGTGTTAGACAATCCCCAATTATAGGCCCATTTCTCATCTTGTTCTTTATAATGGGGTTTAAATTCTGACAAGTCCAGGTGGGGAATCAAAGCACCAAGAAGTGCTGACCCTGGCAGCTTGTCTTTTTGCTTTATTGGCAGTTTGTTTTCCCTGGCTGGTTTGGGAACAGTTCTGCTGTTTTGAGCAGTGCATTATGGCATTCTGGTTTGGGAGATTTACTGCCTTTAGCAATTTAAAAACCTCTGTTGCATGTTTCATGTCCTTACGCCCTGAGGCGTATCCCCTTACGCCGTAAGGAGTATCCCCAGTATAATTCTAAGGCTCGGGTGAGAGCTGTCAGTTCGGCCTTTTGTGCTGATGTTCCTATGACAAGGGCCTGAGCTTCTATTACCTTGTGTATAGTGACTACTGTGTTCTTGTTTGTCATTGACTGTTCTTTGTGAAGCTGCTCCCATCTGTACATAATTCCAAGTCAGGTTCCATCAGCAGCTGGTCCAGTAGATCTGACTGCTGGAGTAAACTTGGTCAATGATTTCCCAGCAATCATGCTGGAGGTTTGAGCATGTCTCTGAGTCCAGGAACAGGGTGGCCAGATTTAAGGTAGTGGTGTTTTGCAAGTCAGCATTTAAGTTGTCTAATGAAATGGCTTGACCACGTGGTAAGGGGCAAATACCATATGATCTCACCTTTAACTGAAACCTAATCAATAAAAGAAAAAAGTAAGTAAAATATAACCAGAGACAGTGAATTAAGCACAATCTGAGAGTAACAAGAGGGGAAGTGGGAGGGGATAATGGGGGAAAGTGGGGAGGGCTTTAGGAACAACTATAAAGGACACATGGACAAAACCAAGGGTGGGGTGGAAGCAAGGGAGGGAGGTGGGTTTGGCTGGGGTGGGGTGGGAGTAAACACAAACTGTAACTAAACAACAATAAAGTAATTTAAAAAAATGGTTTGATATTTCCCCATGTACCCTGGTGTCAGGCAGTACCCTTTCTTGTAATATTTTTCAGCGAGAATTTCTACCCTTTCTTTGTGAGTTTTGGGCAGCCATTTCTCCACTGGCCCTCCTCCTTGTAATAGGTACATTGATTGGCGCCTGGTGGGTCTTTCCCCCTTCCTTTCAGCACCCACCTCTCCTCTGGTTTCCTTATACCGTTTCTAAGAAAACAGCCTGTTTTAATTTCCTTGTTTCTCATAAATGTTAAAGGCTATGTCCACCAGCTAGGAAGGATTCATTCCCAATGCCCTGTCTAGGTGTAGGAGGTATTCTCTGATATCTGGGGCACTTTGCCCAATAAAAGTCATATTCACCATCAGGATATTTTCTAGTGCCTGTGAGTCAGCATCAGTGTGCTTTCGATAAGCCTGAGATATCATTTCCAAAAATCTCAGAAAGGTCTTTGTTTGGTTTCTATTGAAAGGCCTATATCATATCCAGGCTCTATTGTTTAGGTACCCCTTTATTAAGTCCTTCCAATATGCGCCTTTTGTAATGTTCTAGGAAATATAGGTTACCACTATTGGGTCCCAGTTGGGCTTGTCAAGGGAATCACCCCAGCTGGGTTGGGGGTCCCATTGGGATTCTCTTGATGTAGGCAATGACCTTCTTCATTAGCTTTGTTTATGACTTGTTGCCTTTCATCTATCATTTGTAGGATGTTAAGGAGAGCCTGTACATCTGTTTAGCTTAGATGATGAGTGGCAAAAATGGAAAGATCCACCATTTTCTAAGGGTCCTCCTTATATAAGAGTTGTAATTCTTTGATTTCAATAATTTTGAAGTGGAAGATGGAGTATGGGCCCAAAAGTAGCCAGTGGGCTAGACTTCCTGGTTTATTCCACCTATAGGGCATTGCCTTGAAGGGAATTGTCTTGCTCCAAATGGATTCTCTGTGGCCAAACTGGGTGCCCTGCTGGGTCTTCAAGAGGGAGATCATTCTTTTGTTGCATAAGGGTGGGGCTATTGCCCCTCTGGGCCCTATTTCAATAATATCTAGCAGCGAGGGTGGTAGTGGGACAAATCTTCCTGTTGCTAATCCAGGGTTCCCTGGGTTCAGGGTGTTAAGGAGACATATTTACTAATTTCACTCTTCTTCCTGTGCCTTACTATCAGGGAGGGGTTTTAAAGTCAATTCCAGTCTCTGCATCATTAATTTGTTCCCTTTCTTTGCCAAATCCTTCTTGTGTAAAGACATAAATACCTGGACATGTGGGATTTCATCCCATTTCCCTGATCTTTGGCAAAACAATTCTAATTATATGAAGGTGTAATAATTTAGGGAACCATTTTAGGGGCCATTTTCCCCTGTAGTCTAAAGTATACATAGGCTAAGCAGTATTACAATAGAAAGCCAATTCCTTTTTAGTCATTGAATGATAGCTGTACATGGACCAGTCTGCTAAAATTCAGCCTAATGGGCTCCCTCCAGTAGTTGAAACAAAAAATCCATTATGGCACAAAAGTACAAACTCAGAACTATAACTATAATAAAACTCCACACAAAGTAGGAACGTATAAACAAAACTTGGATTCATAATTCCATTATTTCAAATGAGTGCTCATAAGCAAGTCTTAGTGTCTTATCTTCTGCTGATACCGGAAGTTGTCCTAATTGGACCCAAATGTCATGAAGCCTAAGTGGCAGGAATAGCTACTGCAAATGGCTGGTACTGCAAATGGTGCTAGGTAGGCCCAAGTAGCATGAAGCCCAAGTGGCACAAAGCCCAAAGAGCAGGGATAGCCTGCCAACCGGTACCACAAATGGTCCTAACTGGACCCATGTGTCTCAAAGCCAAAGTGACAGGGATAGAGGACTCCTGGTATTCATGCTGATTTGACATACCCAGTCTTGAAGTCCATCTGCTATCCAGGCCTGTTTCTTTTCATTAGCCAAGTATTTCAAGCAGCTGAGCCCTTGAGTAAAAGTGCAGGGAAATTCCCCAAGAAAAGCTCTTGGTAGGTGCTGGGAAACCTACACAGTCTCACCCTCCTGGAGTCAGCTTGCCACAGGCAGCAGGGACCCCCACCTGGACCCTAAGGGACTTACTGAGGTTTATGCTCTCCTATCTGGGTTACCAAAACTGTAAGCAAACAAAACAGAGCTTCAGCTGCCTGCTGCCACAAAAGCCAAACTTGCAAGACAGGTGCTGGTGCAAAAGGAAAGAAGTTTTATTTGGGTGCTGCACTCTTGGGAGAATGGTGGACTTCTGTCTCAGAGACCATTTAATCTTCCTGGTCAAGCCCAGGCTTTTATAGGGAGAGTGGGGAGAGTGTTTTTCCTTTCTAATTATATTTCTAGCTTTTGGTGCTTGGGCCCTATCCATCCTTATTTCTAGCTTTGATTGGGTCCTATCTATCTTTCTGTCTTTCTGTGTGCTCAGTGTAAGAACCTGCCCCTGTTGCCATCCTTGCCAACAGGGGAGATTGTCAGATGCTCTGACTGACTGTCTTTGGTAACTTTATGATGAAGAAAAGTGTGAGAGGAACACAAATAAGGCAGTATCCAGCTCAGCATGGGAAAAGTGTTGTCAAATAGGGTTTTGTAGATGTGCATCTATTCAAGCTGAATGTATAAATCTGAGTAAGAATTTCCTAGGTAAATATATCAGTCAGGGGGTCAGCAGAAAACACATTCAGCCCTGATAGTTAAAGTGGAGGTACTACCTATAACAGTGTAGGCAAGAGCAAAGAAGGAATGCAGGGGTGGGATAAGTGGGAGACTGTAGGCATATGTCATTTTATTGTATTATACTTTTTTGTGTTTCACAAGTATTACAGTTCTTACAAATTCAAGGTTTGTAACAAATCTGTATTGAGCAATGTATGTAACCAAATAACCAGTGGGGTCGTACTTCTTGCTGCCAACAGGCAAAAATTCGGGAGGCAGAGTTCAGTAGAAAGGGAAAGGAATCTTTTTTTTTTTAATTGTTCAAGTACAGTTGTCTCCATTTTCTCCTCACTGCTCACCTCTGTCCCACACAACCTCACCTCCCACCCTGGATCCTACCCCCCTTTGGCTTTGTCCATGTTGAGGAAGGAAGTTTTTATTCAAAGGCTATACAGTTTGAAATAATGGCAGGTTTCTGCCTCAAAGCCCATTTCCTTTAAGACACACAAAAAAATCACCTTACCACTCTCTGCCAGCTCAGTTGAAGGCTGCACCAGGAACTACTTCTCCCACCCAAAAGTACAATCCTTTAAGAAATACACAGGGCTTAGCTGACTTCCAGTCACTGTCTGGCTTCAGGCATCTTTCAGAGTCTGTGCATCCAGGCATCCTACTCATAGTACGTTGCCCTCTTCCTCCAGTTGCTACTCGCTGGTATGTCTGTGTGCCTGGCCAGGCAGGACCTGCACAGGGCAGGTGCAGTCATCAGTGCTGCCACAGCCTCCTGTGTGGGGGAGGGCATGGGACTTATTGCCTGGCCACATGGCTTCCAGGGCCCACAGAGCCAGGCTTCCTTCCCTTCTGCCCTACCAGCCTAGTGCCTGCTATGTACCTGGCCAGGCAGGCCTGTGCAGCACTCGAGGAGGAGCACCAGTACCTGGATCACATGGCCTCTAAGGCTTGTTGGCCCTGGAACTTGAGCCTCTGGCTGCCAGGTAAGAGGGGAGAATGAAGAGAGTAACATCGCCCGTTCTTTCTTTTTTATAAAGTTAGGCTTGAAAATCCCGTGCAAGTGGAAACACAGGAGTGTATTTCCCTCCATTGTGGTACGCTGCCTGGTTGCTTGGGCAACTGCCCATGTGCAGTCCCCTGCTCTGCCTAACCTCTTCCTTATCTCTTGGCAGGGTGCAGCCTCTTGCACTGCTCCAGGGTCTCTGTTCCTCTCTACCCTGTGGATCTGTCCAGACTGCCCCCACCCCCATTACATGCACACAACATTTTTCCAAGAGTATTTGTTTATTTTGCATCCATGTTACATTTTGGTACTTCTCACAATACTTCAAACTTTTAAATTGTATTTATTATGATGATCTTGGATCAGTGATCTTCATTGTAATTATTGTAATTGCTTTGGGGCACCAAAACCTTGCCCATATAAAATGGCAAACTTAATAAATAAATGTGTGTGTTCTGACTACTTCACTGACTGGCCATTCTCGCATCTCTCTTCATCCCCTAGGGCTTCCCTATTCCTAGAGCCACAAAAATATTGAAATTAGATCATTTAGTAACCCCACAATAGGCTCTAAGAGAAAAGAACTCTCACACGTTTTTCACTTTAAATCAAAATCTAAAAATGATTTAGTGAGCAAGCCATGTTAAAAGCTGAGATAGGCTGAAATCCAGGCCTCTTGCAGCCAAGTTGTCAATGCAAAGGCAAAGTTCTTGGAGGAAATTGAAAGTGCTATTCCATTGTGAATACAAATGGTAAGGAAGTGAAACAGCATTATTGCTAATATGGAGAAAGTTTTAGTGGTCTGGATAAAAGATCAAAATAGCCACATTCTAATGCCAAACCTAATCCAGAGCAAGGCTCTAACTCTCTTCCATTCTATGAAGGCTGAGAGAGGTGAGGAAGCTACAGAAGAAAAGTTTGAAGCTATCAGGGGTTGGTAGATTTAGGTTTATGGAAAGAAGCTGTCTCCTTAACATAAAAGTGTATGCTGAAGCAGCAAGTGCTGATGTAGAGGCTGTAACAAATTATGCGGACCTAGCTAAGATAACGAATGAAGGTGGTGTAGGGGCACAGAATGTTATTTTTACTCCTACTTCTTAAGTTCTTCTAGCTGGGCTAGTAATCAAATTAAACAGAGAGAGATTAACAGAAGAAAGTGTCTAAAATTTATTTTATGAATACTTTTTTAAGGGTCCATAAAAGATGTGATCCAAAGGCAAATTAGGCAGTTGAGGCTTCTGTGTCATTTTGGAGCTAAGAAGGGGAGGGCAGTTTGTGGTTTGGGACTTCAAAGGGCAGTAATGCAATTCACATGGAGATGGTAAGGCAAGTGTTTGGTAATTGAATGCTGGGCCTTCTTGAACTATGGAACATTGAGATGACTTTGAATAATGGACCTTGCTAGGTTTTTCTCTATTACACACTAGTTTATATTAAACGATAGTTATCTGTCATCATATCTCCCTTTAGGCAGTTAAGGGGGAGGTCAATTTTTTTCTTTTATTTTTTAAAAACCAGCTTAAAATCAATATACCAAAATGGGGTTGTAAAACTTTGCTTCCCTTTTGTGGCTACAGTAAACAACAGATGTTCAATATCAACAAAACAGACTTATATTGGAAGATACCATCTAGGACTTTCATAGCTAGAGAGAAATCAATTCCTGGCTTCACAGCTTCAAAGGACAGGCTATTTCGCTTGTTAGGGCTAATGCAGCTGGTGACTTTCAGTTGAAGCTAATGCTCATTTACAATTCTAAAAATCTTAGGACTCTTAACAATTATGCTAAATATACTCTGCTTATGCTTTCTAAATGGAACAACAAAGACTGGATGACATCACTTCCCGCTTATTTTTTCATTTTTTCCTCTTTATTGAATTTATGGGTGACTCTGGTTAACAAAGTTTTGCGTGCACAATGCCACAACACATAATCTGTACACTGTATAGTGTGTTCACCACCCAGGTTAAATCTCCACCCATCACCATTTGTCCCCCTGTGTACTCTCCTCCACCACTCCACACCCCACCTCCCCCTGGCAATCACCACACTGTTGTCTTGTGCATAAGTTTTCTCTCTCTCTTTTTTTCAATCCACCAAGCTCCCACCCAATCTCCCAGTGCCCTTCCATAGCTGTCAGCCTTCTCTCCATCTATGAATCTGTTTCTATTTTGCTTATTAGTTCATTTTGTTCATTAGATTCTATAAATATGAGTGAAATCATCTGGTACTTGTCTGTCTCATTTCACCTAGCAGAAAGTTCTCCAGGTCCATCCATGCTGTCACAAAGGGTATTTTCTTTTTTTTTTCCACTGCTGCATAATACTCTGTTATGTAAATGTACCATAGTTTTTTTTATCCATTTATCTACTGATGGATACTTGGGCTGTTTCCAAATCTTGACTATTGTAAATAATGCTTCAATGGACATAGGGTTGCACATATTTTTTTTGAATTAGCAGCACATCTTTTTTACATGTTTTATTACACATTTAAAGTCCACTGATGAGACCTATTGCTCAGAAAAGATTCCTTTCCAATTATTACTGTTCATTGATGATGAACCTGGTCATAGAAGAGCATGGATGGAGATGTACAATGAGATAATATTATTTTTATGCCTGCTAACACAACATCCATTCTGTAGCTCAGATCAAGGAGTAATTTTGACTTTCAAGTTTTATTATTTAAGCAGTGCATTTTGTAAGGTTATAGATGCCATAGTGATTTCTCTGATGGACCTTGTGAAGTAAATTGAAAACATTCTGGAAATGACTCACCACTCTATATGCCATTTTAAAAATATTTGTGATTCATGGGAAGAGTCAAAATATCAATATTAATGGGCATTCGGAAAAAGTTGAGCCCATCCGTTATGGACGATTGTGAGGGTGCAAGACTTTAGTGGAGAAAATAACTGCAGATGTGTTGGAAAGAACAAGATAACTAGAAGTGGAATGTGTGACTCCTGAAGATGTGCTGCAATCTCATGACAAAACTTTAACAAATGAGGAGTTGCTTTTTATGGATGAGCAAAGAAGGTGCTTTCTTGAGATGGATTCTATTCCTGATGAAGATGCTGTGAAGATTATTGAAATGACAACAGAGGATTTAGAATGTTACATATACTTAATTGATAAAGCAGTATCAGGGCTTGATTCCCAATTTTGAAAGAAGTTCTACTTTCAAAAATTACAATCAAATAGGATAGCATGCTACAGAGAAATCACTTATGGAAAGATGAGTTAATTGATGTGGCAGATTTCATTGTTGTCTTGCCACAGCTTCCCCAACCTTTAACAACTACTGCAATCAGTCAGCAGCCATCAACACTGAAGCAAGACCCTCCACCAGCAGAAAGGTTACTGACTGGCTGAAGGCTCAGGTGATAGCATTTCTTTCTAGCAATAAAGTATTTTAAAATTAAGGTATGTATTTTTTAAAAATATAATGCTATTGCACTCTTAATAGACTACAATGTAGTATAAACATAACTTTTATATGCATTGGGAAACAAAAAAATATTTGTATTTACTTGCTTTACTGTGATATTTGCTTTACTAGGGTAGTGTGAAACCAAAGCTGCAATATCTCTGAGGTATTCCTGTATTACCTCTTCATAGGGCCAAAGGCACAAGAAGGAAGTAGAGTTCCTGGATCTCAGTGAGAGCTGGAACTGTGGAGGAGGGACCACCTGGTTTATGCTGTAATTATGAGTGGGACCTAGCTACTTCCAGAGAGATACAGTGCCTACACTAGGAGGGAGCTGTGAAGAAATTCCTTGATCTCTTTCTCTTCCCATTGGTGTATTTCATTGGCCAAACATAATGAAAAGTCAGCTGGCAAGGGAACTGGATACTGCAGTGTCAAGAGCATTGAGCAGGCCAGAGCGGGCTGGAAATGGATGGAGTTTGGAGGATAAAGGAAAATAGCCAGGGGATAAGGGAGCAATGGCAATTACAGCAAGAAGGAACATTATGGGCTAATACACAGAAATGCAAAGGATTGGCCACCTTGTAGAATAACAAGGAGAACAGGAGGCAGAGAAAGTAAAAGTATAGCAGGAGAGGGTTAAGTAAATATTGATAATAGCTAATACTTTTTGTTCCAGGAACTTGACTAAATACTTTACATAATTTATTCCATTCAATCCTCACGTTATTATAAGGTTGTTCCTATCTTGTAGCAATTATGACTCTTGTCCACAAATGCATATGCATTTTTTAAAAATCTTCAGTCAAGGACATTTTTCATTGCTTTTAGAGAGAGAGGAGGGAAAGACAGAGAATGACAGTGGAGAGAGAGAAGTATGTGAGAGAGAAAACTTTCAGTCTGTAGGGTGATTCTCCAACAAACTGAGCCACAACAACGAGGACTACTGTGTTTTTGTCTTTTAACATCATATCAGATTTGGCTCTTAGCCATTACTCCATCTTGGTAAATTTTAACTCAGTTACTATTTTGGTGCCTGCCTTCTCTATTTTGCTACATAGAAGTCCAGGAGATTTATATGTTGCCCACATAAATGGAGAGGACACTTAATTTCCAAGGCCACTAGAGATTCTCCTTACCTCTTTGTTACTTGAAATCCTGGATTCTCAGCCCTGGGTGGCACAGTGGAGCCTTTGTGACAGGCAGTCTGCCCTCTTCATAAATTCTTTATCATTCTTAAAATCTTAATCTGTGTCAGAATATTTTGATAAGGTTCTTAAGAGGTATATTGTATCTTATCCATCTATCATACAAGGTTGCACTTTGAGTAATAAATTTATATTAATAATAATCTCTGACAATTTTTTATTTTTATATTTTTGTATCCTGTATTGGGAGAACTATAGGCAGTTCATGCTCCTTAGAGACTGGGAGATGCTCCATTTTATCATCAATGCTCTTAAGCAGAGGTTATAAAACTTTTTTGGTAAAGGGCTACATATTAAGTAATTTATACTTTGCAGGTCAGGAGACAAAATAGAAGCTATTATGCAAGTACTTATACAATAATAGAAGAATCAAAATCTACAAAATTTTTATTATATTTATAATAACAACAAGTACAAATATTTTGTGATACATATTTCTAATGAGAATAATGGAATTCTTTTTTGGAGAGGGTATCATTTTACTGAATTGGGGTGCAAAATTAGTGTTTATGTCAATGCTGATCTGTATATAAGCATGTATATATTTCATACTTGAAAATGTCTTTTCACACAGAAAGGTGCTTTAACTGGTTATAATAGTTCATAGGCAAATGATTTTAATTTAGCATACTCATTGCCTGGAAAGCATTAATAGAATTTATTAGGTTTTTCTTGTGATATTTGCCTTTTATATGACATTATATTGCAGGTTAGTCACTTAGAATTAAAAATTAAGTGGAGGCTCCTCAATTGCACAGTTAAGTGGGTTTTGAAGTACAGAAGTTTTCTTTGTACTTATATTTAAGTCTGAAAAACACTGCTGTAGTTTGAGCACAGAAAATGTATCTCTCAAAATTTGTGGGGAAATAGAAATCTCATATTTGTTTTAACTTTTGCCAGCATGGGAAGTATATAAAGCAGCCCAACACTATTCGTGATTCAAAAAACAACCATCGAAATGACTTACTGCCATACAGTTTTACATGTACTTGTTTTGTCTTGTAAATTTAGGTTGAATTCATTAAAAAACATTATTAGGTCCATAAGAAAAGCTAATTTCCAGAGCTATTAAGTGTTCAATGGTTGAAGGTGAATCTTCTTATTCATAAAAATCTCATTCCATACCATGAGCTTTAAAAAATCACATTAGAACTTTACCATTATTACAATAAAAGTACTTTGTGATAGTGTGAGTCAGGCTTCCATTTCTGAGAAAAGTTCATGGAACTAATAATGGTTAAGGCTATCAAAGCAAATGAAAGTTATTTTTAACACTGTAGGCTTAAAGTTACATGATAAATTCATGTATTTTCCTCACAGTATCTGTTGATGAATAATAAAATGTCAATGTAAGAAACATTCAGTCCTGTAGAGAATTTTTGTGAGTTTGAATGAAACTGACAACAATTGTCAGGAAGCAAAATGTCAATGGATTGAGAAAATACTTTGGAAAAATGGCAGTTCTGCCCTGTCTTATACATCACAATCAAAAGAGAGTACTTAAGTTGGTTACATGAAATCCATTGGTGATAGATTAGGGAGGTGGGAGGAAGCAAAGCAGGGAAACTTCAGGGATTGGCTAAAAAGTAAAAGAATAGACACATCTTTTACGTAGGTGTCTATGGGATAGGTAACTGTCAACAATTAACTCAACAACAGTGAGGGGATTTGTGGTCTCCACTCTGTTGTGGTATCTGTACTTTGAGGGCTTTGGGAAAAGGAGTTCCTTGGATATTCCAAAGTTATGTTATCATAGATGCAAAAAGGCAAGAGACAGGCTGTTGTATGGGAAGATTCTAGCCTAGGACATGACTACCTGTCATAAACTGCTTTCAGTTAATAACTTTTAATTTCAGACCATCCTTTGTGGTTATAGTAGGTCTCTGAGTTAATAAGACCACCATGCAGGCCTTGCCTGAGCTTGTTAGGTTTAGTATATAGCTCCTTTTTGTCCACACAATGAATAATCATAGGCTTTAAACACTCTATGTTTTTACAAGCTCTGTAAGTTCATCTTAGTCTCTTTTTGATCCGCATATAATTTTTACCACCCTAGGGTGGAACATATCTTAGCAGATTCCACTTAAGTTTTATTGAAGTAGTTTTTTTTGCAACTGATTTTGGAAATATTGTTGTCTGTAGTTGTTTCCCACAGGCTAGTCATAGAGGCTAATTCTTCAGTCACTTCAAAATCAGCATTGACTCATATAAAGAACAATTGAGCAGTATCCATAACATTTGTCAACTCATCAAAGCCAAGGAAAACCACTCAAAATAATGTGCCTTTGTTATTTATTTTTATTTTTAAAAGATTTTATTTATTTATTTTTAGAGAGGGGGAAAGGAAGGAGAAAGAGGAGAAAAAGATCTATGTGTGGTTGCCTCTTGCACGCCCCCTACTGGGGACCTGACCTGAAATACAGGCTTGTGCCCTGACTAGAAATCGAGCCAGCAACCCTTTGGTTCACAGGCCAGCACTTAATCCACTGAGCCACAGCCGTCAGGACTAATGTGCTTCATTTTTAAATTGATAGTTGATATTGCTCCCAATGGTTTCAACTCTCAGTTGAATAGTCCTAAGCAAACTTATTCTCTTTGGACACACTACTTCTACTTCTATAATCAAACATGACTTCATTAACTCACCATTAGTAAACGGCTTTCCTTGCTTGGCTAACAAATGAGCCCCTCACAAGTTCACTTTGGTTACAGTCTCATTTTCAGGTTTTTTTTTTAACCTTTGTAAAAAGAAATTTTACTATGATGAGACATTTTGTTTTAAATTTTGTAATTTTTCAGACCACTAAGGTTTCTGAGTTGGACATATTGTGATGAGTGTTTAATTGGGCATATATTGTATACTTTTAGTATGGATATAATGTCATTTAATAATAAACAAAATGCTTTGATATCTGATTCAATAACAATGTAGTCCATCTTCAGTGCATGCTGTAAGTACGGCGTGTGTTATTTTCTTATTTTGATGTGATGAGTTTGTGCTGGTAATATAATAAATTGGGGTTAAAGTAATACACATTATATTTGAAATGCTGTCACATTATATCTGTGCTGCTATAACACACCAAACAGGTGTGCAAAGCAATGAGCATGATAGTGTCATATATGGTTGTTGTCACAACCACTCAACTGTTTTAGTGCAAAACAGCCATAGACATAAACAGATGAATGCATTTGTGTTCTAATAAATCTTTATTTGTGGACACTGAAATTTGAATTTCTTATAATTTTTTTCTATCATGAATTATTATTATTCTTTTGATTTTTAAAAACAAATATGTATAGATAATTCTTAGTTCAATGGTCATATAAAAATGGTCAGCTGGCTGTATTTGTCCTCTAGGTCATTGTTTGCTGACACTTGCTGAGCTTTGATAATTAGTAGAATCTCAGAGACATTGAAAAATACAGATCTCTATGTCCTGCTTTAAGACTTGGTATACAAAGTTAGGAAACCTTAGCTATTTTGTTTAGCATCATATCCCAGCACAAAGATACTCAGTAACTATTTTTTTTTTTTAGTATGTAAGTGATAGACAATTCCTGGTATATGGTAAGCCTATAAACATCTGTTGGGAGCATGAAATGAATGAGTGATTTACTATATATCTTATACAATATATGGGATCCTAAACATAATGGGACTAAATGAATTGTTTAATATTAGGTTAAAAATAGAGAGGCTAGGCCTATGGAGCATGAAAAAGTGTTCAGTAGCTGGGAATCATTTTGTCTAGATTACCAATTTAAGTTATAAAAACTGCAGAGCATATTATTTTGGCTAACTCAGGTGTGAGGAAAGTCATAGCAGACAAAACACACTGTAGGCTATTTTAATAAGACTCCTTACTGTTAGATTGTATAATTAAATTCCTTGAAAATAATTATGCAGAGAAAAATGAAAGAATTTTCAAGAAAGAAAGAATTTCAAGCCAAAGAAACTAGTAGCTAATAGTGTTTTCAGGAGGGTGAGTTAGTGTATTTTAACAATCGTATTTGACTACTTAAATAATGTCTCCCCTCTCTAATTAATGAGTACTTCCAGGAACCTGATTTGTCTCTGGGATATGGGTAACTGTGGGACATAGACCTGCTAGCCAAAGGTACATTTTACACTACATTTTCTTACTGACTAGGAATGTGTGCACATAAACATCTCAGTTGGTTTTTAAACATCACCTTTAGCTTGACACTATGTTCCAGGAATATGAACTCATTTATCACCTCTGAGTCATTCCTCCTTCTAGCAGCCTTAACTTTGTGTTCTGTCACTTCCTAGAGCAATATTGGATGTGACACTGCAGTGTAAGTACAAGTTTCATGTTTGGTTTATTTTTCTGCTACAAGTAGAGAAGGGTTGCTATACTGGCTTTTTCACATTCTAACTGTGCACTTGTATTCAAGGTGCTTACCCTTCTGGAGCCTTGGTTTCTTCCTCTGAGAAGTTGTAATGTGATCTACTTCAGAGCTTGATTATGGAGATTAAATGAGACATTATGTGTCAACTGCTGAGCACAGTGCTTGGAGAATGGTAATTGTAGATATTCATACCAGTGATAAATTTCATAATTTAATATTTCTTAATTTTAGATGACTAGGTGACTGTTGACACTGTGTAATATAAGCTTATTATGGACAGAGTTAATGGTTAACTACTTACAAATGTGGGATGGATGAACTACAGTGCTTTAATATCCACGGGATAGCTCATGAGTGTGTGTTGCCTGTGTGTGTACTATTTTTAAGTACTATTTTTCTTGTTTTCTAACTTTGCTTGAAAAAAGTTAATGCAAATCTTGTTAATAAGATTTGTGGTAAGAAATACAAGGGCTATTTATCATTCATTATTCATTAATTTACCCATTAATTTTTAATTTCAACAAATACTGAACACAGTGTTCCAAGTGTTGCGTGACAGTGAAGAACAAAATGTGAACTCTGCTTCTAAGGTGCTCATCTGTAGCAGGGGAGACAATGGAGTTAGTGGTTGATGCAGTAACACAGAGTAAGTGCATGGTGATATGGGAATTAATGGAAGGGGCACCTACCCTGGTTTTGGGAGACCAGAAATTTCCCAGAGGAAGAAAATCTTTGCAGGCACCTAGTGATGAGGAGAGTGCCCCATCAAGCAGCAGAAGGAGCAGTGAAAGCATCTGGAGGGGTTTTTATGCGTCTTGTAAGCCATGTTGTGAAATGCAAACATGATGCTAAGGTTAAGAAGGAATCTATGAAAAGTTTTAAGTACACAAAAACATTTCTGTTTAGAAATATAATTTTGGTAGTAGTGCGAAACAAGTTAAGTTTGTGGGCAAGGATGTTACAGAACAGAAATGGGGTTCTGCTGCCCACCACTGTCCATAGGTAAACTCCGGAAGCAGAGGTTTGGTGAAAAAGGAAAGTGGTCTTTTATTTAAAAATTGCACAACTCAGAAGAAAGGCAGGCTCCTACCCCATAGCCCATCACCTCCAGAACACCTAGAGAAACACTGTCCCCTTCTGCCAGATCAGTCCAAGTCTGTGTCTGGATTTCTTTCTCCCATTTCAAAATACCATCCTTTGGGACACTGCAGTCCCCTACTACACAGTCATCCAAGCTGCTCAGCTTCTTTCACCATCATTGTTAGTCTTTAGGCTCCTTAGTGGATGGAGTCTGCACACATGACCAGCACTGCCAACCACTGCTGCCACTTGCTATGCCATGGCTTCCAGGGCCTGCCGGTCTGCAACAGCTCCAACCCAGATATTCAAGCCAGGGATGTCAGAGGAAGAAGAGGGAGTTTCTCCCTTCCCTCCATTTAAATCTCTCAGCATAAACTTCTGTGCTCAGGCTTGGTCTAGCTCCCTCAGGCAATCCTGTCCTTCTCCCAGGATAGACTGGCAGGTCTGCAACTCTGCCTGACACTGTTAACCTTTGTAGTTTTCCTTTAATCAGGAACCGGAAGGAGGTAAGAGGCCTTTTCCTGTTGTCCATCACTCTGTAGCCTTGGGCAGACTCCATGTAATGATTTCTTCCTGCTGTGTTTCCCCTGGAGAGCAGGGAATTTGTTGTCACATGCCATGCTAGCTTGTTTACCAGGGGAATGTAGCCTCTTTTACACTTCCTTGGGACCCTTTCCCTCTACTCCATGTACCATGCTAGTATCAAGGAGACCATTTAAGAGGCTGTGGCAGTGTTCCAGGTGAGAGGAAACTGTGGCTGTGGGGTTAGAGAGAAAGTAAATAAATCTGAAATGTAGTGAAGAGTTAGAACTGACTTAACTGTAATTGAGGATAAGGATGTGAAAGATGGAGGATTAAATCATGATTCCCAAGTTTTTTTTTTATTTATTTTATTTTATTTTTTTATTTTTTTTATTTCAATCATTGTTCAAGTACAGTTTTCTCCCCCCTACTCCCGTTCCAGCCCCTCCACCCAACCCTCCCCCCTTCCCCCCATTACCCCCCACCCTTAGTTTTTGTCCATGTGTCCTCCAAATTTGTTCCTGTAATCCCTACCCATTCCCCCCCGAAATTCCCTCTTCTCTCCCCTCTGGCCACTGTCAGACTATCCCCCATTTCAGTGTCCTTGGTTATATTTTGCTAGTTTTTTGTTTTGTTTTGTTTTGTTGTTTAGATTCCTGTTAAAGGTGATATCATGTGGTATTTGTCCCTCACTGCCTGGCTTGTTTCACTTAGCATAATGCTTTCCAGCTCCATCCATGCTGTTGCAAAGGGTATGAGCTCCTTCTTTCTTTCTGCTGTATAGAATTCCATTGTGTAAATGTACCATAGTTTTTTGAGTTTTTTTTACTTCAGCCTCTGGGTGGATGTCAGTGCCATTCACTGAGGTATGTGGAGTTTTAGTTGCTGTTAATCTCTGCTCTTGTTTTCTTTCCTTGAACCAGAGATTCTCTACAAATCAATTATGATCCAGCAGTTGACAATGAAGTCTTACTGAGCCAGCTGCCATCACTATGTCATGCTTCCCGTAGTTCACAAGACTGTTCTAACTCCTTCAAACATTGATTCAACAAAGGCTTGTTGAGAACCTACTATGTGCCAGGCACTATACTTAGGTGTGCAGGCTAGGGTAAGTGAAGATAGGCACTCTTTCTGTCTTCAAGGGTCTTGTTGGCTGGCAGGGAGGACATGTTAAACATGAATTAAAATAAGGTATGATTAGTATTAATGACAGAGAAGGGGGTACTGGGTAGTATGGAAGATAAACCCAGGACTCTTTTCAATGAACATAACATTTCAAGGAAATGGAAAAGAGCCCTATTATTTCATATATTAATTGTTACCACTGGAGTCTTTGATGGTCATGACTCATGCCTGGACTTCTGACTGTAATTGTCACTACTTGTTTTGTGATCTTGTATAAGCTACTTAATGTCACTGCCTTCAGTTTCTTCAACTGTAAAATGGAAAAAATTATATCTACCTCTTGGGTTGGGCAGATTTAAGTGAGAAGACTATTTAAAATGTACTGTTTTATATCATTAATTGTTCAATGACTTATGTCCTATAAAAAAAGATATTGGGCTTGTAAAAAAAAAAGGGAATTAAGTAGAGTCTTAATCTCCATGTAGGATTTTCACCTGTCTTTACTGATCACTGTCTTTAGGCATGAAATCTGAACTCATGCTTCTTCTCCTATATACAAAGGGGATCATGTTTCTTTTTGCTTTTCTTTTCTTTTCTTTTTTCTCTCTCTCTCCTTTCATCTTTTGCAAAAGGGTATAAAGAGTAATTACACCATATAATGGATTTTTCTTTTTTCTTTTTTTTTTTTACAGTAGGTGCTATATAGTGTTTTGTTTCAAAATTTTTTCTGCAAGGGTTGAAAATGCCTCATGTCTCTTTCTAATTTTTTTTTAAATGCATGTGGCTGTTCACTTAGCTTTTAAGGTGATGTGTGGACATTTCTCATTAAAGCAATAATTTATGTCACTTTATATGGCATGCTAAAATCCTTTTTTGATGATCTTGTTGTGACATGTAACAGTTGTTAGGTGGGATGGATGTATATGCAGATGCTTAACCAGATTTTATTGATTATAAATAAAATAGCTTAAAAATAAAACTTTAAAAATACAATCACTGCTGCCATTTTTCACAAAAAAGTTAGAATAAAAGAATATGAGGTGTTCTTTTAGGGACAGACAGATGGCTTTTTTTTTCTTTGCACTAGGAAGCAGATGCTATCTGGAAAGCCACCTTCAGAACTGGTAAAAGTGCACAATGTGGTGCATCCTCTGGAGTGTATAGAAGATAGGATGAGAGCTGATCATGCATTTAGAAAACCCCTTACACTATCCCCTAAAAATGAAATATTTATAGGGAATATCAATCTTCTCAATAAGTTCCAGTGTGTAAGAAATATTGCATTACTTATTTTTTTAAAATCAATGAAAATCCAACTCTGATCTCCCATCCCACCACCTTGAAGAGAATTCAACCTCAATCATAATGGAACTCTTCTCACTCACAAAGTTATGGAACTGAGGAGGTGTTGAACACAACAGATTTTAAGAGTGATCCTTGGTCTTTTAGTCCAAATTTGTTTCTACTTTGATGCCCATTGTCCACCAGTTTCTCTTAACAGTGTACTATATTGACATTTTGGTTGAAACAGTTCTCGTAGTGTAGAGCTGTCCTGTACAGTGTAGGATACTTTTAGTATCTATGACTTCCACTCATTTTGACAAAAAAAAAAAAGCCTTCTACACCTTTCCAAAGCTCCTTCATTGAGCTTTTTAATAGACAGACCAACTTTTATCTCTCCAGCCAATCCTCTGGAACCTGATGGTGTTGGGGCTATCATGTCCCCCATTACACGATCCCCTCGTGGGCTCAGGTGCTCTGAATGGAGATGTGTTTGGTGGCTACTTTGCTGTCATTTTGTGTGGCAACCCAACCCTTTCCTTAAAACTCTACAAGGAAGTATCTGTAGGTTTCTTCACTGGAGTTTCCATAGTCCTCCAGCCCTTCCTTATCCTTGGAACAATCTTTTTCTTTCTGTTTTGCTGCTTGTGCCACACCTATTACTTTCTTTATCCTCCACTCTCACACCAAATGCAGTGGCTTCTTTTTGTATCCATAGCACAAGCCTTTTGGGAAACTACAGCAAGAAAGGGAGAGTCTCTTCAGGCCATTTCTGCTTTAGTCCTGCAGCCTATCCTGTGGCAAAAGAGTACAGAAGTTCTGGCCATCTTCTCAGAACCTAGGGGTAGAATATAAGAAGGAAAAACAGAAAATACAAACTACTAAATGTTGTTTCATTCTTTTGGGATATTCAATAGCAACAAAACTAAAAAGCCAATTCATATGTAATAAATTATCCTGCCGTGTATCCAAAATGCATTTTTATTGCATTTTCTTCAAAAATGAATGTTCTTTCTCTACCTCTATGGTCTGCAGAGTTCTCTAACTTCGGCAAATAGGAGGCATGGCTATTAGTAATGCTATCAGAGACAAAAGCAGGACATAATTTGACAGGATTGAGGGCTAGACTTACTTTTTTCTTTTGGGATTCCTCTAGTCAATAACAAAACAAAATTATTTGAGCAAATATTTTTCTCAGTTCTTGAGATGGTAGCATTTGGATAAAATTCAATTACCATACCTCAAATGAATCTAAAGGAAATGGGAAATGTCCTTGGTACCTGTAGAATGATTTTACAGGGTTATATTTGTGATGTGGACTCTGTCCTGTGAAGTCTGAATGTTGTGGTTCCAACAAACAAATTCACACGGACTACAGAAGTCCTGTTCTTCCACAATTGTGGAAGAACATATGGAAACAAAATAGGGAAACTTTTTCCCAAGCAAACAGATATTGTTTGGACCCAATCAAAAACCAATCTTACCTACAGGGGCTTAATTTCCTGCACATTAATATGTACATGAACTGAAACATTAAAGTCCTAAAAGGTAATTTCATAGAGCAAACCATATTACTACTACTGTAGCTCAAGAAGTGTATAGCAGATGTTCTGTCTGCCCAAATATGTTGTGGATGAGACCAACAAATTCACACAAACTACAGAAGTCCTATGGAGAAAAAGGGACCTCACGGCCACTCTCTGAGAGATGGAGTGCCTTGATCCTTGCCTAGCCAGCCTTTTATTGCTTTCTAATAGCATACATCGGAGAAGGTTTTCATTCATTATGCCCAGGTTTGCTTTAGATGATTACTTTTTACAGATAACAGAGGAAAGGATGTTACTGATTACTTCCTACAATTAACAAGGAAAAAATGTTGCAAATGCGAGGGAACGATAAGAGTGATTGGTTTGGTTACACTCTGTCCTTGGGAGAATTAGCACAGACTTCAGGAAGTTACTTTAAAGGTGTGCAGTAAGCATTTGCTGCTTCAACTCAGGGTGAGGGAGTTTTAGCAACAGTAAGCCTCAAAGCAGCCTAGGTATAATGCAGGCCTGGTTTCCCATGGGAAAGCCTAACCATGGGTTTGGCTTCCTGTGTGCCGACTCGCACCTATTGGTTTTTTGATAGGGCTGGGCTACATTTGCCATCCACGTGGGTAGGTTCCCTATATTTGTCCCCTTGTTTTTAGTTAGGACTGCCACAAAGCTTGCCACTTGCTGGTCTCTTACATGACCCTGGGAAAATAATTTGCAAGTGCATCGAAGTATACAAAACATTATTAGAATCAGTAAACAACCAGTAGCTCCAAAGACCCACATTCTCAGGTTAAGTACATCAAACCAATTTTTGTCATGGAGGGTTTGAAAAACCTCCTGCTTGGTTAAGCGTTGAATGTCCTACAACTACTGATGCAGCTCTACTTGCTATTTATCAATTTGTCCCATTAAGGTGGTAGAAAAAGTCCCTCTTAGGTGATGTTGAATATCGCTCCCGGAGTACTGGCTTGGGTTCCACTGGAGCAGGGTGACTCACAGCTTGGAGAACTCTGGATCGGGAGTCCAATGGGGTGGAAGTGGGTCACTGCCAGGGAAGCCTTTTCCGTGATAGGGCTTCACCCTCTTTGCTGGAAGCTCTAAAGGTCTTTCTGGAGAGTAAACACAAGCATACCTTCTTCCCCAAGTTAATAATTCAACTGGGCCTTCCCGTTTTCCTTCCCTTAATGGGTCTTTATACAAGACCAAGGGGTGCGGGACTGCAGGCCTGTTTTTCACAAAGTGTTTGCCTATAGGTGACTTTAAATTATCATCACAATTCAAAAAATTGTATGTATATATGGTTAGTATGGTTAAATTCCTGGGAGATGTTTACTGACTCCCCCTTTTTTATTTGTTCAATAATGTTTTAAAGGGCTGGTGGGCTCTTTCAACAATTGCTTGGCCTGTAGGATTATAGGGGATACCTGTTTTATGTTGAATTCCTTATTTTTCTAAGAAAGCCTGAGTGGCTTTTGCAATGTATCCTGGGCCATTATTAGTCTTGATTTCTTGTGGATGGCCTAAGTAACTGAAGGCCTCCAGTTCTAATATTCTTTGCTGATTCCCCAGTGAGTGGAGGGGCCTATAGAACACCTGAGTTAAGTGTCTGCTTGGAAAGACAGGTACCCTGCTGCTTCATCAAGCTGCTGTGAGTTTGAGTAGGGAGTTAATCACTTTATTGTTCTCAGGACCTGGTAGTTCCTAGGTCTAGGATTAACATCTGTTTGCCAAATCATTTGAGGTTGTGACCCCCTGGGGTTAATGCTGAGAGTAGGGTGATTTGCATTCCCCATTGAGTGAGGAGGTCTCTCCCTAGATACTAAGTGGGGCAGGAAGGACACAAGGCTGAAATTGTCCAACTTGCCCATCCAGACCAAAACATTTAAGAATCTACATACTTTTGTGGGGCTGAGAAATGCTCCCTATCCTAGGTATAGAAATGTAAACAAAATAGAAATCTTTTTTGAAACTAACCATCCTGGCAGCCTCCCAAAGTGGGGAAGCTGTTGTCTCTTACCTTAGGGATGATCTGGGAGGAACTACCACTTGTGATGTGCTGTCTGTGCCAGTTCTAAGTCTGCTGCTAGGTGCTGGCAAAGGTGAAGTGCCTCACGGTGCCATGGCCCCGGGGGTGGATCTGGCAGGTCTGGACCTCACCTGGTGCTAGGTGAGGGGGAAGGTTGCTCCTGAGTGCACAGGGAGGAGGAGAGGTGAGGGGGACCAATCCCACCTTCCGCTGTTGCCGGTCCTTGGCAGAGACCTGGCCCTGCTGTGCTGTGAGCACGTACACACCCGCTCTCTGGCTGGGCTCACTGGGTGGGGTTGTGATGCCCACTGCAGCTGAGGTGACCATGGGAAGAGCTCAGCAGGCATCCAGAGTCCCTGCCGCCACCATCCCATAGGCCCCTTCTCTTTTTGTCTAAGCTTTCCTGATTATGAGGGCTTCTCTGTCCTGCTTTTTCCCATATATCTAAATCTAAAGATCCTTTATCTGGGAGACATCCAGCAGCCTTAAAAAGCTGCTGAATTAGCTTAAAACATGGCTCCTGTTCCTTAGAAAGCCTGTTTCCCATAGTTGAGGATTTGTAGAAATCTTTAAGGAAATTTTTTCACAAGTAAAATAAACTCCTCTGAAATTCCTCCCACCACAAGCACAGCAATTACAAAACCAGTTTCAATTTCATTTTCACTCTGTCTGTACCTTTAAATCCTACTTCTTGCTAGTGAAAAGAATGTAGTGGGTCAAAATGTGATGTTGGTGAAAGATAGTCAGGGAGGGGTACTGGAGATTCCAGGTACCCTGACCCTGCATGTGGGTCTTGGGTCTTCCCCCAGCGTTTAGGACTGTGAGGGAGGGCCCCAAGCACTAGGTGACCAGCCTTTATATTACGCTTTCCCAGACAAGCAAAAAGTTAGATTAAGTTGTTTTGGAGGTCCCTATAAGGTCCCCGAACGTCTCAGAAATTGATGCCAGACACCCTTGCAAGGTTCTGACTCACGTGGGAACACCCGATTTCTTGAGCTGAGGGGAAGAAGTGCCTTTTGTCTTTGGAGCTTGGCAAATGTCAAAAGCTCTCATACAAAACCTGTGACTAACACTAAATTCTGTTGGAAAGCAATTTCGGAGTCTGGTTGAAACTGAAACACTCATTTACTATCTGCGTTTCTGTTTACAGGTGGACAGAGGGAAAAGGCAAAATCAAAAAGACCTCAGAGGCAGCTTGAAAGAATTTGCTGAGAGGCTTGTAAATAGCCCTGTAATTAGTTGCTATTTTTAAAGCTGATTAAAGGGAAAGTCTTTGCTCTTTCTCCCAAGCCTAGACCTAGTTGGGGGTTGTGCTGCGGAGATGGGCTTATGAGTGTTTTTTACAGTGTGCCTCTTGTTGTGTAGACTTTTGCTTATGGCTGGTGGGAAACCTAGTGTTCTGACCCAGTCCACATTCCAGCTTATTCTCACAGGTATCTTCTAGTGAGGAGTGCCCTTGTGGCTCTTAATTGCTCAACCTGTGCCTGCCAGATTGCAGCAAATACTTGGGAGAGAGAGCAAGGCTCCTGCTTACTAAAGACAGTTTAGATGCAAAGTGGCTGCAAGAGAGGATGACCTTGGAAGAAATCCATTTTTCTCTGAAATCCAACATACCCTATGACCTTACCGAAAAGCACTTGGTGACATCTGCCCTTACCTGAGCTGATGTGCCCACTCCAACCAAGTTGTTATGTTGTTCACAGCGACAGCTCACAGCCCTGGGTCCCTATTCCTGGGTGCCAGATGATGCAGACTCTGGCCAGCATGGAATGGCAAATGTAGCCCAGCCCTATCAAAAAACCAACAGGTGCGAGTCGGCACACAGGAAGCCAAACCCATGGTTAGGCTTTCCCATGGGAAACCAGGCCTGCATTATACCTAGGCTGCTTTGAGGCTTACTGTTGCTAAAACTCCCTCACCCTGAGTTGAAGCAGCAAATGCTTACTGCACATCTTTAAAGTAACTTCCTGAAGTCTGTGCTAATTCTCCCAAGGACAGAGTGTAACCAAACCAATCACTCTTATCGTGCCCTCGCATTTGCAACATTTTTTCCTTGTTAATTGTAGGAAGTAATCAGTAACATCCTTTCCTCTGTTATCTGTAAAAAGTAATCATCTAAAGCAAACCTGGGCATAATGAATGAAAACCGTCTTTGATGTATGCTATTAGAAAGCAATAAAAGGCTGGCTAGGCAAGGATCAAGGCACTCCGTCTCTCAGAGAGTGGCCGTGAGGTCCCTTTTTCTCCATAGGACTTCTGTAGTTTGTGTGAATTTGTTGGTCTCATCCACAACATATTTGGGCAGACAGAACATCTGCTATACACTTCTTGAGCTACAGTAGTAGTAATATGGTTTGCTCTATGAAATTACCTTTTAGGACTTTAATGTTTCAGCTCATGTACATATTAATGTGCAGGAAATTAAGCCCCTGTAGGTAAGATTGGTTTTTGATTGGGTCCAAACAATTTCTGTTTGCTTGGGAAAAAGTTTCCCTATTTTGTTTCCATATGTTCTTCCACAATTGTCTGTCATAACTATAAAAGATTTTTACAGATTCAGTAGGTAGCGAGGAGCATTCTCAGAGCTGGATAATTTGACTATTTATTTATTTATTTATTTTTGAAAAGATTTTATTTATTTATTTTTAGAGAGGGAAGGGAAGGAGAAAGAGAGAGAGAGAGAAACATCAATGTGCGGTTGCTGGGGGCCATGGCCTGCAACCCAGGCATGTGCCCTGACTGGGAATTGAGCCCGCGACACTTTGGTTCGCAGCCTGCGCTCAATCCACTGAGCTGTGCCAGCCAGGGTGGATAATTTGACTATTTAAATGCTGCCTGTCTAGCTGCAGTATCAGGTAAATAATTTCCTATTGCTCCCATGATGGCAACTTTAGAAAGTCCTAGAATTTTGATAATTGCCAATTGTTTCAATTTCTATATGACATCTAATAGTTTTACAACCTATTTTTCATTCTTTATGGGATGCCCTGAGGAAATTAGGAAGCCTTGCTGCTTTAATAATATTCTAAAGTTGTGAGCTACACCAAAGGCATAACTATTGTCAGTGTAAATATTGGCTATTTGGTTTTTGGCAAATTGGCAAGTTTGAGTTAGAAAAGTTGATTAGACTTGTTGGGCAGATCTTATTCAGGTAAATAATAACTTTCAGTTATGTCAACCATTAAGTAATTGCATGTCCAGGTTGGTGGCATACATGTATCTTTCAAAGATCCTTTTGTAACTCAAATTTAGTCAGCATTATCAAGGGATTTTATTTAAATGATTTTTAGGAACAAGAAGGTGGTCAACAAGCAAAAGACAGCTGTGGATATCTTCATCCTGCAATGAAAGTAGCAAAGTCGCTGGGTTGAGACTTTTATTGCATTCAAGTAAAATTACGTGCAGAAGGCAGGAGCCAGTTGACTAAAGAAAATTTGAATGTGATGAGAATTCAGTAGAGATTCAACAGAATTAGGAACATAAACAAAAGACAGCCTATACCTATCTTTTCTGTTTACTTACACAACATGTCTGTATCAGAGATGGCTGTCATGCAGGGAGGGAGCCCTTTGGTCACTGAGTCTAATTGTTAACTACAATAGCCTGTAGGTCTATGATAATTACTGTTTGCATTAAAACTTTTGAAAGTATTTTCTTTATTTCCATGAATAAAAAGTTAGAAAGTTTATAATTAAGTTGTGCCAGAGAAGAAGATTTAGGTAATCTTTTAGAGATTTTATAGCTTGTTTCTCCTCTGGGTTTCACTGAATTGAATCAGGTCAATTTGATTTTAATGAGAAAGATATATGCTGGGGCACTTATAAAAACTTGGAATCTAATTGTGACATTCATTCAAACCCAGGAATTCTCTAGGCTGCATTCTTGTTTTTGGAAGAGTAAAACATAGGATTCCTCTGAGTTTTTCAGGGTTAATTAGTAGCCTGTATTTAGATATTAGATAACCAAAATATGTTACTGGGGGTAAACAGAATCAGAACTTGTCCCTTGATATCCTATGTCCCTTTATAGCTACCTATTGTGATAGGTAAATTATGTCCTTTTGGGTAGTCTAGTAATTTCCTAGAGCATAAATTATCCACATATTGGATTAGAGTGGAGTCTTAAGGAAAATTAGTGTCATTTCAATCAGCTTTTAGTAGCTAAGACAATAGGTGTGACTCTCCATTTATCCCTATGGCAATATTGTCCAAGTAAACTTGTAATCTTCCTAGGTGAAAGCAAAGAGGTATTTCTGCCTTTCTTTGTTTTCCTTACTTTTTTTTGCAAAAATGCTGAAAAAAGCACTACATAAATTTATTACTGAAAAATATTGGCAGTATGCAAGAATAGCTGTTAATATTGTAGGTACACGGATTTGGAAGTACAGTGTATTTAGGAATGACAATTTCATTTATAGCTTTGAGAGTCTGTACAAATCTTTATACTCACCCATTGAGTGTCTTTACTGAAAGGACATGGAATTTTAAGTTCCTTTTTAAAGTAGTCTTGTGTAATGGGCTCAATTCCAGTGTGTGCATAAAGGATATCAGTGACTGGAAAGGGCCAAAAGTTGCATTGGAACATCCTGCAACAAATGTTCAGTTTTAAGATTAGTTTTCTTTTTTGGAATTTTCTTTAAAATCATTATTTTCTTTATTACTTCGGCATTCAATTTACTTATTTCTAAATACATTTCACCATTCTGGAGAAAAGATATATGGGTCAGTGCTTTCAAGAAAATCTCCCTCTATCAGGTGAGTTGGGACAGATTTGGTTAGTAAAAATATATGTTGCTCCATAACATTCCTTAGTTAGAAGGGAACCGATTCTGATTTACAAAACAAGACATTGGTTGATTAAATGGGCCTACCATTTGCACAGAAGCTCTACTCTGAGGGAGGAGGCAACATAGTTAGTTAGATAAGAAGAGATATAGTACTTACCATAGCCTCAGTAATTTTTGTTTTTCTCACCTGAGGACATTTTTTCATTGCTTGTAGATGGAGAGGAAGGGAGAGAGGGAAACACTGGCAAGAGAAGCATTAATTGGCCGTCTCCCATACTTGCCTGGATGGGAGATGATATGTCCCCAGACTGAGGATTGAACTCCAGACCTAGGTATTTGCCCTGATCAGGAATTGAACCTGTACCCTTTCAGTTACAGGATGACACTCCAACCAACTGAGCCACACTGACCAGGCAAGGGCTTTAGTAATTTTTCATTTTTTATAGTAATTTTAATTTCTCCTAAACTATTGGTAAGAAGGAGAAATGCCTTTTCATGATTCTCAGAGCAGCCCTATTTTTGCTTCTTTTTGTTTTTGTTACAGGGGGTCTGGCTAGATTGCTGGGGAGCAGGAGAGGGAACCCCATGGTATCACATGGGGCTGTTCTCCCCAGAGTAGTGGAGGGGTTGAAAAGCACTAGAGGCTACGGAGAAGCCACAGGTGGTGTATGACAGATTTCCACACCCCTGGGCAAGGGTAAAAAATTATGCATTGTGTCTGATGCTGCACGTGGCTAGAAACCCTCCCCACTCTTTCTGGATCATGATGGCAGAAGGAGGGGCAGAGACACTGCTCAGTCTTGTATAATGGGCTTAATTCTAGTGTGTGCATAAAGGATATAAGTGACTGGAAAAGGCCTGAAGTTGCGTTGGAACATCCAATTGAATGTGAAAGATGAAGGGAGAGGCCTTCCCCAGAGATTAGGGGGAGGTGCAGACCTGACAGTTTAGGATGGATTGGCAGGCAAGTTGGACGCTTCCATAGTGTGCAGAATTTTGGGGGCTGAAGATTTAAATGGAGGGAGGGTGGAGATTTGTCCCTTTTTCCTTCCCCTTGCTTGCCCTGTTAGGGCCTGGGAGCTGGAGTGCTCCCAGGCTTGTGGGACCTGGAGGCTGTGTGGTCTGGCAGAGTTTCTGCACCTGACCCCATGAGAGAAGCAGCAGCCATGTGAGTGACTGGAACTGCACTGCATGGTCCTGCTTGACTGGGCTCATCGATGAACTTGTAAGCAGACGGTTGGAGGGACAGGGTGCAGACACTGGGCTGGTAGGTAGTGTGTGGAAGAAAGGGCAATGTGTAATGAATAGGATGGTGGCATACCCAGATTCCAAAAGATGTCTGAAGCTGGACTGCTACTGGGAACCAGCTAAGCTGCCTGCATTTTCCAAAGGATGGCATTTTTAAATGGGAGAAGGAACTCTGTACACAGCCTAGGACTTATTCGGCTTGGTGACATTTGGCAGGGTTATTTTTCTTTGGAGGTTTTAAAGGGAATGAGCTCTCATGTAGAAACCTGCCACTATTCCAAAATTATGTAGCTTTTGTATAAAAGACTCCTTTCCTTTTTCACCAAACCCCTGCCTCCAGAGTTTGCCTGTGTTTAATGGCAGGCAGCTGAATCCCACTTTGTTCGGTAACATTTTCTCTTTTTAAATCCCATTTCAGTTTTCTATCATCCTTAAATTGAACATATTCCTCCAGGGGAATTTTCTTGTTAACCTTAATTAGTAATTCTGTTTCTCTTGTTCCCAGAAACCAGTAAGTATATTATTTGGAGTAGATCAGAATAGCTGGGATTACATGTTCTAACATTTAAGTTAATTCCTTTGTGAACCTATCATGGTCCCAGAGAAAATTGGGGAAATTTTTAAGTAGATCCCTTAATTCTGTTCTAGCTTATGGAATGTTTACAATTGCTGGTTTCCCTCGGCCTCAGAGCAGCTTTTCTCCAAAGGGAGTTGCTAGAATTCCTGTATTATCCTTGTCTGAATATCTATTCTCATTTTCCCATTGATCAGTAGGGAGTGTGTTGGAGGAGATATAGAGAAGATGGAAGGGGAAGGAAGAAGAGAGGGGAAGGGCAAGTCTGGACAAAGAAGCTCAGAGATCAAAGATTATGGTGCAGGAGCTGTAGGAGGGGAGGAATGAGGTATTGGCATTTATTAACTTTAGAAGCCTTTTTTAGTTCAGAGATAGTCTCTAAAATTTATTAACTTTAAAAAAAGCCTGATCTCTGCTTCTCCTAGAGGCTTCTGATTTCCAAATCAAGATATGCTTTCCATTTTTTAAGTTTAATTTTACAGCCAGCATGTTCTAGTTTTGCATGCAAAAAATTAATTTAGGTACCCAAAGAAAACTACATTTTGGCCACTCTAGTTCACTTCTAGTGCATTCATTTACTTCTAGTTAAATCCTCCCATTTCTGCAAAGTACTTGCAAGTAAGGGCTTCCTACATCCTCAGGAGTATTACTGAGGACTGAGGTCTGGGAGTTTCCGGTCTTGAAGGCACAATTTTCTATGTTCATGTTAGTTTTATTTTGGGATCTGTAGAGGCTGCACACATTTCTAGGGATATTATGTAGTGGGTCAAAGTGTGCTGCCTATGGGTTAAGCTCCACGAGCCTGTCATTTCCCAAGCCACATCAACTGAGGCACATAAGAGAATCATTAATCTGCTCTAGGTTATACTATCCCGATTCCTACCCAGCTCAGAGAAGGGGACCTCTTCATCCCTCCAGTTGTCCCAGTCAGTTATTCCCTGGCTGTTTAGTACAGCCTTAAGGACTCAGGGTGCTTGGTGACCAGCTTTTATATGTGCCCCTGGATGACTCAATTGTTACAGTTGAGATGGAATTCCTTATGGGTCTCCGGACATTGTGGGGGAATGTCCCCTGGCACTTTCGTAAAGATTCTTAGTCACGTAAGAATACCTAAAATTTGGGCTGGTGGGAGAAAGTGCCCCTTGTCTTCAGAGCCAAATGAGTCCAGACTCTCATATTTACCCTTTGCAAAACGAGGAGCCAGTGGGGTACAATGGACCCCTACTGATACCCAGCACAAGTCCGGGTCTGCAGAGTGGTCCTGGGTGGGCTTCTTTGGAATCCTGCCAACTACACAGAAATGTCTAAACCTACAAAAATTTTTATGAGTCTGTTTGAGTCAATGTGATGACAATTGTCAGAAAACAAAACTCAACAGATTGAGAAAATGCTCTGGGAAAATGGCAGTTTTGCACCTCTATGTATTACAATCAAAAGAGAAGATTAAAGTGGGTTACATGAAATCCATTGGTGATAGATTATGGAGCCAGGAGAAAGCAAAGTGAGGAAACCTCTGGGATTGGATAAAAAGTAAAGTGATAGACACATACTTCTTATACATAGGTGGTTACAGGATAGTTGGCAGTCAATAATTTACATCATAACAATAACAATGAGGGGATTTGTGGTATCTGATCTGGTGGTGTCTGTGCTTTTGAGAGTGTGGAAAAAGGCAAATTACTTTGTTATTGCAAAGACATGCTTATCAGTTATGTTATCCTAGAAACAAAAAGACAACAGACAGGCTTAGTGAGGGTGAAGATTGACCTTTATTAGAGAAAAATACTACGTTAGGACATGAATACCCACCACAAACTTCTTTTAGGTAAAAAGTTTTAATTTCAGGCCATCCTATGTGGTTACTTTAGGTTTCTGAGTTTGAAAGACCACCACACAAGTCTCCCCAAGAGCTTGTCAGGTTTAGTATTTGGCCCCTTTTTGTCCACATGTCCTTATGCATTCTCATTTATGCTCCCTAAATTATCCCCATTTCACATAGAATGAATATGAGGTTTAAAGGAATTTTTACTTAACCAAGGAACTATAGCCTGTGTATGGATGGGTTGGAATTGTTGCAATTACAGAAGGGTGTATTTTGTCTGCAGACATGGGGTGGAGAGGGTCTTGGACTCAGTTACTTGTAAAAGTCTCCCCCAGTATTATGCTGAGTTTTATCTCCTACATTCCTGCATGCTGCTTTTGACTGAAAGTGGGAAAATGAAATAGAAATCTAATCAAAATTATCACAATGTTAAGACTGAAAAAAATAAGTCTGGTAAAGTCTGTTGAGTGCAGAGTTCACACCTGGAATATATTTGTTTGGTCTTCCTTACACACTACTGAAAAATATGATGTCATCACAAACATTTAATGAAGCGAATTGGTGGGCACTATGGTAATAAATTACATTTTATTTTTCTTAGGGTAACGAACAGTCTTACGATATGATAAGAACATTTTCAATTTGAAATTGAACTCAATACAAATTACTGGAAAAACACAATTCAGAACATTTTAACATTTTAAAAATTAAAATATTCTGTTCTTGTAGAGCTTAACATTTTATATTTTCATATCATCATGCTCTGAAGTAAACTGAAAGCAGAATCTTATTATTTTCTGTGTGGATAATTCATCATGATTTAGTATAAAATATTCCCCACCCCACCAGAAAAAGTTGTCCATGGTTCTTCGTATTCATGGTTTTATCAATTCAGAATTTTAAAATTATGTTTGGGATACTTAGTTATTGTGAGGAAAACTGCTGCTCCCCTGACTTTTGATTGGCATTTTAACAAGTTTCTCAGTGATTTGGGTACAGATTCAAGTTTGAGAGTCATTAATCTGCTCTAGGTTATACTACCCCATTCCCACCCAGCTCAGAGAATGGGACCTTTTCATTTCTCCAGTTGACTCAGTAACCTTTTAGTGAGAGCTAGATAGAGAGCATTTAAGGAGCACTCTGAGGTAGGAAGCTGTCATTTAGGTGTTGTGAATTACAATAATTCAGAAAGTCTGATTTTAGGTCTAAGAAATACAAGTGGAAAGTTGACATTCTGTTATAAAAATGAGAGCTTTAATTTTATTCTAGTACATATAGAGGATCTGTATGTACAGAATAAGCATACTTGCCTTTTGAAGGCAGTACCAAACTTTTCTTTAAAGAACATGATTTTATACAACAGTTTCTAACAGGGACTTTTTGAGGTTCCAGAGAACTACAGCCAAGAGCATGTAAGAAGTCATCTTAGCTTAATTTTATGGGAGAAAAACCTTGGAAATCATGAAAGAATATTACATGTCTAAAAAGTAGCTTGTCTTAAAGCAATGACCCCCACATTTTTTTGTATTGTGATGATTCAAAACGTGAATTATTAAGCAAATAGAGCTTATTTGCTTCTAAGATTCATTTCAGGGAAATTGGAAAGAACATTAAAGTGGGATCGAAAACACCATATTACAATTTGGACGTGGAAATTTGCCATATAAACAACTGTAAATCTACTTTTGCCCACCTCTATATTTAATAAGGGAATTGTATCAATATTAGAAGTAAAAATATAATATGTTAAGTAGATAAATAGAGGAGCATAGATGTTATAGAAAAATCCATGAGATAATAAGCAGGAGACAGAAGAATGTTGGTATTCATGTGATTACAAGATGAGGTAACTTGAGAGCTTAGTTGGACTGTGTAACTGATGTTGATCCATCCCATAGTGCTTCCATCTGAGTTCTTCTGCAGTGTGGTAAACAGTTTCTCTAGCCACTGACAGCTTTCTTCCTCAAGCATCTGTGTCTCTCTGATACTCTGCAAAAGGGCTTACTTTCATGTCACAGTTGCTTGTTTAACACAAACATGGTGGCTTAGAAATGCCAGGGAATTCATGCTCCAATGGCAACCCTCAACAAGTGAGGATGACAGTCAGTGGTTAAATATTCCACCTTTTGCTCCTTGGTAAGATAATTTTGAGGTATATTGTATGTGGTTTTCCAGAAAGTTCCCAGAGGGATTGATTCTCAGTGGCAGTAACCTGTTCATTAAAACATTTATTGGCTTGTCTGCCTTCTCAGTCATGTTTTTATTTCTCCCTAACTTGTGCTTCCTAGGACCACAAAACAAACAGGGTCTTCTTTTGTGTTAGCCCATCCTAAGACATTCTGACCAAGTAGAGCTGAGATCTTTGAAAAGAATAAGTTCATTCAATTATGAGGTCCACTGTTCATATTAATAATATTATAATAACAATAGCCACTGGTAAAAATCATGTAGTAGAGTGGGAAAATGTGGTTTATTTAGGATCATTATTTTTAATTGAATTTATTGGGATGACAAAATTATACAGTTTTCAGGTGCACAATTCTACTACTCATTATCTGTACATTGTGTTGTGGGTTCACCACCTCAAGTTAAGTCTCTGTCAGTCACCATTAATCCTTTCCATACCCTTCTTTACTTCCCCTTGCCACCCTACCCCTGAAAATCGCCACACTGTTTCCTGTGACCATGATTTCTTTCTCTCTCTTTTTTCTTTTTCTTTCAAATCCTACACCCTTTCACCCAGTTCCTGCCCCAACTGTTATCAGCCTGCTCTCTATGAGAGTCTATCTCTATTTTGCCTATTAGTTTATTTTGTTCGCTAGATTCCATATGAGTGAAATCATATGGTATTTACCTTTCTCTGACTGGCTCATTTCTCTTACCATAATGTTCTCCAGGTCCATCCATACTGCCACAAAAACTAAGATTCCCATATTTTTTATGGCCAAGCAGTACTCCATTGTGTAAATGTACCATAACTTTTTTTATCCACTCATCTACTCATAGACCCTTGATCTCCTTCCAAATCTTAGCTGAAAATGATGCTGCAATGAACATAGGGGCGCATATATTCTTTCAAATTAGTGTTTTGGGTTTCTTTGCATACACTCCCAAATGTAGAAATACTGATTCATAAGGCAGTACCATTATTAATTTTTTGAGGTAACTCCATACTGCTTTTCATAGAGGCTGCACCAATCTGCATTCCCACCAAAAGTGCACTAGGGTTTCCTTTTATCTACTTGCTAACACTTGTTGTTAGTTGATTTCATAATGATAGCCATTTTAACAGGTGTGAAGTGGTATCTTATTATGATTTTAATTTGCATTTCTCTAATTATTATTGATGTTGAGGATCTTTTCATATGCCTGTTGGCCATCTGTATATCTTATTTGGAGAAGTGTCTATTTATGTCCTTTGCCCATTTTTTAATTGCATTGCATTTTGGTACTGTTTTTTAAGTTTTTAAATAAATAAATCTTGATAGCAATTGCATTGAATCTGAATCTTTAATAGCTTTGGGTAGTATGTATATATCAAGGATATTAATTCATTCCTAATTCCTAATATCCATGAGCACTGTATATGCTTTCACTTATTTGTATCTTCTTCAGTTTCTTCCTTCAGTGTCTTATAATTTTCTGAATGCAGGTCTTTTGCATTATTGTTTCATGTATTCCTAGATATTTTATTTTTTGAAGCAATTGTGAATGGAATTTTTTTGTTAATTCCCATTTCTGAGTTAATTATTGGGGTGAAAAATGCAAGTGATTCCTGGATGTATGCTTTGTATGCTACTTGCCATATTTTTTGGACCATAATATGCACCTAGGTTTTAGAGGAAGCAAATTGGAAAAAAATTTGAAGCAAAAATGTGGTAAAATATTTAATAACTTAAATAACATAGTATTTCACCAATGTAAATGTAAACAGAACTCAGCAGCAGCATTAACAACCATTATTCCTCCCAAATTGCCAGGGGTGGGGTGCGTCTTATAGTCCAAAAATATGGTAAGTGAATTAATTGATCAGTTCCAGAGGTATTTTTGTGGAATCATTGTGGTTCTCTATATTCAGTGCCATGTCATTTGCAAATAATTGACAGTTTCACTTCTTCCTTTCCAATTTGTCTGCCTTGTTTCTATGTCTTGTCTTATTGCTCTGGCTAGGACTTTAAGTACTATGTTTAATAAGAACATTGAATTAGGACATCCTGTCTTGTTTCCTATCTTAAGGGAAATGCTTGTAGTTCTGCCAATTGAGTGTGATGTTGGTTGTGTGTTTGTCATATATGCCCTTAATTACATTGAGGTATGTTTCTTTTCTTCCCATTTTGCTTAGAGTTTTTATCATAAGTGGGTGGTGGATTATATCAGATGCTTCTTCTGCTTCTATTGATAGGATAATGTGGCTTTTATCTTTCATTTTGCTTATGTGTTGTATCACATTTATTTATTTGTGGATATTGTATCAACTTTGCATCCCTGGAATAAATCCCTCCTGACCATGGTGTATGATCTTAATAATGTATTTCTGGATTTGATTCACTAATACTTTGATGAGGATTTTAGCATTTATGTTGATTAGTGATACTGGCCTATGATTTTCATTCTTTGTGGTGTCTTGACCTGTTTTCAAATTAAGATAATGCAGAGCTAATAAAAAGAGCCCGAAGTCCTCTATCTAATTTTTTGGAATACTTTGAGGAGGATAGGTGTTACTTGTAATGTTTGATAAATTTCATCTGTTGAGACACCCAGTCTAGTACCTTTGTTTGCCAGGATTTTTTTTTTCTGATTCCTGCTTCATTTGACTAGTAATCTATCTATTCAGATTCTTTTGTTCATCTTCCTGATTTAGTTTTGGATGATTGTGTACTTCTAGGAATTTACCACTTCTTTCAGGTTGTCTAGTTTGTTGGCATATTCTTGTTCACAATATTTTCTTAAAATCCTTTTTATTTCTGTGGAGTTAGTTCCTTCTCTTTCATTTCTGATTTTAATTATTTGAGTCCTCTCTTTTTTTTTTTTCTTGATGAATCTTGTTAAAGCTTTGATAATCTTGTTTATTGAACTGGCTATTGGTTTCATTGATCTACTGTATTGGTTTTTAGACTTTATTTTGATTATTCCTGCTCTGATCATTATTATTCCTTCTTTTTACTCACTTTGGACTTTGTTATTTTTTTTCTATTTAATTCTTTATTATTTTTTCCTTTAAGCATAAAGTTAATTATGTATTTGAGGTTTTTCTTGTCTCCTGAGGCAGGCCTGTAATGCTATGAATTTCCCTTATAGGACTGCTTCCTTATATTGTATTTCATAGATTTGGGGTTGCTGTGTTCCATTTTCATTTGTTTTAAGGTATCTTGGTTTTTTTTTTTTTTTTAGGTCTCAGTTTTTACCCATTCATTGTTTAGTAACATTTTATTTAGCCTCCATATCTTTGTATGTTTTTTATTTTACTTCTTGTGATTGACTTCTAGTTTCTTTTTCTTCTTTATTTTTTAAAGTATATTTTATTGATTATACTATTACAGTTGTACAATTTTTTTCTCCCCCTTCTACCCTTCCTCCCTGTACCACCCCACCCTCTAGTTCATGTCCCCACCCATTAGTTCATGTCCATGGGCCATACATATAAGTTCTTTGGCTTCTCCATTTACTATACTATTCTTAACCTTCCCCTTTCTATTTTGTGCCTGCCTATTACGCTTCTTATTCCTTGTACCTTTTTTTCCCATACTTCCCCTCCCCTTCCACAATGATAACCCTCCATGCAATTTGTGTTTCTGTGATTTTGTACCTGTTCTAGTTGTTTGCTTAGTTTTTGTTTTTTAGGTTCAATTGTTGACAGTTGTTAGTTTGTTGTCATTTTAGTGTTCATAGTTTTTGATCTTCTATTTCTGAATCCCTTTAACATTTCATATAATAAGGGCTTGATGGTGATGAACTACTTTAACTTTACCTTATCTGGGAAGCATTTTATTGCCCTTCCATTGTAAATGATAGCTTTACCAGATGGAGTGGTCTTGGATATAGGTTCTTGCCTTTCACGACTTTCTTTCCAGCCCCTTCTTGCCTGTAAGGTTTCATTTGAGAAATCAGCACATAGCCTTATTGGGAGCTCCTTTGTAGGTAACGCTCTCCTTGCCTTTTGCCACTTTTAAGATTCTCTCCTTATCTTTAATTTTGGATAACTTAATTATAGTATGTCTTGGTGTGTTCCTCCCTGAGTCCAATTTTTTTTTTTGTTCCCTCTTAGCTTCCTAGACTTCCTGGAAGTCTATTTCCTTTGCCAGATTGGAGAAGTTTTCCTTCATTATTTGTTCAAATAAGTTTTGAATTTCTTTCTCTTTCTTTTCTCCTTCTGGTACCCCTATGATTTGGGGCATTTAAAGTTATCCCAGAGGTTCCTAAGCCTCTCCTCATTTTTTTGAATTCTTGTTCTTCATTCTGTTCTGGTTGGATGTTTATTTCTTCCCTTTTTGTTCCAAATCATTGATTTGAGTCCTGTTTTTTTTTCCCTTCACTGTTGGGTCCCTGTATATTTCCCTTTATGTTACTTTATATAGCTTTCATTTCACTACCAAGCTCAATCAGTTCTGTGAGTATCCTGATTAGCAGTGTTTTGAACTCTGCATCAGATAGGTTGTCTATCTCCTTGTTGCTTAGTTCTTTTTCTGGAATTTTGATCTGTTCTTTCATTTGGGCCATATTTCTTTGTCTCCGTGATACATTTATGGGGAGGAGCCTTAGGTATTCACCAAGGGGGGGGCAACCCACATAGCTGTGTTGTGGCACTGTATGTGTGGGAGGGGTCCAAGAGGGAAAAATGCCACTGGCTCAGTCTCACCCCACTTTCCATCACTTTCCTTGCTTACCATAAGCAGACTGTGCTCTTTCAGGTGTTGATTCCCAGGTGGGTAAGTTTGTGTATGTTGTAGGACCCTGTTGGCCTCTGGGCCTCTCCAACTGGCTCTCCTGTGAGGCTGAGAGTTTCTCCTGCTGCCACAACCCCCGCTGATTTTTACAGCCAAGACTTTTGAATCTTTAGTTTCCTATGCTGAAACCTCTGATTTTGTGGTCTGTCTTGCTCTCCAGTTGTTCCTCCCTGCTTATCTACACATGAATGTGGGATCACCTGCATGGTCTGCCACCTTGCCTTGTAGTGTGTCCTCTCTATCCCTGTTTCTACCAGTCTGGGTGAATGTTTAACTCTTTGGTTGTTGGACTTCCATGCAGTTTGATTTTCTGACAGTTCTGGTTGTTTTTGTTTTTAAATTGGTGGTAATCGTTCTTTTGGTTGTATGAGGAGGTGAAGAGTTTCTGCCTATGTCTCCCCCTTGGCTGGAACTCCTAATTTCTAGTTTCATACCATATGGTTAGAGGAAATGCTTGATATGATTTTAATATTATTAAAATTTGTTGAGTCTTGTTTTTTAACATGTGGTCTATCCTAGAAAATATTCCACATGTACTTGAAAAGAATTGGTATTCTGCTACTTATGGGTTTAAATGCTCTGAGGATATCAGTGAAATCCGTTTGACCTAGCTTGTCATTTAAGGCCATTGTTTCCATGTTGATTTTCTGTCTAAAAGATCTATTCATGATGTTAATGATGTTTTACAATCCCTTACTATGACTGTATTACTATTGATTTCTGTATGTCTATGAGGGTATGCTGTATAAATTTACTTACTCCTTTTTTGGGTGCATGTTTTCAAGGGGTATATCTTCTTGCTGGATTGTTTCCTTTAACATTATGTGGAGTCCTTCTTTGTCTCTTTCTGTAGTCTTTGTTTTAAAGTCTATTTTGTCAGATACAAGCATTGTTGCCTTAATTTTTTTTTGTTTCATTGTTTCATTTTGTTGCATTGCTACCTTTATTTCATTTTTGTTTGCATGAAATTCATTTTTCCATTTATTTAAATTTACATTGTGTGTATTCTTTTTTCTGAGGCTGGTCTAGTGTAGACAGCATATATATGGGTCTTGTTTTCTTATCCATTCAGTTACCCAGTGTCTTCTGATTGGAACATTTAAGCCATTTATATTTAAAGTGATTATTGATAGGTACATATTTATTGCCTTTTCATTCTTTTAACTATGTTCCTTTTCCTTTTTCTTCCTCTCCTTCTCCTCCTTCTTCTCCCCTTTTCCCTCTCTACTTTCCCTTCTCCTTTCACTCTCTACTTCTCCCCTCTCTTCTTCCTCCTTCATACCTACTCTTTAACATTTCTTATAATATTGGTTTGGTGGTACCAAACTCCTTTAGCTATATCTCAACTGGGAAGCTTTTTATTTCCCCTTCAATTTTAAGTGATAGCCTTGCTGGCTCACGTAGGTTTGGTTGTAGGTACTTACTTTTCATCACTTTGAATATTTTATACCAATTCCTTCTGGCATGAAATATTTCTGTTGAGAAATCAGATAGCAGTCTTATGGGAGCTTCTCTATAGGTAACTGTCATTATTTTGTGGCTTTTCCCATTTTTTAAATCTTTGCTTTTTTAATTTTGCTGTGTCTTGGTGGTAGTGTCTTTTTTTTTATTTTTTTATTTTAATCATTGTTCAAGTACAGTTTTCTCCCCCCTACTCCCATTCCAGCCCACCCACCCAACCCTCCCCCCTTCCCCCCATTACCCCCCACCCCTAGTTTTTGTCCATGTGTCCTCCAAATTTGTTCCTGTAATCCCTACCCATTCCCCCCTGAAATTCCCTCTTCTCTCCCCTCTGGCCACTGTCAGAAAAATATGGAACGCTTCATGAATTTGCATGTCATCCTTGTGCAGGGGCCATGCTAATCTTCTCTGTATCGTTCCAATTTTAGTATATGTGCTGCCGAAGCGAGCACGGTGGTAGTGTCTTTGAGTTCATTTTGTTTATGACTCTTTTGGCTTTCTGGACTGTGCATCTCTGTTCTTTACTAGATTAGGGAAGTTTTCAGTCAATATTTCTTTAAATAGGTTCTTGATATCTCTCTCTCTCTTCCTTCTCCTTCTTAAACCCCTATGATGTGCATGGTGTTATGTTCTTGTTGTCTTTTAAACATTCTTATTATTTAAAATTCTTTTTTCTTTTTGTTTTTCTGATTTGTTGTTTTCTTTTACCATGTCTTCCAAATCGTGGATTTGATCCTCTGGTTCATCTAACCTACTGTTTATTTCTTTTAATGTATTCTTTATGTCAGACATTGTATTCTTCATTTCTTTCTGGTCCTTGTTTATGGTTTCTGTTTTTTTCATGCTGTTGAGCATCTTTTTAACTATTACTTTGAACTCTGTCTCTGATACCTTTCTTGCCTTTATTTCATTTAACCCCTTTTCTGCAGAATTCTTCTATTTTTTTTTTTTTAATTTGGGGTCTGTTTATATGTTTCCTCATTTTGCCTATCTATTTGTATTTGTTTTTATGTATTAGGGAGATCTGCTATGACTCCCACTCTTGGTAGTGTGGCCTTGTATATTAGGTGTCCTGTAGAGTTTGGTGGTGCAGTCTCCTTGATTACCTCAGCCAGGAGCTCCAGAGATGTGGCTTTACTGGGTTACATGGATGCCTTTGTTGTAAATTGAGTCTTGATTGTTATTTGTCTATTTATGAGTGGGATTGATTCTCAGTCTGAGTGACTGTGAGGCTCAACCTTGACCATGACATGTGAGCTCCTTTTCTGGTGCTGACCACACAAAGTGAAATTTGCTCCAGCAGGGTTTGGTTTTCTTTAAGATCTTACTTTGGATATGCTGCTTGTGAGGCTTATTGGATACTTCTCTATTGTTGTATGAGGCATGCCACTTTGTTGTTTTGGGGACTCTTAGGTGGACTCTTGGCAGGATAATGTCAGACACTGCCTGTGACTGGCCCTGGGCAATCTGTTTGGATCTTCAGTGATCCAGTTTTTGGCTGACTCTGCTTGGTCTGGGTACAGGCAAAAAGGACCAAGCTGTGTACCCAGGTAAGCTTTTATAAGCACCGGGCCCAGGGACAGGTGAGCAAATATTCTAAAGCACCCTGTGATCTGCCTCTATTTGCTGGCTACCTTTTAGGCTTAGTCATTGAAAGAGCTCAGGCTGCACTCCTTTGCAGGATATAAGCTCCACAGGGTTGGGTGAGGTAGATTCCATAATGTAGGGTTATTGCTTTCGTGTAGGCTGATGCCACAGAGAAGGGAATGCTCCACCTAAGAAAGATGATATCATTCTCAATGTGGTTTCTTCTGTTAATCCTTGGTTATAAGGCTCCTCTTCAGCTAGTCTTCAGTTGGTTATTCAGGATGATTGTTCTATAATTTAATTGTAATTAGTTTAGTCTCAGGATGAGGTGAGTGTAGCTTTCACCTACTTTGTCACCATTTTGAATCTGTGTAGTTGTAGTCATTTTGGAGAAGGCTTTTTGGAGGTTCTTGGAAGAATTTGTGCAGTGAACAAATGATGGACTTATAAAGGGGTGAACTCTGGCTATAGATAATAGTAATTGTATTGAGCCTTCATATTTGAAAATGTAATGTTTATTGCATACTTCTCATATTCTGATGACTTTGGCCATAATCAGTATAAATAAAATACATATTTTCTTATTTCTTCCTTGCACAAATATACCATTTGTTTGTCATTTTACTACTATTGTAATACGGAAAGTGAATCTAGAAGGAGCATTAACAGAAGAATCTATACTGTCACCTTGATGAACAGGTTTACAGAGGACTGATTTTGATTTACCTGTTGAAAATTAAAGTTTTTTGCCCTGGCTGGCATAGCTCAGTGGATTGAGCATGGGCTGCGAACCAAAGTGTTGCAGGTTCGATTACCAGTCAGGGTGCATGCCTGGGTTGCAGGCCATGACCCCCAGCAACCACACATTGATGCTTCTCTATCTCTATCTCTATCTCTATCTCTATCTCTATCTCTATCTCTATCATCTCTATCTCTATCTTTATCTCTATCTATCATCATCTCTATCTCTATCTCCATCTCCCTCCCTTCCCTCTCTAAAAATAAATAAAATCTTTAAAAAAAAGGAAAAAAGAAAAAGAAAATTAAAACTTTTTTACTGTGTTACTTTTATGAATCACATAGGTGAGAATATAATATTTGTACTATTTTTTGTGTTGTTATTTTTTTTATTCAAGTTAGGTTCAGAGTTAACCTTCATGGAAGTAAAAAACAACAGCAAAAGTATTCAAAAGTCTAAGGCCTGAGGGGATTTAAGACATGAAAGAAGATACGAGAGAAAATTAGAACTTTTGAGTGATAACCCATATTGGCCTAAGCCAAAATGAGAATTTATTAACTGAATGGGTCAAGGAGTCGAACTACTCTCAAACAAGCTTGATTCATGGCTCAGTGTCACTAGGATCATTTTTAGACCTTTCACTTAATGAGGTAGTTCTATTTTCAGAGTATATTGTGGCAAAAGAAGCTTGGAGGTCTCTCTGCACAATGAAGACAGCACAGCGCTAGAATATAGAATTCATAGTAAAATTCAGGAATTGGACCTCTTAGCCTGATTTGGGTCAGGTGTTTATTTCTCAATAGAAGCCAAGATAGTGGGGAAAAAAACCCACATTAGTTTACTTTCCAATCCATATGTTATTAAATTCTTTTTCTTGATTTGTTTCATTGGCTGGGTTCTTCAGTACAATTCTGAATAGAAAGGGAGGAGCAGGCATCCTAGCCTTTTTTTTTTTAATTAGAGAAAAATGGTCTAGTGTTTTATCATAAAAATATGATGTTAGTTGTAGGTTTTTCATAGCTTTTATCTATTAGATTGAGGAAGTTTCATTCTATTCCTAGTTCACTGAAGATTTTTTTGAAATTATGAATTGGTATTGAATTTTGTTAAATGTGTTTTCTGTGCCAATCTAGATAATTATGTGACTTTTATTCTTCTGTTAGTACAATGAATTATGTTAATGAATTTCACCTTGATTTTTGGCCTCAATTCTACAAGGCCGTGATTATGTTGGATAAGTTTTATAAGTTGCTAATTCAATTCGTGACTGTTTAATTCTTATGTCCATGTTATTGAGTGATATTAGTTAATTATATATTTTTTGGTAATACCTTTATTTGTTTTGGTATTAGGGTGATGCTGGCCTTATAAGATGAGTTCAGAATTGTTTTAAGGAGTAGTTTGTGTAGGAAGATAGAAGATAGAAGATATTTAACTTCTATTTACCCAAGTGCCTGAACTGACAATGAGTGAAGGATGATTCCCTTGGCAAAAATGAGGGATTGTTGCCACAAGAAAGGAGAGTAGAAGCTGGGTGGCATCATATGCAGGGAAGCAGAAGAAGATTTCTCATCACAAAGAGTACATAAGATTCTTTGGTAGGTTAGAAGAAATGGAGAGGGGTTGAATGGAGAGATAAAGCTCTTAATGAGGGTCATGAACCAGAGCAGAGGTTGTCCAGTGCCCTCTCTCATGGGAACCTCTTGGGAGCTAACTTTAGTCTCCATATGAGTAGAGTCTATTAATGTGTCACCTATGGCCAGGGCATTGCAAGAGTTGCTACTTTAGTTTTTTTTGTATTATTTTCATTGTATTTTTTCCATTACCATGTATTTCCCCCATACCCTCTTCTACCTCCATCTCCTACCCACTGAAATAAGTTGTCTTCTAACTGGAATTTGGTGAGGACCTAGCCCCCTTCCAGCACATCTTCTGTTGATTTTTAGCTGGTATGATGTTATACATTTTCTGTGCCTCCACATTTTGTTTACTTCCTACTCTGTTTACCTAACAGGCAACCCACTTTTTAGTGTTCTTCAACCCAATCTCCAGAAATAAAAGGTATGAACCTGTACTCCAGGGAGGGTGGTAGGGGTGTGAGGTTGGGTAAAGCTTTCCACACCTGTACTTGGATGGGTTTGAACAGAGTGTGATGGAACTCTCCAACACAGGTAATCATCAAAAAAGCAACCATATTCATTCTTTTAAAATTGCTAAAATGCTTTTATTTTATACCCTTCTTTCATCTCAATGTTAATCTTTACTTGTGATTTACTCTTTTCTTGTCAATATTGAATAACAAATTATTCTTCATAGCTTCTGGGAGTAAGGAGAGATAACTGGTTGATTCCTTTTTCTTTTGGACTTTAGTCTGTATCTCAAAAAGTCTCAGATATATTTTTTTTAAAAATTACAATGTCTAGTCTTAAAGAGGACTATTTTCCCTCATTATTGGCTGGTAAAACAATCTACTTGGGCTTTTAGTATACTAAACTCAAGAAGTCATTATATGACAACATAGGATCCCGTGCACTAACGGATGCCTTGCTCAATTCACTTATACTTTTTAAAGTGTCTATATTAGGTAGAAACAGGGGTAGACCTTGAGATGGTTCAGACAAATGCTCTGTCTTCTGGGTGCTCTACAACCTTGTAATGTGGAAGTGGTGGGCACTGCGGTCTGGACAAAGAAACAAGGAAATGTAACAGAAAGTGCGAAGCTGCTAATTTATTAACTTATGCAGGATACTGTTAAGGCCCCAGCAGAAAATATTTAAATTTTAGAGAGTCCTGGCAAGGTAGGTTAAGTTCTGTTTCTTATCTATGGTTTGTACATGTAACGTTGTAGTCTGGGTGTTGTCCATTCATTTAATCCAAAGAGTGATTAAGCCCTAGGGAAAATGGGTTCACAATGATTAAATTCTGATTTTAACTTGACACTTTAAACTTGTTAGGTTTAATAACCTAAAATAGCAAATCCTCATAGAAGGGGAGTTTACATAAGATTATAAATACAATTATAGAAAGCCAAAATGGGGCTGCTGTTAGCTTACCTGAAGTCCGAGGAAACAGGTTTCCTGGAGATACGATCAGGGGATCATGCTGACCAGTAGCACATTGACTTAGATTCATGTATTCAACATAATGTTCAAAAATGAAACATATTCAGAGGAAGAAGATGGTGGTGAGGTAGGTGGGAGCAGAGCCCAGTTCTCCCTCTGCCCAGCTGGAACACCTAGCCGTTCTTCTGAGGAACAGAGTGAACAGCCAATGGAATCCTAGCTTATATGAAATTTGGAGGCCGAAAATTATAGAGGACATTGAAAAACAGATGGTGAGGAGATTGTGCTGGGATGGTAAGATCCCTAGTATCTGCTCAGGGACCTAGGCTGCTATGGCCACTGGGCCAGTGCCTGTGGCAGGATACTGGGAGTAGAGTTAGGTAACCAGCTCCCTCCTTTACCAGAGCATGGAGGGCAGCCAGGCACCAGGAGGGACCTGGTTGCTGGAAGTTGCTGAGGGGAAGAGACAGAGTGGGAAACACTCAGAGGTGGTATGCATCTGGTGGGACTATGGACGCCAGCACCAGAGAAATTGCAGTGCCGGGCAACACTTAGAGAAGGGAGGAGTTGGGCTGTGTCATACCCTGACTCAGATAGTCTCTGGACTGGTTGGAAAGTTTAGCTGTGTGAATAGCCCTGTGCTTGTTAAGAACTGTGGGCAGCTTCTTTGTAAGGAATTCTCAAGCAGCGGCTAGCTCTCCCTGAGGGTGATTTGAGCTGTGTGCCCCAGAGGCTGAGTGGCTGAGTGGAGCCACTCACCAGGGCCTGACTTGGGCTAGGTGCCCAGAGGCTGAGTTGTTGAGTAGAGCTGCACACCGGAGACTGAGTGGCTGAGCAGAACCAGGAGCCTGAACTTGACTGGCGCTGTGTGCCCAGAGACTGAGTGGCTGATTTGAGCTTGGCAGCTCATGAAGTATCTGGGCTGGAGTCTGGGCAGTTGAGACTCTTGTGGCCCAAACCTGGTCTCCATCATCTCAAAACCATAGGAAGGGAGAAAAGCGAAGCCCAGCCCCCCTCTTCCTGTGGCATCTGGGAAGACCAACAGAACTTGCTGAAAAGGTGTGAAGTTGGCAGGAGGGTTAGTTTTTCTTTCCATTCTCCTTTTTTTCCTTTTCTTTCTTCCCCCAAGTGAGACAATAAAATGTGGAGTTACGAAGTATCCAGAGACAGACTCAAAGGGGGAGCATAAGGCTAATCCCCAAAATTGAGAAATTGAGGCAAATGTCACTATGCTACTCCATAGATCTGGAATTTTGTTATTTATGTGTGTTATTATTATTTTTTCATTATTTTTACTACTTTTATTCTATTAATATTTTATTATTTCTCTTCCTTATGTTTAGTTTTCCTTGTTTTATTTCTCTGTTTAATTGTATTGTTTGGTAGATTTTCCTTATTCTTTCTATATTGTATTTTAATTTTCCTTCTGTCACTTTACTCATGTTCCAATAACACATTACTCTTGATCATGTATTTTCTATTCTGGTTATCCAAATCATATATTTCTTGTCATATTATTGTTGTTCCAGTACTATTATAAATAATTGTTGTTCTATACAATTGTACACACTACACAATAACCTTCCCTGATCTTAGCCCACTTCACTTTATTCCTGATCATTATTATTGTTCTGGTTAACTATTCTCTCTCACACTACGCCTACTTTCTATCCTATACTCACACTATAACTAATCATATAGCCTTGCACAAGCGCTGTGTTTTCTGGATTCAGCTCACAGTCTTCCTCCCCTCTAACAAGAGTCTTATCTCTCTTTCATCTTTTACAAAAAGTGGCTGGTTGGGTGAAATATAACAGTTAATGCTATACTTATGTAAAGAATCTCCTATCTCTTTTCTACTTGCTGGTACTTTAAATCCCATAAAATGCTCTCCCACTCTCTTGATCTGTTTTGCTTACCCGCTGCCACTGATCACATACAAGAATAGTTGGGAGCTGCAAACATCACTATACCTGCTGGAGGAGAGAAACCACCAACAAAGAACCACCAAAAGGCAAAAACCCAAGTACAACAAGAGACCCCACACAAACAGAAGAAAGGGCAAACCAGACAAGGAGATTAAAGAGACCACAGAATTGAACTGTATAGAAATGCTGCCATAAAAGTTCAACCTGCAAAGACAGCTAGCAAAGTGAAACATCAGGAAGTGCAGAAACAAATGAAAAGAGTCACCTAAAATGGAGAGACCAAAAAAAAAAGAGCTGCAATCAAAAGGAATGGAATACTACAACTAAAGAGCTAAGTGAAATGGAAATAAGCAAACTAGGAGATATAGATTTCAAAATAATGGTTATAAAGATGCTCAAGGAACTCACAGACAGCTACAAGGAACTGAGTGAAAACTACAATATGAAAAAGGAAATAGAAATTATAAACAAAACCGGGAAGAAATGAACAACAAAATCTCAGAAATAAAAAAATACACTAGAAGGAATTACACGCAGGCTGGATGAAGCAGAGGATCAAGTCAGCAAGCTGGAGGGCAAGGTAGGAAAGAACTCCCATAAAGAGCAAGAAAAGGAAAAGAGACTCAGAAAGAACGCAGAGGCGGTAAGGGAGCTGAAAGACAATGTGAAACATAGTAATATCCATAAATGTGGGTACTAGAAGGAGAAGAAGAGCAAAGGATAGAAAACCTGTTTGAAAAAGTAATGATGGAAAACTTCCATAATTTGATGAGAGAATAAGTCACCCAAATCCAGGAAACACAGTCCCAGACTGTGAACCCAAAGAGGTTGATATCAAGAAGACACATCATGATTAAAATGGCAAAATTCTAAGACAAAGAGTGAATCTTAAAGGAAGAAAGGGGGAAATAGGAAGTAACATACAAGGGAGCCCAGATAAGACTAGCGGCTGATTTCTCAATGGAAACACGGCAATCCAGAAGAGAATAGCAAGATATATTCCAAATAATGAAAAAGAAAGGCCTGCAAGCAAGACTACTCAAACAGCAAGGCTCTCAATTAAAATGGAAGGCCAAACAAGGAGTTTCCCAGACAAAAGAAGTCTAAAAGAATAGACTTCTTGCCCTACAAGAGATGCTGAAGGGTCTGCTTTAACAAAAGAGGGAAAAGGAGTGAGAGAGAGAGGAACACAGGTACGGAAAAATGGGAATGAATAAGTACCTATCAATTATAATGTAAATGGACTAAATGCTGCAATCAAAAGATATAAAATAACTGAATGGATAAGCAATCATGACCCACACATATGCTGCCTACAAGTGACCCACCTCAGAACAAAACACCTACACAGACTGAAAGTGAAGGGCTGGAAACAAATGTTCCAAGCCAATGTACAGAAAACAAAAGCAAGGGTAGCAATACTCATATCAGACAAAACAGACTTCAAAAAAGGGCCATAAAAAGAGACCCAGATGGTCACTTCATAATACTCAAGGGAAGAAACCATCAAGAAGAATAAACAATGTAAATATATATTCACCTAACGTAGGAGCACCCAAATACATAAAGAAAATCTTGGAGGATTTCAGGAAAGATATTGACAGCAACACAATTATAGTATGGGATTTCAACACCTCACTGTCAAAAATGGATAGATCTTCCAAACAAAATATCAACAAAGATATTGCAGCAGTGAACAATGTCCTAGAGTCACATAGATTTAACTGATATATATATATATCAGTTAATATATATATATATCCTTTCATCCCAAAGAAGCAAAATACACGTTCTTTTCAAATGCACATGGAACATTTGCAAGATAGACCACATGATAAGATACAAACAAGCCTCAACAAATTTCAGAAAATCGAAATCATACCAAGCATTTCCTCTCACCACAAGGGACAGAAACTAAAAACCAACCTCAAGGAAAAAAAATAGAAACCACTCAAACTAATGGAAATTGAATTAGCATGCTATTAAACAATAAATGGGTGAAGGATGAGATCAAGGAGGTAATCAAAATGTTTCTGGAAACAAATGAAAATGAACTCACAACAATCCCAAACTTATGGGGCACAGTGAAGGCAGTCCTGAGAGGGAAGTTCATAGTGATACCAGCTTACCTAAAAATGATAGAAAGATTTCAAACAAACATCCTAACCCTCTGCCTACAAAAACTTGAGGAACAACAACAAAGACAGCCCAGAGCAAGTAGAAAGAAGGAAATAGCCAAGAGCAGAGCATAATTAAATGACATAGGGTCTAAAAACACAATTCTAAGGATCAATGAATCCAGGAGCTGGTTCTCTGAAAAGATAAACAAAATCAACAAGTCTTTAAGCAGACTCATCAAGAAAAAAAGAGAGAAGACCCAATAAACACAATCAGAAAGGAAAGAGGAGAGATTAAACCTGATAACACCAAAATACAAAAGATTGTAAGAAATTACTACTAAGAAATATATGCCAAGAAATTTGAAAACCTAGGTGAAATGGACAAATTTCTAGAAAAATATAATCTTCCAAAACTGAATGAAGAAGAAGCAGAAGCCTAAACAGACCAATAACAGCAGATGAAATTGAAGCAGTAATCCAAAAGCCCTGGCACACAAAAGCCCTGGATCTACATTCACAGAAGAATTCTACAAAGCATTTAAGGAAGAGCTAACCCCTATCCTTCACAGATTATTCCAAAAATCCAAAGAGTTGGAAGACTTCCAAATTCTTCTTATGAAGCAAGCATCATTCCGAATCCCAAAGCCAGATAAAGACATAACAAAGAAAGAAAACTTTAGGCCAATACCACTGATGGACATAGATGCTAAATCCTCAACAAAATATTGGAAACCTCATCCAGCAATATATTAAAAAGATCATACACATGTCCAAGTGGAACTCATCCTAGGGATGTAAGATGGTACAATATTTGGAAATCAATAGACTTAATGCATCATGTAAACAAATGCAAAAACAAAAAATCACATGATCATATAAATAGGTGCAGAAAAAGCATTTGATAAGGTACAGCACCCATTTATGATTAAAACACTCAGAAAAGTGGGAGTAGAGGGAGCACTCCCCAACATAATAAAGGCCATATACAAGAAACATGAAGCTGACATCATACTCAATGGGCAAAAACTAAAAACTTTCCCAGTAAGATCAGGAACAAAACAAGGCTGTCCACTTTCACCACTTCTATTCTCCATAGTATTGGATGTACTAGCCACAGCAAAAACACAAGAAAAAGAAATAAAAGGCATACAATTTGGAAAAAAAGAAACAAAACTGTCATTGTTTGCCAATGACATGATAGTGTACATGGAAAGCCCTAGAGATTCCACCAAAAAACTGCTTGACCTAATAAATGAATTTGGCAAAACAGCGGGATACAAAGTCAATATTCAGAAATCAAAGGCATTTTTGTATACCAACAATGAAATATCAGAAACAGAAATCAGGAAAAAAATCTCATTTGATATTGCAACAAGAAAAATAAAGTACCTAGGAATAAACCTTACAAAGGAGGTAAAAGACCTGTACTCAGAAAACTACACAACACTGAAGAAAGAAATTAAAGAAGACACAAACAAATGGAAACATATACCGTGCCCATAGATTGGAAGAATTAACATCATCAAAATGTCCATAATACCTGAAGCAATTTATATATTCAATGCAATCCCTATTAAAGTACCAATGACATATTTCACAGATATAGAACAAACACTTGAAAAATTTATTTGGAACCATAAACAACCTGGAATAGCAGCAGTAATTTTGAGAAAAAAGAATATAGTCAGAGGGATCATAATACCTGATATCATACTATATTACAAGGCCACTATAATCCAAACGGTCTAGTACTGGCATAAGAACGGACACATGGACCAATGGAACAGAATAGAGAGCCCAGAAATAAACCCAACTCTCTATGGTCAATTAATATTTGACAAAGGAGGAAGAGCATAAAATGGAGTAAACATAGCCTCTTCAACAGATGGTGTTGTAATATCTGGACAGCTACATAGGAAGAAATGAAACTTGATCGCCAACTTATACCATACACAAAAATAAATTCAAGGTGGATAAAAGACTTAAATATATGTCATGATACCATAAAGATCCTTCAGGAGAACACTGGCAGGAATCTCAGATATTCCATTCAGCAGTGTTTTCACTGGTATGCCCCCTGAAGCAAGGGACATAAAGGAAAGAATAAACAAATGGAATCTCATCAAAATAAAACGTTTCTGCACAGCTAAAGAAAACAGCATTAAAATGAGAAGAGAACCAACTGTATTAGAAAAGATATTTGCCAATGATACCCCAGACGAGAGTTTTATCTCAAAAAACAAACAAACAAACAAACTCACATGACTCCAGTCTAAGAAGACAAGCAACCAATTAAAATTTAATTTTAAATTTGTCTGGGGACCCAATTAAAAAATGGGGAAAAGACTTGAACAGACACTTCCCCAAGGAGGTGATAGAGAGGGTCTTGAGACATATGAAAGATGCGCAGTATTTCTAGCTGGCAGAGAGATGTGAATTTAAATCTCAATGAGATACCAGTTCACACTGGTTAGAATGACCATCATAAACAAAGCAACAAACAAGTGTTGGCGAGGTTGTGTAGAAAGGGGAACCCTAGTGCATTGTTTGTGGGATTGCCAACGGGTGCAACCACTATGGATAACGGTATGGAATTTCCTCAGAAAACTGAAAATCTAACTGTCTTTTGACCCAGTAATTCCACTGCTCAGATTGTATCTGTAGAACCCTGAAACACCAATCCAAAAGAACCTGTGTAACCCAATGTTCATAGCAGCACAACATACAATAGCAAAGAGCTGGAAGCAACCTAAGTGCTCATCAGTAAATGAATGGATCAAAACACTATGGTACATTTACACAATGGAATACTATGCAGCAGAATGGAAGAAATAGCCCCTACCCTGTGGGACAGCATGGATGGATCTGGAGAGCATTTTGCTAAGTGAAATAAGCCACGCAGTGAGGGACAAATACCATATGATCTGACCATTAATTAGAACCTAATCAATAAAACAAACAAGAATGCAAAATATAACCAGAGACATTGAAATTAAGAACAAATGGATAGTAACCAGAGGAGAGAGGGGAGGGAATAATGGGGGGAAAACGGTAAAGGGTTTGCAGGAATACATGGACCAAAACAAGGGGGGATGGAAAAAGGGGAAGGAGGGGGGGAAGGTTAGGGTGGGGGGGGGGGGGGGTGGGGAAAAGGCAGAAAACTGTACTTGACCAACAATAAAATTCAATAGTATTTAATAAAAACACAAACAATAATATTAGAAATATTAAAAGCTATAAATCAAAGCCAGAAAGCAAATTGGTGTTTATATGGCATTTGACTAAAATAGTATGTCTAAGGAACAGCCTATTCCAACTGTTGGTTTAGTTAGGGTTCCTTTTTCCTTAACCATTTTCCCATTTCTTTATGATACTTTTTCAAAAGTGCTCCAAGTTGTTCCCTTTAGTATTTTTGGTTGCAAGAACTTTGTTTTTTCAACCAAGCATTTCAAATTGCTTCATATAAGCACATTTAATGAGCAGTCATAACAATAACATCTAATATTAATTGAGCATGTACTATGTCTCAGGTAGTATTCTTAATTTTTTATATGGACCCTTATTTTTAATCCTCACTAGAAGGCATGCTTATTGAATTTAGAGAGATTGGATAGGAGGGAGACAGAGCAGAAAAAAAACATTGATATAAGAGGGAAACATCAATTGGTTACCTCTTGTACATACCTCGAGTGGAGACCGAACCCACACCCTATGCATGTGGCCTGACCGGGAATCAAATCTGCGACCTTTCAATTTATGGTCTGATGCTCTAACTGAGTCACACTAACCAGGGCTGGATTCTCTTCTTTACCTTTTACACCCACTCTATGAAGTAAGTGTTATTATTCCCTCCCTTTTTGTCAAATGAAGAAACTGTAGCATGTGGATGTTAAGTACGTTAATATCCAAGGTCACGCTATTAGGAGAGGTGGTTCCAGAACTTGTGCTACTATGAATTTTGTAATTCTGCCTCAGTGTTTCTTCTGATGGTTGAGATATTAGAAATGATTTGGTATAATCTGCTTTTTTTAAAAAAAGATTATTTACTTATTTATTTTAGAGAGAAGGAAGGGAGAAAGAAAGAGAGGGAGAGAAACATTAATGTGTGGTTGCCTCTCGCATACCCCCTACTGGGGACCTGGCCTGCAACCCAGGCATGTGCCCTGACTAGGAATCAAATGGGCAACCCCTTGGTTCACAGTCTGGCACTGTATCCACAGAGCCACACCAGCCAGGGCAATCTGCTTTTATTTTTAAGGTGAATGAATAGAGGAGGTTATGGGAAACTGATAGAAAATGAAGCTGCCAGCTCTTATTGTGCTTTCTGATATCCTATGGCCTGGAAATCAACTGCTTCAATTAATAAGGGCAACTTGTATTATAAAAAGCAAATGTTTTCTTTTTTATTTTTATAAACTTCCTTGGCATAAAATTATTATGATAGAAAAGTAAGGCCAATAAAAATGTGCCAAGGCAAAGACAGTGAAATGGTTCTGGATAGAGTACAATATTCAGACAGTACAATATTTATACAGTACAATATAGTACAATATTCAAGGGATTATAATAAAATCCCTGTCTCTTCCTCCTTCTCTCCCTCCCATCCTCCTTTTTTTTCCTTTTTCTCCTTCTTCTGTTCCTCCTCCTCTCCCTCACTCTCCTTCTTTCTCACCCTCTTTCTGTCCTGTAATCTTTTATTTTTTTTTAAAGATGCTATTTATTTATTTTAGATAGGGCGGAGGGGACAGAGAAAGAGAAGGAGAGGAACATCAGTGTGTGGTTGCCTCTCCCATGCCCCTTACTGGGGAGCTTACCTGGCCTGCAACCCAGGCATGTACCCTTACTGGGAATTGAACCAGCAACCCTTTGGTTCTCAGGCTGGCACTCAATCCACTGAGCAACACCAGCCAGGGCTATACTATAAAATAAAGTCTCTCTTATTACTTCAGAACAAAAAGACTTACTACTTCATTCTGATTGGGTAGGATCCACCCTCTTTAGGGTTACAGGAAGTTCAGTCTCCAAACAGCTTAAGCTTTAGGCTCTACAGAGCAAGGACTGCCAACTTGCTGATTTATGTGTAGTTTTCATCATGGGGACCAATATCTTTCTTGGATTTTGGTGAAAGCACCAGAGACTTTTTTTTGTAACTTCATGTTTCATTTACTTAATTTCCAATAAGTAGGAGCAGCGATTTTCAACCTTTTTCATTTCATGGCACATGGAAAATAATTAGTAAAATTCTATGACACACCAAAAAACACATTTTTTGCTGATCTTACAAAATAGGTATAATTTTGATTCATTCTGGAAGGCCATTGTTGTGTTACCTGTTGGTATTTTTAATTTGAAAATCTAAGGGAAAAGAGGTCAATGCAATGCCCCTGACTAAATAGTCAGGCAGTGCATGTTTTAAAAATTTTTGAGGCACACCAGTTGAAAATCTCTTGGTTAGAGGCAGCCCAATACGTGATTTCATGCACAGAGGCATTATCAGGTCTAGATATCTATATTATTACATTTTATTTTGTAACCGTATTCCTCATGCCCAATGTTAGTTCAGTTTTCCTTCTTTTGCCTTTATTGAGTAGATGACTATCAACTGTATGTTAAACACAATAATTTTATTTTTGCTGTCATTTTCCATACTTTTATTAGGTTTTGTATAAAAATTAAAGTTTATTTTTGCTCCTGGCATGACATAAAAATAAGGAACTAGGTAAACTAAACAATATAAAAATCCTTCTGTGAGTAAGTGTCCCATGCAAGGTTTTTGTTCACTAATAAATAAAGCAAGACTTGTCATGCTGAATAAAGGTGGATAGTGTTTTACCACACATTTAAACATAGTGCAGTTTATTTACCTCACTGTGTTACCAAACAAAAGTAGGTTCAGCTGCCCACCACCTGCCAGATTAGGCAAATTCTGGAGGAAGAAGTTTGGTGAGAAAATGAAAGATGTCTTTTATTCAAAAGCTGCACAATCTGGGAGAATGATAGTCTTCTGTGTCACAGCAGATCTCCTCTGGAAAACCTGGAGGAAAACCCAGCTACCCTATGCTAGGCCAGTCCAAAGCTGTGCCCAGTTTCCTCTCTGTCCTTTGGGAACCACAGATGGCTGCTTCATTATCATCCAGGTGACTTGGCTTCTTCTGGTTTGCCACCAGGCTTTAGGTTCCTTCCTGGGAACCTGTGCATGGGGCTGGCACCACAGTTGGCCACATGACTTCAGGGGCCCTCTAGTCTCAAAAGCAACAGCCTGCATATCCACATGGTGGGTCCAAGAGAGAATGAATCTCTCCCTTCCCTCATATTATATAAGCTTCCGCTATGGGGTAGGGTAGATGTTGAAACTTCCAGGTGCTTCAGGAGGGATCAGATCCCCAAACAATCCCATGTTTTCCCAGGCTAGACTGACAAGTACTTGTTTGACCAAAAGGGCATCAGAGGGCTTTTCCCTCATTAGCCTTGCACATACTCAGCACAATGAATTCCTTTCACAGTATCCTGCATGGGTGTTGGGGAGGATCTGTCATGTGCTGTGCTAGCCTGGTTAGGAAGACAATATGTCCATAACCCTGTGGCCCCTCGCCACTCCTGCTCTCACTCTGGGTACTGGTCAGGCTACTGGCCCTGGCCAGTTTATAGGTATCAACTGTAGTAAAACAGTGATAACACTTTCAAAAACACTTTTGCCAGAGGTACTGCAAGCCTAAAGGGACAGAGGAATAGCATTTGAAAAGAAGGAATATTAACTATAACTATTTTAACTGTTAGTATGTTGGACAAAAAGGGAAGGGTACATAGGCATAAAAGTGGATGACGCCTTCTAAAATTCAGGAGGAGTTTTTGCATAATCCAAACTGGTCTTTAGGGCCTGAACATAGGTCAAGTAGCTAAACTTTTAATCTGCTTAAGTCTGGTCTTGTCTCTGCTTTTGATGTACTTAGATGTCTCATAACATATTTCTACTCAATTTCTTCATTGACAATGTACCTAATTGTCCTGGCCTGGTGGCTCAGTTGGTTAGAGTGTTGTCCTGTACAACAAAGTTTTTAGGTTCAATTCCTGGTCAGAGCACATACCCTAGGTTGTGGGTTAGATTCCTGGTTGGTGTGTGTATGGAAGGCAGCTGATAGATACTTCTTTCTTTCTCTTTCTCTCTTTCTCTCTTTCTCTCTCTCTCTCTCTCTCTCTCTCTCTCTCTCTCTCTCTCTCTCTTTCTCTTTCTGTCTCTCTCTCCCTCTCCCTCCCTTCCTCCCTTTCTTTCGCTCTAAAATCATAAACATATCCTTAGGTGAAGATGAAAAAAAAATGACCTAATTTAAGGCAGTTTGAAGGTAGCATGTTTTTATTATCTATATAGCAAATAAGTCAAATTTACAGTGTGAACATGCCATTTTGGCTAATTTTGGAAGCAGGATCTACTCTTGGGGATTCTTTTTGACTAGTTTTTTGTCTAATGAAATGTCATCAGTCTAGATGGAATCATACATTTTAGTCTTTGCTACTCCTTTTGTGAGTTTTATTTTTCAGATTCTAGCAACAATAGGAAAAGGAAATAAGGTAGAGAAAGAAGCTTCAGTGACACCATGTCAGGGACCAAAAGCAAAGTGCCTGGAAACAGGTCACTTAGGCACTGAAGCAGATACAGAAGCACTTCTTTGTGTAGTTGGAGGGCCCCTGCCTTCATCTCAGGAATCTCTACTTCTGATTGGGTGATTTTGGGCAAGTTGCCAAATTTCAATTGGACTGAGCTTTCTCATCATAAAGATGAAGAATTAGAGTGGATGAAGCTCCATACAGTTACTGTTCCATGATTATAAGTAAAAAAGGAAGAGTGAAGTTGATTTACTCCTTAGAAAAGGCAAAAGCCTTAGACAAGGCTTTTGGCACCTTGCACAAGAGTGTGTACCTTGGTAGTGACCTTTTATTTTTCTTTATCCTCCTTGGTGTTAGGAAGACATGCCTTTGGGAGAGGTCTCTTGTGGCGTTTGTTACTCTAAATTAGCAATTAGAGGAGATTCTGAAGTTCTGGTGCCTTGATCATGGAGCTTTTTTCTTTTTTTTAAATTTATTATTAATTTAAAATTTATTCAGTTACGGGTGTTCTGTCATTTTTCCCACTGCTCATCCCTCCCCCACTGCTCCCTCCCCTAGAAAACTGCCCCCCACAATTGCCCATGCTCTTGAGTCCTCTATTCATATTCCATTGCTTTCTTGTTTCCCTCCTTCCCCCTGTTATCCTCCTCCGCCCACCCCTCTGGTCACTGTCAGTTTGTTCTTTATTTCCAAGTGTCTGATTCTATTTTGCTCATTTATTTTGTTGATTAGGTTCCTGTTAAAGGTGAGATCATATGGTATTTGTCTTTTACCACCTGTCTTATTTCACTTAGCATAATGCTCCCCAGAGCCATCCATGCTGTTGCAAAAGGTAGGAGCTCATTTTTTCTTTCTATTTCAGAGTTTTTCTTTCAATTGCATTCTGTAAATATACCACAGGTTTTTAAAATATATTTTATTGATTATGCTATTACAGTTGTCCTATTTCTCCCCTTCATTCCCCTCCACCTTGCACACCCTCTCCCACCCTCATTCCCCTCCTTTAGTTCATGTCCATGTGTCATAAGTTCTTTAGCTTCTACATTTCCCATACTGTTCTTACCCTCCCCCTATTTTCTACCTACCATTTATGCTACTTATTGTCTCTACCTTCCCCCTACCCTCCTCCTCCCACTCCCCTGTTGTTAACCCTCCATGTGATCTCTATTTCTGTGGTTCTGTTCATGTTCTAGTTGTTTGCTTAGTTTGTTTTTGTTTTTGTTTTAGGTATGGTTGTTAATAATTGTGAGTTTCTTATCATTTTACTGTACATGTTTTTTATCTTCTTTGTCTTAGATAAGTCCCTTTAACATTTCACACAATAAGGGCATGGTGATGATGAACTCCTTTAACTTGACCTTATCTGAGAAGCACTTTATCTGCCCTTCCATTCTAAATGAAAGCTTTGCTGGATAGAGCCATCTTGGATGTAGGTCCTTGCCTTTCATGACTTGGAATACTTCTTTCCAGCCCCTTCTTATTTGTAGGGTTTCTTTTGAGAAATCAGCTGACAGTCTGATGGGAACTCCTTTGTAGGTGACTGTCTCCTTTTCTCTTGCTGCTTCTAGTATTCTCTCCTTCATTTTTACCTTGGCTAATGTAATTATGATGTTCCTTGGTGTGTTCCTCCTTGGGTCCAACTTCTTTGGGACTCTCTACGCTCCCTGGACTTCCTGGCAGTCTATTTCCTTTGCCAGAATGGGAAGTTCTCCTTTATTATTTGTTCAAATAAGTTTTCCATTTGTTGCTCTTCCTCTTCTCCTTCTGGTACCCCTATAATTTGGATGTTGGAATGTTTAAAGATGTCCTGGAGGTTCCTAAGCATCTCTTCAGTTTTTTTGAAATCTTGTTTCTTCATTATTTTCTGATTGGATGTTTCTTCCTTCTGATCCATTGCATTGATTTGAATTCCATTTTCTTTTCCATCACTATTACTTCCCTGTGCATTTTCCTTCATTTCACTTAGCATACCCTTTATTTTTTCATCTAATTTGCAACCAAATTCAACCAAGTCTTTTAGCATCCTGATTACCCGTGTTTTGAAGTATGCATCTGATAGGATGGCTATCTGTTGCTTAGTTGTATTTGTTCTGGAGCTTTGATCTGTTCTTGTATTTGGGCTTTTTTTTTTTTTTTTGTCTCAGTGTGCCTGTTACGTAGTGAGAGGTAGGAGGTTTAGGTGTTCAGCAGGGCAGGGCAACCCACATCACTGGGTTGTGATGCTGTATGTGGGGTAGGGGTCCAAGAGGGAACAATGGCACTTGCTCTGTCTCTGCCAGATTTCAGTCACTTCCTCCACTTCCCACAAGCAAATTGGGCCCTTCTGGTGCTGATTCCAATGTGAGTGGGTTTGTGTACATTCTAGGACCCTGTGGGTCTCTCCAACAAACTCGCCTGTGAGGTTGGGAGTTTCTCCCAGCACTTCAACACCCACAGGTGTTTTCAATCGATGTTTTGAGGCTTTATTTCCCTGTGCTGGGACTCTGGGTTGTGCAGTCTGTCTTGCTCCCTAGTTTCACCTGGTTTATCTGTTCATGAGTTGGAACCACCTGGTCTGCCATCCACCTTTTGCACCAAACTCCTCGACAATTCATGGCCTTGCTGGGGTCCACCAGCTACTGCCTTGTGCTCCTGGGTTCTGCCAGCCACCGCATTTTTCTTTTTTGCTGCGACCCCTCTCCACCCGGCTGCCCTACTCTGTCCCTTCTACTGGTCTGGATAAATATGTCTAATTTAACTCCTTGGTTGTTGGACTTCCATACAGTTCAATTCTGCCTGTTCTGGTTGTTTTTTGTTTCTAAATTGTTGCTGTTCTTTTTTTGGTTGTGCGAGGAAGCACAATGTGTCTACCTACGTCTCCATCTTGGCTGGAAGTCTCTCTCTGTTTAACTTTAATCTTGGGGAACTTAATTATGATGTGCCTTGATGTATGCTTCCTTGGGTCCAACTTCTTTGGGACTCTCTGAGCTTCCTGGACTTCCTGGAATGCCTTTGCCAAATTGGGGAAGTTCTCCATTATTTTTTCAAATAAGTTTTCAATTTCTTGCTCTTCCTCTTCTCCTTCTGGCACCTGTATAATTCTGATGTTGGAACATTTAAAGTTGTCCTGGAGGTTCCTAAGCCTCTCCTCACTTTTTTAAATTCTTGTTTCTTCATTCTCTTCTGGCCGAATGTTTCTTTCTCCTTCTGTTCTAAATTGTTGATTTGAGTCCTCGTTTCCTTCCCATCACTGTTTGTTCCCTTTACATTTCTCCTCATTTCACTTTGTGTTGCCTTTACTTTTCCTACATTTTGAGACACACTCAACCTTTTCTGTGAACATCCTGATTACCAGAGTTTTGAACTTTGCATCTGATAGGTTGGGTAGCTCTTCATCACTTAGTTCTGTTTTTGGAGCTTTGATTGGTTCTTTCATTTTGCCATATTATTTTGCCTTGATATAACTTTTACATTGTAAGGGGCAGAGCCTTAGGTATTTGCCAGGGTGGGGCAACTCACATAGCTCTGTTGTGGTGCTGTGGGGCGAGGGGAGGGTTCCGAGACACGACAATGCCACTTGCTCAGCTCTCTGCTGGCTTTCAGTCACTTCCTGCTATCCACATACAAATTGGGCAATTCTGGCACTGTTTCCTTGGTGGGTGGGCTTGTATACGTTCTAGGATTCAAAGGATCTCTCCAATGAGCTTCCCTGTGAGACTGGAAGTTTCTACCATTCTAGCAACCCCCTCTAGTTTTTACCACCAGAGGTTTTGAGGCTTTATTTCCCTTTGCTAGAACCATGGGTTGCACAGGTTGTCTCGCTCCCCAGTTCTTTCCAGTTTATCTCCATGGAAATGTGGGACTACCCAGTCCATTAGCTGCCACCTCACATGCGTGGTCCTCCAGTCACTGCTTTTCTGTACTTCTTCTCTGTCCCAGCTTTCTGTCTCTGCCCCTCCTGCCAGTCAGAATGAATGTTTCTTTTTTGCCATCTTGGTTGTCAGACTTCCATACAGTTCAATTTTCTGGCAGTTCTGGTTATATTATATTTTCAGAGTTGTTGTCATTTTGGTTGTGCAGGGAGGCAAAGTGTATCTATCTATGCCACCATCTTGGCCAGAAGTGAGAACATGTAATTTTTTTAATGGTTTTATATTTTTACACTTTAAATATTTTTATACTTTTCTATTATAATTTACATACAATATTAAATTAGTTTCAGGTGTACAACACAGCGATTAAACATGATATAGCTTACTAAATTATTATTTTTTATTTTAATCATTGTTCAAGTACAGTTTTCTGCCTTTACTCCCATTCCAGCCCACCCACCTATCCCTCCCCACCTCCCTCCCATTTCCACGCCCCCACTTCTAGTTGTTGTCCATGTGTTCTTTATATTTATTCCTGTAAACCCTTCCCATTCTTCCCTTAAATTCCTTCTTCTTTCCCCTCTGGTCACTGGTAGCCTGTCCTCTATATCAATATCTTTTACTATATTTTGATTGTTTCTTTGTTTTGTTGTTTAGGTTTCTGTTAAAGGTGAGATCATATGGTATTTGTCTTTCACTGCCTGGCTTATTTCACTTAGCATAATTCTTTCCAGCTCCATCCATGCTGCTGCAAAAGGTAGGAACTCCTTCTTTGTTTCTGCAGCATGGAATTCCATTGTGTAAATGTACCATAGTTTTTTTGATCCATTCGTTACTGATGGGCACCTAGGTTGCTTCCAGCACTTGGCTATTGTAAATTGTGCTACTATGAACATTGGGGTACACAGGTTCTTTTGGATTGGTGTTTCAGGGTTCTTAGGATATAGTCCCAGCAGTGGAATTGCTGGGTCAAAAGGCAGATGCATTTTTAGTTTTCTGAGAAAATTCCATACGGTTTTCCATAGTAGTTGTACCAGTCTGCAATCCCACCAACAGTGCACTAGGGTCCCCTTTTCTCTACAACCTCTTGAACACTTATTGTTTGTTACTTTGTTTATGATGGCCATTCTGACTGGTGTGAAGTGGCATCTCACTGTGGTTTTAATTTGCATCTCTCTGATAGCTAGTGATATTGAACATCGTTTCATGTGTCTCTGGATCCTCTGTATGTCCTCCTTGGAGAAGTGTCTGTTCAAGTCCTTTGCCCATTTTTTAATTGGGTTGCTTGTCTTTCTAGAGTGGAGTCATATAAGTTCTTTCTATGTTTTGGAGATTAAACCCTTGTCTGAGGTATCATTGGCAAATGTGTTTTCCCATACAGTTGGTTCTCTTTTAATTTTGATACTGTTTTCTTTAGCTGTGCAGAGGCTTTTGATTTTGATGAGATCCCATTTGTTTATTCTTTCTTTATGTCCCTTGCTCTAGAGAACATGTCAGTAAAAAAGTTTCTGTGTGAAATATCTGAGATTTTCCTACCTATGTTCTCCTCTAGGACTTTAATGATGTCACATTTTATATTTGTCTTTTATCCACCTTGAATTTATGTTTGTGTAAGGTGTAAGTTGGTGCTTGACTTTTATTTTTTTTGCATGTAGCTGTCTAGTTCTCCCAGTACCATTTGTTGAAGAGGTTATTTTTACTCCATTTTATGTTGCTGCCTCCTTTGTTAAATATTAGTTGACCATAGAGACTTGGGTTTATTTCTGGGCTCTCTGTTCTGTTCCATTGGTCCATGTGCCTGTTTTAATGCCAGTACCGGGCTGTTTTGATTACAGTGGCCTTGTAATATAGTTTAATGTCAGGTATTGTGATCCCTCCTACTTTACTCTTCTTTCTTAAAATTGCAGCAGCTATTTGGGGTCATTTATGGTTCCATATAAATTTTTGAAGTGTTTGTTCTATGTCTGTGAAATAAGCCATTGGTACTTTAATAGGTATTGCATTGAATGTGCATAGGTATTGCTTTAGGTAGTATGGACATTTTGATGATGTTAATTCTTCCAATCCATGAACATGGCATATATTTTTGTTAGTACCTTCCTTGGTTTCTTTCCTCAGTATTATGTAGTTTTCTGAATACAGGTCTTTTACCTCTTTGGTTAGTTTATTCCTAGATATTTTATTTTTCTTTTTGCTATATCAAATGGGATTTTTTTTTCTTAACTTCTGCTTCTGCTGTTTCATTGTTGCTGTACAGAAATGCTTTTGATTTCTGGATATTGACTTTGTATCCCACTGTTTTGCCAAATTCATTTATTAGGTCAAGCAGTTTTTTAGCTGAGTCTATAGGATTTTCTATGTACACTATCACGTCATCTGCAAACAGTGACAGTTTTGTTTCCTCCTTTCTGATTTGGATGCCTTTTATTTCTTTTTCTTGTCTGATCATTGTGGCTATAACCTCCAGTACTATATTGAATAGATGTGGTGAAAGTGAACAACCTTGTCTTGTTCCTGATCTTAGTGGAAAAGATTTTAGTATTTGGCCATTGAGTATGATGTTGGCTGTAGGTCTCTCATATATGGCCTTTATTATGTTGAGGAATGCTCCCTGTATTCCCATTTTGCTGAGTGTTTTTATCATAAATGGGTGCTATACTTTATCAAATACTTTTTCTGCATCTATTGATATGACCATGTGGTTTTTGTCTTTGCTTTTGTTTATGTGATGTGTGACATGTACTGATTTGTGAATACTGTACCATCCTTGCATCGCTGGAATGAATCTCACTTGGTCATGGTGTATGATCTTTTTAATGTATTGTTGGATGCGGTTTGCCAATATTTTTTTTAGGACTTTAGCTTCTGTGTTCATCAGTTACATTGGCCTGAAGTTTTCTTTCTTTGTTGTTTGTTTATCTGGTTTTGGGATTAGGATGATGTTGGCCTCATAAAAAGAGTTTGGGAGTCTCCCATCTTTTTGGATTTTTTGAAATAGTCTGTGAAGGATAGGTGTTAGCTCTTCCTTAAATGCTTTGTAGAATTCTCCTGTGAAACCATCTGGTCCAGGGCTTTTGTGTGTTGTGAGTTTTTTGATTACTGCTTCAATTTCCTTTGCTGTTATTGGTCTGTTCAGTCTTTCTGCGTCCTCTTCAGTCAGTTTTGGAAGATTATATCTTTCTAGAAATTTGTCCATTTCACCTAGGTTTTTAAATTTTTTGGCCTATATATCTTATTATTAATTTCTTACAATCCTTTGTATTTCTGAGGTATGAGTTGTAATCTCTCCTCTTTCATTTCTGATTGTGTTTATTTGGGTCTTCTCTCTTTTTTCTTGATGAGCCTGCTTAAAGGCTTGTTGATTTTATTTATCTTTTCAAAGAACCAGCTCCTGGATTCATTGATCCTTAGAATTGTGCTTTTAGTCTCCATGCCATTTAATTCTGCTCTGATCTTGTTTTTTTCTTTCATTCTACTTGCTCTGGGCCGTCTTTGTTTTTGTTTCTTGTGTTCCTATACAGGTAGGGTTAAGTTTTTTGTTTGAAATGTTTCTATCTTTTTTAGGTGGGCCTGTATCACTATGAACTTTCCTTTCCAGACTGCTGCACTGTATTCCATAAGTTTTGGTTTGTTGTGAGTTCATTTTTTTTTGTTTCCCGAAACCTTTTGATTTCTTCCCTAATTTCATTCTTGACCCATTCATTGTTTAATAGCATGCTATTTAATCTCCATGATTTTGAGTGTTTGGGTTTTTTTCCTTTGTGTCCGTTTATAGTTTCAGTCGCTTGTGATCTAAGATACTGCTTGGTAATGCTAAAATAATGACTTCAATTTTCTTGAATTTGTTGAGGCTTGTTTAGTGTCCTATCATGTGGTCTATCTTTGAAAATATTCCATATGCATTTGAAAAGAATGTGTATTTAGCCTCTTTGGGCTCGAGGGCCCTGTATATATCAGTTAAGTCCATTTCATCTAGAGCATTGTTGAATGCCACAATATCTTTGTTGATATTTTGTTTGGAAGGTCTATCCATTTTTGACAGTGGGCTGTTGAAATCCCATACTATAATTGTGTTGCTGTCAATATCTTTTATGAAGTCCTTTAAGATTTCTTTATGTATTTGGGTGCTCCTATGTTGGTTACATATATATTTACAATGTTAATGTCTTCTTGATGTATTCTTCCCTTTAGTATTATGAAGTGACCATCTGGGTCTCTTTTTATGTTCCTTTTTTTGAAGTCCATTTTGTCTGATATGAGTATTGGTACCCTCATTCTTTTTCCCTGTTTGTTTGCTTGGAAAATTTGTTTTTAGCCCTTCATTTTCAGCCTGTGTAGGTCTTTTATCCTTAGGTAGGTCTCTTGTAGGCAGTATATGTGTAGGTCATGCTTTCTTATCCATTCAGCTATTCTATGTCTTTTGATTGGATCATTTAAGTCATTTATGTTTAAGGTTATTACTGATAGGTACTTATTCATTGCCATTTTTGTACCTGTGTACCTCTCTCTCCCCTCTCTTTTCCTTCCTTTCCTTAAAGCAGGCCGTTTAGCATGTGTTGCATAGCTGGGTTGGTGGAGGTGTATTCTTTTAGATTTCTTTTGTTTGGGAAACTCCTTATTTGGCCTTCTATCTTGATTGAGAGCCTTGCTTGGTAAAGTAGCCTTGGTTGAAGACCTCTGGTTCTCAATACTTGGAACATTTCTTTGCATTCTCTCTTCCATTGAGAAGTCTGCTGCTAACCTGATCGGGACTCCCTTGTATGTTACTTCCTGTTTTTCCCTTGTTGCCTTTAAGAGTCTCTCTCTGTCTTGGAATTTTCACATTTTAATCATGATGTATCTTGAAGTGGGCCTCTTTGGGTTTCTCTTGATTGGGACTCTCTGTGTTTCTTGGACTTGTGTGACTTTTTCTCTGATCAAATTAGGGAGGTTTTCCATCATTTTTCATACAGGTTTTCTATCCCTTGCTCTTCTTCTTCTCCTTCTGGTATCCCTATTATATGGATATTACTATGTTTCATATTGTCTTGCATTTGTCTTAATCCCTCTTCATTCTTTTTGAGCCTCTTTTCCTTTTCTTGCTTTTTCTGGGTGTTTTTTCCTACTTTGTCCTTCAATTCGCTTATCTGGTCTTCTGCTTCATCGATCCTAGTTTTCATTCCTTCTGCTGTGTTCTTCAGTTCAGAAATTGTGTTCTTCATTTCCTCTTGTCCCTTGTTGATAGTTTCTGTTTCCCTTTTCATGTTCATACAGTTTGCAGTGAATTTGTTATAGCTTCCCTGTAGTTTCTGGTAGCTCATTGTGAGTGCATTGAACTGCCTGATAATTATTTCTTTGTACTCAATATCTGATAGTTGAGTTGCCTCTTTTTCATTTGGCATTCTTTCTGAGGTTTCCTCCTTTCCCTTCATTTGGGGATTTTTTCTTTGTCTTCCCATTGTATGTGAGACTCTTCTTGTTAGCCTCTGTTTTTTTATTTGATCTGTTCTGGTTCCCTTGGTTTATGGTGTGAATGTCTGTTGTAGTGTGACAGGAAAAGAAATACTCCAAAAGTTTCTATGCTCTGTAACTGTAACACTTGCAAAGTTTCACACAGGACTGTAGAAGGTGACCAGTCGTCACCAAGGCAATGGCCAGTTATCTCAAGGTCATACACTAACTCCCATGATAAGCTCCTGTGCTCTGTAGCTTCTGCAAATTTCCTCCTGCATTATTCTCCTTTGTCTCCCATATAAGATAGCTAGACCTAACTTCCACATTTAGCTTCTGTAACCTTGCTTCGCCACATAGGCAGGAAGCCCGAGACTATTTAAACCCTGTGAAAGTAAAGATCTGGGCACAGAGGATTTGGATGGTTAACCCCTCCTGGGCCCGCGAGTAATAAAAGTTTGTGCTTCGTTATCTCTCCGCAAGTGGGTGATTTTCTGCAACAGTAGAATACCTGTGAGATTCAGTGGTGCAGTCGTTTTTGTGTATCCTGGTGTTCACAACTTCACCCTACTCTTTTTTTGTGGCCAGTTGGAGGAGTAAGGCAAAATGGTTTAAGACAGCTAGAGAGTATTCTATGATATTTACAGTAGCAGCCAGTAGAGGGGATAGAGGAGATCCTTTGGCTACTTATAGTGTTAACCGTGATCTTCCACCCCACTAGCCATGTTTTAGGAAGGATGGAAAGAAGATAAGACTCCTTTTGGGGAAGAAAAGATTGTGAGTTGGATCTAGAAAGCAGTGTGGCTGTGGGAGGTCAGATTCTGAGGTAGGGTGAGAGTAAAGAATAGTAAATACGTGTAATGTATAAGAGAATAAAGTTAACCACTGCAATAATAGAGTTCAGGAAACCGCAAAGTGAGCTGAGATCTGGGAGTTTTGTTGTGTAGTATTCACAATTGTATGCAACAGGTCTTATTTACAGTAATATTAGAGCAATAATCATATGGCAGAATCTGAGATCTATTTAACAAGAATAGGGAGTATAGAAAACTGTAGGAGTGTACTAATGGAACACAAATGAAGGACAGTAAATTAGGAATACACTATGAATGACGTAACAGTGGAAACCTATCAAATGATACAGTTTCACCAGTGAAGCAAAGAAGACTATACAGAAAGAAGAGGAATACCAAAATACTATTAAAATAAAAAATGTAAGAATAATGAAAAAAGATAATACAAACTTGCAGTAACTTGCAGGTTCAAAAAAGGGAAAAATGTAGAAGATGGATTGAAGGAGAGATAAATTTGGAAAGGAAGGAATAACACTAGGATGAAAGGAAGAGAAGCATAAGGAGTTTAGAGATATAAAAATAATAGGTAAAAAATAAAAAGTTTCTTAAAAATGATAAAATGAAACAATCAAACCACAACAACAACAACAACAACAAAACCTCTTGTTTGTTTCTAACTGGTCAAACCAGGTTTTCTGGTCGTTCTGGCTTCAGCAGGCTGAGGGGTGATTGGAATGCTTGTCACCCTTCCCAGTCAGAACTCAGTCCATCTCTTGTGTACTGTCCACAGAGCTAGCTGTGTGCTCTCCCCAGAGCCAGTCTGGTGACTCTCTGTAGGGCCCTTGGTGTGGGTCTGGGTGCTCCCAAGCACGCTGTCTGGAGCTCACCGCTGTGGGCTCATGGGCTCTGGCTCTGAATCTTTTTGTAGTTCACAGTGTAAGCTCCGGGTATCCCCAGGGGGTGCGTACTTCTCCCGAGTTCACCACTGCAGGCTCCAGGGTCCTGTGAGTGCCCGTGCCTTTTCCGTGTGCAGGGGTGTGGGGTCTGGGTCTTCCACAAAACCACACTATCTCTAGGTTGGGGGTGTGGGCGCATGTCCAACCCGCCCTTGGTAGCACAGGCTGGGGCACACACTCTTCCCAGGGCTGTGTGTAGGTTCTCTCAGCCCCTGTGTGATTGTCTCTCAGTCTCATTCCCCTCTCTATGCCTTCAAGCAACAAGGCCTCCCCCAGTGGTGCTCAATCCTTCTTTGGCCAGGGAGGTAGCAGTTTTCCCAGCTCTCTCCTGAATGTTCTTAGGCAGACCTGGGAGCACTGGGTCTGGGGACTGCAACTTCCCTGGTCCCCGCACTGATCCCTGGGCCCTTATTATCCTGAAGCAGTCTCCTTACCATCTGGTTTTTCAATGTCCGCTGTAATTTTTGATGTCCTGTTTTCATAAATGTTGTGATATTGTTGGCCCCTTTCTCTGTTCCTCCGTAGATCAGTTAGTTTCTCTCCCATATGTAGAGGGAAGTGGAATCTGCTCCCTCCTACCATGCTGCTGTCTTCCTCTCTCTTGGATCAGCTTACTAAATTATTACCCTGTTAATTCTAGGGCCCATCTGACACCGTATCTATTCTATTGACTACAACATTATTGACTATGATCCCTATGCTGTACTTTACATCTACACCCTGATAATTCTAGTGCCCATCTGATACCATACCTGTTTTATTGACATACAATATTTTGACTGTATACTCTATGTTGTGATTTGCATCTCCTTAACTAGTCTATAACTACTAATTTGTACTTAATATCCCCTTCACCTTTTTATCCATACCCCCAAGCCACTTTCCATTTGTCAACTGTCAAAATGCTCTCTGTATCTATGAGTCTGTTTCCATTTTGGTTGTTTATTTTTCTTTTTAGATTCTCTATATAAGTGAAATCATATGGGATTTGTGTCACGTTGTCTTACATTTTTCTCAGCACAATACCCTCTAGTCCCATCTGTGTTGCTGCAAATGGCAAGATTTCATTCTTTTATATGGTTGAGTTATATTCCATTGTATAAATACACCACTCTTCTTTACCCCTTCATCTATTGTTAGCCATTTAGGTTGCTTCCATATCTTGGCTATTGTAATAATGCTACAATGAATATATGGATGTGTATCTTTTTTTAGTCTAGTGTTTAGGTTTCTTTGGGTATATATTCATAAGTGAAATCGCTGGGTCTTACTTTATTTCTTGTTATATGGCCTTTGTTTTAAAGTCTGTTTTGTCTTGTATAAGTATTGCTATCACAGCTTTTTTATTTGTTTGTTTTCTTTTTCATGAAATACCTTTTTCCATCCCTTTGCTTTCAGTCTGTTTATGTCGATCCGAATTTAGCAGATTGTCTTGTAGACAGCACATGTAAAAGTATTGTTTTGTTATCTATTCAGTCTCCATATGTCTTTTTTATATAGAAGGGTACAACATTTTTATTACTTTTATTATTTTTAATAGTTTATTGTATTTTTCCATTACCATTTATCTCCCTTTACCCTTTTCTACCTCCACCCATCCCCCACCTTGTTACCTTCATTGTGCTGTTGTCTGTGTCCAAGAGCTTTTTTCTTTTTCACTCAATCTCTCTACCCTCAATCCTCTACCCTCTAGTGCTGTCAGCCTGTTCTCTGTCTATGAGCCTGTCTCTATTTTATTTGTTATTCATGTGTCTTTTCATTGGAGCATTTAATCCATTTTAACTTAAAGCAATTGTTTATAGATACGTATTTTTTTCTATTTTACTGTTCACATTTTTAATCTTTTCTTCTTCTTTTTCTTCCTAAAGAATACCATTTAACATTTCAGTAATACAGGTTTGGTGGTAATCAACTACTTTAGCTTTTTCTTATGTGGGAATTCTTTATCAGTTCTTTGATTCTAAATTGTAGGCTTCTAGGTAGATCAATCTTGGTTGTAGGTCCTTGCATTACATTAATTTTAGTATTTTTTGCCAGTACCTTTTGTCTTGTATTGTTTCTTGTGAGATATCAGCTATCTTATGGGAGCTCCCTTGTAGGTAACTATTTTTCTCTTGCTACTTTTAAGATTCTGTCTTTGTTTTAAATCTTTAATATTTTAATTATTATGTGTTTTTCTTTTGGGGTTCATCTTGTTGGGAACTCTGTGTGCTTCCTGGAGTTGTATGTCTATTTGCTTCACCAGATTAGGGAAGTATTTCATATTATTTTTTTGCATAGGTTTTTAATTTTTTGCTGGTTCTCTTCTACTCCTGTACCCCCATGATGCCAATGATGTTATGCTTGAAATTGTCCCAGAGGCTACTTTGGATTCTATTTTCTTTCTACTGTTTTGATTGTGTGTCTTCTGCTTCCTTGTCTTCCAAATCTTTGATTTGATCCTCTGCTTTATTCCAGTGTTGATACCCTGTGGTGTATTTTTCATTTCAGTCTGGTTCGTTTTTTTATTATCTAGTTCTGTTTTTATGTTTCCTATCTCTTTGATGAAGTTCTCACTAAGTTCATGTACTCTTCCCCTAAGTTTATTGAGTATCCATACAACCAGTGTTTTTTAATGTTGCATCTAGTAACTTGCTTGTCTCCATTTTGTTGAATTCTCTCTCTGGAGTTTTGTTCTGTCCTTTCATTTGGGACATGTTTCATTGTCTCCTCATTTTAACAGCCTTCCTATGTTTGTTTCCATGTATTAGAGAGAGATGCTACATGTCCTGGGCTTGGTAGAGTGGCCTAATGTGGTAGGTGTCCTGTAGAGTCTAGTGGTACAGCCTCCTCACTAACCTGACTTGGACACTCCAGGTATTCCCCCCTTGTGGGCAGTGTATACCCTCCTGTTAAAATTGAGCCTTGATTGCTGTTGGTACCTCAATATGAGGGATTTACCTTCAGCTGTGTGGATTGGCTATGACCATTGTGGAGGATCAGCTGTGCATGTGTCATCCCACAGTGTAGTACTTACTTCAGCAGGGCTCTGGTTCTCTCTGAATTTACCCCTTGATGGTGTGAGTTGTGGGGGTCATTGGGTCGTGCTTCAATGCACTCTGAAGCTGTCCATTGGGTGGGGCCTCCCAGGAGGTGTAGACAAAGTTCAGCCACCACATGTGCCATGCCCAGGGTGATCTAGCATGACCTACAGAGAAATGTGCAGATTACTGCTACTTGTGCTGGACATAGAGGTGACCACGAGAAGCCAAGCTCCAAACCCAGGGCAAGCTACCTGCAGCTAGTGGCAAGCCTGGTGCCAGTTAGTGAGAGGTACATTGCACTTCAAGGGCAGATGTTGCTTGTTTGAGAGATATAGAAAAGTCTGAAGTACAAGTTAAGAGAGGCCATTTATATGGAAAAGCCACTGGTAAGGCCTTGGGAGGGCCCCCAATTGTGTGTGATGATGTCTCAGGGAATCACCAGGAAGGAGTGAACAGTGTTAGCCAAGTTGATGGAGACTCAGATATGGTGCCTACCTGCTGGCTCTGTTGCAGTTGGGGGTGGTCACCAAAAGAACAGTTGCCTCTGCTAGCCCATCTGTCAGGAGCATGCTGCCCTTCTAGCTCTTACCCTGAATCCAGACAGTTTTGTTCTTCCCTGTATATCTCTAGTGCCTTTAAATCTGCTTCTTTAATGTTGGGGCTCAGAGGGAGTGAGTTGGTGTAAGTCCATGTGCAGGCTCTTTAAGAGGAACATGTACAACTCCAGAGGGCCTCTGTCTTCCTTGGCCATAATCCCTGCTGATTTTTATAGCCACAAGTTATAGGGACTCCTTTTCCTTGCACTGGAACCCTGGGATGGAACTGGGACCCTTTGCTCCTCAGGGAAAACTCCTCAATGGAGCTATCCCTCTGAATTTTTGTCTGCCATACTTGGATGTGGGACCAGCCCATTCTACATCTCCACTCTTTTTACCAGTTTCCATGTGTCTTATTTATATCCTTAGTTATAGGACTTCTGTTCAGCTAGATTTCAGGTAGTTCTAAATGATGGTTCTGTAATTTAGTTGTAATTCTGATGTGCTTGTGGGAGATTTGAGTACTGCACTTACCTAAACCAGCATTTTGACTGGAAGTTCTGAATATATAATGTTTTAAGTATTAAAAAGCACATTTTCTTTGCTTCTTATAATATCAACATTTCTTGTAATAAAAAATATTTTACAAAGTTGCACTTTTAACAATCAGGAGTTTTTCCTCTAGGTTTATAAAATTCAATTTAATCTATCACAGCATATTTTAATTGTGATACCATTCGGAAGCTAGAGAATTAGTTAATCTGATCAGGGTTTGTTCAGTTCTGAGTTAATTAATACAAATCTATTTTAATCAGAAAGTTTTAATTTCATCATAGAAAGATAGCTCAGGGACAAATATGCCCAAAATCTGTTCTAGTCCTTTGAGAAGTTTTTAAAAGAGTAAATAATATTGCACAATATATTGGTGTTTAATGTGCTCATTCATATTCAATTGCAGTTCATAGAATTATGAATGTTTATAATGATCATTTGGATTGGGTGTACAAATAAAGAATCTTTTATTTTCTATTTTTGCTGAGCTTTAAATTATACATATGGACAGAAAACTGGGAAATATAATGATAGTCTATGTTCTTGGCTAAAACAATTGTTGAAATAAAGTTTATCCTACAAAAATAAAACCTAAATACATTTTCAAAAGAAAAAAAATAACAGAGATAGCTAAGACCTTCTTTTAAAAGACTACAACAGAACTTCCGGCCAAGATGGAGGCATAGGGAGACACACTGTGCCTCCTTGCACAACCAAGATAGAGACAACAACAATTTAGAAACAGAATAACAACCAGAACTGACAGAAAATTGATCTGAATGGAAGTCGAACAACCAAGAAGTTAAAATAGACCTGTTCACCCAGACCGGTAGGAGGGGTGGAGTCGGCAGCCAGGCACGGGGCGCAGTGTGGAGAGCAGAGAGCATTGGGACCGAGTGCGTAAGGCATCCGGGGCATGCAAGACCTCAGTGAGCAGGTGGACCCTGAGCATGGAAGCGGCAGCTAGCAGACCCTGGCCAAGGGGTGGCAACCGGCAGACCCAGCGAGGTGGCGATTGTGAAGCAAGGCACTGCAGGCAACCCAGGATCACAGCACTGGAAAATAGAACCTTGGGGCACTGATTGAAAAGACTTGTGGGGGATGAGGCACAAGGAGAGATTCCCAGCCTCACAGGAGAGGTCCTTGGAAAGTCCCAGAGCGTGCACAAGCCCACCTACATGGGAATTGGCACCAGAGGGGCCCAGTTCGCTCCAGGGAAGCAGTGGAAGGGACTGAGGTCCCATGGAGAGCAGAGGAAGTGCCATTGTTCCCTCTCAGACCCCGCCCCCACATACAACATCACAACTCAGCAACTGGAGTGCCTGGCCCTGGAGAACACCTAAGGCTCTGCCCTTCATACGTAACAGGCATGACCAGATCAAAGGCGGAGAAAAAAAAGATGGCTCAAACAGAATTGAAAGCCCCACAAGCACTACTTTTAAGCGACCGAGAGGTAGCCAACCTATCAGATGCACAGTTCAAAGCACTGGTGATCAGGATGCTCACAGAACTGGTTGATTTTGGTTGCAAAGTAGATGAACAAATGGAGGCTATAATAAGTGAAATGAAGAAAAATGCATAGAAAACCAATAGTGATGGAATGAAAGATGGGTCTCACATCAATGGAGTGGACCAGAAGGAAGAAAAAAACATACAACCAGAAAGGAATGAGGAAATAAGAATTAAAAACAACGAGGAGAGGCTTAGGAACCTCCAAGACATCTTTAAACATTCCAACATCCAAATTATAGGGGTACCAGAAGGAGAAGAGGAAGAGCAACAAATGGAAAACTTATTTGAACAAATAATAAAGGAGAACTTCCCATTCTGGCAAAGGAAATAGACTGCCAGGAAGTCCAGGAATCTCAGAGAGTCCCAAAGAAGTTGGACCCAAGGAGGAACACACCAAGGAACATCATAATTACATTAGCCAAGGTAAAAATGAAGGAGAGAATACTAGAAGCAGCAAGAGAAAAGGAGACAGTCACCTACAAAGGAGTTCCCATCAGACTGTCAGCTGATTTCTCAAAAGAGACCTTACAGGCAAGAAGGGGCTGGAAAGAAGTATTTCAAGTCATGAAAGGCAAGGATCTACATTCAAGATGGCTCTATCCAGCAAAGCTTTCACTTAGAATGGAAGAGCAGATAAAGTGCTTCTCAGATAAGGTCAAGTTAAAGGAGTTCATCATCACCATGCCCTTATTGTGTGAAATGTTAAAGGGACTTATCTAAGAAAAAGAAGATAAAAAATATGTACAGTAAAATGACAGCAAACTCACAATTATTAACAACCATACCCAAAACAAAAACAAAAAGAAACTAAGCAAACAACTAGAACAGGAACAGAACCACAGAAATGGAGATCACATGGAGGGTTAGCAACAGAGGAGTGGGAGGGGGGTGGGAGGAAGGTACAGAGAATAAGTAGCATAGATGGTAGGTAGAAAATAGGGTGAGGGCAAGAATAGTATGGGAAATGTAGAAGCTAAAGAACTTATGACATATGGACATGAACTAAAGGAGGGGAATGTGGGTGGGAGAGGGTGCGCAGGGTGGAGGGGAATGAAGGGGGGAAATGGGACAACTGTAATAGGATAATCAAAATATATTTTAAAAAGACTACAATAAACAAAAAAGAATATATGATTGAAAGTGAGAGTTCAAATGTGTAATTTCATAGAAAACTATTTGTAGTTTAACTTATTGCCATAACATTTTGGTGTTCACATATCTTGTTTCAAAAAACATTTATTTTTTACTAACTTGGCTGTTCGAATAAAAATATAATAAATGTAGGTATGTGATATTTCAGGACCTGGATAAATGACTTTTAAAGCTTAAGAACTATTCTGATTATTTTGTTTTATTAAAACATTAAAAGCCAGAAAGTATTTGTCAGAGTATTATCTGAAATTAAAGGTAATATTCATTTAATCATATTATATCTTTTAAGTTGATTAATATATAAAATTGTGTGTACTACTAGTGACAAAATGAAACACTTAACAATGTCATTACTTATTATGTGGTCTATTTAATTCATAAAAGGATAGACATAGTTAGCTTCAGTAGTGAAGAAGACCATATGAAAAAATCAATGAAGAATTATATTAAGCTCAGTCTGTAAATATTAAGTAATGAATAACATAGACAATACTTTGCTTTTGAACCTGTTATTCATTTCTGACAATCTTCAGTAAAAAGAATTTGGTATATCTGAGCTTCTAAAAGGCTTTTAAAGGAATAGAGGTAATATAAATACCCATTTTTATATCTTCATCTTATTTCTCAGCACACACAGGAGAATTGGCAACACAGACTAGAGAAGCATTTTCATTTATATTTCTTGTAAACTAGGTTATGTTAGCTGAAAATAGTCTGAAATAATAGCCATTCACTTGTGGATGGGATAATTTTCTATTATTATTAATTCTCTAACCTACTCCTGAGTTGAGATGTTTTCTTTAGACCTGTTTTACCAATTTCCCTTGGAAAGATATTAATGATTTGTTGAATTTGATGCCAGCAAGCTATTCCAAGTCATTTAAACTAAATGTACTTTTCTGCAATTTTATGGTACTTATGTAAAAACAGAAGGTAAATTGAAGGTGATTTATTTCTTTTTTAGATGACAGTGTTCCTAGAGCATTCATCAAACTTGAAAGTGACTTCCTACAATATTCTGCTTTCTTTGAAATGACAGATGTTTCTGGTTGTCAATGTGTAATGAGATCCTTTCATATTCTATTTACTTATCATATATAGTGTTCCAACACCTTTTTGACTTAATTTCTCACTGTAGCCCCTCATGCTTATCTATAGGTCTGTCCAGAAGGTATCCAGCCTTGTAAAATGAAAATAGACACATTTATTGAAGAAGATGCAAGATACAAGAACATTATATATAGGAAAATGATACCTTAGTCCCCTTCAAAGTATGCACCTTGGGACCTCACACAGTCCTCCCAGGTGCTGTCAGCTGCTCCATCCTATTTTCCTGAATCTCATTGATGGTCCAAAACCTCTCCCCCTTTAAAGGTGATTTTAGTTTTGGGGAAAGCTAGAAGTCACAGGGCACCAATTCTGGGCTGTAGGGGCCCTGAACCACCTGGGTGATTTGATGTTTTGCCAAAAATATATTGTGTGTAATGTGATGCATGAGCAGGCGTGTTCTTGTGATGAAGCTTCAAATCACCAGTTGCTCATAGCTGTGGCCTTCTGATTCATCTGAATAGTTTCTGTGGAGGAATGTTCAAGCTTAAAGCAAAATTTGATGCAGACCCATTGCTCTACTCTCTCACTCAGTCATTTTCAATGCAATGGCCACACACTACACATGTTCACTCAACAGTGTCTTCCACTCCCACTGACTAGTACAGTGAAGTCATCACTGTTCATGCATGGGCATGCCAGTCCTCTACCTTGGCTGCCAGGTTACATTGATATTGTGCAAACCATTATTGTTATATTAACAATTGCTGGACTTCTCTGAACAGACTTCTCGTATATCAGTAGTAATTTAGAAAAACTTGTCATTTTCATTTGAACATTTTTATTCCAGAAACCATGTTAGAAATAGGCTTGTATAAATTGAAGATCGACTTTCTTCTATTATTTCTATCCCTTCTAGTATATCTCCTTTTTCTACCTGCAGAAGGAACACTGTTGGAACACCTTTTTGACTTAATTTCTCACTGTAGCCCCTCATGAAGTCCTACTTTTCTAAGGCAGTATACCAGTCTCTAAGATGATTTTCACCTCTTTTCTCTTTCAACATTTGCCTGGGATATAGCTTATTACCAAAGCAGTTTTTTTCCTCAGTTGTCTTTCATTTAGGAAGGAATCTGACATTTATTGAATTAAATCAACATATTTTTCATTTTTAATTAGAATTTGAATTAATCCACATCATTAAAATAACATTCATAAGATTTTAGTAATTAAAAAAAGCATCCTTAATGTTGGAAATTTGGGAAAACCCAAGAAAATACTAAAATAGTAAGGAAAGACAAAACAAATTTCAACAAAACTAAGTAATCACTTTTATTTTTGCTACATAAATATAGTACATATTTTGCATAGATCCTTCAGATAGTTATCACATTAACTTATAACCACGTATTACTTTAATCCCTCAGTGATAAGAACTAATTTTATTTTATTTTTTTATTGTTGTTCAAGTACAGTTGTCTCCATTTTCCCCCAACACTCTCCTATGCCCCACCCACCCTACCTCACACCCTCAATTCTACCCCCATTTGGCTTTGTCCATGGGTCCTTTATACATTTTCCTTGATGACCTTTCTCTTTCTTTCCCCCATTATCCCCCTCCCCCACCCCTCTGGTTATTGTCATTGGTTTTATATGCACATATACAGAGGCCCACATGATTCTGGACTTTATGTTTTGTTTCCAATTGTTTCATATTACCTCAAACTCTATTACCATTATTTTAATTTTATAACAAGTTTAGATACCTATTTTATAAATTCATAAATATGAATTTCTCTCTAACATGCTTTTCTCTTCAATATTTTCTTGCTTATTATTATCTATCTAATTTTCAGAGAAATTTTTAGCCAAAATGTGAAGTTAAAAACATCCTTCTAGATTCTTTTTTTTAAGTTGTTGTTCTAGTACAGTTGTCTCCCTGATCCTCCTAGATTCTGATTGGAATTGTTATAAATATAAAAATTAATTTGGTTAGATTTGATATGTTAAGCATAATAGAGTCTTCTTATCTAGGAACACGGTACTAATCATCTCTTATAGTATGCCCCTCAGCTAAATTTTATAGATTTGTTTATATAGGCCATATGCATTTCTCTTGTTTATTTCTGGATATTTTACAGGTTTTGGGAGCTGTAGTAGGTAGGATCTTTTCCCATTATGTTTTCCAAATAGTAACTGCTTATAAATACCTCATAACTGGCCACATTAACCAATATCCTTTTTATTTTTAATTAACTCTAAGTCAGATCATGGCCTGTATTACAGCGTCCAACTTTATCTAGTTATTTTTATTTTTTATTCAATTTCATATTTCCCTTGAGTTTCTATATTTGTTGGTTTATATGATATTATTGATACAACTTTGTCCATAAATGAAGGCACAGAGAAATAGCAGATCTTCAGGGACTGAGACTGTGTATCACCCATGTCTGATCTTCAGTACAGTCATGCATAGATTAACCACAGGCATGCATCAGACAATTTTGTCATTGTGAGAACGTCATAGAGTATATTTACATAAACCTAGATGGTATAGTCTTCTATGCACCTAAGGTATATGGTATACCTGTTGCTCCTAGGTTACAAGCCTGTACAGCAAGTTACTGTACAAAACATGAGATTAAATTAAAAAAAAAAGAAAGTATGAGGCAATTAAGAGACATGGTAAATAAGATGTATGAGGCTGCTCCTGACATAACATGGCATACTGTTTTACTGCAAACTTTTATTTATAAGTAGAAAAAGTACACTGTAAAATAAGGATAAAAAGTATAATAACATAGTAACATAGTCATTTATTATCATTATCAACTATTATGTATTGTATGTAATTGTATGTGCAATACTTTTACATGAGTGGCTGTGCAGTAGATTTGTTTACACCAGCATCACCACAAACACATAATGCTATGCATTTCTGACTTCTATGATGCTACTAGGTGATAGGAATTTTTCAGCTCTGTTTTAATCCTATGGGGGCATCATCCTGTATGCAGTTTGTCATTGATCTAAACTATTATGTGTTGTATCAGTCTGTATTGTGATTAAAACCATGTGCTGTGGTGCCAGACTGCCTGGGTTTGATTATAAATATGCTACTTATCACTTGATTAATTTCAGGCAGGTTAATTGACCAATTTGTTACCCTCCCTTTCATTGTCTATAAAATGGGGATGTTTTGAGGATTTAAATGAGTAAATAGATGTAAAATGCCTTTGGTGGTGCCTAGAGTGTACTACATACATACTATATGAGTATTTGCTATTATCATTATCATCCTTATATTGACTTTTAACTTTTGAAATATTTTTTATTTCAGTATATGTTTTAAAATGTGATTTTTTTTACTTTTTTAAGATTTATTTATTTATTAGATTGTTTTATTTTGTTCAAGTACAGTTGTCTGCATTAGTGTTCTTTTTAATGCTTATTTGGATGTTATTGATAATTTGGATATTACTGATATATTTGGTTCTATTTCTGACCCACAGGATTTTATTTTTAAATATTTTTTATTATTCTGTGTTTTGTGTCCTTGAAACCTTGCCACATTGCTCTTTTGTTACTTCTAGTAATTTGGAGGGTATATATGTGTTCTAATTTTTACTCAAAACATTATTCTGTTTAAAAAAACTTACTTGAATATATATTTTTCCAATTACCTACGTAATGAAACAAACCAAATTGATGTTCCCCTTTTTAAGCACAGGAACTTAGAACCTTTCATTCTTTCTGTGCTCTACAGCATTTGGGTTTCTATTTGCATATTTTGTTATTTTTGATCTGTTACTGCTTAAATTATTGTTTTAACTAATGTATGTTTTCTTTCAATTATTATAATATTATATTCTATATTTATATTTACTCAACTATTTGGGATATAATTCTGAGATTAAGTGGTGGTAATATTCCTTCTCATTTCTTTCATAGCACAATTTGTATGTTCATGAGGGCTTTTTTTTGTCTTACTTAACTTTTCTGTGACTGATACATGCTTGCAAGCTTTATCTTTAGTATACATGGTTGATATATTTTTTGAGCCCTACATATCTGATAATATATTTCTGTTTTCTTTGAAAGTGAATGACATTTTGTCTGGATATAGAATTCTTGAGAAGTGCTCTTTCCCTTTAAAATATATATTAATGCCATATGTAATATAAAGAAGTGAGCTAGGTCCATTTGCTATTTTTTAAGAAAATAATTTTTAAGAGCTATTTCTGTGTCTTGATAAGCATTCATCAATATTTGTCTAGGTTTAATTAGTTGTGTCTTGTATGGAGTAAAGATTTTTGCTCACAAGATTTACATTTTTATTCAGCTTAATAATTTGTTATAGATAAACTCTGATTAAGCTAAAAGAATACAAACTAGGCAAAATGACTCCCTAAGTCACTGATGTAGGCCAAAAAATCAGGCATTTAAAAAGGAAATTTATTTGATTTTTTGGGCAAAAGTGACAGGCATTGTCATCCCCCTATTATAACCCACCTGCTTTCCTAAACCGTGTCCAAGTGCTCAAATGTTCTTTGTCTTTATGGGCATTGTTGATGGCAAATGTGATGTAAATGACTTCTTGTTCAAAGATGGAAGTCAAAAGGTGCGAGTTGAGGTTTCATATATCTGATCATTCCTTTTATAGTGTTCCTGACCCACAACTTCCGGTCCATTAGCTCAAAGACTGCTAGTTGTTCAGAGGTCATTATGGACTATCTTTTCAGAAGCTATCTCTTTCATTGGCTTGTTTCCTCCTAAATTTGACTCAACAGAGTCTAAATTCTGATGGTACATCTACTTATCTTGCTAGGAAGGGAAAGTTTAACCAGGAACTAAAATTTTAGTAGTGAAATGTGCTGACCAAAACAAAATTCTTATACTGCTTAGAGTAATTTTAGTTTGTAAAACTAGCTGATGCTTATTTTCATTTCTTCATTCTTCCAAGATAAGATTAACAACAACTATTTTATTAAGGAAAGATTCCCATGCAGTATTAGATGCTTTTGTCTCATTTGTTTAGGTTATTCTGTAGTAAAAGAAATTATTTATATGGTGAATCTCCATTTATAGCTTATAAATATTTCTCATTTTTTTGACCATTTTAATATTTTTGTCCTTTTCTACTTCAGTCTTGACTAGGTTTATAAGTTTTTCTGTCATGTGAGTTATTAGATTCTTTGCAGTATAGATTATGACCTTTATAAATTTAGTGCAATTTTCTGTTTTTATTTTTTATCTTTTATTTTTTTATTTTTTATTATTGATCAGTTACAGTTGTCCACCTTTTTTCCCCATTGTACTCCCCTACCCCATCCCACCACCTTCACAGTCATCCCTGCCTCCCATTGCCCTTGCTCATGAGTCCTCTATTTGTTTTCCTTTGCCTACCTGTTCCCCTTCTCTCCCCCATAGTCCCCCTCTGCCCATGCATCTGGTCACTCTCAGTTTGTTCTTTATTTCAAAGTCTCTGGTCCTATTTTGCTCATTTGTTTTGTTGATTAGGTTCTACTCATAGGTGAGATCATACAGTATTTGTCTTTCACCACTTGGCTTATTTCACTGACATTAATTTTCTCCAGTTTCACCAATGCTGTTGCTAAGGGTAGGAGTTCCTTCTTTCTCTCTGCTGCATAGTACTCCATTGTGTAAATATACCACAGTATTTTGATCCACTCATTTATGATAGGCACTTAGGCTATTTCCAGAACTTGGCTATTGTAAGTAATGCTGGTGTGAACATTGGGGTGCATAGGTTCTTTAAAATTGGTTATTCTGGTTCTTAGGGTACAGTCCTAGCAGTGGGACCAATGGATTGAAAGAGGATCCAAATTTCCTCGTTAGTATTTTGAGGAAATTCCATGCTGTTTTCCATAGTGGCTGCACCAGTTTGTGTTCCCACCAGCAGTATACTAGGGTTCCCTTTTGTCCACAACCTCCCTAGTACTTGCTGTTTGTTGATTTATAATGATGGCCATTCTAACCAGTGTAAAGTGATATCTCATTGTGGTTTTAATTTGCATCTCTCTAATGGCTGGTGATGTTGAGCACTTTTTCATGTGTCTGCGGCCCTCTGTATGTCCTCCTTGAAAATGTGTCTGCTCAGGTCCTTTGTTCATTACTTAATTGGATTGCTTGTCTTCTTGGAATGAAGTCTGTAAGTTCTTTGTATATTTTGGAGATCAAACCCTTGTCTGAGGTATCATTGGCAAATATGTTTTCCCATAATGTTGGTTCCCATCCCATTTTGTTGATGTTTTCTTTAGCTGTGCAGAATCCTGAGTTCGATATAGTCCTGTTTTTTTATTCTTTCTGTCACTTACACGAGAGGATGTATTGGTGAAAATATATTTCTGTGTGGGCTCTCTGAAAATTTCCTGCTTATGTTTTCCTCTAAGACTTTTATGGTGGCACACCTTATATTTAAGTCTTTTATCCATCTTGAGTTTATTTTGGTGTGTGGTATAATTTGATGGTCTAGTTTCTTTTTTTTTTTCTTTTTGCATGGAGTAGTTCAGATCTCCCAACACCATTTATTGAAGAAGCTGTTTTCTCTCCCATTTTATGTTACAGCAGCCTTTGTCAAATATTAACCGACCAAATTAACATGGGTTTATATCTGGGCTTTCTATGTGTCTTATCTTATGCCAGAACCAGACTGTTTTGATTACAATGATGTCTAATATTGTTTGATATCAAATATTGTGATCCCTTCTACTTTGTTCTTTTTTTATCAAAATTGCTGAGGCTATTTGGGGTCATTTATTCTTCCAGATAAATTTTTTAAATGTTTGTTCTATGTCTATGAAATATGTCATTGGTATTTAATAGGGATTACATTGAATCTAGAAATTTGCTTTGGGCAGTATGGACATTTGATGATGTTAATTCTTCTAATCTGTGAAACATGGTAATGCTTCCATTTATTTGTATCTTCCTTAATTTCTTTCTTTAGTGTTCTGTAGTTTTCTAAGCACAGGTCTTTTGCCTCCTTGGTTAAGTTTATTCCTAGGTGCTCTATTTTTCTTGTTGCTATATTCAATGGGATTTCTTTTTCTAGTTTTTCTTTCTGATATTCATTGTTGGTGTACATAATGGCTTTCATTTTTGAATGTTGACTTTGTATCCCACTGTTTTGCCAGATTCATTTATTAGATCAAGTAGTATTTCATGGATTCTCTGGGGTTTTCTATGTACACTGTCATGTCATCTGCAATCACTGGCAGCTTTACTTCTTCTTTTTCCATTTGGATGCCTTTTATTCTTTTCTTGTCTGATCACTGTGGCTAGAACTTCCAATACTTTGTAGAATAGAAATTGTGAAAGTGGACACCCTTGTCTCATGCTAGACCTTAGGAGGAAAGCTTTCAGTTTTTGTTCATTGGAGTATAACAATAGCTGCAGGTTTCTTGAATATGGCCTTTATTATGTTGAGTATGCTCCCTCCACTCCCATTTTGGTAAGTTTTTATTTTTATTTTTATTTGGTTACCATAAATAGGTGCTATACTCTATCAAATGCTTTTTAAGCATCTAGTGATATGATCATGTGGCTTTTATCTTTTGTAATTGTTTATGTGATGTATTACATTTATTGGTTTGAATATATTGTACCATCCTTGCATCCCTGTAATGAACCCCACTTGATCATAGTGTATGATCTTTTCAATGTATTGCTGGATCTGGTTTGACAATATTTTGTTGAGAATTTAGCACCTGTGTTCATCAGTGATACTGGCCTGTAGTTTTCTTTCTTAGCTGTGTCTTCATTGGTTTTGGGATTAGAATAATACTGGCCTCATAAAAAGACTTTGGGAGCCTTCCTTCCTCTTGGGTATTTTGAATATTTTGAGAAGATTGTGGTTAGCTCTTCCTAAAGGTTTGGTAAAATACTCCTGCGAACCTATCTGGCCCAGGGCTTTTGTGTGCCAGGATTTTTTTGTTTACTGCTTCAATTTCCCTAGCTTATATACATCTGTTCAGACTTTCTGCTTCTTCTTGACTCAGTTTTAGAGGATTATGTTTCTAAAAATTTGCCAATTTTGACCAGGTTTTCAAATTTCTTGGCATATAGTTTTTTGTAGTAAATTTTTACAATCATTTGTAGTTCTGTGCTATCACATGTAATTTTGCCTCTTTCATTTCTGTTTTTATTTGTGCATCTCTCTATTTTTCTTGATGAGTTTGCTTAAAGGCCTGTTGATTTTGTTATCTTTTCCAAGAACTAGCTTCTGGATTTATTGATTCTTGTATTGTTTGTTTAGTTTCTGTGTCATTTAAATCTGCTCAGATCTTGATTATTTCCTTCATTCTACTTGCTTTGGGCCTTGTCGTTATTCCTCTAGTTCTTGTAGATGTAGTGTTAGGTCATTTATTTGAAAATGTTCTATCATTTTTAGGCCACCTTTATTGCTATGAACTTCCCTTCAGGGCTGCTTTCACTGTGTCTGTAAGTTTTGGACTATTGTGAGTACATTTTCATTTGTTTCCAGAAACTTTTTGATTTCTTCCTGATCTCATTCTTAACCTATTCCTGGTCTAATAGTATGCTATTCAGTCTCCATGAGTTTGAGTGTTTGGAGGTTTTTACCTTGAGTTAGTTTCTAGTTTCTATCCCTTGTGCTCAGAGAAAATTCTTGATGTATTTCAGTTTTCTTGAATTTGTTGAGGATTGTTTGTGTCCTATTATGTGGTCTTTCTTTGAAAATGTTCCATGTGCATTTGAAAAAAATGTGCATTTGCTTCTTTAGAGTTAAATGTTCAGTATATATCAGTTAAGCCCATTTAATGTAGTGTGTCCTTCAGTCCCACAATGTCCTTGTTGATTCATTGTTTGGGAGATCTGTGCATTGTTAATTCGTGGGGTGTAAAATCCCCTACTATAAATGTGTTTGCTGTCTATATCTTTCTTGAAGTCCTCCATGATTTTCCTCATATATTTGAGTGCTCCTATATTGGGTGCATATATGTTTGTAATTTGTATAGCTTCCTGGTTGATTCGTCCCTTTAGATTATGAATGACTTTCTTTGTCTGCTTTATAGCCTTTATTTTGACATGTCTTTTGTCTGAAATAAGTATTGCAAAGGTGGTGTTTTTGTCCTGCCCATTTCCTTGCAATATTTTTTTTCACCCTTCCCTTTCAGGTCTGCGTAGGTCTTTTGTTCTGAGGCGGGTCTCTTAGACAGCATGTATGTGGGTCATGTTTCCCTATGCATTCTACTACCCTGTGTCTTTTGATTTGAGCATTTAATCCATTAACATTTAAGGTTACTGTTGATAGGTACTTATTCATTGCCATTTTTCCTTTTTTACCTGTGTTCCTCTCTCACCTCACTCTCTACCTTCATCTTCTTGAAGCAGTCCCTTTAGCATGTGTTGAAATGCTCATTTGGTTGAGGTGTATTCTTTTAATCTTTTTTGTTTGAGAAACTCCTTATTTCACTTTCTATTTTAAATGACAGCCTTGCTGCATAGAGTAGTCTTTGTTGCAGGGTTTTGCTTTTCATTATTAGGAATATTTTTTGTGATTCCCTTCTGGCTTGTAGTGTTTGTATTGAGAGATAAGCTGCTAACCTTATTGGAGCTTCCTTGCATGTTGCTTCTGTTTCTCCCTCACCACTTTTAATATTCATCTCTATTTAAAATTTGTCCTTGTAGTTATGATTATCTTGGAGTGGGTCTCTTTGGGTTCATCTTGATTGGGGACCTCTCTTTTCCTGAATTTGAATGGCTTTTCCCCTGTCCAGTTAGGGAAGTTTTCTTTCATTATTTTTGAATCAGGTTTTCCCTTGCTCCTTTTCTTTGCTTTCTGTTATTCCTATCATGTGAATGTTGTTACATTTTGTATTGTCCTGTAATTCCCTTATAACCACCCGTGGCAAACAAAAGTCCCATGGGCCGGATCCAACCCTCCACCTTGTTTTTTCAGGCCTGGCACCTTGTTTCTACCTGTTGACAGCACTGAGCTCTCGGTTAACTGTTAAGGCTAGTTACATTTATACAGTCCTAAATTACATTCAGCCTTTGGAAGCCAACTCCGCGAGACTGATGTGGCTCCTGATGAAAATGAGTTTGACACCTCTGTCCTAAAGTATCCTTCATACACTTAGATTTTTTTTTCATTCTATTGCTCTACCTGGCTATTTCTTTCTATATTATCTTCAGCTTACTGATTTGGGTCCTCTGCTTCATGCAGCCTGCTTGAATTTCTTCTAGTGTAGTTTTTACTTCAGATATTGTATTCTTCATTTCTTCCTGGCTCCTTTTTATAGTTTCTATTGCCTTTTTCATGTTGTTGTAGTTCCCCCTAAATTTCTTGTAGTTGTCTTAAGTTCCTCGAACATCCTTATAACCATTTTAAAATTTCTGTATGTGATAGATTGGTTGCCTCAATTTCATTTATCTCTTTTACTGGGGATTCTCCCATTCTTTCTATTGCAGGTTCTTTTTCATCTCCCCATTTTAGGTGACCCTTTTTGTTTGTTTCTGCACCTCAGGATGCTCTGCTTTGCCTGTCTGTCTTTGTGGGATTGTCTTCTGTGGTAGGAGTTCTGTGGGATTGAGTGGTGAAATCTTCTTGATCTCCTTGTCTGGATGTTCTATAGTTGTCCTTCCTTTCTTGTGAGCTCTCTTGTTCTTGGACTACTTGTTGGTGACTGCTTTATTGGTTGGTTTCCTCTCCACTAGCCTCACTGGTAGTCACAACTCCACCTTGTCTTGCCTGCTGTTGTATAGGTGTTGGTTAACAAAGCAATATTAACAGACAAGCAAACCTATACTAGCCATAAGAACCCCCCTCCCACATCATCAATCAATCTCAACTGCATTGAGCAAAGATTAATAAGGTTGAAGAGAGATTACTAATATTATAAGATATGATATAGGGAATATGAGATGACTAAAGGAGGAGAACATGCTATTGAGTAGGAAGAAGGCAGAGAATTGATAAGAGTAGGGATAGAACTGGGGTGAAGAAAAGGAGAGTTCAAAATTTAAAATATAAGTAAAACACAGAGAGTGATTGGTACAATGTGGTAAGTAAAGGGAAGAGTATACTATTAGGTTGAAGTAAAATTGAAAAAGTATTGTACCAATAGGAACAAAATTGCAGAAAAAACCACAGCAGGGTCAATAGCAATGACTGCTGCATGAAGTTTAATAAAAGGGCAATGGAAATAAGAATATTGTACATGAGCACAAAGTGAATATGAGGTGTCTATAGTAAAGAAAAATGATTTTCAGAGGATAGGGGAAGCAAACTAATAAGAGTAAAGAGTCAAGTCCAGGTTGAAAAAGGGGGATGAAATGAAATAAAATTCCTCATTCAACTGATAAGGGGCAGGAGAAGGCATAATTGAGTAAGACATGGGGAGAGTATTCTATGGGATTTAAAGTACAAAAAATAGTGAACAAGTGGGAGTTCCATTGGAGAAGTATAGCAATAACCATGTTATTTCACCCAATATCCACTGCTTATATAAAAGGTAGAAAAGAGATAAAGATCATATGAATGGGGAAAAAGAATGTGAGGTACCTTAAAAAAGAAGGCTTATGTGAGTTTAGGTGGAGGAGAAATAGTGAGAGTAAGGGGTAGGAACATGGCCTAGTGTGAGAGAAAATGAAGTTTATAAGAACAGTGAATAATCTCAGGAAGATGGTGAAATGGATTAAGACTGGGGAGGCTGCCTTGAGTGATTTGAAATAACAATAATATGAAAAAATATGTAATGTAAATAAAAGTAAAAGACACTAAGAGTAGTGAGTTATTTGGAATATGAGTGAAGTGAAAAAAGGAAAATTAAAATGCAATATGAAAGGGAGAAAAAGAAAAAAATAACAAACCCAACCAACCAAAACAAACAAAAACTAAAAAGTAGAAAAGAAGAGAAATTTTAAAAATGTAAGTTGTGATGAAGAGTAAGGTGAAATTTATCACAGCTGTTGGTGTTCACCTTCTGATTTCTTCCTGTTTCCATCTCTTGTCTTCTCTCAGTTCCAGGCCTTGGGTAGGTCTTTCAACTTTCTACATGTCCTTTCCCTGACTGTATGTCCTCTCCCTGCCGCTAGAGTGCGCCTGCATTGTAATCAAGAGGGTGAGGTCTTTGGGTCTGTCCTGGGAGACACTGTTTAGTCTTCCGGGAAAATTGTGGATACATTTCCCCCTGCTTCTATACCTCCTGTATTAGTCTGTTCCAGTTTGTGTCCAATAATGTATAGTTTTCTGCTTAAATAGCTGTCCCTTTCACCATGGGGGCAGGGGGACAATCTGTATTAAGAATGTCAGCTCTCTCCTGTTTGGCATAGTCTATAGCTGTGTGTGTGAGCCAAGTCTGGGCAGTTCCCTGAATCTCCTTTGTTGGGCCTTTTCTTAACCTCCTGTTTTGATGGCCTCAGTGAAATAGGGCCTTAGGACCCAGTGTACTTTGTCTCCCCTGTGTGGAGTTCAAAATGGGCCTTTTAGGCATTAGCCTTGCTATCTAACTTTTGAGTGGGGAAAAGCCCCTGTTGGTTGCTAAGTCTGCCCAGCTGGCAGGCAATGGATGGTTGGGCTCAGTTTCCCTTTCTGGTGGTTCCACCATCGAAGGGGGCTCAGTCCTGGGCTACAACAATTACAGGTGCCCAATTTCCAGCCCACTGCCTCCAGAGCACTGTGCAGGCCACACTCTCCACTTTGCACAGGTGTGCTGGGCTGGTGCCCAAAAACCACCTTGCTTTGCACCCCTTTGACCGATCCGAAATGTGCACTGAGTGGGAGTAAATGACACCCACAGCCCTCCCTCCTTGTTGGCCAGGCAGGTGTGCGCCTGAGGTCCTTGCCCAGCATGCCTCAGTCCCCCTTTTGAAAAAAGTCTCAGTGGGTGCCACTGCCATTCTGAGCCACTGCCTGGCTTTCCAGACACTCCAACTCTCTGACAAGTTAAGGAGTCTATGTGAGTCATGGCCAGTCGCAGCCCACCTCTTCTCCCAGCTCCAGGTGCTGCCCTGATCCTGACCAAACCACTCCGCTGCCCTTACTCTCTGGCACTGTCACACTTGCATACACTGCCCCAGCTTGGTTGTGGGCCAGCAGTGTGCATGTGTGCTTTCTCCTCAGGGACTTTACACCTACAAGTCGCTCCTGGCTCCTGGTTTGGGTCTATTTCTTCCCAGCTCTGGGAGAGGAGGTAGCTGCTAGTCTGGTATGACTGACCCAGCTCTCCTACAATGTTGTCTTCGTGGCAGCCGAGGTCTCTCTTGCCAGGCCCAGAGACTTTCCCTGTCCGCCTATAAAACCTCCTTACTGCCTGTTTTGAAGTGTCTTTTGCACACTTTGGCTTCTAAACTTCAAATCCTTTCAGTGCAATTTTAAATTCTATGAAGCCATTCTCTCTTTCCTTCACACATTCTTTTAGCGAGTCTGTTGATTTCTTTTCCTATAAGGGTGTTTTTTTTCTTAGCTCATCTTTACTTTTTATTTTGTTTGTATTGTTGTTCAGAGAGTCCAGTTTGTTTTCTTTAATTTCCTTGAGATTATGAATAAATGCTTTGTACAGTTTACTAATATTTACAGTAAAATATATTCTTTACCTCTTACATGCTGCATCAATTTCATTTTGTAGGGCATAATATCTTTATGGGTAGCATTTTATCTTTCAATTTATATATTTTTAACTGAAAAGGATTTATCCTGACAATGTATTTGCCAATAAGTAGCATGGATTCATTTTGAGTCCTGTCAGTATTCTCTTGTATGATGTTAGGATCTTGCCCTGAGACACATAGCTTAATGGCTGGATAGAATAAATTTATATTAACGACCTAGCAATCTGAAAAAATTGGAGATGGGGGATATCCTAGCAAGGAAATTTCCTCTGTGCTTGGTTTATTTTCTATACATGGGGTAATTACTATTCTGTAAGCCAGCTTTCCATAGCTAGTTTTTTTTTTCCTATTGGCTCCCCCTCAGAAATACTGTTTGGCTATGTCTGACCTCCTTCCTAGAGCTTCTGCTTGCTTTTTCAGACAAAAACTTATTTCCATGGGAGAGTCAGAGTCCTAACTCATTTCATTCACCAAAATAAACTCCAGATGGGTTTAAAATTTATATGTAGAAATTAAAACTTTATGAGTACTCAGAAAAAAATGTGAAAACATTTATATACTCTTTGGGTGGCAATGTACATTTTAAGTCCAATATAGGGCAAACTGAATTACTGATAGATTTAACAATTTAAAACTGTATAACATCTGTATGTGAGAACCTTAATCTATATACTCTATTACATGGTAAATAAAAATGTTTATAATATTGATTTGATGGTCAGTGAGTGATTCCTTATGTGTAAAGAATTTTCTAAACCTATAAGGAAAACATGAAAATCCTAATAGAAAATGTGCAACATTAAGAGATAATTTACCAAAGGAAAATAAAAATGACCAATAAGACCATGAAAAAGCCTTTCCACGTCATTGTTTATCAAATAAATGTAAATTACAGTATTGAATTATAATTTTACATATTATATTGATAAATAAGGAGAAAAGGTAATACTACTAATCCAGTACATCATGATCATGGAAATTTCTCTGTCCAAGACATCATTCTTTTAAAAAATTTATATATTTTTTTTATTTTTAATCCTCACCAGAGGATATGGTTAGAGAGAGACAGAGAGAGAGAGACATGTGAGAGAGAAACATTGATTGGTTGTCTTCCTTACACTCCTTGACCAGGGATTGAACCCACAGTCTTGCTTTGTGCCCTGACCAGAAATTGAACCTCACACCGTTTGGTGTATGGGACATCATTCCAACCAACTGAGCCACCAGTCCAGGACCAAGATCTCATTCTTTTGAATGGTTGTATAATATTTCATGGCTTGAGTATGACATAATGTATTTCCACATTGATGGATAATAGATTATTTCCATTTTTTGCCACTAAAATAAGTTCTACAATAAACATTCTTTTAATATGTATAAACTATGGCTATTATATCCACAGTGTATAGATTATCAAAATGGGATTGCTATAATTTAAGAGAATGCAGAAGCAATTCACATTTACCAACAGTATATGAAAATGGTTTTCTCCTATCTCTAATATGTACATTATCATTCTTTAAAAATTTCCCCAACCTAATGGGTTAGAAATTGAATAATAGTATGAATTTTGATACTAGATATTTGCATTTCCTATTCAGATTTTATTTTTGCTTCAATATGTAGGAATTATTTATAATAATTAAATTTTCCCAATACATTTTTCACTTTGACTATGTTTTTATTTTATATGTAGCAAGTGTGTTTGATTTTTTCTAGAACCATTAGAGTTTTTACCTTTGATTTAAAAGGTCTTGATTAAAGTGTTTCCCTAACATTTGTTTTCCTGATTTATTTTATTTTTGTTTTTATTTTTGCATTTTTATCTTTACATCATATGAAATGATGGGAAGTAATTTCCAACTTAATTTACTTATAGATTGATAACTAATTTTGACAGTATTTTGAATAAATACATTCTTGTTATTAACAGAATTCTGTCTCTGTCATTCTAAAATCTTGTACATTATTGGGAACTACTATGACTTAGTTCTTTTTAAATAAATATTATTTCTATCATTTTTTAAGTGTAAATCTTATTTGAATTCTGATTTGAACAAACTAGTAACAATTGAACAAACTAAGTATTGAACAAAACTGATAACTAAACCATATAAAAATTTTAAAGCAATTGGTGAAAACTGAACACAGACTTAGTATTTAAGGCATTTAAAAATCTTTGTTAAGTGTGATAATGTAATTAAAAAAAATTTGTAGTTTACGGATGTACCCAGGTTTTAGAGGAGGAACATAGGAAAAAAATTCAAAGCAAAAAATGTGGTAAGATATTTAATAACATAAATAACATAATATTTCACCAATGTAAATGTAAACAGAACTCAACAGCAGCATTAACAACCATTATTCCTTCCAAATTTTGGTGGGGAGGGCAGGGAGTGCGTCTTATAGTCTGAAAAATATGGTATGTGAAAATTCATATGGGTGTAACTATGATATCTGAAACTTTTAAAAGGACTCCAGAAAATAGAAATAAAATTTAAATTAGGGAAGACTGGATATAAAAAGAATAACAAGATGCTGGTAATTTTAGGTGACACATACAAGATGGTTTATCATATTCTTCTCATGTATATTTGAAAAGTTCACAATAAGAAGTTAAAAAATTACTTTTACATGTATGTATTCATTATACTTAATGAACTACTTCCTTTACTTTTAAATATTTTAAATTATACATTGCAGTTAATGTTATTTTGTATTAGTTTTAGGTATAGTAATTAGTATAGTAATTAGCATACAGCATAGTAATTAGTATAATCATATACTTTACAGAGTGTTCCCTCTGATATTTTCAGTACCCCAACCCCCACCATACATTTCCTATGCTGTATTTTACATCCTCATGACTGTTTTGTAACTATTGATCTTTACTTCTCAATCCTTACCTTTCCAATCAGTCCCCTACTCCCTCCTATTTTCCAACCATCAGTCTGTTGTGTGTATCTATAAATGTTTCTGTTTGTCTGTTTATATTGTTCTTTAGAGTCCACATATTAGTCAAACCTATAGTATTCTCTTTCTCTGACTGATTTCACTTAGTATAATACCCTTTAGGTCCATCCTTGCTATCTGAAATGGTAAAATTCTGTTTTATTTTTATGACAATTTATTCATATTTTTTATGTTTTTCCTTCTCCTCCTCCTCCCTCTCCTCCTTCTTATTCTTCTAAGACCCTTTAACATATCTTGTAATAATGGTTTGGTAGTGATGAACTTCTTCAGCTTTTCTTGTCTGGGAAGCTCTTATCTGTCCTATGATTCCAAATCATAGCCTTTCTAGGCAGAGTAACCCTTGGTTGTAGGACCTTGCTTTTCATCACTTTAGATATTTCTTGTCAGTCGATTCTAGCCTGGAAAGTTTCTTTTTAGAAATGAGCTGACAATTTTATGAGAGCTTTCTCATAGGTAATTAACTGCTTTTCTCTTGTTGCTTTAAGATTCTATCTTGTCTTCAACTTTTGGCATTTTAATTATAATGTGTCCTTGGTCTGGCCTGTTTATGGCTCTGTGAGCTTTCTGGATTCGTATGTCTTTTTCCTTCACCAAGTTAGGGAAAGTTTGTCATTTTTTAAAAATAGGTTTTCAATTCCTTGCTCTCTCTCTTCTCATTCTAGCATCCCCATGAATGTTTGAATGCTTGAACGTATGAGTGTTTGAATTGTCCCAGAGGATCCTTAAATTATCCTCATTTTCTTGGATATTTTTTCCTTTTTGCTGGTCTACTTGAGTGTTTTCTTCTTCCTTATCTTTCAAATTGCTGATTTGATCTTCTCCATTTACTCTAGTGTTGATTCTCTGTATTATATCATTCATTTCAATTAAAGTGTTCTTCGTTTCTGATGTTCTTTTCTATGTTTTCCCCATTTTCATGTTTTCTGTGTCTGTATTGAAATTCTAAGTTCATCTATTTTTCCCCTTAGCTCATTGGCATTCTTATAACTGATGTTTCTTTTTTTTATTTAAATTTTTTTTCTCTTTTTTTTATTTTAATCATTGTTCAAGTACAGTTTTCTCCCCCCTACTCCCATTCCAGCCCACCCACCCAACCCTCCCCACTTCCCCCCATTACCCCCCACCCTTAGTTTTGTCAATGTGTCCTCCAAATTTGTTCCTGTAATCCCTACCCATTCCCCCTGAATTCCCTCTTCTCTCCCTCTGGTCACTGTCAGACTATCCCCTATTTCAGTGTCTTTGGTTATATTTTGCTAGTTTGTTTTGTTTTGTTTTGTTGTTTAGATTCCTGTTAAAGGTGATATCATGTGGTATTTGTCTTTCACTGCCTGCTTGTTTCACTTAGCATAATGCTTTCCAGCTCCATCCATGCTGTTGCAAAGGGTATGAACTCCTTCTTTCTTTCTGCTGCATAGAATTCCATTGTGTAAATGTACCATAGTTTTTTGATCCATTCATTTACTGATGGGCATCTAGGTTGCTTCCAGCACCTAGCTATTGTAAATTGTGCTGCTATGAACATTGGGGTACACAGGTTCTTTTGGATTGGTGTTTTAGTGTTCTTAGGATATAGTCCCAGCAGGGGAATTGTAGGGTCAAAGGCAGATCCAGTTTTAGTTTTCTGAGGAAGTTCCATACTGCTTTCCATATTGGTTGTACCAGTCTGCAATCACACCAACAGTGCACTAGGGTCCCCTTTTCTCCACATCCTCTCCAACACTTGTTTGTTGCTTTGTTTATGATGGCCATTCTGACTGGTGTGAAGTGGCATCTCACTGTGGTTTTAATTTGCATCTCTCTGATAGCTAGTGATATTGAACATCGTTTCATGTGTCTCTGGATCTTCTCTATGTCCTCCTTGGAGAAGTGTCTGTTCAAGTCCTTTGCCCATTTTTTAATTGGGTTCCTTGTCGTCTTAGAGTGTAGTCGTGTAAGTTCTTTCTATATTTTGGAGATTAAACCCTTGTCTGAGGTATCATTGGCAAATATGTTTTCCCATACAGTTGGTTCTCTTTTTATTTTGATACTGTTTTCTTTAGCTGCGCAGAAGCTTTCATTTTGATGAGGTCCCATTTGTTTATTCTTTCCTTTATGTCCCTTGCTCTAGGGGACATGTCAGTAAAAAAAGTTTCTGTGTGAAATATCTGAGATTTTCCTACCTATGTTCTCCTCTAGGACTTTAATGATGTCACATTTTATATTTGTCTTTTATCCACCTTGAATTTATTTTTGTGTAAGGTGTAAGTTGGTGCTCGAGTTTCTTTTCTTTGCATGTAGCTGTCCAGTTCTCCCAACACCATTTGTTGAAGAGGCTATTTTTACTCCATTTTATGTTGCTGACTCCTTTGTCAAATATTAATTGACCATAGAGACTTGGGTTTATTTCTGGGCTCTCTGTTCTGTTCCATTGGTCGATGTGCCTGTTTTAATGCCAGTACCAGGATATTTTGATTACAGTGGCCTTGTAATATAGTTTAATGTCAGGTATTGTGATCCCTCCTACTTTACTGTCCTTTCTCAAAATCGCAGCAGCTATTTGGGGTCGTTTATGGTTCCATATACATTTTTAAAGTGTTTGTTCTATGTCTGTGAAATAAGCCATTGGTACTTTAATAGGTATTGCATTGAATGTGTAAATGGCTTTGGGTAGTATGGACATTTTGATGATATTAATTCTTCCAATCCTTGAACATGGTATATGTTTCCATTTGTTTGTGTCTTCCTTGGTTCCTTTCCTCATTGTTAAGTAGTTTTCTGATTACAGGTCTTTTACCTCTTTGGTTAGGTTTATTCCTAGATATTTATTTTTCTTTTTGCTATTTAAAATGGAATTTTTTTCTTGATTTCTGCTTCTGCTGTTTCATTGTTGGGAATTTTTTTCTTGATTTCTGCTTCTGCTGTTTCATTGTTGGTGTACAAAAATGCCTTTGATTTCTGGATGTTGACTTTGTATCCTGTTTGTTTTGCCAAATTCATTTATTAGGTCAAGTAGTTTTTTAGCTGAATCTATAGGATTTTCTTTGTACACTATCATGTCATCTGCAAACAGTGACAGTTTTGTTTCCTCCTTTCCAATTTGGATGCCTTTTATTTCTTTTTCTTGTCTGATCACTGTGGCTAAAACTTCCAGTACTATATTGAATAGAATTGGTGAAAGTGGACAGCCTTGTCTTGTTCCTGATCTTAGTGGAAAAGATTTTAGTATTTGCCCATTGATTATGATGTTGGCTGTAGGTCTCTCATATATGGCCTTTATTATGTTGAGGAATGCTCCCTGTATTCCCACTTTGCTGTGTGTTTTTATCATAAATGGGTGCTATACCTTATCAAATGCTTCTTCCGCATCTATTGATATGACCATGTGGTTTTGTCTTTGCTTTTTTTAATGTGATCTATTACATGCACTGATTTGTGAATATTGTACCATCCTTGCATCCCTGGAATGAATCCCACTTGGTCATGGTGTATGATCTTTTTAATGTATTGTTGGATGCGGTTTGCCAGTATTTTGTTGAGGATTTTAGCGTCAATGTTCACCAGCGATATTGGCCTGAAGTTTTCTTTCTTTGTTGTGTCTTTATCTGGTTTTGGAATTAGGATGATGTTGGCCTCATAAAACGAGTTTGGGAGTCTCCCATTTTTTTGGATTTTTTTGAATAGTCTGAAGGATAGGGGTTAGCTCTTCCTTAAATGCTTGTAGAATTCTCCTGTGAAACCATCTGGTCCAGGGCTTTTGTGTGTTGTGAGTTTTTGATTACTGCTTCAGTTTCTTTTGCTATTATTGGTTTGTTCAGGCTTTCTGCTTCTTTTTCATTGAGTTTTGGAAGATTATATTTTTCTAGAAATTTGTCCATTTCACCTAGGATTTTAAATTTCTTGGCCTATATATCTTATTATTAATTTCTTACAGTCCTTTGTATTTCTGAGGTATGAGTTGTAATCTCTCCTCTTTCATTTCTGATTGTGTTTGTTTGGGTCTTCTCTCTTTTTTTCTTGGTGAGTCTGCTTAAAGGCCTGTCGATTTTGTTTATCTTTTCAAAGAACCAGCTCCTGCATTCATTGATCCTTAGAATTGTGCTTTTAGTCTCTATGTCATTTAATTCTGCTCTGATCGTGGTTATTTCCTTCCTTCTGCTTGCTATGTGCTGTCTTTGTTGTTGTTCCTCGAGTTCTTGTAGACGTAGGGTTAGGTTGTTTGTTTGAAATGTTTCTAACTTTTTCAGGTGGGGCTGTATCCCTATCAACTTCCCTCTCAGGACTGCCTTGGCTGTGTCCCATAAGTTTTGGGTTGTTGTGAGATCGTTTTCATTTGTTTCCAGAAACCTTTTGATTTCTTCCCTAATTTCATTCTTGATCCATTCATTGTTTAATAGCATGCTATTTAATCTCCATGATTTTGAGTGTTTTGGTTTTTTTCCCTTCGGATTGGTTTATAGCTGCAATTCCTTGTGGTCTGAGAAAGTGCTTGGTATGATTTCAGTTTTCTTGAAATTGTTGAGGCTTCTTTTGTGTCCTATCATGTGGTCTATCTTTGAAAGTGTTCCATGTACATTTGAAAAGAATGTGTATTTAGCTTCTTTGGGATGGAGGGCTCTGTATATATCAGTAAAGTCCATTTCATCTAGGGCATTGTTCAATGCCACAATATCTTTGTTGATATTTTGTTTGGAAGATCTGTCCATTTTTGACAGTGGGGTGTTAAAATCCCTGACTATAATTTTGTTGTTGTCAATATCTTTCTTGAAGTCCTCTAAGATGTTCTTTATGTATTTGGGTGTTCCTATGTTGGGTGCATATATATTTACAATATTTATGTCTTCTTGGTGAATTCTTCCCTTGAGTATTATGAAGTGAGCTTCAGTGTCTCTCTTTCTGGCCCTTTTTTGGCAGTCTATTTTGTCTGATATGAGTATTTTTACCCTCGCTTTTTTTTCTGTCCATTTGCTTGGAAGATTCGATTCTAGCCCTTCACTTTCAGCCTGTCTAGGTCTTTTATCGTGAGGTGGATCTCTTGTAGGCAGCATATTTGTGGGTCGTTTTTTCTTATCCATTCAGCTATTCTGTGCCTTTTGATTGGAGCATTTAATCCACTTATGTTTAAGGTTATTATTGATAGGTACTTAGTCATTGACTTTCATGTACATGTGTTCCTCTCTCTCTCTCTCTCTTTTCCTTCCTTTCCTTAAAGCAGCCCCTTTAGAATCTCTTGCAGAGCTGGTTTGGTGGAGGTATATTATTTTAGGCTTCTTTTGTCTGGGAAGCTTCTTATTTGGCCTTCTATCTTGATTGAGAGCCTTGCTGGGTAAAGTAACCTTGGTTGCAGACCTCTGGTTCTCATTACTTGGAATATTTCTTGCTATTCCCTTCTGGATTGGAGAATTTCTGTTGAGAAGTTAGTTGCTAGTTTTATCGGGGCTCCTCCATGTGCCTTCCAGTTTTTCCCTTGCTGCCTTTAAGACTCTCTCTTTGTCTTGGAATTTTGCCATTTTAATTATGGTGTGTTTGAAGTGGGCCTCTTTGGGTTCCTCTTGATTGGGACTCTCTGTGTTTCCTGGATTTGTGTGACTTTTTCTCTCATCAAATTAGGGACATTTTCCATCATTACTTTTTCAAATAGGGTTTTTACCCCTTGCTCTTCTTCTCCTTCTGGTATCCCTATTATATGGATATTGTTACATTTTATATTGTCTTGCATTTCTCTTAATCCCTCTTCATTCTTTCTGAGCCTCTTTTTCTTTTCTTGCTCTTTCTGGCTGTTGTTTTCTACTTTGTCCTCTAGCTCGCTAATCTGATCTGCTTCATCAATCCTGCTTTTGATTCCTTCCACTGTGTTCTTCAGTTCAGAAATTATATTCTTCATTTCCTTTTGTCCCTTGTTGATAGTTTCTATTTCCTTTTTCATGTTTATATAGTTTGCAGTGAGATCATTGTAGCTTCCCTCTAGTTTCTGGTAGCTCATTTTGAGTTCTTTGAGCTTCCTGATAATCATTGATTTGAACTCGATATCCGATAGTTGAGTTGCATCTATTTCATTTAGCATTTTTCTGAGGCTTTCTCCTTTCTGTTCAATTGGGGATTTTTTCTTTGTTTCTCTCATTGTTTGTGGGATTCCTCTTGTTAGCCTCTGTTTCTTAAAATGATCTGTTCTGGTTCCCTGTGATTATGGTGTGAACTTCTGTGGTAGAATACCTGTGAGATTCAGTGATACAGTCCTTCTTCATGCATCCTGGTGTTCACAGCTTCCCCCTACTCCTTTTTGTGATCAGTTGGAGGAGTAAGGCAAAATGCTTTAAGACAGCAAGATAGTTTTCTATGATATTTACATTAGAAGCCAGCAGAGAAGAGAATCGATATCCTTTGGCTACTTACAGTGTTTACCATGATCTTCTATCCCACTAGCCACCTTTTAGAAAGGATGGAAAGAAGGTAGACTCTTATTGGGGAAGAAAGAATTGTTAGTTGGATCTAGAAAGCTGTGAGGCTGTGGGAGGTCAGATTTTGATGAAGAGTTGGAATAAAGTTTAGTAAATAGGAGTAGTGTGTAAAAGAATAGAGACAACCCCCATAGTAATGTAGTTCAGGAAATTGCTAAGTGGGCTGAGATCAGGTAGGGGAGTTGAGTAGTGTTTACAATTGTATGAACTAGGTCTTACTTATGGTAATATTAAAGCAACAATCTTGTGGCAGAATCTATGAGATCTAGATCACAAAAATAAGGAGTATATAACCTTGAGAGGTGTACTAATGGAACACAAATGAAGGATAGTAAATTATCAACACACTGTTACTGAGATAACAGGGGGAACCTATCAAATGACAGTATAACCAGCCAAGCAAAGAAAATTATACAGAAAGAAAAAGAATACCAAAATACTATTAAAGTAAAAAAAAGTCAGAAAAGTGATAAAAAGATAATACAAATTTGTAGTAACTTGCAATCTCAAAAAAAAAAAGGGAAAAAAAGCAGAAGATGGAGTGCAGGAGAGATGAATTTGGAGTGGAAGGAATTATACTAGGATGAATGGAAGAGAAACATAAGGGAATGAGAGATATAAAAATAATAAGAATTGAAAAATAAAAAGTCACTAAAAAACAAGATAAAATCGAACAATCAACCAGCAACAGCCAAAACACAACAAAACAAAACAAAAACAAAAACAAAAAAACAAAACAAAAAAAACCTCTGTTGGTTTCTAACTGGCCAGATTATTTTTTCTGGTCTTACTGGCTTCAGCAGGCTGAGGGGAGTTTGAAATGCTTATCACTCTTCCCAGTCAAAACTCAGTAAATGTCTCGTGTACTGTCCCCAGGGCCAGCAGGGTGCTCTCCCCCAGAGCCAATCCGACTTTCCTCCATAGGACCCTGTGGGGTCCCAGAGTACGTTCTCCAGAGATCAACTGCTGTGGTCTCTGGGGCTCCAGGCCCGCCATGCTCCTTCGTCTTTTCCGGGTTCAGGAGGCAAGCTCTAGGGATTGCAAGGAGACGCGCCCTTCCCCCAAATTTCACTGCTGGCGGCCCTACGTTGTCGGGAATCACCCACATCTTTTCTGGATTCATGGTTGCAAGCTCTGGGGATCATAAAAGGGCATGCACTTACACCAATTTTTCAGTTTTGGGCTCTAGGAACCCCCTAAGCGCCGCGTTCCTTCCGGGTTCATAGCGCGAGAGTCAGGATTCCCGAGGGGGTGCGTACTTCCCCAGTTTACCACTGCAGGCTCCAGAAACCTGAGAACCCCCGTGCCCTTTCCTTGTTCAGGGCTGCGAGGTCTGGGTTTTTCACAGATCCACACTCCCACAGGGCTGGGAGCGGGGGCGCACATCCAGGCCACCACGGTCGTGTGGGCAGGAGGTACTCACTTCTCCCAGGGCCATGGGTGGGTGCTTGCAACCCCTGCACTCTCCCAGTCCAACTCCTTTCTCTGTGCCTTCTAGCAACAAGGTCTCCCCTGTGTTGTTCAACCCCCCTTGTCCAGGGAGGGAGCAGCAACTCTGCTCTCCTGGGTTCCCTGAGGCAGACCCTGGAGCACCGGGTCTGGGGGCTGCAACCCCCCTGTTCTCTGCCCTGATCCCTGGTACCTGTTGTCCTGAAGCAGTCTCCTTACTGTCTGCTTTTTCAATGTCTGCTATAACTTTTGATGTCCTGTTTTCAAAAATGTTTCGGTAACGTAGGCCACTTGTTCTGTTCCTCTGCTGATCCGTGAGTTTCTCTCCCATGCACAAGAAGAGAAGCATGCTCCCTCAAGCAAGTCCCATCTTTGAACCCCCCTGATGTTTGTTTTTTAAAAGATTTATTTATTTAGTTTTAGGAGACAGGGGAAGCGAGGGAGAAAGAAGGGAATAGATACATCAGTGTGTGGTTGCCTCTTGTGTGCATTATGCTGGAACCTAGCCCGGAAACCCAGGCATGTACCCTGACTGGTAATTGAACCAGTGACCCTTTGATTTGCAGGTGGGCACTCAATCCACTTAGCCACACCAGCCAGTCTATAAACGTGTTTTGAATGCTGCAGCTAGTATATTGCTTGTCTCCATTTTGTTTTGTCTTTCTCTGTAGTTTTAGTCTGTTTTTAGCTCATTGGGACATGTTGCTTTGTCTCTTCAGTTTGGCCGCCTCTCTGTGTATTAGGCAGAACTGCTATGTATGTCTCCCTGTCTTGAGTGCTTTATGTAGTAGGTGTCCTGGAGGTTCCAGTGGGGCAACTTCCATGGTCCCTTGAGCTAGGTGCTTCAGGTACATACCATCTCTTAGGCTGATCAGTTTTGAGGACTGACTGAGACTACAGTGGAGGATCTGCTGTGTGGGGAGGACCCTTCAGAGGACTTGGCTTCAGCAAGGTTCTTGTGCCACTCAATCATCCCATGTGTGTGTTGTTTGTGGAAGTGATGAGTGGTGCTTCCATGTGGCTAAAGCTGTGCTCTGGGAGCACTAATTCTAGGGCCTGCTGAAAGGTGCAAGCCAAGATCAGCTGCTGCCTGTCTCCTGCCTCAGGCCACCTGGCATGAGCTATAAAGTGAGCTGCAGAGCTGCTGCTTGTGCTAGCCTTGGAGTTGTCTGGGAGAGGCCAAGCTGAAAAATGAAGCAACGTGCTGCTAGTAACAAGCCTGGGACTACTTAGCAAGAGGTATGTGATATGCAGAGACAATATTTTGCATGTTTGAGAGATTTATTAAAGTTTGAAACATGAAGCAAGACAGGGCAATTGTATGAAAAAGCTACTGGAAACAGCTTGGAATGCCATGTAAGTTGGGATCGCTGATATTTCTGAGAATCACTGGTGTGGGGTGTACAGTATCAGGTTGATGGAGACTCAGATACAGTGATTGCCTGCTTGATCCATGGGGATGGGCTCAGTAAAAGAACAATGGCCTATGACAGTAGTTCTCTCTGGGAGAAGCTGTCCCTCTACACTTGGTTTTGAGACCGGACAATTCAGTTCCTCTCCATATGTGCCTAGAACATTTAGAGCTACTTCCTCAGAGCTGAAGCTGAGGTGAGTGAGTCCAAGTGATTCCAAGCATGGGCCTTTGAATAGGAAAGACTGACATTCCAGAGCTCTCTGTTTCACTCAGCCACAATGTCCACTGGTTTATTCAGCCAGAAGTTATGGGACTTTTCTTTCTGGAACTGGAATGGGTTCTGATGGGGGTTGGGATACCTTGCTCCCTCCACAGTGTAGCTCCCTTCCCAATTTTTAAGCAGTGTTTTGAACTCAGCATCGAGTAGATTGCCTGTCTCTGATGTGAATTTGGGACCAGCCTATTCCACATCTCTGCCTTTCTCCTGGTGTAGATGTGGCTTCTTTATATCTTTAGTGTAGGACTTCTCTTCAGCTAGATTTCAGGTTTTTATGAATAATGTTTTGTTCTGTAATTATGAAGCTGTCATAAGAGGTTCTGAGTGCTGCATTTAACTACACTGGCATCTTGTTTATGATGATGGTTGGCAAATCCTTAACTTTTGTTTTTTATATTTTTTCTCTTCTTAGACATTTATTTTTCCATATGAATATTGAATTTTTTAATCTAATTCAAAATGATTGTGAATCTAACTGGTTGCTTTTAAATCTATAGTTTTTGGAGTGTAATATATTCATAATATTTTGGCATCAAATCTTCCTTTCCAACCATGTGATTTATTTATCCACTTGTTTAAATCTTATTTTGTATTTAAGAATAAAATTTTATGTCTACATATATATTTATTGTGAATAGTGATTTAGAAAAAATTTAATTTCTGTATGTTGTTTGTTGGACATAAATATTGGTTTGCATGTAACCGTTGACATAAAATATTGGTTTGTATGTAACCTATCTAGTCACCTTTCACATTACCTTATAAATTACAGTAGTTTTAAAGGTCTTTTCTGTTCTTCTAGGTATAAATATATATAGAAGCTATAACTTTATATCATCTGTTTATGCAATTATTTTTATTTTTAATCTCCATATTACTAGAATTTCAAAATCCAGTTTTAAGGTACAGTAATGACAAAGGGTCATTCTGATTTTAATGATGTTTCCTTTTTATGTAGTATTTAGTATATTTCCTTTCAATCTTACTTGGAGTTCTTATAAATAATTACTGCTGAATTTTATCGCATGAATTTTAGTACCATTTATAGATAGTATGTACACACAAATATTTTAAGTTTGGATTAAAAAATCTGTTATATTTTTTGTTAACCTTTGGTTTCTTGAAATAAACCCTGCTTACTGATTGTATTGTGATGCAGACACTGGCCAGCAGTGTCCACGGCATTGTGGATGAGACTAGATAAATTCACACAGACTACTGAGTCCTGTGGAGGAAAAGGGGTGGCACAGCCACTGTCTCAAGGGGAGAGCACCTCGACCCTTGACTTGACAGGCTTTTATTGGCTTTCTAGTAGCATACATCAAGAAGGTTTTTATTCATTATGCTTAGATTTGCTTTAGGTAATTACTTTTTACAGATAGCAATGGAAGGGATGTTACTGATTACTTCCTACAGATTAACAAGGAAAAACTTGCAAATGCAAGGGAATAGTAAGAGTAATTGGTCTGGTTACACTTCAATTCTTGTTAAAATTAGCACAGACTTCAGGGAGTTACTTTAAAGATATGCAGTAAGCGTTTGCTGCCTCAACTCAGGGTGAAGGAGATTTAACAAGAGCAAGTCACAAAGCAGCCTAGTTATAATGCAGGCCTGATATCCCACGGGAGAACTGATCCATGGTTTCTATGTGCCACAACTCACCTTTTGGGCTTTTCGGTAGGGCTGATCCACAATTGCCATTGCCAGGCATATCAGTTCCCTACAATATTGCATCATTCATTTGAAACCTTGCAAATATTGATACATTCAATTAGATATTTTATTGACATAATATGCACATATAGTCATAAGTCAAACTGGATTATGATTTTCTCTTTTTAAAATCAGTTTTCACTAGTTTAAAATTTAAAAAATGAGTTAGGATGCTTTCCATTTATTAGTCTAATCTGGAATACTTTAAGTAACATTGAAATTATGAGTCTTCTAAAACTTGGAAAGACTTCAGCTGTAAATTAACCTGGACTTATGCCTTTAAAATTATAATTTTATGATTGTACTTGATCATCACTCATTACTGGTTTTGTTTATTTTTTCTACTTTTATTAAGTTTTGGTAAATTGTATTTTTTTGAAAATTATTTATGTTTGACAGTTCAAACTATGTTGTCATAGATGTGACTCTTATTTTCATATTTGTCTAATTTCCTCTATATCTGTTATTATTTCTGTTTTCATTTATTCTTACCTACTTCAACAATTTTTTTCTTCTTTATCAGACCTGTGGGATTTTATGTACTTTTTGGTTTTAGCACATAATCAATTTTTTTATTTTCTTCTCTTACATATTTCCACTTTATCTTTGTTAATTTCTATATACAACTTTTTAAAGGATTATTTTGTGGCTTCTTTTTCAAATATTGAAATGTATACTGGTTCCATTATTTTTATTTTTAGATGATATTGAGGACTGTACATTTTTTGTATGTAAGATGTTATCTGTATTGAAAAGTTTTAATATAAAGTAGTCTTTCCTTTTCATTATCTTGTTAATAATTAGTAATTGCATTTGTAATTTATGTTTTGACCCTAGTGATTATTTGGGAAAATATTTATCAATTTTAAGTGGCCTCATTTTTAAAACTTTTATTTGTTTTTTCTCACTTATGGGTTTATAATTATATGTGGCCATATAATTTTTTCCTACTGCCACAAATATTTCTTTTTTGTTTGCAATTGATTTTTAAAAAATATTTTATTGTTATTCGATTTTAGTTGTTTGCATTTCCCCCCATCACGTCCCCTCACCCCAGCCATCAAAACTTCCCACCCTTGATCCTACCTTCTTTGGTTTTGACCATTTTTCCTTTATAGATGTTCCTGAAAACCCTTCACCCTATAACCTCCCTTTGGGTTACTGTCAGTTTGATCTTAATTTCAGTGTCTCTGGTTATATTTCACTTGCTTGTGTGTTTTGTTGATTAGGTTCCAGTGAAAGTGAGATCATATGGTATTTGTTCCTCACTGCCTGACTTATTTCACTTAGCATAATGCTATTCAGTTCCATCCATGCTGTTGCAAAGGGTGTAGAGGGTAGGAGCTCCTTCTTTCTTTCTCCTGTATAGTATTCCATTGTGTCAGTGTACCATAGCTTTTTGATCCATTCATTTACTGATGGTCACTTAGGTTGCTTCCAGCAGTTGACAATTATAAATTGTGCTGCTATGAACATTGGAGTGCATAGGTTCTTCTGGATTGGTGTTTCAGGTTCTTAAGGTGAAATCCCAGCAGTTGAATTGCCAGGTGAAAAAGCAGTTCCATTTTCAGTTTTCTGAGGAAATTCCACACTGTTTTTCTACAGTGGCTACACCAGTCTGCATTCCCACCAACCAGGGTACTAGGGTTCCCTTTTCTCCACATCCTCTCCAAGACTTGTTTGTTGATTTGTTTATGATGGCCATTCTGAGTGGTGTGAAGTGGTATCTCATTGTGGTTTTAATTTGCATCTTTCTGATGGAGGGGTGTATCTTTTAATATGTCTCTGGACACTCTGTATGTCCTCTTTGGAGAAGTGTCTGTTCAGGTCCTTTGCCCATTTTTTAATTGGGTTTTTTGTCTTCCTGGAGTGGAGTCATATGAGTTCTTGATATATTTTGGAGATCAAACCATTGTCCCTAGTATCATCGGTAAATATAATTTCCCATGTTGGTTGGTTCTCTTTTTTTTTTTTAAATTTTTTTTTTTATTTCAATCATTGTTCAAGTACAGTTTTCTCCCCCTACTCCCATTCCAGCCCCTCCACCCAACCCTCCCCCCGGTTCTCTTTTTGTTTTAATGCTGTTTCTTTAACCATGCAAAAGATTTTATTTTGATGAGGTTCCATTTGCTTATTCTTCCCTTTATGTCCCTTGCTCTAGGGGACATATCAGTGAAAATATTGCTGCATAGAATATCTGAGGTTTTCCCACCTATGGTCTTTCCCACCCCCTAGGACTTTTATTGGTGTGAAGACTTATATTTAAGTCTCTTATCCACCTTGAATTTATTTTTGTTTATGGTGTAAGTAGGAAATTGAGCTTCATTTTTTTTGCATGTAGCTGTCTAGCTCTCCCAACACCATTTGTTGAAGAGGACTATTTTTACATTATATGCTCTATCCCCTTTGTCATATATTAATTGGCTATAGAGAGTTGGGTTTATTTCTGGGCTCTCTGTTCCATTCCACTGGTTTTGTGTCCATTTTTATGCCAGTACCAGGCTGTTTCGATATCAGTGCCCTTGTAATTCAATTTGGTATCAGGCATTGTATTCCTTCCTACTTTCTTCTTCTTTTTGGAAATTGCTTTGGTTGTTATGGTTCCATATAAATTTTTGAAGTGTTTATTTTGTATCTGTGAAATATGTCATTGGTACTTTTATAGGGATTGCATTGAATCTATAAATTGCTTTGGGTAGTATGGACATTTTGCTGATGTTCATTATTCCAGTCCATGAGCATGATACATGCTTCCATTTGTTTGTGTTTTCCTGAATTTCTTTCTTCAGTGTTGTGTAGTTTTCTGAGTACAGGTCTTTTGCCTCCTTGGTTAGGTTTATTCCCAAGTACTTTATTTTTATGGTTGCTGTATCAAATGGGATTTTTATCCTGATTTCTGCTCATGACATTTCATTTTTAATATTCAAAAATGCTTTTGATTTCTGAATATTGAGTTTATATTCCACTTTTTTGCCAAATTCACTTATTAGGTCAAGTAGTTTTTTGTGGAGTCTGTAGAATTTTCCATGTATTGCTATCATGTCTCTCCCACGATGATAGTTTTGCTTCCTTTTCTGCAATTTGCATGCCTTTTACTTCTCTTTCTTGTCTGATTGCTGTGGCTAAAGTTCCAATACTATATTGAAAAGAGGTGGTGAAAGCAGACATCCCTTGTCTTGTTTCTGATCATAGTGGAAAAGCTTTTAGTTTTTGCCTTTTGAGTATGATGTTGGCTGTAGGTCTCTCATATATGGCCTTTATTATGTTGAAGTGATCTCCTTGTATTCCAACTTTGCTGAATGTTTTAACATAAATGGGTGTTGTACCCTATCAAATTCCTTTTCCACATCTATTGATGTGATCATGTGATTTTTTTCTTTCCTTTTGTTTATGTGCTGTATTACATTTATTGACTTGTGAATATTGTGCCATCCTTGCATCCATAGGATGAATCCCACATGATCAAGGTGTGTGATCTTTTCAATGTATTGCTGCATACACACTTGCCAGTATTTTGTTGAGCATTGTAGTATCTATGTTCATCGACACTATTGGCCTGTAGTGTCCTTTGTTGTGTCTTCATCTGGTTTTGGGGATTAGGATGATAGTGGCTTCAGAAAAAGCATTTGGGAGTCTCCCACCTTCTTGAATTTTTTTTTGGAAAAGTCTATGAAGGGTAGGGGTTAGCTCTTCCTTAAATGCTTTGTGCAATTCTGTGAAATCATCTAGTCCAGGGCTTATGTGTGTTGGGAGTTTTTTGATTACTACTTCAATTTTGTCAGCTATTGTTTGTCTGTCAGACTTTCTGCTTCTTCATTGAGTTTTGGAAGATTATATTTTTCTAGTAATTTGTCCATTTCACCTATGTTTTCAAATTTCATGGCATATAGTTTTTTGTAGTAATTTCTTATAATCCTTTGTGTTTCTGTGGTATCAGTTGTAATCTATTCTCTTTCATTTCTGATGGTGTTTATTTGGTTTTTCTCTTTTCTCTTTTGGCTGTTTCTTTTTTTAAACATTTTTATTGTTGTTCAGGTACAGTTTTCTGCCTTTCCCCCCACCATCACATTCCTCTCCACCTCCCTACCCTATTTCCGCCCTGCTTTCTATTCTCCATGTGTCCTTTTTTTTTAAAGAGTTTTATACTTTTTCCTTTTTTTTTAAGATTTTATTTATTATTTTTAGGGAGGGAAGGGGGGGGGAGAGAGAGAGAGAGAGAGAGAAACATCAATGTGTGGTTGCTGGGGGTTATGCCTGCAACCCAGGAATGTACCCTAGCTGGGAATCGAACCTGGGACACTTTGGTTCCCAGCCTGTGCTCAATCCACTGAGCTATGCCAACCAGGCCATGTGTCCTTTATAATTGTTCCTGAAAACCCTCACCCTTTCCCTATGTAATCCCCTCTCCTCTTCCATCTCATCATGTCACTGTCAGCCTGTTCTCAATTTCAGTTTCTGGTTATATTTTGCTTGCTTGTTCATTTTGTTGATTAGGTTCCCGTTAATAGTGAGATCATATGGTATTTGTCTTTAACCGCCTGGCTTATTTAACTTAGAATAATGCTCTCCAGTTCCATCCATGCTGTCGCAGATGGTAGGAGCTCCTTCTTTCCTTCTGGTGCATAGAATTCCATTGTGTAAATGTACCATAGTTTTTTGATCCATTCATTTACTGATGAGCACTTGGGTTGCTTCCAGCATTTGGCTATTGTAAATTGTGCTGCTATGAACATTGTGGTGCCTAGGTTCTTTTGGATTAGTGTTTCTTAGGATATAATCCTAGCAGTGGAATTGCTGGGTGAAAAGGCAGTCCATTTTTAGTTTTCTGAGGAAATTCCATACCGTTTTCCATAGTGGTTGCACCAGTCTGCAGTCCCACCAACAGTGCACTAGGGCTCCCTTTTCTTCACAACCTCCCCAACTCTTGTTTGTTGGCTTTATTTATGATGGCAATTCCCATTGGTGTGAGGTGGTATCTCACTGTGATTTTAATTTGCATCTCTGATAGCTAGTGATGCTGAGCATTTTTTCATATGCCTCTGTATGTCCTTAGAGTATTATCTGTTCAAATCCTTTGCCCATTTTTTTAACTGGGACGCTTGTCTTCTTAGACTGGAATCTTGTGAGTTCTTTATATATTTTGGAGATTAAACCCTTGTCTGAGGTATCATTGGCAAGTATGTTTTCCCATATGGTTGGTTCTCTTTTAATGTAATGCTGTTTTCTTCAGCTGTTCAGAAGCTTTTTATTTTTATGAGATCCCATTTGTTTATTCTTCCCTTTATGTCCCTTGCTTTAGGGGACATATCAGTGAAAATATTGCTGCATGAAATATCTGAGATTTTCCTGTCTTTGTTCTCCTCCAGTACTTTAATGGTGTCACAACTTATATTTAAATCTTTTGGTCCACTTTGAATTTTATTTTTGTGTATGGTATAAGTTGGTGGTCCACTTTAATTTTTCTTGCATGTAGCTGTTCAGTTCTTCCAACACCATTTGTTGAAGACACTATTTTTACTCCATTTCTGCCAGTGCCCCCTTTGTCAAATATTAATTGACCATAAAGAGTTGGGTTTATTTCTGGGCTCTCTGTTTTGTTTCCACAGGTCTTGGTGTCCGTTTTATGCTAGTACACACTGTGTTTATTACAGAGGCCTGCAGTACAGTTTGATATCAGGTATTTTGATCTCTCTACTTTTTCTTCTTTCTCAGAATTGCAGCAGCTGTTCATGGTTGTTTATGGTTCCATATAAATATTTGAAGTGTTTGTTCTATATCTGTGAAATAAGCCATTGGTACTTAATAGGAATTGCATTGGATGTATAAATTGCTTTGGGTATTATGGGCGTTTTAATGATGTTAATTCTTCTGATCCATGAACATGGTATATGTTTCCATTTATTTGTGTCTCCTTTCATTTCTTTCTTCCATGTTGTTCGTTTTCTGAGTATAGGTCTTTTACCTCCTTGGTAAGGTTTATTCCTAGGTTCTTTATTTTGGTTGTAGTTATATCAAATGGGATTTTCCCCCTGATTTGTGTTTCTGACATTTCATTGTTGGTATACAAAAATGCCTTTGATATCTAAATATGACTTTGTATCCCACTATTTTGCAAAATTCATTTCTTAGGTCAAGTAGTTTTTTTTTTCTTTGTTTGTTTTTGTGGAGTCTATAGCATTTTCTGTCTACACTATCATGTCATGTAGAAACAATGATGGTTTCGTTTCCTCCTTTCCAATTGGGATGCCTTTTATTTCCTTTTCTTGTTTGATTGCTGTGTATAAGACTTCAATGCCATGTTGAATAGAACTGGTAGAAGTGGACAACCTTGTCTTGTTCCTGATCTGATTGGGAAAGATTTATTTTTCTCATTGAGTATAATGTTAGCTCTATCCATAATAAAGTCATAAATGGCCTATATTATGTTGAGGAGTGCTCCCTCTATTCCTACTTTGCTGAGTGTTTTTATCAGAAATGGGTTTCTGTACCTAATCAAATGCTTTTCTTCCTTTTATTGATTTGATCATGTGATTTTTCTTTGCTCTTGTTTATGTAATGTATTACATTTATTGATTTGTGAATATTGTACCATCCTTTCATGCCTGGGATGAACCCCACTCGTTGTGGTGTATAATCTTATTAAGGTATTGCTGGATGTGGTTTGCCAATATTTTGATGAGGATTTAGCATCCGTGTTCATCAGCAATATTGGCATGAAGTTTTCTTTCTTTGTTGTGTCTTTATGTAGTTTTGGTAATAGGATGATGCTATATTCATAAAAAGAGTTGGGAGTCTTCCATCCTCTTGGATATTTTTGGAATTATCTGTGAGTAATTTGAAATAAGTTAGCTCTCCTTAAATAGTTTGTAGAATTCTCTTGTAAAACCACCCTGTCCATGGCTTTTGTGTACTGGGAGTTTTTTGATTACTGCCTGAATTTTATTGGCTCTTATCGGTCTGTTCAGGCTTTCCTCTTCTTCTTCATTGAGTTTTGCAAGATTATATTTTTTGAGGAATTTTTCCATTTCACCTAGGTTTCAAATTTCTTGGCATATAGTTCTTTGTAGCAATTTCTTACAATCTTTTGTATTTGTGTGGTATTTCCTTCCTTCTTCTTGCTCTGGGATGTCTTTGTTGTAGTTCTTCCAGATCTTGTAGATGTAGAGTTAGGTTATTTGAAATGTTTCTGTCTTTTTTGGATTGGCCTGCATCACTATGAACTTCCCTCTCAAGACTGTCTTCACTGTGTCCCATAAGTTTTACACTGTTGTGACTTCATATTCATTTGTTTCCAGAAACTTTTTGATTTGTTCCTGGATCTCATTCTTAACCTATTCATTGTTTAATAGCATGCTATTCAGTCTCCATGAGTTGAGTGTTTTGAGGTTTTTACCTTGAGGTTAGTATCTAGTTTCCATCTCTTGTGCTCAGAGAAAATTCTTGATATGATTTCAGTTTTTTTTTAATTTGTTGAGGCTTGTTGTGTCCTATTATGTGGTCTTTGAAAATGTTCCTTGTGCATTTGAAAATAATATGTGTTTTGCTTCTTTGAGATAAATGTTGATATAATCAATTAAGTACATTTGATGTAGGACATTATTCAGTGCTGCAGTATTTTTGTTGATATTTTGTTTGGAAGATCTATCAGTTTTTGAAATTGGGTGTTAAAGTCCCCAAATATAAGTGTTGCTGTGTTCATCTTTCTTGAAGTCCTCCAAGATTTTCTGTATGTATTTTTGTGCTCCTTTGTTCGGTGTATATATATTTATTATGTTTATGTCTTCTTGATGGTATTTTCCCAGATGTATTATGAAGTGTCTTCTGGGTCTCTTTTTCTGGCCCTTGTTTTGAAGTTTATTTTGTGTGATATTTGTTTTGTTACCTCCACTTTTTTTTCTTCTTTCCATTTGCTTTGATTTTTTTTTCAACTCTTCAATTTACGTCTGTGTAGGTCTTTTGTTGTGAGGTGGATTTCTTGTAGGCAGCATATGTGTGGGTCATATTTTCTTATGTATTCAGCTACTCTATGTCTCTTAGTTGGAACATTTTAAGCATATACTTTTAAGGTTATTGTTGATAGGTACATATTCATTGCCATTTTACTTCCTTTGTACCTGTGTCCTCTCCATCTCACTCTTTTAGGTTTTACTTTTCTTAAAGCAGAAACTTTAGGATATCTTGGAGTTCTGGTTTGGTGGAGGTGTACTATTTGAGCCTTCTTTTGTCTTGGAAATTGTTATTTCATCTAACATTTTAATTTAGAGCTTTGCTGGAAAGAGTAGTGTTGATCATATTCCTTTGCTCTTCATTACTTGGAATATTTCTTGTCATTTCCTTCTGGTTGTAGTATTTGCATTGTGAAGTCAGGTGCTAGCCTTTTCGGGACTCTCTTGTATGTTTCTTCCTTGGTGCCTTTAAGATTCTCTCTTTTTCTTGGAATTTTGTCATTTTAATTATGATCTGTCTCAGAATGGGACTTTTTGAGTTCCTCTTGTGTAGGATCCTCTGTTCTTCCTGGATTTATGTGACCCTTTTTCTCATGAAATCAGGGAAATTTTTATGATTAGTTTTTCAAACAGGTTTTCTATTCCTTACTCTTCTTTTACTGGTGTCCCTATTAAACAGATATTATTATGTTTCATGTTGTACTGCATTTCCCTTAACCCATCTTTATTCTTTTGAGTCTTTTTTCCCTTTTCTTGCTCTTTCTGGGTGTTTTTATCTACCTTGTCCTTCAGCTCACTGACTGAATCTTCTGCTTCATCTAGCCTGCTTTTGATTCCTCTACTGGATTCTTCAATTCAGAAATTGTATTCTTCACTTCCTCTTGGCTCCTGTTGATAGTTTTCTATTTCCTTTTTCATGTTGATATGGTTTTCATTGAGTCCATAATAATTTCCTTGTAGTTTTCTGGCAATTCACTGTGAGCTCTTTGAGCTTCCTTTTAACCATTGCTGTGAACTGAATATCTGACAGTTGTCTTGTCTCTATTTCATTTAGTGTTCTTTCTGGGTCTTCATCCTTTCCTTTCATTTAGGGTTTATTTCTTTGTCTTCCCATTGTTTTTGAGACTCTTCCTGTAGCCTCTGCTTCTAAATTGGTCTGTTATTACTCCCTGAGGTTTTGGTGTGAACTTCTATGTCAGGAGATTCAGTGGTACTGTCTTCTTAATCCCCTGAATTTGCTGCTCTTAGGATGCTGTTTATGTTGGCTCTTGGGGTGTCTTTGGGTTTTGATTGTTGCTGGGTCATTCTTGGTTGGTCCTTTTGTCCAACTGGTTGACTGAGAGTCACTCCAGCCACCACAGCTTTTATGGTGTTGTGCAAGTGCTGCCAGAAGAAAACCAGAATCCCAGGGAACAAAACCACATCCACAAATATATCTCACCCACCCCCACAATCTCAGTATCAACAGCAACAGAAGCAGTATTAATAAAGGTGTAAAGAGATTAAGACTATTATAAGAAAGGAGAGAAATAAACTATAGTATTAATTCTAGTGACCTTAATATGCACAAACTTGCTGGACAAGAAATGTATGGCAAAAAGCTATGCAGGAAAGAAAATATCCCTAATCATGGAAATACCACAGTGGATTTTTCTTGTAGCCTTTAGTATTTACTACTGTTTTTTTTCTTATGCATCCACCTCTGGTGGTGCCAGACGTTGACCCTGTCTGATCTTAGGCTGTTTGCTCTGAGACTGCCAGAGATCTGCTGTCTACAGTTGTCTCCTCCAGTTGTCAATAGTCACTTTGCACTCAGTAGTTAGGCTATGCCCCATAGGGCAAGGCAGAATTCCTCCTGGGGTTGGGGTAGTGTTTTCAGGTAGACCACTCCCCTTGAGGAGCTGCTGCTGCTCGAGGGGGGTGGTCTACCTGAGCAGGATGGCTGCTGCAGTATGCTGGCCAATCTTTCATTCTCTCCCCCAAGCCTCCATCCTCAGTGTCTCCTCAAGTGTCTTTAGTCCACTCTGCCCCCACTTTGCCACAGATTTACGTTTGTGGCTCTCTCCTTCAGTTATTACTCTAGCCACTGTGTACTCAACAGACAGTCTTAAGCACCACACAGTCGGGACAGAGTCTTTCTTAAGGGAGAGGCTGTTGCTTCCTGTCCAGCTGCTATTGCTTAGAGGGGAGTAGTGTGGCCTGAGTATGATGACTGTTTCCCTTTGGGGGATGACTCAGCACTGGGTTCTTGGCTACTCTTTCTGCTCTCTCCCCAAAGCTTCTGTTCTCAATCTCTCTTCAAGCATCTCCAGCCCACTCTTCCCCTACCTTTGCCGGAACCCCAGGTAAGTGACAGCAAATGAAAATTTGTGTTTTGGTCATTTAAGTGGCTTTTGAAAACTCCAGCTATCTGTCTCTGCAGCTGTGCTTCTTTCTCCCACAGGTTGTTATTGGTTTACTTTTTGGGCTCTGGTATTCTAGGCTGCAGATCCCAGCTTAGGGTTTAGACTCCATTCTTCTCAAGTGGATCTAACCTGCTGTTTAGTTATCCCTCTGGTGTGTCCGCCTGTGGGTGTTTAGTTAGCCTCCTCGAGTCTTGACTGCACTCCTTTTCAGACAGGTTGTTCTGAAGCTTGTTGTTCTGTCTGTCCAAGGTTATAAATCTTCTCTATCACTATTGTTCAGTTGTTTGTTGTGCGTAATTTCTCCACAATTTAGGTGTAATTCCAGATTGGTCCTGGGAGGAGGTGAGTGTGGCTTCCACTCACTCCTCCACCATCTTCCAATCCACCTCTCCATTTAATTTGTCAGTTTTACATTTGCTAAGAATTTTTTATGTTCCAGTATAATATTTACTTAAAAAATTATTCTACTGAAATTAAAAGATAAGATGTATGTTTTTCTATTTATTGTATAGGAAATTATATTTTATTTATGAAGGGGGACCAAAAAAGAAACTGGAATTATCTTCTGGTCCCCTATTAGTACAGGTTTTTCCCAATAGGTTAGTGTCCTGTATTATTGTACTGGCTTGTGTTGTTGTGAGAGGCTGCATATAGCTTCAGTGAATTTTTTTGTGATTCTTTCAGTGTGCTTGCTGATTTTATAATTGCTGACTTACTAGTGTACCTGCCCACACCATTGTAGTGTTCAGCAGTTTTTGACCAAAAACAGTATGACCCACCATGTCCCACCCTTGCTATTCACCTGATCTTTTCCCAGTCAACTCTTTTTGTTGTTATTGTTGTTTCCCCAGATGAAAAAATTTCTCAAAGGAAAATGCTTTGCTGACATGAAAGAGGTGAAACAAAGAATGAAAGAAGCACTAAAAGACATCAAAATTGAGTCAAAGACTGTTTTGAGCAGTAGGAAAAAAGTTTTGATAGGTCTGTTGTATCAAATGGCGAGTACTTTGAAAGTCACTGAAGTTTAAACATGCAAGAAGAAATACACATTTTAAAATAAGTTTCTATTTTTTGGGGTCTCTCATTTATATAAAATCTTGTTTTCTGATTATTATTCAATTTTTCTATTGATTATATCATTCTGGTTTTTTTTGATGTGCTTGCATATGTTTTTTTTTGTTGTTGTTGTTGACACTATTAAAGTCCCCGCAGCACCACATACTCACTTGGTTGACCTTCATCGCATTGTTGTCTGTGTCAGTGGGTTATGCATATATGCATATATGTTCTTTGACTAATTTTTTCCAGTTTCTCCTCCTGCCATCCTCCCTTCTGAGCTCTGTCAGTCTGTTCCATATATCCATGCCCCTATTTTTATTTTTTCACCAGTGTATTTTGTTCATTAGATTTCACATCTGAGTGAGATTTTAAGACATTTGTCTTTCTCTGACTGACTTATTTGTCTTAGCATAATATTCTCTCGTTCCATCCATGCTATTTTAAAGGGTAAGAGTTACTTCCTTTTTACAGTTGTGTAACATTCCACTATGTAAACATACCACAGCTTTTTTATCTATTCTCCTACTGATGGGCACTTGAGCTGTTTATAAATCTTGGTTATTCCAAATAATGCTACTATGGACATAGGGGTACACATATCATTTCTGATTGGTATTTTGGGATTCTTAGGATGTATTCCGAGAAGTGGGATTTATGAGTCTAATTGCACCAGAATATTTTTGGAAAGAGGTATCATCTCTCTGTTGAATTGATTTTGTACTTATTCAAAGTCAGCTGAACACATTTTGTGGGGCCTGTTTTTTGTGTCCTGGAGTTCTTTGTTTTTTTCAGATTTTTAAAAAATATATTTATTGATTATACTATTACAGTTGTCCCATATTTTTCTCCTTTTTACTCCCCTTTACCCTGTTCCCCCTCCCACCATCATTCCCCCACCTTAGTTCATGTCCATGGGTCATACATATAAGTTCTTTGGCTTCTCTATTTCCCACACTATTCTTAATGTCTCCCTCTCCATTTTGTACTTACCATTTATTCTTCTTATTCCCTGTACCTTTTCCCCCATTCTCTCCCTGCCCCCATCACCGCTGATCCCTCCATGTAGTCTCTATTTCTGTGAATCTGTTCCTGTTCTATTTGTTTCCTTAGCTCATCTTTGGTTTTGTTTTGTTTTGTTTTGTTTTCATTTTGGTTGTTGATAGTTGTGAGTTTGTTGTCATTTTACTGTTCACATTTTTTATCTTCTTTTTCTTAGATGAGACCCTTTAACATTTCATATAATAAGGGCTTGGTACTGATGATCTCCTTGAACTTGACCTTGTCTGGGGGAGTACTTTATGTGCCCTTCTATTCTAAATAATAGCTTTGCTGGATAAAGTAATCTTTGAATATTTTTTTCTGACTCCTTCTTGCCTGCAAGGTTTCTTTCAAGAAATCATCTGAGTCTTATGGGAACTCCTTTGTAAGTAACTGTCTTCTTTTTTTTTTTTTTTGCTGCCTTTAAGATTTTTACTTTATCTTTAATGTTGGATAATACAATTCTGATGTGCCTTGGTGTGTTCCTCCTTGGGTCCAACTTCTTTAGCACTCTCTGAACTTCCTGGGCTTCCTGGAAGACTGTTTCCTTTGCCAGGTTAGAGAATAAGTTTTCAAATAAGTTTTCAATTTCTTGCTCTTCCCTTTCTCCTTCTGACACCCCTATGATTCATGTGGTGGAATGTTTAATGTTGTCCTACAGGTTCCTAAGCCTTTCCTCGTTTTTTTTTTTGTTTTTGTTTTTGTTTTTGTATTCTTGTTTCTTCATTCTGTTCTGGTTGAATGTTTATTTTTTCCTTCTGCTCCAAGCCATTAACTTGAGTCCTGGTTTCCTTCTCTTCACTGTTGGCTCCCTGTATATTTTCCTTTATTTCACTCTTCATAGCCTTCACTGTTTTCTCTATTTTGTGACCATAGTCAACCATTTCTGTGAACATCCTGATTACCTGTGTTTTGAGCTCTGCATTTGGTATGTTGGCTATCTGTTCATCACTTAGTTGTATTTTTTCTGGAGCTTTGATCTGTTCTTTCATATGGGCCATATTTCTTTTGTCTCGGAGCAGCTGTTACATAGTAAGTGGTTGGGCCTTAGGTATTCACCAGCGCAGGGCAACCAGGTTGCTGCATTGTGGCACTGTCTATAGGGAAGAAGTCTAAGAGGGAACACCACTTGCTCCGCTATTAGCTGGTTTTAAGTCTCTTCCTCTGCTACCTACAAGCAAACTGGGCCCTTCTGGTGTTGATACTGGGTGGGTAGTCTTCTGTACATTCTAGCACCCTGTGGGTATCTCCAATGAACTCTTCCATGCAGCTGGAAGTTTCTCCTGCCTCTACAACTCCCACAGGTTTTTTCTGTCATGTTATAAGACTTTATTTTCCTTCTGTGGAGCCCTGGGTTGTGTGGTCTGTCTCACTTCCCAGTTGTTCCTCCTGGTGTATCTGCGTGCAAATGTAGGACTGCCCACTCCACATGCTACTGCTTTGCCATGTGTCCTCTATATCATCTGCCTGTCTCTGCCCCTCCTACCAGCCTGGTTGAATGTTTCTTCTTTAAATCCTTGGTTGTCGGACTCCCATACAGTTCAATTTTCTGGCAGTTCCATTTTTTTTTTCTTTTTTTTAAAATTTGTTGCCCTTCTTTTGGTTGTGGAGGAGGCAAATTGTATCTACCTATGCCTGTATCTTGGCTGGAAGTCTGGTGTTCTATTCCATTGATTTATGTACTGATTCTTCTGCCAACACCACTCTGCATATGTTACTTTTGTTATTCAATAGTTGTTTAATATGTGTAGAGAATCTTATTGATGGTACATTGAATCATTTTCACTCCTCTTGTCATTTGTTTTGCAAGTTGTCATTTGCCTTTCAGAGCAGTTTTATTTCACCAGGAGTTGTCTGTTCTTACGGTTTGCTTTGTCTTACTGCTACTTATTCTTTCTTGTAGTCTTTATTGTTTTTCATTGCCTACTCGTAACTCTGTTCATTTCATCAAATTGTTAGATTACAGTGAATCTGAGCATAATTAAAAGAGGTGACCAGCACTGCACTAGCCAGCAAGCTGTCAGTCCCTGATGAAGCTGTATGATGACTCCTTTTATAGCTCCCAGATATCCCTTGTTGCATGTTTGATCTTTTATAAACATTGTTGTTACTCAAAAGTAGTATAAAGAGAAATCTGATAGCAGGAATTGATTCTTTCTTTTACTTAGTGAACCACATTCACTTTTGCACATTGCTTGCCCACAGTAAACCACAACAGAATTCCCAATATACTGATAAAACATTTGATTCATTACCTGAAAGGAAAAATAATTTTGGCTTGAATTAGAATGAAAAGGAGGAAAGTTATAATTATCCATCAATATAAAGTTACCTTCCCTAAATTTTTTCTAGCCACGAAAATATATTAAGTTAGTTTGTGCATTTGATGGCTATCTTTACCCATTTTTCTTTTTTATTTGATAAAGGTGACATGTTACATTTTGTACATGTTGTAACACACGTGTAGTGTGTTACTTTTATGTATTTATATATTATAATATGATTGCCATTTTAGGCATGTTTATCACATTATATCATTATAGCACTATATTACTGTCTCTATTTATTATGCTATTTATTATGTCTCTATGGCTTATTTATGAATTATTCCAAGTTTGTACCCTTAAAAATCATGAATCATATCCCTGCAAACCCATTCATTCCCTGGTAACCACAATTTTACTGTGTTTTTAAATTTTTTTACAGGTTTCACTTTTTTGATTCCATGTATAAGTGATATATAGATACATTCACTTGTCTTTCTCCATCTGACTTATCTGCTTAGTATACTGTACTCAAGTTCCATCCATGTTATCATAAATGGCAGGATAACCGCCCTTCTCATGACTGAGTTGTATATATAGACCACATCTTTTTTATACATTTATATGCTGATGAGCATTTGTCTTGTTTCCATATCTTGAGTATTGTAAATAATGCTGAGATAAACAAGGTGTGCACATCTCTTGTCAAATTCTTCTTTTCATTTTTGAGGGGAGTATATACATAGAAGTGGAGTTTCTTGATCATGTGGTAGGTCTAGTTTTAATTTTTTGTGGAACCTCCATATTGTCATCCATAGTGGTTAGACTAACTTAAATTCCTATTAAAAGTATTTAAGGATTCTCTTTTTAACATATCCTTGCCAGCAATTTTCTATTTATATTATATATTTGTCTCTTTTCTGTATGATAGATCTTTTAAAAGGGGGGAGGTGATATCTAATTGTATTTTTATATTTTTTATCTTTATTCATTTATTTTTTATTGTTGAGAGTATTACAGTTGTTCCGCATTTCCCATCCTTTACTCCCCTCCACTCAGGTCCCACCCTTTCCCTGGCTTTCACCACACTGTTGTCTGTGTCCATGGACTGTGCATATATGTATATACATTCTTTGGCTAATTGTTTCCTGTACCCCCACCATTCCCCCTTCTGAAATTTGCCAGTCTGATCCATGTACTCGTGCCTCTGGTCCTATTTTGTTTGTCAGTTGTTTTGTTCACTAGATTCTACCTGTAAGGTCATATGGTATTTGCCTTTCTCTGACTGGCTTATTTTGCTTAGCATAATAATCTCCAGGTCCCCATCCATTCTGTCACAAAGGGTAAGAATTCCTTCTTTTTTATATCTGTACAGTATTTTATTGTATAAATGTACCACATATTATTTATGCACTCATCTACTGGTGGGCACTTGGGCTGTTTTAAAATCCTGGCTATTGAAAATAATGCTTTTATGAACATATTTCATTGTGGTTTTTATTTGGCTTTCCCTGATGATTACAGACATTCAGTATCATTTTATGTGCCTGTTGGCCATTTTGATAGCCTATTTGGAAAAATGTTTATTTAGTTCTTCTGCCCATTTTTTAAATCAGATAGTCCATATTTTGTTAAGTTCTGTTAGTTCTTTGTATATTTTAGATATTAATCCCTTATCTGATATATGGTTTACATTTTTTCCTTACAGTCTGTGGACTGCTATTTCATTTTTAAAAGATTGTGGTTTTTTTTTTTTTTTTGCTGTGCAAAATCTTTTGAATTTGATGTAGTCACATTTATTCACTTCTGCTTTTGTTATTTGTGCTTTTGGCATAATCTCCAAAAGATTATTGTCAAGACCAATATTGATGGACTCCTTCCCTGTGTTTTCTCTTAGGAGTTTTATGGTGTCAAGGCTTATGCATAAGTTGTTCAATTTCAAGTTCTTTTTGTCAGTGGTGTGAGAAAAGGGTCTATTTTCATTGTTCTGCGTGAGTTTCTCCAGTTTACCCAGCACATTTGATGAAGAGACCATCCTTCCTCTAACGGGATTCTGAGCTCTCTTGTCAAGTATTAGTTGACTGCATAGCCAGGATTTAATTGTAAGTTCCTTATACTGTTTCATTGGTCTATTTTTGTGCCATTACCATATTGTTTCTATTACTATGTCTTTGTAGTATAGGTTGAAATCAGGAAGTGTGATATTTCTGATTTGTTTGTTTTCAGGATTGCTTTGGCTATTTGAGGTCCTTTTGTAGGTACACACAAATTTTAGAATTGTTTTTTTTCTATTGGTGTCAAGAATAGCTTTGGATTTTTAAAGATTTATTAATTTTTAAAAGAGATTTTTTAAAATTTATTTTTTAGAGAGATAGGGAAAGGGAGGGAGATAGAGGGAAAGAAACATTAATGTGTGGTTGCCTCACATTATTAATGCCCCCTACTGGGGACCTAGCCCACAACCTAGGCACATGCCCTGAGTGGGAATCGAGCTGGCATCACTTTGCTTTGCAGGCCGGCACTCAGGCCACTGAGTCACACCAGCCAGGGCTGATATTTTGATGGGGATTGTATTGATCTATAGATAGTTTTAGGTGGTATGGCCATTTTAACACTCTTTCTATCCATAAATACAAAATGTCTTTCCATTTGTTTGTGTCTTCAATTTCTGTCAGAAAAGTCTTGTAGTTTTCATTGTACAGATCTTTCACTTCATTGTTTAAGTAGATTGTTATGTATTTTATTTGTTTATTTTTTTGGTGGTCAATTACAGTTTAAATTCAACATTATTTTATATTAGTGTCAGGTGTATAGCATAGTGGTTAGAAAATCATAAACTTTACAAAGTGCTTCCCCTGATATTTCCAGTACATAGCTAGCACCATACATAGTTATAACAGTATTATTGACTATATTTCCTATGCTGTACTTTATATCTGCATGAATACTTTGTAACTACCATTTGTACTTTTTAATCTCTTCATCTTTTTTACCAAGTCTTCCCAACACCCTCCAGGCAAGCATCAGCCTGTTCTCTGTATCTATGAGTCTGTTTCTATTTTGTACCTTTATGTTATCTTTAGATACCACATATAAGTGAAATCATATGATATTCCCTATTGTCTGACTTATTTTACTTGGCATAATACCCTCTAGGTACATCCATGCTGCCACAAATGGTAAGATTTCATTCATTGTTTATGGCTAAGTAATATTCTATTTTATGTATGCACCACAGCTTTTCTATCCACTTGTTTATTGATGGGCAATTCATATGTTTCCATAGCTTGACTATTGTAAGTATCACTACAATTAACATAGGGGAACATATATTCTTTCAAATTAGTGTTCCAGGTTTTTTTCAGATATATACCCAGAAGTAGAAATGCTAGGTTAAAGCAGTTCCATTTTTTATCTTTTGAGAAACCTCTATACTGTTTACCATAGTGGCTGCAACAATCTATATTTGTGGGGGAGCTCTGTCCAGGAGATCCCTCCCGGTGGCTGTGGATGAGAATAAGTCTACCAAGACCTGATCTTCTTGGGGAGGAAGGGTGGCCAGTCTCTCAGAGGAGAAGGTCCCTAAGCATCTTTCTTAATGGGCTTTTAATGGATTAAGTTTGCATAGGAGTACCTGGCATATATGTAAAGCTCGTCAATCATTGTCAGGCAGTAACAATTAAACAATAGATAACATTCAAAGAACTATGAGGGCTTACTCTGCATCAGGGTCAAATAGATAGAGTGACCTCAAAGGGCCATAAAACTTTGCCACACAACTCAGTCACTAATATGTTCTGAGTTTTCCTGGACCTCTATATCAGGGACCTGGGCAGCTGACTCCTCCTCAGGATGTGTGCTTTCTTGAGTGGTTGAAAGGGAGCGTGGAGGGTGGGTCTATTGCATTCCCCCATGTGATGCCATATAGAAGGGAATGTTCAACCCAAGAAAGATGGCATTTTTGATGTGGAAAAGAGACTCGGTATAGCTCTCCCACCAGAGCCACAAAACCCAGTCTCTTTTCACATGATTCTTGTCTGATCTTCCTTCCTTCTACCACTGCCCAGGATGAGTGTACTCTGGCCATGTCAGAGGGCATTTAGGTTTCTAGCTCACTCTGTTTCCCCCTTGTGGTCATAATCCCTGCTTATTTTTGTAGCCAGATGTTATGTAGGCTTTTCTTTCCACATCTGGTGCTCCTGGCTGGGGATCACAGTGTGGGGTTGAGATCCTACCTACTTGGGGAAAACCTTTACAGTTGAGATATACCTCTGTATTGTCAGCTGCTGTGCAATGTAGTGGGGCCAGACCTTTATGCATCTGTCCTCTGCCTGTCGGTCTCAATGTGACTTCTTCTGAAAATCTTTGTTGATAAGAACCTGTTCATGTAGTATTCAGTTGGTTATTTACATTGATTGCTCTGTAATTTACTTGTAATTCCAGTTTGGTCTTGGGAGGAGGTGAATGTAACTTCCACCTACTATATTGCCATCTTTGATCCTAAGTATTTTATTGTTTTTGATGTTATTGTAATTGAGATAGTTTTATTTCTTTATCTGATCCTTTTTCATTCATGTATATAATGCCACTGGTTTCTGTATGTTTGTCACCTGCCACTTTGATAAAATTATTAATTTTTGACAGATTTTTTTGAGATTTTCTGTGTATATGACTATATCATCATCCAGATATCCGGCCAAGATGGAGGCATGGGTAGATACACTTTGCCTCCTTGCACAACCAAAAGTAGGACAACAAATTTAACAACAAAAAATAACCACAACTGCTAGAAAATCAAACTGTATGGAAATCCAACAACCAAGGAGTTAAAGTGGAAACATTCATCCAGACAAGTAGGAGGGGGAGAATCAGGCAGTGTGGAGAGGACTCACTGCAGAGGACTGGGTGAGGCAGCAGCTGGTGGAGTGGGTGGTCCCACATTTGCATGAAGATAAGCTGAGAGGGGCAACTGGGGAGCAAGATAGACCATATAACCCAGGATTCCAGCATGGGGAAATAAAACCTTAAAACCTCTGACTGAAAAAACTAGTGGAGTTGCTACAGTGGGACAAACTCCCAGCCTCATAGGAGAGTTTGTTGGAGAGACCCACAGGGTCCTAGAATGTACGCAAAACCACCCACTTGGGAATGAGCACCAGAAGGGTCCAATTAGCTTGTCGGTAGTGTCAGAGGTGACTGCAAGCTGGCTGAGAGCTGAGCAAGCAGCATTGTTCCCTTTTGGACCCCTCTCCCACAGACAGTGCCACAATGCAGTAATGGGTTGCCCCACCCTGGCGAATACCTGAGGCCCAACCACTTAATATATAACGAGCATGGCAAAACAAAAAAAAATATGACCCAAATGAAAGAACAGATCAAAGCCCCAGAAAAAATGTAACTAAGTGATGAAAAGATAGCCAACCTATCAGATGCACAATTGAAAATACTGGTAATCAGGATCTTCACAGAAGTGGTTGAATATGGTCACCAAATAGAGGAAAAAGTGAAGGCTATGAAAAGTGAAATAAAGGAAAATCAACAGGGAACCAATAGTGAAGGGAAGGAAGTGGGGACTCCAATGATTTGGAACAAAAAAGAAGAAACAAACATTCAACCAGGACAGAATGAAGAAATAAGAATTCAAAGAAATGAAGAGAGGCTTAGGAACCGCTGGGACAACTTTAAACCTTCCAACATATGAATCATAGGGGTACCAGAGGTGAAGAGGAAGAGCAAGAAATTGAAAACTTATTTGAACTTTCCTAATCTGGCAAAGGAAATAGACTTCCAGGAAGTCCAGGAAGCCCAGAGAGTGCCAAAGAAATTGGACCCAAGAATGTACCCATCAAGGTACCTCATAATTACATTACTCAAGATTAAAAATGAGGAAAGAATCTTAAAAGCAGCAAGAGAAAAGGAGACAGTTACCTACAAAGGAGTTCCCATAAGATTATCAGCTGATTTTTCAAAAGAAAACTTGCAAGCTGGAAAGGGCTGGAAAGAAGTATTTGAAGCCATGAAAGGCAAGGACCTACATTCAGGTTTACTCTCTCCAGCATAGTTATTATTTAGAATGGAAGGACAGGTAAATTGCTTCCTAGACAAGGTCAAGTTAGAGGAGTTCACCAAGCCCTTATTATATGAAATGTTAAGGGATTTATCTAAGAAAAAGAAGAAGATAAAACATATGAACAGTAAAATGACAACACACTCACAACTATCAACAACCAAACCTAAAAAAAAAAAACAAAAATGAACTAAGGAAACAACTAGAACAGGAATAGATTCATGGAAATAGAGATCACATGGAGGGTTATTAGCAGGGAGGGGAAGGGGGGGAATGAGGGGAAAAGGTACAGGGAATAAGAAGCATAAATGGTAGATACAAAATAAACAGGGAGGTTAAGAATAGTATTGGAAATGGAGAAGACAAAAAGTTTATATATACAACCCATGAACATGAACTGAGGTGGGGGAATGATGATGGGAGGAGGGTACAGAGCAGAGGGGAATAAAGGGGAGAAAAAAATGGGACAATTCTATGAGCATACTCAATAAAATATATTTTTAAAAAAGATAAATACATATCAAAAACAAGCAGTTTATAGTATCAGCAAATAGTCACAATTTTACTTCTTCCTGAATGGAGGCCTTTATTTTCTCCATCTGTCTGTCTGTATATCTGTCTGTCTGTCTTCCTGCCTGCCTGCTGGCCTGTATCCATCATCTGTCTATTTATTTCTTGCTCAATCGCTCTAGCTAGGTCTTTCAGTAGTCTTTCTAGTGGGAGAGGTGAGAATGAGCAAACTTACATTGTTCTTGATCTTAGGGGAAAACTTTCAGTGCCTCTCCATGAGTATAATGATAGTGGTGGGTGTGTCATATATGGCCTTTATTATGTTGAGGTGAGTTCTTTCTATGCTTAACCTCTTAAGGGTTTTTCTATAATGAAGAGATGTTGTATTTTGTCAAATGGTCTCTCTGCATCTACTGACATGATTGTGTGATTTTTAGCTTTCATTTGATTGATGTGATGAATTATAGATACTAGTTTTCATGTGTTAAACCATCCTGTTGCCCCAGGGATATTTCCCACTTGGTCATGGTACATAATCCATTAAATATATATTTTTTAATTTAGTTTGCTAATACAGTAATTCACCTGTTTCCATGTGGGGATATGTTCCAAGACCCAAACTGGATGCTTAAAACCAAAGATATTACAGAATCCTACATATACTGTTTTTCTTATACATACATACCTATGATGAACTTTAATTTATAAATTAGGTACAGTAAGAAATTAAAAACAATAACTCAGAATAATCATAACAGTATACTGTAATGAAAACTATGCAGTTTGTTGGCATATAATTCTTAATATTAACCTCATAATTCTGCATTTCAGTAGTATCAGTTGTGGTGTTTCCTTTTTTGTTTATCATTTGAATCTTCTCTCTTTTCTTTAGTCTAACCAGTTGTTTGTCAATTTTATCAGTTTGAAGTACCAGCTTTTATTTTTGGTGGTCATTTCCAATGTCTTTCTATTGTCTATTTTATTTAGTTCTCTAATTTTAATTATTTCTTTTGTTTTGCTAATTTTGAGCTTAATTTGTTCTTTTTCTAGTTCCTTGGGGTAAAAAGTTAGGTTGTTTATTTGAGATGTTTTAAATTTCTTATTATATACATTTATTATTATAAACTTTCCTTTTAGAAGTGCTTTTGCTGATCCTACAAAATTTTTCTATGTTGTTTTTTCATTTTTATTAGTTTTAAGGTAATTTTTTATATCCCTTATTTTTTTTGACTCATTGGTTGTTTAGAAATGTGTTTGTTTTCCACATATTTGTAGATCTACTCACTGTTCTTTTGTTGTTATTTCTAATTTCATGCCATTGTGGTCAGAGATGTTGGTATTATTGTTACAGGAAAGATGACTCAAACAGCTTTGGGGTTTGTGAAGTGGAGTTTTATTCATGCATGTGGCCCCAAGGAGGCAGATTCCAAATTCTGGGCTCCGAGCTCAGGCTGGGGCTTGCTTATATTCTTGTAACAAAGGCAGAAGGAAGAGGGGGAAGGAGTGCAGCTGCTGGAAGCGGGCTAACAGAAGCAGAAAGCATGGGACTTTGAGATAACTGCTTATCTGAGAATGGCTGCTGTCCAGCTGCTATCTAAGAATGGCAGCTGCTCAGCTGTGTCCTGTCACAGTCCCCCTTTTTGATGCTATAAGGTGCTTTTACCCCTTTAGCACCACTATATACCTGGCTATATGGCTGTGGTGCTGGGAGGGTTGGAACTGCTGATACTGGTGTTGGTACCGCTAAAGAACTAACACTTTGGCAGCTGCCCTACAAGTCACCGTGGCCTCCAAGTGTTGGACCAAGGTCCAGAGGATGCAGGGTCCCATATGCCTGACACCTCCAGGTCTGGTATCCTATGGTCCTGGATATCACTCCAGTCCAGTATACCTTCCCTCCCCAAATGCAGAGGGATTACTGTGGTTGAACACAACCTGATGACATGTCAATGGAGGAGCTGAAAGCTGACCCTGGGAGATAGTAAGACACCACTCTACTGCTAAGCATAATCCTATGCCTGGGGCGTATTGCATTTGCTGGCTGGGGCTGAGACAGGGGCCACATTTGTCAAGCGAAGCATACAATAAACCCAAATGCAGAGACCAAACAGAGATAAACTATTCCTAGGGATTTCTGCTCTATGGGATTCTATTAGTCCAATTCCCAATACTCCTGTGAAGGTGCCAATTAAAGTCAGTTACCCTGCGGAACAATGGTCTATTCCTTGGTGTCTTCTCTACTGGTTGACATCATCCAGAGCCTCAGCATGGTTATTCTAGGTGCAGGCCTAGTCTTCTGGTCCTCAGGATCTGCTGCTGCTTTGGCCCAGCTGTAATGGATCCAAGGGGTGACTCCTGCAAATTTAAGGGCAGTCAGGGTGGTTAGTAATACCAAGTGTGGCCCTGTCTACACGGATTGGAGTGGTCCTTTTTCCAATCTTTTATCCATACACAACTTCCCTCCTTTCAGATATACACCCACTTTAAATTCTTTTATAGGACAATGGACGAAGGTCTCATCTTCTTGTAACTACTTCTGGCTAGACATGGACGTCATCCTACCTACCTGTGGGTCACGATGCCCTGAAAGGGAGGGGGGTGCAGCACAGAGGGAATCCTTCCTGTAAGGGGAAGGACCTTACAGAATCCTGGTGAGTTGGCTGTCACCAGGAAGTCATAGGCTTGGTGTCCAATGGATGGCATTACTGGACCTTTGGCATCCTGGTCATATTCTGGAGATGACAGATTTGGAAAGAGTTGGAAGGCACAATTAAATCATAACCACTAAATGACAAAGGCAGGAACTTAAGTAAAGAATGGCTTATCTGGAGGAAGGTGTACAAGGCATGCTACACCTATCCAAAACTCTTGTGGCCCATTAAACTTCACTTGGGCTGAGGGGAATATATTAGGATTTCCCTCATTTTAGATATCTGAATCCTTCCTGTCCAAGCCATCAAGACAGAAAAAGGAAAATCAGTTCTAAAGTGAAGCCCACAGATTGCCCAAACCTCTCACCAACCCAACCACTTAGTTCAGCCAAACTGTTGAGTTTCAGGGGGCGATGATGAAAAATGGGCTCCTTAAGTGAGTCCTATATTTCAACCAATCACTCAGGTAATGAAGCCATAGGCATAGAAGAACACACAGGTTAATTCACACAATAGTCCCCAAACCAGTCTCTGTGCCTGTGAGACTGCCTTTTGGGAAGACGTTCAGTTGCAAGGTCCTTCCTGCAATGACATTCAGCAATGGCAATTTGACAGGTCCTCCGTACCTGTAAATTGTACATCTTTAATGATATTAGAAAACCAGTTTCAACTTTCAAATGAATAGAAACTTTCAGGACAGTTAGCCATGCCATTCTGATGTTCAATACTGAACATTGTAATTTTCCTTGAACCACAGTTTTTCTCTGTAAGATCACCCTCACTGTTATTAAAGGGACTACTTTGAGTCTTGCTTTTCATTTTGACTGTTTGTTTGCATAAACACACCAAGAACAGCCGGGATCACTTATGATATTTAAGTCTGCTTTGCTGGAACTCACACAGGAAACCTTTAGATTGACTTCCCAGTCCGCCCCTCAGGGCACAGAAGCAGAGCCACACATCCACCATTTGGCTTCGCCTGTATCAGTTCCTTCACTCAGATCCTTGAGGCTTCCATTGTGCCTAAAGGTTCCTTTTTGGCCATCTTTTATGAAAGCAACCATCATTCCTTCCCTGGAAAGACTGCCATGAACCACACAATGAACCAAGGTACCAGGCTTTTCTTGTGGGCTTACGCTAGCTTTGCAAGTCAATCCCAGTTCCTCAGGGCTTTCTGGTAATGACCAGAACTAATACATGCCCCCTTCAGGTGTGACATTCCATTCAGAGTCTTGGTTAACAAAACCACTATTAACAACTGGTCTTATTGGTTTTATGCAAAGAAACCTTATGTGTTCACTCACTCCTTCAGAATGCCAAATTCTGGAGGGATCAGTTATGGAGAAAAATACAAAGCGTGAAGGAAAATCCTTTCCCTTCTGATATCCACTGGGCTTCTTGAAACCTTCACTTCCAGACATTCTGCAACATTTACAGACCCTCTATTCTTTCTTTCATACACCTTCTGATATCCACCAAGATTGCATCTCCCTGCCTTATACCTTCAGTTACTAACACCACATAATTTCTTCCTAAAACTTTTACTTTTCCATTTATTTGTACAGTTTCCCACAGACCTTCTTCATTTATGTATCTTATACTTTCTCATTTACTTTCCTACAGAGTGTGAAGTTTCAACCTTCCCTGGAATCCTCAATTTCCTTTTTAGAGCAGATACAGAGCAAAATCCAAAACACAGAGTTCCAGAACAATACACAGGTAGAGGCATTCTCTTGTACCAATGCATCCATTGGTGTCTCATGGAGACAGGCTCCTTCAGGCCACACAGCAGCAACACACAGCCCATAATCTGAAGAGAGCCCTCAGCAGAGACATGCTGCTTTGCCTCTGGCTGAAGCACTCATCAGCCCCAAATGACCCTTCCTGGGTCCCAAGTGGCAAAGGCATTCTCCCCAACCAGTTACAGGTGACCTTTCTTAGGTCTTACAGGTGACCTTAAACAGGTCTTCAAGTACAGAGGGTTTCTGATCAGAAACAACACCAATGTTAGAAATTTGCTCTTTTCCCACAAAACCAGAAAACAAGCAGTTGAGGTTTCCTTTACTCCAGGTTTAAAACTTTGACATCCTTTACACATAATTTTACTTATCCAGATTTAACCATCATTCTCTTTTAATCCTGGTTCCTTTCCCACACTGGGAAGGACTATACTTAAACTTAGTACTTAAACTCAGTATGTGGCAGCCAAAAGTGTCTGCCACTACAAGTACCTTCCACTAAAATTCCCTAGATTTGCAGGGATATCCTGCAGCTTTCTGAAGCTCAGACCCTGCAAACACCCTATATATCTGATGGTCACCCTTGGACCTCTGTTCATGACCTTCAGAACCAGAGCCATTCCTATCAGAACCAGTTATACAGAGAACCACACTGATGCAGTGCCCACACAGCAGCAACACACAGCCCATAATCTGAAGAGAACCCTTAGCCCACCACCTTGCCCAGTTCCAAGATGGCAGAACTCTCACATGACCCGTCATCCAAGATGGCGACACCCATGCACACTCCAACCTCCATGGTGGGGCACTCACGTGGCTTATCCTCCATTTTACCCAAAATGGCAGTGTACCCACATGGCTTGTTGTCTGATCCCCACCATACATGCAATCTAGTACTGTGGAAGACCCACCACCATGATGAATTCTCCCGATCGGCACTGACAGACAAGGGAAGGGATTCTTGGGTCACCCGCCTGGCCTCTCCTCTCGCTAGGGACTTGGGTCTGTCTTGGCTAAGGCTACCCGTGTAGAATTTCTCCCAGCTGTTATGCCGTATGACAGACTGAGGAATCGCAGGTTAGGGCTCACTCATGCTCCATAGACTTCTGCTAGTAGAGCAACAAACATTCACACAAGCACACAGAGCTTATTATGTTCCCACCCACCCAAACAGTGGGAACCTACCTGGGCCTCCCGGCTTGAGGGGTGACCAGTCCCTCCTTCCACCACAAGGGTGGGCCTGGTCTTGGGCACAGGTCCCCAGGGCACTTACCAGATAGGCGCCTTCCCAGATTTCACCAGTTCGCACACCACCAGCCCAGGTCAAAGAGTGGTTCAGGGGTCCAGCCTGCAGAGCCCGGGAAGTTCAGAACCCAAAATCACCAGGGCGGGTGCCTCCTTATCACTGCCAGGCTCCACCAACTGCCCCACAGCTGCCTTCACCAGAGGCAATAGTCTGGTCATGTTAGTCATTTCCTGGTCAGGGAACCAAAATGTTATAGAAAAGATGACTCAAACAGCTTCAGGATTTGTGAAGTGGAGTTTTATTCATGCGTGTGGACCCAGAGGAGGCAGATTCCAAATTCTGGGCTCCGAGCTCAGGCTGGGGCTTGCTTATATTCTTGTTACAAAGGCAGAAGGAGGAGGGGGAAGGAATGCAGCTGCTGGAAGTGGGCTTACAGAAGCAGAAAGCAGGGGCTAGCATGGGACCTGAGAATGGCTGCTGTCCAGCTGCTATCTAAGAATGGCAACTGCTCAGCTATGTCCTGTCATATTATCTTCAGTCTTAATATGGCAACATTACTTTTGTGGCATATCATGTGATCTGTGCTATAGAATGTTCCATGTGCACTTGAGAAGAATTTGTATTCTACTACTCTTGGGTGAAATGTTCTAAATATGTCTGTTGAGTCTCTTTTTCTACAGTGTGTTAAATCCAGTGTTTCCTTTTATTTTCTCTTTGGATGATCCATTTGTTGATGGTAGTGGGATACTGAAGTCCTTTTCTGTTATTGTATTATTGTCTATTTTCCCCTTAAGATCCCTTAATATTTGATTAATATATTTTGGTGCTTGGATGTGGGAGCATATATATTTATGATTGCTATGCCGCCTTGGTGTATTGATCCCTTTATACAGTGATCTTTTTTGTCTCTTTTTTACTAGATTTGGCTTGAGGTCTTTTTTGTCTGAAATATGTATGGATATGCCCTCTTTCCTGAGTTACCAGTTGCTTGGTTTATCATCCTCCACCCCTTCACGTTGAGTCTGTATTTGTCTTTTCAACTGAGATAGGTCTTCTGAAGGTAGCATATTGTTGGGTCTTGTTCTTTAACCCATGTAGCCACTCTGTGCCTTTTGATTGGCAAGTTTATTACATTTACATTTATGGTGAATATTTGTTATATGAGGACTTACTATTGCCATTTTATCATTTGTTTTCTGGTTGTTTTGTATCTCTATTTTTTGTTATTTTCATGCTTACTTCTTTAGGTTGCTGGTTTTCTGTGATGATTTGTTTTTCTCCTTTTTTAATGTTTTGTATCTTTGCTCTAGATTTTTGTTTTGTGGTTACCATGAGGCTTGTATAGATAAAGTAGTTCTTTTTCTGCTGATAGCAACTCTTCTCCATTTGCCTGTACAAGTTTCATCATTTCCCTCCTCCCCTTTTTTGAATTTTTGTTGCCACAAATTATCTCTGTTTATGCTGTGTTTGTTATAAAATAGTAGTAGCAATAGTTATTTTAGTGCTTTTTCTTTAACCTTTATGTGATAATTGTTTAACATATATTCTAAAATAAGTTAAAATTTTCTCATTTTGTTTTTCTGTTTATTACATCACTCAGTTTTGTGTACTTTTGTCTTTTTATTTCAGATAGAACAGAGTCTGTTAATATTTCTTGTAAGGAATGTCCAGTTGTGGTGAACTATCTCAGTTTTGTTTGTCTGGGAAAACTGTTCTCTTTATGTACGAATGTTAATTTTGCTGGGTAGAGTATTCTTGCCTGCGAATTTTAATCTTTCAATACTTTGAGTATATCATTACATTCTCTTCTGGCTTGTAGAGTTTCTTTTGAGAAATCTGCAGATAGTGTAATGGGGGTTCCTTTGTAGGTTACTGTCATTTTTGCCCCCTGCTGCCTTTAAGATTTTTTCTTTATCTTTGAATTTTGACAGCATCATTACAGTGTGTTTTGACAGGGTGTTTTTGCATTGAGACAGTATGGTGATCTGTTAGCCCCATGCACTTGTATGTCTAGTTATGTCACCAAATTTGGGGAGTTCTCAGCTATTAATTCTTTAAATAACTTCTCTGCTCCCTCCTTTTTCTTTTCTTCTTCTGTTATACTGAGTAGTCTTATGTTAACTCTTCTAAAGTAATCTAATAGTTCTCATAATGTTGCTTCACTTTTTAAAAATCTTCATTTTCTTTCCTCCTCTACATGAATCATTTCTAGATTTCTATCTTCCAGATCTATTGTTCTCTCTTCTATAAGATCTGCTTTATTCTCAGTGCTTTCTAATGCATTATTCATCTCATTTATTGAGTGTTTTAGCTTCAGAATTTTTATTTGGTTCTTTTTTAGAATATCAAACTTTTTTGATAAAGTATTCCTCTTATTTTTAAAATTTTATTCTTAAGTTCAATGCATTGCCTTTTTGAGTTTTCTTGTATCATTGAATTTTTTCATAATAGTTATTTTGAAATCTCTATCATTTGGATCCCTATCTTCCTTGGCTTGTGTTTGGTTGCTGGAGAATTGTAATTATTTTTTTTGTGATACCATATTACTGTGATTTTTGACAGTGTTTGATGAGCTGTGCCCTCTACCAGTACATTTGAGGTAATGAGCACCTTTCTTAATTAGGTAGAGCTTAGTTTACTTCAACTTTTGACAGTTCAATGGATTAGGAATTAGAGGCCTTTCTGTTCATTTCTAGTAGGTGGTGCTGTAGGACAATTTTTTTTAAATTACTCTAACCCAGCTTTTGGAAGCATGCTCTTCTTCCCCTCTGCCTCCTTTGAGAGAGGGGTAGCCAGGGTCATTGAGGTTGTTAGCGCCTCACAATGGCGCTAACAACCCTGGGGTTGCCACCAGGGTTGTTAGCGCCATTGTGAGGTCATGGCTACCACAATCACTGCTGGTGTGTCTGGGTGTCAGTGTGTGTATTACCCCTATTCCTACAGATGCTGGGCTCAGTTGAGAGCACCTCTGCTGTTGCTCTCCAAATTTGGCTGCTGTTTTCGTGGTTTAATCATTTTTATGAGGTCCAATTCACCCACCATCAAACGTACAGATGTATGGATGTCTCAGGCATCCTGGCATGTACTGTGTGTAGACACCTTTGTTGGGTTATGAATGTCCTACTGGTTGTCACTCTTCACATTTCTTCTTGTCTAATATCTATGGGAAGAAGTGAAGAATTGATTTAAAAGCTTGGATATCTCTTTGTGGATCTACAGTTCAAGTCTACTGTCAAAGAGTTCCATTGCCAAGCATCATGTCTTGATGGAAGTGGAGGTAAGAGACTGATACCTTGGTAGAAAGTCTGGTTGTAGTCATTGATTTTTGTGATTACCTAGAGCAGGTCACTGGTTTTATTCATTGTTTAATCAATAGCACAAGAAGAGTTAATGAAAGAGCTGTATTATTCAGTGTTTCTGTGATCACAGTCCCTACATTAATCAACTTATATATTGTCTCATATGCTTCTTGAATTAGTCCTGGGAGGTCAATATTATCTCCATTTTGCAGTCAAAGATAAAGCCCAAGGATGTTATGTAGGTGCCAAATTGCAGAAAGTGTAGCCTTTGCTCTTAACCTCTGCATTTAACTTTGTTTTTTTTTTGTCTGAGACTGGTTGTAGTAACATGAGGGAGAACAGAAAATCTGAATTAGCACTCAGTATATGCTAAGTGCCATGGAAGAGATGTAGAAAGCTACTTTGAGAGTACACAGACTGTGGCAAGATGAGAAAATTTTAAGAAAATCAGATGCTGAGTTGAATTTTGAAGCACAAGAGTTGATAAATGAGGAAGGTGGGGAAAGGGCATTCTGGTGACCAGTAATAGCATTCTGTGAAGATATGTGGGTGGGTAACTATATGGGGTAAATTACTGCTACCAGCTTCAGTAGAAATTTCTTGAGAGTAGTGATGGGAAAAGAAGGTATAGAAGTAGACAGCAGTCAGATCAGATTATGTAAATGCTTTTTACGAATATGTCTGCACATTTCATTTGCAGTTTCTAAGTCCTGGGTGGGAGATTTTTTTCCTGGCTCTTTGTGTGGCTATGATTTGTACCCTCATTTCCATGGAGCAACCTATCAGTATCTCATTTTCTCTGGCCTGGTCTACTATACAAGCTATACCTTCCTCTCTAATTTTTTTTTTTTTTAGTAATACTTACTCGTTTCATCCAAGAAGCTAGAGCTTTGATCAGGTCTCTTTCTTGCTTGAAAACTTACACAGCCTCTCTAAGGTTTATTGACTAAAATTCAGTTCCCTTAACATGGAAGCTATTGAGGCTCTTATCAATTTTTCTAACTACATTTCCAGTATTTCCTTTATCTAACCTATGTTCTTATCAAATGGGACAAACACATGTTCGTGTACCCACCCCTGCTCTCTTCCATAGTCTCATCTGGTTAGGCTGTCATGTCAGGTTCACTTCCCACATCTCTGAATTTCCACTGTCTTTCCAACAGCCAGGGAGAAAGCTGAAATAGATGCTTCTTAACCCATTCCTGAGACCTCTGGCATTCTACAAATATCTTTATAAGCTACTCTTTACAGCTCTGGGGATTCTTCCTGCATTTACCTTCTACTTTTCACATTTATTTATTTTCATTTATTTATTTTAATCTTCATTGTGTTTTTTTCCATTGCCATGTTGTCCCCTTATGTCCATCGCCACCCCAGCAATCACCACGTTGTTGTCTATGTCCATGAGTCATTTTTCCTTTTTGCTCAATCCCTCCACCCTCTCACCCTCCCAACTAGCTGTCATGCTGCTTTCCATCTATGAGTCTGTCCCCATTTTCCTTGTTAATTCAGTTTGTTTATTAGATTCCACATTGCAGCAAAATCATATGGTATTTGTCTTTCTCTTACTGGCTTATTTCACTTAACATAATGTTCTCCAGGTCCTTCCATGCCATTGCAAAGGGTAAACTTTTCTTTTTATGGCTGGGTAGTATTCCATTGTACAAATGTCCCATAGTTGTTTTATCCACTCATGTATTGATGGAGACTTGGGCTACTTCCATATCTTGGTGATTGTGAGTAATGCTGCAATGAACATAGGGGTGCTTATGTTCTTTCAAATTAGTGTTTTGGGTCCCTTTGGATATATTCTCACAAGTGGGATTGCTGGGTCAAAAGGCAGACCGACTTTTAATTTTTTGAGCTATCTCCATACTGCTTTCCATTATGGCTGCACCAGTCTGCATTCCCACCAACAGTGCAAAAGGGTTCCCCTTTCTCCACATCCTTGCCAGTACTTGTTGTTTGTTGATTTATCGATGATAGCCATTCTTTTTTTTTATTATTTTTTAATTTATTTTTAGAGAGGGAAGGGAGGGGAGAGAGAGAGAGAGAGAGAGAGAGAGAGAGAGAGAGAGAGAGAGAGAGAGAGAACGAGAACATCAATGTGAGGTTGCTGGGGGTTCTGGCCTGCAACCCAGGCATGTACCCTGGCTGGGAATAGCCATTCTGACAGATGTGAGATGGTATCTAATTGTGGTTTTAATTTGCATTTCTCTGATAATTAGTGGTGTTGATTATTTTTTCATATATCTATTGGCTATGTATATGTCCTGTTTGGAGAAGTATCTATTCAGGTCCTTTGACCATTTTTTAATTGAGTTCTTTGTTTTTTTGGTGTTGAGTTTTTAAAGTACTTTACCAATTTTGGATATTAACCCCTTATCAGATGTGTGGGTGAATATGTTCTCCCATTCTGTGGGTTGTCTTTTTATTTTATTGATTATTTCTTTATCAATAAAGAAATGCAAAGAAAGTTTTTGCATGGCGATGCAAAAACTTTCATCTAATTTTCTGAATTTCTGTCTTACTGTCATACTTCTGAAGATCTGTTGACTCCCTTTTCCTTTATTTTTTCCTCAATTCTTCACCTCTGTCATCATTAACATTTGCATTCAGAGGCCCCAGGGGAAGTGATACCCTACTCCTTTCCTTGGCTAGCCCCAGGCTCCAGGATACTTTACCAGAATCCAAACTCAGCATTCCTCTTGCCCAAAGGCCTGGAAGGATAATTGGTCCTGATTTCATGAACCTGTTGATTTGTTTTGTAATGTATTCCTTTGACAAATATTTACTAATTACCTACTATTTGCCAGGTACTGGGACACACTGGTGAGCCAAACAGTAGTCATGACCCCTGCTGTCTAAGGAGGTCAGGAAATGCTTCATTAAGAAATCCCCAAAGCTGCCCTGGCTGGTGTGGTTCAGTGGACGGAGTGCTGGCTTGGGAACCAAAGGGTCTCTGGTTTGAGTGCCAGTTAGGGCGCATGCCTAGGCTTCCGGTCAGATGTCCCCAGTGGTGGGTGTGTGAGAGGCAACCACACATTGATGATTTTCTCCTGCTTTTTCTCCCTCCTTTTCCCTCTCTCTAAAAATAAATAAGTAAAATCTTAAAAAAAAGAAATCCCCGAAGGTGATATTTGTCACCATCCCTCAGACTATGCACTAACCCTGAGCTGTGACTCATTTACATAAAATGGTAGGTCTTCCTGAATAGTTGTCAGAGAAGGGTTCTGATCTTCCATCCTTGAGCCCTGTATTTTTCCCCAGCTCTTTCCCTTAAATATTAAAACAATGACTATATTTTGGTGATCTGGTGTTTATTTTTAAGATTTTTATTTATTTATTTTTAGAGAGGGAAGGGAAGGATATATATATAGAGAGAGAGAGAGAAACATCAATGTGCGGTTGCTGGGGGTCATGGCCTGCAACCCAGGCATATACCCTGACTGGGAATCGAACCTGAGACACTTTGGTTCGTAGCCCACGCTCAATCCACTGAGCTACGCCAGCCAGGGTTAGTGTTTAAGTTTTGAATTACAGTATCTTCTACTTGTATTATTTGCTCCCAGATCAAGACCAGATTTAGGTAACCTAAGAAACTATTGTACCTGAATTTTAACATAGACGCTTTGTTAGTATTTTGTTAGTATTTAAAAATGGAGTGTAATTAAATTTTTAATAAATAAATTATAGCTAGAATTTTTGAGTGATTAATATATGACAGGCACTGTACTAAAATATATCATATGTATTATTTCACTTAGTCCTTTGGAAAATTTATCAACATATCTTTCACTGAGTTATCTATAAATGCTTTCTGGGGTTTTTCACAATTTGGCTTTAACTTTTTGTCCAGACTCATTTTTTCACTATTTTGAACCCTTCGTGAAACCAAACATGTTCCTGATCATTTTGTGTACTGTATTAATATTATCATATATTTCTTTTTCTTTCTACCTAGAATGAATTTTTTTATCTTCACATCAAAATCTTTGGAGTTGTTACATCTTCAAGACACTCCAGTCTATCTGTGTTGGATGTGATCTTTGATACCGCACTTAAATAGTATAAATGCATAGTGAATATTTGTTGAATTGAACATCAGGTGCTTTGGGTAGCTTTGCTAATTTGTGTCATTTAAACTAATCATGTGTTCTCTAATAGCCAAGTAATTAGTATGATTTGAGATGGTTTGCATCTCTTCATCCCTGCCATATTAAAGAATTAACCAGCTGTCAAGACAAACATCATCTCTAAAATGTACAGTTACTAAGAATCACTAGTACTTCATTCTGAAAAGTTGACATGATTTAATAATATAGTACATTGTATTTAAATAAAGCAAATTCCAAGGCGTATAGTTTATAGCTATTTGTCCCAGTAGGTATTTAATGTTTTTAAATGAATGGATCCTATGAGATAGGCAGAGTTATTATTGTAAGATTTAAAATGGGGTGTCTGTGGCATAGAGAGTTTAGATTGCTTGCTTGAGTTACACAAAGTAGCAATCAGCAGAGCTGTCACCTTAACTTATGTATCTCTGTGTCCTGGTCCACATTTTCAACTGTGTCAACAGTTACCAGAGTTGTAGTTTTAAATTCAGTATCATTTCATATTTAATTCCATTATTACTCTTTGGCATGCCAACATTCTAGGAATACCTGGACTTCGAAATGTTATCACTAGTGACTGTAGAAAAATACTGTTCTGCTGTTGCATTGCATATTCAGAAAGAAAATGCATGTCAAGGTTTCCGAAATCACAGGTTATTTATTTTTAAGACCTGTCATTTCATTTCATTTCATTTCATTTCATTTCATTTCATTTCATTTCATTTCATTGCTCTTCAGATACAGTTGTCTCCATTTTCCCTCCACCACTAACCCCTCCCTGCCTATCTCTACCCCCTACCCTCAATCCTATCCCCCTATGGCTTTGTCCATGTGTCCTTTATACATATTCCTTGACGACCCCTCCCCTTCTTTCACACATTACCCCTGTCCATTCCTCCTCCTCTCTGGTTACTGTCAGTTTACAGATTGTTTTATAGAAAAAGATAGAGCTAAATTATTCGGCAACAAATTTCCAAAATGTATTTATAAATATAATTGCCAGAAGCTTTTCTTTGACTTTCCTTACAGTACTTGTTTTTTGAAATGATTGAAAAAAATCTTCTTCCAAATGGTCAACAGTTGTTTTTAGTTTCCTTATACTTTTAAAAAACGTTCCTCACCAAGAACACACATGCCACATTTTACTTAATTGCTTTTTTATGGTCTAGTCATTAACCTATTGAAAAAAAAAGTAGCTTAAATGGAAACACTGACATACACCTCATTACACTGGCTCCAATGTGTTGCTATTATAAAGCATTCATCCTCTGTATGTGTGTGTTTTCATAGGATACTATTGAAAAGGTAATGGAAAATTAATGTTGCAATGGAGAATTTTATTCTGTATATATATTTTTAAACACTCTAACTCTGTATGTTTACAACATCAAGGAGTTTATTTGGAATTAAGGTTTATCATAAACTTTATGATTTTTAAAACAGATTTTACAACTGGCCATATATTATTTCTGCTACCCATTTACAAGTCTTTTTTCTCATTTTCTGACAAAATATTTGTTGCTTGTCTCTCTTTGGGCTAGTAGCAGTCTGCTTATAATGAATTTTCAATAAGAAACAAGTCTCAGGATTTTAAGGTAATCAACTACAATTTCCCTCATAGATTATTTTTTTGACATTTAAATTTTAAAGCATGTTCTGATGTGGTGTGGAAATGTGTCATGGTAGAAATAGTTGTCTGAAATCATTTTAAAGATATGTTATTATTGTCATTATTATTATTCACATCTCATCAACATCTTCATGTTGTGAGCAAAGAAACTTGTCTATATTCAATAAATCTTACTACCATTATTATTTAAGTAGTGGGAAGATTTATCCTAAGTTATTTTGAGGCAGAATGGCAGAGGCAGAGCTTGACAACTTCGGATCGCATCTTTGTTTCTTATTTAATGGTGTTCAGCTAAGCTCCAGAAAACTCTGAGGCTGGATTTTCTTATTAGTAAACTGGGATACTAATACAGGCTTTCTGGAAAAATGGGATTATGTATGTAACTGCAGAACATGGAGTCAGACCCAACAGTGTGTGCTCAATGAAAGGGAGCCATTATAATTATTTACAAAAAACCACAGTAATAATTAGATTGAGTGCCTAAGGACACTGTGTTTTTATAAAATGTTACTTTACTCAGCAACATAAAGAACAAAAGTCAGTGTTCTTAGAAACTTAGGTAGTTGAGCATTACCTCTTAGCCAAAAGAAATATATTACAGAGTAAGTGGTTGTAAATGCTGTGTTCTATTTATAAATGATGAGGGTGCTGTGAACTCTGGAGCCACATTTTAAATATCATGTGTGTGAGGGCTTTCTTGTTTTTTAAGTTATAAAATGTCCTCATTTTAAATGCCTCTAAGTGCATGTAAATGTGTATAAAATAGCTCCACGCTCATAATAAAATAAGCAAGATCTAGACAGACCATTTTTTTCTTTTCACTGTTTTATTACAATCCTCCTATCAGTATTCCATGTTTGATCTTAAAATCATGGAATTTTATAGCTGGAAGGAACCAGTTCAACACCCTAAATCTATAAGTGAGGAAATTCTGACATGGCAAGTTTAAGTGATCTGCTGAAGTCTATATAGCAAGTTAGTGGAGAATCCTGGTCTCTTGTCTCTGAGTTAGAGTATTTAAGGAAGAGAAATGACAGCTGGATTCAGACAAAGTTGAAGCCTTTATAACTCAGGAGAGGTGGTGTGAGGTCCTTCACTAAGTGACTCTCAAATATATATGCCATTAAGCATGTAGCTGAAAGAAAAGTGAAGTATTGGGTACCTGGTGGCAGAGGATGGCTGTTGTGAAATTACTTAGATAGTGTAATATACTATTTCTAAAGGACATTGTGATCTAAGGTATGTTCAAATAACAATAATCTAAGAGTATCAACTTGAACCAGAAAGGCACGTGCTAGGTAGGTATCTAAGTAGAGGGGTAGTAAATTTAAGGTCAGAAAAGCAATAGCTTCTTAGGTACAGGGGAGGGTCTGCTAAGCAATAGCTTGAGGAAGTGCTTGTGTTTCAGTGTTTAGATTCCCCAACAGTAAATTTATGATGATACTTATGTATTATGGTTGTGTAGATAATTAAGCAAAGTAATTCATGAAATGAATTTAGCGTAGTGTTTGGCATATATGGTAAACACTTAGTAAATAATAGCTATTATTATAATTACAAGTGATCAGTCTCTTTGTGGTGGGAGATCTTATACAAGGAGATGAATTCTGTCCCTTGAGAAAGTGTTTAGAGAATTTATTAAGTTCACAGAGTCCTGGCAAAGTCATCTACAGTTTAGGATAACATGCTAATCTGAACAGATAAAAGGGGTACTTAGTAGAGAAATTGAGGCAGAAACCTGTTGTCTGAGCTTGCTAATTAAGTTGAGTATTTAGTATTCTTAGAGACTGAAGCATAGGGAATATTTTTCTTTTCAGTATGTAAAAATAAGCTGAATATATTTAGACTAAAGAGGCTCTGAATGTAAGACAAATTCCAGTGATTTTATCCTGAGTAGACTCAGAGAACACTGGTGGGCTTCCCTTCTGGGCTGCTTTAGAGAGAGGGCTTTTAATTAACAATAGGTTAATACTTACTATGATTAGCTATTTTAAAACTTACTGATATTTAGTAAATATCTTCTTTTAGGTATGACATTTTCTAAAGAGTTTTTGTTGTTGTTGTTGCTGCTGCTTCTCCAAAATTATTTTTAAACTTTTATAATGACTGGATACAGTTGATACAGTTGTATTCAAGGTTTAGGTTCTAAAGTGCCATGCTAGGTTTCAGTAGGGCCAAATAAAAATCCACCAGAACCTTAATCAGCAACAAATTTGTCCTTACCACAAATTTTGGATATGTTCCAAGAGATATGAAAATACATGGTTTTTCTTACTTCTTTGTATGGCTTAATTTCTTTTCTTTTCTTTTTTTTTTTTTTTAGTTTCATGGGAAATTTCTGCAACCTGATGCAGCTTGAGTCAGTAAATCATGTGGACATGATACATGTTAAGCCTGTACATTAAAGATTAATAAAAGAAAAATCCACAAATAATAAGAAACATTTATTTGTACATTTCATTTTTTTAAATTTTAGTCATTGTTCAAGTACAGTTTTCTGCCTATTATTCCCATTCCAGTCCACCCACCCATCCTTTCCCACCTCCCTCCCATTTCCACCCCTCCCCCCTAGTTTTTGTCCATGTATCCTTTATATTTGTTCCTGTAAATCCTTCCCATTCTCCCCTGAAATTCCCTCTTCTTTCCCCTCGGGTCACTGTCAGCCTCTCCTCTATTTCAGTGTCTTTGATTATATTTTGCTTGTTTGTTTGTTTTTTTGTTTAGGTTCCTGTTAAAGGTGAGATCATATGGTATTTGTCTTTTACTGCCTGGCTTATTTCGCTTAGCATAATGCTTTCCAGCTCCATCCATGCTGTTGCAAAGACTAGGAGCTCCTTCTTTCTTTCTGCTGCATAGAATTCCATTGTGTAAATGTACCATAGTTTTTTGATCCATTCGTTTACTGATGGGCACCTAGGTTGCTTCCAGCACTTAGCTATTGTAAATTGTGTTGCTATGAACATTGTGGTGCAAAGGTTCTTTTGCATTGGTGTTTCAGGGTTCTTAGGATATAGTCCCAGTAGTGGAACTGCTGGGTCAAAAGGCAGATCCAGTTCTAGTTTTCTGAGGAAATTCCATATTTTTTTCCATATTGGTTGTACCAGTCTGCAGTCCCACCAACAGGGTGGGTCCCCTTTTCTCCGCAACATCTCACTTATTGTTTGTTGCTTTGTTTATGATAGCCATTCTGACCTGTGTGAAGTGGTACCTCATTGTGGTTTTGATTTGCATCTCTCTGATAGCTGGCAATATTGAACATCTTTTCATGTGTTTCTGGATCCTCTGTATGTCTTCCTTGGAGAAGTGTCTGTTCAAGTCCTTTGCCCATTTTTTAATTGGGTTCCTTGTCTAAGTTCTTAGAGTGGAGTCGTGTAAGTTGTTTTTATATTTTGGAGATTAAACTCTTGTCTGAGGTATCATTGGCAAATATGTTTTCCCATACAGTTGGTTCTCTTTTTATTTTAATACTGTTTTCTCTAGCTGGGCAGAGGCTTTTGATTTTGATGAGATACCATTTGTTTATTCTTTCTTCATGTCCCTTCTCTAGAGAACATGCCAGTAAAAATGTTTCTGTGTGAAATATCTGAGATTTTCCTACCTATGTTCTCCTCTAGACGTTAATGGTGTCACGGTTTATATTTAAGTCTTTTATCCACCTTGAATTTATTTTCATGTAAGGTGTAAGTTGGTGCTCGAGTTTCTTTTCTTTGCATGTAGCTGTCCAGTTCTCCCAACACCATTTGCTGAAGAGGCTATTTTTACTCCATTTTATGTTGCTGCCTCCTTTGTCAAATATTAATTGACCATAGAGACTTGGGTTTATTTCTGGGCTCTCTGTTCTGTTCCATTGGTCCTTGTGCCTGTTTTAATGCCAGTACCAGGCTGTTTTGATTACAGTGGCCTTCTAGTATAGGTTAGTGTCAGGTATTGTGATCCCTCCAACTCTACTCTTCTTTCTCAAAATTGCAGCAGCTATTTGGGGTCATTTATGGTCCCATATAAATTTTTGAAGTGTTTGTTCTATGTCTGTGAAATAAGCCATTGGTACTTTAATAGGCATTGCATTGAATGTGTAAATGGCTTTGGGTAGTATGGATATTTTGATGATATTAATTCTTACAATCCATGAACACGGTATATGTTTCCATTTGTTTGTGTCTTTCTTGATTTCTTTCCTCAGTGTTATGTAGTTTTCTGAATACAGGTCTTTTACCTCTTTGGTTAGGTTTATTCCTAGATATTTTATTTTACTTTTTGCTATTTAAAATGGATTTTTTTTCTTGATTTCTGCTTCTGCTGTTTCATTGTTAGTGTACCGAAATGCCTTTGATTTCTGGATATTGACTTTGTATCCTGTTGTTTTGCCAAATTCATTTATTAGGTCAAGTAGTTTTTTAGCTGAGTCTATAGGATTTTCTTTGTCCACTATCATGTCATCTGCAAACAGTGACAGTTTTGTTTCCTCCTTTCCAATTTGGATGCCTTTTATTTCTTTTTCTTGTCTGATCACTGTGGCTAAAACTTCCAGTACTATATTGAATAGAATTGGTGAAAGTGGACCGCCTTGTCTTGTTCCTGATCTTAGTGGAAAAGATTTTAGTATTTGTCCATTGAGTATGATGTTGGCTGTAGGTCTCTCATATATGGCCTTTATTATGTTGAGGAATGCTCCCTGTATTCCCACTTTGCTGAGTGTTTTTATCATAAATGGGTGCTGTGCCTTATCAAATGCTTCTTCCGCATCTATTGATATGACCATGTGGTTTTTGTCTTTGCTTTGTTTATGTGATCTATTACATGTACTGATTTGTGAATATTGAACCATCCTTGCACCCCTGGAACGAATCCCAGTTGGTCATGGTGTATGATCTTTTTAATATATGGTTGGATGTGGTTTGCCAATATTTTGTTGAGGATTTTAGCATCTATGTTCATCAGCAATATTAGCCTGAAGTTTTCATTCTTTGTTGTGTCTTTATGTGGTTTTGTGATTAGGATGATGTTGGCCTCATAAAACAAGTTTGGGAGTCTTCCATGTTTTTGGATTTTTTTGGAATAGTCTGTGAAGGATAGGTGTTAGCTCTTCCTTAAATACTTTGTAGAATTTTCCTGTGAAACATTCAGGTCCAGGGCTTTTGAATGCTGGGAATTTTTTGATTATTGCTTCAATTTCCTTTGCTGTTATTGGTCTGTTCAGGCTTTCTGCTGCTTCTTCATTCAGTTTTGGAAGATTATATTTTTCTAGAAATTTGTCCATTTCACTTAAGTTTTCAAATTTTTTGGCATACAGTTCTTCATAGTAATTTTTTACAATCTTCTGTATTCCTGAGATATCAGTTGTAATCTTTCCATTTTCATTTCTGATTGTGTTTATTTGGGTCTTCTCTCTTTTTTTCTTGATGAGCCTGCTTAAAGGCTTGTTGATTTTGTTTATCTTTTTAAAGAACCAGCTCCTAGATTCATTGATCCTTAGAATTGTGCTTTTAGTCTCTATGTCATTTAATTTTGCTCTGATCTTGTTTATTTCCTTCCTTCTACTTGCTCTGGTCTGTCTTTGTTGTTGTTCCTTGAGTTCTTGTAGATGTAGAGTTAGGTTGTTGGTTTGAAATGTTTCTATCTTTTTAAGGTAGGCTTGTATCACTATTAACCTCCCTCTCAGAGTTGCTTTTGCTGTATCCCATAGGTTTTGGCTATTTGTACATTTCTTATCACTTTAGGTCTTTCCAGATTTTGGGAGGATGTAGATATAAGAATTGAAAACTAAAGCCAAAATAAAACCATAAAAAGAAACATTTGAAACAAAGTGATATAGAATAACATTTTTTGGCAACCCTCTCGCTTCTCATTTCATCCTCTACATCGTAAACTTTTAGTTTAGATGTTTTGAAAGTATATTATTCTTATATGTATTCCCAGTGCCTAATATAGTGCCCAGAATAATATGTAGTAGGGCACAATAGATATGTATTGAATGAAAGATTTAATGGTGGCTTGCTTAAATAACCCTGAGACAAGGAATAGCTTTTAAATGGGTGAAGTTTGGTTTATTTTTTGGTATGTGCTGAATATTTAATTTTAGTTATCTTAGTAAGAGAACCTGTGTTTGATCAAATAAAATATGTGAAACTTAGAACCACAGAAATGGAGATTACATGGAGGGTTAGCAACAGGGGAGGGGGAAGAGGAGAGAGAGGGAAAAGGTACAGAGAATAAGTAGCATAGATGGTAGGTAGAAAATAGACAGGGGGAGGGCAAGAACAGTATGGGAAATGTAGAAGCTAAAGAACTTATGACACATGGACATGAAGTAAAGGGGGGTAACGTGGGTGGGAGAGGGTATGTAGGGTGGTGGGGAATGAAGGGGGCTAATGGGACAACTGTAATAGCACAATCGATAAAATACATTTTTTAAAAAGTTGTAATATGCTTTGTCAAAAGTAGGCTTTTTCAGTCCTTTGCATTCTTACTTTGAAAACCTTACAAGACCATGCCCCATGAGTAAGGGCCTAAATCTAGGAGTACATTGAAACAAACAACCCTAACAAAGGCTAAAGCTAGTTCTTGGTAAAATGAAGGCAGTCTTTTAGGTAATTCAACTTGACCTACCAGTTGATTTACCTGCCTGCAAGGACAAAACTTACCTCAACATCCTGGAACTTTTTAGGAAGTTCATAATCCAGAGGCTTAGCAATACATCCTTCATAATGTTTAACATAGTTGAAAATTCGTAGATGTTATAAAGGTGGAAAAAGTGATGGATGAGCAAGGGATAAAATAATCCATTGGAGGCAGACATAGATGATCAAGACATTGAGTTTAAGAGGAAGGACTCCAATAATAATCACTGTAAATATGTTAAAAAGTAGAGGGAAAGATGGTCAAAGTGGTGATGATAAAAAGACAGGATATTTCAACAGAAGTGTAAAATGAATTAAATGAACATTAAACAAAAAAAATAGAACTCATTAGATGAACTTAACCACAGAATGCACACAGTAAGAATTAGTGAATTCATAGACAAGTCAATAAATTATCGAAACTGAAGTTCAAGATATAAAAAATCATGGGATAAAGAAGAGAATGTCAGCAGAAAAAATATAAGATACATGTAGATCACAGGTGTCAAAGACAGGGCCCATGCTCTGAATCTGGCCCTCCACCTGTTTTATCTAGCCCAGCACCTTGTTTCTACCCTGTGGTAGCACCGAGTTCCTTGCCCCTAGTTAAGGAGTAGTTACATTTATACAGTTCTAAAATTATATTCAGCCCTTTGAAGGCAACCAGGAACCCGATGTGGCCCCTGGTGAAAATGAGTTTGACACCCATGTTGTAGATGATGCTCAAAGGTTCCAACACATTTGTTATTATAATTTTAGAAAGAGAATAGAGAGAATGGAATTAAGCAATGTTTGAAAAAAATAATAACCAAGAACTTTCCTAAACCGATGAATCTAACAAATTTTCTGAAATGAGGTCCGAGGGGAAAAAAGACATGTCATCTTTGGAGGAGCAACATAAAGAAAAATGACAGATTTTTGAAAATCTGTGGAAGCCAGGAGACAATGTTATGTTACCTCAAAATGCTGAAAGAGTAATAATAAAATCCTGTAAGGTATAAGACCTAATATTAATATGAAGTGTTGCTGCCTTGACTTCTAAAGCCAGGAAGCCTAATTGCAAGTTTCTCTCCCCATTCTTTTCCAATAGCTGAGGTCCCCTAGCCAAACAATTCTCCTTATGAAACAGACGAGATGCAGTTCCAGCTTATATATGAGTAGTGTTTTAATTCCCTGCTAGCTCATGGTTTCAAACAAGCCAGTCACACAATTCTGTGGGAACAAGAGAGTACCCTCCACTCTTGATGCTACAAAGCCCACTTCCCACTGCCCCTGATTGTTCATTTTGTTCCTGAATACAATTCCTATGTAGCCCTGTACAGTGTACAGAGTTCTCCTTCTCTGTGCTATGGGTATATATGACTAATAAACTAATGTTGGTCTTATCTGTCCTGTTTTGAGTGTTGTGTTTGGCCATCACCCTAACCCTTGGGCAGGGGAGTTCCTCTTTTTCTCATGAGGTGAAGAAGACTTGGGATTAAAACACTGCCAACCTGTGTTTATTATCTTGCAATGAACTTTAAAGTGCAGGGATAAGTGCACTGATAAATAAGATATTACCTCAAGAGGCTTATTATTCAGAGGGGTACAAGAAAATAATCCAGTAATTTATAACGAGGATTATGTAATTAAACCCAGGAGACTTGGGGGCATCCAAGATGGCAGCAGAGTAGCTGGCTGCTCTGTTCATTTGCTCACAGACACTGACTGGATTTGAAGTCAGAATGCACAGTGGAGACTGAAAAAGTCTGTGAATGAGCAAGTATGCAGACCAGAGTGTGGGGAGTGCACAGGAATGTGCAGGAACTCGCTTGCCCATGGGGCACCTGGGGGCTCGTGGTGTGGGCTATCTAGGCATACCACCACTGCTGCCCAGCGAAGCACTGCTGGCTGTACAGAGTCAGGATGGCTATAATTGATAGGCTTAGGACCCACCATCTACCAGGGTGGGGAGAGACAGCCTGGGTGGTGTAGGCTCTAGAAACAGTATGGAGGGAGCAGGCATGCCTGAGGCTGCAGATCTTTGAAGGGAGAGGCGTCAGCCCACCACCATGGCCTTGTGTTAGAGTATAGCTGCAGGACACTTCCTGATGCTATCTGAGAAAGATTCAGAGAGAAACTTTATCTAAAACTTTCGGAATCCCTGAAAAGATGTGGCCAACCCTGAACACGAGAGTCTGTGTGTTTTTTGGAGAGGGAGAGCACATGGAGAACAGGACCCCCAGTGAGTGGTGCTACAATGTTGGGGCCATACAGAAACTTTTAAAAGGAGAGATCATCAGGGACACAGAGGTTTTTCTAACCAAAAACTCAGAGGCAGAAAATACACTAAAGGAATGGGAGGACCTGACCCAGCATGGCTTGCGAGGAGAAAGCAGCTCAGAGTAGAGAATTTGGGCTGAACGTTCTGGGAAAGAGTGGTAGGCTTGGGTCTGGAAGGCAGGAACTGAATATCTGAGATTTGCTGCAGTTAGCCAGAGCCTTTCACAGACAGAACACAACACCCACCTGCAGAATTATAGGCTCTGCAGAGAGCTGAGATCAGGCTCAGGAGTTTCGTGCTGCTGTGTCTATTCTCTCAGGGGAAAGGAGAAAAAGGCTCTTTGCCAGGCACAACAAGCTATACAGCTCCTCAGGCCTCAATTTACTAAACCCAGCAGAGCGGAGTAGATAGAGGCGGGGAAAAGGATACTATCTTCTCCCTTGCAGAGCTGTTTAACATTCATTTTAAATCATTCAAGTTTGGGCATAATGTGGCACCAGGTTTTATAATATAGTTTATTTCAAATCTCATATATTGCTCTTCCCTTCTCCTACTCCATACTCTGTCCTTTCACCTCCTTCATATACTGGCTTTAAATTTTATTTTCTCTCTTGCTACGACTTGTTTCTATTCTGCACTGTTACTATTACTCCCCACTCTAGCATCTCAAAATCCTTTGTGATTTTCATTAGTCATCTCATATTCCTTCTCTCATACTTAAAATACCTTATTCTTTCTCAACCTTTATCAATTTTTGTTCATAGGTAGTGGATAAGGTGGTTGTTGTTACAGTTCTTCAGTCTTCTTTCTACATAGTGACTATCTTTGTATTGCAAATCTCAAATTTCACTGTTCCCCTCTCCCACCCCATTTTGTCTTCCTCCTGCCCTTTCCTTTTTTAGTTTTAAATGTTAATTATTCCCTGTCTTAGCTGGGTTTTCATCCCATATACTTAGTATTCCCTCTCCCTCTGTCCTCTCAAAATAACTTCTCTCTTCTCTAGACATCTCTTAAGCTCTTCTGTCTTTCCTTTTACACTTGTATTCCCATTCCACCTATATAGATCTTAGCTCATTGGTTGTTAATATTTTGGTGATGGAGCATTTTCTGCAATTAGGTCCATATTACTTTATATATATATTTAATTTTTTGTTGTGGTTGTTCTTTCACTAGATATATACATATCTGTGTATGGATATATCACATACACAGATATGTATATATCTATATATTTTTCCTTTAAATTTTGGTTTTAACCTAATACTATATGCTTTTCCTCTTTTACTCCATTCCACCTTCCCTCCTTGCTTTTTTAGTTACAAAGTAAATTTTATTATTTTTCCCACTTTGCCTTGTCCCTATTCCCTACTCTTATTATTCCCCTCCCACTACCCTCACAAAATATCTTACCTTTCAGTTAGTCATCCCATATTCAATTTTCCTTTCTTATAATAGTCTTAACTTCTTTACACCTTTATTAATATTGGTTCATTTGCTGTTGATAGTGCAATAGGAGGTGGGGATTATTTTTGTGGGTGTGTGTCTATTTTCTGGGTTGTTGTTTTTTTCTTTTGCACCACCTATACAACATTATACAATATGTGGAGGGAAGAATGCACTTAGTTGGAGGGAAAAATCCACCAAAGAATAACCCAGCAACAACCAAAACCCAATTATAACCAGAGAGCCTATGTAAAAGGCATAAAGAACAGTGCAAGAGTATTAGATCAGGTGACCAAGGAGACTGCACCACTGAGTCCCAAGAAAAGGAGTCAAAACAGATCAATCTAACACACAGAAACAACCAAGAAGAGTCACCTAAAATGGAGAGACAAAGAAACAATGCCCAATCAAAATGAAGGGAAGAATAAGCAGAGAGACTACTGAATGAAATTAAGGCAACCAAACTATCAGACACTGAGTACAAAATAATGGTTATAAGGCCACTCAGTGAGAAATTCAAAGAACTCCAGAGAAGTTTCAAGGAACTTACTGTGAACTATACCACCGTGAAAAAAGACAAACTATCAGTAAGAGGTTTGAAAGGAAATAAAAAAATATAATATCTGATATGAAGAATGCAGTGGAAGAAATTAAAAGCTGGTGGGGTGAAGCAGAGGATTGAATCGGCGAGCTGGAGGACAAGGTAGAAAAAAGTTCCCAGACAGAGCAACAAAGTGAAAAAAAGACTCAAAAAGGATGAAGACAGGTTATGGGAATTGCAGGACAATATGAAACATAATAATATCCATATAATAGGGGTACCAGAAGAATAAAAGGAGCAAGGGATAGAAAAACTGTTTGAAAAAGTAATGACAGAAAACTTCCCTTGATTAAATAAAAAGTCACGCAACCAGGAAGCACAGAAGGACCCAAACAAGATTAATCCAAAGAGGCCCACTCTAAGACCCATCATAATTAAGAGGGCAAAATTCAAAGACAAAGAGAGAATCTTAAAGGCAGAAAGGGAGAAACAGCTACTAACATACAAGGGACCTCAATAAGGATAGCACCTGATTCTCAACAGAAACACTACAAGCCAGAAGGAAATGGCAAGAAATATTCCAAGTAATGAAAAGCAAAGGCTTGCTGCACCCAGATTACTGTACCAAGCAAGGTTTTCATGTAAAATGAAAGGTGAAATAAGGAATTTCTCAGACAGAAGAAGACTAATATAATACACCTCCACCAAACTAGCACTTTGAGACTTGCTAAAGGGACTGCTTTAAGAAGGTGAAGAAAAAGACTGAGAGAGAGAGAAGCACAGGTACAAAGAAGGAAAATGGCAATGAATAAGTACCTATCAATAATAACATTACATATAAATGGATCACATGTGCCAATCAAAAGGTACAGGATAGCTGTATAGATAATAAAACATGACACACATAAATGCTGTCTACAAGAGGCCAAACTCAGAACAAAAGACCACAAAAGAAAGTGAAGGGTTTGAAAAAAATAATGCAAGAAAACGGGCAGGAAAGAAGAAAAGCTGGCCTAGCAATACTATGTCAGACAAACTAGATTTCAAAAAAAAAAAAAAAAAAAGACCATTGAAAGAGACAGAAGGGCACTTATAATACTCAAGAGGACAATCATCAAGAAGATATAAACATTGTAGACATATATGCACCCAACGTAAGAGCACTCAAATATATAAGGAAAATGTTGCAGGACTTCAAGAAAGATAAAGATAGCAACACACTTATACTAGGGAATTTTAACCCCCATGTCAAACATGGATAGATCTCACAGGCCATATATCAACAAGAATATTGTGGCATTGAATGACACCCTAGACCAAGTGACTTAATTGATATATACAAAACCTTTCACCCCAAAGAAGTAAAATACACATTCTTTCCAAATGCACATGGAATATTTTCAAAGATAGACCACCCAATAGGACACACATCAAGCCTCAAAAAATTCAAGAACATTGAAATCATATCAAGCGTCTTCAAGGATCACAATGGCTTGAAAGTAAAAACCAACCTCAAGTAAAAAACTCAAAACCATTCAAATTCATAGAGAATGAATAACATGTTATTAAACAATGAATGGGTAAACAGTGAGATCAAGGAAGAAATCAAAAAGTTTCTGGAAACAAATAAAAATGAAAACCTAGCAGCCCAAAATGTATGGTACAGAGCAAAGGCAGTCTTGAGAGGGAAGTTCATAGCAATACAGGCCTATCTAAAAAAGATAGAAAAATTTCAAATAAACAACCTAACCCTACATCTACAAGTACTGAAAGAACAACAATAAACAGAGCCCATAGTGAGTAGAAGGAAGGAAATAAGATCAGAGCAGAATTAAGTGACATGGAAACTAAAAGAATAATTCAAAGGATCAGTAAATTCAGGAGCAGGTTCTTTGAAAATATAAAGAAAATCAACAAGCTTTTTACCAGACTCATCAAGAAAAAAAAAAAAACAAATAAATAACATCAGAAATGAAAGAGGAGAAATAACAACTGATACCATGGAAACATAAGGATTGTATGAAATTACTGTGAATGACTATATACCAGAAAGTCTGAAAAGCTTGGTGAAATGGACAAATTTCTAGAAACACATAATGCTCCAAAACTGAATCAAAAGGTGCAAAAAGTCTGAATAGACTAATAACTAGTGAAACTGAAGCGTTAATCAATAAACTCCCAGCAAACAGAAGTCCTGGACAGGACGGCTTTATTGGTGAATCAATAAATGTAATACATCAAATAAACAAAATGATAGACAAAAATCACATGATCATATCCATTGGTGCTAGAAAAGCATTTGATAAAGTATAGCACCCATTTATGATAAGCACACTCAGTAAAATGTGAGTAGAGGGAAGATACCTCAACGTAATAAAGGCCATATACCAGAAACCTATAGCCACCATCATACCTAACTGACAAAATCTAAAAGCTTTCCCCCTATGGTCAGGAACAAAACCAAGAATGTCTACTTTTGCCACTTCTGTTCAATATAGTATTGGAAGTTGTAGCCACAGTGATCATGAAAAAAAAATAAAATGTATACAAATTGGAAAGGAGGAAGCAAAACTTTATTGTTTGTAGATGACATGATAGTGTATATACAAAACCCAATAGAGTCCACCAAAACACTACTTGACCTAATAAGTACACTTGGCAAAATAATGGGATACAAAGTCAATATTCAGAAATCAAAGGCATTTTTGTACACCCACAGTGAAATATCAAAAACAGAAATTACAAAATAAATATCTCATTTGCCATAGCAACAACAAAAAATAAACTACATAGGAATAAACCAAACCAAAGAGGTAAAAGACCTGTACTCAGAAAACTACACAACACTGAAGAAAGAAATCAAGGAAGATGAAAATAAATGGAAGCGTGTAACATGGTCATGTATGGGAAGAATTAACATCATTGAATGTCCATACAACCCAAAGCAATTTATAGATTCAATGCAATACTTACTAAAGTACCAATGACATATTTCACGGATATAGAACAAACATTTCAGAAATTTATATGGAACCATAAACAATTCCAAATAGCCCAGAAATCTTGAGAAAGGAGAACCAAGCATGAGGGATCACAATACTTGATATCAAACTACATTACAGGACCACTGTAATCAAAACACTGTGGTACTGGCATAAGAACTGACACATAGTTCAGTGGAAGAGAATAGAGAACCCAGAAACAAACCCATGTCTCTATGGTCAATTAATATTTGACAAAGGGAGCAGGGAGATAAAGTGAAGTAAAAATAGCCTCTTCAATAAATGGTATTGTGAAATCTAGACAGGTACATGCAAAAAAGTGATGTTTAATCACCAATGTGCACCATGCACAAAAATAAACTCAAGATGAAAAAAAGACTTAAACATAAATTGGGACACCCTAAAAGTCCTAGACAAAACTATAGGCAGTAAAATTTCAGATATCCCACGCAGCAATTATTTCACTGATATGTCCCCTAGGGCAAGGTATATAAAAGGAAGAATAAACAAAGAGGACCACAAATTAAAAGCTCTGCATAGCTAAAGAAAATATCAGCAAAATGAAAAGGGACCCAACCATATGCAAAAACATATTTGCCAATGATACCTTGGGCAAGGGTTGATCTCCAAAATATACAAAGAACTGACATGACTCCACACCAGGAAGACAGAGAATCCAATTAAAAAATGGGCAGAGGACCTGAACAGACACTTCTCCAAGGAGGACATACAGAGGGCTCATAGACATATGAAAGGATGCTCAACATCATTAGCCATTGGAATTATGGAAATTAAAACTACAATGAAATACCCACTTCACTCTAGTCAGAAGGGCCAACATTAACAAATCCATAAACAGCAAGTGCTGATGAGGTTGTGGAGAAAAGGAAACCCTGTTGTACTACTGGTGGGAAAGCAGACTGGTGTAGCCACTGTGGAAAACAGTTGGAATTTCCTTAAAGAACTAAAAATGGAACTGACTTTAGATCCAGTGATTCCCCTGCTGGGATTATACCCTAAGAACCCTGGAACACCAATTCACAAGAACCTGTGCACCTCTGTATTCATAGCAGTGTTATTTACAATAGCCAAGTGCTGGAAGTAATCTAAGTGCCCATCAGTAAATGAGTGGATTAGAAAGCTGTGGTACATTTACACAATGGAATACTACACAGGAGAAAGAAAGAAGGAACTCCTACCCTTCCCTACAGCATGGATGGAACTGGATAGCATTATACTAAGTGAAATAAGCCTGGCAGTGAAACACAAATATTATACCATAATAATAATAATACCATATTATTTCAGCTATAAGTGGAACCTAATGAACAAAACAAAAAAAAATGAGAAAATTACACCCAGAGACATTGAAATAAAGAACAAAATTGACAGTAGCCATAGTGGAGATGGGAGGGGTAGTGGGGGAAAGAAGGGGAAAGGTCTAGTCTAGGAGCATTTGTAAAGGACCCATGGACAAAGGAGTGGGGAACTGGCGTGGGAGCAGGGGAGGGTGTGCAGGGAAGAGCAATGGGGGAAAATATGGGACAAGTGTAATTGAACAACAATAAAAAAAAAGCCAGGAGATTAGGGTACTTAATCAGTTTGGGAGCAACACATTAAGAGGTATAAATTAAGAAGGAGAATCTCCAGGGTTAGAGTGTTTAAGCAGTACCAAGAATGCGTTATAAATATTGAAACTCATAGCCCTGCCCTTAGCTATTCTGTTTATTCATTTTTTTTGTTGTTGTTGTTTTGCAGATTACCTTAGGCCACTCAGGGAGCTATCATAAAATATCACAAACTGGGTTACTTATCAACTACAGAAATTTACTTTTAGTAAATCTGGAGGCTGGAAGCCTGAGATTAGAGTCCCAGCTTGGTTGGGTGAAGGCTGTCTTCTCCTTGACAGAGTTCTTGCTTTATCTTCACATGTAAAAGGGGTAAGGGAGCTGTCTTGGATATCTTTTGTAATGCCACTAATCCTATTAAACTTGAACAGACAACTGTTCAAGTACAGTTGTCTCCATTTTATTTTTTTAAAGATTTTATTGATTTATTTTTAGAGAGGGGAAAGGAGGGAAAAAGAGGAAACATCAATGTGTGGTTGCCTCTCATGTGCCCCCTACCTGGGAGCTGACCTGCAACTCAGGCATGTGTTCTAGATTGGGAATCGAACCAGCCACCCTTTGATTTGTAGGCTGGCACTCACTCCACTGAGCCACACCAGCCAGGGCCAGTTGTCTCCATTTTATACTGTAAGTATTTAAGTTTGTCATGTAAAATAATATTAGACTTGTTATACATGACCTCAGACAATTAAATATACCTCCTGGAAGAGCAATCTACAGAGAGCATGATTTGAATTAAAAACTAAAGTACCTCTATTAATGGAAAGAATTATCTGCTTAAGGACCTTTAAGGATATTTAAGCTACTTTGCTGATAACTTAGTTCTGCATCACTAAAGGTATTTCTACAGATGTAAGACAGACAACCACATTGTGAGAATTCTGGATTTGGATCACAGTTTCCTTAAAGTTGTATAATACTAAAAAATATCAGGGTTTATGATCATTGAAGGTTATGGAAATGGTGGAATTGGATCTCAGGCCCTAAGGTTTTATAACACTGAAGACTATCTGGGTTTTTGGTCAATGAATATTTAAGGGACTAGTGAATGCTAAAAAATTAGCAGAAGCTATGGAAAGTACAATTTTTCTTCTGAGATTGACACATTTTAAATTTCAATTGAATCATATCATGTATGTCTAGAATCTGTGAGCAGTAAGATTGGAGAGGTGAATTGGTATTAAACTGTGGTGTGTTCTAAATACCTATTAAGGATTTGGCTTATTTGGTAGATAACAAGTGAAAATGATATGTGCTGTGGTCTGAATGTCTTTCCCCACAAATTCATATGTTAAAAATTGACTTTCATTTTGATGGTATGAAGAGTTGTGGCTTTGGAAGGTGAATAGGTCATGAGGGAGGGTTTTTCCCTCATGAATAGGATTAGTGTCATTATAAAAGATATCCAAGACAGCTCTCTTACCCCTTTTACATGTGAAGATAAAGCAAGAACTCTGAAGGAGAAGAGAGCCTTTACCCAACCAGGCTGGCACTCTAATCTCAGGCTTCCAGCCTCCAGATTTACTAAAAGTAAATTTCTGTAGTTGATAAGTAACCCAGTTTGTGATATTTCATGATAGCTCCCTGAGTGGCCTAAGGTAATCTGCACAATATTTTTTAAATGAATATTATTTTTATTTTATAGAAGAGGTGAGAGGCCTAAGGTAATCTGCACAATATTTTATAAGGTGAATATTATTATTTTATAAAAGAGGTAACTGAAGTTCTGTGATTTGTACAGGGTCACATGCCTAAGTGGTAGAAATGAGATTCAAAGTCAGCTGTGTCTGACTTCAAAGTCAGTGCATTTTTCTCTTGACATCTTGCATGATTGAAACTCTACACCTATTGAGCAGTTATGTCCCACATCCCCTACTCCTTCTTGGCACTGGCAACCACCATTTTACTTTCTGCTTATGAGTCTGAATATTTTAGCTACCTCATCTAAGTGGAACTATACTGCATTTGTCTTTCTGTGATTGGCTTTTGCACTTAGTATACTGTCCTTAAGGTTGATTTATATCATTGCATATATGAGGATTTCCTTCTTTTTTGAAGGCTAATTAATATTCCATTGCTTTTCATTATCCATTCATTTGTCAATGGATATTTAGTTTATTTATATCCCTTGGCTATTATAAATAAATGCTACAATAAAATGTGGGAATGCAGATCTCTTTCTGAGATAGTTTTCAGTTCTTTATATAAATACCCAGAAATGGGATTGCTGGATCATATGGAATAGTTCTATTTTTTTATTTTTGAGGAACTTCCACACCATTTTCTATAGTTACTCCATCATTTTGTATTTCCATTAACAATGTGCAAAGTTTCCATGATCTATATCCTTGCCTATATCTGTTGTCTTTTTATTTCTATTTTATTTATTTATTTATTTATTAAAATAATTCTTTTTAAAATTGTTGTTAAAGTACAGTTTTCTGCCTTTTCCCCCCACCCCTTCCTATCACCCCAGCCCTCCCTGCCTCTTTCTCCTATTTCCAACCCTTCTTGTTATTGTCCATATGTCCTTTATAGTTGTTTCTGTAAACCCTTCACCTTTCCCCTCCATTATCCTTTCCCCTCTCCTCTCTGATCATTGTCAGCCTGTTCTCAATTTCAGTGTCTTTGGCTATACTTTGCTTGCTTGTTTGTTTTATTGATTGGGTTCCTGTTAATGTTGAGATCATTATGCTAAGTGAAATAAGCCAGGCAGTGAAAGACAAATAAAATAATTGCTTTTTAAATTGTATTTTTCCATTACCATATATTCCCTTTATACTCCCTTCTACCCAGTAGTCGACACCCCATTGTCCATGTCCATGAGTCCTTTTTCCTCAAACCCTCCACCCCCTAAACCTCCTTCCCCAGGCTGCCATCCTGCTCTGTATGAGTCTGTCTCTATTTTGCTTGTTAGTTCAGTTTCATTAGATTCCACATATGAATGAAATCATATGGTGTTTGTCTTTCTCTGACTAGCTTATTTCACTCACCATAATGTTCTCCAGGTCCATCCATGCAGTAGCAAAGGGTAAAATGTTCTCCTTTTTTTTTTTTTTTTACAGCTGAGTAGTGTTACATTGTGTAAATGTGCCATGGTTGTTTTATCCACTTATCTACTGATGGACACTTGGGCTGCTTCCGTATCTTGGCAATTGTAAATAATGCCGCAATGAACATAGGAATGCTTATGTTCTTTCAAATTAGTGTTTTAGGTTTCTTTGGATATATTCCCAGAAGTGGGACCCCTAGGTTAAAAGGAAGATCAACTTTTAATATTTTGAGGTACCTTTATACTGCTTTACACAGTAGCTACACCTGTCTTCATTCCCACCAACAGTGCAACAGGGTTCCCCTTTTTCCACATCCTCACCAGCACTTGTTGTTTGTTGATTTACTGATGATAATCATTCTAGCTGGTATGAGATGATTTCTCATTGTGATTTTAATTTGCATTTGTCTGATGACTAGTGACGATGAGCATGTTTTTACATGTTGTCCATGTGTACATGCTTTTTGGATAAGTGTCTGTTCAGGTCCTTTGCCCATTTTTTAATTGGGTTGTTTATTTTGTTTTGTTGTGGTTTTGGTATTGAGTTTGTAACTTTTTAATAAATTTTGGGTATTAACCCTTTATCAGAAGTATTGGTAAACATGTTCTCCCATTCTGTGGGTTTTCTTTTTACTTTTATGGTTTCCTATTTCTGTGCAAAAACTTTTTAGTTTGATGTAGCTCCCCCTTGCTTATTTTTACTTTATTTCCCGTGCCTGAGGGGATATATCAGATAAAATATTGCTATGAGAAATGTTCAAGCTTTATTGCCTGTGTGTCTCTAGTATTTTTATGGTTTTGGTATGACATTTAAGTCTTTAATCCATTCTGAATTTTTTCCAGTGTGTGGCATAAGAAGGTGATTTAGATTTATTTTTCTGCGTGTATCTGTCCAATTTTTCCAATACCATTTAGCCCATTATATGTGCTTGCTTGCTTCCTCTGTCAAATATTAATTGACTCTAAAGGTGTGAGTTTATTACTGGCTCCGTATTCTGCCCATCATGTAATGTTTGTTTATATGCCAGTGTCATGCTATTTTGATTACTTTGGCCTTATAGTATAGTTGGTATTGGGAGCTTGATTCTTCCAACTTTGTTCTTCTTTCTCAGTATCGGTGTTGCTATGTGGGACCTTTTGTGATTCCATATAATTTTGGAGTCTATTTGTTGTAGTACTGTGAACATATTGATCTTGTGAAGAATTATATTGAATTTATAGAGTGCTCTGAGTAGTATGGCATTTAATGGTGTTAATCTTCCTGCCTATGAAACAGTATGTGCTTCCACTTATTTGTATCTTCTTCAGTTTCTTTCTTCAGTGTCTTAAAATTTTCTGAGTATAGGTCTTTTACATACTTGGTTAGATTTATTCCTAGGTATTTTATTCTTTTTGAAGCAATGTGAATGGGATTGTTTTCTTAATAAACTATCAGAAAGGGAAATTATTAGCATATTAAAATGCATCTGCTTAATAGATATTAATTTGTATTTACTGAGTTCATTTATCAGTTTCTAGTAGTTTCTTAGAGGAATCTTTAGGGGTCTCTATGTACAGTGTCATGTTCATTTACAAATAAAGACAGTTTACTTCTTCTCTTCTAATCTGGATGCCTTTATTTCTTCTTGTTTGACTACTATGGATAGGACATCCTGTACTATGTTGAATAAGAGATGTGAAAGTGGACATCTCTGGCATGTTCCTGATCTTAAGGGGTGGGGGGAATGCTTGTAGTTTTTGCCTATTTAATATGATGTTGGCAGTGGGTTTGTCATATGTGGCTTTTATTATGTTTAGGTATGTTCCTTGTATTCCCATTTTGCTGAGAGTTTTCATTTTTATCATAAATGGGTGCTGGATTCTTTCAAATACTTTTTCTACATCTATTAATATGATCATGTGGTTTTTATCCTTCATTTTGTTTATGTGGTGTGTGGCAGATTCTGGCCAGCAGAGTACACCTATTGTGACTGAAGATGAGAATAAATGCACAGGCTACAGCAATCCTGTGGAGAAAAAGGGGACAACACAGCCACTCTCTCAAGAGGAGAGTGCCCCGATTCTTGCCTAGACAGGCTTTTATTGTTTTTCTTGGGTCTTACATCAAAGAAGGATTTATTATCTATTGCATAGAATATTATTGTCTACATTTTAGGTAAAATCAAGGAAATGAAAATAACACAGCTCAGGCAGTGAGCTGATTAGCTCCGTCGCTGGGAAAGTTCACACAGGCTTTGGAAATTAACTTGAAGATAGATGATATACATTTACTGTTTCAGACCAGGTTGAGAGGGTTTTAGCAAGAGCAAGCCATAACAGTCTGTATGTATTTTCTAGGCCTGATTCCCATGGGAAAATTTGGTCGAAGGTCTGGCTCTTGCCCACCACCCTTGCTTCTGTAGGTTTTCCATCAGAGCGACCTCACATTTGCCATACCAAAAACAAACTGGTCCCCTACAGTGTTGTATCCCATTTTTTGATTGCCAATGTTGTACCAACCCTGCATTCCAGGAATAAATCCCACTTGTTCATGGTGTATGATCTTTGATTGTTGTGTATTTGATCTAATAATATTTTGTTGAAGATTTTAGCATCTATGTTCACCAGGGATATTGGGCCTATATGTTCTTTCTTGTTGGTTCTTTACCTGGTTTTGGAATTAGGTTAAAGCTGACATTGTTTAAATGAGCCTGGTAGTCTTCCCTCCTCATGAATTTGTGAAATCAATTTGAGAAGCAGAGGTTGATAGTTCTCAGAATGTTGATAAAATACACATATGAACCCATCTGGTCCAGGGCTTCTATTTGTTGGAGTTTTTTTTTTATTTTGGCTTCAATTTCACTAGGTATAATCTGTCTATTCAGGTTCTCTGATTCCTCCTAATTTAGTTTGGTAGATTTGTATGATTTTGGAATTTATCCATTTAATCCTGGTTGTTCAATTGGTTGGCATATAGTTATTCATAATATATTGTACATCCTTGGTATTTCTTTGATGCCAGTTATTTCTCCTCTTTCCCTTCTGATTTTATTTATTTGAGTAATTTCTTTTTTCTTTTCCTAGATGAGTTGGATTAAAGATTGTCAGTCTTGATGATTTTTTTTCAAAGAACGAGCTCTTGGTTTCATTGATTTTTGTGTCTTTTTTTTAGACTCTATTTTGTTTATTTCTGCTCTGATTTTGTTATTTCCTTCCTTCTCACTTTAGACTTCAGTTGTTGTTCTTCTTCAAGTTCCTTTAAGTGTGTAGTTAGATTGTTTATTTGAGCATTTTGTGTTTTTGTGTTTTTTTTTGTGTTTTTTTTTTTAGATAGGCCTGTACTGTTATGAATTTACCTCTTGGGTTTGCTTTCCCTGTGTACCACAAGTTTGGGCTTGTTGTATTTTCATTTTCATTTGTTTCAAGGTATCTCTATGAATAATGTCAGTTTTACTACCTTCTTTCCAATTTGGTTACCTTTTATTCATTTTCTTGTCTGATTGCTGTGGCTAGAGCTTTCAGTACTATGATGAATAGAGTTTTCAGTACTATGAGAAATGTAATGCCAATATCATATTCAATGGGAAAAAACTAAAAGCTTTCCCTTAAGATTAGGAACAAGATGAGGTATCTGCTTTCACCACTCTTATTCAGCAGAGTACTAGAAGTTAAATAATGAATGGGGTGACATGGTTTGTAAATATTAAACCAATTTGATCTAGAGTATCGTTAAATGCCACAATATCCTTGTTGATTCTCTGTTTGGAAGACATATCCATTGTTGACAGTGGGGTGTTAAAATCACCTACAATGACTGTATCGCTGTAGATCTCTTTTTTCTTCTTGAAGTCCTCCAGGATTTTCCATATATTTAGGTGGTTTTATGTTGGATGTGTATATGTTTACAAGGGTTATGTCCTCTTGTTGAATTACTCCCTTAAGTATTACTCCCTTATGTATAGTGTCTTTCTTCATCTCTTTTTATGGCATTTGTTTTGAAGTCTATTTTGTCTGATATAAGTATTTCTACCCCAGCCTTTTTTTGTGTGTGGGCACATTGGCTTGGAATAATTTATTTCATCCTTTCACTTTCAGCCTGTGTTGATATTTTTTTCTGAGGTGGGTCTCTCATATACAGCATAAATATCAGTCTTATTTTCTTAGTCATTCAATTACTCATGTCTTCTGATTGGAGCCTGTAATCCATTTACATTTAAGGTTACTTGTCATAGGTATTTATTCATTGCAATTTTCCTTTATACCCATGTCTGGTATAACTATGCCTTCTATGTCTGATAGATTGCTTGACTCAATTTCATTTACCCTCTCTCTCAGTGTTTTTCCTCATCTTTTTAAAAAATTGTTGTTGAAGTACACATGTCTCCATTTTCACCCCACCTTGGACTTCCACCCCACGTATCCATGCCTCCCATCCACGAACCTACCTACTTTGGCTTTCTCCATTTGTCCTTTATATATGATTCTTGATGGACAGCCCCCTATTTTTCCCCATTATACCTCTCCCCGGCTCCTTTGGTTACTGTCAGTTTGTTCTATAATTCAATGTTTCTGGTTATATTTTGCTTGCTTGTTTGTTTTGTTGATTAGTTTCCACTGATAGGTGAGATCATGTTGTATTTGTCTTTCATTGCCTGGCTTATTTCACTTAGCATAATGCTCTCCAGTTCCATCTATGCTGTTCTGAAGGATAAGAACTCCTTCTTTCTTTCTGTGCATATTATTCCATTTTGTAAATGTATGATAGTTTTTTATCTACTCATTTACTGATGGGTACTTAGGTTGCTTCCAGCACTTGGCTATTGTAAATAATACTGCTATGAACATACGGGTGAATAGGTTCTTTTGAATTGGTGTTTTGGGATTCTTAGGGTATAATATTAGCAGTGGAAACCATTTCCTGTAGCACCTTTTTTAATGCTAGTTTGGTGGAGGTGTGCACTTATAGCATTTTTTTTTGTATGTGGATCTCCTTGTGTTGCCTTCCATTAAATGATAGCCTTGTTGGGTAGAGTAGTGTTGGTTGCAGGCTTTTTTTTTTTTTTTCATTACTTGGACTATTTTTTATCATTCCTTTTGGCTTGTAGTGTTTCTGTTGAGAAATCAGCTGTTAGCCTTATCAGAGCTCCCTTGTATGTTGCTAGCTGTTTCTCCCTTGCTGCATGTAAGAGTCTCTCTTTGTCTTTTAATTTTGCCATTTTAATTATCATGTGTCATGGAGTGGGCCTGTTTGGGTTTATCTGTGATTCCTGGACCTGTGTGAGATTTTCCCTCACCAAGTTAAGGATGTTTTCTGTCACTACTTTTTAAAACAGGTTTTCAATCCCTGGCTCCTTTTCTTCTTTTACTGGTATCTCTATGATATGAATATTCTTATGTTTCATGTTGCCTGCCAGCTCCCTTAAACTATCTTCCTTCTTTTTGAGTCTTTTCATTCTGTTGCTTTGACTGGGTGCTTTTTTTCCTACCTTGGTTTCCAGCTCACTGATTCAGTTCTCTGCTTCATCTACTCTGATTTTAATTCCTTCTAGTGTATTCTTCGTTTTAAACATTATGGTCTTCATTTCTTCTTGGCTCTTATTCATAGCTCACCTGTCCTTTTTCATGTTGATGTAGTCCCCACCAAGTTCCTTCTAGCTCCCATATGATTCTTTGTAGTTCCCACTGAGTTCCTTGAGTATCCTTATAACCATTATTTTGTATCCTATGTCTAATAGATTGCTTGACTCTATTTCATTTGTTCTGAGGATTCCTCCTTTTTTCCATTGGGTGTTGTTTCTTTGTCTCCCCATTTTAGATTACTCTCTTACTCTGTATCAGATTGATCTGCTTTGACTCCCTGCTTTGTGGGTTATACTTCCATGGTTGGAGACCTGTGGGACTCAGTGTTGTGAAACGTGGGACTCAGTGGTGCAGTTTCCTTGATCTCCTTAGATGGATATTATTGGAATGTCCTTTATGCCATTTATGTGAACTCTCTTTTTGTAATTTGGTTTTGGTTGTTGTGTGTCTTTCTTTGGCAGGTCCTCACTCCCGACTGACTGACAGAGAGCTACACAGCCCACCATTCCTTGTATGCTGTTGTATAGGTGTGGCCAGAACAAAACAAAATGACCCATGAAATAAAACACGCGCCACAAAAATACCCAAATATTAATAAAGTTAGAAAGATATTAAGACTATCAAAAGAAAAGAAAAACGAATATGAGATAACTAGTGAAAGCAATATGATTTTGAGTGGGTATAGGGAGGAGAAATAAGAGGGAATAGAAGCAAGGTGAAGAAAGAAAAAATATAAAATTTATAATGTACATAAAAAAGGGAGGGAAGAAGATAAAATGATGTATGAGAAGGGAAGCCTATAGTATTAAGCTTAAACAAAAACTTAAAAATATATAGTGAAAGAATAAAATAGGAGCCACATTGGAGAAAAAGATCCACTGTAGCAATATCAGCCACAAATAAGCAACAGTCAATATAGATGAGATGGAAATAGGAGGGTAAAAAGAAAGAAAGGAAATCTTAAGAGATATCTAGAGTTAAGAGAAGTGATTTTGAGAGGGTAGAGAGAGAAGGAATACTATGAGTGAGGAATGAAAACCAGGTTAACACAGGGACATTTTGAAATTTAAAATGACAAAAAGATAGGGCAGGAGAAAGGCAAAATGACATAGCTAAGGGGAATGGTAAACATTGAGGTTTGAAGTAAAAATAATAGTGAAAATCTAGAAATAAAACTGAAGAAATGCAACAGCAACCACTGTACTGAGAGCTAACAAGAAAAAGGCTGTTAAAGGCAGAGAGAGAATAAGGGTATTATAAGAAAGGGAAAAAGAATGTGAGATAACCAGCAAAAAGAAAAATGGTTGTGAGAGGCTGGAGTGGGGAGAGATAGTAACAGTGTGGAGTAGAAACAAGTTGAAGCAAGAGAGAAAATAAAATTTAACACAAAAATAAGTGGAGGGAAATAGGTAAAATGGAGTAAGAGAAGGGAGGAGCAAAATATGAGATTTGAAATAAACTATAGTATAAGTGCTAGTGACCTACTAGACTCAATCTTAATGGAAAAGAAGTGATTGTTAGCAAGACCTGCAGGAGAAATGATAATGCAAATCATGAGGAAGATTTCAGTAGAATACATTCCAGTAGAATCCACTGTTTACCACTGCCTTCTCTTTCTGGATCTGCCCCTGGTATTGTCAGATGGTTTCCCAGTCTGGCCCTAGGCATCCTGGTCAAGGCTGTAAGCAATCCAGTCTGTAGCTGTCTCCTTCAGATTTTGCTGGACCCCTGTTCTGCCCTTCTGTGTTTCTATCAGCCCTGGGTCCATGAGTAGTTCCTTTAATGACCTGAGAGGGCTGCTAGTACCTTCTTCACCTGCCTCCAGAGAGGGCCTCAGGTGAGTTCGCATGGGTGGGAACCCTGGGTCACCCCTGGGAGACACTACGCAGTCTTCAGGGAGATGGTGGTAGTGTTTCCCCATCCCCTCATCACACAGCTTGGTTTGTCCCAGATTCTTTCCAATAATGTATGGCTTTTGTTAATTTGCTAACTCTTTCCTGTAAGAAGCCTATCTGTATAAAAGGGGAAGTTCTTTCCTGCTTTGCTCAGGCAGCTGCTCTGTCTGGACCCTGAGGCCGTCGAGGCCCTAAACCACCTTTGTGGTGCATGTCTCTGTTCTCTCTGCTCTACTGGGTTTAATGGACCTGGACCTGAGGATTGGTGTAACTTGTAGTATCTGGTTAAGGGCTCTGTGAGAGCTTTTTCTTCGTTCCCCTGTGGAAATGTGCCCAAGAGGATGCTCCTGAACCTGGTCTCACTGATGTGTGGAGCATGTAACCCTGCAGGTGGGGATTGGACTCACCTGTATGTGAGGGGATCTGACTGGCTGCAGCAAATCTCAGGTGTTCAGCTTTTGGCTTTCCAGAACTCAGCTTGCTGCTCTTGCAGGAGGATTTGTCCTGAATTCTCTACTCTGAATAGCACCCTTTACATGGGCCATATGGGGTGGAACCCACAGACACTTAAGTTTGACTCTGTCCCTCTTAATTCTCTGTCAGCATGCTGCTGCACCCATTTGCACACACATGCAAGCTCTGGGCCCCTGCCAAACCTTAGGTATTGCCTCTGTTGCCCTTTTAAAAGAGTTTCTGTGTGGCCCACATGCTCCATTACCAAACTCTGGGGGGTGGTCCATTCTACTCACAACCCCTCTCCACACAAATTGCAGAATCTGTCACTGGCAGGGTTGTCCACTGTCTGTCAGAACCTCTGACAATTTTAAGTAGTTTCTCTCTGGATCTTTCCCAGAAGGTGTCGGGAAGAGTCCCGCAAACTATACTGTAACACAGGGTTTTGATGGCGTGTTGTTCCTGCCCCCTCCAGAGATTTTCAGCCTTGGGTGTTCCTGGTCCCGCTGCACTGTTTCTGGAGCAAGCAACTCTCTGGACTTCTCTCTCTGCCACTGGTGTTCATGGCTCCTGTGCTGATCTGCAGCCACCCTGGCTCAGTGCCACCAAAAGTGCTGGTTTGATTTACAGTGGTAGCACTTGCCACTTGGAGAGCTTGCACTGCCTGCTCCTGGGTGTTCTGAAGGTGGGCAGGCTTTTGCCCACTCCTGCACACTCCTTGCATTCTCATCCATGTACATGCTCTGTCGGTTAGGATCTCACTCACTCTCCACCAGATACTTGAGTTGAATACTCTGTGGTTAGGCTGCAAGACTGGTCTGGGTCTGGAGCAAGTGGGCGGAGCTTCCAGCTACACCTCAGGCATCTTGGTTCCCCTCAATACGGACTTTCATCCAGAGTTTTTTTTATGTTACTTTCCATTAGATAGTAGGTGCTTTTGGCAGCCTATCCCAAATAATCTGGTTTAAGATTTTAAAAAATAATACAGTCAATTCAGCATCATCAAAACCAGCTTCTGGACCAAATTTTCTAGGAAAAATTACTCCATGTGCTACTTTATATTATGTGCAAGATGCACAGTGACTGCTTTCTTGAATAATTTCATTCTTTCCTCACAAAGATCTTCAATAAGAAAAATTATATCAGCCCTGGCTGGCATAGCTCAGTGGATTGAGCTCGGGCTGCGAATCAAAGTGTCGCAGGTTCGATTCCCAGCCAGGGTACATACCTGGGTTGCAGGCCATGACCCCCAGCAACCGCACATTGATATTTCTCTCTCTCTCTCTCTCTCCCCCTCCCTTCCCTCTCTAAAAATAAATAAGTAAATTAAAAAAAAATTATATCCAGTATCCAAGATGGCAGCAGAATAGGTGGAAGATACATTCACCTCCTCCCAGGATCAAATAGGAATTACAACTAAAATATAGCTCAATTATCCTGAATAACAAGCTGAGCAGTAGTTGAACAGGAGTCTTATAACCATGCATTTACAGATGAAGCCACATTGAGACTGGTAGGAAGGGCATAGGTATGAAAATGGCTGGCTCCACTTCCATAAGCAGTAATTTCGAATCCAGGGGCATAGTTCAACTATAAAGGTCTTCACTAAGGAACATGGGGTCTCAACTTCATTCTGAACTCCCAGCCTAGAGCACTGGAACTAGGAAGAGGAGCCCGCATATCATCTGGCTGTGAAAATCAGTGGGATTCTGACCTCCGGGGAAACATGGGAGTATTCTTTAATCCTAGGCACCCTATTATAGGCCTAGCATGCAGAATCTCATTTGCAGCCATGCACCCTGGGCTCCACCAGAAGGAGAGCAGCACAAAGCAGATTAAAGTAATGTGCAGAGAGACTGGGTTGTGTGGCTCTGGAAAAAGCTGAAGGGATAGCTTCCAGGGTCCCTGTGCTGAGACCCTCTCACATAATTCTCATAGTGGTCATTCTTCTTGAGTAGGGTATTCCCTTCCAGACACTGTCAGCCTGGGAGACTACCACAGTCCCACCCTCCTGACTCCCTTTCACCCTGCCCCGTGGAGCTCAAGCCCTGTGGAGGAGTAAGCTTCCTGAGTCTCAGATGTAGAGGTCTAGGCACACTAGGATTGTAAGACATAGAGTTGTGTTGCTTTGGGGTAGGGCTATTTCTCTTTCTCTTCCCATGAGCCTGGCTGGTATCATACCACATCCCCATGGGAGATCCACTAGCCCCTCACACCCAACTCCTGACAGCTCTGCCCCACAGAGCTAGGGCTGTTGAGGAGATCTGGCTAGAGTCAGGGACCACCTAAGTTGTGTAGCTCGAGGGCAGGGGCCATTTTTCTTTTGCATGCCTCTCCTTGCACACGCAGACCCAGTAGAGGCAAACATAAACTATGAGTAGCTTTGTAGATCCAAGTAGATAGCCCAGGGTCAATCACTGGCAGTGTCTGACATTGATCTGCATCGGAGTCCCTCTCAACTGGCCTTAGAACCAACACACCTGCTCTAACCATATCAGAGCAGGAACCAATTAGCTACACAATCAGCACATCCAAAGGGAGATCTCTGTAGGCACCAGACCTGCTGAGGCAAATTCTGCTTCATGTGGCCAGGACCTGCACATTAGTTCATACTTTGTGGTTAGGGTTGATCCTCACAGCTAGCCAGCCACAAGTTGATACCACTCTCTGAGGAACAAATGGCGGTAAAGACTCGTCTAAGCAGGAGGGTTCACATAATGAATGTGAGGGGTATTTCTGGAGTACCTTGTTCCAGTGATAAGCGAGATTGTGCTACTGAGCCCCACAGGACACATACTACATAAGGCCACAATACAAAGACTAGGGGGATCTACCTAATACACAGAAACAAATACGGAAGACAAAGAAACATTTCCCAAATGAAAGGGCAGGAAAAAATAACCAGAAAAAGAACTAAGTGAAAGGGAGACAAGCAATCTACCAGATACAGAGTTAAAAACAATGGTTATAAGGATGCTCAAGGAACTTAGGGGAAGAACAGATGAACTCAGCAAGTGCTTAAGCAAGGGGATTGTAAGCACAAAAGGGGGTATAGAAACCAACAAAAAGAACTTGTCAAATATGAAGAATATAATGATCTGAAATGAATAATACAGTAGAAGGAATAAATAGTAAGTTAGATGAAGTAGAGGATCAAAACAATGATATGAAAGAAAAGGTAGCAGAAAACACCAAATCAACCCAGTGGGAGAAAAAAAAGAATTGAAAAAAAAAAAGAGGATCAGCTAAGGGATCCCTGGGACAACATGAAATGGAAGAAGTCTGCATTTTAGGGGTACCAGAAGAAGAGAGAGAGCAAGGAATTGAGAATCTACTTGAAGATATAATGACTGAAGAGTCCCCTAACTAGGGGAAGGAAAAAAAATACACAAATCCAGGAAGTACAAAATCCCAAACAGGATGAAACTAAAGCAGCCCACAACAAACACTTTATAATTAAAATTGCAAAGGTTAAAGACCATCTTAAAAGCAGCAAATGAAAAACAGTTATCTATGAGGGAACTCCCATAAGACTGTCATTTGGTTTTTAAAAAGAAACATCAGGCCAGAAGGGATTAGTAAGAAATATTCAAAGTGAAGAAAAGCAAGGACGTATAACCAAAACTGCTCTCTGCAGCAAGGTTAATACTTAAAAGTGAAGGAGAAATAAAGAGCTTTCAAGAAAAGAAAGAGGTGAAGGAGTTCATCTAATATTACAAGAAATATTATAGGTACTTTTTTTAGGAAGTAGAAAAGAAAAAAACAAGAAGAGGAACATAGCTATAAAGGATAAAATGGCAATAAATACATACCTGTCAACAACCACATTAATATATTCAATAAATGGCTTAAATTCTCCCATCAAAAGACACAGAGCAGTTGGATGGATAAGAAAATAAGTCCCATATATATGCTGTCTACAAACAACCCACCTCAGAATGAAAAGATGCTGACTAAAAGTAAAGGAATGGAAAAATATAGTTTATGCTAATGGAAATGAAAAAAAAAAAAAGCTGGGGTAGCAATAGTTACATCAGAAAACTTGGACTTTAAAACAAACACCATATAAAAGACAAAGAAGGACAGGTTATACCCTTTTAAACAACTATGCACCCAACATAGATAGGAGCACCTATATACATTACAAAGTCTTGATGGACATAAAGGGTGAAATCTATAGTAATACAGTCATAGTGAGGCATTTTAACATCACATTGACATTAATGGATAGATCTTCCAGACAGAAAAATCAACAGGAATAAATGGCCTGAGACTACACACTAAATCAAATGGATTTGATTGGTATCTTCAGAGCATTTCTCTAGGAGACCATCCTGTGTGGGGTGGGCCTAGCTCCCACTCAGAGATTTACAGGACCCACGCCCATGTATAGGTTCTCTTGTGGGGAATCAGGCCTGCATTGTACCTAGGCTGCTTTGAGATTTGCTTTTGCTAAAACTCCCTCACCCTGAATTGAGACAGGAAGTGCTTATGTAACTTCCTAAGGTCTGTGCTAAACCTCCCCAGTATGGAGTGTAACTGGTTCAACCATTTGCAAATATACTTCTTCTGTGATGTGATTAGTGACATCATCTCCTTTGTTTTCTGTAAAAGGTAACCACCTAAAGCGAACCTGCGCATAGTAAATGAGGACCATCATGTAATGTGCCCAGAAAATAAATAAAGGGTGGCCACAGCAAGGGCCAAGATTTTTTCTCCTCTTGAGAGAAAAGCCATGCTGTCCCTTTTCCTCCACAGGACTCAGTAGTCCATGTGAATTTCTTGTATCTATCCACAATGTGGTGGACCCCACAAGATAGGGTCCGCATCAATTTCACCTGAAAGCAGCAGAATGTACAGTCTTTTCAAGTTCACAAGGACCACTTTCTAGGATAGACCCCATTTTAAGCTACAAAACAAGTCTTAGTAAGAAGATTGAGTCACTTTAAGGTTGAAATCATATCAAGCATTTTCTCTGACCACAATTGTATGAAAGTAGAAGCCATTTACAAGGAAAAAAAAACTGAAAAACAAACACACGGAGGTTCATATCATATTACTAAATTAAGAATGGATTAACAATGAGATCAATGAAGAAATTAAAAGATACATTGGAACAAATAAAAACAGGAAGTCAACAATCCAAAATCTATGGGGACACAGCAAAAGCAATCTTAAGAGGGAAATTCCCAGCATTGCATGCCTACCTCAAGAAACAAAAAAAAATCTCAAATAAACAATCTAACCTTACAGTTTAAGTATCTAGAAAAAGAAAAACAAACAAATCTCTGAGTAGAAGGAAATAATGAAGATCAGAGCAGAAATAAATGCAATAGAATCTAAAAACACGATATACAAGAACAGTGAAACTAAGAACTATCTTTTTGAAAAGATAAAAAAGATTGATACATCTTTAACCAGATTCATCAAGAAAAAAGAGAACAACCCAAATAAATAAAATTACCAATGAAAGATGAGAAGTATCAACTGACATCAGAGAAATACAAAGGATTATTAGAAAATAATTGAGCAATATATTTCAACAAACTTCTAGAAATATATAATCTCCCAAAATTGAATCAAGAAGAAACAGAAAATCTGAACAGATTGGTTACAACTAAAATCAAAGTAGTGATTTTAAAACTTCCCAATAAACAAAATTCTTGAGTGGATGCCTGTTGGGAACTGCCCTGCCTGATATCAGAAGCTGTAACCCCCCACCAAGGCTAAGGCTTGGGAACACCCTTGAACCATAAGCCTGCAAGGAGACAAAAGCTTACCTCCCTGGCAGGAGCACCGCTTCTGCTCCTTTTACTTCACCCTGCCTGGCCCCCAATGCTTGGTCAGTTAGCCAATGACAGGTAAGATTCCCCAAGGGGGGAATGACCTAACACAGGCACAATCACGTGGAAGGCCCCTAAGGAAGGACTTTGGGGACTACAGCAAAAGGGGGTGATGGACCTTTGCCCCTTGGCTTTGACAAAGCCTGAGTCCTCATTGTCTGTGAGAAAATCTCCTAATCTCTTGGCTTCATCACTTCCCTTGCTCTGCCTAAGACTGAAACAATGACAGGGTGATGCAGTCCTATGCTGGAAAGGGCAGGTTCCCTGAGTGATCAGGCCTAAGAAAGAATATATAAAGTCCTGTGAAACCTGCTTTGTTTAGAATGCTTTCAATTAAATGATAAGGGTCCAAGGAAGAAGTAAGTTTGTTCCTTAAAGTTTTTTACAGCTCTTTAGCTATCTGACCCTGACTCAAAATAGGCCCTCAGAGTTCCTTGTTATTTGATCCTTACTTCCGGGCAATGAGTAATGAACTTTACCCGAATTCCTGTGTAAATGAGCCCATTGAGGAAAAGGCTCTTGGTCCTTCTCCTTCGAGAGATAGGCCACCTTTCCTCCCCAAGCAGATCATGTCTTGGTAGACTTATTCTCACCTGTGGCAGATGGGGGGGCCCTGCGGGTGGAGTCCCCTCCCCCCCCCCACCATAGATGCCTTCACAAGTGAATTTACCAAACATTCAAAAAGAACTAATACCTATCCTTCTCAAACTATTCCAGGAAATTTAGCAGGAGGAAAGTCTCTCAAAGTTCATTTTACTATATTCTAATTTACTTTTTTATTTTTTTGGTGTGTGTGTAGAAGCTTTGGGGAGAGATCAGAGAGAGTAGACACAGGGAACCCGGTTCTGTGTCAGCCCCAAACCCAACAGCCAATGCTCAGGCATACCTCTCCCTTCCAAGCAGCAGCAGCTTGAGGGGAAACAAAAGCCAAGTCCCCAAGAGAGACTTTCCCCTGGCTCTCTGTTGCTTAAGTATGACTGTGGAGTGCAGAGAAACTAAATTAGTAACTGAAGGAGACAGCCACAGGCATAAATCCCTGGCAAAGTAGGGGCAGAGTGGACTAGAGATGTTTGAGGAGAGATGGGATGGAAGCATGGAGGAGAGATCTGAGAGATCTGCCCCTGGGATCCTGGTACTGAGTTCCATTATTCCAATTTAAAAAGCATCTAAAGACATTACAAACAAAGAAAGTTATAGGCCAATATCCTTGATAAACATATAAGTAACATCTTTAATAAAATATTATCAAACTGAATTCAGCAATACATATACCATGATCAAGTGGGATTTATTCTTGGGATACAAGGTTGGTATAATATCTATAAAGAATTTAATGTGATATACCATATAAACAAAACGAAGGATAAAAATAATATGATCATAACAATAGATGCAGAAAAGCATTTGACAAAGTCCAGCACCCATTTGTGATGTAAACTCTCAGCAATGTGGTAATAGAAGGAACATACCTTAATATAATAAAGACCAAAAATGACAAACTCACAGCCAAAACCATACTCAACAGGGAAAAACAAAATATGTTTCCTTTAAGATCAGGAACAAGAAAAGTGTGTACACTTTAACCACTCTTCTACAACTTAGATTGGAAGTCCTAGCTACAGCAATCAGACAAGAAGAAGAAATAAAAGTCATCCAAATTGGAAAGGAAAAAGAAAATGGTCATTATTTGCAGATGACATAATACTGCATATAGAGAACCCTAAGGATTCCATAAAAAAACTGTTGGAACTGAAAATAAGTTTAGGAAAGTAGCAGAATACAAAATAAATATCCAGGATTATTCTAAGAAGACAGTCTGATTTTCAATCTCGTAAAAATGTGCCTAGGAATAAATTTAAGCAAGTAGATAAAAGACCTTTACTCAGAAAATTGTAAGACACTTAAGAAAGAAATTGATGAGTATACAAATAAATTTAAGCAAATGTAATGGTCATGGATAGGAAGAGTTAACATCATTAAAATGTCCATTCTGTCCTGACGGTGTGGGTCAATGAATTGGGTGCCAGCTTGCAAACCCAAGGGTTGCTGGTTTGATTTTTAGTCAGGGCACATTGCAGGCCAGGTCCCTGGTTGGGGACACGTGAGACGCAACCACACATTGGTATTTCTCTCCCTCACTTTCTCCCTTGCTTCCCCCTTCTTTAAAAATAAGTAGATAAATAAAATCTTTAAAAAAGAATAACCATTTCAAAAAATGTCCATTTTACCCAATAATTCTTATCAAATTTCTAATACTGTATTGCACAGAAGTAGTACAAATAACACAAAAATTTATATGTAATACAACAGACCCAAAATAGTGACAGTAATACTGAAAAAGAAAAGCAAAGTTGGAAGAAACATGCTACCAGATACGAAACTATACTACATGGCCATGGTAATCAAAACAGTATGGTATTGGCATAAAAACAGACATATAGATCAGTGGCACAATATAGAGAGCCTAGAAATAAACCCACACCTACATGGTCAATTAATTTATGACAAGGGAGGAAAGAACCTACAGTCAGGTAAATACAGTTTATTCTATAAATGGTGTTGGGAAAATTGGACAGATACATTAAAAAACATTAAACCAAATTTCTTTTTCACAATATATACAGTATAAACTCAAAATGGATTAAAGATTTAAATGTGAGACTTGAAACTATAAAAACACTAGAAGAAAAACTAAGCAATAAAATATCAGACATTTCTCTTAGCAACCCTTTTTTTCTTTTTTCTGTATCTTCTCAGGCAAGGGGACAAAAGAAATAGTAAACAAAATGTGACTACAAAGTAAAAAGTTTTGCACAGCCTAGGAAAATATCAACAAAATAAAAAGACAACCCACAGAATGGGAGAACACATTCATTCACACATCTGATAAGGTGTTAATATTCAAAATTTATGAAGAATTATAAAACTCAACACTAAAAAAACAAACAACTTCATTAGAAAATGGGCAAAGGACCTGAACAGACACTTCTCCATAGAGGACCTACAGATGGCCAACAGACATATGAAAATATGCTCAACCTAACTAATCAGAGAAATAGAAATTAAAACCACAATGAGATGTCACCTCACATAGGTCTAAATGGCCATAATCAATAATAAATAACAAGTGTTGGCAAGGATGTGGAGAAAAGGGAACCCTCACACATTGTTGCTGGGAAGGCAGATTGTTGCAGCCACTGTGGAAAACAGTATGGAAATTTTTCAAAAAATTAAAAATGGAACTTCTTTTTAACCCTGTGATTCCAGTTCTGGATATTGAGCTGATGAAATCCAAGTCACTAATTCAAAAGCATATATGCACCCCCTTGTCATTAGTCTTATTTACAGTAGTCATGCTATGGAAGCAACCCAAGTGCTCATCAATAGATGAGTGGATAAAAACGTGGTGGTACATAATATATAATGAAATATTACATGGTAATAAAAAAGAGTGAAATCTTACCATTTTGCTACAGCAGAGACCTAGAGGATATTATGCCAAGTGAAATAAGTCAGTCAGAGAAAGACAAGTTTCATATGATTTCACTTACATGTGAACTCTAAAGAACAATTTAAATGAACAAACAAAGCAGAACCAGATTCATAGATACAAAGAACAGACTGATGTTTGCTAGAGGGGAGGGGGTTTGGATGAATGGGTGAAAAAGTTGAGATTAAGAATACAAATTGGTATTTACAAAATAGTCATGGTGATTTAAAGTACAACATAGGAATATAGTCAATAATAGTGTAATAATCATATATGGTGACAGATGTGTATTGAAAATATTAGGGGAACATTTTGTAAAGTATATAATTGTGTAACACTCGTGATTAATAAAAATAATATTTAATGTAAACTGTAATTGATAAAAATAATTTATAGACAATTTTTAAATTAATTTATTTTTAATTTTTATGCTATAATAGTTTCTCCATTTTCTCTCTTTCCCTACCTCCTCCCAGCCCTACTCTCTCTCCTCCCTAAGTCCATCACCATATTGTTGACCATGTCCATGGGTTGTGCATGAATGTTCTTTGGTTGATCCCTTCACCACCTTTCATCCCATCTACCCCCATCCTTCTAGCAGCCATTAGTCTGTTTCATGTATCTAAGCTTCTATTACTGTTTTGTTCCTTAGTTTATTGTGTTCATTAGACTCCACATACAAGTGAAACGGTTTTTGAAATATACAAAAAATTTAAGACTGTTTCTATTATCTGTCTTGCTATTGCCTTCATACCCTGTATCAGTAACCGAGTGTTAGAAAATTCTAGATATGTTGATTTGAAGTGAGAACTGATTTTAAAGAACCTTAGGAAACCTTGGAGCCTTAAAACTTTCTATGGAATTGGAAAATTTTGGCCTGTATCTGGGATGACTAGAAATCAGTACATTATATTGTTTTCAAGTCTACTCCAGAATTCAGTATGAGGGGTAGTATTTATAAATGGGTCCCCAAAATGGCTTATTTCCTATGAAAGTGTTCAAATTTAAAGAGGTAGTATGTGAAATTAGGGATTTCAGAATAATTGATCACTTGTTATAGTTTCATTCCATATATGACACTGTTCTTGAGTTTCAAGCAGTATGTGCCCCATTGCCTTTTGGCTCAGCCAGCTCTAACACTCTAGGGTGAACTGAACTGTTAGTGGTAGGAAACAGTGCTCTATATTTGTCACAGTGTGCTAGCACAAACCCAAAGTCAGTAACTGCTTGACATTCCAGCCAACAGTCTCATGGCCGTGAGTTAAACTTCATGGAATGTCTATTTCCAGTGGATGATAAAGTCATTTAGCAATGGTTTCCTTTTGTGGAAGAATATATTTTAAAACATTAAGTTTCTCTAGGTAGGCTTGAAGTTTATGTTTTTGTTTTTTTTTAAGCAGACATACTATCAATTGTATTCACTTCATTTAGAAAAGAGAAAATATAGATAAATCAGCATGGTAACTTACAAGGGTGATGCAGGCAGTTCCAGTTTTTCCTTTTTCCCATTAGATCATCTGATATATTGAATTGCTGCAGAACTTCTATAGGTTGTCCTGGGGTTTTATATTTATTCAGTTCAATAATTAGGACATGATCAAACCAGGTTAGCATGCTGAGAAACTCAAAAAACAGAGTATCCGGGAAGCAATAAAAACTTCCAGAAACAATGGGAATTCCAGACTACCCTCTTATTTCTTGTCTTCACATCTGCTCAGTATTCTCTGGCCCTGTATTTTACATCTTCACCCCTCAGTTCTTCAGGTATGGTCACACTTTACATTTGAAACTTCTCTAACCAGAGGAACTAAACTCTGAACCCCACCATGCTCTTTTGTTTTTACATGCTTCCAATGTGCTAACCTGTGCCATTTCCTTGGGGCATCTTATCCCTTGACCAATCAATAATTTTCAGCCTGGAAAACACTTCTTTCCAAAGAAAGCAGGTTTATCATGACTAGAATGTGAAGAAAATCATGTAATTTCTGTGTGGTCTCCCTAGGAGTGAAACTTGTCACCCTTGAATAAGCACAACTCTCAGAAAGCATTTTTCTCTCAGGAATAATAAAATTTGGTCTCCACTATGGAAAGACTTAATGTTGGCTTTATTCTTTTAAAACTATAGATATTTGCCTTTGCTTCCCTTTCCCTATAATTTCACAGAGACAATTATTTTAATTCTTCCTGAGGCTTGACACCCCAGTAATGAGTGTTTGTGGCCCAATTTGTTGCTTTTTTAAAAAGTCCTCACCTGAGGATATGTTTACTGATTTCAGAGAGACCTAGTAAGGGGCTGAGGGGGTGGTTGGAGACAGAGAAACACTGATATGAGACACATAGATTGGTTGTCTCCTCCATGTGCCCTGACCAGGGATTGAGCCTACAACCTCTTGGTGCACAGGGCAATGCTCCAACCAACTGAGCCACCCAGCCACAGGGCCAATTTGATACCTTTGATTTGAGTTTTCTATGTGATGCAAAGCTTGCTAGCTGGGTGTGTTGTGCATGGCCTGTTGTTACTTTTCTTTCAGGGTATAGAGAGTGAGGCAACCAAGGGGGAAAAGTGAGAGAGAAGTGATTTGCAGAGTCATGAGGACCCAAGCACTGGACTCTAAAGTCTTAGAATACACTAGGTAGTTCTTTTTATGCAGAACCTAGTATATTAGTAATTATTTAATAATAATGATATTTATTGAGTCCCTACCTTTTATCAACAACTATTCGATGCATCTTCTACTGTGGCTGTCACCTCAAATTGAAATTATTTCACTTCATTAATCATTGAATGAAGCATTTTACATTCTGATTATCCATAATCTCATTTTCCCACCTTGCATGTTCAGTTACTCTTACAACTGTTGTTTTTTTTTTTTTTTTTTTTTTACTTCACAGGATTTCTTGTGCACTGACACCTTTCCCTTGGCCCTATTCACAACCTCCTCTTATCTTAACTGTCTTGTTCCATATTCAGATAGTCCATGGTTCATTGCTCTATAGTATTTTGCATAATTTTCTAATCATTCTAAATTTGTGTTTTTTGTCATATGCATATGATAAAACCCTAATCCTAGTGAATGTAAATATTCATTCTATGTAACAGAGAGACAAAGGGAGAAAGTGACTCAGCTGGGCTCTTAACACTTTAGCATTCATTCCAGTTGTTTATCTGGTTACTCTGCTCTCCCCCTGTCTTCAATGATGCATTAGAATTTCTCTACTCTTTTCAGTTTTCTTGTCTCATGTTTACCAGCCCCACTCTAGGTTGACAGCATCACTCCTTCCTTCATCAGAAAGTAGAAGCATGCGATGGGAACTTCCTCAGCTTCACACCACTAAACTTACTTGGGGACCTGTGTCTGTGTTGTGCTCAATCTGTATTCTCAGTCCCTTGCTCCTTTTTGCCCTTTACAGCCAGACTTCTCAAACAGTGTTTGCGTGTACTTTCATCATTTCCTTAACTGTTTACATAGTCCTTTATCCACTTCAAACTGCATTCTGCCTACATTGTGACATGAGGGCAACATGTGAGTATTCTTTATTTCCCATGGTATTCTGACAAACTCTTCTGCCTGGACTTCAAATGGGATGACCTTCAGACACCTCCTTGGCTCCCTTGTCTTCCTGATCTGCAGCATAAACTCCCTTTCTAAATGACCTCATCTATATGATGGTTTTAGTAATATGTTACATGCAAATGACTCCCAGGTTTTATCTACGGTTCTGACTTTCATCTGGTCCCTAGCTCCTACTCATTTGAAATTTCCTCTGGAATATCTCAAAAATTCCTCAGAAACTGAAATACTGTGTCTATGACACCTTCTTCCCCTTTAGCCTTCACCTCTCTACCATCATATTCCAGTCATTACCAACCTCAGTGTATTTTAATGCCTAAATATTTCTTTACTCTATTTTCTTCCATTTCTGTTGTTCAGGGCCTAATATTATGTTCAGGACCAACATCTTTTTAAAAAACTAAACTTAAAAAATTGAGTTAATTTAAATTCACATGTATTTTAAGACGTAATAGAGACAGAGTGTGCGTACCTTTTATCCACTTTACTCCAATGGACAACATCTTCTAAAACTAGAGTATAATATCACAGTTTGGATATTGACATTGATATAGTCAGGATATAGAAAATTAGCATTGCCATAAAGATGCTTTTTCTTTTTCTTTTTTAAAAATGATCTTTAGAGAAGTTTTAGCTTCACAGAAAAATTGAACAAAAGATTCAGGTATTTCCTAATGTTTAGACCCCTCCCTTTACAACATGTAAAGTCTCCCCTGCTTATCAACATCTCAAATGTACCCCCCCTCAGCCTGGAGTGGTATATTTGTTACAGTTTGATGAACCTACATTGACACAAAATAATCTCATCCAGAGTCCATAGTTTACCTTAGGGTTCACTGTTGGTGTGCATTGCATAAGTTTGGACAAATATTTAATGGCATGTATCCATCATTATGGCATGACACTGAATATTTTCAGTGCCCTAAAAATCCTATGTGCTCTACTTTTCCAGGTGTCAGGATGGTTGGGATCATACAACAGATAGCCTTTTCAGATTGGTTTATTTCACTAGTAGTTATTCATTTTAAGGTTCCTCCATGTCTTTTTATGGCTTGGTAGTTCATTTTTTTAGTGCTGGATAATATTCCATTGCCTGGATGTATCACAGTTTATTCATTCGCCTGCTAAAGAGTATCCTCTTATTCAATGGTCACTTGGCCACACCCTTAATGTTTTCTTCTGAGCACACATTCTCATTTTTTACAACATAGATAGGATGGGTATTTTCCAAATCGTTGGTTTCTGTTTTCTTTCTGCTCAATAATTTTATCTTTGAGTTATTTTTATTTTTTCACATTGTACTATAAGTGGTCAGGATGAGCCAATTTCACCTTCAATACATTGTTTAGAAAGCCTTCAGCTAAATATCCAGTTTCATCACTTGCAAGTTCTACCTTCCACAGAATACTAGAACATGAGCACAGTTCAGGCAAGTTTTTTTGCCACTTTATGAAAAGGACAACTTTTCCTTCAGTTTTCAATTGCATATTCCTCATTTCCATCTGAGACTCATCAAAATGATCTTTATCATCTGTATTTCTACCAACATTCTGTTCAGGATGACTTAGGTGTGCTTTAAGAAGACTAAGGCTCCCTTTACAGCACTTCTCTTTTCTTTCTGAGCTCTCAGCAGAATTCGTCTTAATGGTTTGTTCCTATTCTTTTCTATCATGTACTTTAAAACTCTTCCATTTCTCTACACATTAGCCGGTTCTAAAGATACTTCCACATTTTTCAGTATTTTTTACAGCAGCATCCCTCTTCTCAGTACCAATTTCTTTGTCCATTCAGGTTGCTATAACAGAATACCATAGACTGGGTGGCTTAAACAATTAACATTTACTTCTTACAATTGTCAAGGTTAGGAAGTTCAAGATCAAGGCACTAGCAGATTTGGTGTCTGGTGAGTACCTACTTCCTCATTAATAGATGGCTGTGTTCTTGCTCCTAACACCATCACTTTGGGGATAGGATTTCAACATAAGAAGTTTGGGAAACAGAAACATTTCAGTCTAAAGCACAAATGTAGGCTTTTTAGAGAATTGTTATTTGAAAATACACTTATTAAATAAATACTGCAGCAACAAAACTGGGAACAAATAAGTATTTAAAGTACTCATAACCAAACTATCATTTCTATAAATCTAGTGGGTTATCTTTAGTCTAATTATATTCTGGTAGCTCAGCTGCTCTTCAGTCTTCACTTTTCTGTAATCATTAACTGGTTATCTCTGCTTATGTTTTGAAAAATAATATTTTGGTAAAGATGTATTTTATGGTATGCTTCAAGCTTAAGGAAGAAACAGGTATTTCTTTATTAATTAAAAGGAAATAACCCCCCAAATGTAAACTTGTTGAACGTGTCACTAATTCAAAATTTTGAAAGTTTTTCTTTATTCCTTTTTATTTACACACTATTTATTTAAAATACTATTATTCCCCAATTGAATTATCTTAGCATTCTTGTTGAAAATGCATTAACAACAGAGATCTGAGTCTATTTATGAACTCTCAATCCTATTCCATTGAATTATATGCCCATCCTTATGGCAATACCCCACTATTTTGATCACTGTACTTTTGTAGTAAGTTTTGAAAACTGGAAGTATGAGTACTCCAAATTGTTCTTCTTTTTTGAGATTGTCTCAAAATTTTCTTACACCTGGCAATACACATTGTTGCTTGATATGGCTTATCCACTCCCCAATGCGTTCTTCCCTTGCAAAAAGAGAGAGAGCAAACAAACAACCTGTGTACTTTCATAGTTATCAATGGTTTCTTGAGACATCTCTGCTCAAAATCCTTTGTGTCTCACTCACAGCTCTATTTCAGAATCCCTTTCAGTAGTTCGATAACCACTAATGCCTTATGTATAACATTAACTTTGCTTTTGTTCTGTGGACAAGGAAAAATAAATGTTTAAATGTTTGAAATAGTGCATGTGGTATCTTTTTAGTAGAATTCATTACCAAGTCAAACAAAAATGTAATTAGAATTTAAAAACAACCTCTGTTATAGTGTTTTTTCTTGAGATTCATTTTAACCAAATTTCTGTTACATGGAAGCACCCATTTGATTGATTCATTAACAATTTATAACCATTTTTAACTGCCTACCATTTTTTAGATACCATGTTAGTCCTAGTAGGAAGAATAAAAGAAAAAATACAATCTACCAGCTCCAGTTTACCAGTACTGCACAACTTTCAGTGATGATGGAAATGTTTTCCATCTGTATTATCTAATATGGTGGCCACTGGCCAGATGTGGCTATTGAATGCTTGACATGTAGCTACTGTGTCTGTGGAATTAACTGTTAAGTTAATTTTTTATTAACAGTTTTATTGAGAAATAATTTACATACCATACATTTCACCCATCTAAGGTATAGCATTCAATGGTTTTTAATATGTTCACATAACTGTGCTGTCATTACCAAATCAATTTTACTACTTCCATCACTTTGATAAGAAACCCACTATTAGTTATCAGTATTTCTCCACATTTAGACAACTTCCTTAACCCCAGGCAGCCACTAATCTTTCTGTCTCCACAGATATGACTATTTTGGACTTTTCATGTAAATGAAATCGCAATATGTAACTTGTGCAACTAATTTTAGTTTATTTAAATTCAATAGTCACATGTGGTTAGTGGCTACCATAAGAAGCAAGGGAACTGAAAGATCAAGTACTAGATACTTAAGAAATGCTGAAGGCTGAGGAGAAGATAGTCCCGCATAACTGGTCAGAGAGATTGGAAATGAACTCAGAGCCTAGAGATGACAGGTTTCTGAAGGATAGGAGAATAAACAGTACTAAATAATAAAGAGGGGTTAGGGTGGTTGGTAAAGAAGTATAAGCAAGTGGTAATTTTGTATCATTTAGAAGTGGAGGTAAGGGAGAATATTTCAAGATCGCCTGACAGGAGTGTCAGGATTGATGGGAATTTTGTTTTGTTGTTGTTAATGTTTTTAGTGTAGGCATGACCCTGTAAGTAGGCAAAAGACAAGGATCTAGTGGAAGCAGAGAGATTCAAGATGTTTGAGCAGGGTTCTGGAAGATGTTAAGGTAATAGCAAGGTCATTAGCATAGGCGAAAGCCCTGATAAAAAAGATAGAGGTCATGTTTCTCAGAGGCAGGAGTAAATGAAGAAAAAGTAGACAAAGATACAGAGCAATTTCTACATAGAAAAGAAGGAAACTAAAGGAACTTACTTATTTAAGGTAAGTGAGAACAAGTCTTTCTTAAGGTAAAGTTTGGCCCCTCCAAACTGTACAAGGGAGTCCTGAGAAGTTCTCCAGAGGTGTTGAGACTATGGGACATAGGAATGTTAATTACTTATAAGTGTTGCTGTCCAAATGAATATGTCTTTAAAATGGGACAGACATTTTCAGGTACATAAGTCACAAGAAGTCCAGGATCCAGATATGTCCATTTTTACTTACTGAAGAGTGAAAAGTGCCCAAAAGTTCACACCTGAGGATTATACAGATAAAATATAGCTTCACAAGTTCACTCATCCATCCACTTTCCTTCCTCTTTCCCTTTCTCCCTGCTTTCCTTTTCTTCCCCTCTATTCTTATAGTTTGTAGAAAACAATGTACACTCTTGCTTTTCCCTACAAGAATAAATGGAAACAAGACACAAAACTTTGTGAAAATACAACATAAATCCAATTGTAATGAAATTTCATATTATGAGTTGTAATAAAATTCCAGTATTTTCTTATTTTTATAATTTTTTGCTCCCTGTCCCCGATGTAATAGCAGTGGAAGAGCCTGAAAATCTCAAATGAAAGCAACTATGCAAATATATAAGTGAAAAATTTACTAATTGGTTGATAGTGACATTTTGAACAAGCTTTCTTTATACAAGTTTGGTGATTAAACTGACTTCTGTGGTATTCTCAATATATAAAAATTATATACTTATGTATTTTTATTTTAGGCTTTTAAACCCAAAGATGGATATCTTGTAGTTGGAGCAGGAAATAACCAACAGTTTGCTACCATGTGCAAGGTAATTTATAATCATTGGATGAATGGATGATATATGCAACAATTCATTAGAGAAAAGCCAGGAAGGTTAAATTTTGCCAAGAAACCAATGCTGCTAAGTATATAACGAACTCAAGACCCTCTGTGTTAGACAAGTGTATGCCATTTTCATATTTACACCTTCCAAGTACAGGGTCAGAATCAGCACTCTGATTATATCACTGTTTTTTTTTAGAGTATATGCTATGTATTGGAAATGAAAAAATTATAGTAACTTAAATTATTCTAAAATCTGACCTGTGTACCAGTACTAACAGAAAGGAAACAAACGAAATTAAATTAAGGGGATTTTTTAACATCAATTTTTTTTCTTTCCCCTCCTCTCCTCCCTCTCTCCCTCTACCCCTTAATCTCTCCTCCCTCCTTCCTCCCTATTTTATTCCATCTTTCCCTTATTTATTTTCTGCAGGCATGAGAATAATTTAGGCCCCCCAGTATTAATCTAGCTGTCAAATTCATTGTGTTTATCACTAGTGACATTTACAATTATTTGCAAAGTTAACTTGTGTGATTGAAGTAGGTATTTTTGCTTAGAACTCACTTTTTATATTTTAAGATTCCAGCAAATAAGATTATATTTTAAAAGTGTTGCTCCTCAGCAAGGCCTTAGAATCACTTAAAATAATTTTATGTTGAAGATACTATAAGTTTTTCTAGCATTGCTTAGGCATTTTAAAAATTTTGATGTTTTTGTATTTATCTAAGTTGTATTGGTCTTTTGTTTTATTTAAGGCCTAATGCTAGAAATATTATCCAGATTTCTAAAAATCTTCTCTTTGTAAGCAAAGGCCTCACCTACTGAGGATGTTTTCTGATTGGGAGAGGTTCATTTTTTTGTATTAACCATACTACCATGAGCTTTCCGTTTTGTTAAAGATGCCTGTGAGTTCCTTATAGGAACCTTATTTATTGAAGTTAACTAATTATGTACAAAACTTATTTATTACTATGCCTTTTTTGTATGAGAGGCTAATGAGCAGAGCTGAAAACCACAGCAAAAGGATGGGAAGTACCACAGAGAAGGGGACAAATGGAGATAGTTCAATTGCAAGAAAGGCTGGAACATCTGAGGTGGTAAAGAAGGGAGCTTTTACAATGGTGACTCTGAGTAAGTGTAGAGAAAACTGATTCAAGCATTTGACCTAAGATCAAAGAATCTTTTATTGTGAACGGTCAAGGTTAAAAATATGAAACATACGGAAGCTGTTGCCTATGAAGTCATTTGTATACTCTAGCTCCACAGATGTAAAAGCCAGTTCACTGCTATAAATGAGTACAGATTTTCTTCCTGGGCCATATGTTTTGGAGTTTTTCTCTCTCCAGAAAAGTGGGGATGAGGGAAGAGAAATTACTGGTTGACATATCTTCATGGTTGAAAATGTACTGAATTCTTTTATTGTTGATTCATTACTGATGATTAATTTGAACTTATGAACTCTCTCATAAGTATCCATAAGGACATTTTTGAAAAAATATTTTTATTTCAAAGCAGAATATTTGCCATAAGTTTTAGTACTAGAAATATATGTTATTGTTGTAGTATGTTACAACCCATTGTTTAAAGAGAAGGCTTTGGAGATTGGCATACTTGATCTGTTTTCCCCATGTGTGAGTGAGGAATGATAATTCCGATTATGAAACCATTAAAGCAATATCTATAAAATCTGAGATCTCAAAGAGAAAATTTTATATGTTTAGGATTTTAATGTTATTTACCATTATTTGTGAGGGATTTTGAGCAATCATGCAATCTGATTGGCTTTTCAAAACTTCATAATTATACCCTTACATGTAACTTTGTCCCAAAAAACCTTTTCACCTAAGGAAAAATGACCTGCCATCCTTATTTTGATGCAAAGATTCTTCCCCCTGACATATGTAGTGAGTTTCTTTTAATTATTTTTTACTCATATATTTGTCTGATAGCCGAGAGGCTTATCACTCAAACTGGCTTATAGAAGGTGAGGTCCCAGTTTTGACATTCAGCCCATCAAAATTGTTCTTTTGCTAAGTAAGATCCACCATGAAAAATAAGGTGAATTTACCTCCTGGGGAGAAATGTACCAATGCTGTCTGCCATGAATGAGTAGAATTCACTTAGGCCTAATATCTTCCCCAAATAGAATTTGATATACTGGTTAACTAATACTCCTTGGGGAGGTTCCTACTAGGGAGCTATTATTGTTAGGGATTAGAGTGAGGGCAAGAACATTGAGTTCAATGCTTGGGGCTGGGAACATCTTCCTGCATATAAAGTGAACTTGGGTTTATAGCAAATCTTATTTTATGGTTCTTAACATGATACAGAAGAATAGGGTAGGTGAGCATATGTAAGCTATTTTAAGCTGATTGATACACCAACACTAATGGGTATTTCTATTTGAAGTATATTGACATCCTTTTAAAAGTCATTTATAACTGAAGGTTTTTTTATTGAAGGAAATATCATTGGTTTTTCAACTCCAGCAAGACAGAAAATTCCTTGAGCTCCATTCCAAAGATTTCGACTTTAGTTTGCTGAGATAGGGCCACAGGAAACTTACATTTTAATAAACAACTGTAGTTGATTTGGGGAGAGTAGTATGGCTGTGTGGACATTATAACAATTCCAAGGCCCATTTTCTTTGCCTCAAAACTAGTCAGATGACTTCTGACTGGTTACTTAATCTTTGCTAAGTATCTGTGTCCTCATGATGAAATGAAGATTATAGTACAATACATAACTATAATCATATATAATTTTGGGGGTTTGTAATAGGGTAGATACTGAAAAACTCAGTAACAGCTATGGTTCACAGTGTGCTCTTAAAAGTGACCCTATAAAAACTAGATGTGGAAATTCTGGTTATGGTTGAGATAGAGTAAGCACACTTGCTGGCTTTTCCATGGAACATATTAGTAAAACCTGGAGAGAATACAAGAGCATCTTTAAGAGGACTCTGAAAAGTAAGTAGAAACAGAATTGGGGAAAACACCAAAATTTGAAGTACCTCTAATGTTTACCAGTTTTTCCTTCTAATGTGAACATGGATACAGTGGAACCTGAAACCTGAAAGTGGGCACCAGGGACATAGTCGAACTCAAGGAACTGCCTTACATTCTGGGCTAAGGCACATGAAAGTGAGCTCTATTGTCAGAGAAAGTGTGGAAATCCTTCATTTTTTCTACTTTCCATTTTCTGATACCCAACTCCCCAAGCATTCCTATAGTGGCAGCAGCAGATGAGTAGGAGCCACAAACTCCAAAGAAGGGGCCCTTTCCTCTTTATCACAGAGCTGTGTTCCCAAAGAGAGGGGTGAATACATGGTCTCTGTCCTCCCACTTGGCCTCTGCCCTGAAAGTATGCTTTGGAGTAAGGTAACTGAAGAGAAGCTTCAGGGAACTGAAAAGAGATAGCAGAGAGGGAAAAGCTCTGGAAAACAATCTTTGAAGTTATTTGTGAAGTTTTGCACTCACTGTGAGCTGTGCATACACTGATCTGATCCTTATCCATACACCAAAGATGTTGAGAACTCAGTTAAACAAACAGACTACTGCCCACATTGTGACTTGACCATTAAGTGGGGCACTTGTGGGACAGGTTTGAATAGCACTAACAAAGGCTTTGAAAACTGAACTAACACAAGAACCAAAGCACAAAGAAGGTTTTTTGGAACTTGTAGCCTGTACCTAATCAGGTCAACTGCTTTCTAAAAACAATAGCAACAGAAATTTTCTGTAGAATTTAAGTAAGACTCAGAGGTTTATAATGTAATATTCAAAATGTCCAGGACACCATTCAAAATTACTTAGTATATGAAAAACCAGAACTTGAATGAGAAAAGGCAATCAATAAATGCAAATACCAAAGTGGCACAGATGTTGGATTTAACTTCCAAGAACTTTAAAACAGCCATTACAAAGATGCTCCAGTAGCATCACAGACACTGTTGATATAAATGGAAAAGTAGCAGATCTCATCCAAGGATGGTAGTGTAGGAAGACCCTGAACTCACTTCCTCCCCATGAACACACTGAATCCACACTTGTGGACAGAAAAATCTCTACTGAAGAAGAACTGCAGACTGGCTGAACACCTTCTTCACTGGAAATAAGAGACAGAGGACAACATGGAAAAAGGTAGGAGAGACAGAGGGTATCATGGGAACCCCCAACCCCAATGCATTGACTGGCAGTAGGAGGGATCACTAAAGGGCCTATATGCAGACCTCACCCAACCTGGGGCACAGCAAATACACAGTATCTTAAAGGGATTCTAGGAGGAAATCCATTTACTAACATGAGAACATTTATCAAACAGGAAGGGAACTATGGAAACTCTCTCTGAAGTTAGAGATGCTGAAGAGTACCATTTTTTGCTGCCATTCCACCTTGGTCAAATGGGCACAAACACAATCCAGAAGCTCTAGGCAGCTGGCTAAGGCCATCTCTGTGTGCCCCAGACCCCCACACCAACACCAGTTCTATGGCTTGCCCCTGGATTCCCCATGGTGAATGCTCCCTTCAACTATAGCTCCAGCTTTTGTGCCCTGGACTGACTCAAGCTTCAGCCTGCTCCAACTACAGCTGAAACTGACATGCAAAATCTGTCCTGGCTCTACTTGCCTGCCAGGACTCCCTGTACCTAAGTCAGACTCAACTAAACACCCAGTCAGCCTGCCAAGGCAGCTGTGGTAAGGCTTGACCCTGGGAATCCTATAGCCCACATTTTATCCAGCTTCAGCTCCAGCTCTAACTGGCCTACCAAGACACCTGGTACATGCATTTTACAAAGGAGAAGCTCTACACAAGGTCACTTCTTAGTTACAGAAGTTGCTGTTTTTCCTAAATAAAGGAAGAAATATAGAGATATAACCAAAGTGAGGAGACAGAGAAAAATGTTTCAAATGAAAGACAGAAAAAAACCCCAGAAAAATAACTAAATCAAATGGAGATAAGCTAGCTACCAGATAAAGTGTTCAAAACATTGGTTATAAAAATGCTCAACAGACTCAGGAGGAAAAAGATGAACTCAGTGAGAACTTCAACAAAGAAACAGAAAATATTTTAGAAAATCAGAACTGAAGAATATGATATTGAAATTAAAACACACACTAGAGGAACTCAACAGTAGACTAGATGATGCACAAGACTGAATCAGCGACCTGGAAAATAAGATAGTGGAAATCACCCAATTGGAACATCAAAAAGAAAAAAATAGAAATTAGATAGTTTAAGGGTTCTCAGGGAGAGTAGCAACAAACATTCCAATATTCACTTGGATTCATTTGGAATCTTCAGGATTTTAAAGGGAGAAGAAATAAAGGGATAGAGAACAAATTTTCCTAACCTGGAGTATGAAACATTCAAATCTAGGAAGCACAGAAGAGTTTTCAAGAGAATGAACCCAGTGAAGTCCAGATCAAGACACATTATAATTAAATGCTAAAGGTTTAAGATAAAGAGAGAATCTTAAAAGCAGCAAGAGAAAAGCAGTAGGTATGTACAAGGGAGTTTCCATAAGACTGTCATCTGATTTTTTCAGAAGAAGAAACAATGCCGACCATAAGTGAATTGCACAATATATTCAAAGTGAAGAAAGGGGAAGACACCTACAACTAAGAATACCAGTGAAGGATAACCCAGTGGGGCTATCCTTCATAATTGAAAGAGAAATAGAGAATTGTGCAGATAAGTGAAAGCTAAAGTTCATCACCACTAAACCAGCATTACACAAATGGTTAAAGGGGCTCCTTCAAGCAGAAAAGACCAAAAATAAAAAAGAAGAAAATATAGAAATGAAAAAAAATTCACTGATAAAGGCCATTTAGTAAAGGTAATAGATCAACAATTATAAAACTAGTATGAAGGTGAAAAGACAAAAGTAAGAGCATTTGCAACTCCAGTAATAAATTAAGGAGTAAACAGAAGATATGAAATATGTCAAAAACATAAATGTGAGGTTGAGTAAGTAAATGAAATGCTTCTTGTCAAGATGGCAGCATAGATAGACATGGCTTACCACTTTGCACAACCACATCAAAATTACAACTAAAATACAGAAAAAACATCTCTCAGAACAGTCAGAAATCAAGTTGAATGTAAGTCTGACAATTAAAGAACCACATTCATCCAGACTGGTAGAAGGTGTGCAGATGTGGAACAGTCTGCGCCCACACCCATGTGTGGTAGGTAAAATTTGGGAGGGATATCTCAGGAATGAGGAGTCCCAGCCTCACACCAGGTAACCCAGCTCAGGCTTCCAGTAACAGGAAGAATAGTTCCCCACAACTTATGGCTGCAAAAATGGACTGGGATTGAGTGAGGGGAGAAACTTCTGGAGCCCCAAGCACTTCCTCTTAAAGAACTCACACACTGACTACCTACTCAGACTCCCTCCCTCTGAGCTCTGACACCTGGGTAGCAGCTTGGAAGGCACCAGTGGTGTGCTGGGAGAGACTGAGGTGCCCACTATCAAGGTGAGCAGAGGTCATTGCCCCTGTTCAGGGTCCTTCCCCCACAGAGCCATGAAGATGGCAACTGGGTGCCATATCTGAGACTCTATCAACATGGCCAACAGTTTAACCTGTCTTGGAGATCCATGGAGACTTTACCCCACCCAATTTAAGATCCCACCCAGGCTGCTTTTCCATATGCTTGGCTAGTGTTCCCTCATGTTGCACATCTGAAGTCCTCTCAAATAAGAAACAGCTAGCCTCAATGAGCCCCAGGCCAAGTCCTAGCAGCAGCCAGCTTAGATTCACAGCTTGGCTTCACTTGGGAATCTCCAAGACCACCACAAACAGCTGCCTTCTCAGATTGCTTTACAGGTCTAGTCAAGTGGCCCTAGGCGAAACATGGATGGGGACTGACCTTGGTCTGCACCACGCAGGAAACCCCAGGGTCAGGCACACACGATGGATGGCTACAGACCAAGTTGGAGCATCACAACCCTGCCCCTGCACAGCCGATCCTCCAAAGAGTGTGGAGGTTGTTGGTAGGGGTTCACAGCCAATCCTTGCAGCTGACTGGGTAAATCCCTCCCATAGGTCTGCCAGTAGCAACCAAGGCTCAACCACAAGAGGAGGGTGTATTCAGCCCACAAAAAGGGATGCCTCAAGTACCCAGCTTGGATGATGGGGGAGGATGTGCAACTGGACCCTACAGGACCTCTACATTAGACCACACTACCAAGATATGGAGTCAAAGCAGCTCTACCTAATACATAGAAACAAACACCGGGAGGCTGTACCAGTAGATTTAAGAAGATTTAAGTACCAGTAGATTTAAGAAGATTAAAATAATATTAATTATTTTCTCTTCAAAGCAGTATGAAACTAGAAATCAATTACAAGAATACAGGGGAAAACACAAACAAGTGGAGGTTAAATAACATGTTACTAAACAGTCAGTGTTTAATGAAGAAATCAAGGAGGAAATAAACAACAAAATTCTGAGGCGAATGAAAATTGAAATATAATAATCCAAAAATTTTGGACAGAGTAAAAGCAGTTCTAAGTGAGAAATTCGTAGTAATACTGGCTTATCTCAAGAAACATACAAGAAAAATCTCAAATAAATTAACTTTATACCTAAAGGAACTTAAAAAAGAAGGACAAACAAAGCCCAAAGTGAGTAGGAGGAAAGAAATATTTGTAAGAGCAGAATCACCAAATAGAGACCTAAAAGAAAGGGTCCATGAAACTTAAAAGCTGCTTCTCTGAAAGATAAACAAAGTGATGAATATTTAGCCAGACTCAACAAGAAGAAAGGAAGTATCCGAATGAATAAAATAAGAAATGAGAGTTAATAACCAACACCACAGATATACAAAGGAATTATGAAAATACTATGAACAATTATACTCCAAAATATTGGACAACCTAATAGAAAGGGACAAGTTTCTAAACATTTATAATCTTCCAAGATTGAATTAGGAGTAAGCCAAAAATCTGAACACATCAATTTAGAAATGAAATTGAGTTAGTAATCAAAAACTTCCAACAAACAAAAAGTCCATGATCAGATTGCTTCACAGGCAAATTTGCTAAACAGTCAAAATGAAGTAAAAGCTACTCTTGGTAAACTATTCCAAAAAAAAATTGAAGATGATGGAAAGCTTCCAATCTCATTCTAAAAGGCCAGCATTACCTGATATCAGAACCATACAAAAACATTATAAAAAAGAAAATTATAGATCAGTATCCATCATGAACATATATGCAAAAATACTCAACAAAATATTAGCATACCAAATTAACAATACATTAAAAAGATCATACAATGATCAAGGAAGATTGCAGCAATACAAGAATCATTCATTATCTAAAAATTAACATGATACACCATATAAACAGAATGAAAGAAAATTTATACGATCATCTCAAGATATGTAGAAGAAGCACTTGAAAAATTTAACATTTATTTGTGATAAAAACTGAACAGATGTGTAGAGAAGAAACATACCTCAACCTAATAAAGGTATGACAAACACTGCTATGTTCATACTACACCACACTCAATAGTAAAAAGCTTAAAGCTTTTTTATCTAAGTTGAGGATTAAGACAAGGATGCCTTTATAATTGTTCCTGCAAACCCTTCACCCTTTCCCCCTGAAATTCTCTTTCCCCTCCCCTCTGGTCACTGTCAGAATAGGGGTGGGTGGAAACGGGAGGGAGGTGGGGAGGGGTGGGGTGTTGGGCTGGGGTGGGGGGGAAAGGCAGAAAATTGTACGTGAACAACAATGAATAAAAAAAGGTTTTAAAAAATAAAAAGGACAAAGATGCCCACTCTCACCATTCTTACTCATGATTGTATTGAGGATCCTAGCCACAACAATCAGACAAAAAAAAAAAAAAAAAGAAATGTATCCAAATTAACAAGGAAGATCTAACATGTGGCTTTTTCTAGATGTCATGATAATATGTATAGAAAACCCTAAAGATTCCACAAAAAACTATTTGAACTAATAAATGAGTTTAGTAAAGTAACATTACAAAAATAATATTTGGAGATCAGTTTAATGTCTGTACAAAAATAATGAACTACCAGAAAGAGAATTTACTAACCTCCTCCCAGGGCCAATCTAGAAGTACAACTAAATTGTAGAGAAATCATCCTGAATAACCAACTGAACACTAGCTGGAGAGAAGCCTTATAACCAAGGTCAGACAGAAGAAACCATTTCAACACAACAAAGACTGGTAGGGAGTGTAGAGGAGGCGAGGTGCAAGAGGTCTGCCTGGGATCCTATGGATAGTAGCTGAAGTTCTAAAGGAATATTTCAGCAGCTAGGCCTTCCCCCTGAGAGGCTGGGGTCTAAACTGCAAGTAGGACTCCCCAGCCTACAGCACCAGAGCCAGAAAAGAACCCAAATAACATCTGGCTGTGAAAAGCAACAGTGTTGCTGTCTTCCAGGTAAGCATTGCTAAAGATGCAGAGAGCCTCTTAAAGGACCAGTGCACAAAATTGTGTTTGAAGTCACCCTGGGCTATGGCAGGAGAGGAGAGCGGACTAGACATGCTTGAGGAGAGTCTGGGGTTGGTGGCTCTGGGGAGAGAACTGAAAGAACAGCAACCAGGATCCCTAGGTTGAGTGATTCTCCATACTGCAGAAACTATCTTTCACAGTTAGAGCACTCCTCTCCCAGTGGCATCAGCCTGAGGGGAAGCAATGGCTTGCCCACAGGAATTACTCTGCCCTACTCTGAGATGCTAGAGGTGGGCTTCAGACTACAGTTTAAGTTTATATTATTGATCACTTTAACAATAAAGGTGGGAAGTACAAAGGAACAGCCTAAATGGAAAGACAAAGAAACAGACCCCAAATGAAAGAACAAGAGAATTCTTTAGAAGAACGAGATGAAAGGGAGACAAGCAATTTATCAGATAGAGAGTTTAGAGTAATGATTATAAAGATACTGAATAGCATGAAAAAAAAAACACATAGCAGGACCAATAAAACAGGAGCAGTCAGAAATAAAGAATGCAATATCTGAAATACATAATACACTGGAAGGAATAAACAATAGTTTACATCAAGTAGACAATTCCATCAGTGGTTTGGAAGAGAATGTACAAAAAGTCATCCAGGCAGAGCAGCAAAAAATATATAATTAAAAAAATAAGGAGAGCTTAAGAACCATTTTGGACAACATGAAGTATAACAACATCTGCATCATGAGGATTCCAGATGGAGGACAGTGCAAGAAAGGCATCGAGAATTTTGGGGGGGGATTTCTTATTTTATTTATTTTTTAAATTTTAATCATTGTTCAAGTACAGTTTTCTCCCTTTTACTTCCAGTCCAGCCCATCCACCCAACCCTTCCCACTTCCCTCCCATTACCACCCTCCCCCTAGCTTTTGTCCATGTGCCCTTTAAATTTGTTCCTGTAAATCCTTCCCATTCTCCCCTGAAATTCCCCCTTCTCTCCTTTCTGGTCACTGTCAGCCTGTCCTCTATTTCAATGTCTTTGGATATATTCTACCTGTTTATTTTTTGTTGCTGTTGTTTAGGTTCCTGTTAAAGGTGAGATCGTATGGTATTTGTCCCGTACCACCTGGCTTATTTCACTTAGCATAATGCTCTCCAGTTCTGTCTATGCTGTCGCAAAGGGTAGGAGCTCCTTCTTTCTCTGCTGCGTAGTATTCCATTGTGTAAATGTACCAGTTTTTTTATCCATTTGTTTACTGACAGGCACCTAGGTTGCTTCCAGCACTTGGCTATTGTGAATTGTGCTGCTATGAACATTGAGATGCATAGGTTCTTTTGGATTGGTGTTTGAGGGTTCTTAGGATATAATCCCAGCAGTGGAATTGCAGGGTCAAAAGGCAGTTTCATTTTTAGTTTCCTGAGAAAATTCAGTACTGTTTGCCACAGTGGCTGTGCCAGTCTGCATTCCTTCCAACAGTGCACTAGGGTTCCCTTTTCTCCACATCCTCTTCAACACTTGTTTGTTGCTTTGTTTATGATGGTCATTCTGACTGGTGTGAAGTGGTATCTCCTCCTTGGAGAAGTGTCTGTTCAAGTCTTTTGCCCATTTTTTAATTGCTTTTTTTTTTTGTCTTCCTGGAGTGGAGTTGTGTGAATTCTTTATATAATTTGGAGATCAAACCCTTGTCTGAGGTATCATTGGCAAATATGTTTTCTCAAATAGTTAGTTCTCTTTTCATTTTAATGCTGTTTTCTTTGGCTGTGCAGAAGCTTTTTGATTTGCTGAGGTTCCATTTGTTTATTCTTTCCTTTGTATGCCTTGCTTTAGGGGTCTTATCAATGAAGATGTTGCTGTATAGAATGTTTGAGATTTTCCTGCTAATGTTTTCCTCTAGGAATTTTATGGTAACACAACTTATATTTAAGTCTTTTATCCACTTTGATTTTATTTGTATGTATGGTGTAAGTTGGTAATCGAGTTTCATTTTTTTGCATGTAGCTGTCCAGATCTCCCAACACCATTTGTTGAAGAGGCTGTTTTTACTAAATTTTATGGTTCTCCCTCCTTTGTTAAATATTAATTGACCATAGAGACTTGGGTTTATTTTTGGGCTCTCTGTCTGTTCCATTGGTCCATATGTCTGTTCTTATGCCAGTACCAGTCTGTTTTGATTACAGTGGCCTTGTAATACAGTTTGATATTAGATATTGTGATCCCTCCTACTTTGTTCTCCTTTCTCAAAAGTACTGCAGCTATTCAACGTTGTTTTTGGTTCCATATAAATTTCTGAAATGCTTGTTCTATATCTGTGAAATATGTCATTGGTACTTTAATAGGGATTGCATTGAATCAATAAATTGCTTTGGGTAATATGGACATTTTGGTGATGTTAATTTTTCCAATCCATGAGCATGGTACATGCCTCCATTTGTTAGTGTCTTCATTAATGCCTTTCTTTGGTGTTGTGTAGTTTTCTCAATACAGGTCTTTTACCTCCTTGTTTAGGTTAATTCCTAGGTACCTTATTTTCTTGTTGCTATATCGAATGGGATTTTTTCCTGATTTTTGTTTCTGACATTTCATTTGTTATACAAAAATCTGTTTGATTTCTGAATAGTGTCTTTGTATCCTGCTGTTTTGCCAAGTTCACTTATTAGATCGAGTAGTGTTTTGGTGAACTTGGTAGGATTTTCTATGTACACTATCATGTCATCTGCAAACAATGACAGTTTTGCTTCCTCCTTTCCAATATGGATGCTGATTGTTTCTTTATCTTCTCTGATTATTGTGGCTAGGACTTCCAGTATTATACTGAATAAGAGTTGTGAAAGCAGACATCCTGCTCTTTTTCCTGAAGTTAATGGGAAAGATTTTAATTTTTGCCCATTGAGTATGATGTTGACTGTAGATCTCTCAAATATGGCCTTTATTATGTTGAGGAATGCTCCCTCTATTCCCACTTTGCTAAGTCTTTTTATCAGAAAGGGGTACTGTACCTTATCAAATACTTTTTCCACATCTATTGATATGATCATGTGATTTTTGTCTTCATTTTGTTTATGTGATATATTGCATTTATTCATTTGTGAATATTGTATCCTCTTTGCATCCCTGGGACGAATCCCAACTGATCATGGTGTATGATCTTTTTAACGTTTTGCTGGATGCAGTTTGCCAATATTTTGTTGAGGATTTTAGCTTCTATGTTCATCAGCAATATTGGCCTGGAGTTTTCTTTGTTAATGTCTTTCTCTGATTTGGGTATTAGGATGATGCTGGATTCAGAAAAAGAGTTTGGAAGTCACCCAACATTTTGGAATTTTTGGAATAGTCTGTGAAGGATAGGGGTTAGCTCTTTCTTAAATACTTTGTGAAATTCTCCTCTGAAGGCATCTGGTTCCGGGCTTTTGTGTGTCAGAAGCTTTATGATTACTGTTTCAATTTCATCAGCAGTTATTGCTCTGTTCAGGTTTTCTGCTTCTTCTTTGAGTTTTGGAAGATTACACTTTTCTAGAAATCTGTCCATTTTATCTATGTTTTCAAATTTCTTTGTATATGTTTCTTCATAGTAATTTCTTACAGTCCCTTGTATTTCTGTGATATCAGTTGTAATATCTCCTCTTAATTTCTGATTGTGTTTATTTGGGCCCTGTCTCTTCTTTTCTTGATGAGTCTGCTTAAAGGCTTGTTGATTACCTTTTCAGAGAACCAGCTTCTTGATTGATTTATTTATCCTTAGAACTGTGCTTTTAGTCTCTATGTCATTTAATTCTGCTCTGATCTTGGTTATTTCCTTCTTTTTACTTGCTAACAGCTGTCTTTGTTGTTCCTCAATTTCTTGTAGGTGTAGGGTTAGGTTGCTTATTTGAAATGTTTCTGTCTTTTTAAGGTAGGCCTGTATCACTATGAACTTCCCCCTCAGGACTGCCTTTGCTGTGTCCCATAAGTTTTGCATTGCTGTGAGTTCATTTTCATTTGTTTCTAGAAACTTTCTGATTCCTTCCTTGATCTCATTTTTGATCAGTTCATTGTTTAATAGCATGCTATTCAATCTCCATGATTTTGAGTGTTCTGGGTTTTTTTTTTCCTTAAGGTTGATTTCAAGTTTAATTCCCTTGTGATCCAAGACGATGCTTGCTATCATTTCAATATTGTTGAATTTGTTGAGGCTTGTTTTGTGTCCTAACATGGGGTCTATTTTTGAAAATATTCCATGTGCATTTGAAAAGAATGTGTATTTAGCTTCTTTGGGATGGAGGGCTCTCTATATATCAGTTAAGTCCATTTCATCCAGGGCATTGTTCAATGCCACAATATCTTTGTTGATATTTTGTTTGGAAGATCTAACCATTTTTGACAGTGCGGTGTTGAAATCCCCTACTATAATTGTGTTGCTCTCAACATCTTTCCCGAAGTCCTCTAAGATTTTTTTTATGTATTTGGGTACTGCTATGTTAGGTGCATATATCTTTACAATGTTTATGTCTTCTTGGTTTATTCTTTCCTTGAGTATTATGAAGTGACCTTCTGGGTATCTCTTTATGGCCCTTTCTTTGAAGTCTGTTTTTTCTGATATGAGTATTGCTACCCTGGCTTTTTTTTTTCTGTTCATTAGCTTCAAATACTTCTTTCTAGCCCTTCACTTTCAGTGTGTGTAGATCTTTTGTCCTGAGGTGGGTCTTTTGTAGGCAGCATATGTGTGGTTCATGCTTCCTTATCGCTCAGCTATTCTATTTCTTTTGATCCAAGCATTTAATTCATGTCCATTTAAGGTTATTATTGATAAGTACTTATTCATTGCCATTTTCATACCTGGGTTCCTCTCTATCTCTTTCATTTCCTTCCTTTCCTTAAAGCAGTCCCTTTAGCATATCTTGCAGAGCTGGTTTGGTGGAGGTGTACTCTTTTAGACTTCTTTTGTCTGGGAGCCTCCTTAATTGGACTTCTATCTTGATTGAAAGCCTTGCTGGATAAAGTAGCCTTGGTTGCATACCGCCGGTTCTCATTACATGGAATATTTCTTTTCATTCTCTTGTGGCTTGGAGTGTATCCATTGAGAAGTCTGCTGCTAACCTTATCGGGACTCCCTTGTATGTTACTTCCTGTTTTTCCCTTGCTGCCTTTAAGATTCTCTCTTTGTCTTGAAATTTTGCCATTTTAATTATGATGTGTCTTGAGGTGGGCCTCTTTGGATTCCTCTTGATTGGGGCTCTCTGTGTTTCCTGGATTTGTGTGACTTTTTCTCTTATCAAAAGAGGGACGTTTTCCATCATTACTTTTTCAAATAGTTTTTTTATCCCTTGTTCTTCCTCTTCTCCTTCTGGTATCCCTATTATATGGATATTATTACGTTTCATATTGTCTTGCATTTGTCTTAATCCCTCTTCATTCCTTTTGCACCTCTTTTCCTTTTCTTGCTCTTTCTGGGTGTTCTTTTCTACTTTGTCCTCTAGCTCGCTAATCCGATCTTCTGCTTCATCAATCCTGCTTCTCATTCCTTCTACTGTGTTCTTCAGTTCAGAAATTGTGTTCTTCATTTCCTTTTGGCCCTTGTTGATAGTTTCTATTTCCTTTTTCATCCTGATATATTTTGCAGTGAGATCGTTATAGCTTCCCTCTAGTTTCTGGTAGCTCATTGTGAGTTCATTGAGCTTCCTGATAACCATTTCTTTGTACTCAATATCTGATAGTTGAGTTGCCTCTATTTTATTTAGCATTCTTTCTGAGGCTTTCTGCTTTGCCTTCATTTGGGGATTGTTTCTTCGTCTTCTCATTATTTGTGAGTCTCTTCTTGTTAGCTTTAGCTTCTTAAATTGATCTGTTCTGGTTCCCTGGGTTTATGGTGTGAACTTCTGTGGTGGAATACCTATGAGATTCAGTGGTGTAGCCTCCTTTGGGTATCCTAGGGTTCACCACTTCCACCTACTTTTTTTGTGATAAGTTGAAGGGGTAAGGCAAAATGGTTTATGACAGGAAGAGATCATTCTATGGTATTTACAGTAGTTGCCAGTAGAGAATAGATAAGAGACCCTTTGGCTATGTAAGTGTTGACCATGATATTCCACCTTGCTAGCCACTTTTTAGAAATGATGGAAAGAAGATTAAGACTATTCTTGGGGAGAGAAGGATTGTGAGTTGGATCTAGAAAGCAGTGAGGTTATGGGAGGTCAGATTCTAAGGTAAGGTGAATGTAAAGGATAGTAAATAAGTGTAGTGTGTATGCGAATAGAGTTAACCACTACAGTAATATAGTTCAGGAAACCGTGAAGTGGGCTAAGATCTGGGAGGGGTGGTGTGTAGTATGTATAATTGTATGGAATGTCTATTACTTACAGTAATAGAGCAACAATCATATGACAGAATCTATGAGATCTGGATAACAAAAATAGGGAGTATAGGACCTTGAGTAGTGTGCTAATGGAACACAAGTGAAATGAAGGACAGTAAATTAGCAATACATTATGAATGAGACAACAGGGGAAACCTGTCTAATGATACAATATAACCAGCCAAGCAAAACAGACTAATCAGAAAGAAGATGAATACAAAAATACTATTAAAATAAAATATGTAAGTATAATGAAAACATAATAATACAAATATGCAGTGGCTTGCAGGTTCTCTGTAATAGCAAAGTGAAATATGTTTCCCTTTCTCAGCTGTTGGGATGCCCCCTCTTTGGGTCCAACTCTGGTCTTTTCTCAGTTCCAGGTTTTTTTGTGCCACTTGTGGGTATTTAGAAAGAAAAAAGAAAAGTGAAAAAGTAAAAAGAAAAAAAAAGCAAAAGAAGGAAGGAAGAAGAGATAAAATTGGAAACAAAGGTAGAAGGAATAAAACTAGATGGATGGAAAGAGAAGCAAAAGGAACCAAGAGATATAAAAATAGTAAGATTTAAAAAACAAAAAATTACTTAGAAAACTCCAAAATATCAAAAAGAAGCAAACAAACAAACAAACAAAACCCTTAGCTGTTTTCAAACTGGCTAAACTGGTTTTTCTGGTCTTGCTGGCTGCAGCAGGCTGATGAGTAATTGCTATTGTTTTTTTTCCATTACTGTTCAGCACTCAGCCTGTTCTCCCCCGGGCTAGCCGCACTTTCTCTCCCAAGCTAGCCTTGTGCCTCTCTGCATGGCCATTGGCATGGGATCCAGGCCTTCCCAAGTACGCACTCCCTGGGTTTACGGGTGTGGACTCTGGGTCTCTTGTGGAGCATGCACACTCCTTGGGTTTACGGTTGTGCCCTCTGCGCGTCTTGTGGAGTGTATATTCTCCCAGGGTTTGTGGGTGTGGGCTGCGGGTTTTCCACAAAGCACACTCTCCCCAGGTTGCGGTCGTGGATTTGGGGCCATGTCGCCTCTGGTCACACAGGTTTGGGCATGCACTCTTGCCAGGGGTATGCATGGGTATTGACAGCCCCTGTGTGTTTGCCACTTAGTCCTTATTTTCCTCTCTGCGACTTCAAGCAACCAGGTCTCTCCCAGTGCTGCTCAAACCTTGTTTGGCTGGGAGGGAGCATCTGACCCAGCTGTCTCTCAAGAACCCTGTGTCAGACCCAACAAGAGCCAGGCTTGGGGCTGCAGACACCCTGGTCCCCACGCTGATCCTTGAGCCCTTATTGTCCTGAAGCAGTCTCCTTACCATCTAGTTTTTCAATGTCTCCTACAATTTTTGATCTCCTATTTTCACATAGGCTGTGGTACTGTTGACTGTTTGTTCTGCTTCTCCATAGAGTGGCTAGGTTCTTCTCCCATGCATAGGGGGAAGTGGAATCTGCTCCCTCCTACCATGCCACCATCTTCCCTCTGGATCCTGATGTCTCATCCATTCAGCTATTCTGTCTTTTCATCATAGCCTACATGCATTTACATTTAAGGTTATTATTGATAGGTACTTATTCATTGCCATTTTTTGTACCTATGTTCCTTTCTCTGCCACTCTTTTCCTTCCTTTTCTTAAAGCAGACCCTTTAGCATCCCTTGCAGAGCTGGTTTGGTGGAGGTGCATTCTTTTAGACTTCTTTTGTCTGGGAATCTCCTTAATGGGACTTCTATCTTGATTGAAAGCCTTGCTGGGTAAAGTAGCCTTGGTTGCAGGCTTCTGCTTTCATTACTTGGAATATTTCTTTTCATTCTCTTGTGGCTTGGAGTGTTTCCATTGAGAAGTCTGCTGCTAACCTTATCAGGACTCCCTTGGATGCCACTTCTTGTTTTCCCCTTGCTGCCTTTAAGATTCTCTCTTTGTCTTGCAATTTTGGCATTTTAATCATGATGTATCTCGAAGTGGGCCTCTTTGGATTCCTCTTGATTGGGACTCTCTGTGTTTCCTGGATTTGTGTGACTTTTCCTCTCCTCAAACTAGGGAAGTTTTCCATTATTCCTTTTTCAAACAGGTTTTCTATCCCTTGTTCTTCTTCTCCTTCTGGTATCTGTATTATATGCATATTGCTACTTTTTTTGTTGTCCTGCATTTCCCTTAACCCCTCTTCATTCTTTCTGAATCTCTTTTCCTTTTCTTGCTCTATCTGCGTATTTTTTTCTACCTTGTTCTGCAGCTGACTGATTTGATCCTCTGCTTCATGTGGCCTGTTTTTGATTCCTTCTCCTGTGTTCTTCAGTTCAAAAATTGTATTCTGTATTTCTTCTTGGGCCTTGTTGATATTTTCTATTTCTTTTTCATGTTCATATAGTTTGTAGTAAGTTTATTATTGTTTCTCTGTAGTTTCTGGTAATTCACAGTGATGCCATTGAGCTTCCTGATAACCATTGCTTTGAACTCAGTATCTGATAGTTGAGTTGCCTCTATTTCATTTAACATTTTTTCCTGAGGCTTCCTCCTTTCCTTTCATTTGGGCTTTTTTTTTTCTTTGTCTTCCCATTGTTTGTGACACTCTTCTTGTTAGCCTCTGTTTCTTATTATAATCTCTTCTGGCTCCCTAGAATTGTGGTGTGTACCTCCATAGTAGGAGTCCTGTAAGATTTAGTCATGCCATCTCCTCTGTATCCTGAACTTGCTACTCTTGGGCTGTCATGTATGTTGGCTATTTGGATGTTTTTGGGTATTGATTATTGTTGGGCCTTTCTTTGGTGGGTCCTTTCCTCCAGCTGGACTATTAAGGGTCACTCCACCTGCCATATGTTTTATTCTGTTGTTCATGTGTGTAGAGGTTGTGTTGAAGCTGGTTCTTCTATCTCTCTGAGGTTCTGAGGCTTCTCTCTCACTATTGTTCAATTGATTGTTCTGGGCAAATGCTCCACCATTTAGTTCTACTTCAAGGTTGATCTTGGTGGAGGTTAGCATGGCTTCTACTTGTTCACCATCTTCCTTTATTATCTGTTGGTGGTTCTTTTGTTGGTGGGTTCTCTCTTCTAGTAGGTATACTGGTATTGACAGATCCCACCTGCTTTTTATGTGATCAGTTGGAGGGGGAAGGCCAAATTGATTAAGGCAGCAGAAGTGTATTGTATAGGATTTAAAGTACCAGCATGTAAAGAAGAGATAGGAGATTCTTTGGGTCAGTATATTGTTAACTGTGATATTTTGTTGAACCAACCAGTTTTTAGAAAAGGTGGAAAAAAGATAAGACTCTTGTTAGAGGTGGAGGGGTTGTGAATTGAATCCAGAAAACAGTGAGCTTGAAGTTAGATTATGAGATATTGTGAGAGTAAAGAATAGAAAAGAGGTGTGGTGTGAGAGAGAACAGAGCTAACCACAACAGTAATAAAGTTCTCAAAGACAGTGAACTGGCCTAAGACCCTGGAGAGGTGCTATGTATTACTTACAATTTTATGGAACAACAATTATTTAAAATAATACTAGAACACCAATCATATGACAGAATCTGTGTGATATGAATAACAAGAGTAGGAAGTACACGACCTAGAGTAATGTGGTGTTGGAACACAAGTGAAGTGAAAGATGGAAAATTAAAAATATACTATGGAAGAGAGAACAAGGAAAATCAGTCACAGAATATAATTAATGAAACAAGATGAAGAAAACTAAACAAAAAGAAGAGAACCAAAAATACTAATAAAGTGAAAGAAGTAAAAATAATAAAAAAATAGTAATACAAATAAACAATAACTCGTATGTTCTCTGGAATAGCAAAGTGTAATTTGTCTCAGTTTCTCAGTTGTTGTGATGATCATTCTTTGGGTGTGACTCTGGTCCTTTCACAGCTCCAGGTCTTATTGTCTCCTCTGTGGGAAAAGAACGAGGGAGAGTGAGAGGAGGAAGGGGGGAGGGACAGGGAGAGGGAAAGAGAGAGGGATGAGCCTCCTGCTATTTATGCCTTCAGTTCACCAGTTGTGCTGTCCTTGAGGTGCACTAATTATGGGCAACTCACACATCACCTTCTTGCTCTTTGCTGTCCTAGGTGCTGGGGACTCTCAAAGTCTCTTCAGGCTAGTTCAGCTCCCCCACTGACTTAGGTTTTTCTGGGGACTGCTAATTCCCTGAGCCCTGCTTCTCTGCTCTGTTGGGGGTGCCTCCTCCTTCCTCTTAGCAAGCCAGTCTAGGCCCAAAGGATGGCATCCCCTAAGTGGCTGCTGGGTTGGGTGTGGGCATGCGCCTCTGGTGTGGTGTTCTTGGGCAAAGTCAGATGGGGTGGCAGTTATGGTCACGCAGACTCTGCTGCTGCAGTGGCAGTCGTGTTGCAGTGGTGTCTGGTGGGAACTGCTGAGGCCATGGGTGTGGGGAGGCTTTGAACCCATTTATGATAAAGAGTTTCAGCAAAGTGGGATTAGAGGAGGCACACCTAACAAAACGAAGGCCATATATAACAAACCCACTGCTAATGTCATACTCAGTGGGCAAAAACTACAAGAGTTTCTCTTAACATAAGGAACATGACAATGATGACCAATTTCACCTCTCTTATTCAACATAGTACTCATAGTCCTAACCACAGGTATCAGACCAGAAGAAGAAATAAAAGACATCCAAAGTTGAAAGGGAGAAGTATAACTGTCTTTATTTGTAGATGACATGATGTTGTACATAGAGAACTCCAAAGATTCCATCAAGAAACTGGTAGAAGTGATAAATGAATTCAGCAAAGTAACAGGATACAAAATTAATATCCAGAAATGTTACATTCTTATATGCCAGTAAACAAACTAACATAAAGGGAAATTTAGAAAGCAATCCCATTCACAATTGCTTCCAAAAGAATAACGTACCTAGGAATAAACCTAACCAAGGATGTAAAAGACCTATACTCAGAAAAGTATAAGACACTGAACTCGGAAAGTGGAGAAGACACAAACGAGTAGAAGCACATAATGTGTTCATGGATAGAAAGAATTAATGTCATTAAAATGTCTATATAACTTGAAGTATTCTATAGATTCAATGCAATTGCTATCAAAATTCCAATGACTTATTACACAGAGCTAGAACAAATATTTCAAAAATTTATATGGAACCACAAAAGGCCCTGAATAGCAACAGTGATCCTGAGAAAGAACAAAGTTGGAGGAATTGTGCTACCTAATATAAACAAAACAAAATAAAACTATGCTATAACACCATAGTAATCAAAATAGCATGGTACTGGCATAAAAAGGGAGAAATAGATCAATGAACCCTAACAGACAGCCCAGAAATAAACCCACACCTTTATAGTCAATTAATATTCAACAGAGGAAGAAAGCACATACAATGGGCTAAAGATAATTTATTCAGCAAATGGTATTGAGAAAATCATCTACACAGATCCATGCAAAAAAATGAAACCAGACCATCTTCTGACACCACACACAAAACTAAACTTAAAATGATTCAAACACTTAAATGTTAGACCTGGAACCTAAAAATTCTACAAGAAAACATTTGCAGCAAAATCTGAGACATTGCTTGTAGCAATATTTTTGGCAGATGTATCTCTGTAGGCAGGGGGGAAAATATAAATGCTACTACATCAAACTAAATAGGTCTTGCACAGTAAAGGAAATCATCAACAAAATAAAAAGACAACCTCAGGAGAACATATTCTCTGATACATATGATAAGGGGTTAATATCCAGAATTTATAAAGTACTTACAAAACTCAAAACAAACAAACAAAAGAAACAACCTAATTAAAAAATGTTCAAAGGATCTGAATGGACTCTTCTCCAAACAGGACATACAGATGTCCAACAGACATATGAAAATATGCTCAGAGTTACTAATCATCAGATAAATGCAAATTAAAACCACAGTGAGATACCATCTCACAGTGGTCAGAATGGCTATCATCAATAAATCAACAAACAGCAAGTACTGGTGAAGATGTGGAGAAAGGAGAACCAAAGGCACTGTTGGTGGGAATGCAGACTGTTGCAGCCATTGTGGAAAGCAGTATGTAGATATCTCAAAACATTAAAAATGGATCTTCTTGTTGACCCAGTGTCCCTCTTCTGGAAGTATCTGAAGGAAGAGGAAACACTAATTTGAAAGAATATATGCACCTCTGTGTTCAATGTAGCATTTTTTGCAGTTGCCAAGATATGGAAGCAGCCCAAGTGTCCATCAGTAAATGAGTGATAAAACAACTATGGAATATTTACACAATGCATTAAGTACTCAGCTGTGAAAAAGAAGAAAATTTTACCATTTATGATAGTATGGATGGGCCTTGAGAACATTATGATAAGTAAAATAAGCCAATCAGAGAAAGACAAATGCCATATGATTTCACTACAGTGTGAGAGCTAATGAATAAACTGAACCAACAAGTAACATAGGGACAGACATATAGAGGGAGAGCAGAGTGATAGCTAGTGGGAATAGTGAGGGAATGGAGGTATCAAGCACAAAAGAAAAAGGACCCATGGATATGGACAACAGTGTCGTGATCATTGGGCAAGGGTGTTATAAGGAGGCCAAATGGTAATGGAAAATACAATAAAAATTAAATAAAAAAGAAAACAATCCCTTTTACAATTGCATTAAAAATGAAATGCATAGCAATAAATTCAACCATGTAAGCAAAATAAGTGTACTCTGAAAACTAGAAGACATTTAATGAAGAAATTGAAGAAGACACAAATAAATGGAAGAATATACCATGCTCATGGATTATAAAAATTGTTATTGCTAAAATCTTCATAATACTCAAAGCAATCTCTTGATTCTGTGCAAGCTCTATTCAACTGCTGGTGGTGCTTTTCAGAAAACTAGGACAAATAATCCTCACATGTATGTGGAACCATTAAAACCCTGAATAGCCAAAGCTCTCTTGAGAAACAAGAACAAAGTTTGAGATATCATGTACCCTGATTTCAAACTCTACTATAAAGTTATAGTAATGAAAACATTAAGGTTCTGAAACAAAATGAAACTCATAGGTCAATGGAACATAATAGAGATACTGAAGTAAACCTACCAATATACAGTCAATCTATCACTAAGCAGGCAAAAATATACAATGTGGAAAACACAGTTTATTCAAAATTTGTGTTGGTAAAAGTGTACAGACACATGCAAAAAAAAAAACTAAGAAAGAAATTAGGCCATGTTTTTACAACATATATAAAAAGAAACAAAAAATGGATTAAAATCTTGAATGTGAGACCTGGTCTTAAAAGAAAACACAGGCAGTAAACTCTTTGATATCAGTCTTAGCAATCTTTTTTTGGGAGGGGGATAGAGTTCCTTGAGTGAAGATAAGAAAATAAAAGTTAAAAATGCAAATGATACTACATAAAATTAAAAAGATTTTAGATAGTGAAGAAAACTGTCATGATGAAAAGTCAACCTACTGACTGGGAGAAGTTATTTGCAATTGATATAACTAAGTGGTTAATATTTAAAACAAATAAAAATTTCATACTGCACAATGTAAAAAAAACTGAATGAAAAAATTAGCAGATGGCCAATAGACATATGTAAAGCATTAGAAATCTTCATGGAAATGGAAATCAAAACCAAAATGAGATATTACCTCACACTTGTCAGAATGGCTGTTATCAAAAAGACAACATATAACAAATGTTGGTGAGGATGTGTAGAACAGGGAACCCTTTTTTGCTGTTGGTAGGATTTTAACTGGAGCAGCCACTATGGAAGACAGGATGGAGATTCCTCAATAAATTAAAAATAGAATTACTATATGATCCAGCATTTTCTGTTCTGGATATTCAACCAAAGAAAACAAAAACACTAATTCAAAAGTATATATCCACCCCTATGTAAATTACAGCATTATTTACAGTAGCCATGAAGCAGCCCACAAGTGCCCATCAACAAATAAGTGGATAAAAAAAGCTGTGTTCAAAGTGAAGTACTACTTGGCCATAAAAAATAATGAAATCTTACTTTTTGTGACATCGTGTATGAACCTAGAGGGTATTATGTTAGGTGGAATAAATCAAGCAAAGACAGATAAATACCATATGATTCCACTTACATGTGATATCTAAAGAATAAAGTAAAATACTGTAGAAACAAACTCATAGATACATAGAACAGACTGACAGGTGTCAGAGGGTAGGGGTGTTAGGTGCTGGTTGATAACAGTGAAGGGATTAAAAATACAAATTGGTAGTTACAGAATATTCACAGATGTAGATTACAACATAGGGAATATAGTCAATAATATTGTAGTAACTATGTACACGGCAGATGGGTACTTGAAACATGGGGGGATCACTTTATAAAGTACATAATTTTCTTACCACTATGTTTTACTTCTGAAACTAATGTAGAATAATATTGAATGTAAACTGTAATTGAAAAATAGGTAGATAGATAGATAGATAGCTGCTACATGGATAGATAGATAGATAGATAGATAGCTGCTAAATAGATAGATTTTTCAATAGGTATATAAAAAACAAAGAGACCTGAAGTTTTACTGGAGTAAAAAGAATATCTCAATAGTATAAAATCTCTTTCAGATGTTTCACCAGCATTACTCCCCATATTTTAAAAAGCAACAGCACATACTGTGCCTTTTCTAAAAACCTTCTGGTAACCACACCTGATCCAAGAATTGGTCTCTAGTCTAGTGAAGGAATCAAAATCCTATCTCCTTCCCTAAGAGTGAATAAATTGTTTCAAGAAAAAGCAAGTGTTTTCACTAAATCACAGGTTAAATTTATAAATTGGCTTCACCCAGAATACATTTAAACTACATGTAATACTACTCTGTAACTGTGCTCAAGGTTAATTGGGATGCCTCATATGTCCTCCTCTGAATTTGACTTATTGTACCTCTTTTCTCTTTAGAAGTTCATATGAAACAGTGAGTCAGTAATTATCCTTCTGTCTTCAGCTATGCTGGCATTGAGAATATTTCTAGAGAGACTGCTGCACATGCTGTGATCTTCACCATTCTTCACAAAGAGTGCTGCCTGGGAAAAAAGGAAACAATGTCAATGAAAGTGATTCATATATTAAGCACTAAAGAAATGTGAAGTGTTCCAATTAGGTACTAGTTCCTTAAAAGAAATAATGTAGCTTTGTTTGTTCCAAAAAGAATGGCAAAGAGGAAGGGAGAGAAGGAAGGAAGGTGACTGTCTTTACTTAACCTTCCTTTCTTAAGGATATTTATATTGGATATAGAATTCTGGGTTGACAGTTCTTTCCTTTCAGCCCTTTAAATATATTGCACTCATTCACCCTCGGCTGTGTAGTTTCTAACCAAAAAAAAACCCAAAAACCTGCAGTTAGTTTTGTCAGTGTTCCATCGTAGGTAACATAATTTTTCTTGGAGTAGTTTCAAAAATTTTATTTTTAACTTTCACCTGTAAGATTGTGATGTGTTTGGGCATGGGTGTAGTGGGGTTTATTGTATTTGAGGTTCTCAGTAGTTTTTCTCTGTCTCTAAATTTGGATGGTTTTCAGAATATACTGTATCTTCTCCTTTTGGGATTTCAATAACATAAATATTAGACTTTTTGTTATTGTCCCACAGGTCCCTGAAAATCTGTTCTTTTTACTTTTTGTGAGGGGACTATTTTTTCTCCCTGTGGTTCAGATCGAATAATTTCTAGTTATTTATTTTCAAATATTTGGACTGTTTTTCTGTCATCTCCATTGTGCTCTTGAGCTCACTTAGTGAAGTTTTTAAAAAAATTTAGTTGTTTTCAGTCCTAAAATTTCCATTTGGTTCTTCATATCTTCTCTTTCTTTGCTGAATGTTTCTACTTTTCCATTTAATTCTTTTAAAACATATTTTTCATTACAGTTGATATACAATATTATATTAGTTTCAGGTGTACAACAGTGTGATTCAACATTTATATATCTTGCATTGTAACCACCATAATAAGTTTAGTAAACACCTGTTACTGCACACAGTTACTAACAATTCATGGGGATGTACAATGCAGCATAGGGAATCCCAATGTGTTGTTTATTTTATGACTTGAATTTGTACTGCTTAATCTCTTTCCCCTTTATTGCCCAACAACCCACCACCTCACTGCTAACAACCATCAGTTCTCTGTATCTATGAGTTTGCCTCTGTTTCATTTTGATTATTTGTTTTGTATTTTAGATTCCACCTATAAAGGGAACCATAAGATATGTGCTTTCTCTGCCAGACTTATTTCACCTAACAAAATACCCTGTGTACTATATGATTCATATTGTATTCCATAGTGATTGTACCAATCTGCATTTTCACCAGCAGTGCACAAGGGTTCCCTTTTCTCAACATCTTTGCCAATACTTGGTTGATTTATTGATGGTAGTCATTCTGACAAGTGTGAGGTGGTATCTCATTTTGGTTTTGATTTGCATTTCTCTACTGATTAGTGATGTTGAGCAACTTTTCATATGTCTATTGGCCATGTGTATGTCTTCTTTGAAGAAGTGTGTATTCAGGTCTTCTGTACACTTTTTAATTGGGTTCTTTGTATTTCTGGTGTTAAGTTGTCTGAGTTCCTTATAAATTTTGGATATTAACCCCTTATCAGATGTATCACTGGAAAATATTATCTCATATTCAGTAATTTGTCTTTTTGGTTTTTTTATGGTTTCCTTTGCTGTGCAAAACTTTTTTGTTTGATATAGTCCTCTTTGTTTCTTTTTTTTTTTTTGCCCTTACATGAGCATATATATCAGAGAAATACTGTTAAGAGAAATGTTCAAGATTTTACTGCCTATGTCTTCTTGTAAAAGTTTAGTGGTTTCAAGTCTTACATTTAAGTCTTTACTCCATTTGAGTTTATTTTTGTATATGTTATAAGGTTCATTTTTTCATATATCTGTCCAATGTTCCCAACACCATTTATTGAGTAGACTGTATTTACCCCATTATATGTTGTTGCCTCCTTTATCAAATATTAAGTGAAATTATAGGTGTGTGTTCATTTCTTGTCTCTCAATTATGTTCCATTGATATTTATTTCTGTTTTTATACTAGTATCATGCTCTGTTGATTATTGTGGTCTTGCAGTACAATTTGATGTCAGGTAGTGTGATACCTTCAACTTTGTTTTCCTTTCTCAAGATTTCTAAAGCTATTTGGGTTATTTTGTGGTTCCATATAAATTTTTTGTATTATTTTATTTCTGTGAAATACACCATTGCTATTTTGATAAGTATTGTGTTGAATCTTTGGATTTGTTTGGGTAATATGGACATTTTAACAATGTTAATTCTTCTTATCAATGAACATGGTATATGCTTCCATTTGTTTGTATTTTCTCCCATCTATTATAATTTTCTGAGTCTGTATCTTTTAACTCCTTGCTTAAATTTATTTCTAGTTATGTACTTATTTTTTGATGCAATTAGATGGGATGCTTTCTTAGTTTCCCTTTATGATAGTTCGTTGTTGGTATATAAAAATACAACAGATTTCTGAATATTAATTTTGTATCTTACTACTTTACTGAATTCATTTATCAAATCTAATGTATTTTTGGTGGAATCTTTAGGGTTCTCTATATACAGTATTTGGTTATCTGCAAATATTGATAGTTTTACTTGTTTCTTTGCAATTTGGATTCCTTTTATTTTTTCTTGTCTAATTGCTGTGGTTAGACTTGCAGCATCATGTTCAATAAGACTGGTGAAAGCAGACATTTCTGTCTTGTTCCTGATCTTAAGGAAAAACACTTAATTTTTCCCATTGGGTATGACGTTGGCTATAGGTTTGCCATTTTTGGTCTTTATTATGTTCCCTCTAATCCCACTTTGCTGCAATTTTATATCATAAATGGGTCCTGGATTTTGTCAAATGCTTTTCTGCATTTATTGATTCATGTGATTTTTATATTTCATTTTGTTAATGTGGTATATCATGTTAACTGATTTCTGCATATTGTACCAAACTTACATCCCAAGAATAAATCCTACTTGATCATGGTGTATGATATTTTTAATGTATTGCTGAAGTCAGTTTGCTAACATTTTGTTGAGGATTTTTGCATGCATATTCATGAGGGATATTGGCCTATAATTTTTCTTTTTCTGTAGTGTCCTTATCTGGTTTTGAAATTTGGATAATACTGGTGTCATAAAATGAGCTTGGGAGTGTTTCATCCTCATGATATTTTTAGAATAGTTTGAGTCACTTCTCTTTCCTTTGTAAGATGATTAACAGATTGATTCTATTTAAACTGTGGAAAACAAATGAAACCATTAAATGTTTATATTTAAAGCAAATACTTTAATAGAGGTAGTGAAGTTTTCTGTAGGCTACATGCCCTGACCCTAGTCTATAAATGCTCCTTCTGACTTTCCAACACAACTGCCAAACTCTGCCTCCACACATGCTTTTTAAAACATCCGTTCCAAACTCACTAGGTATTTCTATTATGGTGTTCTTAATATTGCAGTATATCCAGTGGAACTGGGAAGATAATTTTTTTTGTTTATTGAGGAGGAGCAAAAGAGGAAATATAGAAAGCATTTTTATTTGTTATTTCTTTAGGGAGAGATATTAAAGAAAAATAGTGACATATATTGGAATAATATCTTTTAATTTGACATTATTTTAGTGGTGAGCACTTAGGGCAAAAGTATGTGCTTTCCCTTTATTTTAGCCCTTTGTACAACATCCTGGATAGGACTAGTGTGACTGATAATATTATTCATTTACATGTGGAACAAATAAATAAATATACCTACAGGTTATATGTTGCTTAGGGAGTTTATATAAGTTCAGACAGATACTTATAATATTTGTTCTCAAAATTAGATCAGTTTATTTAATCTGTGTTTCCTTTCTCCTTCTGAACAAAATTTATTATGGGGGGGTTGATCCTTTGTACTCCCATATATGTGCATGCTTAAAATGTAGTAAAAACTTACAAATGATGACTTACAACATCAGCCATCAAAAGTGCATGTTTTTTCTCTCTAGTTTCCTTTTTTCTTTTTTTTTTAAATATTCCTTGCTGACAAAAAGATAAGGACCAACAAGGAATGGTCTTGGGGAGGGAATGGAAAGCTTTGAACACTAGTACACACAGGCAAATACACAAAAAACTTGTGCTATATACATTAAAATTATTTTTCCCTTTTAGATCTTGAACTTGCCTGAACTGATTGATGACTGCAAGTATAAAACTAACCACCTTCGGGTACAGAATAGAAAAGAGCTTATTAAAATACTATCTGAACGGTAAGCTTGGAACTACTATTTGTACATTTAGGAGTTATGTCATTAGCATTTCTCTGGTGTTTTGTGTGTTCTTCTTGGCTTATTAATATCAAGTTGAAATTATTTTCCATTTCACAAAATTGGTTTGTATGAATTAGTTTTAAAGCTAAGTGCCTTCTGTATTTGAATGCATTTGATAGCTTTATATGTCTTCTTAGGTCTTGAGACTTAACAATTATATAAACAAGAAAGTTGGAATGTATTGATTGTTTATGGCATGTTATTTACGGTTAGAATGTCATAAATACAAACAACAACAGAACATGTATAAAGGACACATGGAAAAAGCCAAAGGGGAATAGGATCAAGGGTGGGAGGTGGGGATAGTTGGAGTGGGGAGAAGTGGTAGGAGGAAAATGGAGACAACTGTACTTTAACAACAATAAAAATTAAAAAAAATATTTTTACCTTTCCTGTTTTAAACACTCTACATAACTGATCTGGTTTAACCCTTATAATCTTAAACCTCTTTAACCTTACAGTCATCCTGTGAGTTAAGTTTTATTATCCCCCTTTTAACAAATAAGGAAACTGAGAGAAACAGAGTTAAGTCGAGTGTGTTGGCTTTTTTGAGCCCCTTCTGTGAAGTTTGTTGTGATGTTTTGAAAATGCCAGATTGAGTTATGGGTCACAAAGGATTAATGTAAATCAGAGTATTTGATTTCCAAATTATTCCATTCATATCAGGTTGTGCTCTGTTGAAACCTGAACCAATAATTTTGACTCAGAAGAAAAGTAGTAACTCTTAATTATTAAAATCAGTTTCACTTATTTATTTCTACATTTCTAAATATATAAATTTACTTTGTGGTTTTTGTAGTTCTAGATGCCTGCTTGAGTTATTATTCAGTATGGAACATTGGCTCTCATTATGCCAATAAATTATATGCTGTTGTTCAAGTACCATATCTTGTTCTTTGAAAAGCCACTTGTATCTATGTATTAGATATAAAAGTTCTTAGAAAACAAAATTCTGCTAATGTAATTTTTATTTCTGTTTTCTCTATACTTGAGGCTCTTACATGAGTCAACATTCATTATTTATTTGCTCTCTCCTGGATTTTAAGCACTTTTTCTGAACACTGCCTATATTCCCTTCATGTGCTAAACACTCTTCAGTCAATGGGAGCTCTGTGTGTGGGACTGATATACAGAGAATAGGGGAATGAGAATTTGGGCTTCCTTTTTCTGGTCATTAGTTAATATGTAACTCTGATTCTACTGCAAAGCTTAAGAGCCCTCAATCACTAACTTTTCTGTACATGAGAATTGGCCACTTATTTATGCCTTATGCCTCTTTGCCTTGTAAGCAGTTTTTAATTCATTTAATTCATTGATATGACTTTTTGCTTTCACACCATGGTTATCAAGCTTCAATAATAGGCTCTTGTAAGAACCTTATAAAAGCTCTTTGATAGCTAAATAAATCATATAACTTCTATGAGAAGAGTGGACCCAATAAAAATACAAATGCTAGGCCGTTACAAGTGTCATCTTGTTATTCAGTTGCCAGTACTTTCATAACTTCAAGAACCTCAAAGTTAAATTACTGGTTTCCTAAGTCCTAAAACTTTTATTCCTTGCTAAATTCTGTTGTTGAATTGTGCTGTGAAAGGACTTTTAGTAGTACCTGTAAGAGATTAATTCTATTTTTGCTCTTTGGAGTGAGTTAAATAATGTCACCTTATTTTTCCTACTCTTACATACACAGAAGAGGAATTTTGGCTTTTTGGAACACATAAAATTATTATGTCTTTATTTACACTATAGAATAAGGAATCAAAACAAGAGACTAGGGAGTAACCTTAAGAGAGAAAATTTGATAGAGATCATATCATCATATGTCCTACTGAAACCACAGAAAGAGCCCTTATTACTCAAAGGACAAGCTTCATGCTCTCTCGTCCTAGTATGTTGACATTTTTTGGTGCTCTCTAGTGGTATGCAGTTCTTCAGTCTCTTCTAGCTCGTGTCTCTTCTCCCATGTAGTGACTCAAACAGTAATGGTCTGGGAATATTAGGATATGATTCATTCCCATTTATAACCTTGTCATTTGTTTTTCTGAACAAATGTCACTGGGTTCATTAGTACTTCTGCTGCTCGGCTTTCAGAAGTCTCTGTGATTATTTTAAAGTTTACCATTTTATGATTCTCTATTCTAATATTCAAAATGTTTACTGGCTCTCTGGATTTCTACTAATTATAGCATTAAATCTGGTCTTTTCAGTCAGATATCATGGTCCACAACCTGATATGACCTTTCCTTTCCCTCTTTCCTCAAGGTAAGGTGCCTACTCTAGCCACACTCCCATTAGGTTTCTTTTGTTCTCTCTCTGAAGTGCTCCCCAGACTTACCATTATTCAGAAATAGTCATGAAATTATCCCCAAATATCTCTATTAGGGTTTCCACTCAGCTGACATTACCTTCAGAAGAGGTGTCCCTTTGTGCCTTTCATCAGACTATCAGTTATCAAACACAAACAGAACCCACAGGAATTGTTTTAGGGGATAATATTGTTAAAGGTCTGTTCCACGCTTTCTTCCTTTCATTTCACAGCAATCTCTGAATTTATGAGTCATAGACACAGTAGCTCCCAACCACAAAAAGGAGGTAGGTTTAGAGGAAGGAGAGAAAGCAGCATTTACTGGATGCCAAGTGCTTACCAGAAAAGTATTACTAGTTTTCCCACTTTACAGATAAAATTCTGAAGAGTAGGGAGGTTAGTCTCAAAGTTAGACCTGTAGTGAATAGTTAGTTAAAAATGGGATTCAAAAACCAGTACCTTTTCCACATATATTGTCTCCCTGAAGTAGTAAATGAAATAATGTAAGTTGGTGAAAAATAATGCAGGGAAAGGGAATGAGAAGTGCCAGAAGTTGGGTATGAGGCTGGCTATTACATTTTGACTGGTCAGGGCCTCTCCAATAAAGTAACATTTGTTCTGAGTTTTGAGGGAGATGAGATAAGGAGACCAGCAGAAATCTTGGAGAAGCTTTCTAGGCAGCAAGTACATGGTTGGGAGTTTAAAGAGTAGCAAAGAGGACATTATGCCTGGAGCTCAGTGATCAAGGAGAAAAGTGGAGGTAGGTGGGTCCAGAAACAGAGTGACAGAGGTGGCAGGCAAATCATATTGCAAAAATTATGACATTTATGATAAAGTAGCTTCTTAAACTTGTGGAATAAAGGAATTACTTTTGGTCATACAATCTGTTTGTTTATCAGCATGTTATATGTTAATTCCTCAGAACTTACTCATCATATAACTGAAAGTTTTTCTTTTTTAAATATTTCATTTATTTATTTTTAGAGAGAGGGAGAACAAGAGGAGAGAAACACTGATGTGTGAGAGAAACATCAATTGGTTGCCTCTTGCATGTGTTCCACCTGGGAACCGAACCCACCACCCAGGCATGTGCCCTGACTGAGAATTAAACTACCTTTCACTTTGCAGGATGACACCTAACAAACTGAGCTATGCTGGGCAGGGTTATAACTGGAAGTTTTTGCGTTTTGACACCTTTACTCATTTCTCCTACCCTAAAGAGATTTTCTTTAAGGGACTACTATACCTGGTAGAGTTCAGTCTTCCAGCAACTTAGAGACAGCAAAACCTCCTTCTTCAACTGGAGACTTGAGGGACTCAAGAGTTTCAGTGGCATATGCTTCTCATTCATTCATCTCCCACTCATTTATTAACAATTAATTAATGAACATCTACTGTGTGTCAGTGACTCTTCTGAGCACTAGGAATACAGCATTAAAAATAATAAAGATGAATGCCTTGCCCTACTGGACTTTTCTTAGAGTAACCCTTGATAGACTTTCTAGAAAACTTTTTAAAAATAATTTTAAGAATTCTTTCCTAAAAGTATTTGTTGTAATGTCTAAGTATTAGCTTTCCATATTTGTTTTAAAATTATTTATTTAATTTTAGAGAGAAGAGAAGGGGGAAAGAAAGAGAGGTAGAGAAACATCAATGTGTGAGAGAAACATTGATGGGTTTGCCTCTTGGCCTGCACGCTAGGCATATGCCTTGACTGGGATTCAAACCATCGACCCCTTGGTTCATAGGCCAGTGCTCAGTTCACTGAGCCACACCAGCCAGGGTGCTTTCCATATTTTTTATACAACCTTTTAAAATTTTGTTTTATAAATGTATTACAGTTACAGACTGTGCCTGTTAATAATTTATTGTCTTTTGTCTTTTTTGAACATGTTAATGTACATGCTACAATTTTGTTCAGTGTGGTTTCCCAATCATTTTTATAGTAAAAGGATTATTTTGGTTATAACAGCTGCATTACCATGTGAGTATGTCATGATTTTGCCTGTTGTCTGCTATTAAACATTACATTATAAATACTTTTCTTTAATACTTATATCTTGGCCTACATTTTTATTTTATAAAGTCGTTAAAATTATGTGAAACTATACAGGGAGTTGTGAGAGTGAATTTGAACTGCAGATAGCTTTAAAAACAAATTCTAGGAATGAGGGACTCAGTGTTTATTTTTTTTAAAAAGTCTTAGCCCTTTTACCCAATTTGATATCCCAAAATAAAAGCAGGAGCATTAAAGATTTTTACAAATTATACTCTCCTAAATATACCTAAAATTTCCCTTTCCTGTTTCAAACTCTTCATTCCAAAGCATTTTTTTCTGAATCAGTGTTAATTTCTTGAGTAATTTTTCAAGATTATTTCCCTGTCCACAGCAAGCAGTCATTTAAATTTTATTTCAATAAATTTATTATCTCTTTGAGATTATGATCTGTATTTTATTTTTTGCTGTTTAAAAGTTTCAACAAATTTAAAAGTTTTCTTTTTAAAAAGTATATTTTATTGATTATGCTAATATAGTTGTCACATTATTTTCTCTCCTTTTTCCCCTACCACCTTGTACCCCCTCCCTGCAGCATTATATCACCCTTAGTTCTTGTCCATGAGTCATACATATAAGTTCCTTGGCTTCTCCATTTTCTATACTATTCTTAGCCTCCCCCTATCTATTTTGTGCCTACCAATTATGCTTAAAATGAGAACAAACTCACAACTGTCAACAACTGAACCTAAAAAACAAAAACTAAGCAAATAGTTAGAACAGGAATAGAATCACAGAAATGGAGATCACATGGAGGGTTATCAGTGAGGAGTACAAAGGAGAGAATGGGGGAAAAAGGTACAGTCATTTAAATTTTTGAGAATCAGATGATTCCGGTGGGGTTCTCCAATGAAATTCATCATACTCTTTTGAATGTACTCACTACAAATGTCAGTCACTTGTATCACTTTTCTGTTACTCTTGTAATTTTTTTTAAATTTAAAAAATATTTTACTTATTTATTTTTAGACAGGTAGGAAAGGAGGGAGAAAGAGAGGAAGCATCAATGTGTGGATGCCTGTCAAGTACCCTCTACTGTGGACCTGGCTTTCAACACAGGCATGTGCCTTGATTGGTAATCGAACTGGCCACCCTTTGGTTTAGCAGGTAGTGCTCAATCCACTGAACCACATCAGTGGGGAGACTTTTCTTTTATTCTTGCTAAATACAGTTTGATGCTACTCTCTGGGAACAGCTTCCTTCCATTCAGAGGAAGGCAGCCGTGTATTTCTGTTATCAGCTGAGTTTTCCTTTCACAGCCAGAACAGGCATAATTATCCTCAAGTGCTATTAGGTATTACTATTCCCCATCCCTACAGTAAGCTGGTTTTGTTTGTTTGTTTTATTTAATTAATTTAAAGGTGACTTTCCTCTTGAGTTTGCCATTTTATCCACAGTGTTGCAGAAAGTCTGTTTAGCCAGCTGCTGATCTTGAAAACTAGACAAAGTTAAATCATGTTAAAAGTTCCCAGCTAAAACACAGAAGAGAGAGAATAGAGACTAACCCAAATCCTGTTAAATCAAACTTCTTCTTTGCAATGCTAAGGGGCAACAAACTTCTGAACCTGAGCTGCTCATGTAGTGAATCAGGTTTTTTTGCAATAGTTAGAATCTCAAGAGAGAGATGAACACCATGAAGCTAAAGAGAAGGATAAAGGTGATGCACTAGTACTTGGGGGAAATAATAGGAAAATATGAAATGAGGATGAAGGAAAAGAGAAATGATGGAGGAAACAGGTAAACAATTCACTTTATTTCTCCCTCTTTCTCTCAACATTATTGGCCACTGGCTGTGGGTCCTGGTCCTACAGATACAGAGATGGAATATGAAGTTGGGCTTTTAAAAAATATTTTATTCATTTAGCTTTAGACAGAGGGGAGGAAAGGGAGAGAGGGAGAGAAACGTCAGTGTGTTGTTGCCTTTTGCATGCCCCGCACCAGGGGCCCGGCTTGCAACCTAGGCATGTATCCCGACTGGGAATTGAACTGGCAACGCTTTGCTCACAGGTGCGGCACTGAGCCACACCAGCTGGAGCTGAAGTTTCAGCTTTTGAGGAATTCATGGTCTAACTAGGTAATAAACAAGGAAAGCAGTGATTTAAGTAGTGTGTGCAGTGTGGAGTCAACATAGGCCCAGGGTGCTAGAGTCCAGAAAAGGGGCAACCATCTCAATCTGGGGAAGGCTTATTGGAGACGGTGCCACATGAGATGAGTCTTGAATGACAAATAGAATTAGGTAGATGAAGAAAACACACAGCTCAAAAGAGGAAATAGCAAAGTGAGTATAACTTTATGGGGAAGGGAAAACAATCATAGGACAAGAAAAAAGTATTTTGGAAGATGACTACTTTTAAATTGCCTTTTGAAAAGTGCTACACATGTTAAGAAAGTCTATGCTAATATAGTCCTAGTGAAGGCATTTCTAAAAAGTTGGTTACACTAAGTTGTCACAAATAAAACTAACAGCATTAGATAAATATACTTTTTCAAGTACTGTGGCGATTCCTTTAGTAACATAATTATTTTTTTTGTTGTGAGTGACCTGATTTTTCTTAAATTAAGTTTCTAATATATAATTGAATATTTACCTCTTTTGAGTATTTACTATATTATGTAAAATTACATGCCCTAGTTCAGGGCTTTCTAAACAGAGGTACTAAACAAATATTTTTTAAATTGACTTAAGGGTTTATTAAAGAACTGACCAAAGGGAAAAGAGGGACAGTCTCTCAATGTCAGGTCAAAATTAAAAAAAAGAGAGCAGTGGTAACTAAAAATGAGAAGTTGGCCTAAACTAAACTAGAAAACTTGCCCTCTGTTATGATCACAGAATATCAAAAGCCTGAATCTGAGTCTTCCATTGACTAACTCTGTAGCCTTGAGCAAGTTCTCTGATTTCTCTGAGCCTTAGGTTCTCATATGTGTGATATACATTCCAATACCTACATCTTAGTGAGAGTTAAAAGCAGAACAGACATAAAAACAGCAAAACACTCAGCATATAATGAGACTTTCAGTCTTCAAGAATCATAAATTATAGTTCCTGAATTTTTATTATTAAAGTTCTATATCATTTTTTATTCACAAATCCCATATTTTTAAGAGATTTGTCCCTTTTAAACTGCAGTTCTTGAAATAACTTCCACAATATTGATTCATGAAGTTCTATATAACTGCCAGTCCAATCCTGATTAGGATGATATAGCTTAGCATTATTGTATTGATTTGATTTACTTATTCTAGCAAAAGTAAAGCATGTCATTCTAGTTGGCCTATACGGCTTTGGCCCTGCTTTAAACAACTTTAAATAGCTCCCTAAACTTGGGAATACATTTAACTTTGTACAAGGCCAGTAATACTGCTTCTTATTTAAAGTAAAAAATTGACCTTGATAGCTCATATGCTATTCTTTTTCAGGAGACATTTATTCTTAGTGTTGGCAATGATTGTGGAACTTGTGAACATTCTACTTAATTTATTTTGTGCATTCATGGTTGAACTCTCATAAAGAATGAAACAATTTGTGTGTTTCTTAGTTGCTCTGCTGTGTAAACAGCCTCTGAAAAGCTTCAGCCTATGCCTTTGAACAAATACATTTGTGATCAAAATACATTTATGATAATTTTTTTGGTTAAGTTTTTCAAAGCTTTCATGAGCATCTTCGCCTTCCCGAAAGCTGCTGACTTACTTTTCTGTTAAATAACATCTATAATATATTTATTTTTAGTAAAAAATAAAAGTACCTCATATTTAATTTCTAATAGCTATCCATCTCTTACACCTTCTCATTTTCTCCTTTCTTAAATCCCCACTTCAGTCCTACTTCCCACCTCCTTTCTCTGGCCACATCTTCCTGAACTTATCTTGTTTTTCACAATTTGAATTTTTTAAAATAAATAATAAGCAGATAATATTATTAACTTCCTAGTTGGGTTTTACTTATTTGCAGGAAGGCTTCATTGAACAAGTGGTTTGCTTAGAGAACAGGGAGGATTTTATGAGTGATCATCTTTATTATATAATTTAGAAGGGCCGGAAGGAAGCTTTAATCTATGCAGTGTGACTCCACCTTACAAATAGTTTGCTAATCTTAGAAATTGTTCATCTATAGATTTTCTTTGGCTTAAAAATTTGTCCACTCTAAGCTTAAAGAGCACGGGAAGAGTTAAAGCATGAACTCTTATTGCTTAGTGTAAATAAAATCTCCCAGACGTTTTCCTTAGACTAGATTTTCATGTGGAGAAGGTAGAGAAATCATCAAAGCATTGTTTGCCTAAGGTGGGTGAAGAGTAGAAGGAAAGGCCCCAGAAATTAGTTCCCCTCACTGACACTCCTAATAGGGCTGAGAGGCAGTGGAACTCTCATGTAATTAATTCCTCTCCTCTCTAAACCTGGTAACAATGGACTTTCCCATGTCTACATGTTTTTAATATACACAGAGAAACTTAATTGTTTTTTTCCTCTGAAACTTTTTTTGTAGGACTAATAGTCTCTTTTCCATATGATCACATTGAAAATCTCTTTTGCCAGCTGTGTTCCCCCAACTTCAGTTAATATCTTATGAGGTAGCATCACACACACACACACACACACACACACGTACACAAACACATATATAAATCTACATGTTTAGTTTATTGGAACCTCCCCCATCCTTCATAATGCTTTGAGTCATATCACTCTAGGTTCATCTGGCATACACTGCAGAGGGCTGATTTGGATAAATTGATCTGATGTTTGGTGAGGCTTACATTTGTTTTTTTATGCATTCCATGGCATAATGTCTATATTTTATGTGGTACATTTTCTGAATGTTGGTTGTTTGTAGATAGATTTAAGTGGATATGTGTTGTTACTTTAAAATCAGCCTGGGGAGAAACAGAATGAAATACAGCCCTGGAATGCTTCCTTTTGGCTTACAAAATGCAAAGGGAACCACTGCAACTCTAAACAAGTTCCTCCTGACCAGGGCTCTTTCCATCCTGTTAAGACAATTTTTTTGTGACTGAGATTCAAATGATGTCTTTAAGTGAGTTACGATGGAATGGAATGTCATCCCACTCCTCCCCGCATTTTTTTCCAGGAGGGCTATAAAGTATTCCATACTGCCTTTTAGTAGAAAGAATTCGGTGGTAGTGGTGTATATTTGTGGTGGGGGAGTAGGGGGGAAGGAGTGATGGGGGTGGGTGGGAGTACAGTAAACCCTTTCCTGGGATAAAAATGTAATTTCCTTGTTTATCTATTGAAAATTAATGTATATATTTTAGATCTAAAGAATGCTAGAGTTGTAAACACTTTGTGAGCTGGATAAAACTTTGGATATCATTGAACTTAACCCCTTCCTAAGTGTAAGAACTTAGAATTTAACAGCATCATGGCCAGAGATCCTTTGTTTTGTGGGAGTCTTCACAAAACCAAATTCAATGACGTTCCTATTGGGATGGAAGAGGTACAGCTCCTCAGACTTCTCTGGCTGACCTTGTTTTGCTCTTGACTTTTAAATTGAATAGCGAATATAGAGTCCGATTCATTCTCCTGTGACTCTGGTTTACACCTCAGACTGCTAAACTTGTTCCTGCCCTGCCTAGTTTCCTGTCTGCCTTTGGCTCAGACTAAGTTCTGTTTGGCAACTGCTTTGCCCCTCCTTGGATTCTATTCTTACCTCCTTTTAGCTTTGGTATTCAAACATAGGCCTTCCTTGGGTCTTTGAGGTTACATCAACTGATGTTTCTAGTAAGAGCTGACTCCACCTCTCTTCCAGTGCTGACAGCTGACATCCCTGTTAAATATTGATTTCCACCAGCTGTCCAGCATCCTGAAACATTCTGTAGTGACCAACTTCTCTTGAACATTTTCACCTGGACAGTCCACAGTATTTTTGGCAAGCTACTCACTGCTTACTGTGCCAGACTGGACCTACTTTAGTTCTACTTTAACATATTTTTTCCAGTATCTCATAGTTGATTGGTGAGGCTCCAATTGGAATCACCTGATTATCAATGCCTTTTCCACAGTAGTTACAGAATAATTACCTATTTTCATTTTTATAACTGTGAATTTTATGTTTCAAACAATCCTGGCTAGGAAAAAGGAATCAGTGAACATTCTGTCCCCCTCATTCCATCCTCCCCCACCACACTTATATATACACATGTACACACACCATTTAATCATTCAGTTTATGAATTTACATTTTCCTTTCTTAATGTTTTTTCTTTCCTTTATTGTGAATTGTTTTTCTTCTCTCATTTGCTAACTTTGGAATAAGAAAAATCCAGACATTGGAATGTCTGAGTTTATTTAAGTCTCAGAACTCTATTCAATTTAATGAAGAGAAACAAAAAAGAAAAATAAGAATGCTAGCCAGAATGTTTCTGTTTCTGACTTTGGGATTGGCCCTTTTTGTTGGATGTATATATATCCAACACTTGTATGTATTTTTCAAATAGAGTATATATATATATATATATATATATATATATATATATATACTCTAGTATATATAGAGAGTATATAGAGCATATATAGAGTATATATATATACTCTATTTGAAAAATAAGAGTAATTGATGGTTCTAAGCTTTTTAAAAACATCAATACATAGAAATAAATTCTGAAATAAATTTAGAAGTATTATAAGTGAGAGTGAAATTGTGAGAAACATTGTTTTATAATAATTTAACGTACCATTTTAAAAAATAGATTAAGTGAAGAGCACATATTTAGCATATTTAATGAAGAAGAAGTAGTAGCATAGCCTGCTAACAGAGAACAATATTCTTCTCTAGTGTCTGGAACATGTACAAGCACAGACTACAGATTAAGTTAGAAAGAATACCTTAGTAAGCAATCCAGTTAAAAAATGGACAAAAGACATGAACAGACACTTCTCCAAGGAGGACATACAGAGGGCCCAGAGACATATGAAAGGATGCTCAGAATCACTAGCCATCAGAGAGATGGAAATTAAAATCACAATGGGATACCTCTTCATACCGGTCAGAATGGCCATCATAACTGAATCAACAAACACCAAGTGCTGGCAAGGTTGTGGAGAAAAGGGAATCCTAGTACACTGTTGGAGGGAATGCAGACTGGTGCAGCCACTATGGAAAACAATATGGAATTTCCTCAAAAAACTAAAAATGGAACTGCCTTTGGACCGGGTCATTCACTGCTGAGACTATACGCTAAGAATCCTGAAACACCAATTCAAAAGAACCTGTGCACCTCAATATTCATAACAGCACAAGTTACAGTAGCCAAGTGCTGGAAGCAACCTAAGTGCCCATCAGTAAATGAGTGGTTAAAAAAAACTATAGTACATTTACACAATGGAATACTATGCAACAGAAAGAAAGAAGGAGCTCCTACCTTTTGTGACAACATGGATGAATCTGGAGAGCATTATGCTAAGTGAAATAAGCCAGGCAATGAAAGACAAATACCATATGATCTCATTTATAAGTGGAACCTAATGAACAAAACAAAGAAACAAGCAAAATATAACCAGAGACATTGAAATAAAGGACAGCTTACAGTAACCAGAGGGGATGGGGGAGAGGGATAATGGGGAAAATAGGGGTAGGGTCATTAAGGAACATATATAAAGGACACACACACAAAGCCAAATGGGGTAGGATCTCAAGTGGGAGGTTAGGATGGGTAGGTTGACGGGAGTTGATGTGGACACTGGCCAGCAGTTTCCGTGGTGTTATGGATCAGACGAGACAAATTCACACAGACTACCGAGTCCTGTGGAGGAAAAGGGACACCATGGCCACTCTCCGAAGGGGAGAATGTCCTGGAGTGGTCCAGCCATTCTCTCAAGAGGAGAGCATGCCAACCTTTGCCTTGAGAGGCTTTTATTGGCTTTCTAATAGCATACATCAAAGAAGGTTTTCATTCATTGTACTTAGATTTGCTTTAGGTAATTACTTTTTACAGATAGCAATGGAAAGGATGTTACTGATTACTTCTTACAGATTAATAAGGAAAAGTTGCAAATGCAAGGGAATGATAAGAGTAATTGGTCTGGTTACACTTCAGTCCTAGGGAGAATTACCACAAAATTCAAGAGGTTACTTTAAAGATAAACATTTGCTGCCTCAGCTCAGGGCAAAGGAGATTTAGCAAGGGCAAGCCAAACCAGCCTGGTTATAATGCAGGCCTGATTTCCCATGGGAGAACTGATCCATGGTTTTGGCTCCTGCGTGCCACAATGTGCCTATTGGGTTTTTCAATAGGGCTACAATTGCCATTCTACGCAGATCAGTTCCATACAGGGAGTAGAAAGGGGAAAATGGAGACAACTGTACTCAAAAAACAATAAAAAATAAAATGTATAAATAAATAGAAAGATGAACTACAATGAAATATTCCAGAAATTAAGAACTAATTAAAAAAACAGGCATATGTATAACTATAAAACAGTGTTATAAGCCAAAAAAATTTATGAAAATTTTAAAACCTCAAGTTAACTATTGTGGTACAGCATACTGTCCTAAAACTTAATCCTTTAAAATGGGTTGGGAAACTTGTTTCTTACAGGAGTAGATAGCAAATAATTTAGGCTTTGTTGACTATATTGTCTCCATCAGCTTTTAACTCTACCTTTGGAGCAAGATAACAACCATAGGCAATATTTAAATGAGGAAGTGTGAATGTGTTCCAGTAGAACTTTATTTATGGACACTGCAATTTGATTTTCACAGTTTACGTGTTTTATGAGTTATTCTTTTGGTTTTTGTCAGCCATTTAAAAGTGAAAAATCCATTTTTATCTCAAGGGTTCTACAAAAATGGAGTAAACGTGGCCCATGTTTTGAAACAAGATTTATTGTTTTTCCGTTTCTAAGGGTTTGCTTGGTGGTATGGCTGGATTTGGGGGAACCCAACTTAGGTAGATGTTTTTAGCTGGCTTGTTTGGAAAGTACAGAATGACTTCAATCACATGTTTGGTTACTGCTGTCTCTTGGCTACATGGAGTAACTTGGTTCTCTTCCTTGTCATTTTTTATTCTTTAAGCTAGAGAGGCCCTCTTCCATGGTGGGCCTTGAACACCATGTTCAAAGGCAAAGGCAGAAGCTATAAGGCCTCTTGATCTCTGGGCTCTGAACTTCCACAATGTCTCTTCCATCATATTTGTTAGTCAGAGTGAGTCACAAGGCAGCCTAGATTCAAACTGAAGTCAAATAGTTTATTTTTGTTTAGAGAATATCTTACAACCTTAACATACTAATGTGTGTTATTTATCCCTACGGACAAATTAGCTAGCAGTGATTTCTAAGCTTATGTGACTAGAGAAACTTTCTTTTTTCTTTCCTATTCTACTATCCCCAACTTCTATTAACATATCAAGGGATTCTAGTGTGCCTTGGAACACAGTTTGGGAAATGAGAATATATAATTTCATATAATTTAGGAAAATATATACTAAAATATTATCAAATAGAATAATTAGATTATTGTACTATATAAATGTATCTTATATACATATATTGATAATGCAGGATAACTACTGCAATTAAGCAGAACTCATCCCAGGCACTAAAATTACAGAAAACCTAGCAGTTGCATTTGCATAGGAGTTCAGAATTTTACTGTTATATTTCATTAGGGTTATATAGTTCTTAGACTGGAATGGATTATTTTAATACCATGACAAAAGGCCTATATATTTTTACATAAGAGAGATTGGAAAGGCTATGAGATCTTCACAGAGTTTTTCTAGGATTTAGGAAATAGTAAGTCCAGAGAGTAGGATGGAAGTTGGGAGAGAATAAAGTTGATCTCTGTATGCACACTAATAAGTTCAGGTTGTTCACTAAGATGATTACATGTGTTAGACTTAAGAAAGGATGTTCTAAAAGTGATACTACGTATTGTATTAAAAGAATAATACTTTTAATAAACATTTATAACTAATAGAGTTAAGCATGTGACTAAATACAAAATCAATGTTCAGAAACAGTACTTATATAATACAAAATGTAATGGAGAGATGCCATATGTGGTTAACAGCAGCAACATCAAATACAAAATACCTGAGGACAGTGGAAACTATATATATATATATATATATATATATATATATATATATATATATGATCTACATCTACATGAAAGGTATAAAAATTTCTTGTTTAGGTAGAATAATTATTGTAAAGATACCAATTTTTCTTGTTAATATTTTTACAAAAACTTAAATACCATTTTAACAGGGTAATTTTTGAGAATCAACAAATTCTAAATTTATCTTCAAGGATAAGTAGGCTAAATGAAAATTTCAAAGTATTGGGAATGATAATCCTACCATACACAAGAACACAAGAACAACTATACACAAGAACAACTCCAATGTTAAAGCACCATAAATAAATTGAAAAATTACAAAGTGTGGAATATATTTCTAACGAGAACTACAGATGATGGTAGTTATTTTACTAAGAGAACAGTCACATTTATCAGGAAAACCTACAATACCTCAGTAAATTAACTTGAAGGAATAATTTTTTGTAAACTGAAATCCTAATATCAAATTAATGTTTCAAAAAGTTTTTGGTCTTACTAGTAATTCAGTATATGCAAATAAAATGGCTCATGTTTTCTTTCTTCATTATTATTTATATTCTCTTTTTAATCATTCATTTTAAGACATAAATAATAACTACTGTTGCCTAATGCATATATGGCAAGACATAGGTTCATGCTGTGCTAGAGAGAAAGCAATTGGACAATAGGTATATAGAGCATTAAAGTTCTATTCTAAGTAACTCAGTAATTCTGTTTCAAAATACCCTTCATGTCCTCATAAATCTCTTTGATTGAATGAACAGAAAGATATTTGTAGAGTTGTTCACAATAATGAAGTAACACAAAACATATCAACATCTATCACTAGGGAAGTAAATAAACACTTATTTTAAATCTATAACAATGGAGGCAAAGGTATACATTGGAATAAAGACAGTCTCTTCAATATGTAGTGTTGGCAAAACTGGACAGATATGAATGAAAAATGAAATTGAACCAGTTATATTGCATTCAAAAATAAACTCAAAATGAATTAAAAACTTAAATATTAGACCAGACACTAGAAACACTCTGGAAGGAGACGTAGGCAGTAAATGGTTTGACATTAACTTTGAAGTATCTTTTTGGCTACATTTCTCCAAACAGGAGACACAAAAGGAAAATAAACAAATGGGACTATATCAAACTATATAAAAAGCTTTTATACAGCAAAGGAAACAATCAATAAAATGAAAACCTACTGAGTGGGAGAATGCATTTGCCAATGACGTATTTGATAATGGGTTAATATCCAAAACAAATAAAAAACTCATACAATTTAATACCAAAAACCAAACAATTCAATTATAAAATGGGCAGAGGACTGGAATAGACATTTTTCCCAAGAGGACATACAGATGGCCAACAGATATATGAAAATATACTCAATATCATCAGAAAAATGGAAATTAAAACTCCAATGAAATATCACTTCACACTTGTTAGAATGGCTACCATCAATACATCATATTACAAGTGCTGGTGAGGATGTGGAGAAAAGGGGACCCTCATGCACTGTTGGTGGGATTGTAAATTGGCTTAGCCACTATGTCCAACAGTATGGATAGTTCTCAAAAAATTGAAAATAGAGTTATTATATGACCCAGTATTTCTACATCTGGGTATTTATTTGACAAAAACAAGATATATGCTCCTCTATCTTGATTGCCACATTACTAGTAATAGCCAAGATATAGAAGCAACCTAGATATTTATGAAGATATGATATATAAAAAGAATGAAATATTTCCACCTGTGACAACATGGATGGATCTAGAAGGCATTATACTAAGTAAAATAGGTCAGACAGATAAATAGTATGAGCTGATGGTTGCCATATGGGAGGGGATAGGGAATGAGAATAAAAAATACTTATCTAGAAATATTATACATTCATTAAAATTAAAGTTACTGATACTTTTTTATAGGAAGGGGAATGCTTATTATGTAATAATATTTAAAAATTCAAAATTATAAATTGTATTAACAACAACAAAAAGGAAAGGCACCAGAGGAGGAGATGAAGCTAAATATTAATTGTTGTCTCTGGATAGAATTATAACTAAGATTTGTTTGGCCATCGTTATATTTCTGTATTCCAAGTTTTCTAATATGAACATCTTAGTCATTAATAAGTTAATAATAACCTCGTGGTACACATTTATATTTCTGAGATCAAATATCATGATTCCAAAAATAACCAGAAAGCAAAAAAAAAAAAAATTCTGTGCTCTTATCTAGTTGGTAAACATATCTGCAATTTTATTATAAGCCTTTGGTTACTAAGGGCCAAGAACAGCACAGAATGTAGAGATCAAAATAAAGAGAAGAGGTTAATGCTATTTAAAGAAATGCTTCCTGTTATTACTTTATGCATCTTATTTTTCTAACTTTTATGTTACTCTGGATAAATAGTTAAATTTTTATGATAATCTCCTATACATTTAACTTGTTTTCAGTTATAGTTTTCTCCTTTATAAATTCATTGAGAAAGCTGTATATTTTCCTCACTTTGACTAATGGAAGGGAAAGTGTAAACTTGGTTAGGAGGGAAAAAGACCGTGTCTTTTGTTTGTGTGGTATAAAACTTTTCATTTTTCTGTTGGAGACAGAATGTTTTGATGAAACACAGTCCATCAGTGAATTTTGTGTGCCATAAGTAGCGGAATCCACTAACAATTTATACGTGCTTTTTATGGTTGTTTACTGCGTTGTTCAACAAAACTTTAGGTACTTATTTTAGCAGTAACTGTATGAAGTATATTAAAGAACAAGTATGTGCCAAGGCTGTACATTTGAAAAATGTCAGCATTGTATGTCAATTGGTTACCTTATTTTTCTAAATATATCAGTTTATCTATGCAACAATAGCAATTAAATGTGACATTTAATTATTAAAACGTTATTGTTTAAGTGTAATAGAATAACTAAAAAGTAATGTTGCATTTAAGGTACTTTCTTAAATAGCTTTGTTTTTCCCATTCCTAAGGTGTTTCTAAGTCTGAATTTTTCATCTCTAAGTCTGAATTGCTCATCTCTAAGATAGCATCACCTTGGCATTACTGAGGTGTCAATAGCACTTTTTATCACCTCCTAAAAATACTCCTGGAATCAGCTGAATATGATGGCGACAAACACAGTAACAAATGGTGGTGGCAAGATTTAATTAAGAACATGAAATGTTTTTCAAGTTAGCCAGCCTAGTTTGATTTATATTTCTAACTGCCAATAACTCCCTCTGAACATATCCAAAAAAGAAAATGCATTAAGGAACTTAGCCCTCTCGGAAGTATTCTTGAGAATGAATCAGTTTTGTAATTTGGTGTTGGGAATCCACAGGGTTGGGCTGACGAGGTTGACCAAAGTCCTAAATTTTACTCACCTTATAGTGATTAAGTTTTAAATTCCTGTCTCATATTCCTCTTCCATTATTTTGCCATTTTCCTTCCCCTTCTTTCTTTTTTATTTTTAAAGTATTTTTATTGATTATGCTATTACAGTTTTCCCAATTTTTTCTTCCTTTATCCCCCCTCCACACTATCCCCCCAACCCTCCAGCATTATGTCCATGGGTTAAACAATTAAGTTCTTTGAGTCCTCTGTTCGTATACCATTTTTTAATCTCACCCATCTATTTTATTCCTACTAATTATGCTTCTTCCCCATACCTTCCCCCCATTCCTCCCTTCCCACTCCCCACTGAAATCCCTCCATGTGATGTCCATTTCTCTGATACTGTTCATGTTCTAGTTGTTTACTTAGTTTTTATTTTCATTGTTTTTCTTTTCTTTTAGGTTCATTTGTTGATAGTTGTGAGTTTGTCATCATTTTACTGTTCATAGTTTTGATCTTCTTTTTCTTAGATAAGTCCTTTAACATTTCATATAATAATGGCTTGGTGATGATGAACTCCTTTAATTTGACCTTATTTGGGAAGCACTTTATCTGCCCTTCCATTCTAAATGATAGCTTGGCTAGATAGAGTAATCTTGGATGTAGGTCCTTGCCTTTCATGACTTCATATACTTATTTCCAGCCCCTTATTGCCTGCGAGGTTTCTTTTGAGAAATCAGCTGATAGCCTTATAAGCACTCCTTTGTACGTAACTCTTTTTCTCTTGCTGCTTTTAAGAGTCTCTCTTTGTCTTTAATCTTGGATAATTTAATTATGGTGTGCCTTGGTGTGTTCTTCTTTGTGTCCAATTTCTTTGGGACTCTCTGGGCTTCCTGGGCTTCCTGGACTTCCTAGAAGTCTATTTCCTTTGCCAGATTGGGGAAGTTCTCCTTCATTATTTGTTCAAATAAGTTTTCAATTTCTTGCTGTTCTTCTTCTTCTGGCACCCCTATAATTTGGATATTGGAGTGTTTCAGGTTGTCCCAGAGATTTGTAAGAGTCTCTTCACTTTTTCAACTTCTTTTTTCTTCATTCTGTTCCCGTTGGATGTTTATTTTTTCCTTTAGTTCCAAATTGTTGGGTCAAGTCCTAGTTTTCTTCCTGTCACTGTTGGTTCCCTGGATATTTTGCTTTATTTCATTTTGGGTGTCTTTCATTTGCTTTTTCATTTTTTTTTTACCAAACTCAATCAGATCTGTGAGCATTTTGATTACCAGGGCTTTAAATTCTCCATCAGGTAGGTTGCCTATGTCCTCATCGTTTAGTTCTCTTTCTGGAGTTATGCTCTGTTTTTTCATTTGGGCCATGTTTCTTTGTCTTGGTGCACCTAATAAGTTTTAATGGGAAAGGGCCTTACATACTCACCTGGGCAGAACAACCTTCTTTGTTGCACTGTGGTGCTGCCTGTGGGGGATGCACCAGAGAGGGAACAATGCAGCTCCCCTGCTTGTCCATAGCACACTTTCCACGGGCCTCTTATGTGAGACTGGGAGTTTCTCCCAATGTAGCAACCACCATATTAACTCCGAATCTGTTTCCCCTTAAGTCAGCTCCACCTGTCCTTTTTGCGGCAGCCAGCCCCGTTCCCAAGATCCACTGCCTTACTGGTCTGGTTGTTCTGATTGATTTTTTCTTTAATTCCTTGGTTGTCAAAGTTCTATGCAGTTTGATTTTCTGGTGCTTCTGGTTTTTTATTGATTTCAGATGGGTTGTTATCCTCCTTTTGGTTGTACATGGAAGTGAAGGATTTTTACCTACACCTCCATCTTGACTGGAACTTCCCTTCCCTTTCTTTCTCATTTACTAATGGGCTTGACTGGTAGCCTGGGGGAAAATCATGCTAGCCTCCTTTATTTTCTCCCAAGTTATGCTGTAGTTTAGCCATAATATAGAATAAAATATCATCAAAGAATGTATAATTAATGCCAGAGCTCTCCATGGTATGCTTAATGATAAATTCCTTAAATTATTTTTTTCTTAATCCTCACCTGAGAATAAATTTACTGATTTTTCCAGAGGAAGAAGGGGCAGAGGGGAGAGAGAGAGAGAGAAACATATGAGAGGGACACATTGATTGGTTGTCTCCCATGAGCACCACAACTGGGAATTGAACCTGCAACCTTTTAGTGTATGGGGCAACACTCCAACCCAATGAGCCCCCAGCCAGGGAAATTATTTAAATTCTTAAAGTAATGAAATTAAGTAATTACTTAAAGTTAGTAGAAGATTTAAGAATGATTCAGAAATAACATAGGGTAATATTTTAGTTTGGGTTTTCCCAAAAAGCAGACCCTGATCCAGGGATTTTGGTACAGGTAATTTATTAAGGAAATTATCTCACAAAACACAAAACTTTTGAGTGAGTGAGGCTTAGAAGGGTGCATTGATGGGTATGTTACAATTGTGGGCAGCTGGGGCTCGGTCATGCTGGGTTTCAGTCATGCTGGGGACACTGAAAAAGGTGTGAAACATGCTTCAGAATTATCTCACCAGAGTATGCGATTGCTGGGACATTTATCCACCAGCTCCTATTTCCTGGTGTTTGAGGGTTTTCCCTGCAGGTGCAGCCCAGCAGACTCCATGGTGTTGGGGAAAGCCCACAATACAATGAAGAGATGCAGCATTGATATGGGAAGCTGTCAGCAGGCTGAAAATGTTTATATGTAAACTACAGTAGAACTTAGGTTGGTCAAGTCACATGGGATGGAGCATCTACAGCCTCTGCAGCTGGTGGTGTCAGAGAACAAGAAAGGCTGAATCATGGTTGACATAAGTGGAAACTTGAATTAGACTTCTCAGCTTTCATTTCTGTTTTGTCCCATTAGTTATAGATATTTGGCAAACTGTGACTTCTGTGTTTCAGACTTTTTTCTGTAAATTGGGGATAATAAAAATTTTTATCTCTAGAATTGTTGGAGACTTAAATGAGTGAATATAGCAAAGGTATAACTCTCAGAAGAGTGCCTGGAATATGGTAAGCACTTGGCAAGTATTACTTATTATAAGAATCTGGCTGGGCAGCAGTATAGTGGGGTGGTAGTTAATTTGTATGGTGTAACAGAGTTCTGTTAATGAAGTGTAAATTTTCTGCCTTATTTGGCAGACACGTGGCATGTTGACTTACATTAAGTACTAATCACAAAAACAATTTTAAAAAAATCTGGCTGCTACTAAGTCCCATTTCTCTTTGTGCATTTATTACTTTTGGACTTAAATTCATTTTTGTTAATTATGTTTAAAATAAAATTGGTTCTGTTTAAACCACATGATTGCTATCTCTGCCAGCTTCTTCTTATTCACAAATCTGACAACATGACATCATCTGAATACTTACTTAAATTCAGCAGAAACCATCCTTTCTACTGAAGATTGAAACTGAACTTTCTGTGTGTGTCTTTGAGTGGGTTCAAATACACAAAATTATGTCATTATGCAAACTATATTTCTTCACTTAATTCACAAAGATATTTTGAATGATCTTGTAGTAGTGTTGGTGAAATCCAGAAATACTTTGTCCAAGGTGTTCAGAACCAATTAAAAAAGACAGTGACCTGGCTGGCATAGCTCAGTGGATTGAGCACGGGCTGGGAACCAAAGTGTCCCAGGTTTGATTCCCAGCCAGGGTACATTCCTGGGTTGCAGGCCATAACCCCCAGCAACCACACATTGATGTTTCTCTCTCTCTCTCCCTCTCCCTCCCTCCCTCCATTCCCTCTCTAAAAATAAATAAATAAAATCTTTAAAAAAAAAAAAGACAGTGAGATTGTCTTAATATTATTTGCCTCTAAGAAAACCATATTGACTACTAATTTTTACTAGTTTTCTAAGTATTGAAAATGTACTTTAAATTCCTTCATTTGTTCATTAATTTAACAGATGTTTATTGAGAAATTAGTATAAACCAGGCCATAATTTATATATTGGAAATAAAGTTGTTAGTTAAGAACGCTAAGTGTCTCCTCTTATGTGGTGTATGGTCCTAGTATGGACAGTAAAAAAAAATAGTTCTTCCTTCAATGTATACTCCGACTCTGCCAAGCACATTTTGAGTCCCAGGGCTATTTTTCCACAATTCAATTCACACGAATAAAACCCGATTACCTAATATTTAAAAGAGTGGGTGATATTAATATGTCCTTGCAAAATTGTTACTATAATTTAGTGAGATACTGTATGTAGTACCTAGCACAGTGTCAGAGCAGAGAATGTGGTCAATATGTAAGTTTTCTTTCTCAGGCTCCACAGTCAGTAAACCCAAATAATGCATCAATTCATTGAGTGATCCATTCATCTATATATGTGTATGTTTAAACCACTCCTTTTTTTTTGTTTACCTGCCTATTTATTGAGGTAGTGTAGCATGTAGGGAGGGTGGGAAGAGCTTGGATTCTGGAGCTTATATTATCTGTGTTTTAATCCTCTGTCTCTTACTGACTCTGTGACTTTAGCAGGTCACTTAAACCTCTCTATACTTTACCCTCCTTGTCTATCAAACAGGACAATACTAGTATTTATGTTATAAGATTGTTGTATTAAATACCCAATCTATTTGAAGTACTTAAAACAGTGTCTGGGACATAGTATATGCCATATAAATGTCAGATATCAAATGTCAGGTTGTGTTCTGATATAAGGGCTAAAGCAGGGAACAAGGCAGACTAATTTTCTGCCCTGTAGTACTTACAGTTAGTGGGCAGTCTTTATATTCTTTATGAAGCCATGATATGATATTTTTAAGGATTTACAGATTTTGAAGCAAAAAGAGCATGATGAAAATTTAGTTCTGTTTTTGTCTTTACAAATTGTTTTTAGAATTTTACTACTGTATACACATAATTTGATGTAATTATATGCACATACAATTATGGGTTCTGTTTTTGAATTTGCTAAAGTATTTTTGTTTATTAAGTGTTGTGTAAAGTATTTAGTGTATATTGGCTATACATTTACTTCAAATTGCTTATTTAATGACCTATTAGATAAGCATTCTGTAATATATGAAGGAATTTTATTATTTTCTAGGTATTTTTACTATTTTACTGTTATTTTGATTTTAATATCACTGCACCAATGGAATTATTCAAACATAATGAACAGATGTATAATTCTTATTTAACAGATTGGTTTTTTAAAAATCCTCTCCCAAGGATATGTTTATTGATTTTAGAGAGAGAAGGAGGGAGGGAGAGAGACATTGATGTGAGAGAGACACATTAATTGGTTGTCTCCTATGTGTGCTATGATGGGAGGTCAAACCCACAACCTAGGTATGAGCCCTGACTGAGAATTAAACCTGTAACTTTTTGGTGTATGGGACAACATTCATCCACCCGAGCCATTCAGCCAGGTCATAACAGATTGTTTTTTAGCAAAATATAGTTAACTTATAACACCTCAATAATGCATGATCATTTATGTTTTACTTTCTACTGTTGTAATTATACCTCAGATTGTTTAACTTGCATTTCTTAAACTACAAGTGGAGCCGAGTGTGCTTTTCTGCAATTATTTATTTTCATCTTTTTTCCCATTGGTGAGTAGGCTGTGAATTGTTTAAGTTCTTTTTATATGTATTGATGAATAGGTAAAGAATGTAGGAGTGTTTAGTTGATAGAAGACAGAACTTGGTAGAAAGGCATGACTGTTTCAAATATTAAAGTACAGTTATAGAAAACAACATGACATGAGGCTCCTCAAGGCTTAACAAGGATCAATGGGAGGCATTTAGCAGAGGCAGATTCTAGGATGAATGTGAATGCTGTCATCTAACATTTACAGCATTGGTTTTCACCTGGAAAGAATCTTTGAATCTCCATCAAAGAAAGGAAGCTTGTGTGTGGGTGGGGCAATGGAGATTGGAAATGGGCAGGATGGAGAATGAGCAGAAAGATTGGGAAGCTGGAGTCCTTATTTAGAGATTTCTAGATGGGAAGGTGAATTGCTGCTGAAAGTACTGTCCACCCTGGCAGAGCACTTCCTGAGCTATAGATGAGGTCTGTCCAGAAGGTATCCAGCCATATAATATGCAAATAGAGATGTTTATTGAAGAAGATACAAGCTACAAGAAACATTGTACGTAGGACAATGACACCTCAGTCCCCTTCAAGTAGGCACCTTAGGGCCTCACACAGTTCTCCCAGTCACCATCAGCTGCCCTGTAGTATTTTCCTGAATTTCATCAGTGGTGTGAAATCCCTTCCATTTCACAGGTGTTTTTAGTTTTGTGAAAAGGCAGAAGTTGCAGAGTGCCAATCCAGGTTGTAGAGGGCTGAGTCACCTGGGTGATTTGATGTTTTTCAAAAACATCAATGTGTGTTTTGCATGTGTGAACATGTTGTTATGATGAAACTGCTAATCACCAATTGTCCATAATTGCAGCCTTCTGAATCATCCAAATATTTTCTATAGATGAATGTTCAAGCTTAACACAAACTTTGATGCAGATTCATTGTTTTACTTGCTCAATCATTTTGAATATGATGGTCACACAGAACACATGCTTACTCAATGGTGTGTACTGGCCCCTCTGACTAGTACAGTGAAGTCATCATTGGTCACCTATATACATTCCAATCTACTCTCCTTGACTGCCAGGTTACATGGAGGTTGTACAAGCCATACTTGTTATATTAACAGTGGCTGGACTTTTTCCAGACAGACTTTATTATACAAAGCAGGTTGGGTGACTATTCTGGGTTTTAAGTTTGGAGGAAATTGCCAGTAAAATTCATTTTACCTCTGGAATCCTCTGAAATCAAATATAGCATTTTATAGCCTATAAATCTTTTTCCTTTATAATATTTTCATTTTAATGGGTTGTGTACAATAAAATGATAATGTACCCTTTTCTGAGGCTATTCATTTGTGGATGACACAAGATGAGGAAATAGGTAAATTTTGGTAGCAGTAGATTTTCATACTTCATTTGAAAATTTTCTTTATTTAATGGACTTAAATTTCATACCAATATATTAAAAGTAGTGTTTTGAAACAGGAAAATTTAGAACTTGCATTTCATGGTGTATTGCTTTCCTTTACCATATATTTGGATTTAGATTATGTTTGATATGATGCTGATAGTCTAAATCAGGGGTGTCAAAGTCATTTTCACTGGAGGCCACATCAGCCTCATGGTTGTCTTCAAAGGGCTGAATGTAATTTTAGGACTGTATAAATGTAACTACTCCTTAACAGTTAAGCAAGAGCTTGGCACTGCAACTGGGTAGAAACAAGGTGCCAGGTCAGATAAAACAAGGTAGAGGGCTAGATTCAGCCCGCAGGTCTTCTGTTTGCCACCTGTGGTCTAAATGTATATTTTAAGTGACTTTAGGGACTGTAAGATATGGACGTCATAAATCACCTATGTGATATATTTTATAAGTACCACATGCTGATTGTGCCACTGGAGTTTCATCCTAGATATATTTTAATACAGCACACAACTGGATTAAAAGCAATGAAAATATTTGTGTTTGTCAAAAGATAAGAGACTGGACTTGGCCAGGAACAAGAATAAAAATTAAGCCATAAATTAGTCTTCTGAGTTCCAAATGGCATCTGAGTAGGAGCCTATTAGAAAACTTAAAATATCTTAAAATAATGCAATCCCTATTAATATACAAATAACATATTTCACAGATATAAAACAAACATTTCAAAAATTTATGTGGAACCATAAACGATGGCAAATAGTTTCAGCAATTTTGAGAAAGAATAGAATAGAAGGGATCACAATACCTGATATCAAACTATATTACAAGGCCACTGTAATCAAAACAGCCTGGTACTGGCATTAGAACAGACACACAGACCAATGGAACAGAATAAAGAGCCCAGAAATAAACCCAAGTCTCTGTGGTCAATTAATATTTGACAAAGTGGGCAGAAGCATAAAATGGAGTAAAAAGCAAATGGTGTTGGGAGATCTGAACAGCTACATGCAAAAAAATAAAACTCGACCACTAGCTTACACTATACACAAAAATAAACTTTAGATGGATAAAACACATATATAAGTCATAACACCATAAAAATCCTAGAGGAGAACATAGGCAGGAAAATCTCAGATATTCCACACAACAATATTTTCACCAGTGTGTCCCATAGAGCAAGGGATATAAAGGAAAGTATAAACAAATGGGACTTCATGAAAATAAAAAGCTTTATGACTGAAGAAAACATTGTCAAAATGAAAAGGAAACCACCATGTGGAAAATATATATTTGCCAATGATACCTTGGACAAGGGCTTGATCTCCAAGTTATATAAACTCACATGACTCCACTACAGAAAGACAAACAACCCAATTAAAAAATGGGCAAAGGACCTGAACAGACACTTCTCCAAGGAGGACATACAGAGGGCCCAGAGACATATGAAAGGATGTTCAGCATCACTAGCCATCAGAGAGATGCAATTAAAACCACAATGAGATACCACTTCATACCGGTCAGAATGGCCATCAAAAACAAATCAACAAAGAGCAGTGCTAGAGAGGTTGTGGAAAAAAAGAAACCCTAGGGCACTGTTCGTGGGAATGCAAATTGTTGCAGCCACTGTGGAAAACAGTATGGAATTTCCTCAAAAAACTGAAAATGGAACTGCCTTTTGACCTGGCAATTCCACTGCTGGGATTATACTTGAAGGATCCTGAATCACCAATTCAAATGAACCTATGTACCCTAATGTTCATAGCTACACAATTTACAATTGCCAAGTTTTGGAAATAACCTAGGTGCCCATCAGTAAATGAGTGGATCAAAAATCTGTGGTACATTTACACAATGGAATTCTATGCATCAGAAAGAAAGAAGGAGTTCCTACCATTTGTAACAGCATGGATGGATCTGGAGAGCATTATGCTAAGGGAAAAACTAGGTGGTAAAAGATAAATAACATATAATCTCAACTGTAAGTGGAACCTAGTTACTTACAAAGAAGCAAGCAAAATATAACCAGAGACATTGAAATAAAGAATAAACTGACAGTAATCAGAGAGGAGGTGGGAGGGTATAATGAGGGAGGCGTCATCAAAGGACATATATAAAGGACACATGGACAAAGCCAAAGGGCAGTAGGATAGAAGGTGGGAGGTGGGGATGGCTGGGGTGGAGGGGAATGGTAGGGTGAAAATGGAGACAACTGTACTTGAACAACAATAAAAAAAGAACCAATGAATGCATAAATAAGTACAACAACAACAACAACAAAAGAATAATGCCAGGAAACCTCAGGTAAGATGGTGAGAACAGAGGCAGTATATATAGTTTTTGGATCTTCACAAATGTCCATATAAAAACAGATAGAGCTACTAAAGAACAAAATGAGAAAAATCATGGAAAACATTTACGACAAAATGGCAAGGAATCCAAAGTAAGAGTAAGAACAGACTAAATTAAGAATAAGAATAGACCATCAAAAATCATAATATGAACAATATGAACATTTGTAAGGTGAAAAAATAGAGGAAATCATTAGTGTCTCTAATGACCAGAGAACAAATTCAAGGTAGCTCACACGTATTCTTTGGAAAGCACAGGTCAAATTTGACAATAGCAACTAAAACTAGGAAGTGAGTTCAAGGGGTCCCTGATAATATCTGAAGAGAGTGGGACAGTATAGCCTCCATTAATTCTTGAAAATCACCCTCCAAATGAAGGCCTCCACAGAGAGAAACTGCAGGTAGCAAAATAAAAATTAAGCAGGATATGGATAAGAGAAGATACATATAAAAGTGACAGAGAAGAATAGACAGGAAGTTTTGAAAAGCAAGCTGTCATATATTTTTTAACACTGCACAAAAAAACTGAAGAGTTTCCTATGATGGCTATTTTAACAAAGCCACCTTCTAAAAATTCAGGAAAAATTTATTTGACATAAAAAAGAAAAAGTAACCAAAAAGCGCAGATCTCAAATCCTATCCAAGATTATAAGAGTACACAAGAATTAAGCAGAATAATATTCTGATAGACTTTTCTATATTATGTTTGCAGTGATGTTGCAAGGGTGTATAGACAATTCATAGTAATGTTAGAGGCCAAACCATTGCATCACCTACACTGCAAAAAATATAGAAAAAATAAAAAATAAAATTTACATAAAACAGTATTTCTGAACTGTCAGTGATGTATGGATCAGAATTATTAATGTAGTAATATTAGTGTGGATCTTGAGACATAGTGGTACTTAGCCTAGTGTCTTCATGTTTACAAGCCAGTTGTTTGAAAAATCCTGAGTGACCCTGAACTAGAAGATAGTAATTGGGTTTCCTGTATGTGCTCTTACTTACTGTGTACTCTGTATGGTCTGTGAATTGACATGCAGACAAAGGAAAGAGCTAGTGAATACTAGAAGGAATAAAAGATAACTTTAACTATAACTTATTACTAATATGTAGAGATAAATTCCTGAGGAAATAAGGTCTGAGGAAATTACAGGAAATATTAAATCTATGATTCTGTTTACAGTAGAAATGCTGACCAACAAATTCCAGCTGTTTCTCTGTGGGTTATGGAATGTCACAGGCCTGTTTATAATTACTGCATCATAGACTCCAGCCTGGATCTTATGGACTTTTCATTGGTTGGGTTTGGGTTTACTTAGATTTGTCCAAAAAGACATTTCCTATTGGCAGTACATTTATGTAATACAACTCTGCACCAAACATTTATTGCCAAAACTTCTGTTCCAGTTTCTTCTCCCTCCTTGCCAATAATTTGCCTCCCCAGAAATGCTGGTATAGTTTAATTTATTTAGCCCTGAATAGAACTTGCTTGTACCATGCACTGTTCTAAACACCTACAAAGCATTAATATGTTTAATTCTTCATGACAAGCTTATGAGATAGATACTATTTTAGTCATTCTTATTGTTATTCCTTTTCAGTTTTCTCAGTTTTCCCCCTTATTCCTCTTATAGTTGAGATAGTACATTTACATAATGCAAGAGAAAGATTTTAACTCCTACCTTTGGTGATGGCATGGATGGAACTGGAAAATAAGATGCTAGACCTACTTTTTAAACCAACAGGAAAAGAAATAACCTTAAAGTATAAAGAATAATGATTTGTATATATTAAAATTAATAACTTCCATATGAAAAAGTAAAGAAAGCTAAAGAAATGCTATAGCCTAGAATTAGAAATTTGAAATGCATATAACTAATAAAGGATTTGTATCTAGACAACATGGACTCTGATAATCAAGGTACCTCTTGAACAGGGATCCTAGTGCCTAAATGGGATGAAATTTAAAAACAGAACCTAGCAGACATTTTTGAACAGGGTCCTCTCACACTTGCTGCACTTCAGGGAGAGGCTGCACTGACTGCCTGACTCCTTCACTGAACTGCTTGCATTCCACACTGAACTGTCTGCTTGTACTATGTTCCTGCTGTCTGAGCTGACACTTACGAAGGATCTTCTAGAACCGTAAATCAACCAGTGGGCTAAAGACCTTCCCCTTCCAGTTGGAGCTGTGCAGTCATACCCTCGTTTGTGTCTTCTCTGACCAATTAGAGAGGCTCCATTTTAACTAACCAAGATAGTGGTTTTTGAACTAGTGAAACTGTAAGGACTTGGAGTTCTCATGTGTATGAGAATGGACCAATTGGGGACTGGAGGTGAGGACTTGTCTTTATATAACTCAGGCCTCTTCTGGCTTCAAGAGCTCACTTTTGGTTTCTGCCAAAGGCTGTATTCCATGTTGGACCTGTAACACTGAAGTTGTCTTGCCTGAGCAGAGCAGAGTGGAGTGGAGCTGAAACACTGGAGTGGAGCACATCAGAGCTGTCTTGCTGATGTGGAGTAGATTGGAGCTATTCGCAACAGTGGTGCTGAGCTGCAACACCAATGTCACCTCACTCCAAGTCCACCTCACCCCAAGGGCACTCTGCCCCAGGGACATCTCACAGCTGTGCCATTCCACAGATGTGCTATATTACTATTGAGTTGTCACCACCATCCTGTTTCACAGCTGTGCCATATCTCAATTGAGCAGTTTTCATTAAATGATAACCAACCCCCCTTTACCATACCCAAAATTGAGGATACCTATTGGCATTGAATAGGCACCAATGATTATTAGTTCATAATTGTGCCTATATTCCTATAAGTCAACAAGAAGAGACAAAGAGAAATCCAAGATTACAGTAGAGTAGGTGGAAGCCACATGAGACTGTTAGGAAGAGCAGAGACATGAAAAGGGCTGATTCCTGCTCCTGTGGGGAGCAGCTGAGGTTCTGAAGGAGTATCTCAGCTACAGGTGGTTGCCCTTGCATGGGGTCTAAACTCCAAGCCAGACTACCCAGTCCAGAGCACCAAAGCCTGGAAGAGGTGCCCACATAACATTATACTGTGCAAAGCAGTGGGGTTTCTGTCCACAGGGAGAAATGAGAGTTCACTAGAGACACAGGATCCCTATAGAAGAACCAAGACCTCAAAATTTCATTCTCAATTATTCACCCTCTGCTCTGATGGGGGGAGGGTGGAGTGGACTTGAGTCATGTGAGGAGAGACTGGGGATTGTGGATCTGGGGAGAGAGCTGAAGGGACAGCTGCCGGGATCCCTGTGCTGAATCACTCTCCCACACTGCAGATGCTGTCTTTATTGGGTGGAGCCCTCCCTCCTGCGTGGCATTAGTCTGGAGAAAGCAATAGCTACACCCTCTGCACTCCCTCTTGCCCCACCCTGGAGAGTTTGTGTCTTGCTGAGGAGTCAGTTGCCTTGGCTAGGGTGTAGAGGTCTGGGAAGACTCAGGGGCTGTCAGTGACTGAGTTATGTGGCTTTGTGGTGGGGGTCATGTCCCCCACTTTCCCATAAACCTGACTGATACTTACCGTCATGGAAGATCCATTAGAACCAACCTCTGGACTTCCAACAGACCCACCCTCAGGATTTGGCAGCCCCATCTGCCTGACTCCAAGTGGCTTTGCCCTTTAGAGGTTGGAGCAGAATCTGGGACAGACTGAGTTGTGTGACTGGGGTGGAGGCCACACCCCCACCTTCCCCAAAGCATGACTATTACCTCCACTCACATGAAATCCTCTAGCTTCATCCTTCTGACTTTCGGAGGCCCTGCCCTGCTGAGCTCCACCTCTGCCTGGCAGTATCTGGGACAGAGTTTTGTGGACATAAGACAGAGACCATTTTTTCCTTGCATACCCAACCAGAACACAACCCTCCCTTAATATGGCCAAATCTTGGTCAGTTTGAGCCTGAGACCCTACCCTACCACAAAGATGTGCACACACCCACCAGGTGCAGCTAGGCTTGCTATACCTGGGGACATTTGCTCAGTGGCCTCAGGCCCAGCATTGGCACCAAGTTTGAACCAGTATCATCAGTCTGGTGAACACCACTTTCCCCTCACTGGTGACTTACTGAGAATATGTCTCATGCAACTTGATCACCACCAGAAGTCTTTTAACGAATGAGTCTAACAAGGGGCCTATAGGTGGAGGCGGGTGGAGGAGGATATTGGAGTTCCTTGGGACATTTGCTGACCTGTCTCTGAGTCCCATGCTGCTAAATCTGGCCTTGGTTCACAGCTTGGTTCTTCCCATGTGCACCCAGGTTCAGCAGAGTCAGCTACAAACTGTGGATTGCTTGCAGCTCCAAACAGGTTGTTCAGGGCTAGGCACAAAGAGCATCTAAACTTGGCCAGAACCAAAGTCCATCCCAAGAGGCCTCAGAACCAACACACCCCATGTTTGGTTGGTTGCAGACAAAATCAGAGCAGATTCAAATAAGCTTCACAAGCTGTATATCCAAAGGGAGGTCTCAGCAAGCACCAGAGCCTGCTTAGGCAAATACATCTTCATAGAGTAGCTGAATGAATAAGAAAGCAAGACCCATATATATCCTGTCTACAAGAGACCCACATCAGATTCAGAGATGTACACAGACTAAAAGTGAAGGGATGGAAAAAGATATTTCATGCAAATGGAAAGGGGAAAAAACAGGGTTAGCAATATTTATGTCAGACAAGGTAGAGTTTAAGATAAAAGCTATAGTAAGATATGAAGTAGGACACTACCTAATGATGAAGGAAACAATCCAGCAAGAGGATATAATCCTTGTAAACATGTATGCACCCTTCATAGGAACAGCTACATATATAAATTTTGATGGACATAAAGGGAGAGATTGGTGGTAACACAGTCATAGTAGGGGATATTACCACCCTATTGACAGCAGTGGATAGATCTTTCAGACAGAAAATCAACAAGGAAATGGTGGCCTTAAATGATACACTAGATTAGATGGATTTAATAGATATCTTCAGAGTGTTTTACCCTAAATTATCAGAATATACATTCTTTTCTTTTTTTAAGATTTTATTTGTTTATTTTTAGAGGGGAAGGGAGGGAGATAGACAGAGAGAGAGAGAAACATCAATGTGCTGTTGCTGGAGGTTATGGCCTGCAACCCAGGCATGTACCCTGCCTGGGAATCGAACCTGGGACACTTTGGTTCCCAGTCCGTGCTCAATCCATTGAGCTACACCAGCCAGGGCAGAATATACATTCTTTTCAAGTGCACATGCAACATTTCCTAGGATAGACCACATGTTAGGACACAAAACAAGTCTCAATAAATTTAAGAAGTATGAAATTATATTAAGCATTATCTCTAACCATAATGGTATGAATCTAGAAGTCAATCATAGGATGAAAACTGAAAAACACACAAAGAAATGGAGGCTAAATAAAATGTTACTAAACAATAAGATCAAGGGAAAAAAACTAAAGATATATTGAAACATATGATAAATGAGAACACAACAACCCCAAATCTATGGGACACAATGCAAGCTGTGCTAAGAGGGAAATTCATAGCATTACAGGCTTAACTCAAGAAATTAGAAAAATCTCAAACAATCTACTTTACACTTAAATGAACTAGAAAAAGAACAAAAACAAAGCACAAAATGAATAGAAGGAATGAAACTATAAAGAGCAGGAATATACAAAATAAAGTACAAAAATACAAAAGATCAATGAAATCAAAGTTGATTCTTTGAAAAGATAAACAAGTTTGGCAAAATTTAACCAGACTCATAAAAGAAAATAAGAGCCCTGGCTGGTGTGGCTCAGTGGATTGAGTGCTGGCCTGCAAGGCAAAGGTTGCCACTTTGATACCCAGTCTAGGGCACATGCCTGAGTTGTGCCCAAGTCCCCAATAGGGGGCACACGAGAGGTAAACACACATTGATGTTTCCCTCTCTCATTCCCCTTCCCCTCCCTATAAATAAATAAATACATAAATAAATAAATAGTAAGTAATCTTTAAAAAAAAGAAAAAAGAAGACTCAAACTTCAAACTGAAAGATAAGTAACAACTGATATCAAAGAAATACAAAGGATTGTAAAAAAATATTTTGCATAACTATATGCCAAAAAATTGGACAATCTGGACAAAGTGGATAAATTCCCAGAATCATAAAATCTTCCAAAACTGAATCAGCAATAATCAGAGAACCTGGACAGACAGATTACAATTAATGGAATTGAAGCAGTAATCAAAATACTCCCAACAAACAAAAGTCCCATACTGGTTGGCTTCCCAGGTGATTTAACTAAACATTCAAATAACTAACACCTATCTCTTTCAAATTATTCCAAAAATTACAGAGGAGGATAACTCCCATGCACATTTTATGAGGCCAGCATTATCCTAATTGCAAAACCAGATAAAGACACTACAAAGAAAGAAAATTATAGACCAGAGTACCTGGTGAACACGTATGCTAAATATTCAACAATATATTAGCAAACCAGATCCAGAAATACATTAAAAAGATCATACACCATGATGATGTGGGGTGTATTTTGGGAGTACTAGTTTGGTACAATATCTGCAAATAAATAAATATAATTTACCACAAAAACAAAATGAAGGGTATTATATCAATACATGCAGAAAAAGCATTTGATAAAATTTGATAACAATTGATAATAAAAACTCTTAGCAAAATAGGAATAGAGGGAACATACATCAACATAATAATGACCATATATGGCAAACCCACAGCTAATGTCACACTTAATGAGCAAACACTAAAACTGCTCTCTTTAAGATCAGGAACAAGACAGGGAGATCTGCTTTCACCATTCTTATTCAACATAGTACTGGAAGTCCTAGCCACAGTAAATCAGGAAAGAAGTAAAAGGCATCTAAATTGGAAAGGAACAAGTTGAAAGTGTCATTATTTGCCAGTGATTTGACACTGTATATAGAGAACCCTAAACATTTCAACAAATAACTACTAGAAGTGATAATGAACTGAATAAAGTGGAGGACGCAAATGTCTAGGTGTCAGTTGTTGTTTTTTTATATGCCAATAATGAACTATCAGAAACAGAAACTAAGGAAACACTCCCATGTACAATTCAATAAAAATAATAAATACCTAGAAATAAATTTAACCAAGGATTTAAAAGACCTGTACTCTGAAAATTGTAAGACACTCAGAAAGAAATTGAAGGTACAAATAAGTGGAAGCATATACTGTGTTCATAGATAAGATGAATTAACATCATTAAATGTTCATACTTTTCAAAGCAATTGCAAAGATTGCAATAGATTCAATGAAATTCTTTTCAAGATACTAATGGCATATTTCAGAGAACTAGAACAAATTTTGCAAAATTTATATGAAACCACAAAAGACTTTGAATAGCCACAGCAATCTTGTGAAAGAACAAAGTGGAGGATTCACGCTACCTGATATCAAAATATGCTATAAGGCCATAGTAATGAAAGCATTGATACTGGCATAAAAACAGATATATGTAATCCAAAAATAAACCCACCCCTTTATGGTCAATTAATATTTGACAAAGAAGGCCAAAGAATACAATGGGGTAAAGATAGTCTACTCATTAAATGGTGTTGGGATACATGCAAAAAAAATAATGAAAGTAGACCACCTTCTTGCACCATACACAAGAACAAACTCAAATAATTAAAGACTTAAGTGTTAGACTCAAAGCCATAAAAATCCTTGGAGAATACATAGGCAGTAAAATCTTGAACATTTCTTTTAGCAATATTTTTCTGATGTATCACCTTGGGTGAGGGAAATGAAAGAAAAAAACAAACAAACAAATAGGACTACATCAAACTAAAAAGTTTCTGCACAGCAAAGGAGACTATTGAAAAAATGAAAAGACAACCCACTCCATGAAACTGCCAGTGATACACTTGATAAGGGGTTAATATCCAAACTTTATGGAGAACTTAAAAAAGGCAACACAAAAAAACCCCCAAACAATTTAATTAAAAAATGGGCAAAGGACCTAAGTAGACACTTTACCAAAGAAGATATACAGATGATCAATAGACATATGAAAAAATGCTCAACATCACTAATTATCAAAGAAATGAAAATTAAAACCACAATGAGATATCATCTCTTGTATTTCAGAATGGCTATCATCAGTAAATCAACAAACAACAAATGTTGACAAGGATATATAGAAAAGGGAACCCTCATGTACTGTTGATGGGAATTGCCGATTGGTGCAGTAAATGTGGAAACAGAGTGGAGTTTCCTCAAAAAATTAAAAATGGAACTTCCTTATGACCTAGCATTTTCACTTCTTGGAATGTTTTAAAATAAAACCCAAACTGTAACTGGAAGGAATATATGCATCCCTATATTTATTGCAACATTATTTACAATAACCAAGATTTGGAAGCAGTTTCAGTGTTTTTCCTTTGGTGAGTGGATGAAAAAGCTGTGATACATTTCTTTTTTTTTTTTATTTTAATCATTGTTCAAGTACAGTTTTCTCCCTCCTACTCCCATTCCAGCCCACCCACCCAACCCTCCCCCCTTCCCCCCCCCATTACCCCCCACCCCTAGTTTTTGTCCATGTGTCCTCCAAATTTGTTCCTGTAAACCCTACCCATTCCCCCCTGAAATTCCCTCTTCTCTCCCCTCTGGTCACTGTCAGACTATCCCCTATTTCAGTGTCTTTGGTTGTATTTTGCTAGTTTTTTTTGTTTTGTGATACATTTCAAAATGGAATACTACTCAGCCATAAAAAGAAGGAAATCTTACCCTTTTCTATAGTGTGGATTGTCCAGGGGTGCATTATCCTGAGTAAAATAAGGCAGTCAGATAAAGACAAGTCCCATGTTATTTCACTCATTTGTGGAATCTAACGAATACAATGAGCTAATAAAATAGAAGCAGACTGATTGATAGAGAACAGATTGACAGTTGTCAGAGGGGTGGTGGTTTGTGGGGCTGGTGGAAAAAGGTGAAAGTGAAACAAAACAAAACAAAAAACACTCATAGACAACAGTATGGTGATTATCTGAGTAAAAGAGGAGTTGGGGTAGGTCAAAGAGGATATAGGTGGGATAAATGGTGGTAGAAGGAACTGTGGCTTGGATGGTGAACCCATAATACATCATACAGATGACATAGTATATAATTGTACATCTGAAACATATATAATGTTATTAACCAGTTTCACCCCAATAAAATCATTTATTGAGAAAAGGTAGAAAAAAAAAGAAAAATTGCCCAGCTGAAAAATGGGTAAATGATATTAAAAGAAAAAAAAGGAAAAAATATAAAATCCCCCTTTTCTTCACGTTCAAATATAGTTGTCTCCTTTTTCCCCTCACTACTACCCCCTGCCTCATTCCTCCCCACCTCCCATTCTTGACCCTATCCTCTGACTTTGTCTATGTGTTCTTTATACATGCTCCTTGATGACCCTTCCCCTATTTTCCCCCAGTACTCCCCCCCATCCCCTCTAGTTACTGTCAATTGTCCTTTATTTCAATGTCTCTGGTTATATTTTGCTTGCTTGTTTTGTTCATTAGGTTCCACTTATAAGTGAGATCATATGGTATTTGTTTTTCACTTCCTGGCTTATTTCACCCAGCATAATGCTCTCTAGTTCCATCCATGCTGTCACAAAAGGGTAGGAGCTCCTTTCTTTCTTCAGCATAGCATTCCATTGTGTAAAGGCACCATAGTTTTTTGATCCACTCATTTACTGATGGGCACTTAGGTTGTTTCCAGCACTTGACTCTTGTAAATTATGCTGCTATGATCATTGGGGTGCATAGATTCTTTTGAATTGGTGATTCTGGATTCTTAGGGCATAATCCCAGCAGTGGAACTGCCAGGTCAAAAGACAGTTCCATTTTCAGTTTTTTGAGGAAATTCCATACTGTTTTCCACAGTGGCTGCAACAATTTGCATTCCCACGAACAGTGCCCTAGGGTTTCTTTTTTTCCACAACCTCTCTAGCACTGCTCTTTGTTGATTTGTTTATGATGGCCACTCTGACTGGTGTGAAGTGGTATCTCATTGTGGTTTTAATTTGCATCTCTCTGATAGCTAGCGATATTGAACATCATTTCATGTGTCTTTGGATTTTCTGTATGTCCTCCTTGGAGAAGTGTCTGTTCAAGTCCTTTGCCCATTTTTTAATTGGGTTACTTGTCTTCTTAGAGTGGAGTCGTGTAAGTTCTTTATATATTTTGGAGACTAAACGCTCCAAGGTATCATTTGCAAATATGTTTTCCCATATGTTTGGTTCTCTTTTCATGGTGCTGATGTTTTCTTTAGCTATGGAGAAGGTTTTTATTTTGATGAGGTCCCATTTGTTTATTCTTTCCTTATGTCCCTTGCTCTAGGGGACATACCAGTGAAAAAAGTGCTCTGTGTAATATCTGAGAATTTCTTACCTATGTTCATCTGAAGGAATTTCATGGTCATGGTTTATATTTGTCTTTTATCCATCTTGAATTTATTTTTGTGTGTGGTGTGAATTGGTGATCGAGTTTCATTTTTTGGCATGTAGCTGTCCAGACCTCCCAACACCATTTGTTGAACAGGCTATTTTTACTGCATTTCATGCTTCTGCCCACTTTGTCAAATATTAATTGACCATAGAGACTTGTGCTTATTTTGGGGCTCTCTGTCTGTTCCATTGGTCTATGTGTCTTCTCTAATGCCAGTACCAGGCTGTTTTGACTACAGTGGCCTTGTAATACAGTTTGATATCAGGTATTGTGATCCCTCCTACTTTGTTCTTCTTTCTCAAAATTGCTGCTGCTATTTGGGGTTGTTTGTGGTTCCATATACATTTTTGAAATGTTTATTTTATATCTGTAAGATATGTCATTGGTACTTTAATGGGGACTGTGTTGAATCTGTAAATTGCTTTGGGTAATATGGACATTTTAATGATGTTAATTCTTCCAATCCACGAACATGGTACTTGCTTCCATTTGTTTGTGTCTTCCTTAATTTCTTTCTTCATTGTTTTGTAGTTTTCTGAGTACAGGTCTTTCACCTCCTTGATAAGGTTTATTCCTAGGTACTTTATTTTTCTTGTTGTTACAGCAAATGGGATATTTTCCTGATTTCTGTTTGTGATCTCTCATTGTTGGTGTATAAAAATGCCATCAATTTCTGAATATTGACTTTGAACCCTGCTGTTTTGCCTTATTTGCTTATTAGGTTGAGTAGATTTTGGTGGAGTCTATAGGGTTTTCTGTGTACACTATCATATCATCTCCAAATAGTGACAGTTTTACTACTTCCTTTCCAATTTGGATGCCTTTTATTTCTCTTTCTTGTCTGATCATGGTAACTGGTACTTCCAATACTATGTTGAATAGAAGTGGTAAAACCAGACATCCTTGTCTTGTTTCTGATCTCAGTGGGAAAGCTTTTAGGTTTTGCCCATTGAGTATGATGTTGGTTGTAGGTTTCTGATATATGGCCTTTATCATGTTGAGGAATGCTCGCTCTATTCCCTCTTTGCTGAGTGTTTGCTCAATGGGTACTTCACCTTATCAAATGTTTTTTTTAGCATCTATTGATAAGATCATGTGATTTTTGTATTTCCTTTTGTTTAAGTGATGACTTACACTTATTGATTTGTGAATGTTGTAACATACTTATCTCCTGGGATGAATCCCAATTGATCATAGTATATGTTCTTTTTAATGTGTTGCTGGATGTGTTTTGTCAATATTTTGTTGAGGATTTTGTTGAGGATGCTAATGAACAGTATCTATGTTCATTAGCAATATTGGCCTCTGGTTTTCTTTCTTTGTTGTGTCTTTATCTGGTTTTGGAATTGAGATGATGAATTTGGGAGTCTTCCCTCATCTTGCATTTTTTTTGGAATAGACCGTGAAGGATAGGGGTTAGCTGTTCCTTAAATGTTTCGTAAAATTCTCCTGTTAAAACATCTGGTCCAGGGCTTTTTTGTGTTGGGTGTTTTTTTTTATTACTGCTTCAGTTTCACTAGCTGTTGTTGGTCAGCTCAAGCTTTCTGCTGCTTTTTTCATTCAGTTCTGGATTATGTATTTCTAGAAATTTATCCATTTCACCCTGGTTTTCAAATTTCTCGGCATAGAGTTGGTCATAGTAATTTCTTGCACTCCTTTATATATCTGTGGTATCAGTTTTAATCACTCTTCTTTTATTTTTAATTTCATTTATTTGGGTTCTCTTTCTTTTTTTCTTCACGATTCTGCTTAAAGGCTTATCAGTTTTGTTTATCTTTTCAAAGAACCAGCTCCTGGATTTCTTGATCCTTTGGATTGTTCTTTTAGTTTCTATGTCATTTAATTCTGCTCTGATCTGGTTATTTCCTTCCTTCTCATCACTATGGGCTTTCTTTCTTGTTGTTCCTCCAGTTCTTATAGACGTAGGGTTAGGTTTTTTATTTGAAATGTTTCTATCTTTTTTAGATAGGCCTGTATCACTGTGAGCTTCCCTCTCAGGACTGTCTTTGCTGTGTCCCATAAGTTTTGGACTCTTGTGTGTTCATTTTCATTTGTTTCCAGAGACTCTTTGATTTTTTCTTTGATCTCATTTTTAACCCATTCATTGTTTAATAGCATGCTATTCAGTTTCCATGAATTTGAGTGTTTTGAGTTTTTTCCTTGAGGTTGATGTCTAGTTTCAGATCCTTGTGGTCCAAAAAAATGCTTGATATGATTTCAATTTTCTTAAATTTGTTGAGGCTTCTTTTGTGTCCTATTATGTGGTCTATCTTTAAAAATGTTCCATGTACATTTGAAAAGAATGTGTATTTTTCTGTTTGGGAATGAAAGGTTATATGTATGTTTTTATATATATATATTTATATTTATATATAAATGCATACATATATATGCAATTTAAATCCATTTGATCTAGGGCATGTTCATTGGTGCGATATCTTTGTTGATGTTTTGTTTGGAAGACCTATCTGTTTTTGACAGTGATGTGTTAATATTCCCTAGTATAAGTATGTTGCCATCTATATCCTTCTTGAAGTCCTCCAACATTTTCCTTATATATTTGGGTACTCCTATGTTATTGGTTGTCTTTTTATTTTGTTGATTATTTTCTTTACTGTACAAAACCTTTTTAGGTTGATGAGATCCCATTTGTTTATTTATTTTATTTCCATGCCTGGGGAGAGATATATCCTATAAAACTTTTCTATAAGCAATGTCCAAGATTTTACTGACTATGTATTCTTCAAGATTTTTATGGTTTGAGGTCTAATATTTAAGTCTTTGATACATTTTGAATTTATTCTTGTGTATGATTTAAGAAGGTGGTCTAGTTTTACTTTTCTGCATGTGTCTGTCCAATTTTCCCAACACCATTTGTTGAATACACTGTCTTTAGTCTATTGCATATGCTTGCTTCCCATATTGAATATTAATTGTCTGTAAAGGTGTGGATTTATTTCTGGGCTCTCTATTATGTTCCATTGGTCTATGTGTCTGTTTTTATGTTAGTACCATGCTATTTTGATTACTATGGTCTTGTATAGTTTGGTATTAGGTAGTGTATTCCCCCGACTCCTTGCTGTTTTCTCAGGATTGCTGTTGCTATGTGGGGCCTTTTGTGGTTCCTGCATAGCAAATAATAAATTTTTGAAATACTTGTTCTAGTTCTGTGAAATATATCACTGGAATCTTTATAAGAATTGCTTTGAATCTATAGATTGGGTAGTATGGGCATTTAAATGATGTTAATTGTTCCTATCCATGAATAGGCTATGTGCTTCCACTTATTTGTATCTTCTTCAATTGCTTTCTTTAGTGTCCTATAATTTTATGAGTCTGTACTCATAAAAGCAATGAATCTTTTACATCTTTGGTTAGGTTTACTCCAAGGTATTTTATTTTTTTTGAAGCAATTGTGAATGAGGTTGTTTTCTTAATTTCCCTTTTATTAGTTTTTTATTGGCATATAAAAGTGCAAGTGCTTTCTGAATATTAACTTGTATTCTGCTACTTTTCTGATTTAATTTGTCAGTTCTAGTAGTTTATTCGTGAAATCTTTAGGGTTCTGTATGCACAGTGTCATGTAATCTGCAAATACAGACAGTTCTACTTCTTCCTTTCAAATTTGGATGAATTTTATTTCTTCTCATCTGATTGCTGTTGCTAGGTTTTCTACTACTATGTTCAATAAGAGAGGTGAAAACAGAAAGCCCTGTCTTATTCCCAGTCTTAAGGGGGAATGTTTGCAGTTTTTGTCCTTTGTATATGATACTGGCAGGGTGTTTGTCATATATGGCCTTTATTATCTTGAGGAATGCTCCCTCTATTCCCACTTTGCTGAAAGTTTTTATCATAAGTAGGTCCTGGGTTTTATCAAAAGTTTTTCTACATCTATTGATATAATCATGTTGGTTCTATCCTTCATTTTGTTTATGTGGTGAATCACATTTATTGATTTGTGAATGCTGTACCAACCTTGCATTGCAGGAATAAACCCCACTTGATCATAGTGTATGATCTTTTTGATGTGTTGTTGTACTTGGTTTGCTAATATTTTGTTGAGGATTTTAGCATCTATGTTCATCAGGGATATTGGCCTATAATTTTGTTTCTTTGTAGTGTCTTTATCTGGTTTTAGAATTAGTATAATGTTGGCCTCATAAAATGAGTTTGGGAACCTTCCCTCCTCTTGAATTTTATGAAATTGGTTGAGAAGGATAGATGTTAGTTCTAAGAATGTTGATAAAATCCCTCTATGAAGCCACCTGGTCCTGGGCTTTTGTTTGTTTGGAGTATTATTATTATATTATTATTATGATTATTATTGCTTCAATTTTATTAGGTGGCATCTGTCTATTAAGATTCTCTGATTCTTCCTGGTGTATTGTTGGAAAATTGTATGTTTCTAGGGATTTATCCATTTCATCCAGATTGTCCAGATATATATGTAGTGCCATTTTATCACTAGGCTGTTGGCATATAATTGTTCTATTTTCTTATAACCCTTTGTATTTCTTTGGTGTGAGTTGTTATTTTTCCTCTTTCATTTCTAACTTTATTTATTCATTTCTAACTTTAACTTTTTTTCTTGATTAATCTGGTTAAAGGTTTGTCAATCTTGTTTATCTTTTCAAAGAACCAGCTTTTGGATTTATTGATCTTTTGTATTGCTTTTTTAAATTCTATTTCATTTATTTCTGCTGTGCTACTAATTATTTCCTTCTGTTCACTTTGGGCTTTGTTTATTGTCACTTTTCAAGGTCCTTTAAGTTTGATGTTAGATTGTTTATTTGAGCTTTTTCTTATTTTTTTTTTGTTTTGATACAGGCTGTAGTGTTATGCTTTCATATTTCCCCACAGATTTTAGAAAGTTGTTTCCTCATTTTCATTTGTTTCAAGATATCTTTTGATTCTTCCTTGATATCACTGTTGACCCATTCATTGTTTAATGACATGTTATTTAGCTTGCATGTCTTTCCGTGTTTTTTGCTGTTCTTCTTGTGATTGATTTTTAGTTTCATAGCATTGTGGTCAGAGAATATGCTTGATATGATTTCAATCTTCTTAAATTTATTGAGATTTGTTTTGTGTCCTAGCATATGGTCTATCCTAGAAAATGTTCCATGTGTACATGAAAAGTATGTACCATATTTTGCCATGTGTAATGTACACCTTTTTTGTCCACATTTTTATTTATTTATTTTTATTTTTTAAATTTTTTTAAAACATTTTATTTATTTATTTTTAGAGAGGGAAGGGAGGGGGAGAGAGAGAGAGAGAGAGAGAGAGAGAGAGAGAGAGAGAGAGAGAGAGAGAGAGAGAGAGAGAGAAACATCAATGTGCAGTTGCTGGGGGTCATGGCCTGCAACCCAGGCATGTGCCCTCACTGGGAATCGAACCTGGGACACTTTGGTTCACAGCCCACGCTCAATCCACTGAGCCATGCCAGCCAGGGCTTTTGTCCACATTTCTGAGGGAAAAATAAGGATGCATATTGCACATGGGCAGTACTAATTCTGTATTTATATAAATGCTTTTAATTCTTTTATCTATGCTTATATATGTTATAAGTGTAAGTCTTGAAAGTGACAGTGATATCCATATGCAAAATAATATCTTTGAATACAATAATCAGTTTTATATATAGATAAAAAATTGTGTGTGGTGAAATGCTCTGAAGATATCAGTTAATTCCATTTGATCTGGCGTGTTGTTTAAGGCTGCTGTCTGCTTGATTATTACCTGAAGATCTATCTGTTGAAGTCAATAGTGTGTGAAAATCCCCAGCCATGACTCTCTTTCCATCCACTGCTCCTTTTCTGTCCATCAAAATTTGCTTTACATGTGTATATGCTCCTATATTGGGCATGTAAATGTTTGCTAGGGTTATATCCTCTTATTGGATTGTTCACTTTATCATTATGTAGTATCCTTCTTTGCTTCTTACTACTGCCTTGGTTTTAAAGTTTCTTTTGTCACATGTAAGTACTGCTACCTCAGCTTTTATTTTCTTCTCCATTTGCATGAAATATATTTTTTCAACCCTTTACTTTTAGTCTGTGTGGATCTTTTAATCTGAGATGGGTCTCTTGGAGGCAGCATATATATGGGTCTTGTTTTCTTATCCATTCAGCTACCTTTTGTCTTCTGGTTAGAGCATTTAAGTCATTTACATTTAAGGTGATTATTGATAGATATATATGTAGTGCCATTTTATCACTAGTCTGTTTTCTTCTGATTATTATTATTATTATTACTTCTCTTTTTCTTCTTATGCTTAAAGCAAGCCCTCTAACATTTATTGCAGTACTGGTTTTTGGTGTTAACAAAAACCTTTAGCTTTTTCTTGTTTGGGAAGCTCCTTATTTCTCCTTCAATTTTAGATGATATCCTTGCTGGGTAAATTAGCCTTGGTTGTAGGTCCTTGCTTTTCACCACCTTGAATATTTTACACCACTCCCTTCTGTCCTAAAATGTTCTGTTGAGTAATTAGATGACAGCCTACTTGGTGCTGTCTTGTAGGTAACTACCTGCATTTCCTTGCAGATTTTAGGATTCTCTCTTTATCTTTAAGCCTTGTCATTTCACTTATGATGTGTCTCAGTGTAAGCCTCTTTGGGTCCAACTTGTTTGGGACTCTCTGAGCTTCCTGGAGTTGTGTGACATTTTCCTTCACCAGATCAGGGAAGTTTTGGTGGTTATTTCTTCAGATAGGTTCTTGATCCCTAACTCACTCTCTTTTACTCTTGATATTCCTATGATGTGGATGTTGTTATGCTTCATGTTGTCTAAGATGTTTCTTAAGCTCTCTTTATTTCTTGTTAAAATTAGAGAGGGGGGAAAGGAGGGATAAAGAGAGGGAGAGATACATCAATGTGTAGTCTTCTGTTATGTGCCCTCTTCTGGGGACCTGGTTCACAACCCAGGCATTTGCCCTGACTGGGAATCAACCGGTGACCCTTTGGTTTGCAGGCTGACACTCAATCCACTGAGCCAAACCAGCCAGGGCTCCTCATTTTTTTTAATTCTTTTTTTTTTTCCTGCTCTGCTTGATTTTTTTTTCTCTGCTTAGTCTTCCAAAACACTGATTCAGTCTTCTGCTTCATGTAACCTACTGTTTATTCCTTCAGTGTATTATTTATCTTAGATATTACATTCTTTATTTCTGACTGATCCTTTTTTATGATTTTTATGCCTTTTTTCAAGCTGTTGAGCATCTTTATAATCTTTACTCTAAACTCTCTATCTGATAACTTGCTTACTTCCATTTCATCTAATTCTTCTGGAAAATTCTCTTTTTTTTTCTTTCATTTGGAGTCTATTTATTTGTCTTCCCATTTTGGCTGCTTCTTTGTATTTTCCACCTTAGATGTTAAACTAATCAACAATTAAACAGATCAGTTTGTTAATCTAATCAATCTGTAATCAGCAGTGGCAATCTGTACCACAGGGCCGGTCAGAGTAATTCTTGTGGGAGCGTCTATTTTCCTCTGGCCAATACCATTTAGAGAGGCATTCTCTGCCTTGGACAGATGGCCCCTGCAGTATGGGGAATGACTTGGCACATAGATCCTGGAAACTGTTCTCTCAGTTCTCTCTCCAGAGCCTCCAACCATAGACTGTCCTCAAGCATCTTTAGTCCACATTGTCCTCCCTTTGCCAGCACCCAAGGTAAGTGGTTACACATGAGATCTTGTGATTTGTCCCTTTGAGAAGCTCTATGTGTCTCCACCCATCTCTCCCTGACCAATAGAACCCTTGCTGTTTTTTATAGCTGCATATTATCTGGTTCCTTTCTGGCTTTGGTACTGTAGGCTGGGGAGCCAAGCTTGGGGTTTAGACCCCACACTTCTCAGGGGAACCCCCTCCTGCTACTGAAACACCCCTTCAGGACTTCAGCTGCCACATTTGGGAGCTCAGCAGCACTCTTGTGTCTCTATCCCGTACTCCCTGGTGTCACATTGTGGTGAAGTGTTTTCTTATGCCTGTCCTTGGTTGTAAGGCTTCTCTCCAGCTAGTGTTCAGTTGGTTATTAGGATGATTTCTCTGCAGTTTAGTTGTAATTCCAGATTGGTCCTTGGAGGAAGTTAGTATAGCTTCCACTTACTCCTCTGCCATCTTGGATCCTCTCAATAATATAATTTTTCTGCATTTGAAGTTACATTTGAAGTTCTCTGAAGAAGTTATATTCTTCTAATAACCTATTGTATTAAAACCAAGTTTCCTCAGTATGTTCTCCTTGAATATCCATCATCCTTAGAGCATGATGGGAAGGAGGCTGGCAGTGCTGGATAGCTGGTCCCTTCCAGGATCCTTACAGACATTTTGTCTTTAAATTAAATTTTGATGTTAAGAAATTTAAACTGAAGTCCATCTTTATGTAGGAGTATTTCATATACCTAAATGATGCTATCTTATTAACAACACCCTATCCAGCATCAAGTGAATTTTAAAAAAATCAATAATTAGAGAGGTAGATGAAGTTCTCCATTACATCTGAATTGTTTTATGGGTTTTTCTAAAGGAGGCTTTAGCTTTGAGGCTCACTTAACTGGATCCATGGACACCCTCCCTGTCTTACTTTCAAGGTGCATTACCCTGAGTGATTTTGATAAGCTGCTTACATTATTTAGCAGAATTTTTGTGACTAATAAAACATTCACTAACACCTTTTTTTACATAGATAAAGGAAAGGATTCCATATTAGATTTAGATCAAGAGACAGATTTTTAGAAGAAGATGTGGGTATGTCCCCGGAGATCAGTGGAATGCAGAGATAGTCTCTTTCTGACTGAGTTTAAGGCATTTGTTTTCATTAATTCCACACCCACACTCCCACAAATACACAAACAGTGGTCACAACTGCATCTTCAGATGCTGCCTCTCTCCCTGTGTCATTTCTAAAGTGCATCCATTGTTTCCCATGACATAAAATAAATTCCTCTCTTTTGACCACTGGTGAAAAGCTTATATAAATACTGAAACTGCAAATATTCCCCTGAGTTTTCTGCTGGCAAATCTGAAGCTATGGGTGTGTTTGGTTATTGATATATATTTTCTCTGTAGATCTTTCAGGTCACTTGGGTGAGTTCAATGGTGATAAATTGACTTGTCTGGAAAATTAGGCAGACTAACCATTATAACAATCTTTTTATGAAAACTCAAATGTTTGACACTTTGATTAAAAAGGCTCAATATCCTAAGTGTCTCTTTTATTCTTTCAACATATATCATTCTGGTAATAATATCTATATATATCTTAAGAAGTCTTGGCCAGGGGATGACTATAACAATCATTAAAAGGAACATATGGACATGAAGAATTGATTAATACAAAACATTTAATTTTGCGTTTTGGTGTTCCCATGAAGAAATCTTTTTTAGTATTTAGAAATGAAGTATTTTATTGTACACTAAGTAGGCATAATTATTATAACATTATGGGCTAAAATGTATAATGAAAAAAAATTATTTGTCATGATATAGGGAAATGGGAAGACATTATATTTAAAGATAATAATCAATGCCTGTTGTATAGTAGGCAATTTCTAGATGGTTGTAGAATAAATAGATGCATGAATAGGGTTAATTACATTCCTAATAAAATGTGCTATTACCTTCATTAAAATTTTTATCAGCTCCCTATTTATATGGAAGTTTTAATGTAAAATTACATATAATGGTATAAATTATTTTATATAAAATATTTATGAACATTTTTGTTCATACAGTAGTCTGTCTATTGGAGAATACATTAATTCAAGCTTTCTTTTTTTCCTTTGTATCTACTAGATGGCAATCAGAGAAGTGCCCTCAAAGTATTGATAGGGTTTTCATACTTTTTTCAATAGTAGAAAAGGCCCAGTTCTCTAATATAATTTTCCATGAAGACTGCAGGTCTGAAGTTAATTCTAGCTATGTATAAGAGCTGAATAGAAGTCCATGAATACTAAATATTTCTGCTGTATTTGCACTAGGCTTTTCATATTACTGAAGTAATTCACTTGTTGCCACTACTACATTAACTAATGCTCCTGAAAAACCCTTTTCATGTATATTGGTACTTTAAAAATAAGTTGCTATTTTAACAAAGAGCAATTGTAAAATTCTTTATAAACTACAAACTACGAGTATCTTTGATCCAAGATTTTGTTCTATCTTAACAGAGAAGAAATATAAAAGAGTAGATCTCATTAATGAATTAGGTTCCCTTTCTTTCCTTATAGAGAAAATAAAGGAAATAAAATAAGCAATTTTTTTTGTCTGTAAAGTCCAATTTAAATTAGAATAAAAACAAAATAGAGGTAAAAGATTTGAATGAATTTGAGTGCTGCTGGCTAAACTGAGCTATCGGTCTTTACATGTCTACATTTGTTTTGATGAGTAAGTCACAGTATGGATAAATAGGTAGCTAAGGTTGTTTTTAGGTAATGGTTGTAGCTATTCTTTTTATGTTTATTGATTTTAGAGAGAGAGGAAGGGAGAGAATGAGAGAGAAATATCAATGTGAGACAGAATCATTGATTGGCTGCTTCCCATATGGGGGCCTCACTGGGGATTGAACCCACAACCTAGGCTTGTGCTCTGACCTCCAACCATTTGGTGTATGGGGCAACACTTCAACCAACTGAGCCACACTGGCCAGGGTGCTGTTAATTCTGATGTACTTTAAAAATAATGGTGATAAAACCTGTTCCTTTCTTTTAAAACAACCACCTTAGTTCATTTTTTTGTTTTGAGGAGTAAAATAGTATATCAGTGTCTTTAACCTGATCTTTATACGCAAGACATAAAAAGTACTTTGTGCAATGATATCATGCTCAAAATTGCTCAAAATAATAATTATGTCATTATTATTTTTTATAAGGAGCACAATGACACATTGAAACTTAACTAATATAATTTTCCACATGATCTCTCTTTTCCAGGGAAATGTCTATCACAAGTACATAAGGACAGAAATAGGAATTATATCTCTAATGGTGGATTTTCAACAATTGGATCTGGTTGGCTATTTTTACCAGTGCAGTACAACTCAAGTCATTTTATGTAGACAATATTCTCTCAAAACTAGAAGCAAATAAACTAGAAAACACGGTCATTATCAGTTGCTTAAAAAGAGGGTCACACGAGAAAAAAAAAAAGATTGTATTACATTCTTTAAAGTATAAAAGATGCATAATTTTTTGGTATGTTTCTAGGTTTGAAGAAGAAATGACCAGCAAGTGGTTACACCTCTTTGAAGGCAGTAGGGTACCATATGGCCCAATCAACAATATGAAGAATGTATTTGCAGAGCCTCAGGTTTGTTAATGATTAAGACAAAAATTTACCTCTTTTTTCTATCCAGATTGATTTATATAAATGTAAATTAGCGATTGGTCTTGTGCTTTAGTCATATAACATGATTTTTTTTTTACTATAGCAAATGCTGTGTTTGAAATAAAAAGAATTAGAATTTAGAACTGGATGTCTATAATCAGACTTTTATGTTTATCAGATCTAACATATATCTTCATCAGCCATAACATAAAATTTCCAAGGTTATGACATTCATTTTTCCTGAAAAATAGAAATATAGGCCACTGAGAGGTTGGGGGTCAATCGGAGATCACTCTCTGTAAAAAGAAATATGAGAACTTTCACAGTTACAGACCACTTCTTATAATATGGCTATCTTAAAATGTACAAAGCTAATGTACATAGTTAATTCTGCAAATGAGAGGCTTTTATATGCTTTGATTAATGTGCCTTTTTCATGAACAATAAATTGTACTCAAGTAGAGATTTGTGTTCTACTTGATATAGGCTCCTTTGTGGGGCTCAGGGAAAAGGGTCAACTAAAAGCAAATATTTCATGTGTGATATTGTTCAAGTGATTATTTTAGATGCTGTCAAAATAAATTTTGATTTTATTACTTTAATCAATATCAATGCAAGCAAGTTATCATTTTGGGGTTTCACATATTGATAACAAAAGGAATTAAGGAACTCTATTGTTCTGTGAAGGTTTTGCTATGATAATTCACATTTCTTGTAAGTCAACACTCAAAATTACAGGGTTTAAAAAAATTCTTTTGATTCCCAGTCAGGGCACATGGCTGGGTTGCAGGCCATGGCCCCCCAGCAACTGCACATTGATATTTCTCTCTCTCTTTCTCCCTCCCTTCCCTCTCTAAAAATAAGTAAATAAAATCTTTTTAAAAAGTTTAATTTTTTTAAAATTTATGTAGTGGCAGATTTTTCTTTGAAATGAATTGTTGAAAATGGAATATACTTTTTTAAGGGAGGAGAACTTTGTTGAAAACTGAACTCTTTATCTTTGGTACCTTTATCTTACATGAATCTCTGTTTAAAAGAAATAGAGTGTATTTAATTGAATATTTACTGGAGAGAAACTGTGAATGATTTCAGGAATTCTGCTTTGCGCTGTTTTTCTGCCACAATTGTGTGTATGGCAAAGCTTTGTCTAAGATAAACCAATGATAGATAAGTATTTGAAATGAGGGAGTCTGCTTGATATCACTGAATTTATGGGAAATGGTCTCCACCAAATTGGCAAGTTAATTAATACCTTGTGATTCTTTGTGGTGAAGTAGCAGTCTGTACATTCCAAATTTAGTAAACCAGATGGCCAGGTTTCTTTTTAACTTTGAATGAGGCAGATCTTTGGCTTTAAGCTATTATAGGGGGATGGCTAGTTTTCATTGTTATTTTTCTACTTAAAAGTGATACAAATATGTGTAGGGCTTTATATTTAATTCTATTTTATTTTGGTTTTCACATTTTTATTGGGGGCTATAGGGGAGGGGATATCCTTCTGGTCAGTGGAGGTGTTCAGTTTCTTCAGTCATGGGCATGTAGGGCATCCTCTTGGACAGACACTAGGCAGTTGCAGGGTGCGACCTGGTTGAGAATGGCAGCATACTTGGTGTAGGGGCGAGGCCCCAGATGGTGAAGGATGTGGCCAGCACTGGCTCCTTGACCCAGTAGGTCTTGAGGAAGGCGGCGAGTCTCGTGGCCATCGTGGTCTTGGTGCAGTGGCAGTGGTGCCTGACATTTAATTCCATTTCAAGGCACATTTCTCTAGAGATATTTCCTGAGAGTTTTACCACCAGCACTTCTTGTTGTCCACTTGTATTTCATCAGGAATAAGTCATTAAAGTAAAGAATGTTATTTCAAAAAATCATTAAGTATATTCTAATATTACTTATTTTTTAGGCTTTGATGAACAAGGACCCATCCAAGGTCCTACCCTTCACCTTAAAATTGTTTATTTTATGCGCTGATTCAGATTGAATATAGGATAATTTGAATTTTCATTCTCAGTTTTCCCTTACAGTTGTTTAATTACATTAAGCTTTGTATCTCAACTCTTTTTGCCCTCCAAGAAATTTCTATTATTGGTCTATAGTATACTTTCAGTACTTAGCCCACTTTCCAAATGGAGAAGATTGATATTACCTAAGCCAAGACACCATTTCCCTCAACCCTGAAGCCTCTAAAAACTGCCTTCTTACACATCAAAGAGTGGATTCTAATTGCTATAATTCTAACCTCAAAAATTCTTAATCATAGTGATTGATATTGACAGTTTTACTCTAGTTGTAAGACTAGAGCGGGTTTCTTTCTTTTTTGTTTTATATATTTTACTTAATTTATTATTTTCCTCATTTATATGTGTGCAAAGCTTAGAGTTAAAATGTCTCATTAATTTTAAAATCACAAAACTGTATTTGCCTTATGCCTCTCCTCACCACAGAGCCTGGCAGTACTTTCAACACTTTAACAGTACCTTCTTGTCTTTACTTTTATATACATGAAATACTTATGCTGCTTTTTTATTTTATTATTTTACCTTTTTATTTTTTCATTGTATTTTAATTGTTGTTGCAGTACAACTTTCTATTTTTTACTCCCATCCCAGCCTACCCACCCAGCCCTCCCCACCTACCTCCCATTTCCACTCATCCCTAGTTTTTGTCCATGTGTCCTTTATACTTGTTCCTCTAAATGCTTCCCCTTTTCCCCTGAAATTCCCCTGAAATTCACTCCCCTCTGTCCTCTGGACACTGTCAGCCTGGTCCCTATTTCAGTGTCTTTGGTTACATTTCATTTATTGGCTTGTTTCTTTGTTAAGGTTTCTGTTAAAGGTGAGATCATATGGTATTGGTCTTTCACTGTCTGGCTTATTTCACTTAGCATAATGCTTCCCAGTTCCATCCATGCTGTCACAAAAGGTAGGAGCTCCTTCTTTCTTTCTGCTGCATAGAATTCCATTGTGTAAATACACCATAGTTTTTTTTATCTGTTGATTTACTAGATGGGCACCTAGATTGCTTTCAGCACTTGGCTATTGTAAATTGTGCTGCTATGAGCATTGGGGTACCTAGGTTCTTTTGGATTGGTGTTTCAGGGTTCTTAAGATATAATCCTAGCATGGGAATTGCTGGGTCAAAGACACATCCATTTTTATTTTTCTCAGAAAATTCCATATTGTTTTCCATAGTGGTTGTACCAGTCTGCAATCCCACCATCAGTGCACTTGGGTCCCCTTTTTCTCCACAACCTCTCCAATAATTGTTGTTTGTTGCTTTGTTTATGATGACCATTCTGACTGGTGTGAAGTGGTATCTCACTGTGGTTTTAATTTGCATCTCTCTGATAGCTAGCAATACTGAACATCTTTTCATGTGTCTCTGGATCCTCTGTATGTCCTCCTTGGAGAAGTGTCTGTTCAAGTCCTTTGCCCATTTTTTAATTGGGTTCCTTATCTTCTTAGAGTAGAGTCTTGTAAATTCTTTATATATTTTGGAGATTAAACTCTTGTCTAAGGTATCATTGGCAAATATGTTTGCCCATACAGTTGGTTCTCTTTTAATTTTGATACTGTTTTCTTTGGCTGTGCAGAAGCTTTTAATTTTGATGAGGTCCCATTTGTTTATTCTTTCTTTTATGTCCCTTGCTCTGGGGGATATGTCAGTAAAAATGTTTCTGCATGAAATATCTGAGAATTTTCTGCCTGTGCTCTCTCCTCTAGGACTTTAATAGCGTCATGGCTGATATTTAAATCTTTTATCCACCTTCAGTTTATTTTTGTATACGGTGTAAATTGGTGCTTCAATTTCATTGTTTTTACATGTAGCTGTCCAGTTCTCCCAACACCATTTCTTGAAGAGGCTATTTTTACTTCATTTTATGTCGCTGTCCACTTTGTCAAATATTAATTGACTATAGAGACTTGGGTTAATTTCTGGGCTCTCTGTTCTGTTCCGTTGGTCCATGTGCTGGTTTTTATGCCAGTACCAGGCTGTTTTGATTACAGTGTCCTTGTAGTACAGTTTGGTGTCAGGTATTGTGATTGCACCTACTTTGCTTTTCTTTCTCAAAATTGCAGCAGCTATTTGGGGTCATTTATGGCTCCATATACATTTTTGAAGTGTTTGTTCTATGTCTGTGAAATATGCCATTGGTACTTTAATACGTATTGCATTGAATCTGTAAATTACTTTGGGTAGTATGGCCATTTTGATTATGTTAATTCTTCCCCTCCATGAACACGGTGTATATTTCCAATTGTTTGTGTCTTCCTTGATTTCTTTCTTCAGTGTTGTATAGTTTTCTCCATACAGGTCTTTTACCTCCTTGGTTAGGTTTATTCCTAGGTATTTTGTTTTTCTTTTTGCTATATCAAGTGGGACTTTATTCTTTATTTCTGCTTCTGCTGTTTCATTGTTGGTATACAAAATGCCTTTGATTTCTGGATATTGACTTTGTATCCCATTGTTTTGCCAAATTGATTTATTAGGTTGAGCAGTTTTTTGGTAGAGTCTATGGAATTTTCTATGTACACTATCATGTCATCTGCAAACAATGACAGCGTTGTTTCCTTCTTTCTCCTTTGGATGCCTTTGATTTCCTTTTCTTGTCTGATTGCTGTGGCTAAAAGTTCCAATACTATATGGGATAGAAGTGGTGAAAGTGAACAACCTTGTCTTGTTCCTGATCTTAGTGGAAAAAAATTTAGTATTTGCCCATTGAGTATGATGTTGGCTGTAGGTCTCTCATATATGGCCTTTATTATCTTGAGGAATGCTCCCTCTATTCCTACTTTGCTGAGTGTTTTTATCATAAACTGGCACTGTAGTTAATGAAATGCTTTTTCCTCATCTATTGATATGATCATGTGACTTTTGTCTTTGTTTTTGTTTATGTGATGTATTACATTTACTGATTTGCAAATATTGTACCCTTGCATCCCTGGGATGAATCCCACTTGGTCATGGTGTATGATCTTTTTAATATATTGTTGGATGCATTTGCCAATACTTTGTTGAGGATTTTACCTTCTGTGTTCATCAGTGATACTGTCCTGAAGTTTTCTTTCTTTGTTGTGCCGATATCTGGCTTTGGGATTAGGATGATGATGGCTTGATAAAAAGAGTTTGTGAGTCTTCTATCATTTTGAATATTTTGGAGTAGTCTGTGAAGGATAGGGGTTATCTCTTCCTAAAAAGCTTTGTAGAATTCTCCTGTGAAACCATCTGGTCCAGGGCTTCTGTGTGTTTGGAGTTTTTTGATTACTGCTTTAATTTCATCTGCTGTTATTGGTCTTTTCAGGCTTTCTGATTCCTCTTCATTCAGTTTTGGAAGATCATATTCTAGAAATTTGTCCATTTCACTTAGGTTTTCAAATTTGTTGGCATATAATAACTTCATAATAATTTCTTACAGTCCTTTGTATTTCTGTGGTGTCAGTTGTAATCTCTCCTCTTTCAGTTCTAATTGTGTTTATTTGGGTCCTCTCTCTTTTTTTTTCTTGATGAGCCTGCTTAAAGGTTTGCCAATTTTTTTTATCTTTTCAGAGAAGCAGCTCCTGCATTTATTGATCCTGAGAATTGTGTTTAAAAGTCTCTATGTCATTTAATTCTGCTCTGATGTTGGTTATTTCCTTCTGTCCACTTGCTCTGGGCTGTCTTTGTTGTTGCTTGAGTTCCTTTAGGCATAGGGTTAGGTTGTTTGTTTGAAATGTTTCTACCTTTTTTAGATAGGCCTGTATCACTATGAACTTCCCTTTCAGGACTGCCTTCACTGTGTGCCATAAGTTTTGGGTTGTTGTGAGTTTATTTTTGTTTGTTTCCAGAAACTGTTTGATTTCTTCCCTAATTTCATTCTTCGCTCATTCATTGTTTAATAGCATGCTGATCAATCTCCATGATTTTGAGTCTTTCGGGTTTTTTCCCTTAGGGTTGGTTTCTAGTTTCAGTCCCTTGTGGTCTGAGAAAATGCTTGGTATGATTTCAATTTTCTTAAATTTGTTGAGGCTTGTTTTGTGTCCTATCATGTGGTCTATCTTTGAAAATGTTCTATGTGCATTTGAAAAGAAGTGTATTTAGCTTCTTTGGGATGAAGGGCTCTGTATATATCAGCTAAGTCCATTTCATCTAGGGCATTGTCCATTGCCACAATATCCTTGTTGAAACTTTATTTGGAAGATCTATCCATTTTTGACAGTGAGGTGTTGAAATCCCCTACTACAATTGTGTTGCTGTCAATATCTTTCTTGAAGTCCTCTAAGATGTTCTTTACGTATTTGGGTGCTCCTGTGTTGGGTGAATATATATTTACAATGTTTATGCCTTCTTGGTGGATTCTTCCCTTGAGTATTGTGTAGTGATCTCCTGGGTCTCTCTTTATGGCCCTTTTTTTGAAATCTTTTTTTTCTGATATGAGTATTGCTATCCTGGCTTCTTTTTTTCCTGTCTGTTTGTTTGGAAAACTTGTTTCCATCCCTTCACTTGCAGTCTGTGTAGGCCTTTTGTCTTGAGGCGGTTCTCTAGTGGGCAGCATATGTGTAGGTCATGCTTTCTTATCCATTCAGTTACTCTGTGTCTTTGGATTGGAGCATTTAATGCATGTACATTTAAGGTTATTATTGATAGGTACTTATTCATTGCCATTTTTGTACCTGTGTTTCTATCTCTCTCTCTATTCTCCTTCCTTTCCCTAGAGCAGTCCCTTTAGCATGTCTTGCAGAGGTGGTTTGGTGGAGGTGTATTCTTTTAGACTTCTTTTGTCTGGGAAGCTCCTTATTTGGCCTTCTATCTTGATTGAGAGCCTTGCTTGGTAAAGTTGCCTTAGTTGCAGACCTCTGGTTCTCATTACTTGGAATGTTTCTTTGCATTCACTCTGGCTTGAAGTGTTTCCATTGAGAAGTCAGCTGCTAACCTTATTGGGGCTCCCTTGTATGTTACTTCCTGTTTCTCCCTTGCTGCCTTTAAGATTCTCTCTTTGTCTTGACATTTTGCCATTGTAATTATGATATGTCTTCAGGTGGGCCTCTTGGGTTCCTCCTGATTGGGACTCTATGTGTTTCCTGGATTTGTGTGACTTTTTCCTCTTAAGAAAAGAGGGATGTTTTCCATCATTACTTTTGCAAATAGGTTTTCTATCCCTTGCTCTTCTTCTTCTCCTTCTGGTGTCCCTGTTATACCGAAATTATTATGTTTCATATTTTCTTGGATTCCCCTTAATCCCTCTTCATTCCTTCTCAGCCTCTTTTCCTTTTCTTGCTTGTTTTGGGTGTTTTTTTCTTCCTTTGTCCTCTAGCTCGCTGATCAGATCTTCTGCTTCATCAGTCCTGCTTTTGATTCCTTCCACTGTGTTCCTCAGTTCAGAAACTGTATTCTTCATTTCCTGTTGGCCCTTGCTGATAGTTTCTATTTCCTTTTTCATGCTGATATAGTTTACATTCAGTTTGTAGTCCCTGTAGTTTCTGGTAATTCATTGTGAGCTCATTGAGCTTCCTGATAATCACTGCTTTGAAGTCTATATCTGATAGTTGAGTTGCCTCTAGTTCATTTAGCATTCTTTCTGAGGCTTTCTTCTTTCCATTCATTTTGGGATTGTTTCTTTGTCTTCCCATTGTTTGTGAGACTCTTCTTGTTAGCTTCAGCTTCTTAAATTGATCTGTTCTGGCTCCCTGGGTTTACGGTATGAACTTCTGTGTTAGACTACCTGTGAGATTCAGTGGTGCAGTCTCCTTGATCTCCTGAGCTCACTGGTCTTGGGCTGCTGTTTAAGTTGGCTCTGTGTTTGTCTTTGGGTTTTGATTGTTGTTGGGTCTTTCTTTGGTGGGTCCTCCCACCAGCTGGTTAACTGAGGGTCATTCTGTCCACCATCCCTGCATTTTCTTGTGCTGGTGAGGGCAGATTCTGTTGAAGCTGGTTCTTCCATATGTACAAGGTTTTCAGGATTCTCTCTTGCTCCTGTTCAGTTGTTTGTTTTGGGTAATTTCTCCACTTTGTTTAGTTGTATTTCCAGATAAGTCCTGGATTCAGGTTTGTGTGGTTTCCACTCCAGCCTTCACCTTCTTCTGGTTTTACCCATTGGTGGTTCCTTTGTTGTTGGGTTTCCTCTTCCAGTGGGTATCCTGGTGTTCACCGCTTCTACCTACTGTTTTTTGTCATCAGTTGGAGGGGGAAGGCAAAATGGTTTAAGACAACAAGAGTGTGGTCTATGATATCTACAGCAGCAACTGGTAGAGAAGAGATAGGAGATCCTTTGGCTATGGATAGCATTAACCATGATTTTCCACCCAGCTAGCCAATTTTTATAAAGGGTGGAAGGAAGATAAACTCTTGTTGGGGAAGGAAGGATTGTGAGTTGGATCTAGAAAGCAGGGAGGTTGTGGGAGGTCAGATTCTTAGGTAAGGTGAGAATAAAGGATAGTAAATAGGTGTAGTGTGTGAGAGAATAGAGTTATCCACTACATTAATAGAGTTCAGGAAACCGGGAAGTGGGCTAAGATACGGGAGGGGTATTGTGAAGGGGTGGTCCATACAATTGTATGGAACAGCTATTATTTACAATAATATTAGAGCAACAATCATATGACAGAATCTATGTGATCTAGATAACAAGAATAGGGAGTATAGGACCTTGAGTAGTGTGCTAATGGGTCACAAGTGAAGTGAAGGGCAGTAAATTAGCAATACACTATGAAAGAGATAGGGTAAACCTGTCAAATGATACAATATAATCAGCCTAGCAAAGGAGACTACACAGAAAGAAGAGGAATACAAAGATACTATTAAAATAAAAGATGTAAGAATAATGGAAAAATAATAATAATACAAATATGCAATAACTTGCAGGTTCTCTGTATTAGCAGTGAAATTTGTTTCACTGCCACAGCTGTTGTGATGCCCCTTCTTTGGGTCCAACTGTGGTCTTTTCACAGTTCCAGATTTTTTGTTTTGTTTTGTTTTTTGTTTGTTTGTTTTGTCTCACTTGTAGGTATTTTAAAAAAGGCAGACAAAGGAAGAAGAATTAAAATTGGAAAGAAAGGAAGAAGGAATAGAACAAGAAAGAAGGAAAGAGAAGAAAAAGGAATTGAAAGAGAAAAGAATAATAAAAGTTAAAAAATAGAAAATTATCTTAAAAAAGTAAAAATAGAATAAAAGTAAAAAGCCTCTTGATTTCAAAGTGGCCAAACCGGTTTTTCTGGTCTTGCTGGCTGCAGCAAGCTGAGGGGCTATTGGTATGGCTTTTCTTCCTCCCTGATCTGCACTCAGTCAGCAGCATGCACTCTCTGGGGAGCTATCCTGACACCTCTCCCCTGCACCTTTGGTGTGGGATCTAGGCCTTTTCCCAGGGTTACCTCTGTGGGCTGGGGTGTGGGTGCATGTGTGTCTACTTGGCCAGGCTGCCTAACCCTTCCCAGTGCTATGGGGGTGCACAGGGTATTCCTCACAACCTTATGGCTGCCTGGTTGGGAGGCAGGGAGGCCGGAGTGATTGCTGTAGGAGAATTCCCCAAACAGTGTCTGTCTTTTCACGTTTTCTTTTTGAGAAATTCCTCCTACTCAAGCCTGCTACTCCATACAGTGGCCTGGCCTCTCCCACAGCCCAATTCTCCAGCCAGACTGGTGACTATGGGGGTCAGGGCCCACCCCTGCACCACTGGCAACTCTGCCGTTGTCCACAGACCCTGGTGGGTGCTCACAGCCCCTGTGTGTTTGCTAGCAACCGGGTTTCTCCTGGTGCTGCTCAGACCTTGTTTGGGAGGGGAGGGAGCAGTTGTCCCAGCTCTTTCCCAAGAACCCTGTGGCAGACCCTGGGGGCTCAGGGCCTGGGGCTGCAGCCTCCCTGGTTCCCATGCTGGTCCCTGGGACCTTATTGTCCTGAAGCACTTTCCTTACTGGCTGGTTTTTCAGTTCCGCTACAATTTTTGGTCTCTTATTTTCGTATATGCTAAGGTGCTGTTGGCTGTTTGCTCTGTTGCTCTGTAGATTGGCTAGGATTTTCTCCAGTGTGTAGGCAGGAAGTGGAATCTGCTCCCTCCAAAGTCATCACCATCTTCCTCTCCCCCAAAGGCAATTTCTGTTTCCAGCTTTTTCTAGTTACTGTTCACACTTTTCTGTTTTTTAGCTTGTCTCATAATTTTTTGTTGATGTCTGGACTTTTTAGATCCAGTAGTTTCTTGGACCCAGTAGTTGTTTTACTTATTGCTTACTATATCAAACATCAGTGACTTGGCTGCACTAATTCTCTGAAGTCTATTTTCTCTGCATGCAAGGCCTCTGATGTCCTAGCTCAGATTATTTCCACTTGTTTTTATCTGTAACTTAGGGGTCACTGTTGGATTGGTATAAGGCACTTATTGTTCAAAAGTTGTTCTTAGCCAGTTAGATTGTTATCCTTTACAGTAGGATAAGTGTGGCTTGGAGGCTGTTATCACAGTTCAGGGAATTTACTTTTATTTATAGTTTTCCCCACTTTCAACCAGGGTCTATTAGGTTAAGGATTGGCTCTGTGATTGTTTCTGAGGGAACACAACATTGTGCCTGCCCAGTGGTGCCCAGATTTTCAGGGATAACTGTGGTTTTATTTTTAAATATAGCTTTCTAGGTGTTGCCCTTTGGTCTGAATAGCTTACTGTTAAGTCAGTGTTTGTTCAGAGGCTGTTTGAGCCATCATGGCAGTATGGCTTCTGTTACATTGATGGCTGAGGTTGCAGCTTTGTGAACGCTGTCATGTTTGCCCTTATATCTTGCTTTCTTTGTTCCTAGTAGGTGCAGCCCAACACAGACATACCTCTTCTATGACATATAGAATTTATTTTGATCCTAGGAGGCTTCTTTCTGGGTGTCTGTTTCCATGCTTGTATTAAACTTCTGGTTTGTCTGTTGTTTCACTTGTATCTTGAAACTACCACCTTTATCTTAATTGCTCTCCACCAAGATCTCTAGTCTTGAACAACCTTTTAAGTCCTAGGCATGGTATTCTTCAATGTCTTTCAAATAAATTAAATAAACTTCTCTTTTAGGAAGAGCTTCTTTTTTTTTTAAAGACTTTATTTATTTATTTTTAGGGAGGGAAGGGGGGCGAGAGAGAGAGAGAGAGAGAGAGAGAGAGAGAGAGAGAGAGAGAAACATCAGCATGCAGTTGCTGGGGGTTATGGCCTGCAACCGAGGAATATACCCTGGCTGGGAATCGAACCTGGGACACTTTGGTTCCCAGTCCACGCTCAATCCACTGAGCTACACCAGCCAGGGCTAGGAAGAGCTTCTTCATTCTTATGACCTACTGTTTCCTCTTGGCTGTGCTAGCCTGGAATATAGCTTTTGCAGTACAAGCTAACAGGAGTGAGTGAGATACACAATAGCTTGTCCCTCATGTGATAAAACCATTGTCCTACAAAGGAAGTGCCCATTACCTTGGCCCAAGTTGCTTAGAGAACTCAGGTGAAAATTTTTACAACATAGGACTATTGGGCTGGTGTTGGTAGTCTTGGTTGTAAAGAATGTTAATTTAGTGAGCCCTGGCTCAAATGCCACAGACCCTCATCATTATTTCTGAGATTGATAGATTTTCTTGAGTGAATGTTTTTTTTCAGTTGTTATATGCCCTTACAATAATTTCCAGGGGCTTGAAATGATTATTAAAAATAATTTCTAACAGGTATTGCTGTTCCACTGAGAAAAGTGTTTGCTTATGGAACTTATTCCGTTATTTGAGAAATCCCACCCCTTCTGTGCTCAGTCCTATTTCTGGGATACCTGGAAGTTATCTGTGTTTTTAAAGATTTTCTTTGTTTTTAGAGAGAGGGGAAAGGAGGGAGAAAGAGAGGGTGAGAAACATCCAATGTGTGAGAGATACTTTGATCCGTTGCCTCTCGCACATCCCCAATGGGTGGCCTGGCCTGCAGCCCAGGCATGTGCCTTGACTGGGAGTTGAACCGGCTACCTTTCACTTTGCAGGGTGGCATGCAGTCCATTGAGCCACACAAGCCAGGGCCCCTGAAGTTGTCTTTACTCTATCAGAATACACATGCCTAAATTTTTCTTACTTTGTGCTTGGTACCCACCCTTATTCCAGTTTTACTTGCACCCTTAAGAAAGTCTGCCTTTACCCTGCTTGGATTCTTTATCTTCTTGTATTTACCCTGCTAGGTTTGGTTTCCCATTTATTGCTTTTTGAATCCTACTCCAGAAAGACAAATGTAAATGTTTATAGTACTGTATGCTACTCTGATAATTGAAATAAGTCAGAGAAAGACAAATACTGTATGGTTTGACTTATATGTGTAATCTAAAAAAAATAACAATCAAGCAAACAAACAAAAAATAGACTCATAGAAACAGAGACCTAAGAGATGATTACCAGAAAGTAGGGGGAGAGGAGAATGGGTGAAAAAGATGAAGGGGAATATAGTCAATAATATTGCCATAAGTTTGCACCGTGACAGATGATTACTAATATTAATGGGATGAACACATTGTAATGTATAAAAATGGAAATCATTAGCTTTTACACCTAAAAGTAATATAAGTAATATAGTATTTTATGTCAACTATACTTAAAAAGAAAATTATAAAGAAAAAATAAGCGTGTGGTAGTGTTGTTAGAGCAGTCTCCAAAAGAACATCTGGCTCAGAATCATCCAGGGGCCTTGTTAAAGTCGACATTTCAGGGACTACAAAACTAAATGATTTTTAATGTCTCTGAATGAAGCACAGGAATTATTATATATAGATATTTCCTAATTATTCTGCTACAAACTATATTTTAAGAACCATTACACAAAGTGGTTTAAGATTAAGTTGGGCCATAATTATGAAGCACCTCAAATGTTACTTGGAATAATTTGGAGTTTCCGTGTGACCTCTGTGTTGAAAACAAAAATGTTGTTAGGTTTTTGTCAATGGGACCCAGAATGATTTTATGCTCATACACAAAATGTGCTATCCTTTGTGTTTTCTCAAGTTCCTTGATGTATTTCCCTTTATGTTCAAGGCACTTTGTGTGCTCCTTACCCACTCACTGAGGACTGAGGTCCTCATCCTTTTATCAGTTTGACTCATTACCAGCTCAGCATTACCCCATATACTCTTGCTATCAAAGATATTAATACATCACTGTCTGTCTCCTTCTCTTTCTAATTAAAACTTAAAAAAGAGTATTCCATCAATGCAAATGAATTTCTAAAGCAGGTTATAAGTATAGATAGTTATTTTTAATAATGATATCCTCTCTTACCTACTTCTCTGTACTACTCTCCCCTCATGCTAGACAAAAAGAGAACAATAACTTTGTATGTCAATTCTGAAAAATTATCAACCCTTAAAATTATAAAAGGTTTTCATTGTAATATCTGCATTAATAAAAAAGTGAAAATGTTTTATAAACAAGGCCACATGTATCAAGAAATTCATGGTGAAAGATAATTTGAGAGGTGCTTTTAAATACATAGGAAAGAAGACCTCATAGAAAACTGTTACCATAGATCAGCCTGAAAATTATATTGCTTAATGATTAGTGTAGGCACTAGGTGTTAAAGGCTTGAGCTAAGATGATAATTGTGCATCTAGGAAACAAGAAATGTATGCTCATTGAAAAGAAATGATTGTATTCAATGACTACTTATATATTGGGAACACTACAAATTTTAGTCAAAGATGTCATAAGTGTCTTGTATCCAGAATATAAGAGGCTTCTACCACTCAACAATAAAAAGACAAATAATCCAAGTAAAGGCAGACAGAGAATTTGAATAGAGATTTGTTCAAAGAAATACAAATGGACAACTATCACATGAAAAGGTACTCAGCATCATAATTCATTTTCAAAATACAAATAAAAACCACAATGTGATCCAACCAGGATGACTATAAAGAGAAAGACAGGCAATAACAAGTATTATTAAGTATGTAGATGAATTTGAACCATCAAATATTACTGGTGGTGATGTGAAATGGTGCAGTTGCTTTGGAAAACAGTTTGGCAGTTCCTTAAAATTTTAAACATACAGTTACTATTTGACCTAGCAATTCAACTCCTAGGTATAAGAATCAAAACCATCATTTCACACAAAAATGTGTCCACACATGTTCATAGAAGCTTTATTTGTAATAGTTAAAATACTGAAAACAACCCCAGTTTTTATCAGCTGATGAATGGCTCATTGAAATTTGGTCTATCCATATAATATAGTATTATCCATCCATAAAAAGGTGTGAAGTACTGATACTTACTACAACATGAATCACTCTTGAAAACATACTAAGTTAAAGAAGTTAGACATAAAATGCCACCAATGGTATGATTCCATTTTTATAAAATGTCTAGAATAAGTAAAACCATAGAGACAGAAAGTAAATTATTGGTTTCCAGGGGCTGAGACAAGAAGGGAGATTGCTAATGAGTATGGGTATTTGTGGGGAGCGGTTGATTAAGATATTCTGGAACTATACAGTTGTATGGTCGTACAAACTTGAGGATGCATTTACAGTCACTCAGCTGTATAATTTAAAAGAGTGAGTTTTTTAGTTTATAAATTATATCTTGAATCCATAAAAAAGATACCATAGCCAGGTAGAAATTCCCCCTATGGGGGATAGAAATAGAATAGAAATTAAAATATCAGGAGGTTTTAATTTGATTGTGTGGCAGAGCATGGAATTAGACCTTGAGTTTTAGAAAAGACCAGGATACCTTATGTATTCCCTTAAAGCAGATTCCTTTGTGTTTATTGGTGTCTGTATCCCCAAGTCTAGGCATATAATAGACCTGTAGTATAGTTATAAACAGTATTACTAGAATAGCCATATATTCTTGAAAATGTGTTGCATCTTGATTTTGACTATATCTTTTTGTATACTATTTTAGTAATGGATCTGAGGAATTGATTATAATGTACCCACTTGACTTCTCACAATCAACTTAGAATCAATATTTCACCATTTCAAGTGGAATATAGAAACTTTACCATGGTAAAGCTCCCTTTACCCCTCTACTTTTGTATTATAGTTGTCTTATAAATTACATCTGCATACATCAAAAACCTCACCAGACAACATTATAATTTTTTTAACCATGAAATGTGTTTTAAAGACCTCAGTAGGAGAATAGTCTGTTATATTTACAAAGATATTTACTATTTTTGTTGATCTTCCTTCATTCCTGATGTTCCCAGTTTCCTTGTGGCTTTGTTTCTCCTGTCCATGAACAACCCCTTTAAAATTATTTTTGAGTTGGGCACATGGCTACACATTATTTTAGTTTTTCTTCATCTGATAAAGTCTTTCACTTTCCTTCCTGAAGGATATTTCTACCCAGTATAGAATTCTTGGTTAACAGTTATTTTCTTTCCATGCCTTAAAAATGTTGTATCAGCCCTGGCTAGCATAGCTTAGTGGATTGAGCGTGGGCTGTGAACCAAAGTGTCGCAGGTTCGATTCCCTCAGGGTACATGCCTGGGTTGCAGGCCATGACCCCAAGCAACCGCACATTGATGTTTCTCTATCTATCTATCTATCTATCTATCTACCTATCTATATCCCTTCCTTTCCTCTCCAAAAATAAATGAATAAAATATTTGAAAAAAAATGTATGATTGCCTCAGTGTCTATTATGAAAAATCCGTATCATCCAAATTGTTGTTTTCCTCAAGGTAACATATTGTCTTACTGCCTATTCTATAATTTTTTAATCTTTAGTTTTTAGCAATTGATTATAATATGTCTGGGCATATAATTTTTTGGTTTTATTACATTTGACATTTGCTGAGCTTTAAAAAAATCTTTGGGTTTTTATTTTTTACTAAATTTAAGGATCTTTGGCTATTTTTTTGTCAAATATTTTTCACTGCAATATACTATTTGTTCTCTACTTCTGGAACCTTAGTATGAATGTTAGATCTTTTGTTAGTGTCCCACAGATTGTTGTACCCTTACTCATTTTTATTACATCTTCTTTCCCTCTCTGTTGTTCACATGAGCTTATTTCTGTTGATTTATTTTCCAGGTCACTTGGTCATTCCTGGACCCAATTCCAATGTATGTGGACTTCCCTATACCAACAAGCAATTCTTGTACAGCAGCATGGTATCCAAAAATTCAACTCAATTGTGATATCTCTACCCACAGATAGATAGCATCAGACTTCACAATTTAAGGGCTTAGTCCCCACAAGACTCTTTTCCACTTCAGAGGCCAGTCACCAGTCTAGCTTGTTATCTATGCCTCTGACTGAGAGGCTAAAAATTAGAGGTCCCATGACCCCCTCCAGTTCAAGTTGACAATTGCAAGTCCAGGTTGTTGTCTGTATATCTGAGCACCTAGCTATAAATCGGAGGTTCCCACGACCCCCTTCTTGGGTTTAATTAATTTACTAGAGAGGCTCACAGAACTCAGGAAACCCATTTACTCTCTACAGTACCACTTTATCACAAAGGATATTAAAAGAAATGAATCAACAGGCAGATGAAAAGATACAGAAGGTAAGGTCCTGAACAAAGGAGATTCTGTACTTGTAGAATTTAGGGCCTGACATGGTGGCACATGGAAGTTTCCCAGCCTGAGAGCTCTCTGAAACTCCCTCCCTTTGGGTATTTATGGAAGCTTCATTACATAGGCACAATTGATTAAATTATTGAGCATTGGTTATCAGTTCAACCCCTGACCCCTGGTCCTTTTCCAGGAAATCAGGGTGTGGGATTGAAAGTTCCAGCCCTCTGTGCATGATTGGTTCCCCTGGCAACCAGCCCTCCTTAGGTGCTTTCCAAGAGTCTCCTCCTGGACACAAACTCAGTTGGGGTGGTTGGGGGATTGTTATGAATAACAAGAAATCCATTTCACCTTTATGTCTCTGAGGCATTTTCAGAAATTTAGGACAAGAGACCAAATATTGTAACAAAAGATGTCCCCATTGTTCTTATTACTCAGGAAATTCTAAGGGTTTATGGGGCTGTGAGCCAGTAACCATGAGTGAAGACCAAAAATGTACAGGATGGGGCAAAAGCAGATTTACAGTTGTGATTACATTAAACACAGAGTTTATTCTTTTAAAACATTTTTAGAAAAGGTTTTGTTAAAATGTAATACACATACTGAAAAACACACATATTGTAAGTATACAGCCCAATAATTTTTCACAAACTGAACATACTCATGCCATCTTCAGAAAGGGACCAGGCTGAAGCGGGTGTGCCTCAGGCTAGTTGGTAATGTGTGGGTTCTTAACTTCATGCAAGAATGATTTCGTAAGATGAGTCCAGGTGATTTTGAGAGCATGCTTATTAAACCTAGGGACAGTGAAACAAGGCAGGGCCTAGGATAGAAGAAGCAACAGGAGAGAGACTAGGCAATGCTCTGCTTTGGTTCCCTAGAAACATTATAGGAAATGAGTGAACCTTGGTGGGGCTGCTATTAGCTCACTGAAAAGTCAAGAAGGGAGCCTCATAGACAGGTTCAGGAGGTAAGCCTGGCAGGAGCTGACTGTTCCTCCTCTGATTGTAAGTCTTGCTGGGACACTTAGAGTTTAGGAGAGAAATGTAGAGATGCACACCTGAGAAGGTAGAAGGGGGTGGGTGTGCTCCAGAGAGAGCCTGCCACAGAATTTACTCTTGTATTATTATTTTATTGTATTATTTTCATATGAACATCTATAAACCTGCTTTTGCCTCATCTTGTATTTCTCAGGAATCACAATATTGTGCTTGGTGATTTCAAGGTGATTGGCTTCAGAACACAAGTTCTGATTAACCTTCTGTTGGGATTGGTTCTAATGTCTCTTTCATTTTTCAACCATTTTTGTAGAGCTATCAGATTTCTCTGTTGTGTGTGTACCACCTAATAGCCAGTCTGATATCTGTTAGTTTAGTTTTCAAAGTGTTGTGGGAGGGGGGTGAGGAACAAACTTTCCTCTGCCCTCAAGGTTCTTTCAGCTGGCCTAATAATCAAATAGACATATGACAGATTAGTAAGAGAAAATAACCAAATTTAATACATATAAATTTATGGGAACCACACCTATAAGGGAGTCAGAGACCCAACATGAACAACAGGTTTAGAGATAGAAAGGGGACTGAGGTATGTAAGATGTTCGCAACTAAGGATGAGGTAATGCACCTTTGAGGCTTCAAATGGTCATTGAAGTGTGATAAGAAGAAGAAAAGTTTAGTAAATTGAAGTTTTTCAACCCTGTAGTTAGTTAGGTCAAAAGTAGTTATTTCTGATTATAGCTTATTATGGGCAAGGCACCTAATTCAAGTCCTTCAAGGTAGTTAAAGAGGGAGGCAGGTAGATGTTTCTCTTCAGCCCACAGCTGTAATTGCCCTTTAGCTCAAAATAATTTGCTGATACAAATTTTGCTGAATCAAAAATAATTTGCTGTAAACCACTGAGTTACATTTTGGGGTTGCTTGTTTTGAGCCCCCACAGTGTGGTCTGTAGAATTCTTTATGTGTGTGCACCCAGAAGTTCATAAGCAACTTTAAGCAATCACATACTCAAGTTCCTCTCTCATGATCTTAGTAATTTTCAGTTTCCTAGATTCCTCTTTCAGTTCTCTGGCCAGCATGCTCTGGTTTAGTTACACTGTTTTCCTGTGCACTTCCACACCTGTCTTTGGGTCCAGGTGGCGCCAGGACAGAGAGAGAAATAGAGCAATTAGATTGGATTGGACTCCACCCTTTTGAAACTACAGTTTCATCACACTTAAAGGAACATTCCCTTTCCTGAGGATTTTGACTTTTGCTGTCATCATTGCCTTTGCTTGTCAAAGCTGCTGCTACCACTGTTACCACAGCATAGTCTGAGAGCTGGGGTAGGGAAATAAATGAAAGAAAGCAAAACAGTGTGATATGACCACACACTCTTTGAGTGTTATGCATTCCCTTTCTCATTCCTGGCACCAGAACTAAAAGACTTCTGGAGCTTTTTCTGTCTGTATCTGTCTTAGTCTGTTTGGGCTGATATAACAAAAATATCATAGACTGGATGGCTAACAACAGAAATTTATTGGTCACATTTCTGGAAGCTGGGAAATCCAACATCAAGGCACTGGCAGATTCTGTTGGGTGAGGACCCACTTTCTAGTTCATAGGTGCCTTTTTTTTTTTCTGTGTCTTCTCATGGTGGAAGGGGTAAGGGACTTCTCAGAGGTCTCTACTATAAGGGTGTTAATCCCATTCATGAAGCTTTGCCCTCAGGTCCTAGTCATTTTCCCAAGACGACACTCCCAAATATCATCACATTGGAGGACTACATTTCAACAAATGAATTTGGAGGAGGAGCAGAAAACCACTTCTTTGTTCTCTATGTGAGTTCAGACTAGGGGATATAGTAGTTTTTTTTTTTAAAAAAAGGTCAACTTAATGCTTATATGGTGGTATTTGAATTCCCTTCTTCCCTAATCCGTTTGTTGCTATTTAGTTTTGAATCTTCAAATAACTGCTTCATATATTCTGTCTAAGTTTTATAGCCACCTTCAGTGGGAGATGTGTAAGATATAGTATACTTGTTGCTCCATGGAACCTGGAACTTGAATGTTTCAACTTTAAAACAAATATATCTCACTATTTAAAAAAAAGTTTCTAGATCATTTTTAAAGAGAATTGTGGGGAGAAAACTGTACTTGAATGATGATTGAAATAAAAAAAAAAGAAAAGAAAAAAAAAAAGAGAATTGTGACATAGCTGTTAGTTGCAGTGCTGAAAAGTTCATATACTTTTCAACTACTTATTTATGCAAATTAGAATGTTCATGAAATATGTATTCAAAAGAAAATATAGAAATAAATTGAATGAAGTAGTTAATAAATACCTGGAACTATAATTTAAAACCCCAATTTTTATATTGCTTGCAGGGTAAGCAAATGTTATAATTTTAACTATTTATGTATGATCTCACCTATAAGTGGAACCTAATCAACAAAACAAACAAGCAAGCAAGATGTAACCAGAGACATTAAAATTAAGAACAAACTGATAGTAACCAGAGGGGAGGTGGGAGGGGAAAATGGGGGAGAGCTAAGGGGAAAGGGTTTTCAGGAACATCTGTAAAGGACACATGGGCAAAACCAAAGGGGGATAGGATTATGGGTGGGAAGTGGGGATGGCTGGGGTGGGGGGACTGGAAGGGGAAAATGGAGACAACTGTACTTGAACAACAGTGAAATAACTTATAAAATAAAATAATAAGACAAATTATATTAATATATTTAAACTAATAAATGATTGCTTTTGAATGCTTTATACATTGGTGGTTTGTTTACCTTTTAAATTACAATTAAGGGTTTCTGATAAAAAGAAAAGGGAAGGAAAGAAAAAATCTTCTGACTTTAATAGGTATGAATGATTAGCTTATTTAAAACTACTTTTCTTAAGTATCAGTTTTCTATGTTGAGCCTTTGACATTTATCTAGTACTTATTAAGCATTCTCTGGTAAATACAACATTTTAGAATATGAGGGAGAACAAGAATTTTCAGAAAGAGAAGTAAGGTATCAGAGCCTGGAATGGTCAAGAGAGACTGAGAAAAAAAATCTATTGTTTCTGAGCAGTAGTGCCAGTAAATGATGAAGTGCTGATGGGAACATGCCAAAAGTACAAAGAAACCAACTTCATAGAGTTCCCTATGGCCAAAGTGGGACACTTGGAGTAACACAATAAATATCACATAGCTATAGTAATGAATTATAATCCATTGAATAACATAAATATTCATGAATTCTTTTTTTAATCATTGTTCAAGTACAGTTTTCTCCCTTTTACTCCTAATCCAGCCCACCACCCAACCCTCCCCTCTTCCCTCCCATTATCACCTTCCCCCTAGTTTTTGTCCATGTGTCCTCTAAATTTGTTCCTGTAAACCCTTCCCATTCTCCCCTGAAATTCCCTCTTCTCTCCCCTGTGGTCACTGTCAGCCTGTCCTCTATTTCAGTGTCTTAGGTTATATTTTCCTTGTTTCTTTGTTTTGTTGATTAGGTTCATGTTAAAGGTGAGATCATATGGTATTTGTCTTTCACTGCCTGGTTTATTTCACTTAGCATAATGCTTTCCAGCTCCATCCAAGCTGTTGCGAAGGGTAGGAGCTCCTTCTTTCCTTCTGGTGCATAGAATTCCATTGTGTAAATGTACCATAGTTTTTTGATCCATTCATTTACTGATGGGCATCTAGGTTGCTTACAGCACCTAGCTATTGTAAATTGTGCTGCTATGAACATTGGGGTGCATAGGTTCTTTTGGATTGGTGTTTTAGTGTTCTTAGGATAAAGTCCCAGCAGTGGAATTGCTGGGTCAAAAGGAAAATCCATTTTTAGTTTTCAGAGGAAGTTCCATACTGCTTTCCATGGTGGTTTTGTACCAGTCTGCAGTCCCACCAACAGTGCACTAGGGACTCCTTTTCTCCACAACCTCTCCAACACTTGTGTTTGTTGCTTTGTTTATGATGGCCACTCTGACTGGTGTGAAGTGGTATCTCATTGTGGTTTTAATTTGCATCTCTCTGATAGCTAGCGATATTGAACATCATTTCATGTGTCTTTGGATTTTCTGTATGTCCTCCTTGGAGAAGTGTCTGTTTAAGTCCTTTGCCCATTTTTTAATTGGATTCCTTGTCGTCTTAGAGTGTAGTTGTGTAAGTTCTTTATATATTTTGGAGATTAAGCCCTTGTCTGAGATATCATTGGCAAATATGTTTTCCCATACAGTTGGTTCTCTTTTAATTTTAATACTGTTTTCTTTAGCTGTGCAGAAGCTTTTAATTTTGATGAGGCCCCATTTGTTTATTCTTTCTTTTATGTTCCTTGCTCTAGGGGACATGTCAGTAAAAACGTTTCTTCGTGAAATATCTGAGATTTCCCTACCTACGTTCTCCTCTAGGACTTTAATGGTGTCACGTTTTATATTTAAGTCTTTTGTCCACCTTGAATTATTTTTGTATGAGGTGTAAGTTGGCGCTCGAGTTTCATTTTTTTGTATGTGGCTGTCCAGTTCTCCCAACACCATTTGCTGAAGAGGCTATTTTTACTCCATTTTATGTTGCTGCCTCTTTTGTCAAATATTAATTGACCATAGAGACTTGGATTTATTTCTGGGCTCTCTGTTCTGTTCCATTGGTCTATGTGCCTGTTTTTATGCCAGTATCAGGCTGTTTTGATTACAGTGGCCTTCTAGTATAGTTTAGTGTCAGGTATTGTGATCCCTTCAACTCTTCTCTTCTTTCTCAAAATTGCAGCAGCTATTCGGGGTCGTTTATGGTCCCATATAAATTTCTGAAGTGTTTGTTCTATGTCTCTGAAATAGGGCATTGGTACTTTAATAGGAATTGCATTGAATGTGTAAATTGCTTTGGGTAGTATGGACATTTTGATGATATTAATTCTTCCAATCCATGAACACGGTATATGTTTCCATTTGTTTGTGTCTTCCTTGATTTCTTTCCTGAGTGTTCTGTAGTTTTCTAAATACAGGTCTTTTACCTCTTTGGTTAGGTTTATTCCTAGATATTTTATTTTTCTTTTTGCTATTTCAAATGGGATTTTATTCTTGATTTCTGCTTCTGCTGTTTCATTGTTGGTGTACAGAAATGCCTTTGATTTCTGGATATTGACTTTGTATCCCGCTGTTTTGCCAAATTCAATTATTAGGTCAAGCAGTTTTTGGTGGAGTCTATAGGATTTTTTATGTACACTATCATTTCATCTGCAAACAGTGACAGTTTTGTTTCCTCCTTTCTGATTTGGGTGCCTTTTATTTCTTTATCTTGTCTGATCACTGTGGCTAAAACTTCCAGTACTATATTGAATAGAAGTGGTAAAAGTGGACAGCCTTGTCTTGTTCTTGATCTTAGTGAAAAAGATTTTAATTTTTGCCCATTGAGTATGATGTTGGCTGTAGGTCTTTCATATATGGCCTTTATTATGTTGAGGAATGCTCCCTATATTCCCACTTTGCTGAGTGTTTTTATCATAAATGGGTTCTGTGTCTTATCAAATGCTTTTTCTGCATCTATTGATATGATCATGTGGTTTTTGTCTTTGCTTTTGTTTATGTGATGTATTACATTTACTGATTTGCAAATATTGTACCACCCTTGCATCCCTGGGATGAATCCCACTTGGTCATTGTGTATGATCTTTTTAATGTATTTTTGGATGCGATTTGCCAGTATTTGTTGAGGTTTTTAGCGTCAATGTTCTTCTGTGATATTGGCCTGAAGTTTTCTTTCTTTGCTGTGTCTTTATCTAGTTTTGGAATTAGGATGATGTTGGCCTCATAAAAAAAGTTTGGGAGTCTCCCATCTTTTTGGATTTGTTGGAATAATCTGTGAAGGATACGGGTTAGTTCTTCCTTAAATGCTTTGTAGAATTCTCCTGTGAAACCATCTGGTCCGTGGCTTTTGTGTGTTGGGAGTTTTTTTATTACTGCTTCATTTTCTTTTGATGTTATTGGTTTGTTCAGGCTTTCTGCTTCTTTTTCATTGAGTTTTGGAAGATTATATTTTTCTAGAAATTTGTCCATTTCACCTAGGTTTTCAAATTTCTTGGCAAACAGTTCTTCCTAGTAATTTCTTACAATCTTTGTATTTCTGTGGTATCTGTTGTAATCTCTGCTCTTTCATTTCTGATTGTGTTTATTTGGGTCTTCTCTCTTTTTTTCTTGATGAGTCTGCTTGAAGGCTTGTCAATATTGTTTATTTTTTCAAAGAACCAGCTCTTGGACTCATTGATCCTTAGAATTGTGCTTTTAGTCTCTATGTCATTTAATTGTGCTCTGATCTTGGTTATTTCATTCCTTCTGCTTGCTCTGGGCTGTCTTTGTTGTTGTTCCTCGAGTTCTTGTAGACGTAGGGTTAGGTTGTTTGTTTGGAATGTTGCTAACTTTTTTACATGGGCCTGTATCACTATGATCTTCCCTCTCAGGACTGCCTTGGCTGTGTCCCATAAGTTTTGGGTTGTTTTGAGTTAGTTTTCATTTGTTTCCAGAAACCTTTTGAGTTCCTCCCTAATATCATTCTTGACCCATTCATTGTTTAATAGCATGCTATTTAATCTCCATGATTTTGAGTGTTTAGGGTTTTTTTTCTTTGTGGTTGGTTTCTAGCTTCAGTCCCTTGTGATCTGAGAAAATGCTTGGTATGATTTCAATTTTCTTGAAATTATCGAGGCTTGTTTTGTGCCCTATCATGTGGTCAATCTTTGAAAATGTTCTGTGTACATTTGAAAATAATGTGCATTTAGCTTCTTTTGAATGGAGGGTTCTGTATATATCAGTAAAGTCCATTTAATCAATGGTTTTGTTCAATGCCACAATATCTGTGTTGATATTTTGTTTGGAAGATCTATCCATTTTTGATAGTGAGGTGTTAAAATCCCCCACTGTAATTGTGTTGTTGTCAGTATCTTTCTTGAAATCCTCTAAGATTTTCTTGATGTATTTGGGTGCTCCTATGTTGGGTGCATATATATTTACTATATTTATGTCTTCTTGGTGGTTCTTCCCTTGAGTATCATGAAGTGAGCTTCAGGGTCTCTCTTTATGGCCCTTTTTTGGAAGTCTATTTTGTCTGATACAAGTATTGCTACCCTGGCTTTTTTTTTTCTGTCCATTTGCTTGGAAGATTTGTTTCCAGCCCTTCACTTTCAGCCTATGCAGGTCTTTTATCCTGAGGTGGGTCTCTAGTGGGCAGCATATGTGTGGGTCATTTTTTCTTATCCATTCAGCTATTCTATGTCTTTTGATTCGAGCATTTAATCCAATTATGTTTGAGGTTATTATTGATAAGGCACTATTCATTCTCTTTTATGTACGTGTGTTCCTCTCTCCTCTCTCTCTTTCCTCCCTTCCTTAAAGCAGTCCCTTTAGCATCTCTTCCAGAGCTGGTTTGGTGGAGGTGTATTCTTTTAGACTTCTTTTGTCTGGGAAGCTTCCTCTTTGGACTTCTATCTTGATTGAGAGACTTGCTGGGTAAAGTAGCCTTTGTTTTAGTCTTCTGCTTCTCATTAGTTGGAATATTTCTTGCCATTCTCTGTGGCTTGGAGTGTTTCCATTGAGAAGTTAGCTGTTAGCCTCATTGGGGCTCTCATGTATGTGACTTTTCTGTTTCTTTCTTGCTTCCTTTAATATTCTCTCTTTGTCTTGAAATTTTGCCAGTTTAGTTATGATGTGCCTTGAGGTGGCCTCTTTGGGTACCTCTTGATTGGGACTCTGTGTTTCCTGGATTTGTGTGACTTTTTGTCTCATCAAATTAGGGAAGTTTTCCTTCATTAACTTTTTCAAATAGGTTTTCTATCCCTTGCTGTTCTTCTTCTCCTTCTGGTATCCCTATTATACGGAAATTATTACGTTTCGTATTGTCTTGCATTTGTCCTTAATCCCTTTCATTCTTTCTGAGGGTCTTTTCCTTTTCTTGCTCTTTCTGGGTGTTTGTTTTCTACTTTGTCCTCTAGCTCGCTATCCGATCTCTGCTTCATCAATCCTGTTTTTCATTCCTTCTACTGTATTCCTCAGTTCAGAATGGCATTCTTCATTTCCTCTTGGCTCTTGTTGATAGTTTCTATTTCCTTTTTCATGTTTATGTAGTTTGCTATTGAGATCGTTGTAGCTTCCCTCTAGTTTTTGGTAGCTCATTGTGAGTTCATGAGCTTCTGATAATCATTGTTTTGAACTCAATATCTGATAGTTGAGTTGCCTTTACTTCATTTAGCATTTTTTTCTGAGGCTTCCTCTTTTCCCTTCAATTGGGAATTGTTTCTTTGTTTTCTCATTGTTTGTGGGATTCTTCTTGTTAGCCTCTGTTTCTTAAATTGATCTGTTCTGGTTCCCTGTGATTATGGTGTGAACTTCTGTGGTAGAATACCTGTGAGATTCAGTGGTGCAGTCTCCTTCATGTATCCTGGTGTTCAGAACTTCTCCCTACTCTTTTTTGTGATCAGTTGGAGGAGTAAGGCAAAATGCTTTAAGACAGCAAGACAGTATACTATGATATTTACATTAGCAACCAGTAGAGAAGAGATGGGAGATCCTTTGGCTACTTATACTGTTAATCATGATATTCCACCCACTACCCAGATTTTAGAAAGGATGGAAAGAAGGTAACACTCTTATTGGGAATGAAAGGATTGTTAGTTGGATCTAGAAAGCTGTGAGGCTGTGGGAGGTCAGATTCTGAGGTAGGGTTGGAATAAAGTTTAGTAAATAGGAGTAGTGTGTAAAATAATAGAGACAACCCCCACAATAATATAGTTCAGGAAATTGCGAAGTGGCCTGAGAATAGGTAGGGGTGTTGGGTAGTATTTACAACTGTATGAACTAGTTCTTATTTACAGTAATATTAAAGCAACAATCTTGTGGCAGAATCTATGAGATCTAGATAACAAGAATAAGGAGTATAGAACCTTGAGAGATGAACTAATGGAACACAGTTGAAGGATAGTAAATTATCAACATACTGTGACTGGGATAACAGTGGGAACCTATCAAATGACAGTATAACCAGCCAAGCAAAGAAGATTATACAGAAAGAAAAAGAATACCAAAATACTATTAAAATAAAAAATGATGGAAAAATGAGAAAAATATATTACAAATTTGCAGTAACTTGCAAGCTCAAAAAAAAAAAGGAAATAAAACCAGAAGATGGAGTTCAGGAGAGATAAATTTGGAGTGGAGGGAATAATACTAGGATGGATGGAAGAGAAACATAAGGAATTGAGAGATACAAAAATAGTTAGAATTGAAAAATAAAAAGTCACTTAAAACACAAGATAAAATCAATCAACTAACAACAGCCAAAAAAAACAAAACAAAAAAACAAAACAAAACAAAACAAAATTTAAAAACCTCCTGTTGGTTTCTAACTGGCCAGACCAGTTTTTCTGGTCTTGCTGGCTTCAGCAGGCTGAGGGGCGTTTGAAATGCTTATCACTCTTCCCAGTCAAATCTCAGTAAGTCTCTCAGGTACTATCCCCAGGGCCAGCAGGGCTGTCTCCCCAGAGCCAATCTGGCTTTCCCCTATAGGTCCCTGGGCACTCCCATGCACGTTCTCTGGAACTCACTGCTGTGGTGTCCCGGGCTCCGGGGCCCCACAGGGCTCCTGCGTCTTTTTGGTTTCTCAATGCAAGCTCCAGGGATTGCAAGGAGACTTGCCCTTCCCCGAAATTCCACTGAGGCAGGCTCTGTGTTCTCAGGAAGTACCTGCAACTTTTCTGGATTCAGGGTGCAATCTCTGGGGGTCGTAAAAGGGCGTGCTCATCCACCAAATTTTTTAGTTTTGGGCTCTAGGAAGGCACTAAGCACTGCATCCCTTCCAAGTTTCACAGCTTGCGAGTCAGGATTCCTGAGGGGGCGTGCACTTCCACAGTTCAGCACAGCAGGCTCCAGAAACCTGAGAATGCCCGTACCCTTTCCTGGATCAGGGCTGCATCTGGGTTTTCCACTGATCCACACTCCCACCAGGCTGTGGGTGTGGCAGCACTTCCTGGCCACCCCTGGTCATGCTGGCTGGAGGCACTCACTTCTCCCAGGGCTATGGGTGGGTGCTCACAGCCCCTGGGCGATTGTCTCCCGGTTCAAACTGCCTCTCTGTGCCTTCAAGCCACAAGGTCTCCGCTGGTTTGCTCAACCCCCGCAGTCAGGGAGGGAGCAGCGACTCTGCTCTCCCAGGTGCCCTGAGGCAGACCCAGGAGCACCAGGCCTGGGGACTGCAACCCCTCTGGTCCCGGAGCTGATCCCTGGGTCCCTTTTGTCCTGAAGCAGTCTCCTTACTGTCTGGTGTTTCAATGATCGCTATAATTTGTGATGTCCTGTTTTCAAAAATGTTTCAGTAACCTAGGCCACTTGCTCTGTTCCTCCATCAATCCGCGAGTTTTCTTCCTCTTCACAGAAACTGAGAATCACGGTGCCTGGAGCAAAGCCACCATCTTTCACCCTCAATCTTCATGAATTCTTACTAATATAAAAATAATTAAGTAAATTAAAGTGGAGGAATGGAAAGAGCTCTTCATATTGTAAAAATTCAATTAATACACATAGAAAGAATGTGGGAAATAAAAAATACTCTTAGGTAAATATCACAGTAATAATTATTTCAGGAAAGAACCATGATGGATGCTAAAATTATGATGAAAAAGAGAACATTCACTTTTTAAAAAATTTATTTAATTTATTTGGGTGGACATTGGTTTTAATAAAATTATATAGGTTTCAGGGGTACAGTTCTATAATACATCCTAGTACATTGCATTATGTGATCATCACCCCAAATCCATATCTCCTTCCTTCACTATTATTCCCCCTTTACCATGTTATACCGCACCCAGTCCTGTTTCCCTTGTGGTAATTGCCATACTGTTGTCTATATGTAGGTTTTTTTTTTTCTTGGCTTAATCACTTGACCTTTTTTACCCAGCCTCTCAACCCTGCTCCCCTCTGACAGCCATCAGTCTGTTCTCTATTGATGAGTCTGTTTCTATTTGTTTGTAGTTTTGTTTTTAATTAGATTCTACATATAAGTGAAAGCATATGGTACTTGTCTTTCTCTAACTGGCTTATTTCATTTGGCATAATACTGTTTAAGTCCATCCATGTTGTTGCAAAAGGTAAGATTTCCTTCTTTTTATGGCTGAGTAGTATTCCATTGTGTAAAAGGAAGGAGAGTGTTTGCATTATCTCAAAGTATTTATTGTCCTTCTTAGTCTCAAAAGAAAACATTATATCTTTAGGTAGGGTGACAGCACCTTAACTAAGTGATCAGTTAGTATTACCAGGAATAAGATCTTTCAATATCATAAACACTTTGATATGATGCATAACATCATTTTCTTGTCCAAAATGCACAACTTTAAACTAATCATGGGAAAACATCTCACCAACTCAAATTGAGAAACATTCTATACAATACCTGAGCACTACTCTTCAAAAGTGTCAAGGTCATGCAAAAGTAAAGACTGAGGAACTGTCTCAGATTGGAAAGTCCTAAAAAGATATAATAGTTATATAAAGTATGGGGTCCTAGATTGTATACTGGTTCAGAGAAAAGGACATTAGTGTGGTACTGGTGAAAATTTGAGCAAGGTTTTTAAATTAGTTAATAGTATTATATCAATTTTAATTTGGGGGGTTCTGATAATTTTACCATGGTTAGGTAAGATGTAAATGGTAAAAGCTGGGTGAGGAGTATATGGGAACTGTACTTTGCAACTTTGCTGTAAGTCTAAATTTATTTTGAAATAAAAAGTAAAATATAAAAAATTTATTCCAAATACCTCACATTATGTAAATGCAAAGACAAAGCCTTGCTTTAAAAATAAAGTGTAAAGTGGCAAAAGGGAAGGCCTCTATAGAACATGCAAAATAAAATTTTAAATTTCATTGTCTTTCTCTCAGGTTTCCATAATTTAGGAAGAAAGCTTATCAAAAATCAGAGGATTCTTATATGCTGTTGTTTTTGCTTTCTCACATTTCAAATTTACTGATGATAGTAATTCTTCCTTTGCTGTTTCAGGGATATGAACAGCAAAGGAAGGGATATGAGTAGTATGAAGCCTGAGCTTTCATTAATATTTCTGCATCATAGTTGAGGTTTTATTACTGATGCCTGAGGAACACTGAGACAGCCTCACACTCAGTCAAGTGTTCAGATCTTCTCCACACAATTTGTAGTTGATCCCTTGTCAAGAATTTAAATAAAAAGTAATTTAAATTCATTTTTCTTTACAAACAGATTTTTGTTAATTTGTAAAATGTAATTAAAATGTTACCAGAATGTGTAAAAACTTTTGGAAATACTTCTCTACAGATTATCATTTTTGCAAAATAGATATGTCTCATTTAACTTTTATAAAAAGCGATTAAATTTTCAAAATCGGTTTCAAATGCTCTCCAATTTTTTAGTGTTACACTGTAGTGTCAATAGTTGTTGTAAATCATTCTATAGCATCAGTAAGTTGTTCTCAAACAGAGTGTGCACTAAAGTCACCTAGAGACTGTTTCCACAATATAGATCCCAGAGCTCCAGCATCAGGGATTTTGATAGCACAGGCCTGGTATAGATTTAGGGATATTTAGAAGATTCCCCAAGGAAGGAAGGGTTGTGGCTATTATCTTGATCTATACAGTTGAACAGACCTGGCTTTTATTTGGGCTCTGCCAGTTACTCACTGGATGATTTTATGGATTACTCAACTTTCCTATGTCTCACTTTCCTCCTCCGTGGAGGTTTTAATGATTTTTACCTCATTGGATTTTTGAAAAAAAAAATTCAGTGACATAATGCATATAGTGTACTTATATTGATTACCTTTTTAAGATGATTTGATGTGTTCTGGAAAATGTGATGGTGGAGGGGAAGGTACTTCAGACAGAAATAGTAACCAGTTAGTGAGCAAAGAAGTGGAGATGTGAAACTGATTGAAGAAGCATTAGAAGCTCAGGTGGTATGTTATGGCCAGAGCATAGAGTGTGGGTGAGATGTGGTAAGAAATGAAAATGGAAAACCTAAAAAGTTATTTCATGGAACACTTGTATGCAATGCTGAAGAGTTTGATCTTTATACAAACTATCAGACCACATAGAATGAAGCCAGCTGCTGGAAGTGGAGCAGATATATTCATACCAGCAGCAACATATTCTGGTGATCCTGGATAGCAAGGTAAGCCCAGGAGGATGCAGGATTATAGGTATGCCTATGTACACCTACCTATGACACATGTAGCATGTATCCCATGGTAGAGATTCAGGATAGAGGATATATAAGTCCTCAGGTCCAAGCCACATTTTACATACCTACCATTTAGCATAGTGTTTCTGGGAACTTAATCAATGTAGCTATGTATTCTTGGTTTTATACCCTGTTAGCCAGAACTGGAGGCCTGAACGTCTAATACACTCAAATGCTGATACTAATCAAGCTATAGATGACCAATCAACAAGCACTATAAATAACTGCATGCTGGGTTATAGGAAATCATCTACTTTAATATATAGATGTGTGTGAGTATCTTCAGAAACAGTATTGAGCTGCAACTGGATTAACATGCCCCATTCTAAGTTCTGTTCCTAACCATCATGGGTTGTAAAATCTCTTTCAAAGAACTTTCTCCAGGACAAAATGTAGTTCTTAGTTTCATGAAACTCCTTTTTACTTACCCACTAATTGTCACTAAAGTAGGGGAATCTATGACCTAACTCTACAGGGAAATCCATGTGCAGGAGCAGACACATGCCAAGCAGGATGTTGTTCTATGCTCTGGGGTCCTCTGACCCAACACATGCAATGAAATAATGTTATTTGAAAAGTTACATTCATTCATAAAACATTTATGAATGCAACTAGGGCATATTTAAATTAGGAGTTCTCATACAGATAGTGGGGGGTTTCATGGTATTTAAGCTGAGAGAACTATATGAGAACTATAATAGAAGTGCAATTAAATAAGGATTGTAGTTTTTCAGTGACTGGGAAACTTGTACATGGAAAAGATGCCACCTTGGATGATCTAAGCTGTATTTGTCAGTTCTTCGATTGTACTAATATAACTGGTGGTGCATGTTGGTAATGGGGATGGTCATGCATGTGTAGGGACTGGGGGTATACGGGAACTCTGTACTTCCCTCTTGATTCTGCTGTGAACCTAAAATTGCTCTAAAAATAAAGTATTTTTAAAAACTATGCTCTAAGTATCTAAGTATATTTTTAAAAATGATACTTAGAGGTTGATGTTACCTTGATACTAGGTTTCGTAGTACCGAAGTAGAGCCACCACAGCTCAGTTTGTTGTGTGAGACCTGAAGATTCAGAGTTCATTTGTATTCTATTTCATGAGTGCCACCTGTGTAAGCACTGGGGCGAACTAATCATGGTACTTGGTTGGCTCTAAGCAAGTATGAGATTAATTAATAATCAGGAATACCAAAGTATTTCTTGTCAAGGAGAGGCAATTTGTCAAAAGCCTGGAATATCTATTTGCCAGGGTATCTTTTTCAGGTATTAAGGAACTCATAGAGAGTCAAGTTAATAATTACAACATTGTTGAAAAAGATTAGATTTGAAGACTATTAGAATTTTCTTTTTTAAATATTTTAAAACTTTTTAGATTGAAGTCAGATACACAGGGAGTTGCAAAGATGGTACAGGGAGGTCCTATGGATTCTTCCTTCAGTTTTTCTCACTGATTGCATTTTACATAATAATAGTATAATAGCAACACCAGAAATCTGATATGCTACAATGTGTGTATATAGTTCTATTCTGTTGCGTTACTCCAATGTGTAGATTTGTGTAACCCCAGCACAGTCAAGATGCAAAACTTCCATAACCACAAAGATCTCTCTTATGCTACTTCTACCACTGCTCCATTCCTAATCCACAGCAATTATTAGTTTCCACCTCTATAATTTTGTCATTTCAAGAATGTCTTGTGACTAAAAAAATAACAGCTTTATTGAGATATTAGTCACATACCATAAAATACCCTTTAAAGTATATATTGTTTTTATCAAATTCACAGAATCATACAACTATATGACTATCATTATTATCTAATTCAGAACATTCTCATAAGCCCTCAAAGAGACCCCACCAGCCTTCACTTCCATTTGCTCTCCCCCTAGCTCCTAGTCACCACTAATATACTTTCTGTTTGTATGGATTTTCCTACTCTATTCATTTCATATAAACACCTGTCCTGTGAGTGTCTCCTTTCACTTAGCATGTTTTCAAGGTTCTTCCATGTTGTAGTTCATATCAATATTTTATTCCTTTACATGGCTGAACAATATTTCATTATATAAATATAACACATTTTATTTATCTGTTCATCAGTTGATGGAGATTTGGATTATATCCACATTTAGCTATTGTGAATAGTGCTTTTATGTAAGTTTTTATACAAGCTTTGTGTAGACATGTGTTTTTTTTAATTACTGCTTATTACCTCTTTGAAACAGGCCTATTTCAGACCCATTTTTATATCTCTTGGGTATATTCCACGGTGGAATTGCTGGGGTCATACGATAACTCTTATGTTTAATTTTTTGAGGAATTTCCAAATTGTTTTCCAAAGTGGCTGCTCTATTTTACAATCTCACAAGCAATGTGTGAGCGTTCCAGTTTCTCAATATTCTTGCCATAACTCATTATCTCCCCTCCCTCCCTCCCTCCCTTCCTCCCTTCCTGTTGAAGAGTTGATTCTTTGCACCCACTGAATTTTTGGCACCTTTTTGGGGAATCAATTTACAATAAATATGATGGTTTTATTTCTCTCCCATTTATTTATATGTCCCTCTGTCCTTTTGCCACTACCACACTGTCTTGAACTACAGATTTGTCATAGTTTTGATTGAAGAAGTGTGAGTACCCCAATTTTGCTTTCATTTTAAAAGATTTTTTTTAATGTCCCTTGAACTTCCCTATGAATTTTAGGAGTATCTCATCAATTTCTGCTAAGAAGTTGATTGGGATTTTGATAGGAATTAATTGAATCTGCAGATCAATTCAGTTGTATTGCCATTCAGAAATATTAAGTCTTGATCCCATGAAGAGGTTATGTCTTTCCACTCATTCACTCTATTTTTTTTTTCAAAAATATTTTGTAGTTTTCAGTGTACAAGCCTTGTGTATCTTTGGTCATTTTATTTTTTTAAAGGTTTTATTTATTTAATTTTAGTAAGTGGAAAGGAGGGAAAAAGAGGAGAGAAACATCAATGTGTGGTTGCCTCTTGAGTGTCCCCTACTGGGGACCTCGCTGACAACCCAAGCATGTTAACTGACTGGAAATCAAACTGGCGAACCTTTGCTTCACAGGCTGGAGCTCAATACACTGAGCCACACCAGCCAGTGTGCTGTTTGGTCAATTTTATACCTGAGTATTTTATTCTTTTTGCTGGTATAAATGGAATTGATTTCTTAATTTTACCTTTGCATTTTTAATTATTATTGTATAGAAATAAAATAGATTTTTGGATATTAATCTTGTATCCTTCAATCTTGCTGAACCCCTTTATTAGTTTCAATAGCATTTTTTTTTTTTTGGTAGGAGCATGTGAATTACTTGGAATTTTTCTTATTAAAGATCATGTCATCCATCATATATGGGTGCTTTTCATTTAAATTTTTGCCTGAAGTCCATGGCTAGAACCTCCAGTACAACATTGAATAGAAGATCACGTGTCCTTGTCTTGGAGCAAAGCATTTGATCTTTCGCTATTAAGTATGACATTTGCTGTGGTGTTTTCATAGATGCTTATTATCAGGATGAGAAAGTTACTTTGCCTTTGTTGTTAAATTTTTTTATAATAACGAAGTGATATATTTCTGAGCTATTGAGATGACCATGTGTTCTTCCTTTTTATTTTTACAATATGTTGTATTACATTAATTGACTTTCAGATATGAAACCAAACTTGCATTACTGGGATAAATTGCACTTAGTCATAGTGTATAATTTTTTATATATATTTCTGTGTTTGGTTTGCTAGTATTTTGTTGAGGATTTTTTTGAGTCTATATTCAAGAAATATTGTCCTATAATTTTTGTGTTTTATCTTGTCTGGTTTTGGTTTCAGGGTAAATAGACTTTATATAATGAGGTTAAAACTCATCTAATGAGTTTGCTTCATATGTGTATATGTATAATTATTTTTTAAAAATAGTTAACAGGTGAAAGAAGAAGAAATATACTCTTATCATGCCCCCTATATTTTTATATTTGACTTCATTGGTGTTCTTTATTTTTTTTAATATACACTCAAAGAACTTCTTTTAATTTGTCTGATAAGCCAGTCCATTAGCACAAATTCTCTCAGTTTTTATTTATCTGGGTATGTTCATCTACATTTTTGCAAGATAATTTTGCTATATATAAGATTCTCGACCAACATTTTGTTTCTTTTAAAACTTTTCAAACCCTGAATACATCACACACTGTCTCTCCTACATTATTTATGACAAAACATCAGCTGCCATATTTATTGGTGTTCTTTTTTTGTTTCAAGTAGTTCTTCTCTTGATTTCAAGATTATATTTGTAATTGGTGTTCAATATTTTGACTAAGATATGTCTGGGGGTGGCTCTCTCTACATTTTTTTTCCTACTTGGAGCTCACTGAGCTTCTTGGATATATAGATTAATGTTTTCATCAAATTTGGGACATTTTAGCCATTACTTCTTTAAATGGTTTTCTGTTACTTTTTCTTCTCTTCCCTGGTATTCTTATTATGTCTATCTTGGTGTACTTAATGGTATACATTTTTCTACGAGTTTCTGTCTTTCTTAGTTTTTTCTCTTTGCTTGTGTTCTGAACATACTTTTAAGGTTATTTTGAAGTCTTTACCCAATAAACCTGATATCTGTATACTCTAGCAAGCAGTTTATATTGTCTATGGTTTTTCTTATGTATGAGTCATATTTTCATGTTTCTTTGCATGTCTCATAATTTTTGTTGAAAATTGGACAATTTCAATAATACACTATACTGTAGCATGTTTAGATAAGGATTCCCCACTATTCCTCTGCAAAGTTTGATTTTATTTTCTTGTTTATTTGTTAAATGGCTTTTCTGGATTGATTTAGTGAAGTACCCCTTCCCTCTCCCCCATTGTTTGAAGCATCTAATATTTCTATTCAGAGGGTGTAGCTTCAGGAATGTGAAGAGTGACCTTAAAATTGCAGTGGTTTTAGTAGAGCTCTCTGCGTTTTCCCAGTATCTCCATTAAATTGTCTGTCTCAGTTGATATAACATCCATCCGTTAGACTCCATTAAGACAGGTTGTTTTTAGCAATCACCTTGAGCATAAATAGCTCTGCAGTCTGATCAGCTAAATAATTAGTCCCCTGTTGCAGTGATAGATTTTTGAGGCCAGTCTTTGTGGTGTGTTCTGACTCCAGGATGGGTCAACTTAACTTTCTTTTCCCCTGGGCCTCCAGTTTACTCTTTTTGGTTATTTATTTATTTATTTATTTATTTTGCTTTCATATAGCTATAAGCCTTCTATTAGTTGCCTACCAGCAAGTCTCCAAACCTCCATTGCTTTTGAGAGCATCCTTAGTCATGAACTTTTCTATACACTTTCCGAATATAGGCAGTTGTTTTTTGGTGGGTGAACTCTTGAACTTTCTGTTATTATTGCCTCCTTCTCTCCCTGAGAAACATCTCTGAGAAACTGCACTGGAACTGTAGGCAGGGACAGTGGTGACTTCTCTCAAAGTGATACCCCTGCTTCAAGAGGAGGGCTGTGGGTGGGAGTGGTAGCTTCTGTTTTTTGTGTTTTGCCTTTCCTAGTATGGAGCCTATGTTCTATGAGCAAGCTGAGACAAAAATAACTGGATCTCAATATTTGTTGGCTCTCCTTCCTATGGTAAACCCTCTGTTCTGTGAGTTGGAGTTGGGTGGAAGGATACAGCCCATTTGAAGGATACAACAGTTTTTTGCCTGAAATAGAGACTCTGCAATACTAAGCTGTGGTGGAGCACAAAAATGAAAACTGCTGTTGATCTTCACCTTCTAGAGATATACTATAACCCTTGGCTGGGAGCTAGATAGATAGGGAGCCCTGTGTTCTTGGATGTACCTACTTGGAGTAGAGCTTCTGTCCTACTGATCTCAGAGGCTTTTAAGAGAAGGGGGTTTGTGAAGGGAATGGTTTGTGGCTCAACTGCCACAGACTTTTGCTGTTCTTATTGAGATTTAGTAAATATGTCTTCCTTTGCTGTATGCCCTAGGATAATTTAAAGAAAGTTTAAATGGTTATTTTTAATAATTTTCACCAGCTATGATTGATTTATTGAGGAGTGGATTCATGGAGCTCCTCATGTCATCATTCTGAGGTCTCCAAACACCTTCCAGACCCCCCTCCATAGCCACCACACTAGGTATTTTAAATTTTTTAATGCTCTCTGAAGGATTTGTTTTTATTGATTTTTTAATGAGTCAGGAAGGGGAAGGAGAGAAAGAGAAAGGAAGAGAGAGATAATTGATGTGAGAGAGAAACATCAATTGGTAAATTTCTATATGTTCTCAAACCGAGGAGCAAACTCTCAGCTGAGGTATGTGCCCTGACTGGGGATTGAACACTCAATCTTTTGGAGCATGGGATAACATTCCAACCAACTGAGCCACTCAGCCAGGGCACACTAGGTAAATGTTAAATGCATTCTGCTATGTGAGGAAACCAGGAGAAAAAAAAAAGCCTGAATATTATACAGGGTCTGGCAGAAGTAATGCCTGCTTGAGTGTGGTTGGTAGGGTAATAATATGGATGTAATAATTTATATTTTTAATTCAAACATTTCACCTAAAATGTCATATGGTATGCTTGAGTGTGATATTGTTATGTTATAGAATTACATGCTTATGATTTTATAATAAAAGGTTTCATAATAAAAATGGGCCAGTATTTGTGCCAGAGCCTGTATAATTCCATTTATATAACTTTCCAGGAGAGACAGAGATATAGAGTTAGAAAACAGATTAACTTCTAGTCAAGATGGTGGTGTAGGTAAACATGGTTTACCTCCTGCGGAACCACACCGAAATTACAGCTAAGCTGTAGAACAATGATCATTTAAAACTGTCAGAAATCAAGCTTTACAAATACCTACAGCTATGGAATTAAAGAAGAAACCAACTACAGAATTAAAGAAGAAACCACATCAAGACTGGTAGGTGTGGAGATGCAGAATGGGCGGATCCCACACCCAGGTGTGGCATATAAAAATCAGGAGGGCTATCTGAGGAGTGAGAGGTCCCAGCTCCATACCAGGCCCCCCAACCCAGAGCCCTATTGCCAGGAAGAGAAGTTCCCATAACTTCTGGCTGTAAAACCCAGTGAGAATTGAAGCTAAGGAAGACAGAAACTGCTGGAGTCTCGGGCAGTTCCACTTAAAGGGTCTGTGCAAAGATTTATTTGTACCCACTCCCTCTGAGCTCCAGCAAGGGGGCGGCAAATTGAAAGGCATCAGAGACATACAGTAAGGAACTGAATTGTCCAGCATCAGGCGAGAGCTGGGAGGTTCTGGCAGAAGTGCTGGCAGAGGTGATTGTTCCTTTGATAAGCAGGCTCTGCCCTAACAAGGTTTTGGGCCCACACAAGCTGTTTCCAGGAGCTTTTCCACATGAATGGTTTGTCTTGGATCATGCTTCATAATTTCCTAAAATCAAACAAGCAGCATCTGCTTTCAGTGAGTCCCATACCTCTTGCTATGCTACTCCAGGCTCAGCAGTAGGAGAAGCTGGTCTTGGTCCACAGGTTGGCCTTACCTGGGCACCTCCAAGCCCAGCATGTAGCAGCCATCTGCAGATCACTTTGTAGATTATGCTGTGTGACCCAAGACAGAACATAGTCAGTGGCTGACCTTGGATATGTGAATAGCAATCAAAGCTCAACTACAACAGAAGAGTGTATATAGCCTATATAGTGGGTACACCTTATGTATCCAGCCTGGGTATTAGGGGAGACTTCGCCACTAGACCCTGCATTATACCTACTAAATTAGGCCACTTACCAAACCTGGGAGACATAGCAGCTCTACCTAATACATACAAACAAGCACAGAGAAGCTGACAAAATGAGACAAAGAAACATGGCCCAATTGAAAGAACGGAACAAAACTCCAGAAAAAGAACTAAACAAAATGGAGATAATCCACTAGATACATAGTTCAAAACACTAGTTATAAGGATGCTCAAGGAACTTAGTGAGGACTTCAACAGCATTAAAACAATCCAGTGAGAAACAAAGGATACACTAATTGAAATAAAGAACAATTTACAGGGAATCAGCTGTAGAGTGGATGCAGCTGAGAATCAAGTCAGCAATTTGTAATAGGAAGAAAATAAGAACAAATCAGAACAGCAAGAAGATGAACTCTTAACTTTACCTTATCTGGGGACAAGAAGCATAGTTGGTATGCATAAAATATACAGGGGGAAGTTAAGAATAGTATAGGAAATGGAGAAGCCAAAGAATTTATATGTACAATCCATGGACATGAACTAAGGGTGGTGGAATGCTGGAAGGGGGGGTGCAGTGTGTACAGGGATAAAGGGGAGAAAAAATGGGACAACTGTAATAGCATAATCAATAAAATATAACTTAAGAAAAAGAATAGCAAGAAGAAAAAAAATCCCACCCAAACAAGGATAGTGTAAGGAGCCTCTGGGACAACTTGAAGCATACCAACATTCCCATCATGGGGTTGCTGGAAGAAGAATAGAGAGAGTAAGAAACTGGAAACCTATTTGAGAAAATAATGATGGAAAACTTTCCTAACTTGTTGGAGGAAATAGACACATACAAGTCTAGGAAACACAGAGAGTCCCAAACAAGAGGAACTCAAAAAGGCCCCCACTAAGACACAACACACTTAAAATGCCAAAGTAAGAGTTGACATCCAATTCATCTTTATGAGATACTAATAATAAATTTTCTAGACATATGGAATAAAAACAAAATACTAAAAGACACAACATTTGCAGTATCCTTACAATACTAGAATATCCACAATTTTCAACATAGAGCATTGAATATAATTAGAAAGGCTAGCAATGAGACAGATTGAAAAAATTCTGGTGACTATTAAGTTAAGCTTTCTAGGGGTCTTGATAGTTTAGAGGAAACTTGGGGGAGAAAATCTGGATTTCAATCCTGTAATCCTTAGTATATCTATCCCAGTGAACCTCAGCCTCATGATTTATGAAATGATGATAATATTGATTTCCCAAGGTTATCATGAGATCAAATGAAATAATGGATGTGAAAGGAATTTGGTAAATTAGTCATTATATGTTAAAGAAAATGTTATAAAACTTAACTAGGACTCTTTTAGGTCACTTGCTAAATAGGAAGAACAGAATGAATTACTGGCCTGGACAAATGAAATTTGAGATGAAGGATTTGCCACTTCATCTCTGCTCTCACTTCTGTAATATTTCTGCTTTGTAGACAAAATATCACAGGTGATATCACTTGACTTGGGGCTTTATTTTTCTCATAAATTGGTAGCACACTCACCTGCCACTGGGAGTCACTGAAGAAGGTGTTACTCTTGCAATTCAGACACAGAAGAAAGGATGGACAAGTTTACAAGGGACACCTCATACAGTTGTTTTACAGATTGACAGGTACAATTTCTAAAATTTTGAGTCTAAAACAAGATTTCAACCCAAAGGTAACAAATAATTTTGTTGTAATATCTGGAATTGTCCAATATCGAGGAATATAGGTTTAAAAAACCCTAAATTATGGAAAATATAATAAAAGTAAAACTGGATATAGTCAGGTTAGAAGCAAAACACTCCTTTTACTTATTTTATGTTTAAATGGGGTATATGTGAATTTATTGTTACAGTCTTTAAGATCAAGTACTGTCATTACTAATTTAAGTATTTCATATCAAGGCTTCTCTGTCTTGTTTCCTCCCTCCCTCCCTCTCTCTCTCCTTGCTTCCTTCCCTCCTTTTCTTTTCCTTCCTTACTAGTGAAGTAAATGGCTTTTAGAATCAGAGAGAGATTGCCAACTCTGTCACTAGTTATATGATCTTGAACAAGTTACTCATCTCTGAACCTTGGTTTCCTCATTTGTAAAATAGTAACTATAATATTGGCAATCATAGGGTTATTGTGATGATTAAATGAGATAATGTTAATATTGCTTAGTACTGTTTCTGGTACATAATCCTCAATAAATGTAAGCTATTATCATCATTACTACTATTGTTACTGTTAAGTACTATTTGTTGAGTACCACCTATGTACCATTCACTATCCCTGGATGAGTTCACAATGTTTTAATAATCCAGGCAGTTCTGCAAGTAAATACCGTTATAAATTCTCCTTTATTGGGGAACTTGGAGAATATATTGGACCTAATATTTATTTGCTCTGCTCATCCAGTCTTTGCATACTCCTTTCACACACATCGTGTTAACAACATTACTTTCACCCCTCCACCTCTCTCTGTTTTGTTCACCTTTTTCTGGTCTTTTTTGTTGCCACCCTCTGTCTCTCATCTCCTTGTCTTTTTGTTCTATTTACACTGTCACTTTTCTTGCAACTCCTTGAAGGGTGGACCTTCAAGCCCATGGGCTGCATGCAGCCCAGGATGGCTATGAGTGTGGCCCAACACAAAATCTTAAATTTACTTAAAACATCATAAGCTTTTTTATTATTATTATTTTATTTTAACTGTTGTTCAAGTACAGTTTTCTGCCTTTTACTTCGATCCCAGCCCACCTCCCAGCCCTCCCCACCTCCCTCCCATTTCCATCCCCATTGTTTTTGTCCATGTGTCCTTTATACTTGTTCCTGCAAACCCTTCCCCTTTTCCCCTGAAATTCCCTCCCCTAAGAACCCGAAACACCAATCCAAAAGAGCCCATGCACCCCAATGTTCATAGCAGCACAATTTACAATAGCCAAGTGCTGATAGGTGCCCATCAGTAAATGAATGGATCAAAAAACTATGGTACATTGACACAATGGAATTTTATGCAGCAAAAAGAAAGAAGGAACTCCTACCCTTTGTGACAGGATGGATGGAACTGGGAAGCATTATGCTAAGCCAGGCAATGAAAGACAAATGCCATATGATCTTACCTTTAACAGGAACCTATGAGCTTTTTTGTGATTACATGTCACAGTGTATTTGTGTGGCCAAAACAACTCTTCTTCTTCCAGTGTGGTGCAGAGATGCCAAAAGGTTGGACATCCCTGCTAGAGGATCCATTGAAATTTGGTTGCTATCTTCATTTATCAAGGAAACTTATCTTTTAAGGTGAAAAGTGACTTCCAATTAGGTTGTTTTCTTTTTTGTTTGTTTTTGCTGCATACCTTGGTGTTTGCAACTATTTGCAGCATTGACCATCATCTTTAACAACGCTTAAATAAAAACTTAGTTGACAGTGTAATTACGTCTTTTCTCTGGTTTCTGTTCTTTTTCCTTCTTTTAGAGACACTGTAGAACAGTGAGATATGTGTAAGCTAGTATCAGACAGATTTGTGGTATGATCCTTGCTCTTCTAGTCTCTATTGTACTTGGGGCAAGTTACTAAACTTCTCTAAAATTGCCAAACCTTCCTATGCTTCTCTTGTCTTAATTGTAAGCTATTCCTCATCTCTGAATATGTAGAGTGTGAAGACATTTGTGTTCTATGTTCATGCTCACTAATGGCAGTCAGTAATCAGGCAGAGAAAATGACACACCTTTTTTTATTGATGTCAGTAAGCCTCTTTTCTCAGCCACCCTGGTATCTGTTCAATGGGTCCATGTACAAAGTAGCAATGGTACAGAGGTAAAGGTTATGGGTGGGCCTGACAACAGAGATTTCTTCCCATAAGGCTCATCTGATTGCTGCTACTGTTGAGCGTCTACCCTACCAAAAGTAGGGACCAATACTGAGACATTGTTATGGCTCCATTACCTGAGGGCACCAGTTAGCCACTTAGTCAGGTTGATTACATTGGAACCCTTCCATTATGGAGTTGGCATGATTTGTCCACCCTAAAATTGACATGTAATCCTGATATTCATTTGTTTTCCCTGCTCACAGTTCTCAAAAGGAGCACCATTCACAGACTCATGGAAAGCATTATATCAAGATATCCTGTACTTTGTTTCTGATCAAGAAACTTGTTTCACAACAGAAAATATGACTCATGCCTATGAAATTAATTTGTCTTACCATGTCTCATCACCCAGAAGCAGCTTTCCTAATAGGCAGGTGGAATGAGGACAACATTCTGGAAGGATAGGGTTCTATCTTATGGAATGCAGTATATGCTTTGAATTAGAGTACCATATATGGTACTGTATCACATATGGTCAAATATTTGGGTCTGAAGATCAAGGAGTTACAGATGGCTCCTTTTAACTGTAGTATTGAATAGCCCATTGTGAGAATTTTTGCTTCTCTCTCCACAAATTTAAGCTTTTCTGATTTGGTGGTTTTATTTCCTAAGCATAGAGTGCCTCTACCAGGGGATGCAGTAATGATTTACTGAATTGAAGATGAGATTGTCATGTAACTATTTGGGGATCTCATGCTTCTAAAGCAACAGGCAACAAAGTGCTTACTGCTGGCTGGGGTAATTGATCTTGATTACCAAGGGAAAATAGGGTTGGTACTTCACAATGGAGAGTAAAACCCAGAGCAATCTTTTGGGCACCTGTTACTACTTCCCTATAGTAAAAGTTAATGGAAGAGTACACCAGAACAGGGTTCAGACATTTCAGGAATGATAGTTTGGCTTACCTCACCAGATAAGAATAGTGACTTGCTGAAGTTGTGGCCAAGGGCAGAAGAAACTTGGAGTAGATAGTGTAAGAAAGATGATGTAAATATCAGTAATAGCTTCATGGCAATTTGCACAAGTAAAGACTGGAGCAGCTATGTATATTTCGTTATTTGCTAGTTTGTTATGTTTCTAAGGATATATATATATATATATATATATATTTGTGTATATTAACTTTTTTCTTCTATCTCCACCTTTTTATAGTTTTTTTAGGGATTATTTTCATTTAGCATGAGGTAACATTGTGTGGGGCAGATACCATAATTGTTGAGATTTTTACTCTACTGATTTTGAAGAGAGGAAGTCTTCATTTGGACTGAGGATAATTGTATCTTGCTAAGTGGAAACATAGAATAGTGTTTTCTATGAAAGGGTATACATAAGATGAAAGTCATCAAAGGGGCAGACAAGTGACTAAGTTGTTTCCCAGCTACTTATCCACCCTTTTATATTCTGCTTTGTGACATTTGAGTTGGAATTCTAAACCACACTTCTGCTTTTCCACCATACTGCCTGTTTGAACCATCACAGAGGAGGGGCTAGAGGGAGTAGCAGGGTGGGAAGAGGACGAAAAGACTCCTATTTTCTTATTTCTTCCCATAGACTACAGTTCTCTGTGGTTCCTATGACGTGGTCGCAGCAGCATTTCACCCCAGCAGCAGCGGTTCTATTATGTGGTAGTAGTTGAATCAAGTTTGAAGTTTTTCGAACACTTGCAGAATTAACTTGAAAATGTCTTCCTCAGAGAAACTAGATGTAACTGGCCAGCAACGCCTTCTCCTCAGAGATCTCAGTTTCAGCTCCACAGCTTCTTCCTTTAAGGTTCTGAGTTTAATAATTCTAACATTTTCTATTCTTTCCCTTGTTCTAGGATTGATAACTGCTTCCTGTATTTGCTACCTTTATAGTACTTTAGAGTACTCTTTTTATTTGTTTAGTTACCTACCTAACAATGTTAATGGAGAATTCTTTTTATTTGATTACCTTTAAACAGAAAGATGGTGTGGTTTCTGTTTCTGACTTGACCCTGACTGATATTGAAAGTCTCAGGAAAAAAAAAATTAATTGGGAGAAAAATTTGTGTAGGAAATAAAAAATGGACAACAAAGGAAAACATAAATATTTGAATTTTTCCATGAAATACTAATGGAACTCTTCTTTTTCTTCTTAGTTTTGGCTGATATGTAGACCTACTGGCTGTTGTTATAGGAATAACCCCCAAATTACAAACTAAAATATGTTCTTCCCATTTGCACATTTACAAGTTATTTTGTCTTTGTTGCCAAGGGGTTCTCAATGCTGTCGTAGGTGAGGCTCTAAGCACATGTGGATAATGCCAGCAATTCCCCTTCCAAATAGTAAATTCTATGTAATTTACTTGTTAAGCCTCATTTCCAACTGACATATTTTTCTTACTTTGTAAAAGTTTCAGGATTCAAAAACTACAGTTTATGTATAAATGCTCTATGATGTATTATTAATGTCTGCCAAACTGTTAAGTGAAGTTGACCATGACATGTAAAAAGTTAATGTCTAAAATATGGGCAAAGGACCTAAATAGACCCTTCTCCAAAGAGAGTGTACAGATAGCTAATAGACATAAGTAAAGATGCCCAACAAAAGAGAATGCAAATTCAAACCATAATGAGGTATCATCTTACACCTATCAGAATGATTATTATCAATAAATTCACGGACAGCAAATGTTAGCCAGGATGTGGAGAAAAGGAATGCTTGTGCACTATTGGTGGGAATGCAGACTAGTGCAGTCACTGTGGAAAACTATGGGGAGAGAGAGAGAGAGAGAGAGAGAAGGAGGGAAATAAGTTCGTGGACACAGTCAACAGTGTGGTGATGGCTAAGGGGAGGGGATGTTGGAGGGAGGTGAAAGGGTATGGGGGTATAAATGGTGATGAAAGGAGACTTGACGTGGTGAACACACAATTCAGTATACAGATGATGTGTTGTGGAATTGTGCACCTAGAACCTATATAATTTTGTTAACCAACATCACCCCAACAAATTCAATACAAATGAAAAAATGAGCCCCAATCAGTAGATTGAGTGCTGGACTACAAAGCAAAAGGTTGCTGGTTTGATTCCAAGTTTGGGCACATGCCTGGATTGCAGGCCACATCCCTATTAGGGGGCATGAAAAAGGCAAACACACATTAATGTTTCTCTTCCTCTTTTTCTCCCTCCCTTCCCCTCTGTCTAAAAATAAATAAATAAAATATTTAAAAAAAAAACAAAAAAGAAAGAAAACAGTATGGAGGATACTAAAAAAAAGTTACAAATGGAACTACCTTATGATCCACTTATTCCACTTCTGGGTATATATCCAAAGTAAACCCAAATACTAGTTAGAAAGAATGTATGCACCCCTGTGTTCATTGCAGCATTATTCACAATAGTCAACCTATGCAAGCAGCACAAATGCTTACCAGTGGATTAGTTTATGAAAAAGTGGTGGTACATATATACAATGTAATATAATTCAGCCATAAACAAGAAGGAAATCCTTCCATTTGCAATAGCATGGATGGCCCTTGAAGGTGTTATGCTCAGTGAAATAAGTCATTCAGAGAAAGACAAATATCATATGATTTCACTAATATGCAGAATATAAAGAAGAGCATAAATGAACAAACAAAACAGAAACAGACCCATAGATACAGAGGACAGACTGATGGTTGCCAGAAGGGAGGAGATTGGGGGACTGAGTGAAAAACGTGAAGGGATTGAGAAGCACAAAATGGTAGTTACAAAACAGTCATGGAAATGTAAAGTATAGCATAGGAAATATAGTAATAATACTGTAATAACTGTAGTGCCAGTTGGGTACAGTAAATATCAGGGGAAACACTTTGTAAAGTATATGATTGTGTAACCACTGTGGTGTACACCTGAAACTAATACAAAATAATATTGAATGTAAACTGTAATTGAAAATACTTTTTAAAATTTAGTAAAGGGGGAAAATGTGAATGTCACTTTTTATCTCTATCATAGTAATGAATAATGTTAAAACATCTATAGAAATTTGAAGGACATGGTAAGAATATTCTAATAACAAAGACTGAGATACTTAGGACAAAGTTATAAGTTTTATTGATTTCAACCAATAATTTAAAACCACCAAATTAAATTTTATCTAACAAGCAGATATCTAGGATATCTACAGATTTCTAAAATAAGAATTCAGTAGATATCATAAATTATACATACTTAAAAGAATCAAAGTCTATTTTTGACTTTCATATTTTTTATTTTTAAATTACAGTTAACATACAATATATTAGTTTCAGGTATACAACCCAGTGATTAGATATTATATACCTTACAAGTAATCCCAACAAATCTCATACCCATTTTACTCCATATATAGTTATCATAATATTATTGATTATATTGTCTATCCTACACTTCACGTCTCTGACAATTCTGTAACTACCAATCTTCTACTTCCTAATCCCTTCCCTTCACATTTTTCACCCATCCCCTAAAGCCCCTCCTATCTGACAACCATCAAAATGTTCTCTATATTTATGAATCTGTTTCTATTCTTCTGGCTTGTTTATTTTATTTTCTAGATTCGACTGTTGATAGATTATATATTTATTGCCATTTTACTATTCATATTTTAAAAAAATTTCATCTTTGTAATGTGGACCCTTTAACATTTCATGTAATACTGTTTTGATGATGAACTCCTTTAGCTTTTTCTGCCTGGGAAGCTCTTTATCTATCTTTTGATTCTAAATATTATTTTTGCTAGGGAATCTTGGTTATAGGTCCTTGCTTTCATTATTTGAAGATTTCTTGCCAATCCCTTCTAGCATGCAAAGTTTCCTTTGAGAAATCAGCTGACAGTTTATAGAGTTCCTTTGTTGGTAACTAACTGTCTTTCTCTTGATTCTGTTAAGATTCTCATTGTCTTTTTTTTAAAAAGATTTTTTATTTATTTATATTTAGAAAGGGAAGGGAGGGAGAAAGTGAGAGAGAGAGAAACATCAATGTGTGGTTGCTGGGGGTCATGGCCTGCAACCCAGGCATGTACCCTGACTGGGAATCGAACCTGCAACACTTTGGTTCGCACCTTGTGCTCAATCCACTGAGCTATGCCAGCCAGGGCCTAGATTCTCATTGTCTTTAACCTTTACCATTTTCACTGTGATATGCCTTGGTGTGGGCCTGTTTGGGTTCATCTTGTTTGAGACTCTCTGTGCTTCCTGGACTTGTATGTCTATGTCCTTTACCAAGTTAGGGAAGCTTTTCCATCATTTTTACATAGGTTTTCAATTCCTTGCACTCTCTCTTCTCCTTCCAGCAACTCCCATGTGAATCTTGGTACACTTGAACTTGGTACAGAGGTCTCATGTTATCCTCATGTTTTTGAATTCTTCTCTCTGTTTTCTGTTCTGATTGGATATTTTCTGCTTCCTTATCTTTCAAATATTTGATTTTATCTTCCACTATATGTACTTCACTGTTGATTCCTTGTAATGTATTCTTCATTTCAATTAATATATTCTTCATTTCTGAGGTTGTTTTTTATGATTTCTAATTCTGTTTTAATGTTTCCCATCTCTTTGTTGATGTTCTCACTAATTTCATCTACTCTTCCCCCAAGTTCATTAAGCATCCTTATAATCGGTTTTTTTGAGCTTTCCATCTAGTAGATTGTTTATCTCTCTCTTATTTAGTTCCTTTTCTGGAATTTTATTTTGTTATTTCATTTGGGATGTGTTTCTTTGTCTCTTCATTTTGGCAGCCTTTCTACATTTGTTTCTATGTATTAGGTAGAGTTGTTTTGTCTCTTGGGTTTGGTATAGTGGCCTCATGTAGTAGGTGTACTATAGGTTTCAGTGGCACTCTCCATTCACCTGAGCTGGGCTCTCCAGATGTGCCCTTTGTGTGGGCCTTGTATACCTTTCTGTTGTAGTTGAGCCTTGATTGCTGTTGGCAATTTAGTCCCATGCAGATTAGCTGCAAGGACTGGCTACCACCACCATGGAGGATGACCTGTTCAAGGGGGCCGTCCAATGGAACAAGACTTACTTCAGCATTTCCGGTGCTTGCTGAGTGCATCCCTTGAGTGTGTTGCTTGTGTGGTGATTGGGTGGTGCTTTGACATGGTCTGATTTTCTCTAGTGGGTGCATTGACTCTAGCACTTCCTGGGAAGTTCAGGCCAAGGTCAATTGCTGCCTGTGTTGCCTGGGGATACCTGGCATGAGCTATAAAGTGACTTGTAGATAGCTATTGCTTTTGCTGGGCTTGGAGGTACTTTGGAGAGGCCAAACTGTGAACTAAGGCTGGCTGCCACTAGTGCCAGGCCTGCTGCCACTTAGTAAGAGGTACATGGCATGCTGAGGCCAAGTGCTGATTGTTTCAAAGACTTTAGGGAAGTCTGAAGCATGAGTCAAGAAAGGCCACTAGTGACTTCCAGCCAAGATGGAGGCATAGGTGGACACACCATACCTCCACGCACAACCAAGATTGGAACAACAACAATTTAGAGGTAGAATAACACCCAGAATTGATAGAAAATTTATCTGAATGGAAGTCGGACTGCAAGAAGTTGAAATAGATCTGTTCATCCAGACCAGTATGGGGGGCAGAGACGAGGAGCCCAGCACAGGTCACGGCACAGAGAACAGGGAGAATTGGGTGCGTAAGGCAACTGGGAGCAAGTAAGGCATCTGGGGCACGCAAGCTCGCAGTGGGTGGACCCTGAGTACACAAGCAGCAGCTGGCAGACCCAGTGAGGCAGCAGCTGTGGAGCAGGGCAGAGTGTGCAACCAAGGATCGCAGGGAAGGGACTGAGGTCCCAAGGAGAACAGAGCTACCACCATTGTTCCCTCTTGACCCTGCTCTCACATACACTGTCACAATCTAGCGACTGGGGTGCCCAGCCCTGGTGAACACCTAAGGCTCCGCCCCTCACTGTAACAGGAGCAACCAAACCCCCCCTCCCATAAAAGAGAGAGAGATGGCTTAAACAGAAGCACAAATCAGTGCCCCAGAGCTCATCCTTTTGAGCAACTAAGAGATAGCTGACCTATCAGATGCACAGTTCAAAACACTGGTGATCAGGAAGCTCACAGAATTGGTTGATATTTGGGTGCAAATTAGATGAACGAATGCAGGTTACCATAAAAGAAATGAAGGAAAATGCATAGGGAACCAATAGTGATGGGAAGGAAACTGGGATTCAAAACAATAGAGAGGACCAGATGGAAGAAAGAAACAACCAAACAGGAAAGAATGGAGAAATAAGAATTCAAACAAACGAGAAGCTTAGGAACCTCCAGGACATCTTTAAACGTTCCAACATCCGAATTATGGGGATACCAGAAGGGGAAGAGGTAGAGCAACAGATTGAAAATGTATTTGAACAAATAATAAAGGAGAACTTCCCCATTCTGGCAAAGGAAATAGACTTCCAGGAAGTCCAGGAAGCTCAGAGAGTCCCAAAGAAGTTGGACCCAAGAAGAACCACACCAAGGCACATCATAATTACATTAGCCAACGTAAAAATGAAGGAGAGAATCGAAGCAGCAAGAGATAAAGGGACAGTAACCTACAAAGGAGTTCCCATCAGACTGTCAGCTGATTTCTCAAAAGAGACCTTACAGGCAAGAAGGGGCTGGAAAGAAGTATTCCAAGTCATGAAAGGCAAGGACATGCATCCAAGATGGCTCTATCCAGCAAAGCTTTCACTTAGAATGGAAGGGCAGATACAGTGCTCCTCAGATAAGGTCAAGTTAAAGTAATTCATCATCACCAAGCCCTTATTTTATGAAATGTTAAAGGGACTTATCTAAGAAAAAGAAGATAAAAAACGTGTATAGTAAAATGACAGCAAACTCACAATTATTAACAATCACACCTAAAACAAAAACAAAAGCAAACTAAGCAATAAACTAGAATAGGAACAGAACCAGAGAAATGGAGATCACATGGAGGGTTAGCAACAGGAGAGTGGGAGAAAAGGTGGGGGGTGGGAAGGTACAGAGAATAAGTAGCATAGATAGGTAGAAAGTAGGCAGGGGGAGCATAAGAATAGTATGAGAAATGTAGAAGCTAAAGAAATTATAAGTATGACACATGGACATGAAATAAAGGGGGGGAAGTGGGTGGGAGAGGGTGTACAGGGTAGAGGGGAGTGGAGGGGAGAAATGGGACAGCTGTAATATCACAATCAATAAAATATATTAAAAAAAAAAGAAAGGCCACTGGTATAGAAAAGCCACTGGAAGCAGGTTGGGTGGGCCTGAAAGTTGGGTGAAGCATGATCTCAGGGACTCACCTGGCCAGGTGAACAGTAATAGCCACGTGGATGGATACTCAAATGTGGTGCTCTCTTGCCAGCTTTAGAAGGGGAGGGCTCAGAAAAGGAACAATGGCCTTTGTCAGCACTTCTGTCTGTCAGAAAGTTGCCCATCTAGGTCTCACCCAGATGCCAGACACTTCAGTTCCTCCCTGTATGTCCCTGGTGCCTTTCAAGCTGCTGCCTCAGTGTTAGAGCTCAGACAGTGAGTCCAAACAAGTTTGTTTCCAGGTCCTTTAAATGGAACACCAGGGACTGTAGAAGCCTTCTATCTCAGCCACAATCCCCACAGGTTTTTATAGCCAGAAGTTATGTGAACTTTCCTTCCTGGCATTGGAACCCTTGGCTCAGGGTGGGGTGGTGTGACCTGGAGTGAGATGGAGGCCCTTGACTCCTCAAGAGTGACCTGCATTACCAAGATATCCCTCCCAATTTTTATCTGCCCAAAATGGTTGTGGGACCAATGCTTTCCACATTTCCATCTCTTCTACCAGTCTTTTTGTGGCTTCTTCTTCATATCCTTAGTTGTACTTCTGTTCAGCTAGAATTCTGGTGGTTCTGGAAGATGGTTGTTCTGTAGTTTAGTTGTAATTCTGATATGTTTGTGGGAAAACGTGAGTATCACATGTACCTACTCTGCCATCTTGACAGAAAGCCAAGAATCAGAAAGCCCTATATCTCAACATTTAATATCTATCTTAAGAATTGTAATTTATATCTATTTTCTCCATTGCAAGGACCGTGATCTTAAAGGCAAGAGGATATTGTAGTATTTTTGTAACCTAATACAGTCTCTGATTGTATTAGTTTTCTATTATTGCTAAAACACATTTATACATAATGGCTTAAAATAATGCAAATTTACTATCCTATAATTCTTCAGATCTGAAGTCTAAAATAGGTTTCCATGGGCTGAAATCAAGATGTTTCCTATTAATTACTCTAGGGGAAAATGCATTCCCTTGCTGTTTCCAGCTTTTAAAATCTGCCCACAGTCCTTAGCTGATATCCTGCTTTCATCCTTAAAGCCAGCAATGGCCAGTTGAGTCTTTCTTATATTGTTCAGGATAGTCTTTCTATCTTAATCTTCTTGACTTAATCACACTTGGAAAGTCCCATTTTCTACATAAGATAACACATTTACAGTTTCTGTGATTAGGGCGTGTCCGTCTTTGAGGGCTCATTATTCTGCCTGGTGCATTGATCTATAGCAGAGAGCAAATGTTATTGACACTTTGGATACAATAAAGTTTCACTTTGTACTCAAAAATAGGAACAAGACATTTCCATGTGAATATTTATTATGCAGTGGTTAAAGATATTATACAATGGTAGGCAATGCTATGGTGAACATTATTTTTTAGAATCAATTTAGTTGTTTTCAACCTCATCAATTCTGTATAAATTATTTATATATTGTTATATTATTTTTAAGTTTTAATATCTAAATATCTAATTATTATTATTTGTATTTATTTAATTTAATCTTTATTGTATTTTTCCATTACCATTTAGTCCCCTTACACCCTCCTGCCCCCAGCAATCACTACACTGTTGTCCATGTCCATAAGTTCTTTTCACTTTTTTGCCCAATCCCTCCACTCCCTCACCTCCACACTCCACTAGCTCTCATCCTGCTCTCTGTCTCTAATTATTTTTAAAGAATGCACATGCTATATGGGAGTAACACATTTCTTTAGATGGTATAATTGTGACTTGAAATGTTTAACAGATACATATAGTAAAACAGTGAACATCATATTTATCTTGACTTGTGAAAGTATCTCTAGAATAAATTTCTTAAATTTTTACTTCTTTTTTGGGTAATACAAATTAATTTTTAAGTATTACAACTTAATTTTGTATAAAAACGACCAAATTACTTCTCAAAATAGTGCTGATTTATATTCATCAAAACTGAGTGGGGAATGCTTGTTTTCCTATATTATCACTAATACTAGATATTAGTCTTTTCAGCTTTCACTAATCGGTTTTGCAAAAGAGATAGTATTTGCATTTCATAAACACTAGAACTAACACTTTCATGTCCTAGATTAAAAATAAGAATGAGACTTTTTATGTTTATTTAACTGTTAAAATCCTTTGCCTGTTTTCTACTATCTTTTAAGAAGTTTTTACTTTTGTATATTATGAATTATAATCCATTTTTTGATTATAAAAAGTAAACTTGTTTTCCACAGTGCTACCTGCCTTTGAACTTTATTTATTATTTTTGTTGTTTTAGTTATTTGTGCGAACAGATCATTTTAGTTATTAATGAAATCAAATAAATCAGTTTATTTTTTCCTTTATAGTGCCTGGGCTTTGTGTCTTATAGAATAACAGCTGTACTCCTAAAGTATTTAAAATAGTCATATTTCTTCTTTGACATTAATATCATTTTGTTTTTAGCTCTATATTACTTCAAGAATTTTTATCTGTGATATAGGAATATAATTTTTTAACCAAGTGAAAGCCAAAGATTCCAAAGTTATTCCTTTTTTTCTTTTTTTTTAAATTATTGTTCAAGGATAGTTGTCTCCATTTGTACCCCACCATGGTCCCCTGCCCGACCCATCCCCACCTACCAACCTTGAACCTACATCCTGTGGCTTCGTCCATATGTCCTTTATACTTGTTTCTTCATGGACCTTTCTCTCTTTTCCCCCATTATCCTACTACCCTCATCCCTCCAGTTACTCTCAATTCGTTCTCTATTTCATTGTCTCTGGTTATATTTTACTTGTTTGTTTGTTTTGTTGATTAGGTTTCACTTGCAAGTGAGATCATATGGTACTTGTCTTTCACAACCTGGCTTATTTCACTTAGCATAATGCTCTCCAGATCCATCCATGCTGTCGCAAAGGGTAGGAGCTCCCTCTTTCTGCTGTGTATTATTCCACTGCATAAATGTACCATAATTTTTGATCCACTAATTCACTGATGGACACTTAGGTTGCTTCCAGCACTTGGCTATTGTAAATTGTGCTGCTATGGTCATTGGGGGCATAGATTCTTTTGAATTGGTATTCAAGCATTCTTAGGTTATATTCCCAAAAGTGGCATTACTGGGTGAAAAAGCAGTTCTATTTTTAGTTTTCTGAGAAAATTCCATGCTGTTTTCCACAGGGAATGGACCAGTCTGCATTCCCACCAACAGTGTACTAGGGTTCCCTTTTCTCCACAACCTCTCCAGCACTTGTTTATTGATTTTTTTATGATAGCTATTCTGACAGGTGTGAAATGGTATCTCATTGTGGTTTTAATTTGCATCTCTCTGATGGGTAGTGATATTGAACATCTTTTCATGTGTGTTCGGATCCTCTGTATTTCCTCCTTGGAGAAGTGTCTGTTCAAGTCCTTTGCCCATTTTTTAATTGGGTTGCTTCTCTTCTTAGAGTGGAGTTGTGTGAGTTCTTTAAATATTTTGGAGATCAAATCCTTCCTTGTCTGAGGTATCATTGGCAAATATACTTTCCCATGCAATTGTTTTACTTAGCCATGCAGAAGCATTTTACTCTGATGAGGTCCCATTTGTTTATTCTTTCCTTTATGCCCCTTGCTCTAGGGGGACATATTGGTGAAAATATTGCTACATGGAATGTCTGAAATTTTCCTTCCTATGTTCTACTCTAGGACTTTCATGGTGTCATGGTCTTTTATCCACCTTGAGTTTATTTTTGTGTGTGGTATAAGTTGGTGATTGAGTTTCATTTTTTTTTTTTTGCATGTAGCTGTCCAGATCTCCCAGCACCATTTGTTGAAGAGGCTATTTTTACTCAATTTTATGCTTTTTTCCACTTTGTTGAATATTAATTGACCATAGAGACTTGGGTTTATTTCTAGGCTTTCATTTTTGTTCCATTGATCTGTGGGCCTGTTTTTATGCCAGTACAAGATTGTTTTGATTACTGTAGCCTTGTAATATATTTTGATGTCAGGTATGGTGATCCCTCCTACCTTGTTCTTCTTTCGCAAAATTGCTGCAGCTATTTGGGGTTGTTTATGGTTCCACATAAATTTTTGAAATGTTCTGTGTCTGTGAAATATGTCATTGTTATTTTAATAAGGACTGTGTTGAATCTATAAATTGCTTTGGGTAGTATGGGCATTTTGATGGTGTTAATTCTTCCAATTCATGAACACGGTATTTGCTTCCAACTATTTGTGTCTTCCTTAATTTCTTTCTTCAGTGTTGTGTAGTTTTCTGAGTACAGGTCTTTTACTTCGTTGGTTAGGTTTATTCCCAGGTACTTTATTTTTCTTGTTGGATATCAAATGGGATTTTTTCCCTGATATCTGTTTCTGATATTTCATTGTTAGTGTACAAAAATGCCATAAATTTCTGAATATTGACTTGTATCCCGATGTTTCGCCAAATTCACTTATTAGGTCGAGAAGTTTTTTGGTGGAGTATATAGGATTTTCTGTGTACACTATAATGTCATCTGCAAACAATGACAGTTTTGTTTCCTGCTCTCTATTTCAGATAGCTTTTATTTCTTTTTCTTGTCTGATTGCTGTGACTATGACTTCCAATACTATGTTGAATAGAAGCGAAAGTGGACTGACTTGTCTTGTTGCTGATTTAGTGGGAAAGCTTTTAGATGTTGCCCATTGAGTATGATGTTGGCTGTAGGTTTCTCATGTATAGCTTTATTATGATGATGTATGCACCCTCTATTCCCACTTCACTGAGCATTTTTATCATAAATGGTTGCTGTACCTTTTCAAATGCTTTTTCTGCATCTATTGATATGACCACATGATTTTTGTTTTTCCTTTTGTTTATGTGAGGTATTACATTTAATGACCTCCAAATATTTAACCATCCTTGCATCTCTGGGATAAACTCCACTTGATCATGGTGTATGATCTTTTGGATGTATTTCTGGATGTGGTTTGCCAGTATTTTGTTGAGGATTTTAATGTCTATATTCATCAGGGTTATTGGCTTGTAGTTTTACTTCTTTGTTGTGTCTTTATCTGGTTTTGTAATTAGGATGAAGCTGGCTTTGTAAAAAGAGTTTTGGAGTTTTCCCTCTTCTTGGATTTTTTGGAGTAGTCTGAGAAAGACAGGGGTTAACTCTTTCTTAAATGTTTTTTAAAATTCCCCTGTGAAACCATCAGGTCCAGGGATTTTATGTGCTGTTTTTTTTTTTTTTTATTGCTGCTTCAGTATCAGTATCTGTTTTCAGTCTGTTCAGGTTTTAAGGACATAAACAGAGGCTGCTATTTATTTCCTGATTTTAGATGTCATTTACTTAGACACAATCAATCATGTTTTATATTTTGAATTATTTTATATTTTCTGTCCACTAGCACTAAGAATATCCATTGGTAACATAAGGTTATTGGAACAGGGATTTTAAAAAATCATGTTTTGGTGCTGATAGGACATGACAAATTAGTTTTAATATCTACCATCTTACTCATCAGCAAAACTGTTTAGTGTCTCTGGTCAGAGACTCAGATGGACTGAGTCCAGCTCCCATTCTGGACAATAATGAAGGATGTCAGAATGGAACCAATTCAAGTAGTGATTCAGGAAAAAATTAGACTTTGACCTGCCTTTCAAGAAAAATTTCAAAATTTTGTGAAGATTTTTACCAGTAAAAGTTACTTTTAAGGCACATGAAAATCTACTTTTCAAGCCTCCTACTGTTTATTCCTCTGTTGCCACTGGTTGATAAACATTCAAGAAACTCTATTACACTCTTACTTGGCTATTAAAAAAGAATGAAATCTTACCATTTTGGACAGCATGAATAGAACTAGTAGGTATTATGCTCAGTAAAATAAGTTAGAGAAAGATAAATATTGTACCATATGATTTTACTTCTATGTGGCATCTAAAGAACAAAATAAATGAAAAAGAATAGAAATGGATTCATAAATACAGAGATCAGATAGATGGTTTACAGAGGTGAGGTGTGCAGCAGAGTGAAAAAAGTGAAGATATCAGTAACTACAAATTGGTAGTTACAAGATAGTCATGGGAATGTAGAGTACAACATAGGTAATATAATCACTAATAATATAATAATTACATATGGTGCCAGGTGCATACTTGAAATATCAGAGGGACCACTTTGTAAAGTATATGTGTATGTAACTGCTGTGTTCTGCACCTGAAACTAATACAAAATAATATTGAATGTAGACTGTAATTAAAACACAAAAAATTTTAAATTACTACTATATAGTGTACTGCATTATTATAGGGAATCATAATGAGAAAAAAGTCATAATAAAAAATAAAACACTTCTTATAATAGCACTATTTTTTGGTAACTTGTTTTCATTGTGCCCTTTCTAGCTAACAAATTACATGAGCATAGTGCTTATAAGGTTTCCACAAGGATTAAATAAGCAGATACAAGTAATATGTCATGAACAGTGCTTACCTCATAGTAAGCCCTCAATAACTCTTTTTCTTTAACTGAATGTATTGGGGTCACATTTATTAACAAAATTATATTGGTTTAAGGTATACAATTCTATAAAACCTCATTTTCATATTGTACTGTGTTCTCACCACCTAATAATGTCTCTTTAGATCACTATTTATCCCCTATTTACCCTCTCCTGTCTCCTCTGATATGCATTTCCCTCTAGTAATGATTATACTGGTGTTCGTCTATGACCATTTTTGTTTGTTTGTTTGTTTGGCTTAATACCTTCACCTTTTTTTCACCCAGCCCTCCTACCCCCTCCCCTCTGACAGCTATGAGTCAGTTTCTATTTGTTTGTTAGTTCATTTTGTAAATTAGACTTCGAATAAGAGTGTATTCATATAGTAATTCTCATTCTGTGACTAGCTTATTTCACTTAACATAATGTGCTCCAGGTCCATCCATGCATCAAGAAGGGTAAATTTTTCTTTCTTTTTTTTTACAGCCACGTAGTATTCCATTGTGTAAAGGTACTACAGCTTTTTTTATTTCTTAATTTTATTTTAGTTGTTGTTGAAGTACAGTTTTCTGCCTGTTACTCCCATTCCAGCCCACCGCCCCTAGTACTACCCACCTCCCTCCCATTTCCACCACCCCTAGTTTTTGTCCATGTGTCCTTTGTACTTGTTCCTGTAAACCCTCCCCCCTTTCCCCTGAAATTCCCACCCCTCTCCCCTCTGGTCACTGTCAGCCTGTTCTCTATTTCAGTGTCTTTGGTTATATCTTGCTGGTTTGTTTGTTTTGTTGTTTAGCTTCCTGTTAAAGGTGAAATCATATGGTATTTGTCTTTCACTGCCTGGTTTATTTCACTTAGCATAATGCTTTCCAGTTCCATCCATGCTATTGCAAAGGGTAGGAGATCCTTCTTTATTTCTACTGCATAGAAGTCCATTGTGTAAATGTACCAACGTTTTTTGATCCATTCGTTTACTGATGGGCACCTAGGTTGCTTCCAACATTTGCCTATTGTAAATTGTGCTGCAATGAACATTGGGGTGCCTAGGTTCTTTTGGATTGGTGTTTCAGGGTTCTTAGGATATAATCTTAGCAGGGGAATTGCTGGGTCAAAAGGAAAATCCACTTTTACTTTTCTCATAAAATTCCATACTGTTTTCCATAGTGGTTGTACCAGTCTGCAATCCCACCACCAGTGCAGTAGGGTCCCCTTTTCCCCACAGCCTCTCCAGCACTTGTTGTTTGTTGCTTTGTTTATGATGGCCATTCTGACTGGTGTGTAGTGGTATCTCACTGTGGTTTTAATTTGCATCTCTCTGATATCTAGCAATACTGAACATCCTTTCATGTATCTCTGGATCCTCTGTATGTCTGTCCTTCTTGGAGAAGTGTCTGTTCAAGCCCTTTGCCCATTTTTTAATTGGGTTGCTTTTCTTTTTAGAGTGGAGTCGTGTAAGTTCCTTATATATTTTGGAAAATGAACCCTTGCCTGAGGTATCATTGTCAAATATGTTTTCCCATACAGTTGGTGCTCTTTTTATTTTAATATTGTTTTCTTTAGTCATGCAGAAGCTTTTTATTTTGATAAGATCCCATTCGTTTATCCTTTCCTTTATGTCCCTTGCTCTATGGGGATATATTGGTGAAAATATTGGTGCATGGAATGTCTGAAATTTTCCTTCCTATGTTCTCCTCTAAGACTTTTATGGTGTCATGGTTTATATTTAAATCTTTTATCTATCTTGAATTTATTTTTGTGTATCATGTAAGTTGGTGATTGAGTTTCATTTTTTTTGTATGTAGCTGTCCAGATCTCCCAACACCATTTGTTGAAGAGGCTATTTTTACTTCATTTTATGTTGCTGCCCACTTTGTCAAATATTAATTGACTGTAGAGACTTGGGTTCATTTTTGGGCTCTCTGTTCTGTTCCGTTAGTCCATGTGCTGGTTTCTATGCCAGTACCAGGCTGTTTTGATTACAGTGTCCTTGTAGTACAGTTTGGTGTCAGGTATTGTGATTGCACCTACTTTGCTTTTCTTTCTCAAAATTGCAGCAGCTATTTGGGGTCATTTATGGCTCCATATACATTTTTGAAGTGTTTGTTCTATGTCTGTGAAATATGCCATTGGTACTTTAATACGTATTGCATTGAATCTGTAAATTGCTTTGGGTAGTATGGCCATTTTGATGATGTTAATTCTTCCCATTCATGAACACGGTATATGTTTCCATTTGTTTGTGTCTTCCTTGATTTCTTTCCTGAGTGTTCTGTAGTTTTCTCCATACAGGTCTTTTACCTCCTTGGTTAGGTTTATTCCTAGGTATTTTCTTTTTCTTTTTGCTATATCAAATGGGATTTTATTCTTGATTTCTGCTTCTTCTGTTTCATTGGTGGTATACAAAAATGCCTTTGATTTCTGGATATTGACTTTGTATCCCATTGTTTTGTGAAATTCATTTATTAGGACAAGCGTTTTTTTTTTTTTTGGTGGAGCCTATATGATTTTCTAGTACACTATCATGTCATCTGCAAGCAATGACCATTTTTGTTTCCTCCTTTCTGATTTGGATGCCTTTGACTTCCTTTTCTTGTCTGATTGCTGTGGCTAAAACTTCCAGTAATATATGGAATGGAAGTGGTGAAAGTGGACCTGATCTTAGTGGAAAAGAATTTAGTATTTGCCCATTGAGTAAGATGTTGGCTGTAGGTCTCTCATATATGGCCTTTACTATGTTGAGGAATGCTCCCTCTATTCCCACTTTACTGTTTTTATCATAAACTGTTGTTGTAGTTTATCAAATGCTTTTTCTGCATCAATTGATATGATCATGTGGTTTTTGTCTTTGTTTTTGTTTATGTGATTACATTTGTTTATATTATTACATTTACTGATTTGCAAATATTGTACTACCCTTGCATCCCTGGGATGAATCCCACTTGGTCATGGTGTATGATCTTTTTAATGTATTGTTGGATGCGGTTTGCCAGTATTTTGTTGAGGATTTTACCTTCTGTGTTCATCAGCGATACTGGCCTGAAGATTTCTTTCTTTGTTGTGTCTTTATCTGGTTTTAGGATTAGGATGTTGCTGGCTTGATAAAAAAAGTTTGGGAGTCTTCCCTGATTTTGGATTTTTTGGAGTAGTCTGTGAGGGTTATGGGAATATATCTTCCTTAAATGCTTTATGAATTCTCCTGTGAAACCATCTGGTCCAGGGCTTTTGTGTGTTCAGAGTTTTTTTATTGCTGCTTCAATTTCTTTGGCTGTTATTGGTGTGTTCAGGCTTTCTGCTTCTTTTTCATTGAGTTTTGGAAGAGTATATTTTTTCTAGAAATTTGTCCATTTCACCTAGGTTTTCAAATTTTTTGGCATACAATTCTTCATGGTAATTTCTTACAGTCCTTTGTATTTCTGTGGTGTCAGTTGTAATCTCTCCTCTTTCAGTTCTAATTGTGTTTATTTGGGTCCTCTGTCTTTTTTTTCTTGATGAGCCTGCTTAAAATCTTGTCAATTTTGTTTATCTTTTCAGAGAATCAGGTCTTGGGTTAATGGATCCTTAGAAATGTGCTTTTAGTCTCTATGTTATTTAATTCTGATCTTGGTTATTTCCTTCCTTCTACTTGCTCTGGGCTGTCTTTGTTCTTGTTCCTCAAGTTTTTGTAGGGTTCAATTGTTTGTTTGAAATGTTTCTATCTTTTTCATGTATGCCTGTATTGCTATGAACTTTCCTCTCAGGACTGCCTTTGCTGTGTCCCATAAGTTTTGGGTTGTTTGTTGTGAGTTCGTTTTCATTTGTTTCCAGAAACCTTTTGATTTCTTCCCTAATTTCATTCTTGACCTATTCATTGTTTAATAGCATGCTATTTAATCTCCATGATTTTGAGTGTTTTGGGTTTTTTCCTTGGGGTTGTTTTCTAGCTTCAGTCCCTCGTGATCCGAGAAAATGCTTGGTATGATTTCAATTTTCCTGAAATTATTGAGGCTTGTTCTGTGTCCCATCATGTGATCTATCTTTGAAAATGTCCATGTACATTTGAAAAGAATGTATATTCAGCTTCTCTGAGATGGAGGGCTCTGTATATATTAGTTAAGTCCATTTCACCAATGTATTGTTCAATGGCACAATATCCTTGTTGATATTTTGTTTGGAAGATCTATCCATTTTTGAGAGTGGGGTATTGAAATTCCCTACTACAATTATGTTGCTGTCAATATCTTTCTTGAAGTCTTTTAACATTTTCTTCATGTAGTCAGGTGCTCCTATGTTGGGTGCATATATATTTACAATGTTCATGCCTTCTTGGTGGATTCTTCCCTTGAGTATTATGTAGTGACCTTCTGGGTCTCTCTTTATGGCCCTTTTTTTGAAGTCTGTTTTGTCTGTTGTAAGTATTGCTATCCTGGCTTCTTTTTTTCCTGTCTGTTTGTTTGGAAAACTTCTTTCCAGCGCTTCACTTTCAGTCTGTGTAGGTCTTTTGTCTTGAGGTGGGTCTCTAGTGGGCAGCATATGTGTGGGTCATGTTTTTTTATCCATTCAGCTGTTCTCTGTCTTTGGATTGGAGCATTTATTGCATGTACATTTAAGGTTATTATTGATAGGTACTTATTCATTGCCATTTTTATACCTGTGTTCCTCCCTCTCTCTCTCTCTTCTTTTTCCTTTCCTTAGAACAGTTCCTTTAGCATGTCTTGCAGAGGTGGTTTGGTGGAGGTGTATTCTTTTAGACTTCTTTTGTCTGGGAAGCTCCTTATTTGGCCTTTTATCTTGATTGAGAGCCTTGCTGGGTAAAGTAGTCTTGGTTGCAGGCCTCTGGTTCTCATTACTTAAAATATTCCTTTGCATTCTCTTCTGGCTTGGAGTATTTCCATTGAGAAGTCAGCTGCTAACCTTATTGGGGCTCCCTTGTATGTTACTTTCTGTTACTCCCTTGTTGCCTTTAAGATTCTCTCTTTGTCTTGACATTTTGCCATTGTAATTATGATATGTCTTGAGGTGGGCCTCTTTGGGTTCCTCCTGATTGGGAGGACTCTCTGTGTTTCCTGGATTTGTGTGACTTTTTCCTCTTAAGAAAAGAGGGACATTTTCCATCATTACTTTTGCAAATAGGTTTTCTATCCCTTGCTCTTCTTCTTCTCCTTCTGGTGTCCCTGTTATACAGAAATTATTGCGTTTCATATTGTCTTGGGTTTCCTTAATTCCTCTTCATTCTTTCTGAGCCTCTTTTTTTTTTCTTGCTCATTTTGGGTGTTTTTTTCTCCTTTGTCCTCCAGCTCTCTGATCTGACCTTCTGCTTCATAAATCCTGCTTTTCATTCCTTCTACTGTGTTCTTCAGTTCAGAAATTATATTCTTCATTTCCTCTTGGCCCTTGTTGATAGTTTCTATTTCCTTTTTCATGCTGATATAGTTTGCATTCAGTTTGTAGTCCCTGTAGTTTCTGGTAATTCATTGTGAGCTCATTGAGCTTCCTAATCACTGCTTTGAAGTCTATATCTGATAGTTGAGTTGCCTCTAGTTCATTTAGCATTCTTTCTGAGGCTTCCATTTTTTGGTTCCTTTTGGGGATTGTTTCTTTGTCTTCCCATTGTTTGTGAGACCCTTCTTGTTAGCTTCAGCTTCTTAAATTGATCTGTTCTGACTCCCTGGGTTTACGGTGTGAACTTCTGTGTTAGACTACCTGTGAGATTCAGTGGTGCAGTCTCCTTGATCTCCTGAGCTCACTGGTCTTGGGCTGCTGTTTAAGTTGGCTCTGTGTTTGTCTTTGGGTTTTGATTGTTGTTGGGTCTTTCTTTGGTGGGTCCTCCCACCAGCTGGTTAACTGAGGGTCATTCTGTCCACCATCCCTGCATTTTCTTGTGCTGGTGAGGGCAGATTCTGTTGAAGCTGATTCTTCCATATGTACAAGGTTTTCAGGATTCTCTCTTGCTCCTGTTCAGTTGTTTGTTTTGGGTAATTTCTCCACTTTGTTTAGTTGTATTTCCAGATAAGTCCTGGATTCAGGTTTGTGTGGTTTCCACTCCAGCCTTCACCTTCTTCTGGTTTTACCCATTGGTGGTTCCTTTGTTGTTGGGTTTCCTCTTCCAGTGGGTATCCTGGTGTTCACCGCTTCTACCTACTGTTTTTTGTCATCAGTTGGAGGGGGAAGGCAAAATGGTTTAAGACAACAAGAGTGTGGTCTATGATATCTACAGCAGCAACTGGTAGAGAAGAGATAGGAGATCCTTTGGCTATGGATAGCATTAACCATGATTTTCCACCCAGCTAGCCAATTTTTATAAAGGGTGGAAGGAAGATAAACTCTTGTTGGGGAAGGAAGGATTGTGAGTTGGATCTAGAAAGCAGGGAGGTTGTGGGAGGTCAGATTCTTAGGTAAGGTGAGAATAAAGGATAGTAAATAGGTGTAGTGTGTGAGAGAATAGAGTTATCCACTACATTAATAGAGTTCAGGAAACCGGGAAGTGTGCTAAGTTCTGGGAGGGGTGTTGTGAAGTATTTACAATTGTATGGAACAGCTATTATTTACAATAATATTAGAGCAACAATCATATGACAGTATCTATGTGATCTAGATATAAGAATAGGGAGTATAGGACCTTGAGTAATGTGCTAATGGGTCACAAGTGAAATGAAGGACCGTAAATTAGCAATACACTATGAAAGAGAGGTCAGAGCAACCTGTCAAATGATACAATATAATCAGCCTAGCAAAGGAGACTACACAGAAAGAAGAGGAGTACAAAAATACTAATAAAATAAAAAGTGTAAGAATAATGAAAAAATAATAATACAAATATGCCGTGGTTTCCAGGTTCTCTGCAGTAGCAAAGTGAAATTTGTTTCCCTGTCTCAGATGTTGTGATGCTCCCTCTTTGGGTCCAACTGTGGTCTTTTCACAGTTCCAGGGTTTTTTTGTCTCACTTTAAGGTTTTTTTTGAAGATTTTATTTATTTATTTTTAGAGAGGGAAGGGAGGGAGATAGAGAGAGAAAGAAAGAGAAACATCGATGTGTGGTTGCTGGGGGTTATGGCCTGCAACTCAGGCATGTACCCTGGCTGGGAATCCAACCTGGGACACTTTGGTTCCCAGCCTGGGCTCAATCCACTGAGCTACACCAGCCAGGGCACTTTTAGGTATTTAAAAAAAAAAAACAGAAGAAGGGAGGTATATAAAATTGTGAAGAAAGGTAGAAGGAATAAAATAAGAAAGAAGGAAAGAGAGGAAAAAGGAAATAAAAGATAAAATAATAATAAAATTTTTAAAAGTAAAAGATTACTTTAAAAAAACAAACAAACAAACAAACAAAAAAACCTCTTGTTGGTTTCAAACTGTCCAAAACTGGTTTTTCTGGTCTTGCTGACTGCAGCAGGCTGAGGGGTGATTGGTATGGCTTTTCTCCCTTCAGGATCTGCACTCAACCTGACTGGTGCACTCTCCCCAGAACTAGCCTGGTTTCTCTGCCCAGTGACTTGGGTGTGGGGTCCAGGTCTTCCTCAGGTCACTCTTTCCCCTGGGTTACTGCTGTGGGCTGGGGTGTGGGCATTTGTGCGCTCAGCCAGGCTGCCTTTGTCCTGCAGGTTTCAGCGTGCAATCTTCCCAGTGTTGTGGCGGGTGCTCAGGGACTTCTGTGCAAACTTCCAGGCAGACTCGGGATTGCTGCTGGGTGGGTGGGGAGGAGGACAGAGTGACTGTTGCAGGAGAATTCCCCAAACAGTTTATCTTTTTTAGAAATTCCTCCTACTCAAGGCTGCTGCTCCATACAGCCCAATTTTCCAGCCAGACTGGTGACTATGGGGGTCAGGGCCTGTCACTGCATGACTCTCAACTCTCCCAAACTGGTGTCCACAGATCCCCTGGGTGTTCACAACCCCTGTGTGTTTGCCACTTAGTCCTTATTCTCCTCTCTGCAACTTCAAGGAACCAGGTCTTTAATGATGCTGCTTAAACCTTGTTTGTCCAGGGAGGGAGCAGTTGACCCAGCTCTCCCAAGGACCCTGTGGCAGCACCAGGCCTGAGGCTGCAGCTGCCCTGGTTCCTGCACTGATCCCTGGGACCTTATTGTCCTGAAGCACTGTCCTTACCGTCTGGTTTTTCAGTGTCCGCTACAATTTTTGGTCTCTTATTTTCATATATGCCTTGGTACTGTTGACTGTTTGCTCCATTCCTCTGTAGATTGGCTAGGTTTTTCTCCCATGTGTAGGGGGAAGTGGAATCTGCTCCCTCCTACCTAGTCGCCATCTTCCTCTTCTAATTTGTTTCAGAACATGCTAACAGTGAGCTGGTCTTCTAATCCTCAGTAGGTGGAAAATAACTTCCTTCTGATTTGTAAGTAAAAGCTGCCCTTTCTTCATGATTTTCAGCAGATCGGGGTTTTTTCCAAAATATACAAAATGCACCATATCCTACCTCATGTGCTGATTTAGCAGAAGGTTGGCCAGCCCACTGTACTACAGCTTTTTTATCCACTCATTTCCTAACAGGTACTTGGGCTGATTCCAAATCTTGCCTATTGTGAATAATGCTACAATGAACATAAGGGTGCATATATTCTTTTGAATGGGTGTTTCAGGGTTTTTTTTTTTTTCAGATAAATTCCCAGAAGTTGAATCACTAGATCAGAAAGCATTTCTGTTTTTAATTTTTTGAGGTAAGTCCATACCACTTTTCATAGTGGCTATACCGATCTGTCTTCCCACCAACAGTTACCTTTTCTCTACATCCTTGCCAACACTTACTTGTTGATTTATGGATGATAGTCATTCTGACAGGTGTGAGGTGACATTGTATTGTGGTTTTAATTTTCACTTCTTTGATGATTAGTGACATTAAGCATCTTTTCATATGCCTATTGGCCATCTGTATGTTGTCTTTGGAGAAATGTCTATTTAGGTCCTTTGCCCATTATTTTAAAACTGGATTGTTTGTGGGGTTTTTTGGTGTTGTGTTTTATAAATTCTTTATAAACTTTGAATATTAACACCTTATCATATGTATTGGTGAATGTGTTTTTCCATTTCGTGGGTTGTCTCTTCATTTTGTTGATGGTCTTCTTTTCTGTACAAAACTTTTTTAGTTGGATGTAGTCCCATTTGTTTATTTTTTCTTTTGTTCCCTTGCCCAAGGAGATACATCAGAAAAAAAATACTGCTATGAGAAATTTATTGCCTATATTTTTTTCCAGGATTTCTATGATTTTGAGTTTAACATTTAAGTCTTTAATCCATTTTGTGTATGTTCTTGTGTATGGTATAAGATGGTGTAGTTTCATTTTTTTGCTTGTATCTGTCCTAATTTCCCAACACCATTTGATTATTTTTACAACATTGTATGTTCTTGCCTCATTTGTTAAATATTGACTGATCGTGAAGGCTTAGATTTATTCCTGGGCTCTCTATTCTATTTCATTGGTCTATATGTGTGTTTTTATGCCAGTTCCATGCAGTTTTGATTACTATGGCCTTATAGTATATTTTGACATCAACATAATTTCTCCAACTTTGTTCTTCTTTCTCAAGATTGCAGTGGCTATTTGGGGTCTTTTGTAGTTCCATATAAATTTTTGGAATATTTGTTCTAGTTCTGTGAAATATGTCATTGGCATCTTGATAGGAATTGCATTGAATCTCTAGATCCATTTGGGTCATGCAGACAATTTAATGATGTTAATTCTTCTCATTGTGAACATGGTATGTGCTTCCACTGTATTGTATTTTTATCAATTTCTTTCTTCTCATAATTTTCCTAGTATAGGAATTTTACATCCTTGTTTAAATTTATTCCTAGGTATTTTTTGAGGCATTTGCAAATGAGATTGTTTTCTTAATATCTCCTGCCTCCATAGTTCATTATGGGTATATAGAAATTCAAGTCATTTCTGAATATTTATTTAGTAACCTCCCATTGTACTGAATTCATTTATCAGTTCTAATCTTTTTTTGGTGGAATCTTTAGGGTTCTTTATATACAGTATCATGTCTCCTACAAATAATGACAGTTTAACTTCTTCCTTTCCAATTGGATGCTTTTTATTTCTTCTTCCTGTTTGCTGTGACTAGGACTTCCAGTGTTATGTTGAACAAGAAAGGTGAAAATGGACATCCCTATCTTGTTCCTGATCTTAAGGAAATGCTTTTAGTGTTTGCCCCTTAAGTATGATGTTGGCTGTGGGTTTGTCATATATGGCCTTTATTATGTTGAGGTGTGTTCTCTCTATGCCCACTTTGAGAGTTTTTTATCATAAATCCATGCTGGATTTTTTCAAATGCTTTTTCTGCATCTATTGATGTGATCATGTGATTTTTTTATCCTTTGGTTTGTTTATGTGGTATATTATATTAAATGATTTATGGATATTGTAACAACCTTGCATCTATAGAATAAATCCCTCCTGACCATGGTATATGATCTCTTTAATGTATTACTGTATTCAATTTGCTAATATTTTCTTAAGTATTATAGCATCTACGTACATTGGGGTATTGGCCTATAATTTTCTTTTTTTGCAGTGTCTTTATCTGGTTTTGGAATCGGTATAGTGCTGACCTTGTAAAATGAACTTGGGAATCTTCCCTCCTTTTGAATTTTTTGGAAGTGATTGTAAAAAATGGATCTTAGTTTTTCTTTGAGTATTTGGTAAAATTCTTCTGTGAAGCTAGGCAGTCCAAGTCTTTTGTTTGTTGAGAGGTTTGTTTTTTTCATATTGAAGTACTTGTTAGTTTATTTTGTCCATTTTTAATTGTTTTGCCTTTTCTTTTCCTTTTTTAAAATTGTTGTTCAAGTACAGTTTTCTGCTTTTTACCCCCATCCCATCCCACCCCCCCAGCCCTCTCCACCTCCCTCCCATTTCCACCACCCCTAGTTTTTGTCCATGTGTCCTTTATACTTGTTCCTGTAAACCCTTCCCTTTTTCCCCTGAAATTCCCTCCCCTCTCCCTTCTGGTCACTGTCAGCCTGTTCTCAATTTCAGTGTCTTTAGTTACATTTTGCTTGTTTGTTTGTTTTGTTGATTAGGTTCCTGTTAAAGGTGAGATCATATGGTATTTGTCTTTCACTGCCTGGTTTATTTCACTTAGCATAATGCTTTCCAGTTCCATCCATGCTGTTGCAAAGGGTAGGAGCTCCATTTTTAATACTGCTTTAATTTCACTTGTAATCCATCTATTCAGATTCTCTGATTCTTCCTGACTCAGTTTTGGGAGATTGTATGTTTATAAAAATGTATGCATTTTGTCCAGATTGTCCAATTTCTTGGTATATAGTTGTTCATAATATTTTCTTATAGTTCTTTGTATTTCTGTAGATTTGTTATTTCTCCTCTTTCATTTCTGATTTCATTTAAGTCATCTCTCTTTTTTTCTTAATGAGTCTGGTTAAAAGTTTATGAGTCACTGAAGAAGAGCATCTCTACTTTTTACTAATCATATTGTATATTTAAGGCAGTGGATCTCAAGCTTTTATGTGCTTTGAGATAATCTTTTATTTCTATTAAAACGCATGACTGGACCTCATTTCAAGAGGGTTTGTTTGTTTTTTTTTTCTCTGTTGGTCTTAGTTAGGACCTGGAAATTTTTATCTCTAACAAGTTCTTAGATGATGTTCACATTGCTGACTGGGGACAAAGTTTTTGAGAACCAGTGGTTTGAGTATAGGGAAGAGGGGAATGAGATTTATATTCACAATGGAATCTGTTACTTGGCAGTTAAGAATTCCTTCCTTTTCTCTCTGTACATTCTGAACCATAGTTTCCTGTGCTCTTCATTTTCTGAAGCAGTAGTAACCGGTCAGAAAGTGACAAATTTCCTTACTGTACTTCCTTTGAATTTTCTCAGGGATTACTAATTATACCAATGTTGTTAATTCTGGAATTTTTCTGTCATGGTAAATGTATGTTGGTCTTTCCAAGGTGGTTTTTCCTTGATGCCAAAGCTTCTGAATAGGAACATTATGATTTTGCTTGAGTCTATCTTAGTATTTGATATACTATAAAATGTATATTTTTCATTTAATATTCACTTAATCCAGTATTTTCTTTCTCTCATCCCTTTTAATTGTCATTTAATTAGCCCGAGTTACAAATGGCATCACTTATAAACATACTTGTAACCACAGCAATGTGACTTTCAGTATCTCTGTAATGATAGTTGAAACTACTTAGAACTCTAGTTTACATTCCTTTAAATCTTTCTGATCTAAATATTCTTTTCCACGATGCCAAAAGGTTCTGTGTGATCATCAAAAGTTTGAAATTCTTTTTCAAATCAAAGGCACTGGCAAACTCAGAAGCAAGTTTGTGAAGAAAATGTGTGGAAACACCAGTCATTACAGGTTAGTTTATAAAAAGAGTTGCAGATTGATGGGCCTTTGAAAAATGTTTGGTGACATAAAACTCTTTCAATCAGTTCCAAATCTGGCAACTCCCTTGTTGCATCAGATTTTCTTTCCTTCACTTTTCTTCTCTCTCTAACAGAGACAGACACATCTCTTTTGCTACATCCCGTTTTAGATGACTGATAGAAAAGTAAACACCAAATATGAGCATGTGGGGATGGTTTATTTCTTTTTACATTGACTAGAAGGCAGTGTTGAAAGGGAGACACTGCTGTCATTTCACAATGTAGAAAATTTAGAAAAGGTGTTAGAGCTGTTTTAAATAATTCCTATTTTTGGATTATGCCATTCATGAGGGTATGTAGTCTTTCCTTTAAAGACTGAATTTGTTTAAAGTATATCTGAGATCTCTTGGTGACAAATAAACAATGTGTTCAAAAGAAAGCTCTGTAATTTTTTCATTAGATGATTCATGTTTAAAAATGTCAAATGATCAGAAATGAAAGACCCAATGATCAGGTCATTTGAAACATATGGTCCTAGGAATTATTATGCATGACAGCTCTAAATATGGGATATCAGTCCCTTCTTTTGTCCTTATAAAGATAGCAGAGTCTTCCTGCCTTATTCTTTTCTTTTTCACAGCGTAAATACAATGCCCTCAATTTCCTGTACTTGCAAGGCAGTTTAGGATCATGGTTAAATGTAAAGACTAGGAAGTGAGTTTGCCCAGGTTCAACTTCTGAGTCACTTCTTATTCATTGGGGGGTGTTGAAAAGGCTACTAAGCCTTTCTGTGCCTACATTTACTGATTTGTAAAATCCAAAATAATTAGTACACTTAACTTGAAAGATTGCAGTGAAGATTAATTGAAATAATATATATAATGGCATTCGAACAGTTCCTGGTGAGTAATAGGCACAATCAATCAATATTAGCTTTTATTATTTACTTTGATTGGACTACCTGGTTTGATCAATTATTTCCCAAAGAGAGGGAATATTATGAAAACCTTAGGATAAATTTCTATTTAGGATATCATTTGAGAGTGGTTCAGACTTAAAATAGTTTAAATATTATAAATTCAGACTAATGTTTATCAAAACTGATTACGTGGTTATACTGATCATAGATTATGTTTCTACGTAGAAACCATATTCTATTACAGTCATTTAACAATACATTAACAATGGAAAACCTTTTTTAAGCCAGTAGTTTTTGGATTATTTTGTTTAGTGAGAAGGGATCTGTAATCTTTATTTCTGTTAAGAGTAATTTGTTAACTAGTTTGAATGACTCAAGTAACATAAACGTCTAACCACTATGCTATGCACCTGAAACTAATGTAAAATAAGTTGAATGTCAACTGTAATTGGAAAGATTTTTTAAAAGGAAAAAATGGCTCAAGTTAAATTTTAGTATAATATAAATAAGTAAATTCATAGAAATGAATTCTTTTGGGTTCAATATTTGGTCATGAGATGCACCTAATAGATTTTTGGGGGGTATGAAGATAAGTTGTCTATAATTATTATAATCCCAAGTTCCTACTTGTTCCTGAATTTTTCCAACTCATTAAATCAATAACATCCATTACTTCTTGGGAAGGACAGATCCTGCTGAGAATAATAATCTTCATTTGGACATTGACCCTTCGGATAGGATTTGCAACATCTATAGCAAGATAATGGTCTTAAAGTAATTACTTTTTTTAAAAAATTTTTTTGAGAGTAAAAGAGGGGCATATGTTATGATTTCCTTATAAATCAGAACTTCGTGTAGAGATCATGGAGCAGAACAGAGCAGAGCACAGCATAGGTCAGTACATATGGAAAGTTCCCACAATGAGGAACACAACAAATCTCCCAGTACTAGAGAACCACTGAAAGAAAAGAAGATCAAGAAAACTGACAGAATACCTTCTTTTCCATATCCTGCCATCTGAAGGTGGCTTCTTGAAACTGGAAAAGGAGAAGTAAAATATTCAGATCTGTCTTAAGTCAAGAACATTGAAAGTTTGTACCTTCATTTACTTGGGAAAAGCCTGGGGAGGCAGCAGATTTTATCATGGCAAGATGTCCAACATGGCAGTGGAGGGCCAAGGGCTATTGGGAAGACTCAGGATATTTGAATGGAGTCCTCCATATTGCACTGTGCAGCAGAGAAAGCAGCTAAGGCCTTCTTCCCCATTACCTCTCCACTCACTCCATTCTGGGAAGACTAGTGGACCAAAGGATGCCAAAAGCTGGGATCTCACCACCAAGCACTATGTCAAGCTCCATGGTCACCAGCAGTGGGTGCCAGCCTAGTACCCTAAAAACCAAATCAGAACAATTAGTGTTACTAGCAGAGGATTCCCGGTAGATTGGGCAGATGGTAGGACATCTCAGCACAAGCCAGAGAAAACAGAGAAAACTAAAGGAGCCAGATGTTCCTCTTCACAGGGACAATACCACCTTATAAAGAAGGAAGGAGAAAAAGGAAGTTTTTCTATTCAAGTTAAAAGATTTTTTGTCTGTTTTGATATCAGTAAGAATGAAGCCTATAAGGAAATCCCTATCAGTGATAGAAGTAAAGCAAGTGAGTTGTATAATATAAATTTCATCCTCACTACAGAAATTATTAAGATAATCATTTTGTGTTCAAAAGCACATGAAAGGTTGAGTTTTCCAAGGTCAGGAAGTGTAGCGGTATAAACACAGCTCATTTAGCCTTGACGTGCACCACATGCCCCCAGAATCCCAGTGTCTGGAGATTTTTAACCTAATTTCTCACCTGACTCTAATTTCTCTTCTTTAAATTCTATCCTGCATGTTTCTGCCAACATAATCATTTTCCTGCAGTCTGAGTCTTTTGTCAAGTAATTCCTTCATTCAAGAACCTCCATATTTGTTTATACCTAGAAGTACTGTGATTCGCTCTAAAGGTTTATTTGTTTCATGCTTTATTGCTATTATTTGTTCTTTTGAATGGTTCTAATTAAAATTTATGGCAAGTCAGGAGAAGTTTTCTGTAATTTTTAGCTACAGAAAATGACTATTTGGAATCAGTTTTCTTTCTATGTCTTTACTGTTATTTGAAACATAATATATACTTTTTGGCAAGAAGATGTAATTATTTTAATAAAGAATCAAGCTGATCAATAGCAGAAAGTGTGCATAACTTGAAAATACTACTCCTAAGCAGTTGAATTCAGTGAGCACACAGAAACTTGAGAAAAGCATACAAACAATTTAGCTTTGACACATATTGAAGTCTTGTTAAGTTAGTTTGCCTATTTCATGGGATTTGTAAGGTCAAGGACCTTGATGTTAACTTAATACAAACAAGATAAAATATCCTTCACAGAATTGCTAACCATATGTGAGATTCATTTGATGATGTTTTTAAATATCTTCATAAAGCATATGTCATGATCACTAGCAATTATTGTTCAGAAATTTAAATCACAAAAACAAAGTGATATCATTGTCAGCAAAGGACCCATTATTTCTATGGGTTAGATTTCAGATTCAGTTAACCTACACTGAATCCCTGCTATATGACAAATGAATAAGCCAAATTTTTGTATATGTCATGAAAAAATATTTACTTAATCTTTCATTCAGGGCTTTTTATTTGTTTATTTTGCTATGGGTTAGGTATATGCTAGATATACATGATGAGATGGAAAAGATGGAAGGCATAGTTTAGGAACTCAAGGAATGTAGAATATATTCAGGGGCTGGGTCAATAAACAGATAGATATTAAATATTTGTACCAGTTGATCTTAGAACCTAGAGGATGAGGTTGTTCAACTTGGAGGTAGTTAGGTAAGGTTTCTTTGAGTGTTTATTAATTAAATTTTATCAAAAAAGGGGAAGACTTAAGGTGACACTTCTTTAGAGAACCTGAAGGAGGTACAAACAAAACATAGGATGCATGTTGAGAAAGTGGGTTAAAGTGTAGAGTGGAAGCCAGATGATGATCGATTCACTCTAAACCTCACAAAAATTCTGTCAGGGATGAGGTAGTATGTCTTATTACAGATGAGGAAATAGACTTCAGGAGCTTAAAAACTTCTCATGGCTACAGGGTAAGTTAAGTAGCAGAGTCAGGTCTCCTGAACTCAAACCCAGTGCTCATCTTACTACCACAGCAGAGGAGTTACTGGGTTTTTAGTTTCTTCCTGGACATTTTTGTTTTTAAGAATATCATCAGTCTTAAAATGTGAGAAATTGAGTTAGAATTGATTTCTTGTGTGTGCAATGCTATTTAGACACTTAAACTACTCAAAAATATATTAATAATATTAATAATAATAATTCTTGCTCTTATTATAACAGGCAAGAAGTTCTTATCCACCTTCACAATTATATGGTTACTTATAATACTTATTATATGGTTACATATAATGGTTACTGACTAGAAGCTTGGGAGACAAAATCAAATAGCTGATGGGCTGAAGGGGCAGCCGGAAAGTGTGATCTCATGTGGGTTTCATATGAAGTTGGCCAGTATCATAGCATTAATTTTTCAAGAAAAAGGATCAAACACTAGTGAATATTTTCATGTTTTAGAATGACTTTACAACAGCAGGGACATTAAAAGAATTTTAGAACCACGATGAAACAAAACAAAACAAAACAAAATAAGACAAAGCAAAATTTAGCCATGTCTTATGCTCCCTTGGAGACCTGAGAGGGAACTCGTCTCTTTTTTTAAGGGAATATTGATTAACCTAGGGTCCATTCCTCTTAGTTGAGGTCTGATGTCAGGCATTACCAGGTGTATGTATGTCTACATTTATCTGGAATGGAGGGAGAGAACCTGTAGGATTCCTTATATTCTTAAAGGACCTCATAAATCATGCAATATTAAACATTTCAATTGTTATACCACCTAATGAGTGTGTGTATGTGTATTTTATGTGTTTGTGGGTGGTCTCAGATGACTTTTATCCTGTAGCATTAAATTCTCCTAAGTTGATCCTAAAAGGCATACAAAGGGATTGAGAAGACATCTTATGTTAACATTTGACAAAAACTTTAAAAAATATATTTAAAGAGGCTTTTCATAAAGTAACACACTGCTTCCATTATGTCCTCCAAATAATAGTATCAGCATTGTGTTCCAAAACAATAAAGGTTTTGGATCTATAAATTAATGTTTAATATGTAAAGTATAAACACAATATTTTAATTATGGAATTTAAATCAATTCCACATTACCAGTCTTTCAGTTCACGTGAATGACTAAAACTGTAGTATTTAAGTTCACTTGAGTTGGTTAACAATTTCTGCTTTTTAAAACTCCTAACAGATTTCTAAATCTCTTAATAAACTCTCCATCCCACCCCCAAAATATTTTCAGATAATTCAGAGTAGAACATGTGTTGCTATAATAACTGCACAAGCTAAAGTAATATACCACATAATTGCCATGAAATGTAAGAAGCGTTGTTATGAAGTTTGTATTAAATAAACATAGAGCCAGGGTGTATAAAGGTGATTCAACCATAAAAAGATTTAATTTATATTGATCACTAAGATTAAAATCTGGGAATCATTTTGCATCATTTATACATTTTTTCACCTCCTCAATTATTTAAGTATTCCTTTTAAAGAGTAGCTCTGAAGTTTGTTTCATATTTCCTGAAATTATTGGCCTCAAAATGTAAATGTAAATTTAATATTATACTCAATCTAAGTAATACACATTTTAGAATAGTAGTTAAATATCAGTAACATTTTTATGAAAACTATTGAGAAGTTAATTATATAAATCAAAAAGCCATAATCTTGTCCACTCTGAGGACTCAGGTTTGGTTGATCTTTATGTGTTTAGAGAATATCTTTGATATACTTTCTACTCTTTTGCAAAAAAATAAATGCTGAGTTAAGCTGAAACTTGTACTTTTGAAGATAAAAAAAATCTACCATTCTATGTTTGACTTCTTTAGAAAGAATTCTTTTTTTTATTGTCCTTCAATTATAGTTGTCCCTGTTTGTCCCCCATTACTCTCCCCTGCCCTACCCACCTCTACCTTTCACATTCAATCCCCTCCTACCCTATTGTCTTTGCCTATTGGTACTTGATACAAGTTCTTTGATTTGACCCTTCTGTTCTTTCCCCCCATACTCCCTTACCCCCTCCCCTCTGATCACTGTCAATTTGTTCTTTATTTCCATGTCTCTGGTTCTGTTTTGCTCACTTACACAAGTGATTAGGTTTTTATTGATTAGGTCCCACTTATAGGTGAGATCATATGGTATTTATTTTTTACTGCCTGGCTTACTTCACTTAGCATAATGCTCTCCACATTCATCCATGCTGTCACAAAAGGTAGGAGTTCCTTTTTTCTTTCTGCAGTGTAGTATTCTATCATGTAAATGTACCACAATTTTTTTGATCCACTCATTTACTGATGGGCACTTAGGCTGTTTCCAGCACTTGGCTATTGTACATAATGCTGTTGTGAATATTGAGGTGCACAGGTTCTTTCAAATTTGTGTTTTAGGATTCTGAGACTAATATCCCAGGAGTGGAATTGACAGGTCAAAAGGCAGTTCCATTTTTTTTTTGAGGAAATTTCATACTGTTTTCTCCAGTAGCTGTACCAGTCTGTATTCCCACCAACAGTGTACTAGGGTTCCCTTTTCTCCACAACCTCTCCAGTACTTGTTTGTTGATTTGTTTGTGATGGCCATTCTGACAGGTATGAAGTGGTATCTCATTGTGATTTTAATTTGCATCTCACTGATGGCTAGTGATGCTGAGCATCCTTTTATATGTGTCTGTGCCCTCTGTGTGTTCTCCTTGGAGAAGTGTCTGTTCAGGTCTTTTGCCCATTTTTTAATTGGACTGTTTGTCTTCCTAGAGTGGAGTCAGGTGAGTTCTTTATATTATATATCTATATTTTGGAGAGCAAACCTTTGTCCAAGATATCATTGGCAAATATATTTTCCCGTATGGTTATTTCCCTTTTCATTTTTATGGTATTTAGCTATGCAGAAGCTTTTTATTTTGATGATGTCCCATTTGTTTATTCTTTCCTTTATGTCCCTTGCTCTAGAGGATATATTGGTGAAAATATTCTTGTGTGGAATATATGAGATTAGACCCTTTTAAGTGTCTGGTTAGCTTTCCTTTATGTATATATACAGAGTCCAGTACAAATAATGCTCCTCTTTTATTACAAAATCTTAAGCATGTAGTTCTATAACATAATATCACACTCAAGCACACCATATGACATTTTAGATGAAATGTTCAAATTAAAAGTATAAGTTATTATACACATATTATTATTCAACCAACCACATGCAAGTAGGCATTACTTCTGCTATACCCTGTATTAAGCAGGGTTATCTAGTTTTTAGGAAAATTAGCAGCAGAAAATTCTAAACATCTAAGTTATGCACTAATGACCTCTGACAGAACTATATAGTAAATAGCCATAAAAACTTAAAAAAAAAAGAGTGCCACCATTTCAGATAAACTCTTTCAGTTGTTAGTGACCAAACTCTAATTCATCATGGATTAAAGAGAAAAAGTAATGAAGGTACAGATTAATACCATTGCAAATGTCTGGTATTAGGTAGGAATGGCTGCATTTAGGGATTCAAATAATATCATCAGGTTTTTCTACATTTTTTTGAGAAAGTTGTTTCTTTTCTCCAGCAGTTTCATAACACAGCACCTACAAGCCTGTAGGCTTGGGAAATTATTGAGAAATCATTTTTGTGCTTCTATAGCTCTGAATAGACAAAGCATTATAAAACCTTCATTGTAGGAAACCTTAATATTCAAATATGCTGACATTTTAATAGAGATCTTAAAGATTTTGAATTTAATAGAGTTCAAATTACTATTAAACATTTTTCCTAATCATGTTTAATGCACATAGGAAACTGTCAGATAGTGAAAAATTAATATTCCTAAAATTAAAAAATAGACAAAATACATAATGCTAATTGTAGACTATATTATAAGCAAGTGAGTTACTATTTGGGGAAGTTTAGAAAATAATGCATATATGTTTTATATCATTACATGTCATTTTAGTGTTCCTCATTGCATATATCTGAATTTCTAGATTCTTTTCCTTTTGTTGTTAGAATAATGACCAAGTATATGTACAAAACATATTGCTTCCTTCACCTGATTTACTTTAACCTCTTTACAACTTCAATGGTATTCGTCACCGAGTGATTTATTTAACTTTATTATTGATGTTGCTCTTGCAATAAGTCAAGTAACAAAATGCCTCTATGGTGAAGCACACCATATTGTGTTTTGGCAGTCTAATTTTATTACTATGATTAACGGCAATAATGACTACTATTATTTTTACATCATTGAACATTGATATTTTGACTCTAGAAACCATTAGTACAATCAAGGTAATGAACATATTCATGTACTTAGCATTAATAATTGTTAAGCTTGAATTTTGAAACTATATTTGAGAGTAGTTTGAAGAATACAAATATTGTGGTTATAGCTGATTACTACACAAATGTCTGGTATGAAAGATATGAAACAATATAAAAACTTTAATGTTTGTTCACAGGCCACGGCTTATGAAATGATATTTGCAGTTAAAATATTCTCTCCTCTTCTTCCTAAAACATGCTTATCCAGATAAGGTTATTGTAATGGTCACGAACTTATTTTTATAAAAGCAGGGCATTCTGCTCCCTAAGTTTCTGGTCAGAGGTTGAAGCTATGTAAAACAAAACTAGCACCATTCTTATATAATTACTGCATATAGGCAAGCTATCTTTAGCTTAAAATGTAGTTCAGAATGTTAAAGATTAGAATGTGAAACCTAATAATCTTGGTTATTTTTTTAAAGAAATGCTTCTTGATAAACAAATAAATAAAAAATCCCAGAAAACCAAAAGCAAAACCAAATACAAAGGAATAATAAGAAGTAAACATTAAAATTTCAACAGACACATTTTCTTGGGTAAATACTAAATATGTAAGACCCTCGATCCTATAAGTGGGTGCATAGGTAAAGAAAAACTGAATGGTCTTCTTTAAAAGGCTCTACAGTGAAGCTCAAACTCACTTCTCCTTAGTTGTTGAGATTGTTCTATTTCTTTATTTTTAACTTTTAAAAAATTTATTTTTATGGTTTCTACTGTTATAGTTGTTTCTGTTTTTTTTTTTTTTTTGCTCTCTTTCCCCACCTCCACCCAGCCCTACTCTTTCCCCTCTCCATATTGTTGTCCATGTCCAGGGGTTGTGCATAAATGCTGTTTGTCCTGCATCCCATATCCCCTTAATTCTTTACTCAAGAAGATAAAAGAGCAACTAGGGAAATGTAGGCAAAGAAAAATATGTATAAGGAATACTAAAGTGTGCCTAGGAAGAACTGAGAACAAAATATACAAAATGCTGTGTAGCCCGGCACATTCAGAAGTGACCTCAACTTTGGTTCTGAAACTTCTAGCAACCAGCAGAAAGAAGGAAATCAGATTACCAACAAGCATCATGATTTTTCATAAGATTAAAATAAAAAATTGTTCTAGAGATGTCACTGGCACTACAGAGAGACATTTCTTTCATTAGTCCTTACAGAAATGGTTGTCTTTGTTCTTTTGTCTCACACGTTATATAGATCCTGCTGATTTCCAAAGTACTAAATAAAAGCTGGACATGTTTCAATGATAAGGTAAAAGGTAAAAAAAATCTGCCAGCATTATTTCATCGCTAAAAGAATGCATTTCACATTTTGAATCATGGAACAGCTTATTGTTTTTAGTATTAACTACATGCCAATAATAACTATGGTGTTCTCAAGCTTTGGAAATCAATGATACTTTACATGTTTTATACTATGATAAAGGTTGCAAATTGCTCTCATATTTATTATCACATCAAATTTTACAGTGTTTCTGTGGAGTAGATAATATTATTCCTGCATGCTGATTTGAGGCCCAGGTACTGATTTGCGTAGCTCACACAACAAGAAAATGTTACAAAGGTCACACTAGAACCAAATCTTTCTTCTTTAAACTAATACATTTTTCTCCATCATAGAAAATACAATTCAATTTTTTAAGGGGAAAACTTTCCACTTAATCGTAGACATTTCTTTCCAATACTTTTTACTTGCATCTATTGTTTTAATCTTGATAATATGGAATAGGTTGGAAAAATAATGGGCATGATAAAAGAGCTGCCATTCATCAGTGCTGTACCACTATTTCATTTGACTATTACAATAGCCTTATAAAGCCAGTATCATTGTCCATGTTTTGCAGATGAGGAAATTGATATCGACAGAAGAAATGAAAAGTAACATAGCTGGTATGAGGCAGAGTCAAAACTCTAACTGAATCTGTTTGTCTCCAAAGACCTTGTTTTTGATCACCACGCTTGGCAGCTTTCATAATACACATTAAGCAAGTGTTCATGATGGTAGGATTAAGTATAAGACCATTCTTGCTCTGCCTTTATCAGGAAAGTTATAGAAAGTATAACCATCTTTAGTGGCTACTGGGTAAATGTCTACCTATTCTGTAGGGTGTATTCATGTTCACATTCAGGGAAATTTTCTTAACCAGACTTTGTGCCTATATTTAAGATTAACACTTCGGAAATCACTAAGATGAAGCTGCAGCCTATTTTTCACTAGGTACTTAAAGTGAGCAGTGAAGAGCATATACTTACACTTCTGACCCAGGGGACTGAAGTGTATGTCACAGTAAAATCTCCACTTTAGAATAGAGCACATTAGCTCATTTTTTTCTACCCCTCACTGTGGTGTTGGAGGCAATAAGTGGGGGTTGCCATTTTCAGTTCAACTGGCCAAGGGAAATCATGGTTTTAAAGAAGAGGATTAACTGTATCCAATTTATTTTAGAGTTCAACACACTAATTTTTCTCTGTTCTTATCCACTCATACTTTCACGCTTTCAATTTATTTTTCAGTACATGTTTTATCTCTTTTCTCAGGTGCTATTGAAGGGGCTGAAGTGTGTACACAAGTGAGCAAAAAAAAAGTACACCCCTATTTTAAAGCAATTTATGATTTTGCATATAGTGAAAACAACAGATAAATATTTTAATTAAAAAATCTCCAGCCTATGTAAGCTACATACCCCCCCAAAATAGAACCATAAAGATTAAAGTCATTAGTAAGCAGGAGATGCAAATGAAAACAGTGATAAGATGTCAGTTTACAATGAATTAAGCAGCAAGAATTAGAAAGTTGGGTAGAGCCAAGTGTTGGTCAAGATGCTGATTTGTTGTGGGCACTCATTTTTATAAACTTCCTGGAGAGTGGTTTGACATTACTTAGCTGATAAAATTACCTATTACTGTAATTACCTATCCCTGCAATTTTGCTCTTCATTATATATCCCAATGATATTTTCAAACAGATCCACGAGGGGTAATGAAGGTATTCATTTTGGTGTCCAGGAGTTCATTATCAAACATGTAGATAAAATGTGAGCAGTATACATCATGGAATATTATGCAGCAGTTAGAAATACCCATAGCAACATGGAAGGATCACAAAACAGCATAGAGCAATAAAAGAAGCAGAACGAAAATATCACAGTATCCATTTAAATAAATTAACACTCATGCATAACACAGTACATATTTTCCAAGAATCCTTATTAACAAAAAGATACATATTCAATACAGGAATGGACAAAAGTAGGTTTACAGTCGTTCATATGGAAAATAATACAATAATTAATAATATAAGAATAAACTCTGTTTTATGTACTCACATCTCTAAACCTAGTTTGGCCTACCCCTGTGTATTAGAATGGTTTTCTATGGTAAGAGGAGACTGGGAATGGGGATTGGGGATGAAAGGGAAAATAAATATTTTACAGAGACTATCCATGAACCAATCATTACAATGTGACATTAAGTCAGGAGTACATGTTTATTTTTTCTTGTTTATTTATTATTTATCTATATTGTTGTTCAAGTACAGTTGTCTCCATTTTTACCCCACCACGGCCTCCCACTCCACCCATCCCCACCTCCCACCCTCAAACCTGCCCCCTTTGGCTTTGTCTATGTGTCCTTTATACATGTTCCCTGATGGACCTTCTTAATTCAACCCTCTATAACAGAAGAAACAAACAACAACAACAAAAAAAACATGGAGATTCAAGGCAGTAGGAAGTCACAACTTGAAGAGTTCAAGAAACACTACATTGAGAGGGTGGCATTTGAGTTGTGTCTCAAAGGACAGATAAAATTTGTACAGAAATTGGAGAGGATGGGAAGCCAGTAAATGTAGTAGATATTAGGATATGAGAAGAGAGCCTTCCGTGGAAAACAGTTAAGACTAACAAATGATTGGCAATACAGTGTCAGGGAGCTAGGGTTCAGTGAGGAGAGAGGGATTGGTTGGACCATAGGGTACAGGTGGGGCAATGTAGTAATAACTAATATTTAGCGATGTGTCAGGCTCTGTGCTGATTCTTTTATGCACCTTATCTAATTAATCCTCATCACCATCTACTTTACAAATGGGGAAATTATGTCTCAAGGGAGGAAAGTAACTTTCCAGTCACACATTGTGTGCTGGAGTCATGATGAAAAACCAGGTATGTCTGATTCCAAAGCCTATGCTCTTAACCCCTATGCTAGACACCCTTCAAGGCCATTCTCTCTATTTCTCTGTTGGTGTAGATGCACAGAGGTAGTGAAGTGGTTAAAATAGTCAAAACTCAGCCCTGTGCTATGTATGGCTTTAATTATCCTTTACTACTGATTAGTTTGATTGTAAAAGGATATTCGAGAAGGAAGCAGCCCATATTATAAAGGCCTGTCTATATTATAAAGCCTTTCTGCTCATGTGTGTCTCATTGAAATGATGGAGGGGCTTTGCCAACATTAAGCTAAATAAGGAGAAAACATTTATAAGCACCCTTTTAAACTTGCTAGAGCTATGCATATGAAAATCCCTTCAAGATATGCCCTAGCTGGTGTGGCTCAATGGATTGAGCACCAGTCTGTGAACTGAAAACTAAAATCACTTCAAGTAACAAATGGTAAGAACAAAAGGGACAAAAATGGCCTTTCTACAGCAAAGATTGCTATTTAAGCTTTAGAGGTCCCATTTATCAGCATGGGTTTGATCCAGTTAAACTTATGTTTCAGTGCAATTAAAGATGGGAGAAATGACGTCTCTTAAGGTAGGTTCTGAGTCTCAGCATATTGAACTGGAATGTATAACATATTATTTTGCTCAATATAGGCATAGAATATAATAGTTTATTGGAAATTAATAACCAGGTGAACATTTAGACCAGTGACCATGGGCTGTGGCCATGTTTTGAAAGTGACATTTGACACATGAGAAATGGTTAAATATAGAAACCAACCAGTGGAAAACAAAAGGTTAAATGTTAGAAAGGGCTTTTAGTATAGACCCTTGTAAAACTAAAGTTCTAACAGTCTGTTTTCCATTTATGGTCCTTCCTCTTTCTTCCATCTCTACATTTCTCAAAAATTTTCTTTGCTATTCACACGTCAGAACATCTGGAATTGGACTCTCAGCACCAACTGCTATAGGAGAGAGTTTTCTGATGAAATGCTCTTAAATGGCAATTTTTAAAATTAATATTTTACTTCAAAAATATGTTTTAAAATCTGGCTCTAAACAATACATACAGGTGTAAAAAACAATAATAACAAAATATTTTAAACAAAATAAATACCCAAACCTGAAGCTCTTGATAAAAGAATAAAACAAATGAAGGGTTCAACACACAGACTGAAAACAGACACTTCATAGTTTAGACCTGGAAGACTTACAGTACATCTGTTTAACATCTTGTAATTTGAAGAACCCTTCCTTGAAAAATTTTCTGTACCAAAGACACATAGAATAAAAGGTTATGTTATGACTTTCAGATGGAAACCTGCAAAAGTTTATCTGCTGGGCTGAACCATTAACTCTTACTTCTTCTGATTTCAAACTGTTAAAAAAATTTCATGTGTGAATTATAATTAACTTTTGCAGTTTACATAAAAAACACCAGAAAGAATTTTTACTTGGAGAGAGTGAACAGGCTGTGGAATGAATAGAATGTTTTAGTTGTGATGTCAAAATGGAATTAAAATCTCCCCAGTAGGGATTTTAGAATGCATTTTAATAATAGCAATATATGTCTATATATTGGATTGGGAACACAAGCACCGTATTTGAAATATGAGTATGTTGTAAAACCTCCATAACTGGCAACATTCATTCAAAGTTTATTGAGATGACAGGAGGACTATTGCTTCCAAGTATGTATAGAAAAACTGCCCTTATATGATGTGGCAAAAATTATACTTGATAAGGAAGGTACTGTAGTCTGGAATGAAGTTATAGAAACATTAGAAAATCCCTTTTGGGATTGGTTTGCTACCAGAATCATGTTGTTTTTGTTTACAATTTACATGGCTCTGGGAGTTAACAATGAAAAAAAAAACAGTTTCTGTACATATTAGGTTCTCTTTTATTTAGCAGTCATGTAGATATACATTTTCTTGATTTGTAGAAAGCAGATACTCCCTTCTTCCCCAGCCACACATGAGGTTATTGCCAGCCTCTTGCCTCTGCCCCCAACATCCAGCACACCATCTCAGAACTGTTATTTGAGGCTCACTGTGCAACAAGTGGATATGTGAGCAAAGGAGAGATATTTCCTTCAGAGACAGACACACCCTCTGACCCAGACGAAGGAAGAATTTGCTGTGCAAAGAAAGGGCTTACTGCAAGGGATTTTCCATGTGCATTTTATTATGCTGGAGCTGACCGTGGTGACAAGTTACACATTAGCTATCTGTCTTTTCTGAAATTTCACATTCTCTCTCTCTCTCTTTTTTTTTCTTGGTAGGGAAAATGATGTAATACTCTATTGCTCATGTAAACAATATCATTTAATTAGAAGGTGTTAGTTTTCCTTTACAAACTGTACTAGCTGAATTCTCCTCGCTTGGATGCCATCATGAACTGGTTACATAGTGATTATGTAACTGTGCTCTTGTGCTCTTAGGGACAGTGAGATGTGTATTCCTACACTGTTATAGCCGAGTTTTAACTAGGGAAATAAGCTTAGCATACTGCTATTAATTTGGTTTAGAAAATGTCTGCAGACTTCTCAGACAAGTAAGACATAGCAGAACACATGGTCTTTGTTACTCCATAACTCTTCCTCTGTGAAGAAAACATGGTCTATTTCCCATTTGAGAAGGGGTTTACAACAAACTAGTAAATATGGAATGAAGGCTACACATGTACTACATAATTTTATTGAATAGTTATCCTTGTGCACTTACATAGATAGCCCTCTTTCACCCCAACAAAGTCCAATATATCCATATAGACATATTCCCAGCTGGTATTAGCATAATTATTACCACATTATAAATTAGCCTGTGGAAGAATAGCCTGAGAGATTTAGATGGATTGTTTCATAAATGAAGGCAGATAAGGAGGGAGAACCAGATATTTTGGAACAATTTTTACCCCTCTTTAGAAGTAATAGGGTAGGAGTCTATACAATCAGTAAGGTTTATCATGGAGCTTCTCTGCTGGAAGAAGCCCTAATTTAATGGTGAAAATGTTGAGCTTCTCTTTCCTCCATTTGAGCAAGGAGCACAAGTGGAATACTTTTCCTCTGGTTTAATTTAGTTACTGTTGGTCAAGATCTCTGACTCTTTCTTTCTTTCTCTGTTTTACTTTTTCCTGGAGTTGATAAGATGAGAAATCTGGATTTACTAATTCCGAGTTTATGGCAAAGACAAGAAATAAAATATAATGTAAAATATGGCCTTACCTGGACGCTTCAGGATGTTACATGCTGTTAAATTCAGGTTTAGTTGTAAAAAGAACCCAAGATAAAGGAACAGAATTTTATGAAAGTAAGAGCTAGTCCATGTGTACAGGTTCTGAAAGATCAGTCAACAGACTAAAAATAGATTTAGTGTGCTGTCCTTTTTCCTTCCTTCCTTCCTTCCTTCCTTCCTTCCTTCCTTCCTTCCTTCCTTCCTTCCTTCCTTCCTTCCTTCCTTCCTTCCTTTCCTAGTGGTTTCTATATGCATACAGAGAATAAATAGCATTCTAGCCACAGAAGACTCATGGATGTGTTTTTTTAAACTTCTGACTTGGGACATATCCAGAGGATGGTATGATTAGGCTAATGCTGACATTGGTGAATGTAAGTGAGCCAATATACTCTTTGTGGGTTTATTACATCTTCTGTGTCCCAGTGATTTGTTTGTAAGATTGCCTTAAAGTGATCAGATGGGCTTAGCCATGTGTGTCTATAAAACCACAATCATATATAATGTGGATCACATGAATTTGAACATCCAAAAAGTCAATCTTCAAGTACAGTACTCAAGTGTATCAACTTCCATATGAGTTTTCTATTTTGAATAAGGTTAGTAAAGCTCCTTTCTCCTAGGCTAGCTTACACTCTGATATAGGTTACCATTACACGCAGTAGACTTATGGGAAGGGAATGCAAACATATCAATCTGGCATTGCTGTCTGGTCTACTGGAATCTCACTTAATCCCTGTGTAGTATTCTCAAATTACATTAAGTGCTGAAGTTACTTAATATTTCACTATAAATAAATTATCTGATATAAAATGTGTTATTCTCATAAACTGGCTTTTTCCATGATTAAGAAAGAGAATTAGATTACAACAAGCCTATTTCAAAGTAATGTGCCTATTTTTCCATTATTGTTTGCAGAGTTAATAATTGATAGTATAAAAACTTTGCCAAAAGGCAGGACCTTACAATTAAACCCTGATGTCCAAAAGAGCTTGCTTAATGTTTTATTTTTTGAGTACTGATGTAATATTCAGTATAATAAGGAACAAAAGTTAAGCCAGTGTATTCACAGTTCAAATAAAATCAGCTAAAGTATTGTTTCCCATTGATAATATGATCTTAGATTTATAAAATAGAAAAGGACCCTGGAGGATTTCTGGTCTAAACAACTCATTTCATAGATGAAAAATCAGAGTCTTAGGTGAAGTGACTTTCTTATTCCAGAACATAATAGCTCAGCTGAAGTTAGAACTCAGTTCTATTGATTCTCTGAGCACCATAAGCTGCCCATTCCCAAGAGCTCATCCCCTCGTCTTTTTTTTTTTTTTTTTGCCTAATTTCTGTAGTACCTTTCCAGCTGAATACTTAGTCTTGGGCCTTCCCCCAACTCCAGTCCACCCTGCATACCACTGTAAGATTAACCTTCTTTAAACATGTCTTATCAAGAATGTCTTCAGAGAAACAGAACCAGTTGGACACACACACACACACACACACACACACACACACACACACCTGGGAGAGCCACTGGTATGTCTAGTCTGAAGGCCTGAGAACAAGAACAGCCAATGTTGTAAATTCCAGTCTGAGGGCAGGAGAAGACCAATGTTCCAGCTCAAATAGTTAGGTGAACTCCCCACTTACTTTGCCTTTGTTCTATTTGGGTCTTCAGTTAATTGATGACAGGCACCAACATTAAGGAGGGCAGTCTGCTTTATTCAGTCTGTGTATTCAAATGTTAATATTATCCAAAAACATTCTCACAGACACACTCAGATTAATGTTTGAACAAATATCTGGTACCTCATGACCCAGTAAAGCTGACACAAAATTAACTATTATAACTTTTTTAAGAAGTTATAATGTCTTACTGTTTTTTTCTTTTTAGTACAGAATTTTATTTCAAAACTTTTTCATGAGTCATCTTATATCTTCCCTTGGTTGCAGAGAGAACAGGAGAGAACACTGATTCTGAGTGGCAGATTGTTCCAGGTACTAAGAAAATCTCTTAGTGTTTACTTTTCTTTTTATAAAAGAAATGCATGTTTGTCATAAAATGCAGATAATAGGAATACACAAAAGGAAATAAAAGTTTTCCTTAACTCAAAGATCATAGGTAACCTCTCTTTATAGCTTTTTAGACTTTTATGTATATAATTAGTTTTATAAAATATATATAATAATTGTTCTGATGTTATTATTGTTTATTCACACGCTTATACCTGTAAAAGTTTTTTTAATCGTTTCATATTGTTTTCTTTGTGGGTATCTTACAATGTTTAACTAATTCACTATTGGATCCCAAGTTTATTTTGTTTTATACTGAGATACAGCTTTGTACATGTAGCTTTGGGCACATGTCTAATTTTTCTTTTAGAAAAAACTCTTACAGGGCTCTTAGGGTATAATCCCAGCAGTGGAATTGATGGGCCAAAAGGCAGTTTTGTTTTTAGTTTTCTGAGGAAATTCCATACTGTTTTCCAAAGTGGCTGCACCAGTCTGCATTCCTACCAGCAGTGCACTAGGGTTCCCTTTTCTCTTCATCCTCTCCGACACTTGTTTGTTGATTTGTTTATGTTGGCCATTCTGACCAGTGTGAGGTGAGGGAGGTGGGTTTGGGGGGGTGTGGGAAGGGTGTGGATAAAATACAGACAATTATAATTGAACAACAATAAAATAACAAATGAAAAAAAAAAGTAAAAACTCTTACAGATAGAAATCTCACTTTCCTTATCACATCAACTCTTAACTATTTTCACCTTCTAATCCTATTTTCTACATCTTTCAGAAAGAAATTTTATGATTTAGTGTTCTCATTTTCATACTGTCTTATATTCTTTACTTTTCTGTGTGTAATTTTCACCCTCCAAATCAAGTTCTTGTAGGGAAGAATCCTATTTTATGCTTTTATGTATAGATATAAAAAATTATTTCATAGTAATTGATCTGAATGTTTAGTAAAACTTACTATAAATTGTTAGACTATTTCATCTCAAATGTTTAAAATCTAAAAAATTACCTAGTATAGTTGCTTTCAGCTTTGAACATTTTATAGCTCACAAGACAATTTAAATATAAATAAGTTTCTTAATTGTTCCATCGTTTGACATGTATCATTGAACACTATCTGTGAGTAGATTATTGCAATGGTAATGTTTGAGAGGGCAGTGAAATACAAGAGACACTATTTCTACATGTAAACATGCAAGTTCTCTTCAGAGACTGTCCAGCCATGTATTATGAAAATTAGAGACATTTATTATAGGAGATACCAAATATAAGAAACATTGTATGTAGAAAAATGATACCTCAGTCTCCTTCAAAGTAGGCACCTTGGGACCTCACACAGTTCTCCCAACTGAAACATGATGTTCCTTCTATGCTGACAGCAGAAGGCGCTGAACAAATTTTGCCATGACATGTTTCATGCCAAGATCCCACATCAGAATCTCGGACCCAGTAGTTTTTGGAAACTCCAGATCTGCTTCTAGTTCTTGCACTGTCAGTCACCGATATTTGTTGATTACAGCCCATACACATTCAACATTATTAGGTGTTCTGATTGTTGTATGCATTCCAGAATGTGGATCACTTTCAACAGGTTCTTGACCATCTTTGAAATGTTTGTGCCACACTTTTATTTGTGCTGCACTCATTGCATCATCCCTGAAAGCCTTCTGAATCATTTGAATAGTTTCCGCAGAGGAATGTTCAAGCTTAACACAAAATCTGATGCAGATTCATTGCTCTGCTCACTCAGTCATTTTGAATGTGATGGCCAAACAGCACACATGCTCACTCAATGGCATCCACCACCCACACTGACTAGTACAGTGAAGTTGTTCATTGCTCACACGTGCACATTCCAGTCTGCTTTCTTTGCTACAAGGTCACATCTCCTTATATTAACAATGGCTGGACTTTTTCTGGACAGACTTCTTCCTATAGCTAACAATCTAGGTAATACATGATCTATACCAAATGATTTTGGACACTCATGTGCTGGCATTCGTATGATGTTCTATGAAGAAATTTTTCCATTTAATTAATGACATGGATTCTACCCTTTGTGATTATGACATTCACTGTTTAGACCAGTGGTTTTTGTAGGGGAGCTTTTCCCACAGAGCCCCCCATCAGCTGCAGATGAGAATAAGTCTACCAAGACATGATCTGCTTGGTGAGGAAAGGTAGCAGAACTCTCAAGAGAGAAGGGCTAGGAGCCTGTTCCTCAATGGGCTTTTATTGGGTTCAATTTACACAGGAATACAGGTACAGCTCATCAATCATAGGCAGTAAGGATCAAACAATGCATAACATACAAAGAACTCTGAGGGCTTATTCTGAGTCAGGGTCAGATAGCTAAAGGGCCATGAAACTTTGGGGAAACAAACTCATTCTTTGCTTGGACCTGTGTCATTTAAATTGAGGGTATTAGTAAAGTAGGTTTCACAGGATTGTATGCATTCTTTCTAAGGTCTGATTGCCCCAGGGAACCTGCCCTTTTCAGCACAGGGCCACACCCACTTCCAGCTTTGTTTCAGGCTTAAGTCAGGCAGGGGAAACAAGTCAGCCAAGAGATTAGGGGACTTCTCACAGACAGAATGAGGACTCAGGCTATGTCAGAACTGAGGAGTGAGGGTCCATCACTCCCCTTTTCTATAGCCTCCAAGTCCTTCCCTGAGGGCCCCTTCATTTCTATGCCTGTCTTAAGTTGTCCCTCCCCATCATTGGCTAACCTGTTATCCACTAAATTTAAATTGAGTATGAAAAAAAGAAACAAGCATTAAAGTGTTACAAGCATCTGACTGAAACTTGTTTAAGAAGAAAACACGAAGATGACAAGACAGCATACCTCTGCCTAAAGAGTTGATTATACAGTTAGAAATTTTTACATACAAACTATATTGTATGTCCATTTTCATTGGTGATGCAATTCAATATTAATGTGATTTTGGTATAGAGGCAAGAACCATTATTGTGACTAAGAGGGCAAATAAAAGATTCATTCACAAAAAGACATTTAAGTAGGAACTTGAAGATAAGTGAAATTTTGGTATGTGAATTGTAGATAGTAAATTATAGGCATGAAGAAGCAGTATAAACATCTGAACATACATATTTGTTCCTGGAATGTTGAACAGTCTAGTGTAGTAGAAGAAGTGATAAGAATGGAGGAAAGTGGTAGAAGATAAAACTGGAAATGTAGGTTGGGGTCTGATTCTGAGAAATATCCAATGCATAGTTAGCAGTTCAGTCTTCATTTTAGAGGTACTGGAAGTCAACTAGAAAATGCTTTTAAGTAGAGGATGGAACAATTGGCTTTATCTTTTAGGATAATTATTTTAACTTTGCCACAGAAAATAAATTCTGAGGGCTAGATACTGTGAGCAAGAGAATAGTTGGGAGTCCTTGTTCAGGATGACTTTCCACAATCCTAAATTCTTATTTATAATAATGACTCTTCCATTTGACAAGGAGACACGTTAATTGAATTTAAACCCTCTTAGGTTTCATTTGACTTTGGGTCTTCCAGTACTTCTATGGGACATTAATATCTTATATCTTCTCTTCTGAGATTGGTTGTATCTCTTTCAATAAGGAGGGTGTATTTGTATTGTCATAGGTGTTTCCACTGGTATGAAGTATTCTTGATATTTGACAGTTCATATTTCATCTTTTAAATATTAAGGCTTTTATAAGGTTGCATTTGCTTCCTGGGACAGACTCTGCTCCATTCCACATCTTCACTTTTCAGACAAAAAGTCAGTAACAGAGGCAGATCCAATCTAAAACTTTATTCCTGCTTGGGTGAAGGATAGCTATTACTGCTCTCATTCAGGCATTCATTATAACAATTTTCTTACAGGGGTCCTATCCTGAGACTTATAACCAACAAAGGTTTATTTGAGAACCATGTAATTATATACTATGAAGAAAATGTCAACTAAATTTATTAAATAATTATTTTAATATTAAAAGCAAGTACAAATATAGGAATATATTTCCCTTGGACCCCAACTTCAAATCCCTTAGAAACTTTTCCCTAGCCAGAATAGTCATTTTTCTTTTCTTTTTCCCTGTTACACTCATGACCTCTTTTACTGTCTTATCAGGTACTCTAGATGCTTTGCAAGTTTTACATACATTTTATTTACTTTTTTCTTCAGGACCTATTTGTTATATTATTAGAGTTTTCCTAATCTAACTAGAAATTTTTTTTAAATTGTTGTTCAGTTACAGTTGTCCCAATTTTTTCTCCACTGTTCTCCCCTGCCTCAATCACCCCTCACCCCTGGCTCTCTCAGTCATTCCCCATCCTGTTGTCCATTACCATGGCTCCTTTATACATGCTCCTTAACTAGACCCTTCTCAGTCTTTTGCCTGTTGCTCCATCCCCACTTCCCTCTAGTAACTGTCAATTTGTTCCTTCTTTCCATGTCTCTGGTTCTATTTTTCTCATTTGTTCGTTTTGTTCATTAGGTTCCAATTATAGGTGAGATCATATGGTATTTGTCTTTTGCTGCCTGGCTTATTTCACTTAGCATAATGCTCTCCAGATCCATCCATGATGTTGTGAAGGGTAGGAGCTCCTTCTTTCTTCCTGCTGCATAGTATTCCATTGTGTAAATGTACCACAATTTTTTGATCCACTCATTTACTGATGGGCAATTAGTCTTATTGCAGCACTTTCCCTTCTTGTTTTTTATCTTTTACTCAATTTTTATGTTTCTTTTTTCATGTATCTTTTGTGTTTTTTTCCCTCCTGACAGCCTGCTCCATGCCTTTTATCAGACTGCAATGCCCTGTGTCTTTGCAATGATTCCTTGCTCAGAGCCCCTCACTAAGCCATTCATAGGGCTCTGCTTTCAAGTGGGCATGCTCTTTAGCTAACAGATACTTCTAGGTCCCACTTTTGATTGTCCTCTTATGCCACTTCTGTTTTTATGGAGTACAACATTCTTGCTCTCCCATTCCCCTCTCTGCACAGCCCTTCTACCTCCAGCCCCCTGCCCACTTTGGTTAAATCCTTATTGAGTGTTTTGGACTTTGCATTGAAAAACTGCAAATTGATATAAAAGACAACTCAGTGTCTGCTAAATATAAAGTTCTATTTATTTTCCCTTGGGATATCCTATCTCTTTAGAGGGAAAATATTGACTCTCAGGCTGAATGCTACTGGGTGTATTATCACCTCTATAGACATTTTAAATCTATACTTGCATTACTTGTGTATAACTTTAAAATGTACTTAAGCTATCTCTCACAAAGTTTAAAAACAAAGAAGTGGTTTAGTTAAATTCCTAGGGAGTATACAATCTAAGACAGAAAGAGAAGTAAATATATATTGTGCTAGATTATAATAAATATTGGTACCTCAAAATGAAGTGTACTCATGCATTCAGTCACACACAGCAATGGAGCACCATATGTAGTAATTTCTGTGATTGTGATATATTAGAAGACATACTTGCTGTTCACAAGAAAGAGCAGTTTATTTGGAGAGACAAACATAAATTCATATGATTACAAGACATTGAAATTAAGAACACACTGACAGTAACCAAAGGGGAGGTAGAATGGGATAATGGGGGACGAAGGGTTTTCAGGAACATGTATAAAGGATACGTGGATAAAAACAAAGGTGGGTAAGATCAAGGATGGGAAGTGGGGATGTCTGAGATGGAAGGAATGGTGGAATGAAAATGGAGACAACTCTAGTTGAACAACAAAAAATATTTTTAAAAAAAGGAAATGAAAATTAAGGTTGCAATGAAATAACACTATGTCTACATTAGAATGTCTAAAAATAAAAAAAAACAAAACCTTGAGCATTAAAAAAAATGAATGTGATAGGATGAGTGCCATAATACAGATATATAACAATCATCTTTTTAAAAAAATGTTGAAGTTATTGGGGTGACAATGGTTAATAAAATTATGTAGGTTTCAATTGTATGACTCTATAATACATAGTCTTTATATTGTGTTGTGTGTTCACCACCCAAATCAAGTTTCCTTCCATCACATTTATGTACACTTTATGCTCTTCTACCACCCCACCCACTTCATCTCTGGTAATCACCATACTGTTGTCTGTATGAGACTTTTTTTCTGTGCATAATCCCTATAACTTTTTCACCCAGCCCCTTAACACCTTTCCTCTTTGAGAGTTATGAGTGTATTCTCTGTATCTATGACTTTGTTTCTGTTTTGTTTGGTACTGTATTTTATTCAATACATTCCACATGCAAGTGAAATCATATGCTACTTGTCTTTCTCTGACTGCCTTATTTCACTTAGGAAATACTCTCCAGGTCCATTTGTGTTGTCACGAAAGGTAAGATTTTTTTCTTTTTTATGGCTGAGTGGTATTCTATCGTGTAAATGTACTATAGCTTTTTTATCCACTTGTCTAGTGATGGACATTTGGGCTACTTGTAAATGTTGGCTATTTTAGATAAAGCTACAAAGAACATCGAGTGCATGTATTCTTTTGAATTAGGTTACAGGTTTCTTTGAATAAATTCCCAGAAATGGGATTGCTGGATCATAAGGGAATTTCACTTTTAATTTTTTTTAGGTAATTCCATATGGTTTTTCACAGTGGCTACACCAATCTCCATCCTACCAACAGTAGGGTCCCCTTTTATTCATGTCCTCGCCAACACTTGTTTATTTATTGATGATAGCCACTCTGACAGTTGTGAGGTGAAACCTTATTGTGGTTTTAATTTGCATTTCTCTGATGATTAGTGAAATTAAGCATTTTTTCATATGTCTATTGGCCATCTATACATTGTCTTCGGGGAAATGTCTATTCAGGTACTTTGCCTATTTTTTAATTGGATTGTTTGGTTTTATTTGGTGTTGAGTTTTATTATTTATTTATAAATTTTGAATATTAACCCCTTATCACATGTATTGGCCAATATGTTCTCCCATTCAGTGGGTTGTCTCTTCATTTTGCTGATGGTCTCCTTTGCTATGCAAAATCTTTTTAGTTGGATATAGTTCTATTTGTTTCTTTTCTTCTTTTGTTTTCTTGCCTGAGGGAATAGATCAGAGAAAATATTGCCACAATAAATGCCTGAGATTTTACTGCCTGTTTTCTTCTAGAACGATTTTTATGGCTTTACTTTTAACATTTCAGTATTTAATCCATTTTGAGTATGTTCTTATGGGTGGTGTAAGAATATGGTCTATTTCATTATTATTTTGTTTTTTCCTTATATCTGTCCACTTTTCCGAACACCATTCATTGAATAGACTATCTTTACACTATTGTTATGTTCTTATCTCCTTTGTCAAATATTAATTAACCATAAAGGTGTGGGTTTATCTCTGAGCTCCATATTCTGTTTCATTTGTCCATATGTCTGTATTTATGCCCGTACCATGCTGATTTGATTACTACAATCTTGTAGTAAGTATATTTTGATATCATGATTCTTCAAACTTTCTTCTTCTTTCTGAAGATTGCATTGGCCACTTGGGGTGTTTTGTGGTTCCATATACATTTTTTGGAATATTTGTTCTAGTTCTGTAAAATATGCCATTGGCATCTTGATAGGAATTGCGTTGAATCTCTAGATTGCTTTGGGTCATATAGACAATTTAATGATGCTAGTTCTTCCTATCCATTAGCACAGTATATGTTTCCACTTGTATCTTCTTTATCTTCTTCCTTCAGTGGCTCATAATTTTCCCAAGTACAGGACTTTTATATCCTTTATCGAATTTATTTCAAGGTATTTTTTATTCAATTGTAAATAGGATTTTTTGTTTTATTTAGTTTCTGTTTTTGATAGTTCATTATTTTTGTACAGAAATGCAAGTGATTTCTGGATATTTATTTTGTATCCTGCCACTTTACTGAATTCATTTATTAGTTCTAGTATTTTTTTGGTAGAATCCTTAGGGTTCTCTATATACAGTATCATATCATCTACAAATAATGACAGTTTTACTTCTTCCTTTCCAATCACATGCTTTTTATTTTTTCTTCCTCTTTGCTGTGACTGGGACTTCCAGTATTATATTGAACAAGATGGGTGAAAGAAGACATCACTGTCTTGTTCCTGATCTTAAGGGAAGCACTTTTAGTTTTTGCTCATTAAGTATGATATTGACTGTAGGTTTGTCATATGTGGCCTTTATTATGTTAAGTGTGTTCTCTCTATTGTCACGTTGCTGAGCATTTTTATATTAAATGTGTACTGGATTTTATCAAATGCTTTTAATGCTTTTCTATCTATATAATTATGTAGTTTTTATTCTTCATTTTGTTTATGTGGTGTGTCACATTTATTGATTTGCAAATATTGTACCAACATTGCATTCCCAGGATAAGCTCCTCTTGAACATGGTATATGATCTTTTTAATGTATTACTCGATCCAGTTTGCTAAAATTTTGTTGAGGATTTTAGTATCATCTTTTATCAGGGACCTTGGTCTAAAACTTTCTTTCCTTGTTGTGTATTTATATGTTTTTACAATTAGGATAATGACTTAGCCTTGTAAAATTATCTTGGGAGTCTTTCCTCCTCTTAATTTTTTGGAAAACTTTGAGAAGGATAAGTGTTATTTTTTTTCTTTGAATGTTTGGTAATCCTTTTATGAAATCATCAGGTCTGGGGTTTTTCTTTTTGTGTTTTTTTTTTTCTTGCTTACTGCATCAACTTCATTAATTGTTAGGTGTCTATTCAGATTTTCTGATTCTTATTGATTCAGTTTTTGAAGATTGAAATGTGTCCATTTCATTGAGATTGTCCAATTTGTTGTTATATAGTTGTCTATAGTACATTCTTATAGTCCTTTGAGTTTCTTTGGTGTCAGTTATTAGTTTTTTCTTTCATTTTTAATTTTATTTATTTAGGTCCTCTTTTTTTCTTTTTCTTGATAAATGTGGTTAAAGGTTGGTCAATTGTGTTTATATTTTCAAAGGACCAGGTCTTGATTTCATCGATATTTTATAATGAAATTTTAGACTCTATTTATTTATTTCTTCTCTAATATTTGTCATTTTTTCTTTTTCTAAATTTGGGATTTTTTAAATGTTCTTTTTTCAGTTTCTTAATGTATACACTGAGATTGTTTATGAGATATATATTTTTTCTGTTACTTGAGGTAGGCCTGCAATGCTATGAATTTTCCTCTTAGAATGCTTTCACTGTGTCCCATAGATTTTGGGTTGTTTTCCCATTTTCATTTGTTTCAAGCTATCTTTAGATGCTTTCCTTGATCTCATTGTTAATCCATTCATTGTTTAGTTATATGCTATTTAGCCTCCATGTTTTCATGTATTTTTCAAGTTTTACCTTGTGATCATTTTCTAGTTTCATACCATTATGGTTAGAGAAGATAACTGATATGATTTCAATTGTCTTAAATTTATTGATACTTGTTTCATATCTTAAAATGTGGTCTATTCTAGAAAATGTTCCATGTGAACTTGAAAAGAATGTTTATTTTGCTGCTTTTGGATGCAATGCTATTAAGATATCAAGGAAATCCATATAACCTACTGTGTAAGTTAAGGCCACTCTTTCCTGGTTGATTTTCTGTCTGGAAGATCTATCCTTTGATGTCATTTTGGGGGGGGGGTGGTTAAAAATCACCTACTATGACTATCTTACTGTCAATCTTTCCCATTTTGTCCATCAAGATTTACTTTACATATTTAGGTGTGTCTATTCAGGATCAATAAATGTTTGCAAGGTTTATATCCTCTTTTTGGATTATTCTCTTTATGACGACATGGTGTGGGGTTTTTTTGTTACTTACTCTTAAATAGCCTTTCTTTTAAAGTCTATTTTGTTTGATATAATTATTCCTTCCCCAGCTTTTGTTTTCTTTTCCATTTGCATTAATTGTCTTTTTCTATCCCTTTTCTTTTAGCCTGTGTGTGTCTTTACTTTTGAGGTGGGTCTCTTTTAGACAGCATATAAATGGGCCTTGCTTTCTTATCTATTCGGCTATCCTATGTCTTTAGATTAGAGCATGTAAGCCATTTACATTTAAAGTGATTATTTACAGATAACTATTTATCACAATTTTATTTTTTAACTACATTCCTCTGATTTTCTTTTTATATTCTTATCCTTCTTAAAGAAGGCTCTTTAACATTTCTTGCACTACTAGTTAGTGGTACCAATTGCCTTTAGCCTTTTCCTCTCTGGGAAGCTCTTTATTTTTCTTTCAGTTTTCAATGATAGCCTTGCTGGTTAAAGTAGTTAGGTTGTAGGTCCTTAGCTTTCATCATTTGAATATTTCATGTCATTCTTTATGGTCTTAAATATTTCTGTTGACAAATTACATGACATTCTTAAAGAAGCTCACTTGTGGGTAACTGTTTTTCTCTTGATGCTTATAAGATACTCTCTTTGTTATTATTCTTTGCTATTGTATTTATGACATGTCTTGTTGTGGACCTCTTTGCTATTATCTTGTTTGAGACTCTCTGAGCTTTCTGACTTTTTGTGTCTTTTTCTTTTCACCAAATTGGGGAATTTTCCAGTCATTATTTTTCAGATAGGTTCTTGTTGTTGTTGTTCAAGTAGAATAGTCTCCATTTCCTGCCACCACTTTCACACCCACCACCCACCCCCACCTTCCACCCTCACTCCTAAGCCCTTTTGGTGTTGTCCATGGGTCCTTTATACATGTCCCTTGATGACTCATTGCTTCTTTCCTAATTGTCCCCCTCCCACCTCCTCTGGTTACTGTCAGTTTGTTCTTTATTTCCATGTCTCTGGTTATATTTTGCTGGCTTGGTTTGCTTTGTTATTAGGTGCTATTTATACATAGATCATATGGCATTTGTCTTTTACTCCCTGGCTTCTTTTATTTAATGTAATGCTCTCCAGTTTCATCCATGCTGTTGTGGTCCTTATTTCTTCTGCCCATTGTGTAAATGTACCATAGCTTTTTGAGCCACTCCTTTACTGATGGGCACTTAGGTTGTTTCCAGCACTTGGCTATTGTAAATTGTGCTGCTATGAACATTGGGGTGCTAGGTTCTTTGTGGATTGGTGTTTCGGGGTTCTTGGGATAAAATCCCAGTAGCGGAATTGCTAGGTCAAAAGGCAGTTTCATTTTTAGTTTTCTGAGAATTCCATATTGTTTCCACAGTGGGTGCACCAGTCCGCATTCCCTCCAACAGTGTACAAGGGTTCCTTTTTCTCCACATCCTCTCCAACACTTCTTTGTTGATTTGGTTATGATGGTCATTCTCACAGTTGTGAAGTGGTATCTCATTGTGGTTTTAATTTCCATCTCTCTAATGGCTAGTGATGCTGAGTTTCTTTTCATATATCTCTGGGCCCTCTCTATGTCCTCCTTGGAGTAGTGTCTGTTCAAGTCTTTTGCCCATTTTTTAATTAGGTTTTTCGTCTTCCTAGAATGGAGTTGTGGGAGTTCTTTATATATTTTGGAGATCAAACCCTTTTCCGAGGTATCATTGGCTAATGTTTTCCCATATGTTTGGTTCTCTTTTCATTTTAATACTGTTTTCTTTAGCCGTGCAGAAGCTTTTCAATTTGACGAGGTCCCATTTGTTTATTATTTCCTGTATGTCCCTTGTTTGAGGGGACATATCAGTGAAGATGTTTCAGCATGGAATGTCTCAGATTTTCCTGCCAATGTTTTCCTCTAGGACTTTTATGGTATCACAACTTATAGTTAAGTCTTTTATCCACCTTGACTTTATTTTTATGTATGGTATAAGTTGGTGATCAAGTTTCATTTTTTGGCATGTAGCTGTCCAGATCTCCCAACACCATTTGTTAAAGGGCTATTTTTACTCCATTTTATGCTTCTGCCCCCTTGGTCAAATATTAATTGACCATAGAAACTTGGGTTTATTGCTGGGCTCTCTGTGCTGTTCCATTGGTCTCTGTGTCTTCTTATGCCAGTACCAGGCTGTTTTGACTACAGTGGCCTTGTAATACAGTTTAATACCAGGTATTGTGATCCCTCCTACTTTGTTCTTTTTTCCTCAAAATTGCTGTAGAGATTTGGGGTAATTTATGGTTCCATATAAATTTCTGAAATGTTTGTTCTATATCTGTGAAATATGTCATTGGTACTTTAATAGGGATTGCATTGAATCAATAAATTACTTTGGGTAGTATGGCCATTTTGATGATGTTAATTCTTCCAATCCATGAGCATGGTACATGCCTCCATTTGTTAGTGTCTTCCTTATTTTCTTCATTTAGTGTTGTGTAGTTTTCTGAGTACAGGTGTTTTATGTCCTTGGTTAGTTTTACTCCTAGGTATTGTTTTTTTTTACCATGTTGCTATAGCAAATGGAACTTTTCCCTGATTTCTGTTTCTGATATTTCATTGTTGGTGTACAAAAATGCCTTTGATCTCTGAATAGTATCTTTGTATCCTGCTGTTTTGTCCAATTCACTTATTAGATCAAGTAGTTTTTTGGTGGCGTCTCTAGGATTTTCTATGTACACTATCATGTCTTTTGCAAACAATGATAATTTTGCTTCCTCCTTTCCAATTTGGATGCTTTTTATTTCTTTTTCTTTTCTGATTGCTGTGGCTAGGATTTCCAGTAGTATGTTGAATAGGAGTGGTGAAAGTGGGCATCCTTGCATTGTTCCTGATCTTTATAGGAAAGCTCTAACTTTTTGCCTGTTATTATGATGTTTGCTGTAGATCTCTCATATATGATCTTCATTATGTTGAGGAAATCTTCCTCTATTCCCACTTTATTAAGTGTTATCATAAATGGGTGCTGTACCTTATCAAATGCTTTTTGCACATGTATTGATATGATCATGTGATTTTTGTGTTTCATTTTGTTTATGTGATGTATTACGTTTTTTGATTTGTGAATATTTTACCATTCTTGCATCCATAGGATGAATCCCACTTGTTCATGGTGTATGATCTTTTTAACGTATTGCTGGATGTGGTTTGCCAGTATCATGTCTATGTTTATCAGTGATATTGGCCTGAAGTTTTGTATCTTTGTCATGTCTTTATCTGGTTTTGCAATTAGAATGATGCTGGCTTCCTAAAAATTGTTTAGGAGTCTTCCACATTCTTGGATTTTTTTAATAGTCTGAAATGGATAGGGGTTAGCTGTTTCTTAAATGTTTTGTAAAGTTCTGTGAAATTGTAAAGTCCATGGATTTTGCCTTCTGGGAGTTTTTGTTTTTAATTACTTTTTCAATTTCATTAGCTGTTATCAATCTATTCAGGCTTCCTACTTCTTCTTGACTCACTTTAGGAAGATTATAGTTTTCTAGAAAAATATATATTATCTAATTGTCCATTTCACTCAGATTTTCAAATGTCTTGGCATATAATTAATTATAGTAATTTTTTACATTCTTTTTTATTTCTTTTGTGTATTGTAATTTCTTCTCTTTCATTTCTGATTTTATTTATTTAGGTCCTCTCCCTCTCTTTCTTGATGAGTCTGCTTCAAGGCTTGTCAGTTTTGTTCACGTTTTCAAAGAACCAGCTCCTTATTTATTGATCCTTTGAATTGTTCTTTTAGACTCTATGTTATTTAATTCTACTCTGATCTTGGTTATGTCTTTCCTTCTACTCACTCTGGGCTTTGTCTGTTGTTGTTTTTCCAGTTCTTGTAGATATAGGTTTAGGTCATTTATTTAAAACATTTCTATCTTATTTAGGTAGTCCTGTGTTGCTGCGAACTTCTCTCTCAGGACTACCTTCACTGTGTCTCGTAAGTATTGGAGTGTGTGTGTTCATTTGCATTTGTTTCCAGAAAATTTTATTTTTCTTGATTTCATTGTTAACCTATTCATTATTTCATAGCATGCTATTCAATCTCCATTTTGTGTTCTTGATTGTTTTTCTTGAGGTTGGATTCTATTTTCAAGACCTTGTGGTGGGAGAAAATGCTTGATATGATTTCAATCTTCTTTAATTTGTTGAGGCTTGTTTTGTGTCTTATAATGTGACCTAGCTTTGAAAATGTTCTATGTGCATTTGCAAAGAATGTGTATTTTGCTTCTTTGGGATGAAAGGTTCTATCTATATCACTTAAGTCCAGTTGATCTAATGTGGTGTTCAGTTCCACAATATCCTTGTTGACATTTTGTTTGGAGGATCTATCCCTTCTTGATAGTGGAGTGTTAAAATCCTCTACTATAATTGTGTTGTTGTCTATATCTTTCTTTAAATCCCTAAAGATTTCTATTATATATTTGAGTGTTGCTATGTTGGGTGCATATTTGTTTACAATATTTATATCTTCTTCATGAATTCCTTGCTTGAGTATTATGAAATTTCATTCTGTTTTGTGCCTTTGTTTGGAAGTCTATTTTGTCTGATAAAAGTATTTCTACCCCACCTTTTTTTTCCTGTTTATTTGCTTGGAATGTTTTTTTCCAACACTTCACTTTCAGTCTCTGTAGGTCTTTTATTCTGAGGTGCATCTCTTCTGGACAGCATATGTGTGGGTCATGATTTCTTATCCATGTAGCTACCTTACGTCTTTTGATTGGAACATTTAATCTGTTTACATTTCAGGTTATTATCAATAGGTACTTATTCATTGCCATTTTACCCCCTTTGTACCTGTGTTCCTCTCCCTCTCAGTCTTTTTCTTCTTCCTAAAACAGTCCCTTTAGCATATCTTGCATTGCTCGTTTTTGGAGGTTTATTTTTTCAGCCTTCTTTTGTCTGGGAAACTCTTTATTTCACCTTCTATTTTAATTGAGACCCTTGCTGAGTAGTTTGGAATATTTCTTGCCAGTCCTTTCTGGCTTGTAATGTTTCTGTTGAGAAGTCAGCTGGTAGTCATATCGGGTCTACCTAGTACATTACTTCCTGTTTCTCCCTTGGTATCTTTAAGATTCTCTCTTTGTCTTGGAATTTTGCAATTTTAATTATGATGTATGTTGGAGTGGGTCTCTTTGGGTTCCTCTGGACTGGGACCTTCTGTGCTTTCTGGACTTTTGTAACTTCTCTCTTCGAATTAGGGAAGTTTTCCATCAGTACTTTTTCAAACAGGTTTTCTATGTCTTTTTCTTCTTCTGGTATCCCTATTATATGGGTATTTTTATGTTTCATGCTGTCTTGCAGTTCCCTTAATCGCACCTTCATTGTTTTTGAGTCTTTTTTTCCTCTTGCTCTTTCTGAGAATTTTTTTTTTCTACTCTGTCCTCCAGCTCACTGACTCAATCCTCTGCTTCATCTAGTCTGCTTTTGATTCCTTCTACTGTGTTCTTCAATTCAGAAATTGTATTCTTCACTTCCTTTTGGCTCTTGTTAATTGTTTCTGTGTCCTTTTTCGTGCCGATATAGTTTGTAGTAAGTTTCTCTTACTTTCCTTGTAGTTTTGGTAATTTTCAGTGAGCTCATTGAGCTTCCTTATAACCACTGTTTTTGAACTCAATATCTGATAGTTGACTTGCCTCTATTCCATTCAGCACCCTTTTTAGGATTTCTCCTTTTATTTTTAATTTGGGGATTGTTTCTTTGTCTTCCCATTATTTGTGAGACTCTTCTTGTTTGTCTCTGCTTCTTAAAATGATCTGTTTTCATATGATATTTGTCTTTTACTGCCTGGCTTACTTTCCTGAACATAATGCTCTCCAGTTTCATCCATGCTGTCACAAAGGGTTAGAACTCCTTTTTTGTTTCTGTTGCATAGAACTCAATTGTGTAAAAGTACCACAGTTTTTTGATACACTAATTTACCGATGGGCACTTAGGTTGCTTTCAGCACTTGGCTATTGTAAGTTGTGCTGCTATTAACATTGTGGTGCATAGGTTCTTTTGAATTGGTGTTTCAGGATTGTTAAGGTGTAATCCCAGCAATGGTAATTCTGGTTCATAAAGCAGCTCCATTTTTAGTTTTATGAGCAAATTCTATACTGTTTTCCACAGTGGCTGCACCAGTCTGCATTCCCATTATAAGTTGATCCTAATGAACAAAACGAAAAAGCATCCAAATATAACCAGAGACACTGAAATTAAGAACCAATTGACAATAACCAGAGGAGAGGGTGTAGAGGGATAATTGGGGACAATAGAGGAAGCTCCATTAAGGATCATGTATAAAGGACACATGGAGAAAGCCAAAGGGGTTAGGTTCGAGGTTGGGAGGTGGGGATGTGTTGGGTAGGAGGCCATGGTGGGATGAAAATAGTGGTAACTGTACTTCAGCAACAATGAAATAAATATGAGAAGACATTTAAAAAATGATCTGCTTTGTCTCCATGTCTTTGTTGTGTGATCTTCTATGGTAGGAGACCTGTGAGTTTCAGTTGTGCAGTCTCCTTGATCTCCTGAGCTTGATGCTCTATAGATGCCCTTTATTTTGTTTTTGTTCATTCTCTGGATGTAATTGGGTTTTGATTGTTGTTGGGTTGTTCTTTGGTTGTTTTTTCTCTCTAGCTGGTTGACTGAGATTTAGTCTGCTCACCACATCTTGTATGCTGTTGTGCAGGTGCTACCAGAACAAAAACCACAAAGCCCAGGAAACTAACCCACATCTGCAAAAATACCATCCCCCCCCCACTATCCCACTATCAACAGCAAATTTACCATTATTAATAAGTATATAAACCATTATAACTATTATAAAAAAGGAGAGAGTATATGAGATGCCCTACTGAAAGAAAAATAATTTTGAGAGATAGAGGGAGGAGCACTAATAAGAGCCAGGATTAAGAGCAGTGCAAAGAGAGAAAGTAAAATTACATAATGGATTAAATAAAAAAGGGAATGAAGAAGGCTGCATATTCACAAACTTGGTGGATAAGAAATGAATGTTAAAAAGCTATGCAGGAAAGAAGATATCGTAAATCATGGAGAAGACCACAGTGGATTTTGTCTCATTAGCCTCTAGTATTTACCACTGGTTTTTCTTTCTGGACCCACCTCTGGTGATGTCACATGGGGAGTAGTCTGCCTGAGTATGATGGATGCTGCCATGTGGGGGATGACTCAGCACTGGGACCTTAGAGTCTACTCTCTCCGTTCTCTCCCCAAAGCTTTCATCCCCGATCTCTCTTCAGGTGTCTCTACTCCACTCTGCCCCTGCCTTTGCCAGAGCCTAGGGTAAGTGGCTACAAATGGAAATTTGTGCACTGGCCCTTTAAACAATTCTTTGCATCTTTGGCCATCCACCTCTCACAGAGAGCAATCCTGCTGCTTTTTGCCGCTGGTTGTTATTTGTGTACTTTTGGGGCTCTGGTGCTTTAAACTGAGGATCCCAACTTAGGGTTTAGACCCTGCTCTTCTCAGGGGGGTCCAACCAGCCACTTAATTATTCTTCCAGTGCTGCCACCTGTGGGTGCCCAGTCAGCCTTCTAGAGTCTCTACTACATTCTTTACTAGTCAGATTGTGCTGAAGCTGATTCTCTTGTCTGTCCAAGGTTATAAGGCTTCTCTCTCATTATTTTTCAGTTGTTTGTTCAGGGTGATATCTCCACAATTTAGTTGTAATTGCAGATTGGTCCTGGGTGGAGGTTAGTGCTACTCCATTCACTCCTCTGCCATGTAGTGTCAGATAGGTTCTTAATCCCTTGCTTTCTCTATGCTCCTTCTGGTTCTGTTTTGATGCAGATGTTATAATGCTGCATGTTCCTAAAATTCCTTAAACTAGCCTTATTTTTTAAAATTTTCTTTTTGCTGCTGTGATTGGGTGTTTTCTACCCCCCCTTTTTTTTTTTCAAATCACTGATTCAATCCTCTGCTTCATCCAACTTACTTTTTATTCCTTATAGTGTATTCTTCATTTCTGACTGTTCTTTTTTATTGCTTCTATTTTTTTCTTGGTCCTGTTATAGTTGTCACTAAGCTCCTTGAGCATCTTCATAGTGATTTTTGAACAATATATTTGATAAATTGGTTACCTCCTTTCCATTTAGCTCATGTTCTGTAGATTTCTCTTGTTCTTTCATTTGGAGCATGTTTCTGACTTTCAAATTTTTTTGCTGACTTTGTGTATGTGTTTCTGTGTATTAGGTAGTTCTACTGTGATTCCAGTCTTTGGGGTGGCCTTATGTAGTAGTTGTCCTTAGGACCCAGTATGCAGTCTCCTTGATCACCTGAGCTGAGTGCTCCAGAAATGTACCTTTTTTGGATTATGCCCTCTTTCAGTTACATCTTGATTGCTTTGGCCCACTTTTGTGGTTGAGTATCAACCTCCTTCACAGTGTCTGAACTGCTATAGGTGGTGACCACTTGAAGCAGAATTTGCCTCAGCAGAGTCTGTTGCCTATCCAGATTTCCCTTTGGATATGCAGTTTGTGACAAGAATTACATACTACTATGATGCTGTCTGAAGCTTGCCATTGGATGTGTTGGTTCTGTGGCCTCCTGGGGTGGACCAATGTCACATGCTATCTGTAACTGGCCGTGGGCAACTTGTTTGGAGCTACAGAGTTATCTATAGTTTCTGTCTGCCTCTGCTGGGCCTGGGGGTGCATGGGAAGGACCAAGTTGGGCACCAAAGTTGTCTTTTAATAGCATTGTGCCCAGAGCAGCTCAGCAAAAGTCTTAAGGCATCCTGAGGTTTACCTCTGTCTTTTTCTGCCTGTCATCTGTGTATCAGACTCAGTCACTGAAAGAGCCTCTGGAGGTATTTGAATTGCATGAGGTGAGTTCTCAGTGAGTCACCAGGTTGGGGTGAGCAGTGTTTACCAGATTGATATAGGTTGAAACTCAGTTCCAGTGCTGGGTATGAGGCCACTCAGCAAATGTTCCAGGGTATACCAAGTCTGGCTTCCACCTGTTAGGTGCATGTACACCTTTTTGTTGGGGTGAAGTCTCATGGAGTCATTGGAGTGAGGCCAGCAGTGTTTCTCAGGCCTAAATAGACAAAGATTTGTTTGTGTGAATGGAGGGCTTGCACCACTAGAGGGTGAGAGGGGAAAATGTCCCCCATCCTAGAGCCACACAACTCAGTCTGTCCAAGGTTCTTTCAGGAGCCCCATCTCAATAGGATTGGACTTCCTGGAGTCTAGATTATGGGGCTAGTGTATATCTCATGAAGGGGAGGTTCCAGTCTGGCTTTGGGGAAGGTGGAGCATGTGGCCTCCACCCCAGTGCCACGTAACTCAGTCTATTCCAATTATGCCCAGCTTTTCTCAGGGTGGAGGCACACCCTCCAGGAGGGTGTGACCACCTGGAGCCTGCAGAGTGAGGCTAACATATCTCCCACATTGGGGACGCACCAAGTCAGGTTCATGGGAAAGTGAGGGGTATGGCTTCCACTCCACACAACTTAGTAACTGACACCCCCTAAGTCTGCCCATATCTTTACACCCCTGCCTAGGCAGAGGATTCCTCATCAGGGTTTCAGCTCTGCAGGGTGGCGCTACAGGGAGTCCAGAGGGTAGCGCTATTGCATTCCTCCAGACGAATGCTATATAATGGGTAGTTCTCTATCCAAGAAGATGGAATTTGCAATGTGAGATAGTGAATCAGGGTTCGTGGTAGCTGTTTCTTCAGCTCCCTCCCCAGAGTCACAGAACCTAGTCTCTCCTCATAAGACTTTAGTCCACTCAGCCCTCTCTCCGCCATGGCCCATGGCGAGTGGTTGCCAAGATTTTGTGTGTTGGCCCTCTAAGAGTGTCCCTGTGTTTTTAGGAAACTGATGCTTTTCCATTACGGAAAGAAGCCCTTCTGATTTTCACAGCCTGTTATGTGGGTGCCTCTTCCCACTCTGGTGCTCCATGAAGGGGAGGCTGATGTGGGGTTGAGACCACATACATATAAGGGGGATCCCCCTACAGCTCAGATATCCCTTTAGAACCTCAGCCACCACATTTGGGAGAGGGCCCAGAACTTTTTGCAACTCTGCCCTTCTTACCAGTCTCAATGTGGCTTTTTTCTGTAAATCCTTGGTTATAACATTTCTCTTCAGGTAGTCTTCAGTTGGTTATTCAGGTTCATTGTTCTGTAATTTGGTTGTTATTTCAGTTTGGTCCTGGGAGGAGGTGAGAGTAGCTTCCATCTGCATTGCCACCATGTTGGATCTTCTTCATAACAATCATCTTGAGGATGCAGAAGAGACAGTGAATAATTTTGATTCTGCCCTCAGGAAACTGCTCAGTTAGCACAAGAACAACAGAAAGACTGGAATAAATGACCCTTCATAGGCCACCATTACACTTGGTTTGTAAACAGTGAGGAACCACTTTCAGTTTAATTATAGATTTTATCAGAATCATTAAACTTGAGCTTCACCATCTTGGAAAGCTTTATTAAACTTTAAGGGTGCAGATTGTCCAGAGAACAAAAGCTTGTATGAGGTGCTTGAGGATTGTTCTTGAGAGGTTATAGGTTGCTGTTTCCCATGTCACACTGACACTTTCTTTTTAACAGAATAAATGTAAAGTGGTGACATCTGTTTCTTTGTGACTGTATTGTGAATACATTCTGGGGCAGGCAGTGGTTTAGTGCAGCCTGTAACTTGTAAGGAATTTCATATGGAGAGAATTCTACTCCGTGGTCCTGAAATTAGGGAAAAGAGGAAGTCACTTTTATTACTGTGGCAAAAGAGCCCCCTCTTCCCTATATCCCTCTTTGTTTTTCTAATTTGTAATCATTTCCTGACTGACGTTCATGTTGCATGCTTTTTCATAAGTTCCCCATGTTTAAATCAGTTAATGGCTGGGGCTGCACTCAGTGAGCTTGGAGCATACTGCACCTGGGCTCACACTGCTAATGGATCACACAGGCAGGGCCTGGTGCTAGCCTGTAAGACCAGTTGGAACTATTCAACCTTGGGTTCATCCATAGTGATTACCATGTGCTTGGGGTTTGTTTGGCTTGCTCTTGTCATTTTCTTTGTCAGCCATCTTTGTGTTTGATGACAAAGATCAAAGTGCAAGAAGGATACATAAGTGATGACCTAAAACTTTGCCCCAATACAGAGGCTATTATCTGGGCAATGTCTTCCATCACACTTTCCTTATAGGCATGGAAGGGAAAGGGTAAATTATGTTCAAGTGTAGCCTTTTTCACACAACCACTTCCAACCATGCCCCTCACTGTGTTTCCTGAACCCGTCACAGCTGTGTAAATCAATTGGTTCAGGGATTTGAGATTTATTAACCTAATCACAGGATTTGGGGAATACCAAATTCTGTATATATGCTGTGACTATGATTGCATACTTTGTACTGGGCTGAGCTTATATCTATTATTACATATTTAGGTTATAAGATGGTTCTGGCCATTCTCTTTAAGAGTACAGATGAATTATCTCTACTTTGTTGTGACAAACAGAGAATGTACCTCCAGAATGTATTTTGTTTAAAACAATATTGACAAATAATGTTTATAATGGTGACAGTAGTTTATGGAATTAATTGTACAGATAATAATTACCTTGGGGCTTATGTTGCAGATTTAAAAAATACCTTGTAGTATTGCTGAATTTACTTTTGTCATGCTATACTTCCTGTCTTTACAATGAATATCTGTGCTTTAAATAAAGAGAAAGATGAATTGGGAGTGTGGCCACAAGTTAGGGAATAACTAGGAACTGACTAAGAGGAATAATTCTTTTATAAAATAGTGTTTACGTAACCCAAAGGTTTTTATTTATGCAGCAAAATTTATATGATTGTCCTCTGGATTGGTGTTACCTCTAAGACAGTGCATCATATAGAATAGCCCTGAAAGTTGAGGTTGCATGATCAGCTCCTGTTCAATGGCATTGTAAATGCTCGATGTTTTCTTTATCAAGACAATTGTGTATTATAATAACAGATAACAATTCTTCTATGGATTTCCAGAAATCCATAGTCCATGTCATCACTGTCATTTCTTTCTAAAAACAAGTATTATAGATTAATTTATATCTGTATAGATATATATTTACACACATACACAGTTGACATATTAACTGAGAAGGGGAAGCTAAAGTGTAACTGCTTCCCACAACACTGTCACCTTTAGTAAGCTACCACTTTAGTGTTTGTGTGCATGCACATACATCTTCAGTACTGTCAGCTATACTATATTTCAAATGTTCTGCTGTTTTTCCTAGAAAATATTGGCATGTTTCAGGAATACTTAGAATGCCCCAGTGACAGTAACTCTTACACTAGAAAGTGGAGCAGCACTGCCCTAGGACTCAGAGAAGTCAGGTTTGCTCTTCTTGGTGGACTCTTGTTGAAATTGACACTTAAGTTCTCTGATACTTTAGTTCCTCCCCTGTAAAATGGTGATGATAGGGATTCTGGTTGAGATTGCAGCATAGGTAAACCTGACTGGTGTCCTTGCACAACCACATCAAAATTACAACTAAACTATAGAACAACCATTATACAGAACTGTCAGAAATTGAACTGAATGGAAGTACTAAAAGTACATAAGTAAAGAAGAAACTATGTTATGATTGGTAGGAGGGGCAGAGACATGGAATGGGCTGGTCCCATCCCCAAAAGCGGCAATGAAAATTGGGAGGAATATCTAAGGAGCTAAGGATTCCAGCCCCACAACAGTGCCTTCCCCACCCCAAGCCCAGAATTCCAGTGCCAGAAAGAGAAGTCACCATAACCTCTGGCTGTGAAAACTAGCAGGGATTGAGGTTGTGGAAGACAGAAACTGCTGGAATCCCTGGCAGTTCCTCCTGCACATGCACAGACTTACCTGGATTCACTCCTTCTGAGCTCCAGGATAGGCACAGCAGATTGTAAGACATCAGAGACATATGGGGAGGAACTGAATTGTTTGGGGTCAGGGTGAGAGCTGAGGGGCAACTTTCTCTCAGACAGAAGGGCTGGCAGAGGCAATTGTTCCTTTTTTGAGCCCTATGCCCCACAGAGCTATAGAGCCAGCAGGTGGGTGCCATATCTGAGACTCTGTCAACCTGGCTCACACTGTTTGCTCCACCCTGGTGATTTCTTGAGGCTCTGCCACACACAACTTTAGGGGTCACCTAAGCTGTTTCCAGTGGCTTATCCATATGATGGCTTGTCTTGGCTCATGCTTCAGATTTTCCTCAATTATTTTAAACAAGCAGCATCTGGCTTCAGTGAAACACATACCTCTCATTTGCATGCTTGTTTGTTTTGTTGTATCCAGATATATTGAAATAAAGAACAAACCAATAGTAACCACAGGGGAGGGAGGAGGGAGACAACGTGAGAAAGAATGGGAAGGGTCATCAAAGAACATGTATGAAGGACTCATGGACAAAGCCAAAGGGAGGTAGGATTGAGAGTAGGAAGTGGGGGTGGGTGGGGCAGGGGAAAGTGGTGGCAGGAAAATGGAGACAACTGTATTTGAACAACAATAAAAAAAGAAAAATTTAAAGTAGAATAAAAGAAACCCATACCTCTCTCTAAGTTGCCCCAAGTCCAGCACTAGCAGCATCTGGCCTTGGTTCACAGCTTGGCCTCACATGGGAATCTCCAAGCCCAGCACAAGTAGCAGTTAGCTTCAGATCACCTTGTAGCTTAAGCTGTGTGACCCCATACAGAACACAGATGGTGGCTCACCTAGGATGTGGCAACAGCAATCAAGGTTCAACTGCAATAGAGGGTTGTATAGAGCCCAAACAATGAGTGCACCTTGAGTGTCCATCTTGGGTAATAGAGGAGGTTGTACCTCTGTACCCTACAAGATACCCACTACATTAGGTTACTCTACCAAGCCTGGGAGACATAGCAGCTCTACTTAATACATACAGACAAACACAGGGAGGCTGCCAAATTGAGGAGACAAAGAAACATGGCCTAAATGAAAGAACAGATCAAAACTCCAGAGAAACAACTGAATAGAATGGAGATGAGCAAGCTACTAGATGCAGAGTTCAAAACACTGGTTATAAGGATGATCAGTGAACTTAATGTGAATTCAACAGCGTAAAAAAGGTGTGGAAACCCTAAAAAATAACCAGTCATAAAAGAAGGATATACCAATTAAAATAAAGAACAATTTACAGGGAATTAAGAGTAAAGTGGATGAAGCTGAGAATCAAGTCAGCAATTTGGAATAGAAGAAGGCAAAAAACCCCTAATCAGAACATCAAAAACAAAAAGGAGTCCAAAAAATGAGGCTAGTATAAGAAGTCTTGGGAACAACTTCAAGCATAGCAACATTAACATTATGTGGGTGCTGGAAGAAGAGAGAGAGCAAGAAATTAGAAACTTACCTGAAAAAATAATGACAGAAACTTCCCTAACTTGGTGAAAAAAGTAGTTATACAAGTCCAGGAAGCACAAAAAGTCCCAAACAACAAGAACCCAAAGAGGTCCACACTAAAACACAACATAATTTACAATGCTAAATGTTAAAGACAAAGAGAGAATCTTAAAAGCAGTGAGATGAGCAGTTAGTTACCTACAAGAGAGTCCCCATAACTGTCAGCTGATTTCTGAAAAGAAACTTTGCAGGCTAGAAGGGATTGGCAAGAAATATTCAAAGTGAGAAAAAGCAAGGACCTACAACCAAGATTACTCTACCCAGCAAAGCTATCATTTAGAATTGAAGAACAGATAAAGAGCTTCCCAGATAAGAAAAAGCTAAAGGAATTCATCATCACCAAACCAGTATTATATAAAATGTTAAAGCACCTTCTTTAAGAAGAAGAAGATACAAAATATGAACAATAAAGTAGGAACAGATGTTTTTCTACCAACAATTGAATCTAAAAGCAAAATAAATAAACAAGCAGAACAGAAACAGAATCATAGATACAGAGAACATTTTGATGGTTGTCAGTTGGGAGGAGGGTAAGGTGGATGGCTAAAAAAATGGTTAAGGGATTAAGAAGTAGAAATTAGTAGTTACAGAATAGTCATGGGGATGTAAAATACAGCATAGGAAATATAGTAGCCTTAGAACACGTATACCTGACTCATGGACATGGACAGTGGTTTGGGGATTGCCCAAGGGAGTTGGGGTGAACTGGGTAGAGGGGAAAAGGGTGAAAATTGGGACATCTATAATAGCATAATCAATAAAATACGATGATCTCACCTTTAAGTGGAACCTAATCAACAAAACAGACAAGTAAGCAAAATATAACCAGAGACATTGAAATTAAGAACAATCTGATAGTAACCAGAGGGGAAGTGGGAGGGGATAATGAGGGGAAAAGGGGGAAGGGTTTTCAGGAACAACTATAAAGGACACAAGGATAAAACCAAGGGGGAGGTGTGGAATCAGGGGAGGGAGGTGGGAATGGCTGGGGTGTGGGGGAGTGGTGGGTTTAAGTGCAGACAACTGTACTTGAACAACAATAAAATAATTTAACAAAATAAAACTGATCATAATAAAAGATTTTTAAGATGATTAAATTAAAAGATATAATGTGTGAAGAGACATTGCTTAGTGCTGTCAATTCTGTTGCTTGAGATTGTAGATGTTAATTTGAATCCTACTTTAAAGCTGTGTAACCTCAGGCAATTCATTAATTTTCCATGTCTGAGAAACTAATAATATAAGGCATGTAAAGAACATAGTGCCTGACACAAAGTAAGCACACAATAAATATTTGCTATTATTATTAAATTATAAAAACTATTCAGATATTCACTTTTTTATGATTCAATGATAATAAGACAATGACTCTGTAAGTTAGTGGTTTCTCTAAACCTATTGTAACAGCAGATCTGGAGAATTTAGTGGCATGTCAATTAGCATTTTTTTGATTTATAACTTGCAAACTTTGTGAGAGAATGAATGTATTTTTTGGTTTAAGCTAAATTTTGATCACATGCATTTGTCTTGAAGACACCTGGAATCATTTAGCTTTAACTTGTCCACATTTCAGAACTCTTCTATGGTAAATATGAAAGTTAAACAGCCTTTTTATGGTTGAAGCTTCTCTGCACTGTGTTTTGCTGTGAGAATCATTTTAATGACTCTTGTTTTGTTGGTAGGAATGATTTTTCTATTCTAGGTTTAAAAAATCAAGACTGTTGTCAAAAAGGTATATAATATCTATTGATATCTGCAGTCTTCAGGAAAATGTTCCCTTGCCTTTCCTTAGCTAAATGTTTGTCAATTTTATTCTAGAATTTTTTGTATATATATATTTTTACCTTCCCACAGTTCTACTTCCAATTCTTCTAAGAGATTTCTTTTCTTTTAGGACCTTTTCTAATTCATTTTGCACACCTTACTAGGTACACCTACCTAAAGCTTGAGCACTGTTCATTTTACTCACAGACCAAATGATTCCTCATCCTGATCTAGGATGCCTGTCCCCCAAGTCATATTTCCATGACTCCTTTCTTCCATATTCTGTCACACTAAACTATACTAGTCTTTCATAAAGGATACTCATATATCATATATTCATGGTCACTTCTAAGCCATTTGTCTGTAGGGATTATTAGCTGGTCTTCTTTATATAAGATTTTAAGTTATGATGGAGACGCCTGTCCTCATTCTCTGTTGGCATAATCCATTGGCCTGTTATTTTCTGGGGCACTGTGGGTTTTTGTGAGCTGAAGTTACCTAGTACCTAAGAAAGGAGGAAGAGCAAGAACTTCCAAGAGATGGATGGGGAAAATGGCTCCCATGGTGGTCCAGGCCTTCCCCTTTGAGCAATAAACTTGTTCTTTTCTGTCATTTTTCTCAGTGAATTGGTCTCCTTGAACTCTGCTTCACCTGAGCTTCAGGCTTATTGGCCACAAAGGCTGCTCTTCAGCTTGGCTGTCCCTTCATCCAGTCCAAGTTCCACTTTTATTCCTTGCTGTTATATACTCAAGAGAGGGAATAAGAGATTATGGGCAGGCAAGAGAGTCACAGGTAGCCTAGTGCATGTGCAGCTCAGTTGAGCTTTCACTGGGCTGCAGTCTAGCTGGTGGTAGAACAGTGTCTCTCCAACTAAAGCATGCATTAGTCACCTCCAGAACTTGTTAGAACAGACTGCTTGATCCCATCCTGGTAGGTCTGATTCTGTGGGTCTTGGGTAGGGCCTGAAATGTGTGCTCCTAACACTTTTAGAGGAACTCATTATATTGGAGGTACAGTGTTGCTGAGCACTAGATTAAATGCCACCTCTTCAGTAATCTTTTATGATTTCCTCAGCCAGGGTGTAAAATAGTTGTATGGTCTCTTCTCTCCAATTTCTTAGCAATTTATTTGCCCCTTATATTTACTACTTTGTACTCTATATAGGTATGCATGTCTTGGCTTTGCTAGCAACATATAAACTATTTGAATTAGTCTCATTTATCTCAATTCTTCAAATGTTCAGTAACTCCATTTACATAATAGGTTATGTTAGTACTCTTTACTATCTTTGTGCATCCATCCTCCAGCTTCTGTATACTTTACTCCTACCAACTTAAACTTGCAACTTTCTTCAGAGGACTAAACATAAACTACTAGAGACACTTATCATAGACATGTGGAGAGCTGATATTGTCTGGAAGTTTCCATCCCCAGCAGAATGACCTACAGCTAATACATGAGTAAAATAGCCCACCTCCCTTGCCTTGAGGTGTACACACCCACTCCATAGCCCTCACAGAATCAGGCTGAGGCAGGAACCTCACCTGAAATCAAACTCTTGTTTGGCCTCTTTCATTTCTCTATGCTACTTTCCTTACTTTCATAACAAGTTTCTCCTGGGAGCTCTTATTTACTAAATTACTTGTACACTCTCTCTTGTTTCAGGGCCTGCCTGCTTCTGAGGAACTGATAGGTGTTGTGTAAATGCTCATTGAATGAATGAGTGCTTGTTGAATGAATAGTTAGGAGCATGGACTCTAAAGCCAGACTGCCTAAGTTTAAATCTCTTATCTACCTCCTACCAGTTGTGTGACCTTGGGCAAGTTTTTTAACTTCTTTGTGCTTCAGTTTCTTTATCCAAAAATGGAGTTAAAATAGTATTTCATCAAATTGTTATGAGTAGATAAATTAATACTTATAAAGCACTTAAATTATTCCTGCCATAGTGTAAATGCCAATTAGCTATTTGTAAAAACAAATTAAAAATGAATGATTTGAAAGAAATTAAGAAAACATAAATAATTGGAAAGATACTATGTGCGTTGCTAGGAAAACAATATTACTAGGATGACAATACTACCAAGGAGACCTATAGATTCAATGTAATCCCAATTAAAAGTTCCAGTGACATTTTTTTGCAGATATAAAAACCCATCTTAATGGGACACTGAATAGCCAAAATTATCTTGAAAAAAAGAAGTCAGAAGACTCACACTTCCCAGTCTCAAAATTTACCACAGAGCTATAGTAATAAAAAAAGCATGGTACCAGCATAAGGACAGATATATAGACCAAAGGAATAGAATAGAGAACTAGGAAGTAAATCCTCATATATGTGATCAATTTATTTCAGACAAAGGTGTCAAGACTATTGTATGGGGAGAGGAAAGCTTTTTCAGCAAAACTGATGAATGAGTAGCTACATGCAAAAGTATGAAGTTGTAGTTTTATCTATACCATATAAAAATTAACTAAAAAATTGATCAAAAGCCTAAATATGAGACCTAAAAGTGTAAAACACTTAGAAAAAAACATGGAAAATTTTGATGACTTTGAGTTTGGCAATGATTTTTTGGATATTATTTCAAAAGCACAGACAACAAAAGAAAAAAACATAAAATGAACTTTATTAAAGTAAAAATCTATACATCAAAAACATTCTGAAAAAATGAACAGACAACCCACAGAATGGGAAACATATTTAGAAAGCATATATTCTATAAAGGATAAATATCCATAATATATAAAGAATCTATAACTAAACAACAAACAAAAAAACCAATTTAAAAATTAGGCAAAGGACATGAGTAAACATTTTTCAAACAAGATATATAAATGTTTAATAAGCAGAGAAAAAGATGATCAACATTACTAGTCATTAGAGAAACACAAATCAAAACCACAATGACATACCACTTAACACCCATTAAGATAGCTATTACACATAAACAAACCAAACAGAAAACAACAAGTGTTGGCTGACATGTGGAGAAATTTGAACTGTCATGCGATGTGGGAATGTAAAATAGTACAGCTGCTGTGGAAAATAGGTTAGCAATTTTTCAAAACTTAAACATCGAATTATCATGCTACCTAGTAATTCCACCCCACAGTATATATGCCAAAGACTTGAAAGCATACACTCAACCAGATACTTGTAAACCAATGATCATAGTGGCATTATGCATAATAGCCAAAAGGTGGTAACAACCTAAGTATCCAATACAGGTGAATATCTAAACAAAATATTATAGATAATAAAATATTCAGCTATGAAAAGGAATGAAATTTGATATATGCTACAACATGGACAAACTTTCCAAACATGCTAAGTAAAATAACCAGACACAAAAGAACAAATAATTTATGATTACACTTATATGAGGGAGCTAGAATATGCAAATTGAGAAAGAAAGTGGAATAGAAGTTACCAGGGAAGAAAGATGAGTGGGGATTTATTGTTTAATTCATACAGAGTTTCTGTTTAGGCTTATAAAAACATTTTGGAAATAGTAGTGATCATTGTACAACATTGTCAATGTATTCTATGCAATTGTATACTTAAAAATGGTTACAATGGAAAATTTTACATTTTGTATATTTACCAGATTTATAAAAGTAGATTAATTCTGGTCTTTCACTTTGCTGTTCCTATTGTGTCTTTGGAACTTTGATATGTCTCATTACTGTTTCTTTTATCTCTCATGAAAGAAGTACATGTGACTTGTCTATGGGCGTTTAAACAAAGTGCCTGAATAGTTGTGAAATTTTAAATATCCAATTAAAAACAATGTAGATAAACATGAATAAATAAGGGGATGATTAGGTTGTTTGAAAATTCTTTCGGTTCAGACAGAATTTGCAATAACTTCATGGGTACAATGAGTCCTGGTTAGTTGTTGATGCCATAAAGCAATATGAATCTAGTGTTTTATTCAGCTTTACCATTTACGATTTTATAAAAGCTATCCATATGGGTCCACTTGGATGGGCTTATAGGCAAATTGGTCTCAGCCAGATGCTCCATCATCTTATGTATCACACCTCTCTACAGAGCTGAAATGTTCTCCTGAGAGAAACTTTTAAAAATCCCACAAACTCTACTCAAGGTTTGGCAGTCACTGTGTTGTTTAAAGTCTAAAACAGCAATAAATAATGTTTTAAAACTTCCAGTATCTTGTGTCTTACTTGCTGCACTCTGCTTACCTGTAGGAAAAAGCCCTAGACAGGAAAGTCACTTATTGGTTAAGATTGTCCTTCCCTCCCCGTAGCCTCAGATTCTCCTCATTTTTGTCATAAACAATGAAGTGAAATGAAAGAAGGAGGGAGGAGAGGAGGTATGTTTGTTCATGAGATAGTGTTCCTCGAGGAATCAGTCGACAAGTTTGACCAAATTTCATAACATATACTCTGACATACTTTTGCATTTGCTTCTCAGACTTTTATATCTTTATTTAAGACTTTTTGGTCTTTATCTGGGGACCTATGGGACAGTGGGCCGAGCCTTTTAAATATTATTTTACATCCAACTTTATTAAAAGAAAGGCAATGGGCACACAAGGCCAAATTCCATTTGACAACTTTCTAAACATCAGCTAATCTCACACTCATTTCAAACAAAACTACTTTAAGTCCTTTCTGGAACAAGACAAGGCATAAAGAGTCAAAACAATAATATGTGAACTTACTTAATACAAAAGTTTTGGTCTTTGATTATGTAATAGAATATTTTTTAGTCTTTGTTACTTGGATTTAAATCAGTTTCTCTTCCTGTTGTTGGTCTAGGGTTCTTAGGTGAAAGGGTAGTGTGTTACAAATTATTCTGCTTAACATCTTTATGTTACTGGTGGATATGTTCTTGGAGAGTGTAGATATAATATATTTCCCCAACCTTTGTTGAGGGTGTTTGTAACAAGAGATGAGTGGCCCTAAGCATACAGCTAGGTTGACCACATGAATACTCACTGGTTTAAAATCTGAGCATTTGAAAATTGCCATACACACATGCACACATGTGCACACATATGCATACAACACAAGCATACATATGCATATTCCCCCATCTTTTGGGTAGTGTGACCTTAGGAACAATGACATTGTCAATGGACAGAGTCAGAAACAAGAATGGCCTCAAGGCAGATGGCAGCTTGAAGTATAACCTGTGAAAGTAGTTTGTAAGGGGTACTGGCTCCTTCCACGTAAAGTAAAGAATCATTCCCACATAGATTTAACAGTATGACAGCATAATCCCTATGGCAAGCACAGAACTCCTGGAAATTCTCTTAGAGGGAATATATCAGCTTAAGTGGATCATGTGCCACAGTGGTCTTAGAACCCTGAGTAGAGATTATGCTGATAGAGAAAAATATGTTATTTTCACCTAACCCTCCAAACCTCACCGTTTGGCTTTACATATGAAATTGAAAGTAAACCATTATTTATTTACCTTTACTGCAAAACTTGAATGGTGAAAGTCTGTTGATATGCAGTGAATCTCCAGTGGGAAATTACTAGAACTAGCAGAAATAGGAATATTTGTTTTTAAATGGATTTTAAATTGACCTTGATAGTTTTCAGTGTTTCTTAATTAGTGTTTGCAAATCTGCTGATTTTATGAAAAATCTGTTTCTTGCTGTATTAGAGTATAGCATCACAGCAAAATTAGCATTCCATATGTTGTTTTGTTAAACACACTTTGTGACTTTCTTTAAAATCCCTTGGAAAATGTTTTGAAGTTTGTTGAAATAAATATGCAACACTTGAAATTAAATGGTGATTATCACCACATTATCCTTTCTTTAAAGCATCAAGGATGTGTTTGGATTCAGGAATGCTGTCACTGGAAACATATCCTCCAGAAATTACTCATGACTAGGTAGACCTAGATACAAGAGGTGTTTATCTAGGTAAGAAAAAGCAGCTTGCTATATAATCCCAGCGATGCCATTATGTCATTATCGTGATACAGCACACCTGTTTTACCAAAGGCTGTAGTAGGAAAAACGATCTACAAATCTTTTATTAGGGTTTCTCTTCTCTAAATGGAATGAGAAAATTCAGCTCCCTTTTCCTAAAATCTCCTTCAGAACTGTTAAAGAGAAACATAAGAACATGTTTCATCTGAAATTGGAGAATTGGGTTGCATACCATTGGTAGTAATAATCATTTTAACATTTAATTGTTTATTGAAAATGAGATGTGGAAAATGTCATGTCTGTGTCTTCATTTCAGACTTTACATTTAGTTAGCAAACATACTGAACATCTGCTGTGTGCTAGAGACTGAAATTAGTGATAGGAATAAGACACAGTGGCACCAATAATTCTACTTTGAAAGCCTCAGAGCTAATCAGGGTATTAACAAGCAAGGGGGGAGGGTTGTTTCGGGAAGATTTCAGAGTAGATGCTTAAGCTGAATCTTAAAAGATGCATGCACATTACCAGGTAGAAAAGGCAGGAAAGAACATTCCAGAATGAGCAGATGACCCACTCATAATTACTAATTCTTTATTTTTACTAATTCACTCTCAAGAATCTGGTACACAGCTCTTGTTCTCTATATCTCTTTATATCTAAACACTTATGCTTTTAGTCACACTGAACAGAAACTAAGGCAGTTAATTCATGAAACACATTGATGACTTCAAGTGATAAATGGTGGTAATTCTCAGGTATACTGTTCGATGTAAAATGGTTTTGATTAAAGAAATAAAGGTCTAATTGTGAATAAGCTTTTGTTGTGTCATAGGCTATCACTGCCATATCTTATATTCATTTATCCTTTTTTTCTTTCAACAAATCTCTATTGAACATTTATTATATTAGATACTGTTTTAAGTATTGTGATCAGTATCTCATGGTTCTGCTTTAGGTAAAAGCCAATGTGATCTGTCTTACTCACGGGCCACCATGATCAACATGTCCCTTCGCTGCTCAGACCTCTCTGATTGCTTTCCATCACAGTTAAGAGTTTTCCAAGGATATACATGATCTGGCCCAAGTTACCTCTGTCACTTTACTTCCTACCTCTGTTCAACTTTTTTATGCTACTCCAGCCCCACTGACCCCCTTTGAAGTTCCTCAAGTAAATTAAGGAAGCTCATACTTCAGTTATTGCTGTTTTGTTTGTATGGAATACTCTTTCTACAGAAATTCATGGGCTCATTTCCTCATTGTATTCAGGGCTCGGCTCAAACACTGCAACAGAGAGTCTTTATCTGACATGGTTCTCCTTTATTTTCTGTTCTCTTTCCTTGCTCCATTTTCTTCATAGCACTCATATATATTATGTAATGGCATAATATAAAATAACATATTAACAATATAGTACAATGTGATTATGTATGTGTAGCCTTCCTCTCCACTAGAATATAAACTCCATAAAGTCAGGTACTTTATTTGGTTTATGGCTATATTCCTAGAACCTAGAACAGAGCCTGGTCATAGTTTATATTTGATGAATATTGGTAGATAATTAAATGACTGCTTCATTTGGCATCTGCAATTCATTCTCTTAATCTTGGGTTTATGTCTCCTGCCCAACAGATAATCAATGAAACAAAAAAGGATAGAATTACCGTACCAAAAATATGTGTTAAGGGAACTCAATCATAAGAAGTCCCAGTTATTCACTAACAATACAACTAATATTAGGTCCACAAGATCCTTTCCTAGAACCCTGTTTTCAGGACATTTGGCCATTGTGACTTTGGGTTGGCTTTGCTGTTATTTTTACATGGTGTTAATGTGTTCCTGACATAGTTCAGAGATCCAACTTGTCATTCACTTTGAGAGATCTCATGAATTTCCCTCTTACACTGTTGAAATTAAATTTCAGAATTGAATCAAATTTATTGTTTTAGTCAAAATGGATTTGATTTACGGATGTTAGATCCCTTAAAAACAGAACTAAAAAAAGTTTCCATCAACTTCAGTTTGTGTTTTCTTGTCTCCTCTAAATAAGAACTAAGAACTCTCTACAAGACATATTGTATAATGCTATATTGTGTTAAAATCATCAGTGAATGTTAAACTAAGTATATAATATTTGCTTGTTTTAAGGTTTGTTTTATAAGGGAAGTAGTATAATCTACTAGCAAGCTGTGTATACCTTTTCAGATGATTATTATTCATAAAAGTAGTTTTAGTTGAAAATTTTATGTCATGGGTAGCCTATAGCAAACTTAGATCCACATACCTATATTTATGTGTCTATAACTTATTTTTAAGATTCCCTCTACAACAGTATTTTGAAATTACTGAAGGTTTTCTTTCTTTTTTGCTATTCATGTGGGAAAATTTAAAAATATTGCTGTTATGTTCAACTGTTGGCACCGTTGCAAGCAACCAAAAGCTTAAGAAAATTATTTCTCCGCCTGTCCACCCCCGACCCCACAAAGCCACATCTAAAATGGTCACAAAAGGAAACACACAATTCAAATAATCTCCATGATGTATCTGAGATTAACTTGGACACAGATGTTTTAACTTACAATTTGATCTGGCATAATATATACATTTAACAAAATCCTGTTTTGTATTCCTTCTATAAACACTGAAGTTTGATAAAAGTGTATTGATTTTTCTGCTATTTAAGAGATTTTGAACCAGTACTTAAAATGGGTTTTCTTCAAGGCTTAAATTAACTCTTTCAGCTTTGACCATGTTTTTGTGTGTATGTGTGTGTGTGTGTGTGTGTGTGTAGGAGTATGTGTGTGCATGCAAGTATTTATTTGTTATGCTTGAAATGGATTAGAATGGCAAACCATTTTGTGGTCTGCAGTATTTTACTTGCTAGGGATAACCGTTAAACTTTGTTCCTGAATTTTTTTTCTTAGAAGATGAAGTGATTCAACACTGTTCATTACTGCTCATTTCCTAACCACACTGTAATCATTATAGGCCTAGATATTATCTGAAAAGTTACTGAAAATATTAATGCAACATGAATAGGGTTTTTCTCTGCACTCTGGGCATTTAAATATGAACATTATATTTCCTCCTCCTGATCTTCAGGCCTTCTATCCAACTAATCTGAATGTGAGGGCCCTCTAGGAGGTGATTCAGGAAATATCAACATAATTAAAATTTGTCTTGCTTTTAAAATCATGCTCACACTCACTCTTTTCTTTCTTGGCCAACATTCTAAGATAAAACCACATCAGCTTCTCACCTTGTGTGGGAGAAAGGCAGCCACCACAACTATGTGTAGGCTTCTCCAAATTATTTATGTCTTTAGACCAGAATTGTGACCTTGGTAAGTTCTGAGGGAAAAGATATCCCCAAATTTAAAACATAAAAAACAAATGTTAGTTCAGCAACACCACAACCTTTTGCAACTACAGAGCCTTTTGCTAAGTGGAATTTTTTTATGGCATAAAAATATAGGCTCTGATATAGATAAGACACTAGTAGGAGGGCTTATTAGACTTTGTCATTTATAAAAGATCTTCACATGAATTATTTCATTTCCATGTTGCAAACAACCACATAGTCTGAGATAGGGTAAGTGGCAGATGCAAGAATCTAAATTCTGCATTTCTTTTATTTCACCCTGTAGAAAGACCATGGGTCTTAAACAAGCATTTAAGTTCATCATCCAGGTATACAGTAAACATAGTGTACAACAGTGACAAGAATATTTATATACTGATGAGACACACACACACCCCTCAAGTTCAGGGGACAAAAATGATTGCAGAACTCGAAACTAGCACCCTATAAGGTTTTTGTAAAGGATTCCCCCTTACCTTATACAGCTTTCTTGAACAAAACTTATAGAAAATAAAAATATATTTCAGTGCTTTCATAAAAACCATTTTAAAGAGACCCCTTACCCAGTTCCCAGAGTGTGGCTGCTTCAATGGGACAGAGTTTTGAAACCCACTCATGCTGGAGAGCAGCCATTGCTGACTACTTAACCTTTGTGGAGCATAAACACGAGGCATGACTACACACCTGACTAAAAAAACGACACTGTGGGGTTTTTCAGGCTCTTGGGAAACTCAGGACATATTCTCAGGTAAAGTTATTATTTATTGATGCTCAAGTTTATAGCTGTGTTTTGTACAGGATGGGGCAAAAGTAGGTTTATAGTTATTCATATAGAAAATGATGCAATAACTAATGAATAATAATAAAAGAATAAACTCTGTGTTTCAGGTACTTACAACTGTAAACCCACTTTTGCCCCACCCTATATATGTTTTTGGTAATTTTCTTTAATTTACATTTTGTGCGTTTTAATTTACATTCCTTTAGCAGATAATACTTAATAACTTTCTCAGTGATAATGGGGATTTTATCAGCAGCAGCGGAAGGCAATAGAGTAGTTAATTCTGAAAAAATGTGGCTTTAAATCCTAGCTCTGCTACTTAACTACCTTGGATTTTCTCATCTGCAAAACATAAGTAATATCATTAACCTTAAAGGTTTGTTTAAAAGATTGTACAGAATATATGTAATTGTCCCAAAATAACATTTAAAAATTAAGTATTTAATTTATGTGGGGAATAATAATTTTTAATTGAATTTATTGGGGTTACATTGGTTAATTAAATTTTATAGGTTTCAGGTGTACAATTTTATAATATATCATCCATCATCTTTATACTGTTTTGTGCATTTACCACCCCAAGTCATTGTCTCTTTCCATTACCACTTATCTCCCATTTACCTTCTCCTGCCTTCCTCCACCCCCATTACATTCTAATAATCATCCTGTTGTCTCTCTATGAATTTTTTTTGTTTTGCCTAATCCCTTCACATTTTTTATCCGCCCAACCATCCCCCCTCACAGCTATTAGTATGTTTCTATTTTGTTTGTTAGATATCACCTATAAGTGAAATCATATGGTATTTGTCTTTCTCTGACTGGCTTATTTCACTTAGCATAATACCCATTAGGTCCATCCATGATGTCACAAAAGGTAAATTTCCTTCTTTTTTATGGCTGAGTAGTCCACTGTGTACAGGTACTACACCTTTTTATCCACGCATTCACTGATAGGCACTTGGACTTCTTCCAAATTTTGGCTATTGTAAATAATGCTGCAGTGAACATAGAGGTGCATATATTCTTTTGAATTAGTGTTTGGGGTTTCTTCTGATAAATTCCCAGAAGTGAAATCACTGGGCGATAGGGTAGTTCCATTGTTAGTTTTTGAGGTAACTCCATGCTGCTTTCCGCAGTAGCTGCACAAATTTGCATTCCCACCAACAGTGCACAGGTTTACCTTTCCTCCACATCCTTGCTAAAACTTGTTGTTTGTTGATTTATTAATGATAACCATTCTGACAGGTGTAAGGTGATACCTCATTGTGGTTTTAACTTGCATATCTCTGATGATAGTGATATCAAGCATCTTTTCATATGTCTATTGGCCATCTGTATGTCCTCTTTGGAGAAGTGTCTATTAAGGTCCTTTGCCCATTTTTTAATTTTGGATTGTTTGGTTATATTTGGTGTTGAGTTTTATAATTTCTGTATAAATTTTGAATATTAACCCCTCATTAGATGTATCATTGGCAAGTATATTCTTCCATTCAGTGGATTGTTTCTTCATTTTTTGTTGGTTTCCTTTGCTGTGCAAACCTTTTTAATTTGATGTATTCTAATTTCTTTATTTTTTCTTGCCAGAGGAGATATATCAAGAAAAAATACTGCTTTGACAGACGCCTGAGATTTTATTGCCTATGTGGTTTAGAGTCTAACATTTAAGTCTTTAACCATTTTAAGATTATTCTTGTATATGGTGAAGAAGGTGGTCGAGTTTCATATTTTTTCTCACATATCTGTCCAATATTCCCAACACCATTTATTGAATGGAGTATCTTTTCATTACTTTGAATATTTCAGGCCATTTCTGTCTGTCCTGAAATGTTTCGGTTGAGAAATCAGCTGACAGTCTTATGAGAGCTCCCTTGTAGGTAACTAACTGCTTTTCTCTTGCTACTTTAAGAATTCTCTTTGTCTTTTACCTTTGTCATTTTAATTATGATGTGTTTTGGTGTGGGCCTGTTTGAATTAATTTTGGGGGGACTCTCTGTCCTTTTTGGAGTCATTTATCTTTTTGCATTAACAGATTAGGAAAGTTTTCAGCTATTATTTCTTCAAATATGTTCTTAATTCTTTGCTCTCTCTTTTTTTTCATCTGATATACTTATGATGTGGGTGTTGTTATGATTCTTGCCATCCCAAAGGTCCCTTAAACTATTTTATTTTTATTCTTTTTCTTATTGCTGCTCAGATTTGGTGTTTTCTTCTACCTTGTCTTCTTTATATTTGATGTTTTGCTTCATCCAACCTACTGTTTATTCCTTCTAGTGTATTTTTTATTTCAGATATTATATATTTTTATTTCTGACTGGTTCTTTTTAAGGTTTCTATGCTCTTTTTTATGTTTAATATCTCTTTCTTTAAATTCTCATTGATTTCATCTAGTCTTCCCCTAAGTTTCTTGAGCATTCTTATAAGCGTTGTTTTGAACTCTATATCTGGTACATCGCTTGCCTCCATTTCATTTAGCTTTTTTTTTCCTGGAGATTTTTGCTGTTTCTTCTGTTGGAACATGTTTCCTTGTTTCCCCATTTTGGCAGCCTCTTTATGTTTGTATCTATGTATTAGGTAGATCTGCTATGACTCTTAGTCTTGGTAGGGTGGCCTTATGTAGTAGGTGTTCTGTAGGACTCTGTAGCACAGTTTTTTTTTTTTTTTTTTTTTATCTCCTATGCTGGGAACTCTAGGAATATCCCTTGTGTGGGTTATGTGGGCCATCCTGTTGTAATTGAATCTTAATTGCTATTGGCCCATTCATGTGTGGGGTCAAACCACAGGCTTGCTGACTGTCACAATCAACCCTAACCACAGTGTATGAGCTGCTGTGCAGGTCCTGATGACATGAAGCAGATTTCTCCTTAGCAGGGTTTGGTGCCTGCCAAGATCTTTCTTTAGATATGCCACTTATTAAGCTAATTGATTCTGCTCTGATATCATCTGAACAGAGCCACTGGGTGTGATGGTTCTGTGGCCTCTTGGGAGGGACTCTAGCACAGGTCAATGTCAGATGCTTCCTGTGACTGGCCTTGTGCAACCCATTTGGAGCTACAAAGTGATCTACAGTTTATGGCTGATTCTTATGGGCCTGGGTATACATGGGAAGGATAAAGCTGCACATCAAATCTCACTTTTACCAGTACTGGCCCCTTGGGAAGGTCAGCAAAAGTCCCTGAGGAACACTGAGGTCCACCTACTACTGCCATTGCCTGTGGCTGCCTGTTACACTCAGTCACTCAAAGAGCCTCTGGCAGTACTTGAGTTGCATGCAATATGTTCTCAGTGAGTCACTAGGTAGGAGTGAGAGATGTTCTCTGGATGTATTTGGGTTCAATCTTGGTGCCAGCACTGGGTCTGAGGCCACTCAACAAATGTCCCAGGTATATGAAGTCTAGCTGCCACTTGGTGGGTGTTAGAACACCTCTGTGTCAGGTGAGGTCTCAGAGAGTTGTCAAGATGAGGTCAGCAGAATTTATCTGGCCCAGATAGACCAATGAAGGGAAGGTTCTGCAACTCAACCTGTCCCAGATTCTGCCAGGAACCTGATCTCACCAGGAAAATGCCACTGGAATTCCAGAGAGAAGGTGGTGTTGGTCACCTTTGGGAGAAGTTGGGTGATGGGACCCCTGCTCCAGAGCCACACAACTCAGGCTGTCTGGTATTCAACATAGATTTTGGCAGGGTGGAGCCACCAGATGTTAAGAGGGTGGGCTGTGGGGAGCTTGGAGAGTAGGGCTAGCAACTCTACTCTGAGGGAGAAGTGCCAGTCAGGGTGATGGATTGTGGTGGGAATGGCCAGCTCAGTCACTGATAGCCCTTGAGTCTCCCCAGACCTCCATATGTCCACCCAGGCCACTTAGCAAGGTGGATGCTCCACAGAATGGGGAAAACGGGTGCCTAGATGGTGGGGCTATTTCATTCTCCCTGACTGATACCACATGCAGGGGATTGTTTCACCCAAAAAAGATGGCATCTTAAGTGTAAGAGAGTGATTCAGCACAAAACCCCAAACCCCAAAGTCTCATCATGTGACTCTAGACCACTCCACTCTTTCTTTCCTGGAGCCGAGGGTGGGTAGCTATGAATGAAATGTTGTGCATTGGCTCTTTAAAAGGGCACCTGTGTCTCTAGCAGACTCCCATCTCTTCCCAATGGACAGAAACCCTTCTCTTTTGCAGCCAAATATTATGTGGGTACCTTTTCCTGGTTCAGGTACTCTGGGTTGGGGAGCCTGGGGCTGGGGTTTAGACCCTCACTATTCTCAGGGGGAATCCCCTGCAGCTGAGCTATCCTCCAGAACCTCAGTCACCCTTTTAGTGTCTCTGCCCTTTTAACCAGTGTTGATGTGGCTTCTTCTTAAATCCTTGATTATAAGATTTCTCCTCAGCTAGTCTTCAGTTGGTTTTTCAGAATGATTATTTTATAATTTAGTTGTAATTCCAGTTTGCTCCTGGGAGGTAAGTGTAGCTTCCCCCCTATCCTACACCACCATTTTGGGTTCTTATATACCTGAAAATCTTAACTTCTTAGGTTAATTATTCACTTTTACTCTTTTCTTCCTATTGTTTGGTTGCCAGCTGAGAATAAGTTAAAAAAAATAGAATTGAGATAATCATTTGCTAAGTGTTGAATATCTTCGTGGATGCTTTCCTGGGACATTACATTAAAAAATAATTTTTGGATGTCAGTGTCTTTTTTGTTCCTGTTATCATTGGATTTTGACCCTGAGAAGTACCTAGCTCAAGGGATAAAAAATTACATAATGTTTATGTTAATATATATAAAATATATACTTTTCTCACTCAAAGACTTGCTTATTGATTTTTAGAGAAAGGAGAATAGAGAGAGAAAGAGAGGGAGAGAGAGAGAGAAACATTGATGTGAGACAGAAACATTGATTGGTTACCTCTTGCATGTGCCCTGACTGGGGACCAAATCTGCAACCCAGGCATGTGTCCCAACTGGGAATTGAACCTGAGACCTTTCAGTTTATGGGACAATACACCAACCAACTGACCAACACCATCCCGGGCTCATGTTAATATTTTTAATGCATTGGTATTAGTTCACTATTTCTCAACTTTTAAAACAATTATATAAATATAAGATGGTTTGGGGGGTAGCAGAAGCAAGTGTAGGAAAAGCAGTTAGCTGGTCTTCAAAAAGAATGTATTTTGTTAGGTAACAGTTATCAATGGGGCCACTGCCCTTTATATGCGTGACTCTCATAGTGATCCCTTAGCTTCATAATCTGTGTATATACAAAACTCTCCCAAATTTCTTCAACATCTTAGGTGCTTTTGTGTATATCCTTCTCTGATTTCTGATCCTATGATTCACACTGACCTCTACCTTTTTCCAATATCATAGAACATCCTTTCACAAATACACTCATGAGGATAGGAGACTGCACCGAATTTTGAAGAAAGACGGGAGTTTCTATAGATAAAATTTGTACAGCCTCTCCCATAGAAGGCCTCAGCCTTCTTAACCATAGCCTTTGGCTACTACCAGGGAGTTTCTCTGTCCCGTATAGCTTAAGAATCTCCCCATTTTCTGTCTTTTCATTCTCCTTTTTGGCTTTTCTTCTTTTCAAGAGCAACAAATTCCTCTATTCTTATACAGAATCATTACACTCTCTAGTGTAGGCACATACTTTTGAGCAGCTCTGTAAATGCTTAATAATTTACTGTTTATATAAAAAGAACCCCTTCTTAAGTGGTATGCTGATGTGTGGATCTAATAGAAGCCTACTAAGCTTTCTATGTATCATAATAAAATTATATTTCTCTTTCATAAACTTTATTCAAGTTTTTAATTTTTAAAATTACAGTTCACATTTAGTATTATTTTGTGTTAGTTTCAAGTGTACAGTGCTGTGGTTAGATCTTCATATACTTTACCAAGTGTCCCCTTTGATAATTCCAGTACCCATCAGGTATCATACATTGTTATTACAATATTATTGACTATATTCATTGTACTTTATATCCCCATGACTATTTTGTAACTATCATTCTGTACTTCTCAATCTGTTCACCTTTTTTACTCAGTCCTCCGACCCCTCTCCCCCCTGGCAACCATCAGTCCATTCTCTCTATTTATGAGTCTGTTTCTCTTTTGTTTGTTTGTTTATATTATTATTATATTCCACATACAAATGAAATCATGTAATATTTGTCTTTCTCTGATTGACTTAATTTCCTCAGCATAGTACCCTTTAGGCCAATCCATATGGTCAAAAATGGTAGTATTTCATTCCTCTTTATAACCAAGTAATATTCCATAATAGATATATCCACCTGTTCATTGATGGACTTTTCATATCTTGGCTATTATAAATAATGCTGCAGTGATCATAGGGGTGCATATATTTTTTCAAATTAGTGTTTAGGGTTTCTTCAGATATATACTTAGAAGTAAATTGCTGGGTCATAAGGAAGGCTCATTTTTAATTATTTGAGGGCCCTCTGTACTCTTTTCCATAGTGACTATACCAGTCTCAATTACTACCAACAATGCATGAAGGTTCCATTTTCTCCACATCCTCATCAGTGCTTATTGTTTATAGATTTATTGATGATAGCCATTCTGACAGGTGTGAGGTGGTATATTACTGTGGTTTTAATTTACATATCCCTGATGATTAGTGACATTGAGCATCTTTTCGTATGTCTATTGGAGAAGTGTCAGTTCAGATCCTCTGCCCATTTTTTTAATTGGATTTCTTTCTTTGGTGCTGAGTTGTATGAGTTCTTTATAAATTTTGGATATTAACACCTTTTATTTGATTAATTTAGACAACTCAGTATCAGATGTTATCAATGGGCCATATATTCTTCCATTCAATACTTTGTCTGCTCTGGGCTGGGGAACATGACTTGGGTTTGAGACCCCATGCTTCTCAAGGGAAATCTCCAGAGTGGATCTATCCCTCCAGAACCTGCCACTGTCAGTGGAATTGGGGGCCAGCCCTTTTCATACCAACACAATTTCTATCAGTCTCAATGTGTCTTCTGCTGTAAATCCTTTGTTATAAGATTTTTCTTCAGCTAGTCTTCAGTTGGTTATTCAAGTTGTTTTCTCTATATTGTAGTTATATTTCCAGTTTGATTCTGGGAGGAGGTGGGTGTTGCTTCCATCTACCCTATTGCCATCTTGGATCATCTCGGGAATGGCACTTTTGATCATGAAAAGGCTCATTGCAGGATGCAGATACTGCCAAGTGTCTGCTACTTTAATGCCTGAACTACCAAATAGGGGAGATAATATTGTAAGGATCAGCAGAATAAAATGAGTCACTTAAGCCCCTCCATTCCCCCCAGAGATTGCTGAATCTTCAGGAAAGGCACCATTCACCCTGTAAGTAATATGTGAAACATCCTTTTGCTCAATATCTTTTCCCATGTGTTGTTGACTTCTATATGCTCATTTTATCCACCAAACTTGCTTTTATGATCTTCAGCTCCACTGAGCCAGCACATCTTTGCAGAAACAAGCTGGATCTGATTCTGCTTCTCACATGCCTGACAGAACTGTCAGCTTCATTTCTGTCACAAAATCTTGATAGCTCTTTAGGGTGTCAGAACTCAGTGTTTCCCAGTCTAGGCTGAATTGGCACAGCTGTGTTAGAGAGCAGTCTTTAGACTTGTGAACTGAGCAACTTAGATTGACAAATCATTGAGAAGATACAAATGTGGATTTGAGTTTCCACTGTAAAATCTCAATTATCTGACTGTTGAAGGATCATAAAAATGAATTTGGAATTATTCATGGTAGTTGAGAGTTACATTATAAAAAACAATCATACCATCTGATCCCTTTGACCTGTAGTCTATTCTGAACATAAAATTGCATTAAAATGCTTGTAATCTTATTTAATATACAATCCTAACCTAAATAATGTTTGATTTTTTTACTCATTTAATTGGAAAAAAACAATAGGCAGACATTTATGCAGTTACTCTCCCACCAAAATATGGTGTATGGTATCCAGGGTTGGTAACATACATGTAGTTTGCTTTCATTAATGTGATGGCTACATAGCTGCATTGCTATCAAACCTTACTTGCATACTAAGGAAAATGTGGGTTTCAAAAGGAAGTTTACTTATACTGAGGTGGCCTCAGTGGTGATGGTGTTACATTTCAGAAAATAAGAATTATTTTAGTTATCTGAGATTGCTATAGCTTAATTCTGAAGACTGCCTCATTTTAAACATTTTGGTGGACATGTTTTTATTTCACTCTTTGCATTTTAGACAAAATATACTGAGAACTTTTTCATTTATTTATTCAACAAATATTTTGCTGGGTGCCCACTAAGTGACAGTTACTGTATAAACGAGTTTTAAGAAAGGGACTATAACCATGTGAAGAATGAGGAGAAAAGAGTCCTAAACAGAGGGAACAGCATGACCAAAGTGCTAAGGAGGGATAAAGAACTTAATAGATTTGCACTGCTAAAGAACAGTGTGGCTGGAGCTTAGTGAGGGAGGAAAATGGAAGGAGGGACTGAAAAAGATAGACTGGAATATATTTGAACCTTAAGGGGCTACTCCTTTATAAAGATTGTATGTATGTATGTATGTATGTACATATTTATTTAGAGGGGTAGAGATGGAGAAAGAGAGGGAAAGACATATCAAAATGAGAAATATTGAACAGTACCAACTGGGGACTGATCCTGCAACCCAGGCATATGCCACTACCAGGAACTGAAGTGACAACCTTTTGCTTTGCAGAACGATGCCCAACCAACTGAGCCGCACTGATTAGGGTTTTGAAGGGTTATTAATGTGCATAGAGTGATTACCCTTAAATTTAAAGGTCACCAGGATTCTGTAAATTTTTGTGATGGATATGTTGTCTTTGGTTTGTGATATTTCCAATGTTTCCTCCAGTTTCTTACTTTATTATTAATTCTTTGACTTTGCAGCAATTATTGCATCTGATTCCAGTAATATTATCTTCTTTGCTGTCTAATTTTCTTTCCACTGGGTAGATAAACAGATAACAAAACTAATTAGAATTACATCTACAGAGTAGAAGGACCATGAATTTAGGACAGAGTCTCCTATGGGCAAAATACACAAGCTTTTATAAATGGGTAGTTTTCCTTTTACATTTCAGTTTCCTCATCTATAAAAGCAAGGTAATGATACACATAATGCTCTTTCAGTCTTTTATTTGACCTATAATGTTTTATAAAGGATCTTTAAAAATTAATTGCATAGTTAAACTTGCTACATTTTAATTATCTGGAAGTGTTAACAAGTTCTTTAAATAACAGCACCCCAATACATTAATGACTCTTCATTTTAAAAGTGCATGTAATTATTTTCCTATTCTAAAATTCTAGATACAAAACTTTCCATACATAAGAGTGCATAGTTGTTCATGGACACACAAGTATTAACTTTTGAGGAGGAGGAGCAGTCTCTTTGATTTATAGATCAACTGCAGCATTTGCCACAGTATTTTGAGCCAAGTATACATTTTCTGACACCCCAGAAAATGTTTATTGAATGAATTTACAAAAGAATAAAATTTGTTGGCTTGAATCTGACTTAAATTTTTTATTAAGTGCACCAGGGGTTATCACCTAACTGTTCTGTCTTCAGAAATCTTTTGTCAGGCACCAGTTTCTTAAAATTAAAATGTGAGTATATGGTATTCTAGAATTCTCTAGGATTGTGTAGGAATGTGTAAGATGGTCTTCAACTGTGACAGGAGAAACATGTTAGTAAGTAACACTTACATGGAAATACAATAGTTTCAGACACTTGCAAAATAGCAATCAAGTGACTTTTCCCCTTTGGTTTTGGGGTCAGAAGTTGTCCACTTGCTTCCAAACCTTACTCCTGTCTAAATTGCAGGGGAGGGAGGAATGGAAGGCAGGGTACTGGACAAGTGCTGCCAGGTGTCCTGAATGGAGCATCTCTATCCTGCAGCCTGGGTATGTTTAGCATTACACAATGCTTAGCTTTGTTTAGGATGTGGTCATTGTTTGTTGGAAGGTGTATGAGAAATTGGCTTTCCCAGAGAGAAAGCTCCTGAAAATTTTCAACATGCATGCAAATTTTAGTACAAAAAATTGCCTATAAAAACATGAGGTAGGGGAGGAAATTTATTGGTTTGACATCAGGGAAAATCCTTCTTTGCCTTCCTGTATAAAAATATCCACAAGGCTTATAGTCTATATTTGAAAAGAGAGAAAGCAATTCCTAGAAATATTTTGGGATTGCTGGCCCAATATAGCTCAGCCCCTTTTATTAGTGGTTAGATGATTCTAGATGGCTTTGTGGGGTTCACGGAAAGAGAAAAGAAGGGTTGAGATGGAAGGCCTTTTACAGATGGCAGGTACGCTTGTAATACAACAATCCTTGAAGAGCCCTTGACGATCATGAGGAAGCAGTGAAAATTATTTGATGAATTAATCTGTGCTTAAACTTAAGGGAATTTTTTTTTTTAGTTTAAAGAGCAGTTGTGGAAGAAGGCATCTGGGGGAAAACCTTAACATCCCTGGAAAAAATTATGATTTTAAACTCACCATATTACTGTGGTGTTTAAAGTACTAATCTTCCTTAAGAATAAGCAGTTAAGTTGATGATGTGTGAGGTCCCTGCCAGTTTTAGATTTCAGTGAGGCTGGGATTAATGAAGAATAAGGTGTGTCTGAGAAAGATTCATAATGTCTCATTCTTTTTTTTTTTTTGCATTTCTTTTTTTATTTTTAATCATTGTTCAAATACAGTTTTCTCCTTTTTACTCTCAAACCAGTCCCCCCTCCCACCCTCCTCACTTCCCTCCCATTACACCCCTCCGCTTAGTTTATGACATGTGTCCTTTAAGTTTGTTCCTGTGAACCCTTCCCACTGTCCCCCTTAAATTCCCTCTTCTCTTCCCTCAGCTCACCGTCAGCCTGTCCTCTATTTCAGTGTCTTTGGTTGTTATTTGCTGTTCTTTGTTTTGTATTTAGGTTCCTGTTTAAAGGTGAGATCATATGGTATTTTGTCTTTCACTGACTGGCTTGTTTCGCTAAGCATAATGTTTTCCAGCTCCATCCACGCTGTTGCAAAGGGTAGGAGCTCCTTCTTTCTTTCTGCTGCATAGAATTCCATTGTGTAAATGTACCATAGTTTTTCTGATCCATTCATTTACTGATGGGCATCTTGGTTGCTTCCAGCATCTAGCTATTGTAAATTGTGCTGCTATGAACATTGGGATGCATAGGTTCTTTTGAATTGGATGTCTCCTTATTTCTAAATCAAGTGGTATCATTGGTAGTATCTGTTGTGGCATCAAACTTCTGTGGAGCAAGAGAAGACAGGATATAAGCCACATGGGTATGTTCCTCTTGACAAAGAGATCTATTCTCTGAGTATTTTGGAGAATGGGCTGAGAAACCCCAGGACTGAAGAAGAAGGTTTGAGTAACAAAAATGTGTCTCATCAAAATGTGTGAACATAAATGTTCATCTTTTTTTTCCAGCTTGAGCCAGTGACCTGTCAAAACTGCCTATTCTGCCTTTCTTAATACCAAGGCACTGTAAAAACAAATCCCATCTTTTACCAGAGCTGAATAAAGCAGCTCCTCTGGGCCCCTGGCTTTCACAAGATTCATTCTGAAATGGCCTAGTGTCATACAGCCTATGTATCAAATTTGTTACTTTTCTAATACAACAATCAAAGTTTTCCAGAGTCCAGCTGTGCATCTTTAGATGGTCATCATGTTACTCAGAACAGAAAAACTGTTTGAATCAAAGCCAGAGATATCCTTGAATCATTTGGTATCGGGGAACTAATAAGCTTTGCAGACATTTCAAATTCCTTTTTCTTCCCTTCTATCTCCCCTTCCACCTTAATCAGGTATGACTTAATTCAGTGTACTTTCCCCCTTAGTAATAAGATTTAATACAAACACACACACACATAATGTATATACACATACATAAAATGTAGGTGTGTATAATTTTTGGTATTGTGAAATGAGCTTCCAAAAGCATGTTTGTTTGTTTTTTTAAATAACAGTGAGATACTTTCCTGATCTCTTTTATTCCAATTTTCATTGCTAGGGTTTCATTTTCTAGGGATTTTCGAGATGACAGATACTTTTAGTCATCTGCTAAGCCAACTCTTGGTTATTAGAGATGAGAATACTGAAGCTCAGAGTGTAAGGAGTTTTACTCAATAACATGGGTAGTAGCTGATAGAGCTAGACTTAAATCAGGCTATTGAACTCTGGTGCTCTTTCCCCTTGAGGTTGTGATTTGAGAACTTCATTCACATTTTTTAGTTCTCATATTCTCCACTTAAAATTGTCTGCTGTCAGTAGGCTAGTTTTATTCACCTATGATGTTTCCCTTTTGTCATTTTGCATGGTGAATGTATGAAATTATATGTTATGTAAACATGTGTAGTTTCTATCTGTCTGTTATACTTAATGCTCCCTCCTCTTATCAACATAATCTGCCTGGTGAAATCTCACTTATAACCAAGTCTTCAAGTCCTTTTCCAATGTCTATGCAAAGTGAAACTTCCATGGACAATCATTTCTCCTCACTCCTGGCAGCTTGTTCTTTTTTGCAACTCTTTGGGTATGTGACAATGAGCACTTTTTATATCATGTGTGTTTATTTATTCATTCACTTAACTCTTTTTATCTCTTCTATATATGGAAAATGGAATTTCCATAGAAAAAAATCTTTAAATAACTTAAAATCACTTTAACCTTTATTTCTAATTTTCTTTCTGAACATGTATGTCACCTTGAATGGGGTTCTATTAGTTCAGTCTCCTCACAGATTTTGAGTAAATCAGGTCTTACCTTCAATTAACTGAAATTTATTGAGCACCCTAATATTACAACTAACCATAGAAATTGCTCTTGCTGATATGACACCATTAAACCCCCACAACAATCCTGGCAGTTAAGTTGTCATTCTTGGTATATGGATATGGACACTGACTTGCAGAAGGCACACATCTTGCCCAAAATCTATTGAGTTTCTGAATCTGAAATTCAAACCCAATCATTGTAACCAGTGTTCAAGATTTTTCCACATTCTATCCATACTTATCTCATTAAGCACTTTCTTTTTTATTTATTTATTTTATTTTTATTTTTTAAAGGGTGCCGTGAAACTAACGGCACTTTTTAAAAAGATTTTATTTATTTATTTATTGTTTTTTTAGAGAGAGAAGGGAGGGAGATATGAGAGAGAGAGAGAGAGAGAGAGAGAGAGAGAGAGAGAGAGAGAGAAACATCAATGCACAGTTGCTGGGGCCATGGCCTGCAACCCAGGCATGTACCCTGGCTGGGAATTGAACCTGTGACACTTTGGTTCGCAACCCACGCTCAATCCACTGAGCTATGCCAGCCAGGGCTAATCATTAAGCACTTTCTTAAGTACGCCTATACTCAATAAGATATACGAGATCTGTCGATAAGGTATCCAGCCATGTAATATGAAAAATAGAGACATTAACTGAAGAAAGTAAAAGATATAAGAAACATTATATCTAGGACAATGACACCTCAGTCCCCTTCAAAGTAGATACCTTGGGACTTCACACAGTTCCCCCAATTGCCATCAGCTGCACAGTCGTATTTTCCTGAATCTCATCGACAGTCTGAAATCTCTTCCCTTTCTAAGGTGATTTTGGTTTTGGGAAAAACCAGAAGTTGCAAGGCACCAAATCTGGGCTGCAGTGAGGCTGAGTCACCTGGGTGATTTGATTGATGTTTCACCCAAAAACTCTACATGAGATGTGATGCATGAGTGGGTGTGTTGTTGTGATGAAGCTGCCAATCACCAGTTACCCGTAGCTGCTTCTGAATCATCTGAATAGTTTCTGTGGAGGACTGTTCAAGCTTAATGCAAAATTTGATGCAGATTCATTGCTCTACTTGCTCAGTCAATTTTAAATGCAACAACCACACAGTACACATGCTCACTCAATGGCTTCTACTGCCCCCTCAACTAGTACAATGAAGTCATCGTTGTTCATGAATGCACATTCCAGTCCACTCTCTGTTGCTGCTAGGTTACATTGATATTGCATCAAAAAATTCTCATTTAACAATGGCTAAACTTTTCTGAGCAGATCTCATATAGTAGAGGCAACTGGACTAAAGACAAGAATATTGGAAAAGATGGCATATATGTGGTACTTGATTTCTATTTAGAAGCAAAGGAAGGATATATACAATGAGAAATAGGTCTTGTAAGTTATGGATATGTGGATATCTACAAAGAGATATTCACATACCTGAATCCTAAACATTTTATTGCCACAGAATTCCCAAGCTCTCTTCTTGACCCTCAAAATGTCATCAACAATTTCCCAAGAAAAAACATGCTTGCAGGTCAAGGAATAATAAGACCAGGTCAAGTGTGTGCTCTAGCATTCTAACACTTCACCACTATTGGAAACCCCTTGGTGAGACTGGACCATCCGTGCTCTAATTCCAGAGGTAAATATAAAGGATCTACTGAACAATGTTTAAAGTATCTAGAATGCATAAGAACTCAATAACTATTAATTTATGCCTGAAATGTACTAAACACTCTTACTCCCCAAGGATAGTACAATTATGAACAAAAGTGCAATAACAGACAAAAAAAAGTACAGGTGTACCTAATTGCATTGCACTCCACAGTTGTTGTGTGTTTTACAAATTGAAGGCAATATTCTCCACAAGTAAAAAGATGACAACTTGCTTTATTGCAGAGGTCTGGCACTGAAGCTGCAAAATCTCTGAGGTATGCCTGTAGTGCTCTCTCCTTTCTAGAAGTCACAATCTAGTGGATTACTTAAAAAAAATTGTGTATTATTCTGTTAGAACCTCCCAGAAAAGCGAAGGGTTGAACAAGTATAGGAGAACCATTTTACTACTTAAAGACTACCACTAGCATCTCGTCTTTCTTTACAACTATCAGCAACACATAGTTACACAGTTCAGTAGTCTTACTGGTTTATAGAAATTGAAATGACGTCTCAACCCTGCCTTATAACAACCACGTGGTTTTTGGACCTGTGTTTCTTCTCTTCTGTTGCAGCTTATGCTATCCAGGAGCTGTGAGAAGGGACAGTTTCCTCCCCACCCCAACATATAGCAAGTCCTTGGTTAGAGCATTCTTGTGGTCGTAAGAGCCAGGCTGAGCCTTCCTGCTGTGTTGGGCTGCAGGAAGTACTCTGTAGTACCTCAGTTCAGAGGGACAGACACATAAAAGGTCGCAAGAACCAACACCGAGAAAACACATAAACAAGGTACACCTCATCCATTTTATGAAAACAGGACTACATGGTGTGGGAGTGCTTTAGCTCATGGAGTGTCTAGATTTTAGAAGGGTTTAGTTGGGAGACTGACTAAATTTATGAAAGCAGAAATTTCAATGAAGAGGAAACTTAGACTAGAGAATTTCAGGCCAATGAATATATTGCAAAGTCTAGGAGACTTCAGGCTAACAACGCCTCAGGTGAGGTCAAAACAAATGAGCCCTTTACTGTTCTTAGAAAGATTAGTTTAGGGATTTTTTAGAGTCAGCTTTCTTCATGCTATCTTGCCTCTGAAATCATTCACATATCTGATCAGGTTTATTATAGGTCAAAGAGATCATTTTAAAGCAAGTTATTCATCCATTTGAAACAATCTGCATAAGCAGTGTGGATACTGTGAGGAACAACCCTTATCTTTGACTAGCTGATCTAGATTTAGTATGTCTTTAATTATTAAGCCATTAGAAAAACCTTAATCTAGAGCTTGGTTTTTTCAATGCAAATTTATGGAAAGAAGAGTTCATCCATGATTGAAATATGAGTATGAACAAGGTGTATTTTACCATATAGCCATATATGTGACATGTATAATATATTAGTATATAAGTACTATATGTATATTATGCAAATATTATATGTGTGATGATTGTCTAAGTAAAATGAACAAAGTCTATTTGCCAAAAGGTAGTGATTAATTCTATTAGAAAACATGTCGTTAAGTATTTAAAATATTTATGTTTTAGTGAAGAAGTTTAACAAAAGTGCTAAAAGACTTGTAGCTTGTACAGGCATAACATCTACCTGTTACATTATCTTTTAATTTACTGTGTGTGCCAAATACCATGCTTCTCTGTCAAAGCCAAACCAGAACCCCAGAACATCCTAGGCAGTGTTTCTAACCCTGTCCTGACCGTCGTTTAGAGCTTAAGAAATCAAGCCATCATAACTCCACAAAGCAAAGGCATTGAAATATGATGAGTTCCAGAAAAGAGGAATGTGACATTTCTTGATTAACCTGTAGTTGTATGTTTGTATGAAAGTGTACTTGTGCTAGCAAAGGATAGTGTAATTATTTTATGACACTGTATTTTATTTCTTTTTTTTAAATTTGTATTTACTGATTTTAGAGACAGAGTAATGGGGGAAGAGCAAGAGCAAGTGAGGGGAGAGAGAGAGAAATTGATTTGTTGTTCCACTTATTTATGCATTCATTTGTTGATTCTTGTAGATGCTCTGACCAGAGATCAAACCATCAACCTTGGTATATTGGGATGGTGCTCTAACCAGCTGACCCACCTGGCCAGGGCTGTATTTTATTTCTTTATACAGCTTCATAAAAAAAAAACTTGTTGTCTCTTTTCCTATTTATTCAATATTTCTTGAGTGGGTATATAATGGTTAAAAATTTCTAAAAAGTTTACAATTAGGTGAAGGAGGCAGGGCATTAAAAATCTCTGAAATTACAGGTATCATCTTATTTGAATAAAAATGGTGCTATAAAAGACTGATGTGGGAGGATATAATTTAAGTGGGAGGTTGGGCAGCTAATATACATTTAAGCCTAGAAAGAGTTAGTAGCCAAAATATACTTTACATATCAGAGTTTCCAGAAAATCTGCAACTTGACATACTTCATGTTTTACTCTCGAAACTAAAGGGAGAAGAGGGACAGTAACTTGTCTTAGTTTTATTGTATTCTTAAAGAAAGATATAAAAATTAATTTTTCCTAAAATAGGATAATTGTGGAAGAAGTCTACAAATGAACTACTTTATTTTTGTTTGAAAATTATGATTTTATCCCACACATTTAATACTCTACCTCCCATTTGATGTGTGTATGTGTGGACATATAACCTTTTTCCTGGTACACATCAGCAAAAACACTGTGCACAGGAAATAAGAAATAGGAATACCCACAGACTAGAATAATTGGATAATATCTGCAAGGTGTAGTACAAATAGGACCTGATGTAGAGAGGTTCAGTTCAGTCTGCCATTCATAGCAGGGGAAAGAAAGTCTATCTAGAAAGTAAGCAGAGAAGACCTTGACATCTAAAATTACCTTCACATTCATAAAACTAGTCTATAAAACTAAAGACAAGAGACCATTGGGCACAGAAGTAAATATCCCTCCTCCTACATGAATAATTTTGGACAAAAAACTTCACAGGGCATAATCTTCCTTCTTTCCAATTTGGTACTGAGAGTATTGAAGAGAAACACACAATTTCTCTTACAGAACCTATTGTAAGTTCCAATCCTGAACAAACATATACCACTTTTAAAAAGATAAAGATGGAAAAGTCATAAGAGAGATTGCTTCCAGAAATAATAAACAAACACAAATAGCTGATCCCATGATAGTGGATTATCAGAACTCAACTAAAGTTAGTGTCATAAAAAAAAAACAACTAATTTTCCTTACATGGAACATAGGATCATCACAGACTATAAACCTGCCTATAACTGGATCTGAAAATGGAGCCATCCCCTTGAAAATGGCTTCATGGCAGGATTCTGAAGTATACATTTATTAATATGATTTATGTTATTTCTTAATTGAGGACATATTAACAGATTCTGTCATGGTTTTAGTGTCTCTCAACAATAATATATTTGAATCCTATTATTACATTTCACAACCAGAACTAAAGTTTAGTCACTAGTTGCCACAAACTAGTTATAATCAAGGCATAGGATCTTCAGTTAAACTGTTTTTCATTTATAAAAGCACTGTAAATATAATCTGGGTATTAGATAGTATTCTTTTTATGGACACTAATTTTTACCTGTTTTGAAGATAAATTATGCCCAAACTTCAAAATAGAATTCCTTAATAATGCTATAATGAAGGCTTTTTATTGAAAGCCTGCTCCTCCTCTGCCAGTTAATGCTGCAAACACAAAATTAGGTTGCCAGATAACAGTGAGCACTTTAGTGTCAGGTGACTCCAGTTTTCTCCAGCAGCTTTGCCTCAATTTCCTCATCTATACATTGGGAAACTAATAGTAGCTCTTGCATTGCATGAGCCTGTATTTCCATGCTTATCACAGAGCATGTGCTCAATATATATTAGTTCTATGTCTAAAAAGGTTGACACAGAATGGTTTAATAATGTCAATATGAGGCATTTTCTATAATAATAATGCTCATAATATTATTTTTTCCTAGACATTGTCATTTTTTACTCACAAAGAATCTTAGGTTAGCTCTATGTTATGACAGGTATACCTTCATTGAAAACTAAACCAACACAATGACAAAAAAATTGACATATTGTGAATATATGATTTATTGAACACAAAAACTGGCAGCTCAATGAAATAAACTGTTTGCTTGAATACAGGGGGAGGCATTTTTTTTGGTACTCTGTGTACTCTTCTGTATTACATAGATAGAGCTTTCCTTAGTTCTTTTAACAGATACATTTTAGCAGTATATATTTATCTTAAGGTGATCATTAAACATAAAATATCCTTGGAGCAGGGAAAAGTGGTGGGGGAAAATGGAGACAACTGTACCTAAACAACTGTTTTTATTCAACTGTGCTTGAATAAAAAAAATTGAAAAGAATGTTTCCAAATTAAACCAATAGCTGTTTTCCTATCTATAGCATATGCTTTCATTTCTCTCAAATATACATAAACTGACAGAGTACCATGTATATAAGTGGGCTACAATAATCCTAATGACTTGGAAGTAATGTTTCACCATCATTGAACAAGTTCTGCATACATCTATCCAGAAATTTTGGATAAAGACAAAATTCTATGCACCTTGTCAGTTGTGAAATGCTGACCAATGAACAGCTGCTAACAATAAGCTTATTGTGTTTATGTAATACAGTTCATATCTAACGGTTAGTCTCTTCATAAATGGTGAAACACTAGGGATTTTTTTCTTGATAGGAAGCCTCCTTAATGGACAATACTATGTCTATATTCCACTGTACAACTAAATCTTCTCTCTATATAATTTGGGGACTTGGGGTCTGAAGGTCACATGAGCCTTTTCAGTTGGTTTTGAGGGGTTTAAGTCCCTCTTAGTAAAAAAAAAATGGCCTTATAATGTGGCAGAGAATGTAATTTTAGGAACTATTTTCTGTAGACTTGTTTTACCATGTTAACAAAAGTCTGTATTATGTTTGTTCCATTGATGTGGGTGTGTCCTTGTGTGTATATTCAAGAGAGACTTCTATTTGTTGCAAACATCTTGGAGTGCTTTACAAAAGAATTTTAAAAATTAAACCAAACAGGATATAAAAGTGTGCTGCCAGACAAGTAAGTCTTTAGGCATGATTTAAATTTAATTAATGACATAAAGAGCTAAATCTGTGAAAGGAAGCGAGTTCCTTGGATTGGAAAAAGAGAAGCAGAAAGCAGATATGAATATTTTGTGTAAGTCTTCCTTTGAGTAGCTCCAAAACTGTTCTTTTAGAAGTGCAGTTGGAAAACCCCAGGTTAAGTGAGTTCCAAGGAACAGTGTTTTAGGGAAAAAGACCAGATAATAGCGTCCATGTGTGTAGTGATTACAAAGTATTTTCCCAGCTATTATATCATTTGATTTCCCAACCCCATCAAAGTAAAGGAATTTGTTATCCCATTTTACAGATGAGTAAACTGATGACAGGAGAAATTAAGGGATCAAAGTCAAGAAAGTAATAGAGCTAGAAGTAAAAATATGTGTGTTGATATAAATCTAGTATACTGTTCACAGTACCATGAGTCTGTGGCAAATCATTTACACTGGATATGTTTCTTCTGCCCCTATAGTTCTCTGTCTTTGAGGTAGTAGTGGCTTCCCAGGCTAATCTGTCACTCCGTTCTCTCTCCTGAGGAACTCTGACATTCTTGTTTAAGTGGAAAATGAGAAAACCAGTCTCCCTCCCTCCCTCCCTTCCTCCCTTCCTTCTTTTCTATTTATTTTTTTGTGGTTCAATGATAGTTGTCCCAATTTTCCTCTTTGCTCTCCCCTGTTCTACCCATCCCCAACCTTCCACATTCGATTCTCCCCTACCTCTTTGTCTTTGTCAATTGGTGCTTTACAAGTCCCTTGCCTTGACCCTTCCCTTTTTTTTTCCCTGTTATACCCCTTCCCCTGCCCCTCTGGTCACTGCCAGTTTGTTCTTTATTTCCATGTCTCTGGTTGTATTTTTCTCACTTGTTTGTTTTGTTGATTAGGTTCCACTTATAGGTGAGACCATACGGTATTTGCCTTTTACTGCCTGGCTTACTTCACTTAGCATAATGCTCTCCAGTTCCATTCATACTATCACGAAGAATAGAAGCTTCTTTCTTCTTTCTTTCTGATGTGTAGCATTCCATTGTGTAAATGTACCACAGTTTTTTTTGATCCAATCATTTACTGATGGGCACTTAGGCTTTTTCCAGTACTTAGCTATTGTAAATAATATGCTATGGACATTGGGGTGCATGGTTTTCTAATTCAAGTGCATTGCAGATGATAGTCAAGACTGAATACTTTCACAACGTTAACAACATTAAAATGGCTTTGATGGTTTACCTTTTAAGTTATCCTCTAGGTTTTCCCAGAATCTTCCCAAGGAGATGTGATTGCAATGCTCCTGTGGTTGTAGGTAAAGCACTGTAGTGGGTAAAGAATGTCCTGTCCATTTCTGACTCAGACCAAGGATGGTTATTCTAGAACCTCTAAGATTCTATGAGCATTGTGATTTCAGACAGTGGACCATGGCCTTGTGCCTGAGATGTGGGTAATGTAGTTAGTATCTGGATTGGTTCTTGAGAGACATCTAGTACTACCTAAGGAAGATAATTCAGAAGGGACTGTGCTACTGCCATCAAGCTTTGTTGTTGTTTTGCTTTTCCTCTAAAAACACATTTGATTTCTTATCTGAGGTTTGGCCTTCAAAAACCTTGAAGGTTTTCTTTGTTACTTCTGTAGCCTCAGGCAAAGCTGGGAAGAACACTGTTTTTTGACTCTATAGATCTTTTGGAAAATCACATGTGATAGACCCAACAATAACCAACTGAAGCCATATCTCTGTAACCAGCTATTTGAGTAGGCCAGTCAAGCCAAATATTAGCCTAAATAAAGCAATGGGAATACAGAAGTATACCATTCGGGCAGGTAGAGCTTTGCAGACAAACAATAAACTTTTTAACCTTAGATTTTAAAGTACTACTTTTTTGTGGACTGTTACCTTTATGTTTACAAATATTAATGTAAAGACTTCCACTCTCTTGCTTTTTCCCAATAAATAAAGCCTATCTGTAAGATTCATATGACTTCCATATGCCAACTGAACATATGAGATACGAAGACAAATCATTCCATTAGGAACTATTAGGGATAAAATATAGCTGGAATGGCATTTCTAACTGGCTGCATTACCCAGTCTGGTCTCCTGTCCAGGCACCCATTCTCTCGTCCTTCACTTCTCTGGCGATGAGTTATTTCTGGCTGCATTGTGCTAATATTTGAATGCTGCCTTCCTCCTTGAGCCCGTGTTTATCTCAACATCACTTTGATTGCCTGTTCTCTCTTTATTCATTTGTTTTTTTCAACTTTGCTTGTTAGCTTCTACCTCCAGATTTGCTCTACACTTACCTTTCCTAAACTGCCCTTAGTTCGTTCTGCATTGACTGTGGGTTTTTTTTTTTTTAATCCTTATCACATAATGGTTACATGTTACCCTCTGTCACATGACTTTATTTATTCCAAATTCCTGATCATTTGATTCCTCTATGTCTCAGTGTGTCAGCTTTGACACTCTGTATCTAGCATTGTGCTTGATGCTCTGGAAGGAATATTTTAAAAAGTATAATGCTCTGTTCTACCTATAATGCTACTTTTCTACCTATGTGGAATACTCCTTTTCATTTTTATCCTAAACTTTTAATGACCCACTTTTTTACTAGCCTGGTCTTGGTAGTCATTTCTTCTTTTATATTCCTATAACATTTATTGTCCAGGTGCCTCAGGATCACATAAACAATGCTGCTACATCATTTCTTAATGTTTGTGTTATGGTAAGTTCTTGGAAGGCAGGTGTTCAGATCCTCAGTCCCTGGCACAATACCTTGTACATAATGGGTGTTCAGTCAGTATCTGCCAATTATTAGTTTTGTATGTGATATAAGATTATGTGCACAGAAGAACTAAGAATACAACTATATCATATAACTCAGCTCTAAATGGAACTATATAGTGTTAAGTGTTAAGTAGTGTTGTCCACTAGAAATTTCTGTGAGAATTAAGAGAGGATTAAGAAAGGATTATCTTCATTATGCAATATAGCAGCTATTAGCCACATTTTCTGTTGAACACTTGAAATGTGGTTACTGTGACTGAGGGGTTTGATTTAACTTTTATTGAACCATAATTAATTTGAAATTTAAAAGTCACATTTGGTAGTGGCTACCAAATTAGATAATGAATGCTACAGGAATGAGGAGAATGTAAAGATAAATGTAGACTATGAGTTGGGAAAGTCCTCATGGAGGAAGATGAATATGGCGGCTCTTGAAGATGGGAAACAGAAAGAAGGGGTGGCGTACTTAAGTAAAGGGATGTAGGAGAAGCTCTGAGGTTATTGAAGATGCTGTTTGGGATCAGTTTGAAGACTTGAAGTAAAGGAGAACTTAAGAACTAGAGATAATAGTAATAATAAGGGCAGCCATTGTCTGACACTACAAGTCACATACTAACTTAATCCTCACAACAATAGTATGTCTCAGGAAATATAAATAATTTGCCCAAGGGATCAAATGAATAAATGGCAAACCTAGGATTTGAAATAAAGTCCATTTAACTAAAAAAATCTAAGTTACCATGACCATACTGTACTTTCCCATGCTCTGATATGTTAAGAAAGACAAGTAGAAAATAGCCCAGATGTCCTTCATCTGGTAAAGGGGTAAACAACTAATGAATATGTCCAACCAATGAATACAACTTAGCAATATAAAAAGTAATAGAACTACAAATAAATGGAACAATGTGGATGAATCTCAGATGTATCAGGCTAAGTGAAAGAAGCCATGAACTGGGGTTGAAGGGTGGGGCCGGCTACAGAGAAAGGAGAATTTTGAAGGAAGGGTGATGAAAATACTCTGTATTTTGATTATAGTAGTGGTTCCATGATTATGGATTTGTCATAAGTCACAGAACTGTAAGCTAAAAGGGTAAATTTTACTCTATGTAAATTGTACTTCAATAAATTTGACCAAAAAGAAAGACTTACAAGTAAATTCAAGTTTATTTTCACAAAGGGAGGTGGGAATATGATTGGTTATTCTAACTAAGGATCTTTTGAAAAATAAATAATTCTAAATTTCTTGTGCCTAAACATGTCTTTACATCTATTATATATCTATTATATATATTATATATGTACACACACATAATAGAAAAATGATGTAGGAATTGAAGACTCTTAAGAGATGTGTGTGTGTATGAAGTAGTTATATTTGTATTTAATGTGAGTTGACACAGTAAATGTTTATTTAACTTGATGTTTATTTACTATTGGCATGTGAAAGAGGGTGGAAGTGGAGGAAGAAGAGATATTTTAATTAAACCTGAATGGTAAGATGTTGTATGATTTATCCCATTTCCCTTTTATTTTGTTTAAGTGAAAAATAACTACTATATGAGGTCATTAGCCCATTTGAAAGCTTGTTCTACAATTTCCCAATACATAATGAAATTCTTGTTTTACAATAAACTACTTATGTGAGACAATAGTACAGTGGATGTCTTTTTGCATATACTGATTTTTTCCTTTTATATTTTCAAGAAAACTCATACAGAATTATCTGAAAGTCTTACATGACTTTGATTTCACTCACTTTATGTGTGTGTTCATAAAACCATAGTTACACACAATTCTTAGGCAGAGGCAATGTCAAAATATTATACAGCCTGGTTTGTTGTCTATGACCAGATAAAAGGTTATCTCTATTTCATAATGGAAAAGGTGACATACAGGGTAATTAAATAACTTTCCCATAATCACATTCCTAATGCCTAGGGATTTATGCTTAAAAGAACAATTAATCTTTTTTTTTAAAGATTTTATTTATTTATTTTTAGAAGGGAGGGAGAAAGAGAAATTGAGAGAAACATCAATGTGTGGTTGCTGGGGGCCGTGGCCTGCAACCCAGTTATGTGCTCTGATTAGGAATCGAACATGCTATGCTTTGGTTCGCAGTCTGCACTCAATCCACTGAGCTACGCCAGCCAGGGCAAGAACAATTAATCTTAATAAAAAACTAAACAAGATTAATTAGTGGTTATGATTTAAGCATTTTTATTGGTTTTCTACTTTAAGCATTTCTTCAGGTTCAAGCTTAATTAACATCATACATAACAATACTTTAATAATCCTCATTATTTTTAAAGTAGTATTAGGGAAAGTGTAAGTTACAGGTTATGTTATTCTATGACTAGATTGCATTTATCAACATGTAATTTTAGGTAATGAATATTAAAACACTTTGCTGGATATAAATTACTAAACAAATGTTATTGTTTTCTTTAACTTTTAATCATTTACATGTCATTTTTCTTAGGTTCCTGAGTAGTGTAATGCTTACATTTGCAGAGGAAAATGATATCTAATGTTATTCTACCTAGGAAATAATTTTGTTGGGGTACAAGTAAATATGTAATTAAATATCTACATCTACATATAACAAAGTTTCAAAGAGTGATCTAATTAAGATAATCTGAATAAAACTGCTTTTAAATGGATATAAAACCAGTAATTGGCATCATGGTGACTTGTCACTCTGTTTAGTAATTTTGAAGTATTAATTTCATACGTAAGGTATGTGCATGTGTTTCTGTGTGTATACAAGTGCATCATTGAGACTGTAATCCATATTTACTCCTTTTATTTTTCTTCTTGTAATTGCAATTCATTTTTGAAAATATATTTTGTTGATTATACTATCACAGTTGTCCCATTTCCTCCCCCCTTTATTCTCCTCTGCCATGCATCCCCCTCCCACCAGCATTCCCTCCCTTTAGTTCATGTCCATGGGTCATACATATAAGTTCTTTGGCTTCTACATTTTCTATACTATTCTTAACTTCCCCTATTTTGTAGGCCATTTATGCTTTTATTTCCTGTAACTTTTCCCTGTTCTCCCCCCTAACCCTCCCCACTGGTAACTCTCCATGTGATCTCCATTTCTGTGATTCTGTTCCTGTTGTAGTTGTTTGCTTAGTTTGTTTTTGTTTTTGTTTTTCTAGGTTCAGTTGTTGTTGGTTATAAGTTTGTTGTGTTTTTACTGTTTGTATTTTTGATCTTCTTCTTTTTCTTATGTAAGTTCTTTTAACACTTCATATATTAAGGGCTTGGTGATGATGAACTCCTTGAACTTGATCTTATCTGATAAGCACTTTGTTTGCCCTTTCATTCTAAATAATAGATTTGCTGGATAAAGTAATCTTGGATGCAGGTCCTTGCCTTTCATGGCTTGGAATACTTCTTTCCAGCCTCTTCTTGCCTGTAAGGTTTCTTTTGAGAAATTGGATGATAGTCTTATGGGAACTCCTTTGAAGGTAACTGTCTCATTTTCTCTGCTACTTTTCAGATTCTCTCCTTATCTTTAATCTTGGGTAATGCAATTATGATATGCCTTGGTATGCGCTTCCTCGGGTCCAACTTCTTTGGAACTTTCTGAGCTTCCTGGACTTCTTGGAAGTCTATTTCCTTTGATAGATTGGGGGAGTTCTCCATTATTTTTTCAAATAAGTTTTCAATTTCTTGTTCTTCCTCTTCTCTGGCATCCATATGATTTGGATGTTGGAATTTTTAAAGTTGTTCTGGAGGTTTCTAAGTCACTCCTCATTTTTTAAAATTCTTTTTTCCTCATTCTCTTCTGGTTGAATGTTTATTTCTTCCTTTTGCTTCAAACCATTGATGTGAGTCCTGTTTTCCATCTGTTGGTTCCCTGTGCATTTTCCTTTATTTCACTTTTCATAGCTTTTACTTTTTCCTCTATTTTTCGACCATACTCAACCATTTCTGTGAGCATCCTGATTAGCAGTGTCTTGAACTCTGCATCTCAAAGGTTGGCTATCTCTTCATCATTTAGCTGTATTTTTTCTGGAACTGTTATCTGTTCTTTCATTTGGACCATTTTTTTTTGTCTTGGCCTGCCAGTCTGGATGAACATTTCTCCTTTAACTCCTTGGTTGTTGGACTTTAATACCATTTGATTTTCTGGCATTTCTGGTTGTTGTTTTTTTTGTTTGTTTGTTTTTAAACTTGTTGTTGCCCTTCCTTTGGTTGTGCAAAGAGGCACAGTATATCTACCTACACCTCCATCTTAGAAAAATTAGATATAAATAGGGTCAGAACTTACCAACTTTTAATTGTGTTAAGGCAATACTAATATCTCCATTGAACATATTTTTGACACTTAATCAAAACTTAAAACAAAGAAAATGATAACTTGATTTTATGATTTTTCTCAGAATTTCTAATATATGTATATGCCTTTTGGTTATATTATTTTGCCTTTCCCCCATTATTTTGATAATTTATATTTTATTTTTAATCATTTCTTTTCACAAATATAGAAAACTGCAAAGTACAGAAATATTTAGTTGTCTGATAGGAGATATCAAACTTATATTGTAAAATAAATCTTTGATAATTTAAAGAACAAGTTTAAACACTTGTTAAAAAGTTGGACTAGCTCTGGCTGGGTGGCTCAGCTTGTTGGGGTGTCCTCCCATAAGTCAAAAGGTTGTAGGTTCAATTCTTGGTTAGGGTACATACCTAGGTTTTTGTTGTAGGTTCAATCCCCAGTTGGAGCATGAACATTTGTCAATGTTTCTCTCTCACATTGATGTTTCTCTTTCTCTCTCTTTCTCCCTTCCTCTTTCTCTAGAAGTCAATAAGCATATCCTTGGCTTAGGATTTAAAATATTGGGTTAGATTTTCATTCACTAAGGTCACATTTGCTTTTGTGAATTGCTAATCACCATAATCATGGGCTGGACAACTTCAGCTATTGATAGGTGACAGCTCATAAGTGAGGGATCTGGTCCCAATGTCTCCCTTATCTCCTTGTCAGAGATTCATGTGAAGTAATGATGCTGCTGATCCTGAATTTGCAGGCTACAAGATGAGAAGACTTAAAATCACTGGTTGTTTGGAAGAGAGGGTACATCTTCTCCCATTGACTGTCTCAGCCTGTAAGCCCTAGGTAGAGAGATGGTTGGCAGAGAGCTGGCAGTGAAGGGCTATGGAAATAAGAAGGTAAAGAAGGGAGGTGAAGGCCTTTGTACGCTATAAATGCAAGGCTGCTAATCTAGGGAGATACATATGGAATGGGGGACTGTGTGATATTTAGAAAAGGTATGGTAAACTTAGAAGGCAAGTCATGCCTGAGACTTTCCAATTTGATTTTAGATTCCGTATTTGGGCTCTGCCAAATTTCTGTTGATTGAGGTGCTTGCCTTGAATTAGGCAACAATTTAAATATGGTTGTGACAGATATTTTGACATGTATCAAAAGCAAACAAACGAGGTAGTAGTAACTTAATATATTTTCCCCCATTACCAAGGAGGTAAGGATGGCCTACAACTCATTCCTGTACCTGATCTGTACATCTTGGGAATGTTGACTGAAATTCAGAGATGCCTGTTATACACATTTCACAGTTATAAACAGTTTCCACTTTGACATATTTGCATCAAAAAGCCCATCAAAGAGCTAAATGAAATATACTGCTTGGAATTAAGGTCACTAATAAGAGCCAGGTGATCAATGTAAATCATATAACTCTAGGTCCGACTCTTGAGTAACAAAGAGGAAGGGGACATAGCTAGGTAAGAAGGCAGAGGCTTGTTGGAACTGATAGTTGTACAAGTCTCCAGTGCTTGGAGTGGCCTTGGGATATAGACCAGGGAAGGGACTTAATGGCCCAGCCCTTCTCTGTGTCTTTGAGTTCATGGGGTCCAAGCAGGAGCTGACTCCTTTTTCTTTTTCTTCTTTCCCTCCCCCATCTTTGGTGAAGATTAAATAAATAATTCATTATAAAGCACTTAGTGCTTGGCACATATAATCTATATGTGTTAGCTAATTATCTTTTTTGTTTCTGCCTCATGCATATAATCTATGTAACTGTTAGCTAATTTTTTTTTGTTTCTGCCTCATGCATGCCCAAGAGTAAGCACCTCTTTGCCCCTCATCTCCTGCTTTATCTATCTCATACTCTTGAAGTCACCAAATGGTTGCCTTGAGAGAGCATGTTTGGCTATGTGTCTTCTCCCAGTGACAATGACTGCCACTCCACACACTGGTTTCCAAAGAAGGACTAATTTTCTTCAAATGTGTATGCAGGCCCTTTTTAAATCACCACAGTGTGTAAGAGCCTAGCTTCCTTCCTTGTGTGAGACATATATGAATTTTGGGGATAATAGAGGGAGAATACAATCCAGGGTATGACTCTTGATAGTAGCACAATTTCAGATCCAGCCCAGGCTCTTTTTAGGCCAACTGCCAACTATCAGCCTCATCTACATAGCAGGGGTAGCTCATCCTTCACCACCAAAACTATTCAGAGCTGCAGGCTATGAATCTGGGCTAAACTTCGGCCCAGATTTACCTATTCTACTATGAAATTTACCCAGGATTATGCATAGTAAGAACAGCTATACCTTTTGGGCAAACTTCTTTTTTTTTCATAGGATTACAGCCAGGTTCTGTATGGTACCAACAAGAAAATCATAAGCAGGTCATCACTGGTGCATTTCCAAAATCCTATGTTTATACATGGTCAGTTTAAAGCAGAACAAAGTACAGATGCTTTGGTTGAAGTAGGATGAGAAACCCAAGCTCCGTCTGTCTGCTTGGGCTTAGCCACTTCCCTCATCAACCTCTCAGGTCACTGCAGTAGGTTTAGAATTAAAATCAGATCTTCAAAGCATTTCGTCTCCTAGGAGTGGTTTATTGACTTTTTCTGAGTTTTCATTGAGTCATTTTCATTTTAGAGTAGCCTGCTAGCATTGATAATGGGGAAAAAAACAATCTTTGTTAGACATCAGGAAAAAACATTCTTCATGTAATTAATGTTTTATGATAGAAACCAAAAATTTTAAAGCTTACAATGTTCCAGGTGCTTTAAAATATATTATCTTATATATTATCTGCCACATCTCTGTGATGAGACTATTATCATCCATATTATAGTTGATAAAAATGAGTACTTAAAAAAGCGAAGTTATTTGGCCTGGGTCATAATGCTATAAGGTGATGGATCTGTATGACACTAAAGGCTGCATTCCCCCTTTCCATCTATGGAAGCTTCAGGAAATTTATTGTATTTCTTTAATTTCTGCTATTATATATTATTATAATCCATTAATCACTTGAGCAGAAAAGCAAGTGGGTGGAGACTGTGAATCTTGAAATGCACTTCTTAGAAAGTGGGAGTAGTTAATTAGCAAGTTGAAGTTGGTAAGATTAACAGCATTTTCCAGGCAAAGGAAAAGTCCTCACATGACTTCTTGGACAGGAGCATGGAGAAAAAAAACTTTAGTAACTTCTAGCAACTTCCTTCATGTTGTGTATCTCAATACTAGTGCCACCCTCTCCTTTTCTTTTTATTTGCCATAAAAAGAACACAATAAATGTTCAATATAATGTCAAGAACTAGCTATAGCTATATCATGATTCTCTTTTCCAAAATCACTCAGCTATAATTCATTAAAAGTGAAATGTAACCAGAATATAGAGATGGTCTTTGCTAACAAAGGTTAACATAAACTCATTATATCTGTGAGCTGGGAAGAATTTACAATTTGTACCAATGGTTGAGAACCTATCCTCTTAAATTTAGTAGATTAAACAATTTATATTCATCAAAACAATTACTGGTACCTTTTTTCCAACAAACTTTGATGTAAAAAAAAATGTCCTAAGCAAGACAAATAATGGGAAAGAAAAATATCTTAAAATAACACTAAATCTTGAGCATGTTGAAGAGAAAATAGTCACATTCCCATGTTATATGACATTTTCATTTTGTTGAGAACATGGCTGGCATGTTTATAAGCTAAGTTTGTTTTCAGACCAGAGAATCATACAGATGTTTTGTCTGGGAAGACTTATGAGCTGTGTGACTTACTTTATTGTTAATTTTTAATAATAAAACAAACTGTTCAATTTAGAAATCATTTCATTTCTTTTTCATTGCTCTTTGCACATTACCTTTGTAGCTTTAAAAAGTTCCTCTGTATTTTAATATTTTACTCACTCCTGCCAGTAAACATAGCTATGTATAAAATTAAACAACAATAGGCATTGGAAGTACACCATTTCCTTGGAAGCCACATTGGTATACCAATATTAAAAGAACCACAGAGGCACAGAAAAAATTCTACAGCTGCTTTTGCAAATGTATAGAGAACATTTTGATAATGTTGCATGTTGCTGCTGCAATGTAAATTTTTATATGCTCTTAGGAAATTGGATTCTTTAAATATCTATAAATTATTCTAAGTCAAATACCTAGGAAGTCAAAGAGAACTAACCCTTTAAGACCCTATGACCTAGCAAGAACACAAGGCTTTATTTCTATGAGTAGGCCACACACTGACAGGTTTGATTTTATGTATCTTTTAATAGTTGGTACATACATTTCATTGACTGATGGAGTTCCAGGAATTGGGGATGAATGAAGATCTTTCCGTTATTGAAGTTTTTATTTGCCTCTCATATTCCTTGGCTTTTCTATCATTTATCTTCCCTGTTACCTCCCTTGCAGGGGTATCCAACCTTTTGGCATCTCTGGGCCACACTGGAAGAAGAAGAGTTGTTTTGGGCCACACATTAAATACATTGTGATGTGTAATCACAAAACATCTGATAATGTTTTAAGTAAATTTACGATTTTGTGTTGGGCCACATCTAACCCACAGACCATAAGTTGCACACCTTAGCTTAGGGGCTCATGTAATAGTGCATTTAACAGATTAGTGAAAGTCTTACTAATATTTGTATTATGTTTATCCATACCTGTGTTAGCATATTCTATTGTTTAGAACTAAGTGATTTTAATCACTAGTGGTAAATTGATTATAAGATTCATGAGGTCTAGGATCATGCATTTCTCCCCTATATTACCAGTGCAGCCAATTGTCTGTATCCAATGGATGTTAAATGAATATTTGATAATTGAATGAAATAATGTTATCTATTTGTAGATAGAAAAACTGAAGCACATGAGCATATGAGACTTTAAATAAGTTAAACATTGGGTAGACAGAAAATGAGGAACTAGATCTCATATCTTTTTGCTGTTCTAATCAATTATATTTTTCCATCAGGTTTTGTTTCTTTTCAAACAGGGGTATCAAACTCATTTTCACCAGGGGCCACATCAGCCTCGAGGTTGCCTTCAAAAGGCCAAATGTAATTTTAGGACTGTATACATATACATGTAACTACTCCTTAACAGTTAAGTAAGAGTTCAGCACTGCTGCTGGGTAGAAACAAGGTGCCAGGCCTGATAAAACAAGGTAGAGGGCTGGATTTGGCCCATGGGCCTTGTATTTGTCACCCGTGATTTAAAAGGAAATTCTTACCTTATAAAACTTAGATCACTAATATTTGAACCAATTTTTTTCTAACATATTTATTAAACAAGGATCTGGTCTATTCTGGATTTCTTAGCAAAAACTCTTAGAGATAAAATCATTCAATCATTGTGCTGCTTCAGGCTCAAATAGTTTTTTTCCAGAATCTTTCAAACTGGATAGAGAGGCTCTCAAAACATCTAGAAACAATGTGCATTTTATTAATTTAAACTAAATCAAGAGAAAACCCTGTTTCAGTATAATAAAATTCAATTTATTGTAACAAATGTACTCTACTTTACAAGCTTGGGGTACAAATAAGGTCATGTGGTAGTCATCAGTGCTGTTTACCAAATAGTTCCAGCTCTCTGCCTTGTCGCAACATGGTAGAGTTGCACTTTCCGGTTCTTTATAGTGTGGTGGGAACATGTGACTAGATCTGGCCAAAGCGTTTTGAAGGGTGGGTATATGTCATTTCCAGGCCAGAGCATTTAATACCCGATTGAAGACCCAACAGAGCTGTCCTTCTCTTTGACGTGGTAGGCTCGTATATGCTTCAACAGTGACTTCTCTCTCAGCCTGGTACCCTGACTGATTAAAAGGAACAGAGTTCACTGCTGATCCAAAATTGTCATATAGCATGGGAGAAAATGAATCTGTGTTGTTTTTAGCCATTGGGGCTGTTACGATAGCATAATGTAGCCTAGTCTGACTGTTCTAGGTAATATTTCTCTTATTTTTCCAACTAATCTTTGGAACACTCAAAGATTATTACTGCCTTCTCCATCAATTTGTTCCCTAAAACCCACTGTTTCATTTTATTCAAAAAGATCAGAAAAAAAGACCCAAAAGTCTTGTCTGTTCACTACTGCCTTTTATCCATCTCTGCCACGTAGTATATCCATGGTTTCTCACAGACAAGGTTTCCCCCCCACCTCACTCCAACTAGAGTGATAATACTTCTGCTGATTTACATCTTGGCATACTGAGTAGTACACATCAGTTGTTTTAATTCACATCCTTAGCCATTACATCCTTAGCCATTACCCGGAATGTAGCGTGTGAAAGGGTAACTGGACTACAGCACTTCCTATATTGAAACCACATCACTCTCAAGTTTTGGGCCTTAGAATTTCCCTCTCTGGGTACTTGATTCCCTAGTGTGTCACTAGATCATAGTTAGACTCATGATCCATTAGAGAGATTCTAATAATCTTGGTCACCAAAAGGGAAGAAACCAATGCCTTTATTCTTGTTGAGGGGGACAGACAGATACATACACAATAAGTTCTAATGTATCAACATGCCATGCCATTATTATAGAGACAGAAGCTCTTATGAAGGGTGATCAGAGGAGGCTTTATAGAGTGATAATTGATTTAAACCTTAAAGTATATGATTTTTTTCTAGAATAAAACTGAAGAAAGGCACTGCAGGAAGAGGAACTGTTTATGCAGCCCTGAAAGTGTTAAGGAAGTGGCTGGAACAGGTAGAGATGTTAATGAGACAAATACCAGGAAAGGAGGTTGTTGGAATGCACAAGGAGTGAAAAATAACTGTAGAATATTATTCAGAAAAAAAATATCAGATGGTAAAGAAGGTGATATAAGATAGTAACTTTGACCTGTGAATGACCATCACTATCCCCCAAACGAAATCCTTGTTATCACAGTGCCAATTTCCAAACCCCTCACATGTGATGCTTGACTCCAAGAATTGAGAGCATTCTTTTTAAACTGAATTACAAAGAGGGAGCATATTGGACTTTCAAAATACTGGCAAAGGAATAGTGACTCCTAAACAGATCATCTCCATTATCTCCATTATCTTTTCCATCCACAACTCTAAACCTAATGGGTGTAGAGCTGGAATTATAAGGGAAACCTAAACGTAGCTCACCTTGCTCCTCACTTCTTTCTGGATAAAATGCTGCTTCTTGCTTCTGCTGCTTATTTCAGATGCCACAGAAACAGCTCTGCTTTGTGATCAGATGCAAGGAAGGGTTGAAACCAACACTTTGAGGGAAGCCTCAGAAGCTGGTGCTTGAGATTTGCTTGCCACCTGTATTATGCTTGCCACAGGATACCACAGTATGGGGGGAGTTTCCTGCGGACTCTGTGGGTAGCTTGAGTATTCTCATTAATTAGGAAATTAGGTTGTTGACTACAAATTGAAGAGTTAGGAATCTTTTTTTTAAAGTTGGGGAAATGGAGCGTGGGAGTTTAGATGATAGTTTTGCTTTTTATACCAAATTGCAGTGGTTTACTTCCTTTTGTTTTGGGGGGTCATATTAACTTTAACTCCAATGCTAGTCCCTCAGAAGGCTGTTCAGCCTTCCTATGGATGTGTTCATTACAAGATTTCCTGTATGAGCACGACTCTGAGTAATAGAAGTAACCTTATTAATTATAAGTCTTTTTTCATGTCCCCCAAACTGCCCACTTGATTTTTTTCTTTAAGACTCTTATTCCTTCTAGAAACAAACTTAAAAAGTCCAGTTGTTTTTTATATCTAAGGTTCCTTAGAGTTACCAACTTATGGATAATACACAATAAATTTTAATGTTATCTCCATTCACTAGTATATTCTGGGCCTCTAGTTCTACTCTTATGCAGTCCTTTTTTGTTGGTGGTTTTTTTTTTGTCATTTTTTGACACTCTGGGATTTTATTCTTTAAAACTTTACACAAATTTTCAATTATACTTAAAGTACAATTTTGTATTCATTTCAGGTACACAACCCAGTGATTAGACATTTATATAACTTATAAAGTGATCACTCTGATAAATCTAGTACCCATCTGACACCATACATAGTTATTAATATATTATTGACTACATTCCCTATGCTGTACTTTACATCCCCATCACTATTTTGTAGCTACCAATTTGTACTTCTTAAACCCTTCACCTTTTTCACCAAGCCCCCAACCCCTCTCTCATCTGGCAACCATGAAAATGTCCCACGTATATTTGAGTCTGTTTCTGTTCTGCGTGTTCATTTATTTTATTTTTTTTTAGATTTCACAAATAGATGAAATCACATGGTATTTGTCTTTCTGTGTCTGAGTTATTTCACTCAGAACAATACCCTCCATGTATAGCCATGTGGTTTCAGATGGCAAGATTTCATTCTTTATTTTTAATCCTCTCCCAAGGATATATTTTCATTGCTTTTAGGGAGAGAAAAGTCGAGAGAGAGAAACATGCATGTGAGAGAGTTAAACATCAACCAGTTGCCTCCTGTGCATGCCTAGACCAGGATGCACCTGGACTGTGAATTAAACCTGCAGTTGAGGTATGTGCCCTGACTAGGAATTGAATCTGAAATCTTTTGGTTATGGGAAATTGCTCCAACCAAGTGAGCCACACTGGCCAGGGCAATATTTCATTCATTTTAATGGCTGAATCATATTCCATTGTGTATATATGTGTATGTGTGTTTGCATCACTTCTTTTTTACCCATCCATCTATTAGTGTGCACTTAGAATTGCTTCCATATCTTGGCTGTTGTGTGTAACATTGTAAGGAACTCATGGATGTATATGCCTTTTTTGATTTTGTGTTGTGGGTTTCTTTGGATAAAACCTAGAAGTGGAATTGCTGGATCTCTGGCTATAGACTTTATTTTAAATATAGACTTTATTTAAAATATAGACTTTATTTTAAAGTCTATTTGTCTGCTATTATTATTGGTAGCCCAGTTTTGGGGTTTTCTTGGTTTGGTTTGGTTTCAATTTTTATGAAATATCTTTTTCCATCCCTTTACTTTTAGTTTGTGTGTATCTTTTGATCTGAAATGTCTCTTGTAGACAGCACATGTAAGAGTCATATTTTGTTATCCATTCAGCCACTGTGTGTGTTCTGCTTGGAGGATTTAATTCACTTGTACATAAAATAATTGTTTATTGATATATATTTATTGCTATTTTATTATTCATTTTTTTCTTTTTCTTAAAGAAGACCCTTTAACATTTTTGTAATACTTGTTTAATGGTTATAAACTTCTTTAGCTTTTTCTTGTCTGGGAAGCTCTAACGTCTGTCTTTGGATTCCAAATGATAGCTTTGCTCAGTACAGTAATGTCGGTTGTAGGTCCTTGCTTTTTATCACTTTGAATATATAATGCCTATTCTTTCTGGCATGCATAGTTTCTCTTGAGAAATCAGCAGACAGTCTTATGAGAGCTCCCTTGCAGGTAAATAACCTTTTTTTTCTTACTGTTTTTAAGATCCTTACCTTGTCTTTAACCTTTTGCCTTTTAATTATGAAGTATCTTGTTGTGGGCCTCTTTGGGTTCATCTTGTTTGGGGCTCTGTAATTCCTTGACTTGTACATCTATTTCCTTCACTCAATGAGGGAAGTTTTCTATCATTATTTTTTCATATAAGTTTCAATTCCTTGCTCTCTCTCCTATCTGGTACCCCCTTCATATAAATGTTGGTATACTTGAAGTTTCTCAGAGGCTACATATACTGTCTTCATTTTTTTGGATTATTTTTTTATTTTTGCTGTTCTGATTGGGAACTTTCTGCTTCCTTATCTTCTAAGTCTCTGATTTGATCCTCTGCTTTATCTACTTCACTTTTGATCCCTGTACTATATTTTTCATTTCAATTATGTTTCTGACTATTTTTATCTTTATATCTTTATATTTATATCTCCATTTTAATAAGTTCTTTTAAAAATATTTTATTTATTTATTTTTAGAGAGAGGGGAAGGGAGGGAGAAAGAAAGGGAGAGAAACATTAATGTGTGGTTGCCTCTCACATGCCCTCTCCTGGGGACCTGGCTATAACCCAGGCACGTGCCCTGACTGGGAATTGAACTGGCAACCCTTGGCAACCCTTTGGTTTGCAGGCCAGTATGCAATCTACTGAGCCACACCAGCTGGGGCTCTATTTCCATTTTTGTTTCCTGTGTGTTTGTTGAAGTTCTCACTAAGTTCATGCACTCTTTCTCAAAGTTCCTTGAGCATTTTTATAACCAGTGTGTTGAACTCTACATTTAGTAGAATGCTTGTTTCTATTTTGTTCTTTTTTTTTTTTTTGAGTTTTGTTCTGTTGTTCATTTGGGACATGTTTCTTTGCCTTTTCATTTTGGCTGCCTCCCTGTGTATTAGGTAGGGCTGCTGCATTTCCCAGGTTTGGTAGAGTGGCCTTATGTAGTAGATGTCCTGTAAGGCTCAGTGGCTTAGTTTTCCCAGCATCTAAGCTAGGTGCTCCAGGTGTGCTCCCTGTGTGTGTTGTGTGTACCCTTCTGTTGTAGTTGAGCCTTTATTTTTGTTGGCACTTCCATGGAAAGGATATACCCCTAGGTTGATCAGTTTTGAGGACTGACCAAGATGACCATGAAGCAGAGAAGGCTTGTTTCTGAAAGGCTTTGGTGTTTGACAAGTCTCCCCGTTGAGTATGTCACTTGTGGGAGTAGTTAAATGATGCTTCAGTGTTGTCTGAAGCTGTCCACTGGAAGCAGTAGCTTTAGGGCCTCCTGGGAGGTGCAGGCCAATATCAGCTGCTGCCTGTGTCCTGCCTGGGACCACCTGGCATGAGTTACAAAGTGGTCTGCAGATGGCTGCTACTTCTGCTGGGCTTCTGGTTGCCCAGCAGAGGTGAAGTGGCAAACCAAGGCTGTCTGCTGCTAGTGCTGAGCCTCGGATCACTTAGTGAGAGGCAAGATGTTGCTTGTTTGAGAAATATTAAGAATGTCTGTAGCATAAACATAGATAGGCCCTTGGTATGGAAAAGCTACTGAAAATGGCGTGGGTGGGCCTACAGGTTTGGTGGGGCAGAGTCTCAGGGAATCACCAGGGAAGGGTGAATAGTGTTAGCAAGACTGATGAAGATTCAGATCTGGTATCTGCCTGCTGACTCTATGGCAGGAGGGCTCATCCAAGGAATAATGGCCTCTGAAAGCACTTCTTTCTGGGAGAAAGCTTCCCCGCCAACCATAGCTGGACAAATCAGTTCCTCCGTGTATGTCCTTGGTTCCTTTTAAGCTGCTGCCTTAGCACTGGAGCTCAGAACAATTGAGTCCATGTCTGTCCTTGTGTGGACCCTTTAAGAGGAATGCCTGGGACTCCAGAAAGTCTCTCTCTCATTCAGCCACAACCCCAGCTGGTTTTCACATAAGTTATTAATTTTCTAGAATCTACCTTCCCTTCTCTTCCCAAACAAACAAAAGCAAAACTTCCCTTGTCAAAAGCGTAAAAGATGGAGTTCTTACCAACTCATTCATCAGGTATGTGTAAACCCAATTTACACTTAAGCTGGATCCCTGCACATGTAAGAAAATATCACTCCATGCCAGTCTTTTTTTTTAAACTAAACTGAAGACAAAGCGCTGAAAATGTCTCCACCAAAATTCAGTATGTGTTTGTTGCTAGATGAATAGGTTATCAAAGCTGACTTACCACATCATTTGCAGAATGTCATTCAAGATATCAATGTGTAAATGTCACGAGTTTTATGAGAGAACCTCAGTGCATCAGCTTAATCTCCAGGGCTTTCACAGCAGCATAGAGTTTAAAGTTATAACAATTCCTGTTTCTTTTTCGTCAGCGGGACATACAGGAGACTTAGTACTGACTTCCTGTGTGATTCAAAATATCAAGCCTCAAATACTTTGGGGGGAAAATGGAATTCATTAAAATCAGAGTAAAGCAATTTTTCATGGTGAAAGAGACAAACAAACTCAGAATTTCTAAAGAATTAAGGGTGTTTTTCTCATAAGTCTTGTGGATTGGATCTAAATGAATAAGCATTCATTGTGTATAAAGGAAGTAGATACTTCTATGAAGTGAGAATAGTGCTTGGAATTTTCGATTTATAGACAGTTTTATTTTTTGTTTGTTTTTAAGCCATCTTTACTTTGCTATGGGTGGTATTCAAGAATATTTTTAGGTACCTGTGTTCAATACACTGATCTAATATTTTTTTACTGAAATGTGACATAAAACACTGTCATTTAAATATGGCAACATAAATGGAATTCTATAAATCTGATGCCAATTCTAGAAAGAAAGAGGAGAAAAAGACTATGTTTTTGTTTTTAAATGAAATTAGAAACAAACCCATCAGAGCCATGTGGAGTGTCCTGCACATAGATGATTTCTTTTAAAAAGGAAGGAAATAGCTTCCAGGGTAATAATTGCACATATCAGATAGATGTAATGTTTGCCATCTTAATGTACATTCTAAAAATTCTTTGTTATTTATGTTTGTCTTATGTGTTGTTTTGACCTGGAGCTTTTAGCTGATTTGATCATAAACCAAAGGGAGGGACTGTGGGTCTGCAGATACCAGGTTCCCCTGTGGGCCATAACCACCAAACACATATGTCTTTGCCACAAATCCATGTGGTATTAGTGTAATGGATTTCCGAGTAATAAAAAAAATACTGTTTAGAATGTTTTGATTTCTAAACCAAGTTTCTCTAGGCTTACTAACTTGTGGATATTACATAATTAATTATAATATCATCTCTACTCATTAGTATAATTCTGGGTCTCTAGACCTACTCTTAAGCAGTCTTTTCTTATTTTTTCTACAATCACCCCTGAGTCCCTTCCTGGGGTTCAAGCCCCAGGATATCTTGAGGTTTGGAGCTCAGATTCAAGGGGTCCAGGCCCCAAGCTAATTCAAGCTAATGCTTAAGGAAGCATTTTCTCAAAGTTTCTAGTCTCTTAAAAAATAATTATGTGAACTGCACAATACCCTAGCTTCATATTGTGGTTAATTAAGACAAAATTCCATGATGTGGGGTATCACAGCAACCTCATTCTTCTCCATTCCAGTATGAGGGGACCACATTTCTGCGGCAGAAAGCCCAAGCCTGTGAAACATGACACAAAGTAAGATCTAAATATTCAAATTGCCAAATTCCAAGTGCTTTAAAAAATCTAGAATTGCCCTTTGATGAAAGTCTGTATTAAAAAGCATCTAAAATAGCCATTAGAAATAGTTCATGGCCTTTTACAGACATACTATTTCAATTGTGTGCTAAAACTAAAATGTTAATTTATGTCATTATTTTGAAGGCCTTCTCAGGCCTTCAAATTTAGGATTTTAAACATGGTTTTGCATTAAATAATTTCAGCTTAAATTTGCTGAGTGAAATAGATTTTTCTTCTCTTCAATCTTGCCTTTTATGATATAGAATTAGATTGTAAGTCTAACTTCAGGATATGGCTGTATATTTACTCCAGGCAGGCATAGGGTAAATAAAAAAAACTAAACCCAGAACCTGAGTTACTAAGGCAGTAGGAAGTCATAGGGGTCTCATGAGAACCTACTAGAACTGTTTTCTTTCCTGCGGGGATCTTCTAATTAGTTCTAGGTGCATTCTTTCTTCCTTCCATGGGATTAGCAATCCCATCCTAGACATTGTTTGTAGTAGCCCACATCTTTCACAACAAAATGATGCCCTTAAGGTTTGCCCACATGCTTCCTGGAAATGGCAGGAACCTCCTAACACTCTAGGTGACTGCTTTCAGACCTATAATAGTGATGGGATTTTGGAGCAAGCAGGCTGGCATAGTCATTTTAAACATAAATAGGTCTGAGGGGAAAAGCACTCTTGTCTGAGCTTCTGGGAAATTAAAGTTCTTGAAGGAATCAGATAAAATTTTTATTGATAGTTGTTCTTTATTTGGTGCTGATGTGTTTTTAGGAATAGCCAGGCCCTATACAGAAAAATGAAGTCTCCTAAACAGAAAGCATGTTTATTTGAATTTGATTATCCTAAATCCAAACTATATATTTATCCTTGGAAACAAAATGTGCTTTCATTGGTATTTTTATTTGTCCAAAAGAACTTCTTCTAAAAAAGTATTTTTCTCTCTACTTAATTTGAAGTAATCTGTGAGTTTCTAGAAGAGAGAAGTTCCATTTAATTTATCTCAAACATCCTAACAATCTAGTACAATGGTCTCAACATAGTAGCTGCTCTATAAATATTCATGAAGTTATGTTTTTGTGTATTAAATAATCCTTTTGTGTTTGGAAAGAAGGATTGCAAGTGAGGTTATCTGATATTTTATTCTGGTTTTAGGTGTTTCTAGGTGTTGTGGTCTGTGTAAATTGTGACCTTTGTGTTGGGTAAGGTCTGGGGCCTTGGGACCAGGGACTAGAAATGGAAGGACCTATCCATTCTTATTATTTAGTATGTTCTATTTTTCAAAAATAAATTCATGATCTTACTATGTCTTATAATTAGTAAGCATGAAATTTAATTTGACATTGTATATTTGATATTATCTTCTATTTCTACAATGATCTTCCAAACATGCAAATCTGATCATGTTACTGCCTGTTTAAAATTCTTCAATGGCTTCTTATGACATTAGGATAAACTCATACCACTTAGCAGGATTTACTAGTCACACGGAGCTCCATCTGTCACTACTCCCCAGCTCTGTACTCCGTTATCCAGGCAGCTGAAGCACCTGTAGGCTTCCAATAATCATTGCCCATTCTGCTTCTAGACTTTAACATAGGAGCTGGGGGAAAGTTCCTCAGTTTGGGAGTAGGACTCCGTGCAGACCTTTTATCTGTGTGTGAGGTATCTTTTGAAGGAAAAAAGATAAAATTTTGTGCATTCTTTCTGACTGTTAACAAGATGCCCTTGCTATCTGGTCCCTCTCAACAGGTTTTGGGGTTGACAGAACAAACAGTCTCCCTGTAAGAACTCTGGTGTTACTTTGCTTCTCTCAAACAAAGCATAGACGGGGATTATGGAGCATTCTTTGAGAGTTACATGAATATGTTCAGTTTACTTTTCATTTTGCTTTCCTAAATCAGTGGCTCTTACTCTTAAGTGGGACAACAGATGCATCTGTCTTTAGAATGTGAGTGGATGTCATTTTCCTTCCGTTAGTTACCTCTCACGAAGTATAAATATGAATTTAAGGGAATGAGTTTATCCCCCTTTCAGCCTTTTAATAGCCTGATGACCTTAATCTTACATGTTTAATGCCTGAAATATCTAAACTGAGCAGAAAATCATTTTCCTTCAAGTTTGGGGGAGGGGCATTTTGACAGTCTCCACCTCCATATTCCCTTATTCGCTCCTAGGAGGAAGGAATCAGAATGTAGTATGTAACCAGTTTAGGTTATAGCTGTAGCTGTAATGTAAGCAGGAGTTAAGGTTTCCTTTTCCAAGACATTATCACACTCCTAAGTGAACAGCGACCCCTTTGCCTTCACCCCTTTTGCTCCCGAACTGCTGTGCCTGAGATCTGGAAGTTTATTTACACCTCATTGTGAGTAGGAAGGAAGAACTGAATGCCAGGGAGCAGGCAAGGACAGGTCAGTGCGTTGACCCGCATTCAGAGGCTTTGGTTTGTTGAACAACTCCACCCCAGCTCCGCCTGTTTTGTCCACCTGTCTTTCACGGTATTGGGAGCTGTGCGCCCTCTGCTGGACAGAGCATCACATGCGGCCTCCCCACAACACCTGGCTAAATGAATTTAAAGTTATTGCTAACACAGGGGAAGATTTTCTTCTCAGGATTGGTGCTCTGCCAGTGTAAAATGATGACCATGAAAACAGAACTTTGGGTTATTTAGGGTAATTCTAGATCTAATCTAAACAAACACAGTCACTTTATATTCTACTCCAGTCAATTTAATACCCACCCATATCCTCTCTGTGTGGAATGTGGCTTTAATCTTGTTCTAATGTCATTCAGTTAAGTGGCACAATACATCAAAGTGTTTATCTTTGTGATCAGAGTAAATGTAATCATAAGAAGAATCACCTACTAACTCACATTTTCTATTTAACATGTTACAATTTTTTAGGGGAATAGACGATTTTGGCATTATTTGAATGATTTCCCTTATGTTTATTTTTTAAGTATGTTTTTTAGATTTTATTTATTTACTTTTAGAGAGAGGAGAAGGGAGGGAGAGAAACATCAATGTGTGGTTGCCTCTCAGGCATCCCTAACTGGGGACCTGGCTCACAACCTAGACGTGTGCCCTGACTAGGAATCGAACTGGCAACCCTTTGGTTTGCAGACCCATGCTCACTCAGCTACACCAGTGAGCTGCACCAGTGAGGGCTCCCTTATGTTTATTTTTTAATTTATTTTTATTCTTTAATTTTTTTCCTGCTATCCCTTACTGAAGGATCCCGCATCCTCATGGGACCCCAGCCAAACCAGAAACCAGACAAGTCCTCCATATATAGCAGGAGTCCTGGAAGGGGACAGGAATGACTTATGATCCTGTCACACCTCCTTGGAAACAGAAACCACCACAGATAGACAGACAAGAGCCAGGGAGGAGAACTTTCTTCCGTTTAAGTTCTCTCCCTTTTTCCCCTACCTGAAAGTCAAACACTGGTTTCACAGATCCCCAGCCTCCACCCCACCCATAGTAGTGTTTTTGAGACTCCCCTCTGCAAGGGGTGGCCCTGAGACTGCCCCCCATTGCTCTTCCTTTACTTTGCTCCTGGCAACTCTGTGCCCTCTTCCTTCCTTCAGCCTCTAGCCCATCACCCCCATGTTATCTAGCCTTCTTTCTAACCTTAACATTTCAATTGAAGGGCTTAAAATTTTATTTAAATTTTATGCATGTATTATTTAAGCATTAATGGGCACCTACTATGTACCAGGTGTTGTGTAGAGTTGTGCAGAGCACTAGGAAGTCGGGGTGAGAAGAGATACCTGGAATCTTGAGAAGCTCAGTCTAGAAGGGGACTTTCAGGTTTGCAACATAAAAAGTCACTAATAGACCTGGCTGATGTAGCTTAGTGGATTGAGCATGGGCCTGTGAACCAAAGGGTCACCAGTTCAACTGCCAGTCAGGACACATGGCTGGGTGGCGGACCAGGTCCCTAGTAGGGGGCTTGTGAGAGGCAACCACACATTGATATTTCTCTCCCTCTCTTTCTCCTTCCCTTCCCTGCTCTCTAAAAATAAATAAAAATATAATATTTTTTGAAAAGGCACTAATAAAGAAAGTAACATGTTGTTTGGGAAGCACAGAAGTCAGAATAATAACACTGTAAAGGGGTAGAAGTTAGAATATATTTTATAGGGTGGGAGGGGTAAGTATTGAGAGATGTTTGTGTGTCTTCCAGTTAGACATAGTGGGACATGGCATATAGTAGATGGTAGTGGGAAATAAATGGTATGTATGTATCTAAGGAAAGATGGGGTCTTTTGAGAGGCCAGTGTTTAAAGTGGAGAGTGGGAAGAGCTGAGCCTAGAGGGGTAGTTTAGAGCTTCTGAAGGGCCTTACAGCATACTAAGCAGATTGGATTGAATCTAACTGGACATGGCAAGTCACAGAAGGATTGTAACTAGGAGAATGTAATGACTACTTTTGGCTTTAGAAATATCTCAGGAAGGTAGACAATGGGTAGGTAGGGGAATGTCAAAATAGCAACAGGAAGCTATTTGAGAAACTGTTGGAGAAGAAAAAAAAATGAATGAGAGTGGTGATCCTGGAAAAGGCATTAACTGGAAAACTGCTAGAGAGGTGAAAACTGATTGGATGTGGAGGATAAAGGAGATGGAAGACTTGACAGGTGGATGACATTGATACCAGGGTGAGCAGAGAAGGGTTAGTTTGTAAGGTTCACTTTAAGCATATTAGATTCAAGCTTATCACATGTAAGGATATCCACTAAGTAGATGGAAGTGGGGATCTTAAGCTCAGAGAGAGGAAATGGCTAAAACAGGGATTTGGAGTTCACCAGGTAGAGCCTGAGAATCAGTGAGAGTATCCAAGAAGAGTCTCTGTGTAGAGAGAGGGAGATGTAAAAATGGAGCATCTCACACTTCCCTTTCGCTTAAAAGAGTAAGGGGACAAATTCATTACCTGCTTTTTAAATATTAAACATTGTCAGGGATGTAGATTTGGATAACATTTTATCTTTTTTTTAAAAAAAAGATTTTATTTATTTATTTTTAGAGAGGGAAGGGAGGGAGAAAGAGAGAGAGAGAAGCATCAATGTACAGTTGCTGGGTGTCATGGCCTGCAACCAGGCATGTATCCTGACTGGGAATTGAACCTGTGACACTTTGGTTCGCAGGCCATGCTCAATCCACTGAGCTACGCCAGCCAGGGCCAACATTTTATCTTAATAGGAAATCTATTCAACAGTAAGTTTTTTAAAAGTATTTTCACTCCTACATGATCGTGTTTTCGTTGTGGAGTTTGTTCACTTTAGCATCTTGGGTTTAATGTAAATGTATATATTTTTAAAACTCATATTAAATCAGAAAAGACTTAAACATAAACTCTCAATGAAATTTATCTATTCAAGTTAAAATCAGGATTAAGTTATATACCTGATGAAACATCAAAGATTGAATTCTTTTTGGGTCAGCTTTGGAATGGGAGAATGAAAAAATACCTAATTTGTCCTGATTGCAAGGGGGAATCAGCATTCATATTAATCTATATTAATATGTATAACTAGTTCTGAAAAGTGCCTAGAATTCTAGCCACTTAATAAGGAAGGAAGAATTTAGGAAACACATCAAATCTTAGGTTTTGCCAAAGAGGAAACTAACTTCATAACAGATTTAAGAAATACTACAGACTGTATCTTTTGCCTCTTTAGGAGATTCATAATTTAAACTATCATATTAAAGGCTCTTTGGAGGTTTGAAGGGAATAAAATACTTATTTTGTTTAACCTAGATTTCCCAGCCTTAATATTTCTGAGTTTGAATAATGGTACTTTAAGTGTTTCTTTTATAACTAAATGGACCAACATAAGATTTCAAGCTATTAGCAACAAAGCTCAGTTCAGTTAGGAAACATTTAATGATCATTTAATATTCATAGGAACTGTGTAAGGTACTAAGGGCAAAAATTATTCATAAGCTAACAATAATAATAGTGGCTTAAACTTGTTAAGTGTCTACCAGATGCTAGGAAATTGCTAAGTTATTTTACATATACCATTCTATTTACCTCTCACCCTTGTGAGGGAAGTAAGTTCTCTCTCTCTCTCTTTCTCATTCTTTTACTGTCTGTATCTCTTGTATCACACCATGCCATGGAGAGAGAATAATAGATAAAATAAATGATTGCAGTCAGCAGGTTGCTCCCATAGTTGGCCATCTGACCAGGGATTAGGGTTAAGTGGCATTATAAGGTCTGGCAGTGTCCCTAGAGTTCACCTCTTCAATGACAGAGGGTAAGCTTCCGCTAGTCTATGCCTGCTTGGATATAGCCTTGTCATTTTAGAGATGAGGAAATTTAGGCTTAGAGAGGGAAAGTGATTTTTCTAAGGTCATGAACCTAGTGAATTACAGATTGTGGTTCCAGAGTACTTTCTGTCTGATCCCGCTCTTCACATTCTCAACCACCACAGTTGGGTTTACAGCCTAAATCATGTCCATAAATTCTCAAGTTGGGCTTCAGCTTTTTTGACCTGAGAATCTCCAATCTGTGATGTCTAATGTTAATCCCTCACATTGTATTACCCTGACAAGTTGTCCTCATTTAGCAACCAGGGACTATAGCCCCTTTCTCTCTTTTGGTATCAAACAGCCCATTGTTGAGATGTAGTGTACCATTTCTTCCACATTACATAATGCAACATACATGAAGTAGATCAGGATATAGCTAATTTACAGCTTTCCTGTATGGTTCCTGAATGTTCCTTTTTCTTTTCTTTAAGTGGGAAAAATGTGCACTATATATTAAATCTTCTTTATACACTCTAGGCAATACTTAAACATTTAACTCTTAGGAATTTATGTTTTTAATGAAATAGAGTTTTCCTGTTGGGTCATTTTCATAGAGTAACTTTGGTTGTCCAAACATACTCTGAAATATATTGGGGATTATGGTTTCAACACATGTAAGCCTAAGGCCAAAGTATGAGTAACACATGATATTTTGTTACATTTCATGAACAAACCACTGTTTTGTGGTATAATACAAAACACAGCTAAGTAGTTTAGATCACTATCAGGCATTACAAAGTTAGGTTTTCAATTTATGTGATTACTCAAAGCTCATTAGAAGTATTCTCTAGCTCTAGGGAATACAGCTTAGAAAATTGTGGTTTCCATTGTGAAAAATGGTATATTTTTAGTTCATTTATTATGTTTTAGTTTATCTCAATTATACCCCTTTGTACTTTTAATATAATAGTTGAATTCACAAATAAACTTGTCAACAATCCAAAAAGGTAAAAAAAAAAAAAAGAAAGGAAATGCGTTATTTTTGTTTATTAGATTAGACTCTGTATTCAGAATGTCACAGACATTCTATCAGTGAAACCACTATTACAAATTACTCTTTTTATGTCATACCAACTGTGATGTGGTAGAAAAGCTGTAAGTTCTAGTTCTGGCTCTAGTATATACTGGAAAGCCAGTTTGACTTTCCAATATTTTGGTTCCTTCACTTAGAAAATTTGCCTACTGTCATGCACTCTGCAATATGAAAATTCTTCTGAGTTATGTTAGGAATAACATGAGCTTTGAAATTACCTCCATATAGGGTAATATTCTCTTGCTGGCTCTGTGATCTTAAAGGAATTATCTAACCTATGAGCCTTAGTTTTCCCATCTGTAAAACAATGCTAATGATAGTGTATATATGATAGGGTCATGTGGGGATTAAATTAGATAATATATGTAAGTACCAGAGACCAGGATGGATCACAGGGTACTTTCTCACAACATGTTAAATTATTTCCCTACTTCTTAACACATTCTCTCTCTTTCACTCACTCTCTAGCTCTCTGGTTCTCTCCAAGGTACAAGGGTGGGCAAAAGTAGGTTTACAGTTCTGAGTACATGAAACAGTTTATTCTTCTATTATTTATTTAGTAATTATTGTATTATTTATTTGTAATATATAAACCTACTTTTGCCCATCCCTCTATGTATGTATCATGCATACCTTTTATATACTTTCTTAATTTTACTTTATTTATATAAGAATACTTCTAAAATTGCACTTAAAACCCTTAAATAACATGGAAACAAAACTGTGGATTGTGATTACATTATCTGATACCTGAAGAATTAGACCTCATTTAATCTAGCACATTTACTGAGCTTTTGCCATGTACTACATTGGATTAGTTAATGAGGACTGATCTCTTTATGAACTCTTGGTAAGTCCACATTAACAGGGATTTTTTTCATGTTATCTTTTTTTTTGTTTTATGTTTTAGCAAAGCAAGAATGCATTGTTGGCAATATAAAGACCATTACTTGCTAATAATCCTTTTTCTTGGCTTGAAATCAAAATGTTGACTGTGTTTTAAAACCTGAAATGGTATCTGTAGAGACCTTTCTGCAGAACATAGAAGCCTTAACTTCTGCAGAATATAGAAGTCTTAGCAACAGGATTTAGCTCTGAAAGAGACTTGTATGAAGGAAATATTTATGTTGTATCGATCTGTGAGTCTCAAGTAGAACTACATTCATTGAAATATTCTTACCTGTAATTTTGGAATCATCATTTATATCAGGCTGTTATCTGAAGTCCCTTCAACTTAATTCTTGGAGAACTTTCTTGCTTTTTTTTTAAGTGTATTTTATTGATTATGCTGTTACAGTTTTCCCAATTTTTCCCCCTTTATCCCTCTGTTCCCTGTCCCCCCAACCTTCTAGCATTCCTCACCCCTTTAATTCATGTCCATGGGCTGTACATGTAAGTTCTTTGAGTTCTGTGTTTCCTACACTATTTTTTACCTCTCCTGTTCTATTTAATGCCTACCAATTATGGTTCTTCTTCCCTGTACCTTTCTCCTCCAATCCTCCCCTCCCCACTGAGAATCCTCATGTGATGTCCATTTCTCAGGTTCTGTTTCTGTTCTAGTTGTTTGCTTAGTTTTTGTTTTCATTTATTTTATTTCATTAGGTTCATTTGTTGATAGTTGTGAATTTGTCATCATTTTACTGTTCATAGTTTTGATCTTCTTTTCTTAGATAAGTCCCTTTAACATTTCATATAATAATGTCCTGGTGATGATGAACTCCTTTAACTTGACCTTACCTGGGAAGCACTTTATCTGCCCTCCCATTCCAAATGATAGCTTTGCTGGATAGAGTATTCTTTGATGTAGGTCCTTGCCTTTCATGACTTCAGAAACTTCTTTCCAGCCCCTTCTTGCCTGCACGGTTTCCTTTGAGAAATCATCTGATAGCCTTATGGGCACTCCTTTGTACGTAACTTTTTCTTTTCCTCTTGCTGCTTTTAAGATTCTTTCTTTGTCTTTAATCTTGGGTAACTTAATTACGATGTGCCTTGGTGTGTTTCTCTTGTGTCCAACATCTTTGGGACTCTCTGGGCTTCCTTGACATCCTGAAAGTCCATTTTCTTTGCCAGACTGAGGAAATTTTCCTTCATTATTTGTTCAAATAAATTTTCAATTTCTTGCTGTTGTTGTTCTTCTTCTGGAACCCCCATAATTTGCATATTGGAATGTTTCAAGTTGTCCCAGAACTTTGCAAAACTCTCTTCACTTTTTTGAATTCTTATTTCTTCATTCTGTTCTGGCTGCAAGAACTTTCTTGCTTTGACCATCAGGTAGCTTAAGAGTGAATGTGTGGTCCAATTACATTAACTTTGTGATAGTTTAGCATGGGTCTTATTTTACTGGGCCTTGAAATTCATAATTCATCTTTTATTAGTGATCTCATAAAATCTGTTAAGTAGAAGTATTAATACAACAAACAAATAAATAAATAAGAAAAAATCTAGTTAAACCTTTTGTTAGAAGAGAGTTCTCAAATGAGCCAGATGTTTGACTTGTAATAAGGTAAGAAAAATATGGGTCAGCTTACACCTCATCTGCTCCTTCTTGGAAAATGCATTTGTTTTGACAAACCCCAAGTTGAGTGTTTTGGGTTATTCTTAATGAGAGAATGGGTTATTCTTAGAAGAGAACAGCAAATCCCCATGATTTTGGACTGTCCTTCGGATCAGAGTACTGGTTTGAACAATAATCCTGATTTTTAACAGCTTATTATGTGTGGTTCCACTTTGGGCCAAGGGGATTTATTCATGCTTATTACTTCAAATTCCATCATGAACTTCTGTATTGCCCCATGTCAGTTTAAGATTAATTATGGCAATTCTCAAAGCAACTGAGTGCAAGTCAGGGTTTCTGTGTGGACCGACACTCTTCCTCTGATCCTGAATCCAGGACTGGGGAGGTTGCGGAAGGCTTGGGATTTGGGGAAAAACATGTATTTTAGACATTTACCTGAGCATGCTTGGTTCCAGTGGCACAACGCCTTGACCTCCCATTGCGAATAGCACCAGTGGGTACCTTCATGTACATTTACTGTACATTTCCTGGCTCTCTAGCATTTTTATAGTTAGGGTGCATGAGATTTGGTTTCAAAACTCCAAAATGACCATATATGTCATGAGGTATAATTCCTTTTGTAATGTTGAAAATGAAAAGGCTATTAGACTGTGAATCTGTAAATAATCAGTAAGTCCCTTATCAAAGTAAAATGAGTGAACATAATTTATTAGTAAATTCAACTTTCTTTAGAATGCCATTTCTATCCCCATGCTATATCATGATGGTTAGTAATGACATTAAAAATAATACCTTAGCAAGTTTTCTGTTTTAGATTCTCAGTGGTAAGATGTGAATGAAAGAAAGAGGACCAAAACATACTGGCTGTCCTTTTGCAAATTCTAGGAAATAGAGTTATTGGATCTTCATGTAGAGTGTTAGTTTCAGTTTAAATCAGATGTTTTTCCTACATCACAGGTACCCCATTGTTTCTCTTAGGACAATAATTCTATGAGGAAAACAAGTCACAATATATACTGAGTTATGATAGAATTGCATAGTGGTAGTGGTAGTGGTGATAGCAGTAATACTAGCAGTAATAATACTGAGATCTTTTCCAGTATATTGCATATATTATGTAAACTTCATATTCCTAGGAAGAAACCATTATTATCTCCATTTTATAAACCTCTAAAGAGGGGCATTTTTACTGTCTTCATTTTACAAGTGAAGAGACTGAGGCACAGGCAGGGAAGGGCACTTGCCCGAGATTACACAGCTGTTAAGTGGCAAAGCTGGGCAACTGGTGTGCAGAACTGCTGCTGTAACTCCAATCACAGACCTGCCTCTTTACTCGTTTTCTGTTGCTAATGTTTTATAAATTTATATTGCATTATAACATGGTTATAAGCCTAGATTAACCCTCCTTTTTATAATATATCAATGATTTGTCACCACATCCCAGTGATACTGTAATGATGATTACAATGTGTTATGAGCTTTAAGTGTAATTGTGTGATGTATCTAATAACTAACATTTATTAATATGCTATGTCAGACATTGTTCAAAGTTCTTTTTTTGATCTTTTAAGGTTTTTTATTTAACATTAGATTAAAGCTCTCTCATATTCTCCACTTGTTTATCCTGAAAATATTCTCAGTATAATGCCAGTTTCTTTGCTCTTCTTTACTTTTCCTTTCTTTTTTTAAAATACTTTTGATTTTTATTGTTATTCAAGTACAGTTTTTAATGTGCATTAAAACATGAAATTTTACTATTATTTAGATATCAATAGGGGTAATAACAGTATCTACTTTATAGAGTTAAAGATATCAATTTATAAAAAGTGCTTGGATGCATGGCATATATTAAGTGCTCAATAAATGGTAGTTATTTTTGTTCTTCTGTTGCAGATAGCAGACTGAAACTTTAGTGAATTTAAATACTTGCTCACAGGCACACAGCTGTTTAGAAGCAGAATAGGGCTTTGAACTGAGGCAGACATGCTCCAGAGCCCACACCCAGCTACCACACAAGCAAGAAAAATCAGGACATGTGTGTAGTATACTTTTGTTTTTACTTGCTTTTTGTTTGTTTTTAAATATTTTATTGTTGTTCAATTATAGTTGTCTGTATTTTCTCCCCATCCCTCTCCCCCGCCCCCTCCAAACCCATCTCCCTCCTTTGCTTCTACCCTCCCCCTTGGTTTTGTCCATGTGTCCCATGTGTCCTTCATAGTAGTTCCTGAAAACCCTTCTCCCCACTGTCCCCTCCCCCCTGCCTTCTGGCTATTGTTAGATTGTTCTTAATTTCAATTGATTATAAACAGAACTGAAACTTTTGTTTTACTTATGAGAAGCAGCAGAGTATCAGGACTAAGAGGAGGGGATCTGTAGTCAGCCTGCCTGGATTGGAATATCATATCTATCCCCTGGCTGTGCAAACTTGGGAAATTTACCTAAACTCTCTGTTTTTTGCATTCTTCCTCTATAAAATGGGGATAATTATATCCCACAGGGTTACTGTGAGGATTATATGAGAAAAGCCTCTCTAAAGCTTTTAGTACATTGCCTGGCATATGGTAGGTAGGATTCAAGTAAGATTAGCTAACATTATTAGGTTATTAGAAATAAAACTACATTTGCATTTCACAAATATACTTTGAATGTTAAGGCCACAGATTAAATCTTGGGAACCAGATTCAATGAAATACTCCCATACACCATACCAGACTCCCTCTGAAAGTCTGTGTGTGAACTGCCTTACACTGAATGTCAGGCTATGAGCTATTATAACAGGGCTTTGGAGGGAACGCGATGAAGCTGCTTGCACAGTTGGAGTAGCTAGTGGGGGCACTGTGTAAAAATGCCAGAGTTATCCACATTGCTGCATGTATTTGAGGCACTTATAATTGTTTAGGCAGTTTGTTCTCTAGTTGTGTGGGGAGTCAGAATTCACTCAGCTCCAATGCCTGGGATAAATCGAAGAAAGAGAGGAGAGAGAGACAGAGAGAGAGAGAGAATAAATGACTAAGAGCATATACAATGAATTCTTAACATTGTGTCTTCCTCATCTTTGATTCTTTTATTCTTAGAAGACAAGCCAAATGTTATAGTCTTCTTGCAATAGTCAGCATGCACATTTGCTGTTCTGTCCTAGTCTTATCATGCACCCAGTATTTCTAAATAATATAACCATGAATGCTATGGGTTATAGTTTTGATTTTATTTCAGTTGTCTTTGTTTTTGAATATCTTATTTATGCTAATCATATGCTTACAATAAATATCTTATTTATGCTAATCATATGCTTCCCACTCTCTGAAAGCCTACAGTTTTCTTTAGGGAATAACTCTAGAAAGGGGATGTAAAGATAAATTTAAAAATATACAAAAACCTAAGGTTGTGTTTGTTTCAAACCCCATTCCATTATCTAGTTGACTTTGAGGAATCTTGCTTCATTTTTTTTTTGTTTTGCTTTAATTTTGTTGAGTTCTTCATTCAAGATGACACATTCCTATGTGACTACCACCTACTTCTCCAGTTATTCTGTGCAGGAGCAGTTGAGAAGATTTAATAGATGCTCTACTAAAGAAGTGCACTGTTTTACATTAATTTGGGAAGCAGTGGCTTATGCAACATAATCAGGCATCTTTTCTCTTAGACTTCACAGAGCCTTTGTTAACCCATGTATACATCAGTCTTTAAGAGGAGATGATTACAAACTACATTTATTTAACTCTTGCATCTTTATTTCTTACAATATCTTGCAGTCAGTGTTTGAGGGCCATGCTTTGGGAAATGTTTATGTAAACACCAGTTAATATAACAGTCATATTTATAATGGAAATAGAGAAATGTGCCATAGTTTAATGGTAATTGTGCTGCTAATTAAAAAATATTAAATAAATGACATATCATAACTTGCAAAAGCATGAAAATCTTGAATTTGGAACTTACCAGAGTGTTTCTTCCTTATATCCAACTTAAGAAAAAGAGGAAAATAACAACAAAAAAGGGAATTTATTTAAATACATATGCTAATTCTGTACTGAATGATGAATCTACTATAAATTTATTCTAATAGTACACACATTCTGTTCATAGTCAGATTGTTGAAAGACACCTGGTGTACTGCAAGATCCTCAATTGTCAAAGATGTTACTGTTTGACTTTTTTATTTTACAAATTTAAGACAATATATAAATAAATTCCTGTAATTTTTTAAAATAGAGATTAAAACAAAAATATTCCTGGACACCTCAAGCTATTCCCAAACTATTTTTCCAGCCACCCAATCCCAGTACAGTAAATGGGGTGATTTATTGTGGTGATATTTTAATTCATGCCCTTTAATTCTTGGGTGGGAAGAAAATTAACTTTTTCAATCAAGATATGAGACTCTAAAAGAATACTGGACAGCAGATCAGAAGGTTTTGGTGACCTTTGTTAAGTTAACAACAATAAAAAAAAGTTAGAAAAATAAAATAAATATCAAAAAAAGTTTTGAAAGAAAATAAATACAATAACATAGGTGACAACACTTAATATAACACTTAATGAATGACTTTAATAATAACAATGATGATAAAAATATTTATTTCAAGCACAAATAGAATGTGTGTGAATTTATAGGACTGCTTTACTCACTGTTAGGTAAGTAGCAAAAGGAAATAGATTGCAAAACACTAGGAGAAACTTCTGTTTTTAAAGGGATATAATCTTAGAGAGCTCTTTCCATTATAAGCCTTTTAATGTTTTTGGTTTAGTTCAGTATCTATTTTCAGTATTTATCATATGAGAAACTACTATGGTAAGTATAGCAAGGACTTTATTTTATATTTTGCAGCCTGTTTCCTTTTGCTACTTTTGAAACAAATAAACCAGTTTTTGCAGTAAGCACCAATAATTTACCATGTGTTTTTTATTCTTTTTATCTTCTAAAATATTTTATTACATTTATATATTTAGTGGACATATTTATTATTATATTTATTATTTTAGTAGGTTGAGGAGTAAATGGGAAGCAAAAAATTGAAGATACAAAAGGAAGTCAACAATTATAGCCCAGCAAAATCATCAGAAGGAACATTATGAATGAGAGAGCTTTTCCATGGTTTTCATTCCCTTATTTTTACCTTGTAGTGATCAGTGATTAAAAATGGGCCAATGTGTATACTCTTAGACTCAGCTGGAGTTGGTGAGCCGCATATTGCTCCCTGACTTGTAGCTTGAGAGGACGGAGTCTCAAGGGTAGGGTGGATGGAAATAGCTACCTTAGGAAAAATAACTATATTAAATCTCTGGGGCTTTTGCCTGTAAAGCCAAACAGCACAGGAGAGGCTGGGCTGGGCCTGCAAGTCAGCCCTGAGGGTGATCAGAAGAGACTACAGTGAGGTTTCCTGACATATGGAGCAGTTGCTGGTGATAAACGGAAGAAGGGTATTTCAATAGCTTGAGGAGAAGGTAACAGGCAAGAGAAAATTAGAGATGCAGGATGTGAAATCAAATGATGGAACTTCCCTCTTAATGTAGACCATCTGGTCATCATATCTTTAAGTCAGTGAGTTCTCAGACATTTTTTTCATCTTATAGCATGATGACCATATGTCCCAGATTTACTAGGATAGGCCAGATTTCAAATATGTTTTTTGCCATTGTTAGACCATTGGTTCCAAGTCAGGACTGGAAAAAACAAGGTGGGGCAAAAATAGTTTTACAATTGTGAATATGTACTCTGTGTGAAGAACACAGAGTTTATTCTTATATTATTTATTAATTATTGTATTATTTTCCATGTGAACAACTGTAAACCTACTTTTGCCCCACCCTGTACAATAATTACTATTCTTACACCTGCCTCTACCAATGTCTATTACATTTATCCCATTCAGTTTCCAAGTAGTTGACAGCATTATTAAGCAATTGTCCGAAGCACTGTTCCCCAAAATGTTACTGTGTATCAGAACATTCTGGGACATTTGTTTAAACACTGGTTCCTGTGGCACTTGCTCCACCCCTATAGCTCCCAAAATTCAGATTCATTAGGATCCAGAAGATATTCAGATTCTTGGTATTTTTTAACAAGTATCCCATGCAATCATGAGGCAGCTGACTCACAGACAGGATTTTGGAAGTCAATAGACCAGTCAATGCCATTCACATCTACCTCCAAGCATTGCACAGATTTTTGTAACAGACTCCTCATATGGGGATCCTTTGACATATAGGTATCTTTGAATTCCTGTAATTTTATTAATTTTGTGAATATGAGTCCATAATCAGTTCCCTAGGTGAGGCCTTTAGTTTTAATCAAGTTCTCAATGGAGTTAATGGCCAAGAAAAGTTACAAACCCAAAGCTTAAGGCCAAGAATCTGAGGAGACCACCCTGAAGGTGGAAGGTAATTTTTTCAATGATCTCAGACTTAACTGCATTCATGTGATTTTTTTTTGGTGGTTGTTGCTTTTTGGTTTTTTTTGCTTTTGTTTGTTTGTTTGTTTTTGTTTTTTCCATCTCAGAATGAATTATTGATCTACCAGGGGTTTCTTTTCTGGGTTTAAGGAGAACACACATGCACGCAGGCACATACCCATAAACACCCAACAGTAACTTACTCTAAATTGATGACTTAGACAAGTAGTTTTAATTTTTTTAGCCAATAACATTTAAGTATGTGGGTGTGTGTTTGAAGGATGACAGTTTGTTGGGGTGGACAATTTGATCACCTTATTAAGCTTCCTTACATCCTTCCCTGCCATGTACCTCCACCCCCATCCCAGAATAATCACCAAAATAGGTTCTGGATCTATGATCCAGTGAAATTCTGTCTGTTTTAAACCTTGGGATTAATATTCTCCAGCTGTGTTGCCTCAGCTCTAGGGCAACTTTTACTTGACAAGCATTTGTGATTTAGGGAGCCAAGCAATAGATTGGAAACTTCAGGGCTGTGAGTTCTAACTCTGAGGTCTGCCCTGACATAGTGTGTGACCTTGGGCAATTCATTTGATCTGTTTCCAAACTCTCTGATGCTTGATAACAGGATTTTCTAGAAATCTGCCTGCCAATAAAGGCATATGGAACCACTCTTTGGTTCCACAAGGGAAGGCTTCATTTCATTATCCTTCAGGCTTTCAACTCTTCCTCCTTTTGCCCATCTCCTCATGCCAGGCACTCTGGAGTCTTAATGTGGCCTTTCCCCCAAATGTTAGGAATACTTTCTTTTTTTTCCAAGAAAGCATCAGCAATGCTACTTTATTTCAGCTCTCCCCAGGATTCCAAACTTTGTCCTCAAATACCTACCCCCCAAAACTAAATTGCTCAGGCTGCTTTGGAGCAGTGTGAATTATGCAGAACTGGACTCTGCCCTGGATTTCACATGGTTATTGTAATGGAAGAAAGTTAAATTTCCTTCTCATTTTTTTCTGCATTTCTACAAAGTACAATTTATTGTTTTATGAGCCTCCACAAATCATGTTTATACTTCTTTTTCTTTTAACATCTCCTTTTAGAGAAAATGATGAAGTTAATAAATTTTATTAAAAGTAATATAATTCCAAGAATTTCTTTGTAGAAAATATGCATTATTTCAGCTTTTGGACTTTGAAGATCATTTACTCAGATAATATGTATATTTTAAGTTTTGTATATTCCAATGTGTAATCAAGAATTTTGTGTGGTGTCCTAGCAGAAAATTAATATTATTTATTTATTTATTTATTTTTAGAGAGGGAAGAGAGGGAGGAAGAGAGGGAGAGAGAGAGAGACAAATATCAATGTGCGGTTGTTGGGGACCGTGGCCTGCAACCCAGGCATGTGCCCTGACTGGGAATCGAACCTGTGATGCTTTGGTTCGCAGCCCACGCTCAATCCACTGAGCTATGCCAGCCGGGGCAGAAAATTATTTTTTGTAATGAACTTTTAGATTCCTGATCATTGCTGGTTTCTCATTTCAAAATAGGCTGGAGCAGTAGAATTGTGGCTCATATTTTCTTCTGCCTTCTGCCTTAAGATACTATATCCTTTTGGACATTATAGTCACTTTATTTTTGTTAATGATAATTAAGAGTTCTTGGGACAAAATACTAATAGGAGTCAACATATGGTTCAGTCATTGGACTTAAGAGTTATATAGTTAGTAGGAAAACATTGTGGGTTATAAGTCAGAGACTCTGACTTGCAGTGGTGCCTGTGGTTACCATTCTGGGATGGAGAACCTGCCTTCTGCTTGGTGCCTCCTTCATTCTTCTCTTAGTCTCAGGCTGCCCTGGAGCCTAGATCCCTGGCATGTTTCCCCAGGGGACCATCTTCTCCTTTCTCTTTACCATGACCTATTTTGTGTAATTGCCAACCTGGAAATTGTTTGATAATCTAATGTCTACATATTATTCCTGTGTAAAGGAAGTATTTTAAAGTAACAATAATAGTTAATATCATTTGCTATGTACTGGTATTCTTCACAATACTTTACATGTAATTTCACATTTAATCTTCACAATAATTCTGTGAGGTCTTTTATAAACCCACTATGTAGATAAAGAACAAAAAAGGTTAAGGTAATTCACCTGGACTTACACAATGAATAAAGGCAATCTGATTTGAGAACTTGTGTGCTCAAATAAAGTGCTCCTTCTATGAAAAATAGCCAGATGTACCTTCACACATGGTTTAAAAACTGTTGATAGTTAAAACCCAGTCATGGGTAGAACTGCTGTATTTGTGAAAGGAAACTGGCATGTTGAGGAAGCAAGCAGACAGGCCCCTGACACCCCTCTCCTTCTCTTCTCTATCTGTCTCTGTCTCTTTCTCTGTCTCTCTCTCTCTCTCTCACACACACACACCACATGTACACACACAGCTCAAGCTGAGAAGATATTCTTTTATCTGTTTTCACACTGAACTTCCAAATAATGTTTCATTTGAAGAAAGAATTTTTTCTGGAAAATACAAACAAGCTTTGAACATCACTGCTGTCTACAATCCCACTTACCATAGTGCATTCTTAACCCCTCCCCCGCACCTGGAAATGCTAATGTAACTCAGATGTTAGCTGAGGTCACTCTTGTCTCTGAGGTCACCCTGTCCTTTGAGATTTAAATAAAATTGCCTCAATCCTCCATTTCATATCTCCTGGAAGGTTCTAATGCCATCCCTCAGATTTCTGCATGTTCTTGAACTGATTCTCATGGGCAGTTTTTCCTAGTAAACTCTTGACCTCAACTGTGTATTACTTCCCACAGCTGCCTTCTTTGTGTTCCATGCTGACCTTGAGGGCAACTAAATAATTTTTTTTCTTAACTTCCCCCATCTCCAATTCACTTCCACAAGGAACTGTTCCATAATGAAGACCTGAAGGCAACAGGAGAGAGTTTATATCCCAGCAAAATATTTAAATAGAATATTGGGCCTCCTTCTTCTTAAGCCATTTTGTCACCAGGAAGTTCTCAATAATTATATTCCTCTGTCACATCAGGTCCAGGCCCTTTCACTGTCTCAGTACCTTTTCTTCCTTCCATCTTCTCCTCCTCCCAGTCCTCTCCTTCCCCCATTTACTCTCCCATCTCCTCCTCTCTTACTACTCCTCTACCCTTTCCCCTTCTTTCTCTCTCATTTGCTTCAGTTTCCTCCTCATTACTTTCCTCTGCCCTGCCCACCCCCCACCTCCTACATACAATCCTCATTCCCCGTTGTCTTTGTCCATGGGTCCCTTTCTCATGTTCCTTGACTTGCCCCTCCCCTTGCCCCCAACCCCATTATCCTCCTCCCTGCTCCCCTCTAGTCACTGTCAGTTTGTGCTTTGTTTTCCATGTCTCTGGTTCTATTTTGCTCACTTATTTTTTGTTGAGTAGGTTCCACTTATAGGTGAGATCATATGGTATTTGTCTTTCACCACCTGGCTTATATCATTTAGCATAATACTCTCCAGTTCCATTCATTGATTTTTTAAAGAACCTTTTTATTAAGCAGATACTCAGCATTAGTACTGCTTAATAAGTACTGTGCTTAGCACTTCATATTTTTTTATTAAATTGAAATTTCACACTCTCTGAAGTACATATTCATACTTTCTTTCAACTAATGAGAGGAATTAAACAAGTTATCCAAAGTCACAGAGTTAGAAGGTAGTGCAGCCTGCTTCAGTCCCTGCAGACAGTCTGTATTATGCTATTCAACCACCTAGTGGTAAAAAGAACATTCTTTCCTAAATGTTCCAGTCCACCTTCTGGCATCCTTTACTCCCCACTGGAAGTTGCACGGACTTTATGTCATTGTCCTGTGTCCTGAGTCCTCTCACAGGATTTGAGGAATGCAACTATATTTAGCTCCCTTCTGGTAATATGTGCTTTTTCTAGTATACAGCAAAGAACTGAGCTTTATCTTCAATACATGTTAACTGTATGAACTAGATGTCTATTTCTAAATGAAATGTGTTAAGATGTTTTAAAACAATAAAAAGACAGTTTATGGGGAAAGAGCCCAGATAGTCATGGGCCTAAATCCTGGTTCCATGTCTTCTTGTGTGTCCCATGGCAAGTTGCTTATCTTCCCTGAGCCTCTATTTCTGTATAACATGCACAATAATGCCTCCTACCCTTGCACAGTCCTTATGCTCAGACAACACTCAGTGAATATTAATTTGTTTTCCTTTATATTTCTGGCTGAAATTTTCAAATCAGCATACTTGCTCAGTATTTGTTCAAAATATTAAGTGGGTCCAACATTGGAAGTTGGAGGAATATATTATCTACCTCCTCCTTTCGGTGAAGATTGGAAGGCATGTAGACCAGTGATTTTCAACCTTTTTCATTTCATGGCACACATAAACTAATTACAAAATTTTTGAAACATATCAAAAAATACATTTTTGCCAATCTGACAAAAAATAGGCATAATTTTGATTTATTCACACAAAATGGCTATTGTGTTGGCTGTTGTCATTTTTTTAAAATTTGATGATCTGGAGGTCAGTGTGCCTGACTAAATAGTCATGTATTACATGTTTTAAAAATTCTTGTGGCACACTGGTAGAAAATCACTGATGTAGAAGAAAAAGCAGAAATATTCAGCTTCTTCAGATGAACCTCTGCTGCCAGGGCTTGATGTAGGTGAGCTGTATAATATGTGAAGGAGTTGACTATGGTTTTCATATCCTCAAAATAAAACATGTCAACTGCATTCATTCGAATATAGCAGTTAACTGACTTTTGGATTTTTGTTGTTATCAATATTTACTATATTGGGTGATTTTATATTGAAATTTACAATAAATGTTTTGTTTCTTAAATAGCCTCATTCAAATGCACACTGTTTCTCACAGCCAGGCTGGGTGGTTAGCACCAAGCCAATGATTTGACAAATATCTTCTCTTAATAACCACAAATATAAAATATCTACATTGTATTAGTCTAGAACCACTGATCAGGCAGATATAATTCAATCATCAGGGTATGGCATTTAATTTCTTCTTAACTTGGTGGCTTCTGTCAGGTGAGACATATGTATTAGGCCCTGTCACACACAAGGATTCCTGTCATCTTGAATAGAGATGTCACCTGACAGCAAATCCTGTTCCTTCTTAATATCAATAACTAAAAGCTAGCTCAAAGGAAACATGTATCCAATAAAACTGATCTTTTTCCTTTCAGGGTCTAAGTTATTTCTGAAAATGAATAGTAATAAAAACTTGGAAATTCACTCTCTGTTTAAGTATACTTACTGTACAACATTGGTTCTCAAACCTCACCACCATGATGATTGACAGATTCCTAGGTGCCACCATTCATAGGTTCTGACTGAGTTAACTTGAGATGGCAACTAAGAATCTCAACTCTTAAAAACTTCTTTTTGAGTATTTCTGTACCTATAGTGCCTATCTTTCACATGGCTACAATATAAACAACCAATACATACAAAGAGCTATTTCTATTCCTTTACAACCTCTGACTTATCTTTCTTCTTCCACCTTCTTCTCTTTTCTACCCCAATCCCATGCTGTTCTTCATAGAAAGTTATTTTGTAAATATTTTTATGTTTCTGTGGATAATGGTAATTAGCATTGATAATCCTTATGCAGGGCTTCCAGTAAGTTTGATTTACTCAAGCAGTGACTTGGACCCTCTCTCCAAAGAATTGATTATAATGAGTTTAAGTACACAAAAACTTCATACAGGGTATTAGACATTTCAAAATTACTTGAAGAGCTGGAATAGAAAGCTGACCTCCCAGAGACAAGCTCCCAGAACCTGTATGCTCTGTTCAATCAAGAAAGTTATACCATCTCTGTAGGAAGACAGTGATAGGTAACTATTGCTACTGGAGTTCTACTTTCTCTGCTGACCTCAGGACAGCAAAAGTGGCTGCTAAGCCAGGAAGAACCTAATTCAGGAACCACACAGTCTCTGGCAGAAAATGGGATGCTCTATGCTTTGCTTCTCTCTCCAAGTGCCTCACTATTTAAAACCAAAATTTCATGTCAGTTCATATGATTGGTGGAAACTTGGTCTTGCTTAAAACCCTAGTTAAAAATGTGTCTTGGATATTTTTTTCTCCAAACTTTAACTCTCCAGTGTCTTGCTAACTAGAAGGGAGCTAGAATAGATCTTAAGCCAAATTATTCTCAGCATCTGCTAATTTCCTTACACATTTCAGAAGTGTCATCATTTATAAGTTAATTTGGGGTCTAGAAGTCTGTAAATACTTTATTTCAGTCATTGTTTCTATGAAGGGAAAAACCATTTCCAAGGTCAAAGAAGATTCTTCTCAATATATTTTTAGATTAAAATTCTTTTTAATATTGAAACTGCCCTTTTGGAGAAGCTGTCTTGCTACATGTATGTATATGCATGTATATAGGTATCTATGTCTATACGTGTTCTATTAACACAATGATCTTGAAAGAGTAGCACATGTTATCATTATTATGACATATCTATGTCTATGCATGTTCTATTAACACAATGATCTTGAAAGAGTAGCACATGTTATCATTATTAATGAAGTTCATAATGTACAATTGGAGCTCCTGCCAGATTCTGAGGTGCCATAATAATTATAATAGATAACATTTATTGAGCCCTTGCTTTGCACAAGGAATCATGCCATATGCACTCTTTTTTGCCATATGTGTTCCTATATTTATTTCTTACAATTCTGTGAATTAGGTATCATTATTATCACCCCATTTTACCAAAGGGGAAACCAAAACTAAGATTAAACGACTTTCCCAAGATCCATAGCAGGCTATGATCAAACATCTAGGCCTTGAATTGAGGATGCAAATCACCTAACAATATTAATATTAATGTACCTTTAGTGTAGGTATTTTAATCTAATACCATATAGTGTGATTTGTTCTCTCTCTGTCTTTTTCTACCTCTTTTTTTGGTGCATGTGTATGTGTTTGAGTTCGGCTTCAGACATATGGAGTGTGAGGTCCTATGGAACATCCTTTTACCTTCTTATCTTTGTTCAGAATAAAATTTAAGATAAAAACTTTATTCATCTACAATTCCAAAGAAATACTAACCTACATTTGACTAAATGGTAATCAGCAAGGGGAATGTATAGGTTCACAGCTCATCAAAAACTAGAACACTCTTGTGCTACTTCACCATCTGGTATCTGGTGGTCAGACACTCAAGTGCACCATCTGGGCACTAACTAAGCAAAGACCATGTGATTGAGGTGCCTTCTTACTTAGCTGAGAGTTCTGCTATAACTTGGCCATTTGCCAGTTCCAAGGACTGCTAACTAGCTGTCATGTAAAAGTAGAATTCTCCATTTATGCCTAACCCATGCAAATCTTAGCATGCATAATAATTGTGCACATTTCTGTGCCCAGCATCCGAGGTTCTGATTCTGTACTACACTGAAACCCATTTTCACTGAGGCCATGTATGACACTTTTAGTTATCATATGCAATAGTAATATGCACTTTTGACTACTTGCCCTGTCTAAATTCTGTCCTCCCATAACTTCTAGAAATGTACACTCTCTCCTAGATTTTTTTTTGTGCCTTCTCAGGTACCCCTTAAAAGTTCCACTTGGTGTGTCAGTCTTTAAAATTTAGAAGTTTATCAGGGTTCTGTGTTTGGCCTTTTGGGTTCAGTGGAGAGCCCTTGGCAACTCTTAGTAACTTCTAACTTCTAAATTTATCCCTAAGGAAGTGGGATCAAGGGCAATGACATTTATTAAATCTAGGTGCAGGGGATTCTCTATCTGTCTCTCTCTTGAATATTACCTTTATACAATCTCTACCTTTCTCCCATGAAATTGGGAGTAGTTTGCAGTTTGAGCTATTACTGCTAGGGAAATACCTTATCTTGAGAATACCTTGATGCTTAGATTAGGCAGTCTTTACTCTAGCCTGCCCATCTTGTTTACTTAAGTTTGTCTATTTTGACATATTTTCTTTGGCACTGGAGTGGTCAGATGCAGAGGACTGAAATTGTGTTTTAGTTTAGCCTTCCCAACTTATTTTAAGTGTTGCATCAATAGATCCTTTATATTTACCTCTGAAATTAGAGCATGGATGTTCCAGTCTCATTCACCAGGGGGTTTCCAATAGTGGGGAAGTGTTAGAATGCGAAAGCATACACTTGACCTGGTCTTATTATTTCTTGACCTGTAAGCATGTATTTCCTTGGGAAATTGTTGGTGAAAGTCTGGGGGTCAAGATAGAGCTTGGGAATTCTATAGCAATAAAATGTTTAGGATTCAGGTATATGAGTATCTCTGTAGATTTCCATCATATTCATAACTTATAAGACCTATTTCTCATTGTATATATCCTTACTTTGCTTCTAAATGGAACTCAGGTACCACATATATGCCAGAATTTCCAATATTCTTGTCTTTAGTCCAGTTGTGTTTACCGTATACATTCCATCTGGAAAAAGTCCAGCCAATGTTAATATAACAAGAATGGTTTGCACAACATGGATGTTACCTGGCAGCCAAAGAGAGTGGACTGGAATGTGCTTGTGTAAACAATGACTACTTCATTGTACTAGTCCATGGGGGCAGTGGACACCATGGAGCAAGTGTGTGTACTCTCTGGCCATCATATTCACAATGAATGAGTGAGTAGAGCAACAAATCTGCATCAAATTTTGCATTAAGCTTGAACATTCCTCTGTGGAAACTATTTGGATGATTCAGAAGGCCGCAGCTATGGGCAACTGGTGACTGGCAGCTTCATCGCAATAACATGCCCCCTCATGCACTATGTCCTTTGTGGAGTTTTTGGTGAAACATCAAATCACCCAAGTGACTCAGCCTCCTACAGCCCAGATTTGGCACCCTGCAACTTCTAGCTTTTCCCAAAACTAAAATCACCTTTGAAAGGGAAGAGATTTCAGACCATTGGTGATAATCAGGAAAATATGACAGGACAGCTGATGGCAATTAGGAGAACTGTGTGAGGTCCCAAGGTGGCACTTTGAAGGGGACTGAAGTGTCATTGTCTTATGTACAATATTTCTTGTATCTTGTATCTTTTTCAATAAATGTCTATTTTTCATATTACGTGGCTGGATACCTTAAGGACAGACCTTGTACATGTAAAACAAAACAAAACAAAAAGGAAATCCTGCCATTTACAACAACATAGATGGACCTTGAAGGCATTATACTAAGTGAAATAAGTTAGACAGAAAAATAAATACTGTAAAAAAATTTCACTTATATGTGGAATTTAAAAATAACAAAACCAAAAACACAGAGATCAGATACCTTTTTGCTGGAGAGAGGGTGTGGAGGGTAGATGAAATGGGTGAAACAGAGTCAAAAGTTACAAACTGCTATCTGTAAGATGAATAAGTCCTGGGGATGCAGTGTACAGGGTGGTGACTATAGTCCATGATACTGTTGTATATTTGAAACTTGCTAAAAGAGTAAATACCAGAAGTTCTTATCACAAGGAAAAGAATTGCAACTGTGTGAGGTATGGCTATTAACTAATTGTATTGTGTTAATTATTTGACAATATCATTATGTTGTATACCTTAAACTTATATAATAGTATATATCAATTATATCTCAATGAAAGTGGGGTGGGGGGTCTTTAAAAATAAGGCTTCACTGAGTTCTGGCCAAGATGGACACAGTACATAGGTAGAAACTCTTTGCTTCTTTGCACAACCAAAAGGATGATAACAACCAATCTAAAATCAACAAACAACCAAAAGCTCCAGAAAATCAAACTGCATGGAACTCTGACAACCAAGGAATTAAAGAAAAAATTAAACAGAACAATGAGACCAGTAAGGTGGCAGACCACATGGGCCAACTCAGAAAAGGCAGGGCTGGCTGTTGAGCCCAGAGGGCTGTACGGAAGGGGCTGACTTAAGGGGAAAACTGAGACTCAGAGGTGGCTGTGGACTATGGCAGTTGCTATGGTGGGAGAAAGTCCCAGTCTCACATGAGAGTTTGTTGAAAAGTACACTAGAGATGAACAGGTGAGCTGAACTGTTCCCTCTCTGGCCTCTTCCCCACAGGCAGCGCTACAGTGCAGCAAAGAGGGTTGCCCTGCCCTGGTGAATACCTAAGGCCCCACCCCCTTACAACTTATCAGATACACCAAGACACAGAAATATGGCCGAAATGAAAGAACATAGCAAAGCCTCAGGAAGAGAACTAAGTGAGGAAGAGATAGCCAACCTATCTGATGGAAAATTTAAAGCCCTGGTAATTAAAATGCTCACAGATCTGGTTGAGCTTGGTCAAAAAGTTAAAAAAACAAATGAAGGATACCCAAAGTGAAATAAAGCAAAATATTCAGGGAACCAACAGTGACAGGAAGGAAACCAGGACTCAAAGCAACAATTTGGAACAAAAGGAAAAAATAAACATCCATCCAGAACAAAATGAAGAAACAAGAATTCAAAAAAGGGAAGAGAGTCTTACAAACCTCTGGAACAACCTGAAATGTTCCAATATCTGAATTATAGGGGTACCAGAAGAAGAAGAACAACAGCAAGAAATTAAAAACTTATTTGAACAAATAATGAAGGAAAACTTCCCCAATCTGGCAAAGGAAATAGATTTCCAGAAAGTCCAGGAAGCCCAGAGAGTCCCAAAGAAGTTAGACACAAACAGGAACACACCCAGGCACTGCATCATTAAGTTACCCAAGATTAAAGACAAAGAGAAAATCCTAAAAGATGCAAGGGGAAAGGAGAGAATTTCCTACAAAGGCGTGTCCATTAGGCTATCAGTGATTTCCCAAAGGAAATGTTGCGGGCAAGAAGGGGCTGGAAGGGCGTTATTGAAGTCATGAAAGGCAAGGACCTACATCCAAGATTACTCTATCCAGCAAAGCTATCATTCAGAATGGAAGGGCAGATAAAGTGCTTCCCAGATAAGGTCAAGTTAAAGGAGTTCCTCATCACCAAGACATTATTATATGAAATGTTAAAGAGACTTATCTAAGAAAAAGAAGATCAAAACTATGAACAGTAAAATGATGACAAACTTACAACTATCAACAAATGAATCTAAAAGAAAAGAAGAACAATGAAAACAAAAACTAAGCAAACAAGAAGAACAGGGACAGAATCAGAGAAATGGTCATCACATTGAGGGATTTCAGTGGGGAGGGGGAAGGGAGGAATGGGGGGGGAAGGCACAGAGAAGAAGCATAATTAGTAGGCATAAAATAGGGAGAGATAAAAAATGGTATAGGAAACAGAGGATTCAAACAACTTATATATATAAAACCCATGAACATGAACCAAGGGGGTGGGGGATGCTGGAGGTTTGTGGGGGCAGGGCACAGGAGGGATAAAGGTGGAAAATTTGGGAGAACTATAATAGCATAATTAATAAAAAATACTTAAAAAATAAGGCTTCACTATAATGCTGACATAGGACCAAGATGGAGCAGGACTTCCATCCTGGGAAAGAAGCATCTCAGGAAAAGATGGATCAATCTGTATGTATAAAGGCACCAAAGTCATTCCACACATACTTACAGTGGGCATCACATATACAAGGCACTATTCTAGGCCACAGAGATACTGTAGTAAATTAGGTCCAAGTTCCATATTTCCTGCAAAAATTGTTAGAAAATGGTCTGCCTGAGAGCATCTATCTGCAGGAGGTAAAGTCAGACCTAGAGAAAGAAACCAATAACTTCAAAATCCAATCAGGGTTAAAAGCCAAAGCTGGGTGGAAAAGCCAGGGAGGACTTCAGGTTCTGAAAGAAAGTTCAAATCCATGTAACAATAAGGAAGACCTCTGTTTCCTAGAGAAGAGCCAGAGGCCTGTCTATGATCAAGGGAATCTCAACTTAGAAGTCTTCTAGCTATGTTTACCATACTCTACCCACACTTTTGAGATGGAGTTGTCTTATGTCTCAGAAGAGATGGACATTTACAGGAAAAGCCTGATCAAAGAAACCTGTGGTATTACCATCCTGATTATAAAACGAAAACAGTCTAAAACTTATCACCTCATTCCTGCCACAGTTATCCAGATCCAATCCAGGAAGTTTTTTAGATTACAAAAGGGTTCTTTGCCACCGTGTAGGACAACTGTTGATTTAGTTCTTTGATGAGTAAAAACACTTCTGGAATGCTGAATTTGTAGAACTAAATCTAGACAGCTGGTGACAGGGACAAATGTCACATGGTAATCATAACTCTCATCCCAGATACATGTAATGTTCAAAATACATAACTATACATATACAACCAAACTTAGGAGGAAAAGGTGTTAAGCATAAATCAGGAGTATATGTTGAAGGTTAAATTGTTTTTTGTCACACAGAAATAATCCTGCAAGGAGCCCAGAATCATTCAAAGTTAAGCTGCACAATATATCTGTGTTACAATAGAGTATTCATGATAATAAATACTGTTTCCTGGTTTTATTCAGTTATTTCTCTCATCCTAGAATACAAGATTACAGAGACAAAAGACAATGGTTTAAAATAAAACAACTTTAGACTTTGGAGTCAGACAGATTTAGGAGTGAATGTCAAGTTAACCACTTACTAGATGACCTGAGTCAAATTTTAATCACTCTGAATCTCGATTTTCTGACCTGTAAAACAGAGATATTAATAGCCATCTCATAAAATGTTTAATAAATAAGGTTCTCCCCCTCTCTCTGCCCCTCCGCCCTCCCCACAGATGAAACAGTTAATCAGTTCCCATTTAGTTCTGAATCTTGTGTGTACTCTTATATAAGAATCTTTAAACCTTTTTATAAATTTACCTTCTCTACTCTTTGGCTACAGAATATATATCTTATCACCTTTCTGTCATGAGGATTCAGAAAGTTTTTGGCATAGAGGTCCTTAGAAAAAGATCTTTTATGTTTTTCTAACATTTATTGCACTCATGTCACAAGAGTCCTCTTCTACATTTAAGATAGAAAATGAGAACAAGAGAAAGATGGCCCCTAAGTTTCAATATTACAAATCTGTGCATGAAAAATTGTTCTACCACAAATGGTATCACAACAAGAGGTCTGTTATTTCTAGTTTCTGCTTATCTTTGTTGTGTGGTTACACTTTCCGAAGAAATAGTATCTAGGTTCTCAGATATTGAATCAAGTAGCTGTGAAGAAATAGCAGGTATTTTATAAGGTGAACTGAAGAAGCAGTGGATAAAGAGGAAAAAGACCTTCTTTCCCACTTTCTAAGAGCCTACATGGAGCCAACAAGGGGCTTCCTCCTCTGGTGTGACTTGATATATAGCTGGTATTAGGGCTCCAGGTTTGGGCTAAGGAAGAGCCACTGAAGGAGCAAAGTGGAATAGCAGATGAAGTGAGTGAGCTGTTGACAAAGAAGCAGTTTCCCTGACAGCACAGAGGAAGGAGACAGAGGAAGTGAAAGCAGGCACAAAGTGAGCTGGCTACTGAAGAGGAGGTTAGGAGTGTTCTATGCCTGAGTGCAGGTTTAAATCAAGAAGCAGAAAGCCAGAAACCAGGGGGAATACAGACAGTCTACCCCTGAAACCTTCTCTTCTAATGTTCTGAGGTTCTATTTCCCCCACTGAAATTAACTCAAAAACTTACAGATGTTTCCTCTCAAATTCTCTACCTTCTCATTGTAACTCTGCAGTTCACAAAATGGAGCTCCTCTTGTGGACTGACAGACTTTTTAAAGGGTCATGAATATTTTCCTCCCTTGATATTTTAAATATAACTTCAATTTTTCATTTGGATAAAATATAAATATGGATTCACAAGACTGATATTTATTATACATACTCTGACAGATGAGACAGTCTTTAACTCTGATTACTAACTCTCAACAATAATTTTCCTGGCTCATTCTCAAGTAAAAATGTTGAATCTCAACTGAGAAACTAATAGACTATGTGACTTTGGGCAACATACTGTCCCTCTCAAGTTCCCTCAAAACTGATCCCCTCCTCCTGGCACACTCCCACCCCCTATTTCAGCCATAGAGAATTACTGGAGGTCCACAAACATTTTTTTTCATAGCTATAGCTTGAAAGTTCTTCTGCCTCTTGTCTCTGGAAAATTCAGTCTACTTTCAAGGTTATCTTCAAAGTATTCCTCTGTGAGGCTCCCCCTAAACACTCCAATGACCCTCAGGGGGAGAGAATCTTTTCTCTGCCCTTGACTAATTGTTTAGATTTTACATGTCCTGAAAGGTGGTACATAACCTTTTTTCTTTCTGTATAAATATATCATTCACTGATCCAAAGTACATAAGCTGTGCATTCTAAGTATCAATCAGGTTATATGCTTGGATGAGCTTATGTAAAGGTGAAAAAGACCTAGTTTCTAATCTTATGGAGTTCATAATTCAATAGAAGATGAATAAACAGAAGAGTAAATGGAAAATTGTAATAGGATGGGGCAAGCACTATGAGGGAGAGAAGCAAGAAGTTGCTAAATGATGATATGAAAGGAATAAGTCCCAAGCAGAGTGTCTGAGAAGAAAAGAAGATGTGGCTCCTGAGCAGCGTCATCAAGGTGAGGATACCTGGGGCATAGAGAGTAGTGGGCTGACAATCCCTGCAAAGTGGATGGGGAGTATAGACTCTAGGACCAGATGCTCTTCAGTGTGAGAACAGCACAGGCAGAGAGAGGAGAGAGTTTATCACAAAAAAAGGTAATATGAAGGTTTGGGTTTTGTGCTGAAAAAAAGAAAGCAGATGACTCCACTGTATGTATACCTGGAGGCTGAAAGAGGGTGATTGCAAGTGGGGAAACCCCTTAAGATGACGTTGTTAAAAAACATGTCTCGATTCCCAGCCAGGGTACATTCCTGGGTTGCAGGCCATAACCCCCAGCAACCGCACATTGATGTTTCTCTCTCTCTCTCTGTCTCTCTCTCTCTCTCTGTCTCTCTGTCTCTCTCTCCCTTCCCTCTCTAAAAATAAATAAATAAAGTATTTTTAAAAATAAAAAAAAAACATGTCAATCTTATTAAGCAATGTTACCCAATGAGTTTCATTTTTAAAAAAATGTCAGAAATAATGAAGGCCTAAGTAATTCAGTGACCCTGAGAGTGAAAATAGAGGAAAGATTCAAGAAAGCTACTTTTAAAAGTTATCTGTATATAACTTGAAGGCAAGTTGAATATGGGAGCTAGAGAGAGCCACATCAAGACTGATCTCTTTCTTTCTGACTTACATGCCTGCTATTATTGAAATTGAGGAGGAAGGGCAGGTTCAGGGGGTGAGAGAAGGAAAGATTATTATGAGCTTAGTTTTGGACATATCTGAGATCCTGTGGGACATCCAGAGAAAAATTTACCAATGGAAAATGACTATATGTACATCACATATGAGGTCTCTCCATAAGGTATCCATCCAACTAATATGAAAAAAAAAGATATTTACTGAAGAAGATATAAGATACAAGAAATATTGTACATAAGACAATGACACTTCAGTCCCCTTCAAAGTGCCACCTTGGGACCTCACACAGTTCTCCTAATTGCCATCAGCTGTCCTGTCATATTTTCCTGATTATCACCAATGGTCTGAAATCTCTTCCCTTTCAAAGGTGATTTTAGTTTTGGGAAAAGCTAGAAGTTGCAGGGTGCCAAATCTGGGCTGTAGGAGGCTGAGTCACTTGGGTGATTTGATGTTTCACCAAAAACTCCACAAAGGACATAGTGCATGAGGGGGCATGTTATTGCGATGAAGCTGCCAGTCACCAGTTGCCCATAGCTGCGGCCTTCTGAATCATCCAAATAGTTTCCACAGAGGAATGTTCAAGCTTAATGCAAAATTTGATGCAGACTTGTTGCTCTACTCACTCATTCATTGTGAATATGATGGCCAGAGAGTACACACACTTGCTCCATGGTGTCCACTGCCCCCATGGACTAGTACAATGAAGTAGTCATTGTTTACACAAGCACATTCCAGTCCACTCTCTTTGGCTGCCAGGTAACATCCATGTTGTGCAAACCATTCTTGTTATATTAACATTGGCTGGACTTTTTCTGGACATCCCTCATGTATATAGGTGTGTGTGTATATATTTACATATATTAATATACAGTTATATATAATGAAATTCCACATAAAGTGAAATCATACAGTATTTAGTTTTCACTTCACTTATATGTAATGTACACTTATATATAAATGTATTTATATATAGTGAAATCCTCCATATAAATATATATGATATGTTCTTTATCCATTAATTATTAGATGGATATTTAGGTTGTTTTCATGTCTTGACTCTTATAAGAAATGCTTCATTGAAAATGGGGGTTCAATATTTCTTTGGGACAGTGATTTTGTTACCTTCAGATATATGCCCAGAAATAGAATTGCTGGATCATATGATAGTTATATTTTAAATATTTTGAGGAACCTCCATTATATTTTTCACAGTGGCTGCACCAAACTGCTTCCAAACTACAGTGGAGGAAGGTTCCCTTTTTTCCACATCCTGGCCAGCACTTCTTTGTTTGTTGATTTATTGATGATAGCCATTTTGGCAGGCATGATGTGATATCTTATTGTGGTTTTAATTTGCATATCTCTGATGATTACTGATATTGAGCAGCTCTTCATATATTTGTCAGATATTTGAATATCCTCTTTGGAACAATGTCCACTAGTGAAGACTTGATATACTCCTTTTCTTGCATTTTGCTGGAAGATGAGTATTATGTCCTTTATATTGGACCTGGCATACAGATTATGGTTAGTATATATGGAACCAGCCAGTGGAGGTCCTACCACTTGCCACCAAACAAGCAAAACTCTAGGGACAGAATTTTGTGAAAAGGAAAAATAATCATTTATTTGATGACCATACAATTTGAAATAAAGGCAGATTTCTGCCTCAAAGCCAATTGCTTTTAAAATATCCAATGAAAAATAACCCCGCCACCCTCTGCTAGTCCAGACCAGTCCTAGGCTGCACATGGAATTTCTTTTCCCATTTAAAAGAAACGCAGGTAGCTGTGGCATGCTTCTGGTCATGGTGTGTTCCAGGAGGCCTTTGGGGTCTATGCATGCTGGCAGAAGTCCCACTCACAGTGTGCTGCTCCTTCCTTGGCCTCCACCTGCCAGTCCAGCACTTGGTCCCCATCTCTTCAGTCTCAGCTTGCTGGTGCAGTTCTGCTCCCAGTCATACAAGCCCACACAGCACTCACTCCAGTCACCAGTGCTGCTGTGGCTCCCCATGTTGGGGAGGGATGAAGAGCTTGTCTCCAGGGGCCACTAGGCCAAACCTCCTCCCCTTCTGCCCTACTGACCCAGCACCTGCTTCTGTACTTCTGGCCAGGCAGACCCTGGAGCACTCAGGGAGGGTTGGTGGGAACATCCCCAGACCAGGAGGTCTCCAAGGCCCACTGGCCCAAGAACATGAGCCCTGATTGACCAACCAGACCAACAAGGGGAAGCATGATGTTTCTGTATTCTTTGCCTTTTAAAGATGGCCCCCAGTATCCCCTGTGCAGCAGAAGTAGATAGGAGGTTATGTCCCTTCATCCATTCATCTCCTTAGCTAGCCCAATATATGTACTATACATGCCTTTTTCTGCTGATTCATGCCACATTCATGTGGATGCTGGGGCAACACAGCTGGTTCATGCATTTGTACTATAGCTGCTGTCCCTCATTTTTAGGAGGGTGTTCCCTTATTACAGTAGTACTAGCAATGACTCAAATATTCATCACAGTCCTGTGTTATCTAGAACATTTGTTTCACAGTATTATTTCTGGCTCTTTATTATAGCAAGTATATCATTTTCTGCAATAGTAGAATTATTTACCTTCCTTCATTATAATAAAGATGAAAATTTTAACTATAAAAAGAATATTGATTTTCAGGCAACATAGAGAGAAAAGTAACTACTTTTATTCTAATTTTTGCTTTTGTAGCCAAGAAGGCACAGTGGATGCACATGTGGTGCAAAATGGAGAGTGTCTCTCTATCCATTTTTTTTAAGATTTTATTTATTTATTTTTAGAGAGGGAAGGGAGGGAGATAAAGAGAGAGAGAGAAACATCAATGTGCGGTTGCTGGGGGTTATGGCCTGCAACCCAGGCATGTACCCTGGCTGGGAATCCAACCTGGGGCACTTTGGTTCCCAGCCTGCACTCAGTCCACTGAGCTACGCCAGCCAGGGCTCTCTATCCATTTAGAACACAGAAAAATTTTTAAAAAAGAACAAAAATGTAGATTTTCCCTAATAAAGCACAATTTATAATAAAAATTTCTGATGAACAATAACAAAATGAAAACTAATATGGAGAGCAGAGGCTAAATACTACCCAGGGCTCTGAGACTGAAAAGAGGGATCAGGCCAAGTAGTCCAAGTCCCATAAAATACTCAATGTATCCACCATGGTGAGTCACAGAGACCATGGGTCTTTGTGATGTCAGGGGTTTGTTAGAAATGACCTGACCAGGAGAAGAAATTGAGCTACTTGCTCATTCTAGTGGATTTTTCAATAATACCTCCCCTGGTGAACATGGAGGCCAGAACTGTGGTTTTCCAATTGGGCAAGGTTCCAATCTTCTAGTATATAACCTAATTCTGAGTTTTGAACTCTCAGGTCAGGGCAAGGCAATAATTAAACTGCCCATTGTAGGAAGTGAGTTTATGAAGAGATAAAAATAAAGAAACAAACAAAAATTTCCTTGGCAAGAGGAACTTACAAGCTCAGATTTACAAACACATGTGGAAATTCAAGACATTGAAAGATATCCAGTATACCTCCCAAATGGGAGGAATTACACTTGAAAAATTAGAAATAATCATTTGTCAAATAGCTGCAATAAAATTAATTTATAAATCTTCAAAAGGATAAAAAAGGAACTACTAATCCAACTTAAACAGTAATAAAATGTTGTAAATAAAAATGAAAAAATTTTTTTAAAGTATGGATGAATATGGATAAAAATCCATTAGAATCTTGCAAATGAATTTTACATATAGATTAAAAAGTTAAAGTGGGACTCGAATAAAAAGGATAAATAATAATTTGGATACAGTTGAAGTGATAGTTACTTGAAATGAAAAAATAGAACTGACTAAATTACACAGAATATTGCAGGAAAGAAAAGAGGGAGGGTGGGAGGGTAGAGGGAAGAGGGAGGGAGTGAGGGATGGAGGAAGGAAGGAAGGAAGAAAGGGAGGGAGGGAGGAAAGAAGAGAGAAGGGAAGAGATCAAAAACATAAAAAAAGAATTAGAGGATGCATTGAAACATTGAAATATATTTCTAATAGGATTTCCAGGAGAGAATGAAGACAATATACAACAGATGTTGTATATACCTAAGAATTTTCTAGAACTGAAGAAAGCCTTGAGTTTCATCAGCCAGAAAAAGCACAAAGTGCTAATAAGAGTAAATTGACACAAAACAGAAAAAAGTTTGCTTGTAAACATATTTTATTGATGTTTTAAAGTAATGTTTATTTTGAAACATTAACTTTTTTACAGTCCTATTGTTTCCAGAAAAGGGTCAGTTTGCATTATTGTTTTTTCTACTAAGAATGCCCATTAACTTTTTATTTTTATTTTTATTGTTGATACTATTACCTATGTCCTCATTTTTCTTCCCTTTGCCCACCTTCACGTAGCACTTGCACCCTGATCATTCTCTCTGATCTTCACCACACTGTTTGTATCTATACCTTATGCATGTATGTTCTTTGGCTGATCCCTTCAACTTCTTTCATTCAGTGCCCCTCTCCTCTCCTCTTAGAGAGCCATCAGTCTGTTCCATGTATCCATTTATCTGTTTCTATTTTGTTTGTTAGTTTATTTTGTTCATCAGATTCCACACATAAGCAAGATCATGTAGTAATTGTCTTCCTCTGACTGGCTTATTTCATTTAGCATAATGATCTCCAGGTCCATCCAGGCTGTCTCAAAGGGTAAAGTTTGTTTTTTTTTTTTTAAATGACCTCCTAGTATTCCATTGTGTAAATGCACCACTGCTTTTTTATCCATTCATTTACTGATGAACACTTGGGCTATTTCCAGATATTGACTGTTCTAAATAATGTTGCTATGAACATAGCATATATTCTTTCAAATTGGTGTCTTGGGATTCTTAGGATGTATTCCTAAAAGTGGGATCACTGGGTCATAAGGCAGTTTCATTTTCATTTTTTTTTGAGGAAACTGCATACTGTTTTCCACAGTGGCTGTAGCAGTCTGCATTCCCACCAAGACTACATAAGGGTTCCCTTTTTTCCTCATCCTTGCCACCACTTGTTGATTTATTGATGGTAGCCATTTTGGTAGATGTGAGGTGCTACCGCATTGTGGTTTTAATTTGCATCTTTATGATAATTAGTGGGGTTGAGTATTTTTTCATATGTTGATTGGGCATCTGTATGTCCTCTTTGGAGAAGTGTCTATTTGGGGACTTTGCCCATATTGTTAATTGAATTATTTGTCTTCCAGGTGTTGAGTTTTATAAGATCTTTAATATTTTGGAAATGAGTCCCTTGTCAGATGTATCATTGATAAATAAGTTCTCCCATGCAATGAGTTCCTTTTTCATTTTGTTGATGGTGTCTTTTGCTGTACAGAAGCTTTTTATTTTGATGTAGTCCCCTTTGTTTATTTTTTCCTTTTTACCTTGCCTTAGGAGACATATTAACAAAAGTATTGATATGAGGGATGTCTGAAATTTTACTGCCTATCTTTTCTTGTAGGATTTTTGTAGTTTCGTGACTTACATTTAAGTTTTTACATATTTTTGAGTTTATATTTCAGTATTGTGTAAGTTGGTGGTCTAATTTCATTTTTTAATGTACCTGTCCCATTTTCTGAACACCATTTATTGAAGAGACTATCTTTACCTGACTGTATGTTTTGCCTCCTTTCTTGAATATTAATTGACCATATAACCATAAGTTTATTTCTGGACTCTCTATTCTGTTCCATTGCTGTATATGCCTTTTCTTATGCCAGTACCAGGTTGTTTTGATTACAATGGCCTTGTAGGATAGTTTGATATCAGGTACAACTTTGTTCATCATTTCCATGACTGCTGAATCTATTAGAGGTCTTTCTTAGTTATATATACATTTTTAGATTATTTGTTCTAGATCAGTAAAATATGCCATTGGTATTTTATTTTATTTTATTTTATTATTTTTTATTGTTGTTCAAGTACAGTTGTCTCCATTTCACCCCCCCACCACCACCCTTTCCCCCCATCCATCCCCATCTCCCACCCTCCATCCTACCCCTCTTTGGCTGTATATGTGTGTCCTTCATACATGTTCCTTGACAACCCTGCTCCCTCTCCACCAGGATCCCCTCCCACCTCTCCTCTGGTTACTGTCAGTTTGTTCTTAATTTCAATGTCTCTGGTTATATTTTGCTTGCTTGTTTGTTTTGTTGATTAGGTTCCTTTTATAGGTGAAATCATATGGTATTCGTCTTTCACCACCTGGTTTATTTCACTTAGCATAATGGAATTGCATTGCCTTTATAGATTGTTTTGGCTAGTATGAACCTTTTAATGATGTTAATTCTGAACACGGTATATGCTTCCACTTATTTGTATGTTCTTCATTTTCTTTCTTCAATGTCCTACAGTTTTCCAAGTACATGTCTTTTATCTCCTTGGTTAAATTTATTCCTAAATACTTTATTTTTAGTTGTTACAGTAGCAAATAGAAATTTTTCTTAGTTTCTCTTTCTGATCATTCATTATTGGTATATAAGTATGCCACCAATTTCTGAATATAAGTTTTGCATCCTGCTACTTTACCACATTTATTTGTTTTTTAAAAGGTTTTACTTATTTTTAGAGAGACAGGAAAGGAAGTAAAAAGAGAGGGAGAGAAATATCAATGTGTGGCTACCTCTTATACACTACCTGCTGGGGACCTGACCCACAACCCAGGCATGTGTACTGACTGGGAAATGAACCAGTGACCCTCTGGTTCTCAGGTGGGCATTCAATCCACTGAGCCACACCAGCTAGGTCCAAATTTATTTATCAGAGCTAGCAGCTTTATTGTTGAATCTTTAGATTTTTCTATGTACAATTTTATGTCATATGTGAAAAATGACAGTTTTACTTTCTCCTTTCCAATTTGGATATCTTTTATTTCTTCTTCTTGTCCAATTGCTGTGACTATGACTTCCAGTACTATGTTCAATAAGAGTGGTAAAAGTGGACATCCCTGTCTTGTTTCTGATCTTAAGGGAGATGCTTTTAGTTTTAGCCCATTGAGTACAATGTTGGCTGTGGGTTTTTCATATGACCTTTATTACATTCAGATATTTTCCCTCTATTTCTACTTTTCTGAGAACTTTTATCATAAATAGGTGTTGGATTGTATCAAATGCTATTTTTTGCATCTATTGATATGATCATATAGATTTTATCCTTCATTTGGTTTATGCGATATATTACATTCATTGATTTGTGCATATTGTACCAACCTTGCCTCCCTGAAATAAATCTCTATTGACTATGGTGTATGATTTTTTAAAATTAATTTACCTCTTCTTTTTTTTAAGATTTTATTTATTTATTTTTAGAGAAGGAAGGGAGGGAGAAAGAGAGAGAGAGAGAAACATCAATGTGCGGTTGCTGGGGGCCGTGGCCTGCAACCCAGGCATGTGCCCTGACTGGGAATCGAACCTGCGACACTCCATTATGGATATTGGCCTATTTTCTTTCTTAGTAGTGTCTTTATCTGGTTTTGAAATTAGGATAATTCTGTCTTTGTACAATGAGCTTGTGAGTTTTCTTTCTTCTTGAATTTTTGGAATAGTGTGAAGGATGGGTGTCCGTTCTTTGAATATTTGGTAAAACTCTTCTGTGAATCATCTGATTCTGGGCTTTTATTAATTGGAAGTTTTTTATTACTCCTATAATTATAATAGCTATAATCTCTTTATTTAGATTATATGATTTTTCCTGTTTCAGTTTTGGAAGAGTGTATGTTTCTAGAAATATATCCATTTGGAAGATTGTGTAGTTCTAGAGATTTATCTATTTCTTTCATATTGTCCAATATGTTGGCATATAATTGTTTATAATATTTTCTTATAACCCTTTGTATTTATTTAGGGTCAGTTGTTACTTCTCTCTCTTTCCTTTCAGATTTTATCTATTTGGGTCTTCTCTCTTTTTTTCTTGATGAGTCTGGTTAGAGGGTTTGTCGATCTTAATTATCTTTTTAAAGAACAAGCTCTTGGTTTCATTGGTATTTTATATTTTTAGAATCTATTTTGCTTATTTCTGCTCCAATCTTTATTATTTCCTTCCTTCTACTCATTTTTGGCTTTGTTTGTTGTAGTTTTTCCAGTTCCTTTAAGTGTAAAGTTAGGTTATTTATTTGAGGTGTTTTGTTTGTTTTCTGAAGTAGGCCTATAATGCTATGAATTTCCCACTGAGGACTGCTTTTGCTGTATCCAACAATTTTGGGTTGAATTCTCATTTTCACTAGTTTTTAGGGTAACTTTTGATTTCTTCCTTGATCTGATTGCAAACCCATTCATTTATTAATAACATGTTATTTAGCTTTCATGTCTTTGCATGTTTTCCAGTGTTCTTCTGGTGACTGATTTCTAATTTTGTACCATTTGGTCATAGAAGATGGTTTATATGATGTCAATGTTCTTTAATGCATTGACACTTGTTTTGTGTCTCAACATATCATCTATTTTTAAAAATATTCTATGTGCATTTGAAAAGAATGTTATTCTGCTGCTTTGGGATGAAATGCTCTGAAAATATCAATTAAATGCATCTAGTCAATGTGTCATTTAAGGCCACTATTTCCTGTTGATTTTCTATCTGGAAGATGTATTCATTGATGTCAATACACGCGAAAATCTCCTACTGTGACTGTATTGCTGTCAATCTTTCCCTTTATATTTATCAAGATTAACTTTATATATTTTAGGTGCTCCTGCATTAGGGGCAGAAATGTTTATGACAGTTTTATCATTTTGTTGGGCTGACCCTTTTATCACTATGTAGTATCCTCTTTTGTCTCTTACTATAGCCTTTGTTTTAAAGTTAACTTTGTCAGATGTATGCATTTCTATCCCAGTTTTTTAATATTGCTATGTTCATAAAATATCTTTTTTCAGCCTTTTAGTCTGGTTTTTAGTCTGTGTGTCTATTTCATTCAGAGGTGGGTCTATTTTAGACAGCACATATATATGGGTGTCATCTTCTTATCCATTAGCTATTCTCTTTTGATCAGAATATTTAAGCTATTTTCATTTAAAGGGATTATTGACAGTTATGTATTTTTTCTCAATTTATTAATTTTATTTCTTTTGTTTTGTTTCTTTGTTCTTTTTTCCTACTTCTTTTTTATTTTTTAATATTTTAAAGTATATTTTATTGATTATGCTATTACAGTTGTCCCATTTTTTTTCTCCCCTTTATCCTCCATCCTCCCTGCAACCCCCCACCCTCCAGTATCCTCCCCTCCTCTTAGTTCATGTCCATGGGTTGTACAGATAACTTCTTTGATTTCTCCATTTCCTACACTATTCTTAACCTTCCCCTGTCTATATTGTGTTTACCTATTATGCTTCTTATTCCATGCACCTCTTCCCCCCATTCCCCCCTCCCCCACCCCACTGATAACCCTCCATATGATCTCCATTTCTGTGATTCTGTTTCTATTCTAGTTGTTTGCCTAGTTTTTGTTTTTAATTTTTAGGTTTAGTTGTTGATAGTTGTGAGTTTGTTGTAATTTTATTGTTCATAGTTTTTGACTTCTATTTCTTAGATAAGCCCCTTTAACATTTCATATAATAAGAGCTTGGTGACAATAAACTCCTTTAATTTTACCTTACCTGGGAAGCACTTTATCTGCATGTTCATTCTAAATGATAACTTTGCTAGATAGAGTAATCTTGTATGTAGGTCCTTGCCTTTCATGACTTTAATAACTTCTTTCCAGCCCCTTCTTGCCTGCAAGATTTCTTTTGAGAAAAAAGTGGATAGTCATATGGGGACTCCTTTGTAGGTAACTCTCTCCTTTCCTCTTGCTGCTTTTAAGATTGTCTCCTTATTTTCGATCTTGGGTAACTTAATTATGATATGTCTTGGTGTGTTCCTCCTTGGACTCAATTTCTTTGGGACCCTCTGGGCTTCCTGGACTTCCTAGAAGTCTATTTCCTTTGCCAGGTTGGGGAAGTTTTCCTTCATTATTTTTTCAAATAAATTCTCCATTTCTTGCTCTTCCTCTTCTCCTTCTGGCACCACTATTATTTGGGTGTTAGAGCATTTAAAGTTGTCCTGGAGGATTCTAAACCTATCTTCATTGTTTTTTCTGAATTCTTGTTTCTTCATTCTGTTCTGGTTGGATGTTTATTTCTTCCTTCTGCTCAAAATTGTTGATTTGAGTCCTGGTTTCCTTCCCTTCACTGTTGGCTTCTGGTATATTTTCCTTTATTTCACTTTGTATAACCTTCATTCCTTCTTTCATTTTGCAACTGAGCTCAATCAATTCTGTGAGCATCCTAATTTCCAGTGTTTTGAACTCTGCATCAGATAGGTTGTTTATCACCTTGTTGATTACTTCTTTTTCTGCAGTTGGCCATATTTCTTTGTCTTGGTGCACCTGATATGTTGTAAGGGGTGGGGCCTTAGGTATTCACCAGGGTGGGGCAACCCTCTTTGCTTCATTGTGGCACTGTATGTAGGGGAGGGGTCAGAGAGGGAACAGTGCTGCTACTGGGCTCTTGCCTCACTTTCTGTCACTTCCCTCGCTTCCCACAAACAGATCATGCCTTACCACAAGCAGATTGTGTTGATTCCTGGGTGGGTGGGTATGTGTACTTCTAAGACTCTGTGGGTCTCTCCAATGGACTCTCCTGTGAGATTGTGAGTTTCTCTCTCCATTGCAACACCCACAGATTTTTAAAGCCAGGGGTTTCAAGTCTTCCATTTCCCATGCTGAAACTCTGGGTTTCACAATGTGTTTCACTCCCCCATTGCTCCTCTCATCTTACTTGGACACAAATGTGGGATCACTGGCGTGGCCCACTGCTTGCCTTGCCACACATCCTCAGTGTCCCCACTCCACCATCCTATCAGTCTGAATGAATGTTTCTTTAACTCCTTAGTTGTTGGTCTTCCATGCAATTTGATTTTCTGGAAATTCTGGTTGTTCTTTGTTTTTAAAGTGGTTGTTATCCTTCTTTTGATTGTGTGAGGAAGCATGGCATTTCTGCCTATACCTCCATCTTGACTGGAACTCCTTTTTTTCCTACTTCTTATAGCAGAACCTTTAACATTTCTTGTAATACTGGTTTTGTGGTGAAAAAAAAACCTCTCATAATTTTTTCTTCTCTAAGAAGCTCCTTATTTCTTTTTCCCTTTTAAAAGATAATTTTCTTGGGTATATTAGTTTTAGGTATAATTCCTTGCTTTTTATCATTCAAATATTTTATGCCAATCTCTTCTGGCCTATAACATTTCTGTTGAGGAATCAGCTGACAGTCTTATGGAAGCACCCTTGTATGGAATTAAAGCTTTTCTATTGCTGTTTTTAAGATTCTCTCTTTGCCTTTAACATTTGGCATTTTAATTATGATGCATCTTGGTGTGGGCCTTTTTGGTTTCATCTTGTTTGTGACATTCTGTGCTTCTTGAACTTGTGTCTCTGTTTCTTTTACCAGGTTAGGGAAGTTTTTGGTTCTTATTTCTTCAAATAGGTAGATAGGTTCTTGATCTCTTACTCTCTGTTTTCTTCTAGTACCTCTATGATGTGGGTGTTTTTTATGCTTCATGTTATCCCAAGGTTCCCTTAATTTATTTCCCTTTTTTTTTTTTTGCTTCTTCTATTGGGTACTTTTTTCCTACCATGTCTTCCAAATCTGTGGTTTTATTTTCTGTATCATTCAACAAACATTTTATTCATTTCCATGTATTCTTGATGCCAGATATAGTATTCTCCATTTTTGACTAGTTGTTTTACATGGATTCTATGTTCATTTTCATATTGTTATAGTTATCACTAAGTTTTTTCAGCATCCTTATAACCATTGCTTTGAACTCTATATTTGATCATTGCTTGCCTCCATTTCACTTAGCACTTTTTCTGGAGATTCCCTCTGTTTTTTCATCTGAGGCCTGTTTTTTTGTCTCCTCATTTTTATCTGCCTCTTTTTGTTTGTTTCTATGTATTAGATAGATCTGCTATGACTCTCAGTTTTTGAGGGGTGACTTTATGTAGTAGGTGTCATGTAGGACCCAGTGGTTCAATCCCCTTGATCTCCTGAGCTGGGTTCTCTAGGGATGTCCCTTGTGTAGGTTATGTGGGTCCTACTATTATAATTGAGACTTGATTGCTGTTGACCCATTCAGGCATGGGATTGACCCTGAGCCTGGCTGACTGTGAGGTTCAACCCCGACCACCACATGTGGATGGATTTTCATGCTTCTACCTCTTTCTTACCAATGATGGAGCAGTAATCATAGATGGGCTGGAGAAGCAGCAGCTAGGACAAGGGCAGTAGCTCTTAACTTATTTTTATCTTTATTATGTATTAAGCGAAGGAGCAAGTATTAAAAGTAGCCAAAATATGATTGTTTTCTTGTCAAGGACAAATACACTTTGGTTTTGACAGTGGATTACACATGTTTTCTCTTATACTTGATTTTGCATGTAATCATCAATACTATTAATGCCTGTAATACAAAATTAAGTAATTTCTAATTTTCTCCCAATATGAATATTACTTGCTATTGTGAATATGCTCAAATATAACTACTTGATTCAAGGCTGTTGATTCCTTCTTCCCTTAATTATGGTCTGAGTTACCATACACTTACTATTTTGAATATTCCAAACCCATCTTGATTCCAGGATTTCCTGGAGTGAGGTTCTGATTTTTATTTATTTATTTTTTGCTTATATATTGTATGGGGTACAAAAATGACTGATACTCAGTTGATATAAACCTGTGGCTATTCTTGCCTGCACTAATCCAGCCAAGTCCTCTTTAGCCCAGTCATCTCTCTTCTTCCCCCCAAATCCCAGTGCCAACACCAGGAATTTCTTTTGTTATGGAGAACTCTGTAATTCACAAAGAAGACGTGTACCCAAGTCTGCATTGATTGACAGATCCAAGATAGTGGAGAAATAAACAGAAGCTACATTAACCTCCTTCCAGGACCAATCTGGAGTTGCAACTAACTGTAGAGAAATTATCCTGAATAACCAACTGGACACTGGCTGGAAAGAAGCCTTATAAATATGGACAGAAAGAAGAGACCACATCACCACAACCAGACTGGTAGGGAGTGAGTAAGAGGTGAGATAGAACTGGCTGGGCTCGCACAGGTGGCAGCTGAAATTCCAGAGGGATATTTCAGCAGCTGGGGGGTTGTCCCTGAGAAGTGTGGGGTCTAAACCCTAAGCTGGGCTCCCCAGCCTACAGCACCAGAGCCAGAATATAACCCAGATAATTCCAGCTTTGCAAAGCAGAAGGATTTCTGTCTTTTAGGAAGAGATGACTGGAGACACACAGAGCCTTTAAAGGGCCAAACTACATAATTTTGTTTGAAGCCACTTACACTGGGCTCCAGCAGAAAGGGGGTAGGGTGACTTAGAGATGCTTGAGGTGAGTCTGGACTTGGTGGTTCTGGGAAAAGAACTAGAGGAACAACCACCAGGATCTCAATTGTGAGTCATAACCCATACTGTTGAAGCCATCTTTCTCAAGCAGTGCTTTCCCCTTCATAGGGCATCAGCCTGAGGGGAAGCAATAGTCCTGCCCACAGGAATTACTCTGCCCCACCGTATGATGCTTAAGCCAGGCTGCTGATTACAGGTTGAGGCTAAATCACTGATCAGTTTAACTAAGGTAAAAATACAAAGAAGCAGCCAAAATGGGAAGACAAAGAAACAGAACTAAAAAGAAAAGAGAGAATTATTCAGAAGAGCTAGATGAAATGGAGGCAAGCATTTTCTGATATAGAGAGCTTAAAGTAATGATTATAGAGATCTCAACAGCAAGAATAAAGAAATAGAAATCATAAAAAGGGAACAGTCAGAAATAAAGAGTATTTTCTGAGTACAGGTCTTTTACCTCCTTGGTAAGATATATTCCTAAGTACTTTATTTTTCTTGTTGTTATAGCAAATGGGATTTTTGTCCTGATTTCTTATTCTGATCTCTCATTGTTGGTGTACAAAAATGCCTTCAATTTCTGAATATTGACTTTGAGTTCTGCTATTTTGCCAAATTCACTTATTAGGTTGAATAGTTTTTTGGTGGAGTTTTTAGTGTTTTCTATGTACACTATCATATGATCTAAAAACATGAAAGTTTTACTTCCTACTTTCCAATTTGGATGCCTTTTTTTTTCTTGTCTGATCCCTATGGCTAGAGCTTCCAATACTACGTTGAAGAGAAGTGGTGAAAGCTGACATCCTTGTCTTATTCCTGAGTGGGAAAGCTTTTAGTTTTTGCCCATTGAGTGTGATATTGACTGTAGGTCTCTTGTATATGGACTTTATTATGCTGAGGAATGCTTCCTCTACTCCAATTTTGTTGAGTGTTTTTATAATAAATCCATGCTGTACCTTATCAAATTCTTTTTCTGCATCTATTGATATGATCATGTGATTTTTGTCTTTCCTTTTGTTTATGTGGTGTACTACATTTATTGATTTGTGAATATTGTACCATCCTTGCTCCCTGGGATGAATCCCACTTGATCATGGTGTATGATCTTTTTAATGTATTGTTGGATGCAGGATGTCAATATTTTGTTGAGGATTTTAGCATCTGTGTTCATAAGGGATATTGGCCTATAGTTTGCTTTCTTTGTTGTGTCTTCATCTGGTTTTGGAATTAGGATGATATTGGCTTTGTAAAAAGGGTTTGGGAGTCCTCCCCCTTCTTGAAATTTTTGGAATAGTCTGAGAAGGACAGTGGTTATCTCTCATTTAAATATTTTATAAAATTCTCCTGTGAAACCATCTGGCCTGGGCTTTTATGTGCTGGGATTTTTTTTTTTTTGCTTTGATTTTATTACCTGTTATTGGTATATTCCAGATTTCTGATTTTTTTCATTCAGTTTTGAGAGATATTTTTCTAGAAATTTGTCCATTTCACCCAGGTTTTCAAATTTCTTGGCATATAGTTGTTTGTCATAATTTCTTACAATCCTTAGTAATTCTGTAGTATCAGTTGCAATCTTTCCTATTTTTATTTCTGATTTTGTTTATTTGGTTTCTCTCTCTTTTTTCTTGATGACTTTGCTTAAAGGCTTGTCGATTTTGTTTATCTTTTCAAAGAAACAGCTCCTGGATTTATTGATCTTTAGGATTGTTCCTTTAGTCTCTTTTTCATTTAATTCTGCTCTTGGTTATTCTCTTCCTTCTACTCACTCTGGGCACAAAACTACACGACACTGAAGAAAGAAACTAAGGAGACACAAATAAATGGAACCATATACTATTCATGGATTTGAAAAATTATCATCAAAATGTCCATATTACCCAAAGCAATTTATAGATTCGATGCAATCTCTATTAAAATACCAGTGACATATTTCACAGACATAGAACAAACATTTCAAAAGTTTATATGGAACCATAAATGATCCTGAATAAACACAGCAATTTTAAGAATGAAGAACAAAGTAGGAGGGATCACAATACCTGATATCAAACTATATTACTATTTTGGCCGCTGATATCAAAACACTCTGGTACTGGCATAAGCACATACACATAGACCAATGGAACAGAATAAAGGTCCCAGAAGTAAACCCATATCTCTGTGGTCAATTAATATTTGACAAAGAGGGCAGAAACATAAAATGGAGAGAAAATAGCCTCCTCAACAAATGTATTTGGAGACCTGGACAGTTGCATGCAAAAAAATGAAATTGAATCGCCAACTCACACCATATACAAAAATAAATTCAAGGTTGATAAAAGAATGAAATATAAGTCACAACATCATAAAAGTTCTAGAGGAGCACATAGTTAGGAAAATCTCAGATATTCCATGAAGCAGTATTTTCACTGATATGTCCACATAGAGCAATAAACAAATGGGACCTCATCAAAGTAAAAAGCTTCTGCATGGCTAAAGAAAACATCAGCAAAATGAAAAGGGAACCAACTGTATTGAAGAGTAGTTGGTATATTTGCCAGTGATACCTCAGACCAGGGTTTGATCTCCAAAATATATAAAGAACTCACATGACTCCACTCCAGGAAGACAAACAACACAATTAAAAAATGGGCAAAGGACCTGAACAGACACTTCTTCAAGGAAGACATACAGAGGGCCCACAGACATATGAAAGGATGCTCAGCATGACTAGTCATCAAACAGGTGAGAATTAAAACCACAATTAGATACCACTTCACACTGGTCATAGTGGCCATCATAACCAAATCAACAAACAAAAAATGCTGTTGAGGTTGTGGAAGAAAGGGAACCCTAGTGCACTGTTGGTGGGGATGCAGACTGGTGCAGCCACTGTGGAAAACAGTATGGAATCCTTAGAAAACTGAAAATGGAACTGCCTTTTGGCCCAGCAATACCACTTCTGGGAGTATACCTTAAGAATCCTGAAACACCAATTCAAAAGAACCTTTGCACTCCAGTGTTCATTGCAGTACAATTTACAATAGCCAAGAGCTGGAAACAGCCTAGGTGCTCATCAGTAAATGAATGGATCAAAAAAACAAAAACAAAAACAAACAAACAAAAAACACAAAACTGTGGTGTATTTACACAATGGAATACTACACTGCAGAAAGAAAGGAGGAGCTCCTACCCTTCATGACAGCATGGATGGAACTGGAGAGCATTATGCTAGGTGAAATAAGCCAGGAGTTGAAAGAAAAATGTCATATAATCTCACGTATAAGTGGAACCTAATCAACAAAACAAACAAGCAAGCAAAATATAACCAGAAACATCGAAATAAAGAACAAACTCACAATAACCAGTGGGGAAGGGGGTGAGGAATACTGGGGGAAAACAGGGGAAGGGCCATCAAGGAACGTGTATAAAAGACACATGGACAAATCCAAAGGGGGGTAGGTTCAAAGGTGGGAGGTGGGGGTGGGTAGGGCAGGGATAGTGGAGGGATGAAAATGGAGACACATGTAGATGAACAATAAAAAAGAAAAAGAATGTAATCTGAAATAAATAATGCATTGCATGGAATAAACGGTAGTAATCTGTCTATTCAGATTCTGATTCTTCCTGATTTAGTTTTGGAAGATTGTATGTTTCTAGGAATTTCATCCTGGTCATCAGGTGTTGGCTTACATCAGTAGTTGTTCATAATATTGTCTTATAATCATTTCTTTTGTGTCAGTTGTTTTTTTTCCTCTTCTTTCATATATAATTAAAATTATTTGAGTCCTCTGTGTTTTGTTGTTGTTGTTGTTGTTGTTGTTGTTGTTGTTGTTACTGGGTCCAGTTAAAAGTTTTTCAGTCTTGGTTATCTTTTCAAAGAACCAGCTCTTGGATTCATTGATCTTTTATATTTTTAATATTCTCTTTTGTTTATGTCTGCTCTGAATTTTATTACTTAATTCCTTCTACTCACTTTGGGCTTTGTTTGTTTTTCTTTTTCAAGTTTTTTTAAGTATAAAGTTAGATGGTTTCATTGAGCTTTTTCTTGCCTTTTGAAATAGGCCTGTAATGCTGTGCATTTCCATCTTTGGATTGCTTTCCCAGTGTCCCAGAGATTTTGGATAGCTGTGCCCTCATTTTCATTTGTTTCAAGATATTTTGATTTCTTCCATGATCTGTTGTAGACCCATTCATTGCTTAATAACATGTTATTTCACTTCCTTGTCTTTGCATGTTTTTAAGTGTTCTTGTTATTGGTTTCTAATTTTATAGCATTGTGGCCAAAGAAGGTGCTTGATATGATTTCAGCCTTCTTAAATTTATTGAGACTTGTTTTGAGTCCTAACATGTGGTCTATCTTAGAAAACATTCCATGTGAACTTGAAAAGTATGGATGCTTGCTGCTTTGGAGTGAAATGTTCTGAAGATATCAGTTAAATCCATTTGATCTAGTGTGTTGTTTAAGGCCACTGTTTGCTTGTTGGCTTTCTGCCTGGAAGATCTATCCATTGAAGTCAATGGAGTGTTATAATCCCTGAGTATGACTGTATTTCTGTTGATATCCCTTTATGTCCATCAAGACTTGCTTCACATATTTAGGTGCTCATATGTTGGGTGCATAAATGTTTACCAGCATTATATTATCTTGTTGTCTTGTTGTCTTATTCCCTTTACCATTATGTATTGTCCTTCTTTGTCTCCGTCTATAGCCTTGGCTTTAAAGTCTATTTTATCAGATCTAAGTACTGCTGCCACACCTTTCTTTTCTTTTCCATTTACATGAATATATTTTTCCATCCTTCTGTTACTCTGTGTGTATCTTTCAATCTGAGGTGGGTTCCTGGAGCCAGCATGTATGTGGGTCTTGTTTTGTATCCATTCAGCTGTTCTTTGCCTTTTTGTTGAAGCATTTAAGCCCTTCACATTTAAGGTGACTATTGAGAGGTATATATTTAGTGCCATTTTATTGTTAGACTATATTCCTCTTTTTTTCCTTTCTCTTTCTCTACTGCTTCTTAAAGCAAGCCTTTTAACATTTGTTGCAGTACTGATTTGGTGTTAACAAATTCCTTTAGTTTTTCTTGGGAAGCTCTTTATTTCTTCAATTTTAAATGATAGCCTTGCTGGGTAAAATGGGCTTGGTTGTATGTCCTTGCTTTTCATTACCTTGAGTATTTCATGCCACACCCTTCTGGCATGAAATGTTTCTGTTGAGAAAACAAATGACAGTCTCATTGCTATGCTCTTGTATGTAACTACCTGCTTTTCTCTTTCAGTTTTTAGGACTCTCTCCTTGTTTTTAAGTGTCATTTTAATTATGTTGTGTCTCAGTGTGACCTCTTTGGGTCCAACTTGTTTGGGACTCTCTGAGCTTCCTGAACTAGTATGTCTTTATCTGTCACCAGGTTAGGGGAAGTTTTTGGTCATTATTTCTTCAAATAGGTTTGATCCCTTGCTCACTCTCTTCTGGTATTCCCATGATTTAAATGTTGTTATGCTTCTTGTTGTCCAAAATGTTTCTTAAACTGTCCACATTTTTATAAATTCCTTTTTCTTTTTCTTTTTGCCATTCTGCCTGGGTATTTTTTTTTTCTACCTTGTCTTCCAAATCACTGCTTAGACCCTCTGCCTCATCTAGCATACCCTTTATTCCATACAATGTATTATTTATTTCAGATATTATATTCTTTATTTCTGACTGGTATTTTTTATGGTTTCTATGTCTTTTTCATGCTGTTGAGTATCCTTATGATCACTAAGCTCTGTATCTGTTAAATTGCTTGCCTGTATTTCAACTGGCTCTTCTTCTGGAGAATTCTTTTGGTCTTTCATTAGGGGTCTGCTTTTTTGTCTTCCTGTTTTGGCTGCTTCTTTATATTTCTTTCTGTGTATCAAGTAGATCTTCCAAGAATCTGATGTAGGCCTTTGTCAGCCACTGCTTGTGTCTGGCCATGGTCAACCTGTTTGGAGCTATCAGTGATCCACAGCATGTGGCTTCCTCTGCTGGGCTGATTCGCGTGGAGAAAAGAACCAGGCTGCACAGCAAGGCTGCCTTTTTCAGCATTGGGCCCTGGGGAGGGTCAGCTGAAGTCTCATAGGGCTCCCAGAGATCCACTTTAGTTATTAATCTAATGAGCAACATAGCTTCAAACTGTAATCAGCATCCTGGGTTAAGCACCACAGAATGGGGACAAGTAATTCCTGTGGATAGGGTTACTGCTTCCCCTCAGGCTTGGAGGGGTGTGCTCTGCCTGAGAAAGATGGCTTCAACAGTATGGGGAATAACTCAGAACAGGGATTCTGATGACTGTTCCTTCGGTTCTCTTCCCGGGGCCACCAAGTCCACACTGTCCTCAGGCATCTCTAGTTCACTCTGCCTTACCTCTGCTGGAGCCCACTGTAAGTGGCTTCAAACAAAATTATGTAGTTTGGCCCTTTAAAGGCTCTCTGTGTCTCCAGTCATCTCTTCCTAAAAGACAGAAATCCTGCTGCTTTTCAGGGCTGGGTATTATCTGGGTTATTTTATGGCTCCGGTACTGTAGGCTGAGGAGCCCAGCTTAGGGTTTAGACCCCACACTTCTCAGGGGGAACCCCTGGCTGCTGAATTATTCTGGAACTACAGCTACCATCCATGGAAGCCCAGTCAGCCCTCTCATGCCTCCTCTGTACTCCCTACCAGTCTGGTTGTGGTGAAGTGGTCTCTTCCTTCTGTCCATGGTTGTAAGGCTTCTTTGCAGGTAGTGTTCAGTTGGTTATCTAGGATGATTTCTCTACAATTTAGTTGTAATTCCAGATTGGTCCTGGGAGGAGGTTAGTGTAGCTTCCACTTACTCTATCATCTTGGATTACCCTTAATAGGTTTTTAATCAATTGTTTTTATTATTTGTAATGATGATATTAAAATCAGCTGTCCCTGGGCTTTACCGAATTGGTTAGAGGAGATGACTGCAGTGAAAAAACCATGAAGAGTCAGCATCAGTGTGGTTGAATATGCATGTGAGAATGTGCAGACTTTCCTTAAGATGTTTGCTAGAAACACTTATTTTCAGAAGAATGTGAAACAATGTTTGCACCTTCTTTTTCAAGGTTTATTTTTATTGATGACACTATTATGGATATCTTCTTTTCTCCTGCCCTTTGCTTACCCTCACCCAACCCTGCCGCCCTTTCCCTATGACCATCATCAGAAGCCTTCTTTCAAACTTCTGTTGGCTGTCTTTTTCCATTAAACCCAATAAGTAGAAAATTAAACAATGAAACCAAAAAAGCTAAAACTAACCATTGGAATTGAAATAAATATTTACACATGGCTTCCATAAGCAATATATGTTTATACCTGTAATATGTTCTGATTTGTGTATCCTACCACCTCAAAATGCAAGCTCCTAGCAGCTGGGACCCTTACCCTGGACATACATTTTTTGGTCTTTATTGTATCTAATGACTCTCAGCATCCACCATTAAATATCCTAGATTTAGTGTAAATGCATGCATAGATAATATAGCAAGCACTGTACAGTTTTGTATTTTTCCTTGACTGCTGTATCAGTAGACTAGAAGAGTACGTACAGCTGTCTTTAGAGGCTACCTATAAAATGCAGGTGTTCAGCATTAGCAAATATTTTTTATTACATGGATTGACTTTTGGCCACTACTAACACTGTTTTCTGAAATTGAAAAATGATTTTCTACCCTAAACTGTGGTTTCACATTACTGGAATGCCAAGTGAAACACACACACACACACACACACACACACACACACACACCCATACAAAAACACAAAATTCTTTTCATCAAGTCATACTGAAACTGTTTTTGTTACTTGTATACATTTCATGATTTGTATATTTTATAGTAGAATCTAAGCCTCTCTTTTCACTATTGTGGTTAGGTTTAGGTCCTTTGCCAAATGAAGCAGACTATGAAGAATTAGGAGGGTAATTCATCCTGGGATTCTTTTCTTGGTAAGGGGGACCAAGGCCTGGCCAGACGCCAAAGAAAGATCTGGAGCTGGAGATGTTTTCAAAGCTTTAAAAATACGAGGGCATTTTTGGGTTCTGCTATTGAAGACTTGTTTTTGCACTATCAGATATTAGCAGATCACCTTTTATCCTTGTTTATAAGAATTTCAAATGCCCTTTGTGATGTACTCTTACCCTTCTTCCACCTTAACCTGAAGGTCATGACTAGGAAGAATTTCAGGACCTTGTCTAAAATGATTAATGGGAAGTTGAGAAATCCTCTCTCTATAGTCCCTCCATTTCCTATATACATACCTATTGATTAAACCAGAGGATGAGTTATATGGCTTGGTATCTGTTAACTTCTAGATCAAAAATACAAGACTGAAAATTTAAATTACAGGAAAAAATCATTTGTAAAGGCTTAGCAAAGCTTGAATCCAACATTTCAGTTCTTCACTGGTTACTTGGGAGTTTGCTGAGGCAACATAGGAATCAGTTTTGCTAAAGTAAATGACAAGACAGTGCTATTTGGTATGGTGGAATTGGGGTCCTATAATTGCAGCAATCTTAAGTCTGGTTCTGTCAAATACTTTTCCTTACTGTGGCAACACATCACTGACTCTGTAGAATATCTACATAGGCAAGTAAGCCTTGATATTGAGGAAAACAAAACAAACCAATGTCAATTATCTGAAAGAAGCTCTACTTTAGCAGGCTTGTATTATGGCCCATGGCAGGAGCATTCATAAATGTTCCATGTGTTAAGGTTTCCCCTTTATCATCTTACCTTCTCTCCTTTAGGTCTTTGCAACAGAGTGCATTTCAGCTTTTTGTTCAACATATGAAAGGCTCAGTTTCAAAGGCTTGGGTTTTCACATCCATGTCAATATCACAGATTGAAATGTGACACGGGTACCTGGCTGCATAGTTTCTTTAAACCTGAGCCAGTAATACTGCAAAATGTTAGGGGAGGCACTCTTTCATCTCACACTTTAAAGTGAAAGGTTTGTTGATGCAACCCAATTTCTAGTCTGCACAGGTCACCCTGTAATGTAGCACAATGATGATAAGCCCATCAATGCTGTTTGATGTTTGAATTTTCCTTCCCCTGGTTTTTACCCCCACTTTGTTTTGTAAAGTAAGTTTAATAATAGTGATATTCTGGCTTGCCAACATGTGACTACATGACTTCCCCTAATACAGGCGCTTTTTAAACAATGCCTGTGCTTTGCAGGGATTGTACCTGGATATAATTCTGAGAGTGATACTAGAAATAAGTATGTTCATACATACTTCTGATAATGTTCTTAGGAAAGGTAAGTGATCAAATGCAGAGATACTAAACTCTAGTTCCTCACTCTTTTGTGACCTCTGACGGAAGTGAAAGTTGTTTTATCATAATCATTCAGTAATCAGTATTATATCAGTTGGTGGTCTTTGTATGATGTGGGTGTGTGGGCATGAACTAAGGTGGGGGAAGGCGGGCAGTGTATAGGAACCAGTGTTATGGAGATAATGCCCGAGACATGCTCAGTTGCTCTTAGTAGACCTACACAACCTAATATCTAAGGTCACACCATTGTTTCTGGTCCCTGTCCTAATTTAAGAAACAAAATCAGAGATCAATGTGGACCAAGTATGTTATCTAGAATACTGGGAGGTTCATGTTTGTTGGGGCCAATCAGGATAGTGAAATACATGTTGCAACATAAAAGAGGCAATATTTGGCCTTTTATGGTTTATAAGAACATATGACCCAGTGCTTTTGTTTCATTTGATTTCATTTGGTTCAACCTAATTCTCTCTTCACTTGCCAATCACTTTTACCTTTCCGGTGAAGAAACACCCCATTCACCATCCCTTTCTTATGAAAGGTTAGAATGGTAGTGAGGACAGTCCATTCCAACTAGCAGCTTCCCATGGTGCCAAATGTTGACTGGTCTCTCTGGAAAAGAGAGAAAGGCACATTATTCAAATTATAGTGTTGGAGTCACACCTTGAAAGTTCTACTAGTTCATCCCCTTTTCTTCAGCTAGATCATCCTGATAATAGTTATTTACTCTTTTGTAAAGATCTGTATCAGCTGGAATGATGGTTACAGCGATTCGCAGCTCATTCTGATAATACTTTTCAGTCAGCTCCTAGCTGGGTACCTATGGACATTACTAGGTGGGGTGTGTAGTAGTAGAAAAAGAAATGAGACCAGATATTAATATAGGTCTCTTCCAAGTGAGTTTAAACTCTCTGTGTTGCTTTCAAGCCCTTGACACCATGATGGATTCTTGTGTCCCTATTTCTACCACTGACTCTGTTGCACAATATGGGCAATCACATAACTTCTCTGATTAGCATGGTTCCAGCACAGTAGAGCCATTTCAGAGGCCTACAAATTATAGTGTAAAGTCCTAGGGTTCTTCTGAGTTGCCTTTGGGTAGCTTCTAGGTATTGAAGGGACATCCTCATAGGTCAAGCTTGGGCTTTTCATCCGTCTTAAATTTTGCTCCTTTTAGCCAGAACAGCTCTGTCATTTGTGTTTTATATTTCAAGAAAGAGTTCAACAACTTAAAGAAAAAAAATTGAATACCATTGTACTAAATAATCTTTAGGCCTTCTAGCTCATTGAGGAATTAGAATTCTTCCTCTAAATATCCAAATTTACAATCTGACAGTGTATGCCCATACAAAGGAAAATAATTTTCTTTTCCATGCATCTCTACAGAAGCTCATAAAATAAAAACATTTGTCCTTTTGGAACACTGGAGAAGGAGGAAATTTTCAGCCTTCCTTTCAGCCTCCTTTTAAAGGAAAGGGGGACTTCTTGATTGCCTAATTGAAGGAAAGTAACTGACCTGCAAGTAACCTTTGCAGGTTTAGCCCCTCTGGATTTTCTGTAAGCCTGGTTTGCCTACAGACAGAACTAGCATAGGGCTGTCTGTGACACTGCCTCAGAGAAAACCTGCCCCTGACTGTGACCTCTGGTATTAGCCGCATTCTCTGATCTGGCTTTACTAGTAATGAAGCTCATAGAGTGACTCCTATGTAACCCCTGCATCCATTTTTCAGTAAGTTCTAAGACTGTAGGAGTGGGAAGAGGTGGAGGAAGTTTTTTTGTAGACACACCAACAAACTAAATCCTTATTCCTTGACTATTAATTCTTAATTTCCCCAGTATGGAGAACACCCTCTCGGTAGACCTTTTAACCTATGTAACAGTTCCTTCCATGTATAGGCTAAGACCCATCCTTTTACACATCTCTTCTCCCCTTACTGACTCTCTTGCCCTGGGTTGTGCCTGCAGCTGGCACACAATGATTGCTTATTGGATTGATAAGCCACTCTCACTATGGATTACACTCTTATGTCCTGGTACTGTGTTTTTCTTCACATTGTCTCTGCAGTTCAGTTTAATTCACAGCTCTGTGAATGACCATAGGCAAATCTGTTTTTTTACAAGAGAGCTATCATCTTCCTTTCTCTTCCTCCTCCTTCTTCTTTCTTCATCTTCTGCCTAGAGCCATGTTTGTTGATCTCAAGAAACCCTTCAAGGAGTTCAATTCTAGTTGACAAGAACAGGCAGCTCAACCACAGCTTTCTGTGTTCAGACATGCCCAACCCTTTAATCTCAGGGTCTCTCCTCTGTCCCATCATGCACTGAGGTGTCTGTCAGTTTCCAGCTGCCAGGGAACCTTGTAGTTTAACATGAAGTTTGCAGCTCCAAGAAGACATTTATGTCATTCCTTTGTTTTATTATGTGCCTATGGGGTGTACCACGTGTGATCCCTGGCCTCCTCAGACTGGTTCAAGGTATCCACCAGAGTCCTTTTGTGGGCTATCTGTACCTCCACTGCATGGTTGCTGTGTTTCTGCCTCAACTTTTCTCCAGTGCTTAAAGCATGATAAATTTCAAAATGGTTCTCCTGCTCTTTCCCTCCTCCTACCCGTTCTCTCCTCCTGCCATCAATGAGTGTTCCATTCCTGCTGCCTTTTGAAATGTAGTACAGCTGACTGTGTTAATGGAGTCAGGGTTTTTAGTCCACTGGAAAACATGTGAGACAACATTGATTTGAAACACCAGTGCTGTTGTTCTGCATTGTCAGATGCTGTGTCTTGTCCCTTTCCATCTATTAGTCACCCTCTACCTTAGTATAGAGGGACACTGAACTTCTGGTGGCTTCAAAACCAACTGAAGTTTAACCCTTTGCCTACCTTCCTATTGGTTGCTCTTCCTAAAATGCCCTCTCACCACTCAGGGAGCTGGAAAAGACCAGGGAGACACTGATCTAGAGGGCAAGTGAAAGAACAGTTCCAGAAGAACTCCTGAGCCTGGTGTTGTTGGCTGTGGCTCTCTTCTGTCTCCTGGGATGGTGTGTGGGGTGAAAGGAACAACTTTGTGTAAATTGAAGAAACTAAGTGGATATGAATGTAAGGCTATCAGGGATACCTTTCTTGTATACTTCTCAATTCATGTGACATAAGCAAACACCTGTTCTGTAGAACACAAAAAAAGGCTATCTATCCCAAGATTTTTTCTACCCCACCTGCCTAAAATGTTGATTTGTATTTTGTGGAGAGACATTGCCATTCCACTAAGACTCAATTAAAATACAAGTGCATGGTCCAGTGCAGGCTGGATTCCAACCACAGGAAGCAGACCTGGAGTCTAAAAGTGTGGCAGAGAGTCTTTAGCTCATTTCTTCCTGGGTGTCAGACAGATGAGACACAGCAGGATCCAAGGGTAGACACATTCTATTGCAGGGTTTCCATCTAGGTGAGGAGGAATAGATGGGAAGGTCAGTTGTTACTATCAGCCAGTCAAGTTGGGGTTCATGTCAAAGTTGTAGTCTAAGTAGGAACTGCCTCACTAGGTCTGGAAAGTTCTGACTTCAATATTTTCATCTCAAGCAGACCCCGCACCTCAGTTCATCTCCACCTGGATACTAGATGTTCATGTATTTCAAGTTTATGCAGCTGGAAGGTACCAGATCCTGACTGTAAGCCCAGGTTATTGGTGTGTGATCTCAGCATTACATATAAACTTACAACTATCCCACATCCCATATGTTCCTCAAACTGTATTAAATTCCTTCAAGAAACACAGAAGCATATCCATAACCCTTAGAAGGTATTTTAAAATATATACTTTACCTTTATTGTTGTAAAGAAAATTGTAATGCACCTGACTGTGAAAGTCTAAAACAATACTTTATCAAAATATTGAAAGTATAGCAAATTATGATGAGAATAGAAATCACCTCTAATCCTACCAATTGATGTTAAACACTACTATTGTTTTAGTGTACTTTCTCTAAGATTTTTTTCTATGTATATATGTGTAAAGATTATTTGAGGTCATTATATAATTTTATGTATTTAACTATTTATATTTCAATATTTTTACCTTATAGCACATCATTAATATTTTCTGACATGTTAATTATTCATTCACAATCTGATTCTTAGTAAGTTTTGGATATTTGACTATACAGATGTAAGCTAATTTGACTGATTCCTTATCACATACTTAAATTGTTTCTGATTATTTTTAGGAATTAGTACCTCACCATTATGGGTGGAATTACGTCCTCTAAATGGTGTGTTGAAGTCCTAATCCCTTATGCCTGTGAATGGGATCTCAGTTGGGAATAGGTCTTTGCAGATATAATCAGGTTAAGATGAGGTCATACTGGGTTAGAGTTGGCCTCAAATCCAATGATGGGTGTCCTTATCAGGAGAGAGAGATTTAGAAACAGAGTCACTGACACAGGGGAGTTGACATATGAAGATGGAGACAGGACTGGAGTGATGCAGCTATAAGTGAAGGAATGCCAAGGATTGCAGACATGATTCTTTCCTGAGCTTGCTGACAACCTTTCTGACATCCAGAACTGTGGAAGAATAAATTTCTGTTATGGCAATTTATTATAGCAGCCCTAGAAGACTAATACAATGGTAATATTTTATTTATGACCAAATTTGAAAAAGATTTCCCTGAAAAAGTTTTCATTTATTACTATCATTAATATATTTATCTAATAACTTTGACTTATTTAATGCTTTCTGTATGGTTCTTTGTGTTAATCCCTTTTCCTTTTTTGATCTTTTTAGTTGCTTGTACCTTCTTCAGTGTTTTGGAACATGTTTATTTTATCACCTTTACATTTTTAAAAACCATTCTTTGACATATATTTTTCTAATTGTCAACATTAAAATCAAAACAGCAATATTTAAATTTGCCTATTTGTGACATTATGAGTTGAGCAAATTTGCTTCTCCCTCTTTTACTTTTAGCTCTTAAAATATAGTATTGATAATACCTCACATTTACTGACATGCTACAATGTTAGTGTTTAGATGTCATAGTATATCTATACTTTACAAAGGAGACTGAAATACTGAGAAATTATGGAACTTGACAAAGTTTACTATGTAAACATGGTGGAGGGTGGAGTCATCAACCAAACAAGGGCCCTCTTATTTCTGGATTTATGTGCCCCATCACTATACTATCAGGGCTTCCAAATAAATTCTGGGATTTTAGACCTAGTTGTTATTAAGTTATGATGTTTTACATTCATTATATCTTTTATTGTTAAGATTTTTTCAGATATTTAATTTTATTTCTAAAGATATATTGATTGGTTAACTAATTTGTACATTTGTGTAGTCCATGATTAGAGACTTGATAGAGTTTAGTATATTATCAAGTGCTTGCAATTCTTCTTTTCCATTTTATCAAACACTTAGATTAGAGGTGCCCCCATCTCAAGGCCAATACTTATTTTCTGTTATTTAAAAGTAAGTCATATGGGAGAAATTTCAGAGTACCATGTGACATAGAGGCCAAAGAATTACTTTTTATCCCCTTATTTTTCACTTGGTATTAACATGTTATATGTTGGTTATCTATTACTGCAAAAATTATTCAAACACTCAGTGGCTTAAAACAACAAACAGTTATTATCTATAAATTTTTGTTAGGAATGTGGGTATGGGTTAATTAAATGCCTCAAGGTTCTTCACAAGACTGTAATTGACATGTTAGCTGTGGCTGTATCCTCATCTGAAGGCTAGATTTGTGGGCAGTGTTCATTTCTTCGTAAGTTGTTGGGCTGAGGGCCCCACTTCCTCATAGGCTCTTGGCTAGAGGTCTCTCCCAGTTCATTGTCATGTGGCCTCTCAACTGGGCAGATTAAAACATGGCAGCAGGAGTCCTCAGGGTGAGGGAGAGAATGAGAGTGCCCAAAAGAGAAGCCACAGTCTTTTTGTAACCTAATCTTGGAAATATCAGTGTTACCTCTGCTACATCGTATTTGCAAAAATGTACCATTTAATTCATTCCACATTCAAGGAGCAAGAATTACATGAAAGTATGAGTATCAGCAGACAGGAATCATTGAAGGCCATCTTAGAGGCTGCCACATCATTGTTTTAGCTCTCTGCTGATGAGATAAGGTTTTAAATTACACTGCTGAGCAAGTTTGAATCATGATCTTTTAAAGCAAGCTGACCTTAGGGTTTGAACTGCTACTGAACATATGGTTTTGGGGCCAGCGTTCTGTCTACTCTTATAATCTGTTTTAGGCAAAAATGACCAACAGGGATCACATGGACACTTTTAAACCAATTTTCAGCAATAAATGAGATGTTCCTCCATTGTCATTTGGTATATAATTTTGTAAAGGATAGTGCTAAGAGTGATCAAAATTTGTAGCTTTACATTCTTGAACTTGGAGATTTTTTTTCACCCAATTTTGTACTTTAAAAATATTATTCAAGATGTGCATAAGCATGCATTTTTTTTCAGTGGTTTTTTTGTGAACTATAAGCTGTCAATCATTGCAATCTGCTTATACGTGCCTTTCTTTAGCTCAAGGAAATCTTTTCCTCCTGAGTCTTTGATTATTGCTTCTTTTGTTTTATTTCATTCATTTCTGCAGATATACCTTTCAGCCTCAACTTGGTAGCTCTTGCTTCCTTCATTCTGCTTAGTTTTTTTCTTTGTTCCAAGAAAACTTCTATACCCATAACCACATGATTGATTTGAGTTTTTATATCAGTGATTCTGCTGTTCCTTCAGTGCAGATTTTAAAGATTTTAAGTCTAATAATCTGGCTTTATTTTGCCCTTGCAATTTTTTTCATTTTATTGTCATCCTCTTAATTTTATCCTTTTTAGCTTTTCACTTCATTCTTTGTTTTCCTTAAGATTATTTGTTCCTATTCATAGTTAACTTATCTTCTTGCCCTCTATTGAAGATACAAAATATTTTCCTAAAATTCTTCTTTGTCTTTATCTCTTTTTCTGCAAATTATTTTCTCACTTTTGGTTTTCCTTTTATTATCAAACAAGATTCCAAACTCAGTATTTTGGAATAAATAAGGAAACTAAATTATACTTTATATAAACTGAGACTGAATTGCTTTCTTTTTTAATATTAAATTTATTGAGGTAACATTGGTTAATTACATATGCATGTCAGGTGTACAATTATAATATATCATCTATATATTGCATTGTAGGCTTACCACCCAAAATCTAGTCTCTTTTATCATCATGTGCTTTACCACTTCCCTTTACCTCTTCATCATCCTCCTACCCCCTTCCCCTCTTACTGTTGTCTGTGTTTATGAGTTTGTTTTGTCTGTTTGTCGCTTTCTGTTATATATCACACATTTGAGTGAAATAATATGGCTCTTGTCCTTTTCTGTCTTACATAGTTAAATTAGCATCCATGCTGTTGCAAACGGCAGTATTTCATCATTTATTATAGCTGAATAAGTATTTCATTGTATATATGTACCACATCTTCTGTATCCAATCATCAGTCAAAGAACACTTAATCTGGCTGGCGTAGCTTAGTGGAATGAGCTCAGGCTGCGAACCAAAGTGTCGCAGGTTCGATTCCCAGTCAGGGTACATGCTTAGGTTGTAGGCCATGACCCCCAGCAACTGCACATTGATGTCTCTCTCTCTCTCTCTCCCTTCTCTCTCTAAAAATAAATAAATAAAATCTTAAAAAAAAAAGAACACTTAAGTTCTTTCCATGTCTTAGCTATTGTGAATAACACTGCAATGAACATAATGGTACATTTATCTTTACAAATAAGTGTTTTCAAGTTTTTGGGTAGATACCCAGAAGAGGGATCATTATGTCATGTGAAAACTCTATTCTTAATTATTGGAGGAAACTTCATCCTGTTTTCCATAGTGGCTGTACCAATTTACATTCCCACCAGCAGTGTAGAAGTTCCTTTTTTTCTACATCCTCTCTAACATTTATTTCTTGTCTTGTTGATAATAGCCATTTTAACATGTATAGGGGAGTATCTCATTTGATTTTTATTTTCATTTCCCTTATTGCTAGTGAAGTTGAATATATTTTCACATATCTGTTGGCCATCTGTATGTCTTTTGGGGAAAAGTATATGTTCAGGTTCCCTGCCCATTTTTTAAATTGGATTGTTGCTGTTGATTTGTATTAGTTCTTTATATATTTTGGATATTAGCCCCTTATTAGCAGTATCATTCACAAAATATCTTCTTCATTCTTGTTGAGGGCCTTTTGGTTTTGTTCATGATTTGTTTTGCTTTGCAGAAACTTTTTAGTTAGATGTAGTCCTATTTATTTATTTTTGCTTTTACTTCCCTTGTAAAGATCCATTAATTTAGTACCTTTGCTTTCTTCTATGTATTTTATTGTTTTAGGTCTTACAGCCAACTCTTTAATCATTTAGAGTTTCTTTTTGTATATGGTGTCAGATAGCAGTTTAGTTTCATTCTTTTGCATGTGGCTTTCCAGTTTTCCCAACACCACTTATGAGAATGGTAGCTGACTCTTGAATGGATATTCTCTGAGTATATTTAAAAAACTAAATTCAATGACCTATCTCCTTTTGTCTCCCTTTCAGTCCCCATCTACTCTCTTCTAGGATTATTTATGGCTTAAACAACCAGAAGGATCTGAGAGTTGCCAGATCAGCTGTGTGGAGTCCTAATGATGGCCTACTTAGGCTGTCAACCTCTGAGTAAACCATTTACCACTTTGGGTACCTCAATTTTAACCTCTGAGAAACAGGTTGAACTGTCCCACTGGGTTGTTTCACATGAACTCTATTAAGTAGCAGAAAAGTAGTGCTGTTTTTGCTTCCTGAATTCTAAAATTAATTTCTGTGGAAATGATTTAGTTGTTGCTAACAGTATTATCAAGTCTTGTGTGACACAGTAGCAAGTACACATCAGCTGTTAAGAAACAAAGATCTTGCTTTCCTACTGGAGACATATGGTTACAACCACAACAACAATTATAAAAAGTACCAAAAAGATATTTTGCATACACATAAAAATTTCAGAGTTAGTTTAAAGTAATTTATTACTAAATTTTTCTTGAAGGATCAATATCTCATAAACACTGAATAGCATTTTTTAAAATGATGCTAAATTAAGATGGTAGTTATTTTAGCATCAGGGAGATGGGCAGAGTATATTAGGAAGTCAGAAGTATAATCTTTTGCTGTTGTTGTTTCTGAAAATAAAAAATAAAAGAAGAGCCCAGGCAAAAATAATATTTCTAATTGTAGTGTAGCTCACAAGCTTGCACATCTTATAAGGAAAAATGCTCCTTGTTAGCTGCCAAAATCTGCCATACAATCTGTCTTGTAGTTATTACATTTTGATGTGCCCTTGACAAGCTTTAGCACACAAAAACTCAACACCTCCTCCTGAATCCCTCCAATACCAACAAGATCATGGAGGGATGAGGCCTGTTCTTGGCTCTTTATTATTCACATAGCTGGAATGTTTATAAACAGAACAGAGTAGAAGAGAGCAAATGCTTGACCACATCAAGGCAGCTCCCTATCTTGCATGCTATTTAAATATCAGCTCTATCTTGCCCTGCACTTTGTTTTTCACACAAAGACCCAGACTCAGTGCCTGAAAACTGTCCTTAGGGCTTTTAAAATGATGGTAAACAACTATCTTTTCTTTTCATAATTCTGATGCATTGTTCTATCACTGTGGGTCTATAGCATGTGGTATTATTGCAGTTATCTTTAGATGTCCCCCGATCTCCTTGGTCCCAGCAGCAGCCACTCTCAGTCCCCTAATCCATCCTTACAGATTTATTCCTGCACCCAGACTCTAGTGGGGAAAATAGAAAGGATTTAATATTACTATTAATTTCATGAAATATATTATAAACTTCAGAACAATTTAAGGAAAATAAAAACAAACAATGTCATATACTTATATCTTCCCTCTGTCTTTTTTCCATTCACTGGTGTTAGTGTGATATAAATGTTCTGGCTGAGTTTATTTTGAAAGGTCATAACCTGCTCCTTGGGACTAAAATGTTGCTTTCAGCATCATTCTTAGCTACACTAAACTTTTTCACTGCAAATTGGCATTCTTTCCTATATTCTGGGCAAAGTGTTAGTTTGCAAAGTTGTCCATTTGTTAGCCTGAATGTTAGAAAGAGATTGGCTACAAAGGCAATGACACACTATGGCCCAGGACTTACTATAACCCCAGGGCCTATGATTGTCCAGATTTTAATGAATCAAGATGATTATAATATGCTACTATTGACTATTCTTGGTGGGGCTTGTGGAGGGGGCAGTGGTGAAATCATAAGATACAATATACTACAATTATATATGTCAGGAGACACATTTCATGAAATGCCTTTAACTTTAGTGATAAACTTTCTGAGATAGCCAAAGGAGAGTACTCTCAAACCCATATATATGTTTAATCTCTTGCACTTTACTACTGAAATTTTTTAATTAATTTATTTTTAGAGAGAGAGAGGGGAAGGGAGGGAGAAAGAAAGGGAGAGAAACACCAATGCAATTGGTCGCCTGTCTCACTCCCCCAACTTGGGACCTGACCTGCAACCTAGGCATGTGCCCCAATTGGGAATGGAACCAGTGACCTTTTGGTTCAGAGGTTGGCATTCAATCCACTGAGGCATACCAGCCAGGACACTACTGACATTTTAAGTTGTAGAGTACATACAGCTTCCTGTCTCATTATATTTGCCAAAAGTATATTGCTTTTAGAAAAATAAGTTTAAAAAGAATAGACTAAAGAAAGAAAGGGAAAGTCAAGAGAGTTAACATTTGTAAAATGCTTTCTATATCAAGACAGTCTCCTAATTGTTAGATATTTTACATATATTGTAAAATTTAATATAATAATTGGAACACAGATCTCCTCAAGATAAGAATTATTCCCATTTCCCAGATGTGGAAAAGATAAAGAAAGATTAAATAACATTCCCGAAGTTACACAGCTTATAAATTAAAGTCTAGGTCAATCTGATGTCAAAACCATGCTTCTCACAGCGCCTTTTCTTTTTAAAGAAACAGTATGTCTGAACACATAGATTTGACACTTCCATGCACAATCTCCCAGGCAAAATGTGTACCCCAAAGGGATATTTGAAAATTTGCTTTAGTTAATCAACAAATGATAAAAACTGTTTATCAATATAGTACTAATGATTCTTGTTGAAATAAGAAGGAGGTATATTCACTAGCTAGAGGCGGCCTGTTTGCATTTGAGAATAGCTGAAATTCCTAACTTATTCTTCCTTGTTTTAAAAAGGTAATTAAACCAACTGTCCTAAGAAAACTCTTCTTTCTGTTTCACACATAACTAATCCCAGATGTGAAACTGCTTCCCTGCAATAATCAGTTATTGTTTTACTTTGACTGATTTGACCTTTCTTAAAACCTCCTCCTCTTTTAAACTCATTTAGATGCTAGTTTCCAGACTGAAATCAAGTTTAGATCATAAAGTGAGGGATGTCTGAAAACTGAAAATACCAATTTAATTTACACACTCGTCTCAAAACATTAAAAGTGGAAGAGAATGAAGGAGTGGTGATCTCTCAAGAATCGAAGATCCAGCCCCACTCTGGTGTCTTTCTGTAGCTTAGTCCCTCTTCCAGGCAAGACCCTCAACTGGGGCTTTCTTGGCTTAGAGTCATTTTGCTGCAGTTAACATTTAGTTCACACATCATTAGGTGAAACCCAGGTTACAAAGATACACTGTGCTTGTCATAGCAGAAGTATGCTGCATGCACCTGCAGTTTAAAGTTTTAGTTGAGGGAATAGACTAAAATGAATGAAAAGATTGAAACCATTTACTTTTTTGTAACTCCACCTGCTGTGGTATATTTTTGTTGGATGGGATAACTAGAGGTGTGTTTATGGCTTTAGGGAAAGGATACATTAGGGATTACATAGTTTTAAGGCTCTTTTTTCTTTAAAGCCTAAAATCAAATTTCCATGAAAAAATTGTATGCATATAACTGTTATAAATTTTGTGTATGTAAATATGTATGTATTACAGTTTGATGGGTCAGGAAGGAATAATTTCCTTTGTTGTTAGCACAGGAATGATTTGTTCATGGTAGTAGTGGATTAGTACCATATCTGTGTTGTATTTGACATTGACAAAAAGGTCAGAATAAAAATTAGCATACCATCCTTATAAACTTACAGTTATTTGATTTTGCTTTAAGTATCTTTCAGGAGAACGTATTCTATATGAAGTGTTCAGTGAGTCCCTGTTACATTTAATTAGTAATTTCATGAAGTTGATTTCATAGTCCTCATTTTCCATGTGAAGAACCTAAGGTCAAAGAAGGTAAGTGACTTGTGAAGCCCTGGTAGCTAACTCTTAAGTGATAATGCCAGGATAAGACATTCAGTCTATGTCTCATGTGTCTAATAGATTGACACAATAGACTGGTGCCAGTCTATTGACACCAAATGCAGTGATCTATGACTACACAATGGCACCACTATTAAAACTCAAAAGCCCCAAATGACAAATACATTATCCCTCTATGAATATATATCATGCTTTCAGTTAATCTACCCATTTCTATTTATGACTTCTAGATATTCTATGTGACATTTCTATTATTAATCACTGAATATTTACAAGTCAGAATAACTATATGAAGTATATTTAACCTCTATACTGTACTGAGAAGTCACCACTTATTGAGATAGAAACATGAAATAGTCTTGAGTTTTACCAATTAATGTTTACAATTATTATGTTGTACCTCTTGCACCCTTATCTCTTAATATCATATTGGGATGGCTCCAGAATTTTCCAGTTATTTTAATATTAGACCTAACATTAATTCAATCCCATGTTCAATTTAAAGCCCTTTCTTTTCCCTACCAAAGGCTGGATTTCTTCCTTGGATGGAGAGGTGTGTGATCTGCCTCCAGCTTACCTTCTTTCAATTCTCTTCAAGACTTAGGTACTTATCTATTGGGTGTAAGCATAGCAAGGCAGATATTTTCTCTTTTTCAACTTTGTTCAGGTATAACTGACAAATAAAATTGTAATATATTTTAAGTGTACAACGTGGTGACTTGATAATATGTATATGTTGTGAAAGAATTCTCACTGCTGAGTTATTTACACATTCATCACCTAGTATATTTACATTTTTTCTCACTTGTCACCAGTACTCTTTCCTTCTCCTTACATACATTGAACTACTCATGAAACCAACAACTCATCTCTTGCCTCTTCTTAGTCCTTTCCTTATTGGAATTAAAAAGGGGTTGTAGGGTAATGGTTGGTGGGCAGTAGGGACACTGCAATTAGTAATTTTTTGAAAGGTCTCTGGCTCTAATTATGAGGCACATGATAGAAGATATTGGTAAAAGTAGTAATTTTAGCTGCTATAATGAATAAACCCTGAAATTTTAGTGTTTTATTTAAAATACATTTATATTGTTCTCACATAAAGTCTCCAAACCAGAACAGTAGCTCTGCATAGTCATTCAGGCTGAGAGAGAGGCTGTGCCATATTCAATATGAGGCCTGCACAGTCACCTTGACCTTGACATCTAACCAGTGAAAGGGGTAAAATAGAAGGCACAGGAAGTGTTTGTGGGCTAGGCCTGACTTTCTTATCACTCCTGTTGAACACATTTCATTGGCCAGAACTTAGTCACACCTAATTCCTACCTCCCCCTAATTTCATAAGAAAGGTGAGAGAGAAGACAGCTTGTTGGGAAGCTGCTTCTCATTCTGCACTAAGAAAGAAGAACATGAACTTTTGGTAGACAACTGATCATTGTGTCATAGTATGGTATTCACAAATGTAACATGGCATCCATGTCAAGCATGACACACATGAGGAGAGCATAGCCAAGTGCTCTGAGATTGAGACCCTTCCTGCAGGTATTGGGCCGCAATGCCTGAGCTTCCATAGTCAGTGAGTGCATAGACTGAAGGCAAGTCCCATCAGTCTTCACATCCTCAGTCGCCTTCAGAGCTCCCCACTTCCATTGCTAGGTAACCACTTTGGTCATACTCCATTTGTCACCCTCTACTCAATCTCCAAACCTCTTCATCATGATCTCTCATCATCAACCTCCTTATAGTCTCAACCTTTTCTTGGAACATTCCCTTCACTCTCATTCTCTAACTACAATCCAAACTGGCTCTCAGCTGAGAACATTGCCTCTCCTACTGTCCTCTCCAATCATAGCTGCGTTTTCTTCCTGCCCCACCTATCTCAAGCCTGGAAGTTCAGGTAGTTATCACTTTTTCCCCTTTTCTGCCTCTAAATTGTTTTTCCTTATTCTATCTTTGACATGCATGTCAGTAGACTTTACTACCCTTAACCCTTCTTATCATCTGTTTAACTCTTGACTGTTTTTCTTTTCATTCTAGCAATTTCCACATCCACATAGACAGTTCAAACAACACCCGGCCTCTTGGTTCTCTGATATTTTTGACTTGGATATTGGTAACTCACTCATTGGAATAAGTGATGTGCCACCTAAGAAAACTTGATTTGATAATGGCAATCCAGAATGATCATCACCTATATATTTCTAACTCACTTATTTTAGTTCTACTTTTCCAAGAATTCTCCTACTAGTTCTTAACCGTGTCTCTTTTCAACTATTCATCATTCTTGTGCCCTCACTTTCCTGACTACTGACCTGCATTGCATTGCCCAGCATTATAACTGTCCTTGCAATCTCATGTTCCTTGCTTCTGTCTCTTGATTGTACTTGACTGGTAAAACACAACTACAGTGTTTTATACCACACCTGTATCTATGCAGCTGAACATCGGTAATGAAAAGACATACAACTTTGCTGACTGTACTCACTTCAAATTTATGACCAAAAATCTCAAGTGGGTAGTAGTCTTGGTTTCCATATGTAGAAAGCAGAAAGATTTTAGTACTTTAACTAACATAATATCCAAATAAATGAGATAAATAATTACATAGTAGTTTATCTTCATACTACAGTAGTTATTTATCTTCATACTAGAGATAAAGAAATGATTAATATTATCACTTTTGTTTGTTTAATTTTAATTAATTGAGGATAATTGTTTTAAAAATAAGATTATTTTTCCTTATTAATGTAATATATATATTACAAAAATTTTGGAAAATTTGTGAAAAAGACAGTTATGTATAAGTATTACTTACTTTTAAAGAAAGTTATTTCTTACTTTCTGGTATAATATTTATTTATGTTTGGTTACTTAAATGTACTCCCTCTAAGTCTCTCTTGGAAGTCAGTGAGTAGGGTATTCTCCTTTACACATCTTCTTAAATTAATCCATACCATAGTCATGATCCCTTTTTTAGTGCTCTGTTCATCAGCTACTTCTCTCAGGTAGTGTCAAGGCCATTTACCTTGGAAAAGGAGGGCTTCAATTCCACCCAGTCTTATGCATAGGAAACATATCAGGTGGAAGTATGACTCATGGACCAGCAGTATCAGCATCACTTGGAGGTTTGTTAAAAATGCAAATTATCAATCCCTATCTGTTTTGTGTTGAGTTTTATCCTATTGTATATAAAGTTCTAACCTCCAGTACTTCAGAATGTGACCTTATTTGGAAATAGAGTCTTTACAGAGGAGATCAAGAGCAAATAAGGTCATTAGGGTGGACCCTAATTTAATATGACTTGTATCTTTATAAAAAAAAAAGGAAATTTGGACACAGAGAAACATGCATAGAGGGAAGATGTTATCTACAAGCCAAGTAGAGAGGCTTAGAACAAATCCTTCCATCAGAACCCTCAGAAAGAACAAACCCTGCAATATATTGATTTTAAACTTCTAGACTCCAAAATTTTGAATAAATTTCCTCTGTTTAAGCCACCCAGCTTGTGGTACTTTGGTATTAGTAGCCCTAGCAAAGTAATACCCACTATAAAGCTATGAGTCAGAGTCTGCATTTTAACAAAATTATCAAGTGATTTTAATGTATGTTCAACTTTGGAAACATGTAGTTAGAATGCTTTAAAGAGCAAGTAAGGGATAACCTAACTCAAATAGTCATCAACACTAAAGAGGAAGGTTACAGTGGCTCAAAACCCTGGAGGCAGTTTAGAATCACCTGGAGAGCTTTTTAAAAATACCAGGGGCCTAGTTCAGAATACTTAAATAAAGACACTTTTGGATAAGACCCAGATATCAGTAAGTTTCCCAGAAGAATCTAATGGACAGTCAGGAAGAGAACTACTAATTTATTGACTTAAGTAACCGAAAAGACCTGCATAATGTGGGCTCTGGGTGTGCTGCTTTATGATTAGGGCTTTGACTTTGACTCTCTGCTCTCCATAAGTTTTATTTTTTCTGTCCTCAGATGACTTATTCAAGGTCACAGAGCTGTTGATGGCAGCAGTTATGGCTACATGCTTTGTCAGTCACCTCTAGAGGAGAGGGAGGGTGCTTTGCTTTAGTCTGACTGCACCTACTTATCGCTTTGATTGCCCCTGTGCTATAGCTATGGCCCAAGGATCACAAGGTGCTGAAAAATTTGAGCCTGGTTTATGTTACCTGTCCCAAATCAATAATGGTTATGAGGGCAGAGAGGCAACTCTGATTGGCTTAGGCTAAAGGAGGCTAACTTCTGAAGCTAAAGGTGGAATCATTCCCCTCCAAACTGCTGGGCTTTCATGGAGTGGGAGAGAGTTATATAAAATCATTTGATTTTAATTCAATCCATTTTAATGTTCCATGTGCCAATCAATACATAATTACAGTAAATAGGAAGAAAATAAAGAAGGAAGGGAGGGTGGAACTTTTCTGAAGTAGAGTTAAATAAAGCAAGCTAAACAGAAGGTTTCAATAGGATCCAGAGTCTTGTAACATAATACTCACATTGTACAGGTTCCTGCCACTTACTATACCAAAACTGTACTATTTCAAATTTAATGAAAATAGACAATCAGTAGATTCCAAAACTGAAATGACAAAGACATGCTAGAATCATCCAACTAATACTTAAAGGAATCATCATTAAAGTACTTGAACAAGCAATCATGAATATGCTTGAAACAAATGAAAAATAGAAAGTCTAAGCAAAGAAATAGAAACTTTCAGTAAAGACATAGAAGATAAAAAAAACAGATGGATATTTTAGATCTAAAAATGCAATAATAGTAATAATAATAATAATAATAATAAAACTGAATAACTCAGTGGGTGTATTCAGGAGCAGAGTGGAGAAAACAGAAAAGAGAATCAGTAAACTTTAAAATAGAACAACAGAAAAAAAGTAGACTGGAAAAAAAAAAGGACCCATAAGTACTAACACTCTTGTTATTGGCATCCTGAAAGACAGAATAAAAAAGTGGGTTGATAAAGTACTGGAAGAAATAATGACTAAATCCCTCAAATTTTGCAAGAGTTATAATAAGCCAAGGAAATAATGAAGAAAGACCCAAAGAAATCTATGTCAAACACACAACATTATTCTGAAAATTTCTGAAGACTAAAGACCTAGAAAACATCTTAAAAGTAACCAGAGAAAATGACACCTTGTCTATAAAGAAAAAAAAAAAAACAATTCAAATGTCAGCAGATTGCTCTTCAGAAATCATGGAGGCCAACAAAAAAAGTGGCACAATATTTTTCAGGTGCTGAAGGAAAAGAATTGTCAACCTAGAACCCTATAAAGAGCAAAAATATGCTTCAGAAATAAAGGGAAAATGAAGATACTCTCAGGTGAAAGTAAGTGAATCTGACGCTAGTAGACTTATCCTAAAATAATGTCTAATGGAAACTCTCTAAATGGAAAGGAAAGGATAGTAGAAGGAATATTGGAATGTAAGGGGGGGAAAGTACAGTGAATAGAAATATGGGTACATATAATAGACTTTCCTTCTCTTAAATTTTCTAAATTATGCTTGCAAGTGGAAACAAAAATATCAGACATTGTTTGATGTAGTTCTAGTGTACGTAGAGGAACTACTTAAGACAATTATAAACAAGAAAACATAAAGATATTTAAAGGGAGGTAACTTTTCTATATGTCACTTAAACTAGTAAAATGCAAGGCCAGTGGATATTTATAAAATATGTATATATAATGTAATACCTAGAGCAATCACTTAAAAAGCTATATACAGAGATACAGTTCAAAAATCCTATACCTAAACAACAATAGAATTTTTTACCCAAGTTAACATTTTAATTCTTTTGTGTATAACTTTGTTGCACACTTGTAGGATGAATTTATCTTGAATTAAGTGACATGTATCTAATGTATATAAATGACTAAATTCCATTTTGTTTTTTTTTTTCTGTAAACAGTGTCCACCTAATGTTGACTCTCACTTTAAGTTTTATCTTTCATTTTTCAAAAATACTTTATGGCATTAAGTTCATATAAAATTAAGAAAATATTGCTAAGCAAATTAATTAACATAACTTTTTAGACACCTCCACAAGTAATGTAAATCTTTTTCTACTTTGCCTTTTTAACTTAAATCCACACCTTGATCATTTAACTTAAATCCACACCTAGATTTTAAATCTGCTATTTATACAAAAATAACCATTAATAACAGGACTTTATACATTTCCTTAACAACAAAAGAATTTTTTAAAGTATTCAATTAACTCACAAGGAGTCAGTGAAAATAGTGAGAGACACAAAATAAAATGATAATCTTAAGTCCTAATATATAAAAGATTACAATATAGGTAAATTGTCAAATATACCAATTAAAAGATAAAGATTAGTAGGGCAGATTAAAAAAAAAAAACAGGAAAACATGACTCACCTACATGCTATCTATAAGAAACTCACCTCAAATATAATTAAATTGGCACATTGAAAGTAAATGAATGGAAAAAAGGTATATCCTTAATACATTAACCCAAAGAAAGCAGGTGCAACTATGTCAATATATGGTGAAGTGGACTTCAGAGAAAAGCTAATTATCAAGACAGACAAAAGCTAATATATAGGTATCATAATAAGAGAGTAAATCCATCAAGAAGAGCTAAAAGCTTTTAAACATGTATGAAGCAGAGTGCAAAATTTGTGAATCAAAAGTGAGAACTGAAAAGAGAAATATTCAAATCCAGTTTTAGTTGCAGATTTCAAGACTTTTTTATTTTTATTTTTATGGACAACTAATGGAATGAATAACTGGACAGAAATCAGCAAGGGAATACAAGGACTCAGCAATACCATCAACAGGATGTAACTGACATCCAATAATAGCAGAATATATTTTTTTCTGTATGTCCACAGAACATACTTCATTGTAGATCATTCCCTGGGTCACAGGAAAAACCTAAACAAATTTAAAATAATTTAAATCACAGAGTGTACTCTCTTACCACAATGGAATTAAGCAAGAAACCAACAGCAGAAAGATAATATAAAAATCTCCAAATGAGAGAGGGAAGATGGCCATGTCATAGGAGGGAGGAGATTCCACTTCCCCCTACACATGGGAAGAAAACCGACCTGCAGAGGAACAGAGCAATCAGCCAACAGTACCACAGCATATATGAAAGTAAGAGATCAAAAATTGTACTGGACATTGAGAAACCAGACAGTAAGGGGAGTGCTTCAGGACAATAATGACCCAGGGATCAGCTCGGGGACCTGGTGTTCCCCACGTTTGCCTCAGGGCACTTGGGAGAGAGCTGGGTCAACCACTCCCTCCCCAGCCAAACAAGGTTTGAGTAACACAGGAGGAGGCCTGGTTGCTTGAAGGCACAGAGAGGGGAGTGAGGACTGAGTGGCAGACACACAGGGGCTGTGAGCACCCACACATAGCCCTGGGAAGAGTGTGTGCCCGAGCCTGTGCGACCAAGGGCAGCCTGCCCTCACGCCTGGGCCCCCAACCCAGCTTTGTGTAAGACCAGAGCCCACAGCCTTGAATCCAGGGAAAGTGGATGTGCTCCACAGGATCCCCAGAGCCCACATGTGAACACAGGGAGAGCATGCTTAGGAGGGCCTGGATCCCACACCCAGGGTCCTGTGGAGAGGCACCAGACCAGCTCTGGGGAGAGTGCACAGCTAGGGATAAAGGGTGAAAAATGAAAGCAATCATCCCTTAGCCTGCTGCAGCCAGCAAGACCAGAAAAACCAGTTTGGCCAGTTTGAAACCAACAAGAGGTTTATTTTGTTTGATTTTTTAAAATTAATTTTTATTTTTTAATTCTTATTATTTTTATATCTCTCAAATCCTCTTGCATCTCTTTCTTTCTTTCTAGTGTTATTCCTTCCTTTCTTTCCAACTTTATCTCTTCTTCCTTCCATCTTCTGCTTTTTTTCTTCATTTTTTTCTTTTTTCTTTTTTTCCTTTTTCTTTTTAAATACCCACGAGTGAGACCAAAACAAAAACCCAAAACAAAAACCCAAAACAAAAACAAAAACAAAAACAACCTAGAACCATGAAAAGATCAGAGTTGGACCCAAAGAGGGGGCATCCCAACAGCTGAGACAGTGAGACAAATTTCACTTTGCTGTTACAGAGAACCTGCACGTTATTGCATATTTGTATTATTATTTTTTCATTATTCTTACATTTTTATTTTAATACTATTTTTTATTCTGCCTCTTTCTGCATAGTCTTCTTTGCTTGGCTGGTTATATTGTATCATTTGACAGGTTTCCCCTGTTGTCTCATTCATAGTGTATTGCTAATTTACTGTCCTTCACTTCATTTGTGTTCCATTAGTACACTACTCAAGATTCTATACTCCCTATTCTTGTTATCTGGATCTGATAGATCCTGTCATATGATTGTTGCTCTAATATTACTGTAAATAATAGCTATTCCATACAATTGTAAATACTACACAACACCCCTCCCAGATCCTAGCCCACTTCACGATTTCCTGAACTCTACTACTGTAGGGGTTAACTCTATTCTCTCACACACTATAGCTATTTACTATTCTTTACTCTCAACTTGCCTCGGAATCTGACCTCCCACAACCTCACTGCTTTCTAGATCCAACTCATAATCCTTCCCTCCCCAACAAGAGTCTTACCTTCTTTCCATTCTTTCTAAAAAGTGGCTAGTTGGTTGGAAGATCACAGTTAACACTATACATAGCCAAAGGATTTCCTATCTCTTCTCTACTAGCTGCTACTATAAATATCATAGAATACTGTCTTGCTATCTTAAACCATTTTGCCTTACCCCTCCGACTGATCACAGAAAAGAGTAGGTGGAAGCTGTGATGACCAGGATACCCGAAAGAGACTGCACCACTGAATCTCACAGGTATTCTACCACAGAAGTTCACACCATAAACACAGGGAACCAGAACAGATTAGTTTAAGAAACAGAGGCTAACAAGAAGAGTCTCACAAACAATGAGAAGACAAAGAAACAATCCCCAAATGAAGGGAAAGGAGAAAGCTTTGGAAAGAATGCTAAATGAAATAGAGGCAACTCAACTATCAGATATTGAGTTCAAAGCAATGATTATCAGGAAGCTCAATGAGCTCAAAATGAGCTACCAGAAACTTCAGAGAAGCTACAATGAACTCACTGCAAACTATATCAACATGAAAAAGGAAATAGAAACAAGGGCCAAGAGGAAATGAAGAATATAATTTCTGAACTGAAGAACACAGTAGAAGGAATGAAAAGCAGGATTGATGAAGCAGAAGACCAGATTGGTAAGCTGGAGGACAAAGTAGAATAAAACACCCAGAAAGAGCAAGAGAAGAAAAAGAGGCTCAGAACTAATGAAGAGGGGTTAAGAGAAATGCAAGACAATATGAAACGTAATAATATCCATATAATAGGGATACCAGAAGGAGAAGAGCAAGGGATAGAAAACCTATTTGAAAAAGTAATGATGGAAAAACATCCCTAATTTGATGAGAGAAAAAGTCACACAAATCCAGGAAACACAGAGTCCCAATCAAGAGGAACCCAAAGAGGCCCACTTCAAGACATACCATAATTAAAATGGCAAAATTTCAAGACAGAGAATCTTAAAGGCAGCAAGGGAGAAATAGGAAGTAACATACAAGGGAGCACCAATAAGGCTAGCAGCTGACTTCTCAATGGAAACTCTCCAAGCAAGAAAAGAATGGCAAGAAATATTCCAAGTAATGAGAACCAGAGGTCTGCAACCAAGGCTACTTTACCTAGCAAGGCTCTCGATCAAGATAGAAGGCCAAATAAGGAACTTCCCAGACAAAAGAAGTCTAAAAGAATACACCTCCACCAAACCAGCTCTGCAAGACATGCTAAAGAGACTTCTCTAAGGAAGGGAGGGAAAAAAAGAGAGAGAGAGAGAGAGAGGAACACAGGTACGAAAATGGCAATTAATAGGTACCTATCAATAACAACCTTAAATGTAAATGGATTAAATGCTCCAATCAAAAGACATAGAATAGCTGAATGGATTAGAAAACATGACCCACACATATGCTTCCTACAAGATACCCACCTCAGGACAAAAGATCTACACAGACTGAAAGTGAAGGGCTGGAAACAAATTTTCCAAGCAAATGGACAGGGAAAAAAAAATGCCGGGATAGCAATACTCATATCAGACAAAATAGATTTCCAAAAAAGGGCCATAAAGAGAGACCCAGAAGGTCACTTCATAATACTCAAGGGAAGAATCCACGAAGAAGACATAAACATTGTAAAGATATATGCACCCAGCATATGAGCACCCAAAAATGTATGGAAAACCTTGGAGGACTTCAACAGAGTTATAGACAGCAACACAATTATAGTAGGGGATTTAACACCCCACTGTCAACACTGGATAGATCTTCCAAACAAAATATCAACAGGGATATTGCGGCATTGAACAATGTCCTAGACCAATGAAGTTATCTTTCCTCCCAAAGAATCAAAATGCACATTCTTTTGAAATGTATATGAGACATTTTCAAAGATAGACCATATCATAGGACACAAAACAAGCCTCAAAAAATTCAAGAAAAATTAAATCATATCAAGCAACTTTTCAGACAAGAGCATGAAACTAACCACAAGGAAAAAACCCCCCAAATTCTCAAACTCGTGGAGATTGCATAGCATGTTATTAAATGACAAAAGGGTTAAGAATTAGAACAAGGAAGAAATAAAAAAGTTATGGAAACAAATGAAAATGAACTCACAACAATCCAAAACTTATGGGACACAGTGAAGGCAGTCCTGAGAGGGATTCAGAGAGATACAGGCCTACCTAAAAAAGATAGAAACACTTCAAATAAACAACATAACCATACATCTACAAGAACTGTAGGAACAACAACAAAGACAGCCCAGAGGAAGTAGGAGGAGAGAAATAACCAAGATCAGAGCAGAATTAAATGACATAGAGACTAAAAGCACAATTCTAAGGATCAGTGAATCCAGGAGCTGGTTCTTTGAAAAGATAAAATTGACAGTCCTTTAAGCAGGCTCATCAAGAAGAAAAGATAGAGGGTCCAAATAAACACAATCAGAAGTGAAAGAGGAGAGATTGAAACTGATACCACAGAAATACAAAGGATTGCAAAAAGTTACTACAAATGACTATATGCCAAAAAATTTGGAAACCTGTGTGAAATGGACAAATTTCTAGAATAATACAATCTTCCAAAACTTAATGACAAAGCAGTGGAAAGCCTGAACAGAGCAATAACAGCAGATGAAATTAAAGTAGTAACCAAAAAACTCCCAGCGCAAAAAAGCCGTGGACTGGGTGGTTTTTCAGGAGAATTTTACAAAGCATTTATGGAAGAGCTAACCCCTATCTTTTGCAGACTGTTCCCAAAAATCCAAAAAAGTGAAGTTACCAAAGTTATGAAACCAGTGTCACCCTAATACTAAAACCAAATAAAGATACAATGAAGAAAGAAAACTACAAGCCAATATCATTGATGAGCATAGACACTAAAATATTCAGCAAAATTTTGACAAACTGCATCCAGCAATACATTAAAAAAATTATACAGTATGATCAAGTGGGATTCACCAAGGGATGCAAGGATGGTATAATATTCACAATTCAATAACTGTAATATATCACATAAACAAAAGGAACAATAAAAATCACATGATCATATCAATAGATGTGGAAAAGGATTTGATAAGGTTCAGTGCCCATTTATGATAAAAACTCTCAGAAAAGTGGGAATAGAGGGAGCATTCCTCACATAATAAAGGCCATATATGAGAGACCTACAGCCAACATCATACTCAATGGGCAAAAACTAAGAGCTTTCCCATTGAGATCAGGAACAAGACAAGGATGTTAGCTCTCTCCACTTCTATTCAACATACTATTGGAAATTGTAGTCACAGCATTCAGACAAGTGGAAGAAATGAAAGACATTAATTGGAGAGGAGGAAGTCAAATTTTCATTGTTTGAAGATGACATGGTAGAGTACATATAAAACCCTATGGACTCCATGAAAAATCTACACAACCTAAGAAGTGAATTTGTCAAAACATTGGGATACAAAGTCAATGTTCAATAATTGAAGGCATTTTTATACACCAGCATGAAATATCAGGAACAGAAATCAGGAAAACAATCCCATTTACTATAACAACATGGAAATTAAAGTACCTATGAATAAACCTAACTAAGGAGGTAAAGTACCTGTACTCAGAAATCTACACAACACTGAAGAAAGAAATTAAGGGAGACACAAACAAATGGAAACATATACTGTGTTCATGGATTGAAAGAATTAACATCATCAAAATTTCCATGCTACTCAAAGCAATTTATAGATTCAATGCAACCTCTATTTAAGTACCAATGGCATATTTCATGGATATAGGACAAACATTACAAAAATTTATATGGAACCATAAATGACCCCGAATAGCTGCTGCAATTTTGAGAAAGAAGAGCAAAGTAGGGCGGATCACAATACCTGATATCAAACTGTATTACAAGGCTACTGTAATCAAAACAGGCTGGTGCTGGCATAAAAGCCGACACATAGACCAATGAAACAGAATAGAGAGCCCAGAAATAACCCCATCTCTATGGTCAATTAATATTTGACAAAGGGGACAGAAGCGTAAAATGGAATAAAAATAGCCTCTTCAACAAATGGAGTTGGGAGATATGGAGACCTACATACAAAAAAAAAAAAAAATGAAATGACCACCAACTTACAGCATACACAAAAATGAACTCAAGATGGATAAAAGACTTAACTATAAGTCATGACACCATAAAAGTCCTAGAGGAGAAGATAGGTAGGAAAATATCAGATATTCCACACAGCAATATTTTCACCAGTATGTTCCCTAGAACAAGGGACATAAAGGAAATAAACAAATGGTACTTCATCAAAATAAAGAGCTTCTGCATGGCTAAACATCATGAAAATACAAAGGGAATGAATTGTATGGGAAAATATATTTGCCAATGATACCTCAGACAAGGGTTTGATCTCCAAAATATATAAAGAACTCACAGAACTGCACACCAGGAAGACAAAGAACCCAATTAAAAATGGGCAAAGGACCTGAACAGGCACTTCTCCAAGGAGGACATATAGAGGGCCCAGAGAAATATGAAAGGATGCTCAACATTACTAGCCATCAGAGAGATGCAAATTAAAAACAATGAGATAACACTTCACACCAGTCTGATCAGTCATAATTAATAAATCAACACACAACAAATGCTGTTGGGGATGTGGAGAAAAGTGAAACCTAGTACACTATTAGTGGGAATACTGACTGGTACAGCCACAGTGGAAAACAATATGGAATTTCCTCAAGAAACTAAAAATGGAATTGCCTTTGACCCAGAAATTCCACCACTCGGATTATACCCTGAGAATCCTGAATCACTAATTCAAAAGAACCTATGCACCCCAATGTTCATAGCAGCACAGTTTATAATAGCCAAGTGCTGGAAACAGCCTAAGTGCCCATCTGTAAATGAGAGGATCAATAAACTGTGTTACATTAACACAATAGATTACTATGCAGCAGAAAGAGAGAAGGAGTTCCTACCCTTGACAACAACATGGATGGAACTGGAGATCATTATGCTAAGTGAAGTAAGCCAGGCAGTGAAAGACAAATACCATATGAACCCACGTATAAGTGGGACCTAATTAACAAAACAAACAAGTATAATATAAATAGAGACATTGAAATTAATAACAAACTGACAGTAACCAGAGTGCAGAGGGGAGGGAATTAACATGGAAAAAAGGGAAAGGGTCTTAAACTTGTATAAAGGACCCATGGATACAGCCAAAGGGAGTAGGATTGAGGGTGGGAGTTGGGGGTGGGTTGGCCAGGGAAAAGTGGTGGTGGGAAAATGGAGACAACTGTATTCAAACACACACACACACACACTGTGTGTGTGTATGTGTGTGTGTAGAGAGAGAGAGCAATCTTAGTGTTATGGTCAGTTAATATGAGTGTTATGTAAGTAAAGTCTCCCAAAGCACAGTAAATCTTGGGCCAATAGACTGAATCTTCTTGCTCATGTACATTTTACAATGGATGCTATTAAAGACCCAATTTACCTTTTTAATCTGCTGGGTCCAAAGAATATATCTGTTGCCAGAGATCTAAAGTCAGATGCCTCATGAATTACTAACCATGTGATTCTCAGTGCTCTCCCAAAACAAAAACTAAGAGTTGTTTCCAGTAGTTGCTGGAATAGTTGCTAAATAAACAATAACTCCCAAACCTCAAAGTAGTTGTATCTAAATAATAGATTATTTTCAAACAACTAAAATGCATATAATTTCAAAAAGTAGATAGCAAGATACTTTGATTACAATTATAGTAAAAGCAATATTCAAAATAGAAAATGTGGAGGGTAATACACGAGTACTAACACTAATTATTTTAGAGACTGAGACTATTGGTTATTTTTAACCTTTAAAATTTTTTCTGCATTTTTCCAAACTTTCTTTTTATTATTATTTTTAAATATATTTTGTTGATGATGCTATTACAGTTGTCTCATTTTTTCTCACCTTTATTCCCCTCCACTCTGTCCCCCAGCTCCCACCACCATTTCCTACCTTACTTCATGCTCATGGGTCATACATATAAGTTCTTTGGCTTCTCCATTTCCCACACTATTCTTAATCTTCCCCGTCTGTTTTGTACCTACCATTTATTATTCTTATTCCCGGTAACTTTCCCCCCATTCTCCCTCCTCTCCCTCCCCACTGATAACCCTCCATGTGATCTCTATGTCTGTGAATCTCTTCCTGTTCTAGTTGTTTGCTTAGTTTGTTTTTGTTTTTTTAGGCTTGGTTGTTGATAATTGTGAGTTTGTTTTCATTTTATTGTTCATAGTTTCTGATCTTCTATTTCTTAGATAGGTCACCTTAACATTTCATATAATAAAGGCTTGGTGATGATGAACTCCTTTAACTTGACCTTATCTGGTTAGCATTTTATCTGCCCTTCCATTCCAAATGATAGCTACACTAGATAGAGTAATCTTGGATGTAGGTCCTTGCCTTTGATGCCTTGGAATACTTCTTTCTAGCCCATTCTTGCTTGCAGGGATTCTTTTGAGAAATCAGTTAAGAGTCTTATGGGAACTCCTTTGTAGGTAACTGTATCTTTTTCTCTTGGTGCTAATAAGACTCTTTCCTTATCTTTAATCTTGGGTAATGTAATTATGACATGCCTGGGTGTGTTCCTCCTTAGGCCCAACTCTTTTCAGACTCTTTGAGCTTCCTGGACTTCCCGGAATTCTATTTCCTTGCCCAGATTGGGGAAGTTCTCCTTCAGTATTTTTTAAGTAAGTTTTCCATTTCTTGTTCTTCCTCTTCTCCTTCTGGTATTACTGACTCAGAGGTTGGAACATTTAAAGTTCTCAACTTTAGAAAGAATCTGTGGCCTCAACCTCCACAGATTCTTTCAGTCAGGTTTTGAGGCTTTATTTCTCTGTACTGGAACCCTGGGTTGCATGGTCTGTCTTGCTCACCAGTTGTTCCTCCCAGTTTATTTGCATAGAAATGTGGGACAGCCTGCTCTGCCAGCTGCTGCCTCACCTGTCTCTGTCCAACTGCCACCCTGCTGAGTCCTTTCCACCCTGGCTGCCCATCTCCTCCCCTCCTACTGGTCTGGACAAATGTGTCTTCTTAAACTCCTTGATTTTCAGACTTCCATTCACTTCAATTTATGGCAGTTCTGGTTATTTTTGTTTTTAAAGTTGTTGATGTCTTTCTTTTGGCTGTACAAGGAGGCAAAATGAATCTACCTATGCCTCCATCTTGGCCAGAAGTCCATTTTTTCCAATTTTTTTTGTAATGAAAAATTTTTTAGTTACTGTTTTGTGTATATATGTTTATATAGTATATAATATACATAAACATTTATGTGATACAAATAAGTTTATATTAAAATCAGCATATTTGTGTATGAGATTAAGTAGTTAAATTCTATATTCATATTTTAAAGAATCTTTGGAGGGTGTAAACATTCTAAAGTCCCACAATGGAATTCTGCAAGGGAATGGATTTATTTAAAGGCTAACAAAGGAGAGTGAGGCTGGAGTGGTAATTTTATACATTGACTCCTCATTGTAGAGTTTGTCAGTGAAGAAAGAAAGAAAGAAACTTATTTAATTCCATTAGGCAAAGACTCAACTATACTTTTTTTAATACTTGTAAGCAAAATTTGCTCAGAAAGCCACAATCAGATCTGTATGTATTTCAGTTTCCATCACCCTGCATTATTCCCTTTGTGTTTGCTCATTTTAAGCTTATCAAGTAATTGGAAAAGAAGACATCTCATTGTCCTATGGAAGACTTAAGTTTCCAGTTGATGGCAAGTAATGAGCCTTCAACTTCTGAGATAAATATGTTTTTCATACCTCTGTACTTGTTGGCTTCAGACCTAGTCAAACTTGGGACTCATTGCATTTTGATGAGAAAAAAAATATTTCGGCTCTTGCTCAGGACTCAATGCACTTGCTCGATCTTGATGAGTGAGCCACCATACCACCCAGCAAGAGAAAATTTCTTATGGGAAAAATTCATTGGTACTTGTTGGTTATGGCACTCCTCATGTGTTCCAGAATGAATTAATGAGTACTCAGTTACCACTGTAATAGGAACACAACATCTTTTTCTTTTTACATCTGATTTTTTTTAAAACAAATCATAAGTATCTAAGCAAAAAGAGAGCAGCATAGTTTGTTTAGAATGCTGTTCTCAAAGTATAAGGAAGATTATTTTAATTTCCTAATGAGAGAAGTAAAGAATCTTAATGGGATAGTTATCTTCTTAGAAATCATTAAAGTTTATTGGCTTAAGAATCCTACATTTACCTCCATACTAAGGCCATCTTTGATATCATGGTTGTTGTATTCCAGTCAAATGGATGTGTCCTTCTCTTAGACTCTTCTTAGAGGAACTCTCCTAAAACCTTTCGTCATAATTCTCCTTTACCCAGACTCTCATGAGTTGTATACATTCTTCTGTTCTAAAAAGCAGAAATGTGGTGGAGTGGGGGTGGCAGGATGGAAGAGGAGTATAAAGAATAGAAAATTTGCACAAAATTCAAGACAGACAAAAAATCGTTACATATGCATCATGTAGCAAACATGTTTATATCCCTTTCTCATTCAATTTTTATAGCAATACCATCTATTTCATGGAAGAAGAAACAGGTTCACAGAGGTCTTGCCTCTGATCACGTAACTAGGAGGTGCTAACCCAAAATGTGTTACACTTTAATGGTTTTTATCAGTAAACCCCAGTGAGTTGCCTGTTATAGCTTAAGACTATACTAGGTGCTGAATAGAGAAAGATTATCACACAGTGTGCTAATTGGTATAGGATTATGAGAATTAAAGAATGCAAAGGAGGTAACCATTTTGCCTTGCAGGGGACACATGTTCCTGTGGTCTAGGAAAACTACAGTGAAGGCGTGCCATTTTCCTAGGGTAGTGGTAGGAGTATGCCAGGTTAAGGGGGCAAAGGAGTGGATGATGGGATAGGAAAAGAAGATAATTCAGGTTTAGAAAGTAAGAAGAGCAAAAGCAAAAATTTGAAAGCTTGACAGTCCTGATTTTATGGATTTAAACCCAGACTTTGGACTTCAGAGGTCACACTGTTTGGCTACTATGCTGTACTGACTCTCAAGTGTAAATTATTTGGGGGCAATAGCCAGAAGATATAATCATGGAATAAAGATTAGCCAACTAAAGAAAGCCTGGCTTTTTACATGAGCCTGGTGTTCAGCATATTCCTCAGTATTAGAATTTTGAAATTCGCATCTTACCTTGTTGACACTTTAACTGATATTCATTTCTTCACAAATTGCAGTTACATGTACACAGTAAAAATATTTACTCTTTCATGACCAGGAAAGTTTTACTGAGAGGTACTCCTTTCAGTCAATAGTTGAAAATATTTCTTTCTAACCTGTGAAAAATAGAAGTCACCATATCAAGACCTCAGAAAACATTGCCCTGCCATGTTCTTACAATATTTATTGAAAGCATTCCCACAGCTCAAACAAATTCAAGACATTGGTCTCTACTGTATAGCCAATATGTATCTGGATGTTTCTTGGAGTCCATATTCACATAAGTTCAAGACCATTTTGCTTTTATCAATCATTGACCCCAAAGGGGTCTGATATTGTAAAAATTAAAATCTTAATTTTGACTGGCTGACATTTGTGTTTTTTAAATTTTCTATTGCTATTATGTTACAGTTGTCTCAATATTTCCCCCTTTGCCCTCCTTTGCCCTCCTTTGCCCAGCCCACCCTTCACTCCCACAGTCAATCCCCACATCATTGTCCATGTCCATGGACCATTCATACCTGTTATTTGACTTGTCCCTTCCCCTTCTTTCCACCCTTATCCCTGTACCACTCTGGCAGCTGTCAGTCTGTTCTATGTTTCCATGCCTCTGGCTGTATTTTGCTCATTATTTTGTTTTGTTCATTAGATTCCTCTTATAGGTGAAATCATACAGTATCAGTCTTTTACCAATGGGCTTATTTCACTTAGCATAACATTCTCCAGTTCCATCCATGCTATAGCAAAAGGTAGGAGTTCCTTCTTTCTTTCTCCTGGGTAGTACTACATTGTGCAAATGTACCACAGTTTTTTAATCCATTCATTTACTATGGGCACTTAGGGTCTTTCCAGCACTTGGCTATTGTAAATAGCACTGATATGAACATAGGAGTGCTTAAGTTCTTTTGAACTGGTGATTCAGGATTCTTAAGATATATTCCCAGCAATGGAATCACTGGGTCAAAAGGCAGTAATTTTTTTGAGGAAATTCTGCACTGTTTTCCATAGTGGCTGCACCAGTCTACATGCCTACCAACTGCACACATTCCCTTTCTCCATATCCTCAACAGCACTTATTGTTTGTTGATTTATTAATGATGGCCATTCTGACAGATGTGAGGTGATACTTCATTGCGGTTTTAATTTGCATCTCTCTGGTGGCTAGCAATGTTCAGCAGTTTTTCAGGTGTCTATGGGCCATCAGTATGTCCTACTTGGAGAAGTGTCTATTGAAGTCCTTTGCCCATTTTTAAGTGGATTATCTGTCTTCTTGGTGTTCAGTCATATCAGATTTTTTTTTCTTTTTTTCTTTTTTTTAGTTCTTACCTTGGATTCCATCTTTATTAGAGGCTTTTTTCAAATAACATTTTTAATTTGAAAAAAAACCTTATTGTTCCTCAATTACAGGGTCCGGCAGAAGTAACACCTACTTGAGTGTGGTTGGTAGGGTAATCATATGGGTGTAATAATTTATAGTTTAATTTGAACATTTCATCTAAAATGTCATGTGGTGTGCTTGAGTATGATATTGTTATGTTATAGAACTTCTTGCTTATGATTTTGTGATTAAACTTTGTAATAAAAAAGGGAGTTATTTGTGCCAGACTCTCTATTTTGGATAAACCCTTGCCCAGTATATCATTGACAAATATGTTGTCCCATACGGTTGGTCACTTTTTTATTTTGATTATGGTTTCCTTGCTGTGCAGAAGCTTTATAATTAGATATAGCCTCATTTGTTATATTTTTCCTTTATTTCCCTCGCCCTAGAAAGCATATCAGCAAAAATATTGCTATGTGTGATATCTGACAGTAAAACATTTTACTGTCAACGTTTTTCCTCTATGACTTTTATGGTGTTACAACTTATACTTAAGTCTTTTATCCATTTTCAATTTTTTCTAGTGTATGGTGCAAGTTGATGGGCTACTTTCATTTATTGCATGTTCCTGTCCAGTTTTTCAACACCATTTACGAGAGGTTATTTTTACTCCATTGTATGCTCATGCCCCTTTGTCAAATATTAATTGATCATAGAGACATGGGTTTATTTCTGGGCTCTCTATTCTGTTTCATTGATTTATATGTCTGTACTTACCCCAGTACCAGACTGTTTTGATTACAGTGGCATTGTTTGATATTGGTTCTTATAATTCCTCCTACTTTGTTCTTTCTTTTCAAGTTCACTGAGGTTATTGGGGTCGTTTTTGGTTCCATATAAATTTTTGAAAAAATTTGTCTAGATCTGTGAAATATGCCATGGTATTTCAATACAGATTATTTTGAATCTATAGATTGCTTTGGGTAGTATGGATATTTTAATGATTTTAATTGTTCCAATCCATGAGCATGGTATATGCTTTCATTATTTGTATCTCCCTCAATTTCTTTCTTCAGCGATTTATAGTTTTCCAAGTTCAGGTCTTTTACCTTCTTGGTTAAATTTATTCCTAGGTGCTTTATATTTTTGTTCCTATAGTAAGTGGAGTTTTTCCCTTAGTTTCTCTTTCTCATAGTTCATTGTTAGTATACAGAAATGGTATTTATTTCTGAATATTGACTTTTTATCCTGCTACTTTGCTGAATTCAATTACTAGGTTGAGTAGTGTTTTTTTTGTGAAGATTGTAGGTTTTTCTATGTACACTATTATGTCATCTGAGAAAAATGATAGTTTTACTTCCTTCTTTCCAATTTTGATAGCTTTTTATTTCTTTTTGTTTTCTGATCACTGTGGCTTGAACTTCCAGTACTATATTGAATAAGAGTGGTGAAAGCGGACAACCTTGTGTTGTTGCTGATCTTAAGGGGAAAGCTTTTAGTTTTTGCCCACTTATGATGTTGGCAATAGGTTTCTCATATATGGTCTTTATTATGTTGAAATATGCTCCCCTTATTACCAATTTGCATAGTGTTTTGTTATAAATGGGTGCTGGATTTTTAATCAAATGCTTTACTCCATCTATTGATATGATAATGTAATTTTTGTCCTTCATTTTGTTTAGGTAGTATATTGCTTTTTTGATTTGCAAATATTGTATAACCCTTGCATCCTGGAATGAATCCAGTGTGGTCATGGTGTATGGTCTTTTTAATGTATTGTGAATCTGGACCGCCGATATTCTGTTAGGATGTTAGCATCTGTGTTCATCAGAGATGTTGGCCTGTAGTTTTCTTTCTTCATTGTGTCTTTACCTGGCTTTGAACAGAGGATACTGGCCTAGTAAAAAAGAGTTTGGGAGTCTTCCCGCTTCTTGAATACTTTGGAATAGTTTAAGAAAGGTGGAGGTAGTTCTTCTTTAAATGTTTGGTAAATTTGCCTGTGAAGCCCATCTGGTCCAGGGCCTTTGTGTGTAGTTTTTTTGTTTTATTAAAAAAATTTTTATTACTATTTCACTTTCACTAGTTGCTATCAGTCTCTTCAGGCTCTCTTGCTTCTTCTTGATACAGATTTGGAAGATTGTATGTTTTGAGAAATTTACCCATTTCACCCAGGTTGTCCAATTTCTTGGTGTATAGTTCATAGTAATTTCTTATAATCCTTTTTATTTCTGTGGTATTGTTTGCAACATATCTACTTTCATTTCTGGTTTTATTTTGGGGTCCTCAGTCTTTCTCTGATGAGGTCTGGTGAAAAGCTTGTCAATTTTGTTTACTTTTTCAAAGAACCAGCTTCTGGATTCATTGATCCTTTGTGTTGTTTTTTAGTCTCTATGTCATTTAATTCTGTTCTGATCTTGATTATTTCCTTCCTTCTACTTGCTCTGAGCTTTGTTGGTTTTTGTTCCTTTAGTGCTTGTAGATGTAGGGTTAGATTTTTCTATCTTCTTTAGGTAGGTTTGTATTTCTGTGAATTTCCCTTTCAAGACTGCCTTTGCTGTGTCCTATAAGTTTTTGGGTTGTTGTGTGTTTCATATTCTTTTGTTTCCTTATACTTTTTTATTTCTTTCTATGATCTCATTGTTAACACCCTTCATTTTTAATAACATTTACTCAAGTCTCCATGAAGCTGAATGTTTTTGAGTTTTTTCCTTGAGGTTGGTTTCTACTTTCAAGCCACTGTGATCCAAGAAGATGCTGATATGCTTCAAATTTCTTGTATTTGTTGAAGTTTGTTTTGTGTCCTACATGTAGGTCTATCTTTAAAAATGATCCACATGCTTTTGAAAGAAGGTATGTTTTGCTTCTTTGGGGTGAAATGTTCTGTATATGTCAATAAGTCCATTGATCTAGCATGTCTTCCTGTGCCACAGTGTCCTTGTTGATTCTTTGTTTGGAAAGATGTGTCCATTATTGACATTGGGGTGTCAAAATCTCCTACTATAAATGTGTTGTTGTCTATATCTTTGTTGAAGCTCTCCAAGATTTTTTGTATACATTTGGGTGCTCCTATGTTGGGTACATATATGTTTGAGAGTTCTATCCCTTTGTTGCACTACTCCCTTAAGTATTATGTAGTGACCTTCTCTGTCTCTTGTTATGGCCTGTTTGAAATCTATTTTGTCTGATATAAGTATTGCTACACTAGCTTTATTTCCTGTCCATTTGCTTGGAATATTTTTTTCATCCCTTCACTTTCAGTTTCTGTAGATCTTTTGTTATGAGGTGGGTCTCTTGTAGACCACATACATGTGAGTCATGATTTTGTATCTATTCAGCTACCCTATGTCTTTTGATAGGAGCATTTTACTCCACTTACATTTAAGGTTATTATCTATAGGTACTTATTCACTGACATTTTTCATTTGTACCTGTGTTCCTCTCTCTCTTTTCCTTCATCTTCTTGTTGCAGTCCTTTTAGCATCACTTTCAATGTTGGTTGGTGGAGATGTACTCTTTTACCTCCTCCTCCTTCTTCTTCGTCTTCTTCATCTTCTTCTTCTTCTTGTCTGAGAAGTTCCTTATTTCACTGTCCATTTTAAATGAGACATTTGCTGGGTAGAGTGGTTTTGATTTCAGGCCTTTGCTTTCATGACTTGGAATATTACATCCCTTCCCATCTAGCTTATAGTGTTTCTGTTGAGAAGTCAGCTGATAGCATTACTGGAACTCCTTGTATGTTACTAGCTGTTTGTACCTTGTGACTTTAGATTCTCTCTTTGTCTTGAAATTTTGACATTTTAATTATATTGTGTCTTAGAGTGGGCCTTTGGGGGGTTAATCTTGATGGAAACCACCTGTGCTTTCTAGTTTTGTGTGACCTTTCCCCCTTACCAAGTTAGGGAAGTTTTTTGTGATTATTTTTTTCAAACAGGTTTTTCTTTCCCTTGCTCATTTTTTCTTCTCCTTCCAATATCTCTATGCTGGAAAGTATTATTATGTCTCATATTGTCCTGAAGCTCCCTTAACTATCTTCATTCTTTTTGTGTCTTTTTGTTTTGTTTTGTTGCTACTACCTGGATAGTGTTTTCTAACTTGTCCTCCAGCTTTGCCTATTTCAATCCTCTGCTTCATCTAGCCTGCTTTTAATTTCTTCTAGTGTATTCTCAGTTCAGATATTGTATTCTTCAGTTGTTTCCTGGCTTTATTCATATTTTCTGTCCTTTGTTCATGCTGACATAGTTCCATTACATTCCTTGTATCTCCCCTAGAGTTCCTTGTAATTTTTCACTGAGCTCCTTGAGCATCTTTATAAACATTATTTTGAACTCTATGTCTGATTGATTGCTTGCCTCAATTTAATTTAGCACTCTTTATAGGGATTCCTCCTTTCCTTTTAATTGGGGGTTGTTTCATTTTCTTCCAATTTTAGGTGACTTTTTGTTGTTTCTGCATATTAGTTTGATATGCTTTGACTTCCTTTCTTCATGGGATAGTCTTCTATCATAGACTTCTGGGACTCAGTGGTGCAGACTCTTTGATCTCCTGAGCAAGATGCTCTTGGGATGCCCTTTATGCCATTTATTTGGGCTCTTATTGTAATTTGGTTTTGGTTGTTGTTGGATCATTCTTTGGTGGGTTTTTCCCCTGGCTGGCTAAGAGTCATACCACCCATCTCATCTTGTAGGCTGTTGTATAGGTGCTGCTAGAACAAAATGAAACAACCCAGGAAATAAATCCCACACCCTCAAAGATAACCCCCAACCGCAACCACACTATCAACAACAAATGAACAAATATTAATGAAAATGAAAAGAGATTAAGACTATTATAAGAAGGAAAAATTTAAGTTGAGATGACTAATAGAAAGAAAATGATTTTGAGATCATAGAGAAAGGAGAGATGGTAAGAGTAGGAAATAGAAACAAAACAAAACAGGAATAAATTAAAATTTGCATTGTAAATAAAAAAGAGAGGGAAGAAGGCAAAATGGAGTAAAAACAGACAGAGTGTAATATGAGGTTTAAAAAATAATAACAAAAATAGTGAAAAAATGGGAACAAAATTGTAGAGAAACATCCACCACAGCAATATCAGTGACAAATGACTAAAGATTAATAAAGGTGGAAAGATAATAAGAGGGAAAAAAAAGAAAGATTATGAGGTGTCTAAAGGAAATAAAAGTGATTTTAAAAGGATAGAAGAAAAAAATGAGTGAAGAAAGAAAACCAGGCTAAGAGAGGGAAAAAAATAAAAGTTAAAATGAAAAAAGGAAAATGGAAGGAGGTAGGCAAAATGGAATAGGAGAGGGGAGCAGTAAAATTTGAGATCTGAAATACAAAAATAGTGAACACCTAGGCATAAAATTGAAGAAACGCAATAACCACCACCATATGAACAACAAACAAGCAAAGATTAATAAAGGTGGGGAGATGATAAAGATATAAGAAAGGCAAAAAGAATGTGAGGTGACTAATTGCAAGAAAATGGTGTCAAGAGGCTGAAGGGAAGAGAAATAGCAAGAGTGAGAAATAGAAACAAGTCATAAGAAGGGAAAACGTAAAATTTAGAACAAATAAGAAGAGGAAGGAAGAAGACAAAGTAGAGTAAGAGAAGGGAAGAATAAGATATTAGATTTGAAATAAACTAAAATAAAAAAGTGAAATAATAGTAACAGATTTGAAAAAATGTTAAAATGCCATGCAGGAGAAAAAAATAACTGAAATAATGCAGTAGACTGTGGAGAATTTTCTCAGCAGAGTCTAGTGTTTGCCACTGTTTTCTCTTTCTGGGTCCATTCCTATTAATGTTAGGATGCTGTCCTAGTCTCACCCTAGACAGCTTGTTTGAGACTACAAGTGATCCACAATTTGTGGCTGTCTACTTCAGGTGTGGCCGATTCCCAATATTCTGTCCTGCGGGCTTTCCATCAGCACAGGGGTCCAGGAGTGTTGATAGAAATTTAATGTCAAGAACACTGCCAGTATCACCTCTACCTGACTCCAGAGAGGGCTTCTGGTGTGACTGGGAGGGTGGAATCCCTGGGGCACCCCCAGTAGGTTCTGTTCAGTCTTCAGGGAAGATGGTGAGAGTGTTTCCCTGTCCCCAGCCACACATCTTGGTCTGTCCCAGATTATTTCTGATAATGTATAGTTTCTGATGAGTTAGCCATCCATTTCCTGTGAGGGGCCAATCTGTGTAAAAGTGTCAGCTCTCTCCTGCATGGTGCTGTTGGCTGCTCTGTATAAAAGCCAAGGCTGTGCAGGACCCCTAAACACCCCTTTTTGCACCTGTCTCTAATTTCTCTGCTCTGCTGGTTTTAGCAGATCAGGGCCTGAGGAAGAAGCATAGCTCACGGTGTCTGAAAGAAGTTCAGAAAGAGCCCTTTTAGAGCTTCTCCTTCTTTCCCCTGTGGATATGGCACTGAGGAGGGGCTCCTGAGCCTGGCCTGACTGTTGTAAAGAGCCTGCAATTCTGCGAGTAGGGGTTGGGCTCACTATCCTGTGAGGAGACCTGTCTGGCTACAACAGATCTCATGCATTCAGCTCCTGGCTGCTAGTCTCCAGCCTGAAGCTCCTGAAGGAGACTCAGTTCCAAACTCTCCACTCTGTGTAGACCCTGCTTGCCAGCCATGTTGTGCCAGGTCCTACAATCCTTTCATTGTTACATTTTCTGTTCTTCCTGTGCAGCTTGACTCAGTGGGACTGAACTGCACTTCCACTCTGGTTTCTTTGGTGGCAAAGCCGTTGAATATGCACTCACCTAAGCTCCTTTTTAAAAGAGTCTCTATGTGGCTCCCACACTGAAGCACTGAGCCATGGTTGGGTTCTCTGTGTATTCCACCTCCCTGAAAACACAAAGTCTCTCTCAGTCAGGGCTATCCACAGCCTGCCAGTGCCTCCAACAGTTTTTGATAGAGTTTTCTTCTCTGTAACTCTCCTGATGGCAAAGCAGCTATGGATGTGCTGCTCACTGTGTGTGTGTAGCCTAAGTGTCCCAAACTTTGTATATCCTTCCAAGTCTCTCTGATTAGGGTTGGTAGTTTCCCTGTGTGGGACCACGGCCCTGGTCCAGGAAGAGAGGGAGCCACTAAACTGCATTTTCTGCCTGATTCTACTCTCTGCAGGCACCTCACAAAGATAATTTCCCCCTCAACTTATAAAATCTCTTACTGGATGGTGTAAATCATCCTCTGGACTCCTTAGATTCAAAAATTCATATCAGCTCAGATTCTGTTCATTGTTCAAGACTTGTTCGATTAGTTGAGGATCTATGCTTGGGGCAGAAGAAAGTGAGCTCGGCTTCTACCTACTCAGCTTCCATCTTCCAAATCCCTGGCTACCATTTTTGTTTTCCATTTTGAAAGTGTCTGTCAAAGACCCCAAGTGTGAATGGAGAAGATTGTCATTATTCCAAAACATATCAACTTGTTTCCATGCTACGAAAGCTGGCATGGAAAAAGTTCAGCAACGATGTCAGGTCTGCCCTAACATATCTATCATGGTTTTCAAAGTGTGTGAGCAGGGTCTTGGCAAAACCCCAAGAAGGGGAACTCCTCCAGCTGTAGCTCTAGCCTGCCATACCTCTCTTGAACTTGGCACTTAACAAATTGGTCTTTGGTGTATTTGCATCTAGGGTCAGGCTGGATAATTTTCATTTTTGAATGCAAGGCTTTTCAGTTTTGTCTCTAGTATTTCCCTTGCAATAGAAGTTTTATTAACATTCATAAGAAATTTTTCCACATACTGTCACTAACCTCTTCCACCTAACTTATCCCAGATTTCTGGGGCTTGTCTTGAAAATGATCATATTGTTAGTGAACAATTTCCACATTGTTCTTGCTGGTCTGTAACATAGAACCTTGCCTCGGGTTAAGTCAATGAGGCAAAGATATGAATTTGTCCTCTTTTGGTCTTGTTAAACAAATAAACCAAAAAAAAAACACATTAGAGCAATTTTGCCATCAGTAGCCATATCAGTCCTTTTAGAAGATATCACTGCGTAGGAAATGGTACTGCACCTTATAAAATAAAATTAGTATATTGCCTCAAAAGTAGCAGGATGAATCTGGACCCACATGCCTAAAGAATTGGGGGATTAGATAGCCAATGCCATAATCAGGGTCACATGTCAGTTCTAGTGGCTTCAGCTTGAAGTTCAAATACATTTGTGCTGACCACACCTTTGTTTTATGAGTCTTGGTTTCAGGAAAAATTAAGGTCAGCATTGGGCATAAGATGAGTACTTATGAGGTGTTGCCCAGGGGGACTGAAATTGACATCTACACTAAAATAGCCCACTAGAATGGCCCACAGTTAAGAATTACTGCATTAAGGATATGATGAAACTGAGGACTGGAGAGGTTGAACAACTTTCCTAAAGTCAAACAGCTGGTAAGTGGCAGAGCTAAGACTATTGGGCTTTTCTGAGTGCAAAGTACTTATTCATGACCCTATATGTACTCCATCCAACCATCCTTTTCTTAATTTTCCCTTTTCTTTCTAATATCATGTCTAATGGACATTTGGTTAATATACTATGTTCACACCTTCATACAACTATGTCCAAATATCTGTTAATATTTCAAAGCACTCTTAAACTAACTTGGCATTCATCCTTAGACACTATCAGAAAAGAATGGTGGGAAAGGAAACATACTTGAGTCATTATAGTAGCTGTCTCTGAACCAGTAGGTTATTTGAGTGAAGGTCTGGGGTCAGAGGTTGGGCATGAGTTGAAACTATGTGTCCCTAATGCAGAGAACCTCTCATTACCTACAGGGATTACATGCCAAGCCTGTATCTTACATGTGGGATAAGTAGACTATCCCAATCTCCAAGAGATAAATAATATGAAAAGGCTTCTTATCCATGTGCTGTTGAAATGACACCCAGAGCCATAACTAGTTTTATTGGATCATTTATTTTCCTTCACATCCTGTAGTCATTATCAGAACCTCTAAACTCCAAGTTTCAGTCCCCTTGTCTGAAGCAATAAGCCTCTAGGAAGGTCTGAGAATGCTGATAGATTAAATGTTGTGATTAATTCACTCTGTTGACATCAACTCTTCCAACTCTTCATGCTCAGCAACATTTTCTTCATTACTTCATTAAATACATGAATATTTAGTATTTTGGGTGAGAACGTACTACTGTTCACAATGCATGTAGCTGAAAGCAATGATAATAAAATGAAAGATTAACAGGACTCAGGAGGGAAAGCAATTCAGGGATGGTAAACCAGGGTTTGTGAAATATTGAAACAACTGTTGTGCATAGAACAGCTAACATGTTAGAGACATACAAAAGGACACTGTGTTGGGAGAAAGGAACCAAGGGGAGTTTTATATTATAGTGTGTAATTAGTGTGTAGTTAACGTTTGCCCACCAGGGTGCTTTTTGCATAGTAGTACCAGATAACCAAAACACTCACAAACACACCTAAAAGGCTTGGAAAAGAGTATATACGTAGGTACTCAGGATTTAAGATTTGCCTCAAAACTCATCTCCATAGCTAAATCTTCCCTATCTGCCTTACAGAGACTCATTTGTATTTCACTCAGACATGTTTGATTCTTCTCTTTTTATAAATCTATTAACTCCCCAGACACTAAACTTTGCTAGGCTCTTGGCTTACCTGATTGTTGCTTCCACAGTGCCTATGAAAAGATAATTACTTCCATAATTCCTAGTGTAATGCATGTATGTAGGTGATTAGTAAATGATTGCTGAATAAATGAAGATTGGTCAAGGCAAGAACCATGAAGTCTAATTTTATTTATCTAAGTGATAAGGTGCACCAGGCACTGTGTTAGGCACTGAGGAACAGGGATATCTCAAATAACTTTTGCCCCCCTGCCCCCCCCGCAATGGTCTGAGGTGATTGATATGACTGCACCTTATGGCTGTCAATTCATTCTTTTAGGCAGTCAGCCAACAAGTTTTTCCTCAGTGCTTAACAATGTGCCAGACATTTGTGGGGCCTTTGAGCACACAAGGTAGAGAAGTTAACAGGAACTACTACTTGGTGTCATAAATGCTGTGTTTAATATATGTCCAGGATTTCTGAAAAACAGAGAGGAAGAGATTTTATCTCAGCCTGCTAGAGTCAGTAAAGACTTACTAGGTTGTGTAAACTGAGTTTGAATGGTGACTGGGCCAGGACATGTTACTTGGGTGGACATTCAAGGCAAGCTGTAGCATGAGTGAGTTCTGCAGATGAACTGTGAGGAGGGCTGTGAGGAGAAGCCTGCCAGTAGTTGGCATGGCTGAGGCAGGAATGGCAATGGATTAGAGGCCATTGTGAAGGTGAAGGCAGTGTCCATCATATGAGTATTACAGGTTTAGATGGCTTTAACTGAGGCTGTTAGAGGTACCAGGGAAGGAGGCAGTAGGAGGTGACGGGAACAGAACTTAGTGGCTCAAAGAGAAAAGTGAAAGGCTAAAGCCAGGAGTGGGTTCACCCATGATCTGAGTCTCAGAAACCTTCAAGAATGAAAAGCAGACGCCTTAACATGTGTGTCCATGTGTAATTGGAGTACAAGCTCAGGCTGAGGGGTAGCTCAGGATGCTGTGATTACACTCTGTTACTTGCATGGAAAGTTCACAGATGCTTTGAGTTACACATGTCAGGATATCAACATAATCTTCTTAAATAGCTTACTCTTTTTTGCTTGGACTTTTGCTTTGATTTACTATTTTTTTTTTTTTAGTTTGTCTAATTGGTTACTAAGATTGGCCTCAGTATTCAGCTGGGATTGAAATACTGCATTTTACTATCCAAATAATTGAAGTTAAAAATACTTCCAACAGTTTATGACTCATCTTTTGATCCATAGATGAAGAAAACCAAAGTTGAGTGGGAACTATGGATGCCTATGATTGTGGTACAGGCTTAAGTACCACTGAGTTTGACATGTAATTTCTGGCCCACAGGGAAGGCTCTGACATTCCCAATTCATCCCAGGCTTTCAGGCTATGCCTGAAATTAGTTAGAATCACACCCATTTAGGTTCAGGTTTATTACCTACACTGATGTATAACATTTTAAGTTCCCATCAATCATACAGTTTTTCATGTGTTTGAAAGATCTGGGAGTAGGTTTTGATAGGTAGGAGTTGAGGTTGAGAACAAGATGCTATGGGATGGGGTGGTGCACAAGATTTACCTGTTTTGCAATTTTATCAGACTGATTCAGTTTGGTTCAATTTGCAAAATATTTATAGAGCACATGCTGTATGAAAGATGTCAAGCAATATCTTTTGGCTATCAAAGATGGGCCTCCTGTGCTCCTTGCCCTCAGTAAAGTTTCTAATCTTTAACACTAAGATAACTATACAAAGTTGAAAGCTTGTTGTGTGATGAGACTAACTGCTAAGGGACACAGAAGGTGGAGGTAAGTAGACATGTGTGTGCCAGTGGCAAGGGTCACAACTTCGGGAAACAGGGAGCTCAGGCCACATGATGGTGGGCACTGAGCAAGGAGCCTGGGTGTGGGACCAGCTCCACCAATATAGAAATGTGACCTCTGACAAGTTATGTAGATCTCAGAGTTAGCTAACTCATCTGTGAATTAGGGATGACAAAATCTACCCTTCTAGCTCAGAAGTTTGTTATGAAGATCAAATGAGTTACTTAGTGTTAAGAATGTGAAGTATACAAAGGGTGTTTAAATGCTTTTCATTATTTGATTGTTAGCAGAATCAGAGTTGGAATCCAGGCTGACTTAATCCCTGAACCACTTAACTCTGTGAGCCTTTTGAAACTTTTTTTTCATTTTTGCTGGAATTTGCTTTATTGGGGAAATCTTTGTTGTTGCTGTAGGCAGCTGAATGTGTCTTTTGACTTATAGAGGAGGGTGGGACAAGTACAAGGAATTGATAATTGGTGGGCAGAGAATTCTAAATTTTATGAGTCACATACAATGTCTGAGACTCTAAAGATACTTATAACTTCTTGAAACAATGTCCTGCACACTTATTTAAATTGAAGGGTACATACACTAGCTGAATGGGCCTACTCTCACAACTCCAGTCCCATTTAGCATTGAGGACTTTTAAAGCATTCAGGAGAACTTAGGAGATAGATCTTCGGACTTGCTTAAGTGACATCTTACATTGTAGGATTTAAGTGATCATGAAATGAAAGACCAAAGTATGAGTCTATTCAGGGGATCCAGATTAGGAACTCTCAATATACTAATGTTTGAGTAACTTGGATAGCCTGAAGGAAATAGGCAATCTGTCTATGTTTTGAACAATTTTCATTTTATTCTACTTGAAATCAATTTTTCATTTTTTTGTGGTGGCTAAACTTGACAGATATCAAAAGGAATGCTCCTTTACTTCCCTTTTCCTGGAAGTTAATGAAACAAACATATTTATTTACTGTGTTGTTGTTTTTATTGTCTGAGTTATGGCTTCTGATAGAATCACTTCTTTTCCTGAGTTTAGACAGCAAGGATTCAGATAGCAAGTTATCCTCTGTGAGCAGGTAGAATTACATTTTGTTAGAGACCACTAAGAGATACATGATGCAAAAGCAAACACTGATCTTGTTAACTTTTTAAATATATCATAGTGGTAGCATTAGAAGATTAGATACCATCCACTCACTGAGAAAAGAGAGCCACCACAAAAACAAAACCACATCTCATATCCCTTCTGAGGACCTTCCTGTAGCAAACCTAGTCTGAAAATTACAATCAAGGGTTGGGGTTGAGAGCGCAATTTCTCTTCCTCTCTTTGGTTTGATTGGTAGTGGCCTTTTTAAAATCCTGTTCCTTTTATCATTTTTTCCTCTCATAGTTTTTTTTTTTTTTTTCAAGAAAGCTCCAGGCTGCTGAGGCTGGCTTCCACCCCCACTGGAGATTTTAAATGAGAGGACAGGAAATTAGTTTGGCTTTGTCATTTTATGACACTGTTGTCCCCTCCCCCACCCACGCACACTCATTTGGTGCCTCCTGGAAAGTTCTGCCAACATTAAGCAACCATCTTTTAATGTGGCTTTGGCTGAACTTGCCTTTTAGGAAGTGAGTGTGACAGGGCACCCTTATCTCAGCCACTCCAGCCACTTCCGAAAGCTGAGTTCATCTGCCACTCTAGTTTCAGGGTCCTTCAAGTGTAGGCCATCTGTGAACAGTGTTCAGTGGCCTGAGGGCTCAGCATCCCCAGCAGATTAGTCTTGCTGCTCCTGAGACTAACACTACTTTTCAGAGGTAGCTGCTAACTGCTTTATGCAAGGCAGGAGTCCTAAAACACAATGATTATACCCTGACTATATACACAGTATTTTCCTAATGATCATCTGAAAATGACAAATTTATTCGAGGAAATAGAAAAATACACAGCAACTAAAGGAACTGTTTAAAGTCCACTCCATTCAGGCACCAGTAGAAGTTGAATTGACAGATCTCTTTTCTACCGCATGTCATCTCATGAGTCACATTTGGTAGCCATGTATTTTCACTGTTGAGAATTTTAGAGCAATTCTAAATGTAACGTGCTTTGTCATCTTTAATTCTTAAAAATTCCACTTAGAAGCTCTGTGAAGGAGGTAAGTGGAATCTTCTCCTCACTTTCAACTGAGGAAATTGAGCTGTGTATGGAGTTTATGTGTGGCCTGGAGTCAAACAGTGAGTTAGTGGTAGATATGTTCAATAAAACCAGCCTTGGGTTAGGAGTCCCCCATGTAACCAAGCCACAAGTTATGACCCTTCTCTGATACAGGCCTACCAAGGTGAAGCAGTAGAAATGTGTAAGAAACTCAAAGGTTAATGTGAGATCCACCTGGGTTACCTCATCACAGGATGCCACTCTCACTTTGTCATCATTCCATTCTGTAAACTCACTCGAAGACTAACTTCCCAAAATAACCCTCGCAGCCACCAAACAGCTGAGCATTCTGCCCCTTTCAGAGCCATTTGAAGGCAGCCAGTTTTTTTCCCAAATTGTCTAGGTGGAGAGAGAGAGAGATAATTTCCAATGACCAAATTTCTTTCACATATTACTATTTGTACTGGACGGGCAGGCAGGCTGCTAGAACAAGTTTAGAAGAAATTTAAAATCCAGCTCCTAATCTCTCATTCTGTTGAGATATGTTTTCCTAATGTGAAAGAAACTTGGCACTGTTGCAGATGAGGAAAATAATAGAGTGGAAACAGACATTTTCATATGACTTTTTCTGCAAAAACATCAAAGTCAAGGAAGCCAAGTTAAATCATTATTTCATTACTTCTAAGAGCCACAAATTACCTTCTCAGCTTCTTGGACTGTGGACATCTGTCTACTTTTTCCTCCCCTGTGTCCTCAGCAATGACATCTGGAGCATATGGAAGTACTGGTACACTTAGATTTATGTGTATTATAAAGGCTCTGAGTTCACCTCACTTTAACCCTCTCTACTTTAGGGGACAACCTGTTGTAAAGCTACCTTCACTTTCATCATGGTCTATCAACATAAGTCTGCTCCATGTTTTCAGGGTTGAGAGTGCTGTGAAATAAGGTAGTCTTGTTTAAAGCTCCGTTAGCACCCATGTTGGGATTTCCAGCTCAAGAAAAGATCACTGAAATGCATTTTTTCTGGGCTAGTTTCTTATCCTTTGGGGCCCTCACTTAAACCACCCTTACATAAACCAGAACTAAACACAGGCTGCTTGTACAGGAAAAAAGTATGTGACTCTCAAATCAGCCCCGCAAGGTGTGCAATATTTTGATTAGAGGCAGTTCTGTTTTGTATGCAAAACAAAGTCATTCTACCTACCCTGCACCCTTTTTTTTATCTTAAGGAAAAAACATCTAAGTGATATCCACATACAGTGTTACAAGAGGAGAAATATGCATTGTGCATGTGCATGTGTGAGAGAGAGTTTGTGTATGTTTCAGAGAGAGATAGAGAGCGAGAGAGAGAGACTGTGTATGTATACCTGTGCCTCTGTCTTCTGTAAGTGTATTGGTTGTTGCTGGACCCAATGACATGGTTCTTTCAAATAGCTTTGCCAAGAGCTCAGTCAGCATAGGTGAAGCTCTGCAATGGCCCACAGCATTCCCTGGGAGTGTGTTTTCTGAGACTTCTTCTCCTTGCACCTTGTCCTATCTCTCTATAGATACAAAAATATCTGTATTAAAGTTTACCTTGCAGAGTAGATTTTCTAAGAAGTCATAAATTCTTTTCATGATATAGAAAAAAAGATCCAGTAACATTTAGTCCATTTCTTCAAGGTCACACTAAATAGTGGTTTTATAAGAATTTCCTTCTTAGCTCCAAGAGCTAGCAATAAAAACAAATATTCTTCTTTTTCTTGGTACCAGGAAACTGATACTCAAGTTTCCATATTTGTAATCCCAGGTTGTCATGCATATACACAAGAGCTTCTCAAACAGAAACTCGGATCATCTCTGTCTTTTTCAAGTATTGTTCCAGATTCTAGAACCAATGATCTGAAGTTATAGACCACTGTACTAATTATTTTGAGTGGATACCAGATGACATAAACACATGGTCTTTGTATTCTGTTAGTCTCCAGTCTATCTAGGAAGACAGAGCTTTAAAGGCATCTTAAGGAAAATAGAAAGCAATGTGTGTTCTGCAGCAAAGTATGGCCCAACTATAAGGAGCTGCTGACCTCCTGAGATATGACTTGTGTGGTGAGTACTTCTTTCTAGAACACTGACAAGAATCAGGAAGAAAAAAAGTAAAAGCTGTTAAGAGTCAACAAGGTTGCTCAAAAGCCCATGCTAGGAAAAGTGGGGCCCCACAGAACCTTATTGGGAATCTTAGAGTAGACACAATGCTTATATTATAATGTAGGCTAAAGGTTCCCATCACTCTGGAAACTTTCAGGCTGTTGAGTCAGCTAGTTTTGAGATTAGATGCTATGTGATCTGGAGAAGTCACTGACTTCTCTGAGTTACCATCCCTTCTCTAAATGGAGACACTAATATCTACTTGAGAAGGGTACTGTGAGGATCAACAGAAGTAATGGATGGGAGAGTTAAGATGATATCACTGGATACTGACACAAGGAGCCTCTTAGGCACATCCCATCACCTTATTACAGTGAACTGGAAGCACCACACTAGAAGGGAGACAAAGACAAATAGCTGCTGTGGTAGACATGTTAAGTAAAGGAAGGAGTTCCAGCTCACAGTACCCACAAGGGTAGATGTCACTTAACAAAACACAGATCATCAGCTATCAGGATGAATGTCCATGCTTGGCTCAGCATGAGGATATCAAGGCCATCTGTCCAGAGTTAGCAAGAATGAGTTTGCCCCAGCCAGAGTCAGAATAGCTGAGGGCCTGGCATCACAGAAGGATTTATCTTTTTCAGTGTTGAATTGCAGTAATTATAATACCAACAACCAACTTGGCTAATAATGCATGTGTTACTATGTTTCAGATACTATAAGGATTTTACATTGTATTAATTCATTTAATCCTTGCAACAGCTCCTTGAGGAAGGTGACACTATTGTCCTTAGTTCACAAATGGCAAAGTTGAAACTCAGAGAGGGTAACTTTTTCAAAGTCACACACACGGCTATTAAGTGATGGAATCCTGGTTTTAACCCAAACAGTTTGGCTCCAGAATCCACATATTTATTCACTATACAAATGATGTTAATTTATTAACTAAAGCCTCATTTATCAGATATGCAGAAAACATCTGAATCTTTGTCTGCCAATTTTGTATTTTTGGGCACTCAGAAACCACATTTTATGTGGTGAAATTTATTAATTAAAAAAAAAAATAGATTGCTAGCCCTGGCTGGTGTGGCTCAGTGGATTGAGTGCTTGCCTGTGAACCAAAGGGTGACTGGTTCAATTCCCAATCAGGACCATGCCTGAGTTGTAGATTAGGTCCTCAGTGGGAGGTGCATGAGAGGCAAACATTGATGTTTGTCTCCCTCTCTCTCTCCTTCCCTTCTCTCTAAAAATGAGCAAATAAAATAAAATAAAATAGATTCTTCCTTGGACACACTAAGTTCAGCTATTGTTTTCTGTAAAGATTCTATTTCTTTTTTGATTACATTTACATTTTATTTTGACATAATTATAGGTTCACAGGAAATTGTAAAAATGATACAGAGAAATCTTGAGTACCCTCCACCCAGTTTCCTCTAATGATTATATCTTATACATAATTATAGTGCACTATCAAAATTAGGAAATTGATATTGACACAATGTGTGTGCATAATTCTATGCCATTTTATAATATGTGGAGATTCATGAAATGCTAACTGCAATGAAGATACAGAATTATTCTATCACCATGAATGTATTTATGCTTTCATTTTTATTAAAAATTTATTAGTTCATCTGGAATTTATTTTGATGATACTGAGGAGGAGGGGATCTATCTTCTAATTTCTATTCTTCCTCAACACACTATTTAGTTTACAAATCATTCTTTTGACACCAATTAGGAATTCTACCTTTCTGTTTCCATATGACATGATTACAAATCCTAGACCTTTCAGAGCCCAGAACCACTGTTTTTCTATTTTACAATATTACCTCCTAAAATTTGGGTCATGGCAGAAGCAGGTTTTGATTTGTATGCCATTAGAAATAATATAGTTTACAACAGGGTCTTGGGCCACTAAACTGTGATATTGGTGTGAAATTACTGCCTTTTTTGGTCTTAAAATTTATCCCGGGTGTTATAGGTACTGTGGGGAGGACTAGTCCATGTGCCACACCCCCTGGAGGCTTTCTTCAAGGGTGGCATATCTCAGAAACTCAGAGGGACTGGACATGAGTTTGTGAAATTCCAGATTCTATCATTATTCTTAGTTTCCTTAATTATTTTTCAGACTTAGTTTCCTCAACTGTAAAATAAGAAAAACTATATCTTCCTCAAAGTGTTATGATTTTTATGAGGATTAAATGAGGTGATATATTTAAAGATATATAGCTTAAGAATGGCTCAACATAGTATAGTATTTTTATGATCATTAACCTTTCTAATAATGTAATTTTTTATTCTATGGCAAGTATATTTTATGATTTATACCAGCATATGCTTTTTAGTCATAATGGTATTCTTACAACCCCCCTGTAAAGTTATTGTGAAAGAGTCTTAGAATTGAGGAAATGTGGTAATTATAAGGTATGAGTATGAAGTTGATGGCCAATGTCCTAGTCTGTTCAGGCTGCTATAACAAAATGCCATGAACTCAGTGGCTTGTTAAACAAAAAATTATTTCTCATAGTTCTGGTAGCTGGGAAGTCTAAGAACAAGCTGCCAGTAGATTCCATGTCTGGAGAGAGCCCACTTCTTGGTTCATCAGTGACCATCTTTTTGATGTGTCCTCACAGGGCAGAAAGGAACAGGGAGATATTTTAGAAGGGCACTAGTCCCATTCATGAAGGCTTCACTCTTTTGACCTAATCACTTCCCAGTGGTCCCACATTCAAATACTATTACATTGGGAATTAGATTTTGGCATATGATTTCGGGTGATGCAAGCACTCAGTCTATAGCAATCAGTAAGTGGAAATGTCCTCCTCCCTGGGCAGTGTTTTCACAACAGTGGCTTCTTCTGCCGGCAGTAACATCCACTGTCAGCTTTCTAGAGGCTGCTCTGGCACAGGGACAACTTGCCTTGCTCCCAGGACCACATCCAGTGGGTACATGTCTCTAGAGATCTTGCTAAATCTTAACCTAGAGGCATTATAGCATCACCAAGGGTTTACAATATAGCTTTGTGTGATAGCTTTGTGTTAGGGAAGCTAGGCTGTATAACCCAGAGGTACCTTTTCCTGTCTCTTGTGGCCTCAGACCCACAAACCCTCACTTAGGTCAGATGAGCAGTCCTTTTCCTAAAGGAAGTCATCACAAATATTTTGGTAATGACACAGCTCTGTGAATTGGAGAACTACTCAGCCTCATTATATATCTTCTTCACCTTGGATCACAAGAGTACCTGTTCCAATAGCAGCCTTGGATATCCTAGAATTGTCCAAAGTAGAAATTAATGACTCAGTTTACATTAACCTATGCCTAACACTAAAGAAAAAAATCTGCCTTTAAATGAGTGCTATAGATTTGAAATTACAGTATAAGTTATGAAAATATTGCAGTGTTTACTATTACAAAAAAAAAGTGGGCATTTAGGAAATACAGAACATTTATTTAACTCTGTTTTCTCTGCTTCATCCACATTTTGTTTTAGGAGGCATTTTGTATATGTGCATATAAGTGTTTTGCTTCTCAGTTGTCACTAGAAAACACAAGAATTATGCTGTGATTATCATTTGCAACAGAAACTCTCTTACAGGAAATTGGGCTGCAAGAGAGAAAAAGTATGTTTTCCTCAAGGAAGTGCATGTAGAAAGTTAAGTCTGGGAAACAAATTATGGAATAGGTATAAATAAGCTTCTGGCTCTTTGCATTTGAACAGTGAGATAGTACCTTCATTCTCAAAGAAAGCAATTTTGTTTTGAACACGATGCTTAAGGCATGTGAAAGATTCAGGTTTAATTTTAAAACCAGTATCTTCATTATTTCCATTTTCCCTAAACCACCTGACCACAGGCACATACTCCACAACCACCAACATTGGGGAACCTACAAATGGAAAAATTGAAATTTACTTAGAAAAGGAGTATTAGAAATCTCCACAGATTTGGCCCTGGCTGGCGTAGCTCAGTGGATTGAGCACGGGCTGTGAACCAAAGTGTCGCAGGTTCGATTCCCAGCCAGGGTACATGCCTGGGTTGCTGGCCATAACCCCCAGCAACCACACATTGATGTTCCTCTCTCTCTCTGTCTCCCTCCCTTCCCTCTCTAAAAGTGAATAAATAAAAAAAAAATCTTAAAAAAAAAAAGAAATCTCCACAGATTTAAGCCTTAAATATTGTTTCTAAGAAAGCTCTGATGGGTTTTTGTTCTTTACAAAATAGTTCACTTTTTATGTTAAACCTTTCTTGGGTTATAACTTGTAATTTAAATCTCTTTTCTATGTATTTAAAAACTTAGTGACAATAAAATTTTAACAAAGAATGGATTTCTATTGGGAGAAAAATATGAAGTAGAAAATTTTAGTTGTTAGCATAGATGGTATCAAATGTCTTCTTTTATGGTATTATTTAATAACATATTTATACATGAGTAAAATGAAATAGAAATAAATTATTTCTTATATAGCAGCTTAGAGACTAGAACTTGGTCTTAGTGAAGCTTCCCAGATCTTCATAGTACCAGGTAAATTGACAGGAAGCAGGCAGCTGTTTCTTGAAATATAGTAGTTCCAGTTCCTACCTGAGGCACCAGGACTGGAACACTTGTGGGTGCTCTGTGCTATAATGATGTCCTATACCTAACTCAGACTATATGTCTGTTGGGAACCACCCTGCCTGGTTTCAGAAGCTGTAACAAACCCCCCCCCCCCCCCCCCCCCCCCCCCCACCATGGCTAAGGCTGAGTGAGCAACTTTCAGACCATAAGCCACTAAAGAGACAAAGCTTATCTCCCTGGCAAGGGTGCTGCCTCTGCTCCTTCTACTTCACCCTGCTTGGCCCCCATGCTTGATCAGTTAGCCAATGATGGATAAGATTCCTCAAGGGAGGGATGATCTAAGACAGGCATGATCACAGGGGCCCCCAGGGAAGAACTTGGCGGGCTATAGCAAAAGGTAGTAATGGACCCTTGCCCCTCAGCTTTGATATAGCCTGAGTCCTCCTTCTGTCTTTGAGAAGTCTCCTAATCTTTTGGCTGCTTTACTTCCCCTGCCTGACTTAAGCCTGAAACAATGCCAGAGGTAGGTGTGGCCCTGTGCTAGAAAGGGAGGATTCCCTGGGGGCATCAGGCCTAAGAAAGAATGCATAAAATCCTGTGAAACCTGCTTTGCTAAGAATGTTCTTAATTAAATGATAAGGGTCCAGCAGGAAATGAGTTTGTTTCCCAAATTTTTGTAGCACTTTAGTAAACAGACCCTGACTCATAATAAGCCCTCATAGTTCTTTGTATGCTATCTATTGTTTGATCCTTACTGCCTGACAGTGATTAATGTACTTTACCTGTATTTCTGTGCAAAATGAACCTAATAAGAGCCCATGGAGGAAAAGGCTTTTGGCCCTTCTCCTTTGACAGATCGACCACCTTTCGCCCCCAAGTAGATTGTGTCTTGGTAGACTTATTCTCATCTGTGGTGGGGGGGGGGGCTGTGGGTGGAGCCTCCTACATTGTCTGAGACTCAGTGTCTTCATAAATCCTTTCCCATTCCAGTTTATGATAAAGCAAAGAGCAAAAAAGAGTTGCATAGTGTTCGCGTATCTTGAATTAAATAAATAAATGAGTAGATAAGAAAAATTTTCTGAAAGCCTTTAGTCTTCATCTTATTCTTGCCTACATCTTATTCAAGTCTACAGCAATATCCTCTTATGTGTGATCTCTAATTCTGTTGCCCCACCTAAAGTCTGTTCTCTATAAGTATAGACCTCTAAAGCATATGTCCAATCATGCTACTGTAATGAGATAAATTGGACCAGAGATGGCTGGAGAACAGGGGAGACCCCAGTCCAGGGGAACCCCAATCTGGCACAAGAGGCTGATCCCCCTTCTGCAAGAAGAAGGCAGAGGGTGGGGAGAGCTGCTGAGGTGGTAGATTGAAACAGCCTGCCTTCTCCAAAGGGAAGGATCACTAGAACAGAAAGATTGCTGGAGGCAAACAGTAAACAAAGGTGCCTCTCAATTGTAAACAAGCCAGTATGCATTGCCTGAGGCAGTTGAGCAACTCATAACTCTGCAGAGGGGACCTTGCACAGAGTATGCCTCACTGGAGACTTTGCACCCTTACTAAACATGGCGGAGTGGGGTGGGGGGTAAAAGCAAATAATGCCAACACTGGCCCTCATTGTTTGAAACTCTGGGCACTCCCACTGACTTCTGGAGCACATGGAATTCTGGGAGAGGGCTTTTAACAGTAAGAGGGTAGAAGCTCACACTTGTGATCTTGGCTTCTTTTGGTGCTTGCTTTACCTCATGTGGATGGGAGCACTTGTGGGTTTAACGGATACCAGGCTACTTGAGGCTTATGCTCCACATGGTTGGAAGCCAGCTCTCCAGAGGCAGGGTCCCATGCTGGGATGCATGCCTTGTCAGGCTCCAGCCTTTTAGATGCTTTGACCTAGTGCAGCACAGCACATTAGGCTTTGGACTATTTCTCCTCCTTCACCCTGAGAGCAGTGCACAGAGACTGAGAGCAACATATGGAGGCATGAGCTGGGAAGTTTCTTATGGATGTAGCTTCCCCTACATGACTGTCTGCAGTGATCTGACTTCACACCCCATACCTGGAGGGGGTGGGGGGAGAGACAGAGAGAGAGAGAGAGACAGAGACAGAGATATCAAGCGCTGCTATGAGATGATGGTGACTCTAAAACCAACAAGAGCATACCCCAGAGAGGATGGAGACCTATTTGCATGGCCAGTTTAAGCTTCCAAAGGACAGATAAGCAATAATGCAAAACTTCTGGGCATACCTGTGGTTTGCAGTCTTTTGGGGAGCAAAGGAGGTTCTCTGTATTGCAGAAGAGAAGGGTGCAGAGCAGAAATGCTCCCTGTCCCCCAAATTGGAAACCCTACTGATAAAAACATTTCCTTTCACACAAATCTTTATGTTATATGTATATACAGTGACAAGCAGCTGAATCCCATGCTATCTGTTTATACAACCACCTGCTTAGAACCTCTGAGAGCTTCCTATCACATTATGTTTATACTATGACCTACAAGCCCCTCCTCTTCCACCACTGTCTGCCTCACTAAGCAAGCACCTGTCCAGGGCCTTTACATTACTGCTTCTTCTGTCTAGACACTCTAGATATCCATGACTTTACTTACTGCATTTATTTATTTATTTATTTATTTATTTATTTGTTTGTTTTTTACTTACTGCATTTAAATGTCTGCTCACATACCACTTCCATGATGAGCTCTCAGCCCCCAGTCCAAGTTATCACTTTCACTCTACTTTCCCAATTTTACTTTTCTTCATAATATTTTTTCATTCTCTGACATCAGAGTACATGTACTTACTTGCTTATTGCATGTCTCTCATCAGGATAGAAGCTCCCTGATGCCTGTAGATGCCTAGAGACTGCCTGTAGAGTTACTATGAAAGCCCCAGTGCCTGGCTCAATAAACATATGTTGAATGAATTGTTTACTGTTAGTGAACATGAGTACCTGTCCCTCTTGGTACTTGTCCTTTCTTGTCATAAAGTGTAGGGCAAAAGTAAGTTTACAATTGGTTGTATGAAAAAGTGCTACAATAATTAATAAATAATAATACAAGAATAAACTGTTTCATGTATTCACAACTGTAAACCTACTTTTACACCACCCTGTGTAGCTGAACATAAATAAAATTGCACAATAAAGATCTCTTTCCCTACCAGGGATTTTAATGACAAATACAATTTAGAACTTGCATGGTCAATAGAGATTATCTAGTCCATCAGTTTTGTGTTTTTTTAGTTCATCAGTTTTAACCTTTGTTTTTACTGTGCTGAAACATAGAATATAGTCTGATATACTTTTGAGAAGACGCCTATAAGAATTCCCATATTTGAGAACTACTCTCCTCACCAAAAATAAACTGTTCCCACCAATCATTGTACAAATCTTTGCAATAATTTATAATCACTAAAACTATTAATAATGTCTTCATCTGGTTCTCTAGAATCAGGATATAAAAAAGTAATTTGGGTGTGTAGATTTAGGAAAAACTTGTAAGAGACTGAGAAGAGCAGGATGGGGAACGGCAAGGAGTCTCGAGAGATGTAATCTTTGGTAAAATCTAGCCTTGTCCTGATGCACAGGGCAGAGCTGTTCTGCCATTCAAGGGATCCTGGTTTAAGTCCCTAAGTAACTCAGTTACTGGCTGCCCAGGGACTGGGGTTGGTAAGTTGGTGGCTTCTTAGGTATCTCTTCTTTTTCTGTCACCCAAGGATAAGTTATGGAAGAAGTTCACGGGAGCAAGTCCTCATCTTTATTATTCAGAGCAACCAGAGGATGGGTAAACCAGCTGGTCAAGAGAATCTGAATGTTTGAGCACCCACTGCTGATGGTTTCTCAGTAATGGCTGCTCACTATCATGTCATAGTAGTAGTTCTCAAATTTTAGTGTGTATCAGATTCATGTGGAGGTCTACTTAAAATACATATTGCTGGATCCTACTCCCATAATTTCTGACAAAATTGGGGTGGGGCTCAGAGAATTATTCTAAAAGATTTCCCAGATGGTCATGATGCTAGCTGGGGTTGAGGGAACAACCACGAGAACCATTCCACTAGGTGGTGTGGAGACTTCCTTGAAGTCAGAAACACAAATCTTACTTCAAAAAGCTTTGAAACAGTGTACATCTTTACTGAAATTTTTTTTGAAGATGGGGCAGGAGTATATGTATACAATGCTATACCCAGTAAACATTCTGAGAACAATTTTTTAAATTTATTCCTCTCTTCAAAATTTCACATCTCCCCATCACTATCACCTCTCACTGAGTTATCAAACATTCACTGCATGTTATCTATGTGATGGGCCACCTATTTCCCATGCCAGAAAATGTTGTAGAATGCAAGACAGAAATACATGCATTACTATAAACATAACCTTGAATTTGCCTTTATTTATTACAGAAACAAGCCATTTGTAATTTTTTTAATTCTTAGGAACAAATTATTTGTGATCCATCTCACAGTTATGAAAAGAATACAGATATAGTCCTAGCCTCCGTTTTTGTTTTGTTTTATTTTTATAGTTTTACATAGAAATTTGTAACCATATTTTACAAAGAACACTGAAAATAAAAATTCATTGTACTTGCCTTTTTTTTTTTTTTGCCAAACATCAGGTTGTTGTCTAATAACATTAGTTCTTTTAATTTTTTAAATTTTTTAATTATACTTTACATTCAATATTACTCTGTATTGGTTTCAATATACATCACAGTGGTTAGGAAACTCATATACTTTACAGGGTGTTCCCCCTGCTGCTTCAAGTACTTACCTGGCTCTATACATAGTTATTATAATATAATTTACTATATTCTCTATGCTGTAATCTACATCTCTGTGACTACCTATAACTACCAATTTGTACTGCTTAAGCCTCTATTTTATAGACAATGAGTAAGGGAAACCAAGGAAGGTGAGACTTGTAATGTTATACTGCAGAGTCCTTATCTTTGGAAGTTTTCTTCCTGATCTCCCTCATTCTTCTTTTTTATTTTTTTGTCAAATTTTTGTTCAAATACATTTGTCTGCTCCCCCACTACCACCACTCTCCCCTACCCCAGCCATCCCCTGATTCCATCCCCCTTGGTTTTGTCCATCTGTCCTTTATAGTTCTTCCTGTAAACCCTTCAACCTTTTCCCTACATTATCCCCTCCAACCTACACTCTGGTTACTGTCAGTTTGTTCTTTATTTCAATGTCTCTGGTTGGATTTTGCTTGCTTATTGTTTTGTTGATTAAGTTCTATTTATAGGTGAGATCATATGGTTTTCTCTTTCACTGCCTGGCTTATTTCACTTAGCATAATGCTCTCTAGTTCCATCCATGCCGTCTCAAAGGGTACGAATTCCTTCTCTCTTTCTGCTGAGTAGTATTCCATAGTGTAAATGTACCATAGTTTTTTAATCCATTCATTTGTTGATGGGCACTTAGGTTGCTGCCAGGACTTGGCTATTGTAAATTGTGCTGCTATAAACAATGGAGTGCAAAGGTTCTTTTGAATTGGTGTTTCACAGTTCTTAGGGTATAATCCCAGCAGTGGAATTGCCAGGTCAAAAGGCAGTTCCATTTTTAGTTTTCTGATGAAATTCTATACTGTTTTCCATAGTGGCTGTACCACTCTGAATTCCCACCAACAGTGACCTAGGGTCCCCTTTTCTCCACATCCTCTCCAACACTTGTTTGTTGATTTGTTTATGATGGCTATTCTGACTAGTATGAAGTGGTATCTCATTGTGGTTTTAATTTGCATCTCTTTGATGCCTAGTGATGCTGACCATCTTTTCATATGTGTCTGTACCCTTTGTATGAGGTACCCTACTTAGAGAACTGTCTGTTCAAGTCCTTTGTCCATTTTTTAATTGGGTTGTTTGTATTCCTAGAGTGGAATGTGTGAGTACTTTATATATTTTGGAGATCAAACCCTTGTCTGAGGTATCATTGGAAAATATGTTTTCCCCCCTAGTTGGTTCTCTTTTCATTTTATGCTGTGTTCTTTAGCTGTGCAGAAGCTGTTTATTTTGATGAGATCCCATTTGTTTATTCTTTCCTTTATGTCCCTTCCTCTAGGGGACAGACATATCAGTGAAAATATTACTGCTTGAAATGTCTGAGATATTCCTGCCTATGTTCTCCTGAAGGACTTTTATGGTGTCATGACTTATATTTAAGGCTTTTATCCACCTTGAATTTATTTTTGTGTATGGTATAAGTTGGTGATCAAGTTTCATTTTTTTGCATGTAGCTGTCCAGCTCTCCCAACACCATTGTTGAAGAGACTATTTTTACACCATGTTATGCAGCTGCCCCCTTTGTCAAATATTAATTGGCCATAGAGATGTGGGTTTATTTCCGGGCTCTCTGTTCTGTTCCATTGGTCTGCGTGTTGTCCTTATGCCAGTACCAGGCTGTTTTGATTACAGTGGTCTTGTAATGGAGTTTGATATCAAGTTTTGTGATCCCTCCTACTTTCTTCTTCTTTCTTGAAATTGCTACATTTATTCTTACTCCTTTATTGTTCCATATAAATTTTTGAAGGATTTATTCTATATCTGTGAAATATGCCATTGATACTTTAATAGGCATTGCATTGAATCTATGAATTGCTTTGGGTAGTAGGGATATTTTGATGATGTTAATTCTTCTAATTCATGAACATAGTATATGCTTCCATGTGTTTATGTCTTCATTAATTTCTTTATTTAGTGTTGTGCAGTTTTCTGAGTTCAGATCTTTTACCTCCTTGGTTAGGTTTATTCCTAGGTACTTTATTTTCCTTGTCGCTATATCAAATGAGATTTTTTCCTGATTTCTGATTGTGATATTTCATTCTTGGTATACAAAAATGCCTTTGATTTCTGGATGTTGAATTTGTATCCTGCTGTTTTGCCAAATTCACTTATTTTGTCAAGCAGTATTTTGGTGGAGTTTATAGGGTTTTCTATGTACACTGTCATGCCTTCTTCAAACAATGACAATTTTGCTTCCTCCTTTCCAGTTTGGATGCCTTTTATTTCTTTTTCTTGTGTGATTTCTGTGGCTAGGACTTCCAATGCTATCTTGAATAGAAGTGGTGAAGGTAGACAACCGTTCCTTGTTTCTGATCTTTTTGGGAAAGCTTTTAGTTATTGCCCATTGAGTATGATGTCTATAGGTCTTTCATATATGGCCTTTATTGTGTTGAGGAATGCTCCCTCTATTCCCACTTTGTTGAGTGTATTAATCATAAATAGGTGCTATACCTTATCAAATGCTTTTTCCACATCTGTTGATATGATGACATGATTTTTGTCTTTGTTTTTGTTTATGTGTTGTATTATGTTTATTGATTTGAGTATATCATACCATCCTTGCATCCCTGGGATGAATCCCACTTGGATATGGTATATGATCTTTTTAATGTATTGCTGGATGTGGTTTGCCAATATTTTGTTGAGGATTTCAGTGTCTATGTTCATCAGTGATATTTCCTCTCATTTTCTTTCTTTGTTGTGTCTTTATCTGGTTTTGGGATTAGGATGATGCTGACTTCATAAAAAGAGTCTGGAGCCCTGGCTGGCATAGCTCAGTGGATTGAGCACGGGCTGCGAACCAAAGTGTCGCAGGTTCGATTCCAGTCAGGGTACATGCCTGGGTTGCAGGCCACAGCCCCCAGCAACCGCACATTGATGTTTCTCTCTCTCCCTATCTCCTTCCCTTCCTTCTCTAAAAATAAATAAAATATATATTTTTAAGATTTTATTTATTTAAAAAATAAATAAAAGAGCTACGCCAGCCAGGGGTAAAATAAATAAAATCTTAAAAAAAAAAAGTTTGGAAGTCTTCTGTCTTCTTGGATTTTTTGGAATAGTCTGTGAAGAATAGGGTTTTGCTCTTCTTTAAATGTGTTGTAAAATTCTCCTGAGAAACCATCCAGTCCAGGGCTTTTGTGTGTTGGGAGTTTTTTGATTACTGCTTCAATTTAGTAAGCTATTAGTGGTCTGTTCAGGCTTTCCACTTTTTCTTCATTGAGTTTTGTAAGATTATACTTTTCTAGAAATGTGTCCATTTCACCTAGGTCTTCAAACTTCTTGGCATATAGTTCTTCGTAGTAATTTCTTACAGTCCTTTGTGTTTCTGTTATCAGTTATAATCTCACCTCTTTCATTTCTGACTGTGTTTATTTGGGTGCTCTTTTTTCCTTGATGAGTCTGCTTAAAGGCTTGTTGATTTTTTTTTTATCATTTCAAAGAACTAGCTCCTAGATTTCTTGATCCTTAGAATTGTGCTTTTAGTCTCTATGTCATTTAATTCTGCTCTGATCTTGATTATTTCCTTCCTTCTCCTGCTCTGGGTTGTCTTTGTTGTTGTTCCTCTAGTTCTTGTAGATGTAGGGTTAGTTGTTTATTTGAAATGTTTCCACCTTTTTAGATTGGGTTGTATTACTATGCACTTCCCTGTCAGGACTGTCTTCACTTTGTCCCATAAGTTTTAGACTGTTGTGAGTTCATTTTCATTTGTTTACAGAAACTTTTTGATTTCTTCATTGTTCTTATTCTTAGCTCATTCATTGTTTCATAGCATGCTATTCAATCTCTATGAATTTGAATGTTTTTGAGTTTTTTCCTTGAGGGTGGTTTTTAGTTTCTGTCCTTTGTGGTTGGAGAAAATGCCTAATATGATTTCAATTTTCTTGAATTTTTTGAGGCTCATCTTGTGTCCTGTCATGTGGTCTATCTTTGAAAATATTCTATTTGCATTTGAAAAGAATATGAATTTTGCTTCTTTGGGATGAAAGGCTATATATGTATATCATTTAAGTTCATTTAATATAGGACATTGTTCAATGACACCGTATCTTTGTTGATATTTTGTTTGGAATATCTATCCATGTTTGACAGTGGGATGTTAAAATCCCTTACTATAAAATTGTCATTGTTTATATCTTTGTTGATGTCCTCCAAGATTTTCCTTATGTATTTGGGTGCGCCTATGTTGGTTTCATATATGTTTATAATGTTTATGTCTTCTTGGTGGATTCTGTCCTTGAGTATTATGAAGTGTCCTTCTGTGTGTCTTTTTATGGCCCTTGTTTTGTAGTCTATTTTGTCTGATATAAGTATTGCTACCCTGACTCTTCTTTCCTGCCCATTTGCTTGGAATATTATTTTCAACCCTTCACTTTCAGTCTGTGTAGGTCTTTTGTTCTGAGGTGGGTCTCTTGTCGGCAACATATGTGTGGGTCATGTTTTCTAATCCATTCACCTATTCTATATCTTTTATTGGAGAATTTAATTCTTTAACATTTAAGGTTATTGATAGGTATTTGTTCATTTTTCCTGTATCTGTGTTCCTCTGTCTTTCACTCTTTCCTTTTACTTCTTATAGTAGTCCCTTTAGTAAATCTTGTAGGGGTGGTTTGGTGGATATGTACTTTTTAGTCTTTTTTTTTTGTCTGGGAAACTCTCTATTTCACCTTCCTTTATAATTGAGAGCTTGCTGGGTAGAATAATCTTGGTTGCAGTCCTTTGTTTTTCTTTACTTGGAATATCTCTTGCCACTCTGTCCTGGATTAGAGTGTTTCTATTGAGAAATCAGCTGCTAGCCTTATTGGAACTACTCTGTACACTACTTCTTGTTTCTCCCTTACTGCTTTTAAGATTCTCTCTTTGTTTTTAATACTTGGCATTTTAATTATGATATGTTTTGGAGTTGGTCTCTTTGAGTTCATCTTGATTGCAACTCTCTGTGCTTCCTGAATTTACATGGTTTTTTTCCTCTCCAGGTTCAGAAAGTTTTCTGTAATTATTTTTTCAAAAAGGATTTATATCCCTTGTTCCTTGTCTTTTCCTTCTAGTATTCCTATGATTCGAATGTTGTTCTGTTTCATGTTATCTTGGAGTTCCCTTAAGCTATCTTCATATTTTTTTAATCGTTTTTCATGCAGTTGCTATGCCTGGGTGTTTCTTTCCACCTTGTCATCCAGCTCACTTATTCAGTCCTCTGCTTCATTTAGCCAGATTGTAATTCCTTCTAGTATGTATTTTATTTCCAAATATTTATTGTTCATTTCTGCCTAGATTTTGTTTATAGTTTCTATTTCCTTTTTCATTTGGTTGTAGTTCTCTTTCAGTTCCTTGTACTTGTCTGTGAGTTACTTGAGCATCTTTATAACCATTATTTTGAATTCTATATCTGATAGTTCGCTTACCTCCATTTCATTTAGCTCTAGTAGTGGGGAGTCTTCCATTGCTTTTGACTGCAGGTTTTTTTTGTCTCCCCATTTTAGGTGACTCTTTTTGTTTGTTTCTGATGTCTTGCTTTGCTAGCTGTCTTTGTAAGGTTAACTTCTATGGTAGGAATCTATGGGATTCATTGGTGTGGTCTCTTTCATCTCCTTGTCTGGATGCTCTAGGTTTGTCCTTTCTTCTGTTTGTGTGGGGTCTCTTTTTGTACTTGGGTTTTTTACCTTTTTGTGGTTCCTTTGTTGGTGGTTTCTCTCCTTCAATGGGTATACTGATATTCACAGGTCCCACCTAATCTTGTATTTGATCAGTGGCAGGGAGTAGGCAAAATGGATTAAGAGAGTTGGAGAGTGTTCTATGGGATTTAAAGTACCAACAAGTAGAGAAGAGATAGGAGATATTTTGGATAAGTGTAGCATTATCTGTCATATTTCACACAATTAGCCATTTTTTATGAAAGGTGAGAAAGAGATAAGACTCTTGTTAGAGTGGAGGAAGATTGTAACCTGAATGCAGGAAACAGAGTACTTATGCAATGTTAGATGATGAGATATAGTGAGAGTAAGGGATAGAAAGTAAGCATAGTGTGGAAGGGAATAGAGTTAATGGCAACAATAATAAAGCTCAGGAATAAAGTGAATTGGGCGAAGATCAAGGAGGGGTGCTGTGTAGTATTTACAATTGTATGGAACAACAATATTTACAATAGTACTGGAACAACAAGAATATGACAAGAAACATATGCTTTGGATAACCAGAATAGAAAGTACACAATGAAGAGTAGTGTGTTATTGGAACTTGAGTGAAATGAAAGAAGGAAAATTAAAATACAATATGATAGAGTGAATAAGGAAAACCAAACAATGAAATTAAACTGAGAAATAAAATGATGAAAACTAAACAGAAAGAAGAGAAATTTTAAAAACTAATAAAAGAAATAAAAATAATGATAAATAATAATAATACAAATAAACAACAAAATGCCAGTTGTGTGGGATAGCAAAGTGAAATTTGTCCCAGTTTCTCAGTTGTTGGGATTAGCCTTGTGCTCCCTCTTTGGATCTATCTCCAGACCTTTCACAACTCCAGGTTTTAGTGTCTCACTTGGGGGAAGAAAATTAAAAAGAGAGAGGAAAGCAAAAATAAACCTCCTGCTGACTTTAAACCCGCTGAGTGAGTTCTGCTGGTCTTCCTGGATGCCACAGGAAGAGCAGGGCTGTGCTTCATTTTCTCCCTTACTGTGGTTTTTCAAGGACAGGGGCCAGGTCTGGTTTGCAATATTCACAGTTGCCCAGCCTCCAGCCCAGGTCCTCCATGAGCTGCTGCCCCCTCACTGTCCATCTGCACCAGGCCTGCATCTTTAAACTACCAGTTGTGCGAGGTCTCTGAAGTGTGCCTCCTCCTTGGTCTTTGTAAGCCCCCCATTACTGGAGCCCACCACTGGGCAAGCAGTGCCACTGAGCCTCTGGCATGCCTCTGGGAAGCTGATTTGCAATCAGTTTCCCAGTGAGCAGCTCAAGTCAAGCGGGAGCGTGGCTCAACTCATCTGCTGGATGAGCTGCTCACATCAAGCGCAGACAAGCGGCTGGATTCAGCTGCTGAGTGAGTGGTACAAGTCACCTGCTGCTTGTACCTTAGAGAGTTCCTTATAAAGTGGCTGTGAGCAGTGTGTGTGTGTGTGTGTAAAAGCCTCTTGTTTAAGCCCACTGTTCTTAACAAGTGCCTGGCTTTTCACACAGCCCAACTTTCTAACTAGAATGGATATGATCAGGTTCCGGGTCCGATATAGCCCAACTCTTCTCCCTTCAGATATTGCCCAGCTCCCCAATTTCTCTGGTAATGACCTAGCTGGATTCCACAGTCCCAGCAGCTGTATACTCCCTCTGTGTGTCCCCCACTTAGTCTTTATTCCCCCCAGTGACTTCAAGCATCCAGGTCTCTCCTGGTGCCAGGCTGCCCTCCCTCCTCTGGTAAAGGAGGGAGCTGGTGATCTAACTCTCCTACAAGTATCCTGTGGCAGGTGCCGGGCTGGTGGCTACAGCAGCGTAGGTCCCTGTGCAGATGGCAGGGAACTTAGCATCGAAATGCAATCTCCTTACCCTCTGTTTATCAATGTTTTCTACAATTTTTGTCCTCCAAACTTCATATAAGCTGGGATTCCATTGGCTGTTCACTCTGTTCCTCAAAAGATCAGCTAGGTGTTCACCTAGCACAGGGAGAACTGGGCTCCACACCTACCTACTTCACTGCCATCTTCTCTCTTCCCTCCCCCCATTCTGATATTGATGAAAAGAAATATTTTTAGGGATTAGGCTGTGTGTGTGCACATGTGTGTGTTAGAGAGAGAGAGAAACTGATTGAGAGAGATTCTAAAATGCCTAAGGAAAAAGTGATGAGAAAAAAACTTTCTAATCTCAGGGGGAGAAGGTGATGAAGCTAGATAATTTTAGTTAAATAGAGAAGCCTAACAAATAATCATCAGTTTATTGAAAGGTTGGCCTCAGTGCTCACCAGAGGTTTTATTATTGTTTATTTTTCTCTTAGGATTTTAATTAAGAACATTTTCTTTAGGAGTTTTATTTCAAAAGATGCTATCTAAAATACACTGAAAGTTTTCCTATAGTTTCTCTGTATTTAGAATGTGGAATACAGCTCTCAAGGGTTAGAAGATGAGTTCTTGCTGGAGGAATGTGGTAAAGAAAAGAATAGGAAGTAACTTGTGCTAGCCCAGTAGGTTAGTGTTCAGTTAGGTTAGGATCACTGTTTAATAAAGGCAATGGAATTTCTACCTGAGAGTTTAGCATTCCTAAATATCTACTATGGCCAGTGAGGAAACATTAGTAAGCAAAGGCCAAAGATGTGAGGCCGGTGTAGTGACCCAAGAGAGGGCAGCAAGTGTACACTTCAGGAGGCAACTCAGACTCAGTCCCTATGTTTAGAAGAGAAACTGGAAATCAAGTTATTGTTGTGAAGTCTTATAATTTAACCACCAGTTTGCAACATCTGTATTAAACAATCCCATACCCATTTCTCTTTTCCTATCTAATATCCCTTATTAAGCTCACTCCCCTCATCATACTAACCTTCTGAACACTGAACCTGCTGCCTCCTGTGGAATCCTAGAATAGAACCTTTAAGCTGGTCACTTGAATTTTTTATTGTTTTATGAATTCTGTTCTTTCTGAATGTTTGAATCATTGTTGAAATGTCTCTGTGTATCCCCAACTAGGTTTTAAGCATATAAACTCCATGAGCACAACAACCAGTCATGTCTTTGTTTTCCTGCAGGTGACTCCTACTCCAACATAAATAGGGGAGGGTCACTGGCCTACACTGAAAGAGTCCCCACCAGGTCTCCTCACCCTCATCAGGTTCTCTTTTTTTAATTTTAATTTTAATTTTTTATTGTTGTTCAAGTACAGTTGTCTCCATTTTCACCCACCACGCCACCCGCCCCACCCATCCCTACCTCCCACCCTCAAACCCACCCCCTTGTTTTTGTCCATGTGTCCTTTATTTCTCAATGGCCGTTACTTTATTATCCCCCATTATCCCTCCCTTCTCTCTGGTTACTGTTGGTTTGTTCTTTATTTCAGTGTCTCTGGTTGTATTTTGCTTGCTTGTTTGTTTTATTGATTAGATTCCACTTATAGGTGAGATCATATGGTATTTGTCTTTCGCCACCTCCAGTGAAAGACAAATTCAGTTCTCCAGTTCCATCCATGCTGTCATGAAGGGTGAGATCTCCTTCTTTCTTTCTGCTGCATAGCATTCCATTGTGTAAATGTACCACAGTTTTTTGATCCACTCATTTATTGATGGGCACTTAGGCTGTTCCAGCATTTGGCTATTGAAAATTCTGCTGCTATGAACATTGGGGTGCATAGGTTCTTTTGGATTGGTGTTTCAGTATTCTTTGGGCATATTCCCATCATGCCTCTATGAGGCCCACATTGAAGGTGAGGACACTGAGGCTGGCAGAAAGCTCACCTGACTTACAGGGTTGTCCAGTTCTAAGGGGAGGAACTGGCACTTGAAACTGACTTTGGCTTTGTTGCCTTTTACGTGGTTGTCTTAGTCAGTTTGGGCTGCTAAGAAGAACACAAGAAACTGGGTGGCTTAAACAATAAACATTTATTTCTCATAGTTCTGGAGGCTGGAATTCCAAGATCAAGGTAGCAGCAGATCTGGTGTCTGGTGAGGCACTCTTAATGGTTCTCAGATATCCATCTTCTCATAGTCTCCTCAGCTGGCAGAGAGCAGAGGGAAGAAGCCACTCTTTCATGACTTTTCATAGAAGGGCACTACTCCCCTTCATGAAGGCTCTACTCTCATGTCCTAAGCATCTTCTAAAGGTTCCACTTCTTAATACCATCATCACATTGGAGATTAGGATTTCAACATGAATCTTGGAGGGACACAAACATTCAGTTCATAACAATTATATTTACCACAGCTTCTTTTCTTGGTAAATAGGAATTTTAAATGATGAATCAAGATGGAGTATTCAAATTATTTTATACTGCCTGCTAGGCCATCATCTTATAACTTTTAAGATATGCTGTTCATTAAAGGGAGAATACTAATAGAGAAGGAGTTTAGTGAGGTCTTAACAAAATATAGCCTACCTATGTTTAGCAATTAGTAATTTTATTTAAAAAATGAGTCAGCTGTATTCTTCAGAGAAATAAAGCATATTGTATTTTATCAGACAGAGCTGGAGAGCAGCATGCTATGGTATAAGTTAACTTTTCCCCCATACTCTGTTGTAGAATGTTGCACAAACCTCCTATAACATAATGCAGTGTGGAAGGTAAACTGCCAATTACTGAGAGAGAGAGAGAGAGAGAGTTAGTTTAAGATCATATAAAATGGTTTGAATATACACCCCTTATAAAGAAATGCTAGACATAAAAATGGAAGTACAGTATATTTGTTTCTTTTCTTATATTTGTTAGAACTACTACTTATATCCTAACCTAGAAAAAAAGGATGTTGAATCAAACATTTCAACATTTAACCTCAGAGAATGATGGAGTATATGAGCTGGGTTGGTGGGTCACCCATGCGGCCCTGGGTATATAAAGGCCTCACATCTCCCTAGAGTTAAATTTAGGAACAGACTTTAGAGGATGCTGCCACACCTTTATTCTTTTTAAGCACTTGGGTTTTCTTACTACTGGATCTTGGGAAGACCCCATAACTTTTTGAGTGATCTGATAATAAAGTCTTCCATATCATGTCAGTCATAAGATTTATCTAAAATGTAATTCATATGTCAATTATAGTAGAATCATAAAATCTCTGAACTTATTTTAAAATGGAATCCTCTATATGCCTTAGCCCAGGCCCACTTAAATTCAGAAGTCTGCAGCTTCTGAATTTAGTGACAGAGACATGACACAGAGTTGGCTTCTGTTCTATTTCCTCACTTATCATTTATACCCTACCCCTCACTCAAATTACATGCTGGAAAAGGAGAGTAGGGCAGAAAAAGCCTCACCTGACTGGAGTTGGGTGGCCTGGTGTAAACTCCCACTGGACTTGGAAATGGCTCAAAGCTGACCTTCTTGTTACATGCTTCTATGGATTACACTAAGAGTTTCCCACTCAAAAAATCCTACTGCAGGTCCCTTGTCTCAGACACTTCCTCTTTTGCCCCTGGCCAGTTATCATTTATTCAGCCTTAGCCTCTGAACACAAAGATATGATAAATCCACCCCCTTTACTTTGTTTTCTCCTTCAGGACTCTCATATTAAACTTGGGGGAAGGAGGACTGGTTAGAGGGTGTTATTACAATAAATACCTCCATTCTTCAACACTTTCATATTCAAGTGGTAGATGTTAAGGGGTTACAAAACCAATTTTTCTACCTCTTCATCTCTACAAAGGTGATCTGAAACCATAGCCACCTGTTATTTTGTGCTTAACCTTTGGGCCTCAACCAAAGCAGAGGCCAAAGTAATTCTGTTTTTATATTCTATAATACATGTAAAAACAACATGGGGACTTAGATATTTAGCAGTGGCCACTTTGAGTATTTGGGAAATATCAGTTGTGTACAGAATTGTTTCAGTTATTCTTGCAACAATTATTCCTTCAAACTTTAGCCCTGCACCTTTCTAATCCCTACCTTCCCCCCAACACTTTTCATCATGCTTCACAATTTTCTTCATATTCTATTCCTTCTTTTCATAAGGAGGCATTTGACCACATCAAGGAACATCATTTGGCACCTACCTTCCTATTGCCATATAGAAAACTGTCCCAAGTTATTAAATTAAGAAATATTTTAAACTTCATGACACTTTCCATGGTGATATTATTTACTAATACTAATTATTGAAAACAAAATCAAAACAAGAAGCAAAAGAAATATAACTACTTATTCTCATTCCCCCCCAAAAGTTAAAAGATTTCCTGAGATTTGTCATATACTGAGTTAATTGTCTTTAAAAACTGAGAGCCTATGGTTCTGCTGTAGTTTCCCTTTAATCTCTCAGTTTCGCCTGCAGCCATGAAGCCAGTCTTAGAGCAGCCTCTTTCCAGCCTGCACTCCCAAAATGAAAACCATGTGTTTGTGTGGGGTTTTTTGTTTTCCTCTTAAAAGTCCTTCTTTATTATTTAATGAAACCATTTAGTAATGCATAGATCTTAAATAATAGGGTTCACATTGGCTGTTATCAATTAAGTCAGATTAACACAAACACTTGTTCTCAGAAGTAAATTTAACCCTGGACTTGTTTAAATCCGATCATAATACCCTGGAGGAAGTAGAAACTCTCTGAATTTTTATAAGTCAAACTACGTAGGACAATACATAAAAACATGTAATGAAATATTTAATACCTGCACCACTCCCATCCATTCTTCCGTCCTTTCATAAGGGCAATTTATCAATCTAAAATCTTACCCTGGATAGTGTTTCATCTGACCCTGGTTTAATGGCAGAAACAGCTAATTCATATTGGCATTGTATCAGACTCCAGAAACAGGGACACAAATCACAGGTCTGTACACTGAATGGGTTGTGAAGATGAATCCTCCTTCTACCTGCAGGCAGTTAAGATTTCCTGTAAAAAAAAAATTGTAAGGATATGATTGGATAGTGAAAATCACATTTTTATTTTTGTACTGAAACAGTATTTAAAAATAAAATAAAATTGTTCTTTTGTTTTGAAACAGACCAACCTAGTACAGATAAGTCACTCTTAAGTATTTATTCATTCCATTTGTGTAGCAAAGAATGAGCAGTTTATAGCCAATGCAGCAAACAGAACAGATGTTAATGTGTAGGATGGGATGAGGAATTTTGCCATGGTGCCCTAATCTGCACAATTGTAAAGAACACTGGGCCTGCTTTTGCAGACTTCTACAACCCCTTTCCTTTCTTTCTGGCATCCCTTCTCCTGCTTTTCAGGAATCCATTGTCTGACTGTAAGATGAAAAGAATGTATAGCATGGGATGTCCTATAGCACGTTCCATTCATGGACTCTCCTTATTTCCCACAAAACAAACAGACAAGTGAAAACCTCATTTTCCAGCGAGGATGCTCTCACTGGGAAAGTAAATGAACTAAAATAATTTACATTTAGATGTGGCTGACTCTTCCCTGAGCTCCAGATTTGTATATACTCAACTCTGAGCTATACATACCCTCTAGGATATATCCACCTACAGCAGCTCAAACTCAATATGTTTGAAACTGAGTTTATCTTTGTCCCTCTGGCTGTCTTCTCTGTCAGTGGATGGGCACAAGCATGTTATCAAGCACATAAGCTACTAAAAGGATAACCTGCCCAGACTATTCTTTGTCCCTGCCTCTCCATATTTAATCAATTGTCAAGGCCTAATTCCACTCCTCACTGTATCTTCTTCCTGATTCTTTTTCAGTTTCCCCAGACTTTCCCCATTTGACATTCTCACTGTCATTTCAGTGGCAGAGCTCACAGGTCTGCTTGCAATTTCCTTAACCAGGCAATATTGGTACATTCCCCATATGATTGTTTAGCTGTTCCCACCTTCGTATCTCCACTTGGCTTCTTTAGATTCCTCTCCATGTGGTCTTCCCTCTTACTTTTAGACCACTGTTTGCTTCTCTGTTCTGTTGCTCTCCCAGTGTACATTGGTAAACTAAGGGTTGAATTTTGTCCACTTTTCATTGACAACTTTTCCCCTCACTAGCTGGTTTCTGAGGACAAAAACTTTTTTGTACCTATCTGACTGCCATTAGTGCTAGGACAGAACAGCTCCTCATCAAGTGTCAGTTGAGTGCACTGAGTTGGATATTATAAATTATGTACTTTGGAACTTAGTCGCTGAGGTGGGTGTGTGGGGGCAGGGCGGGGAGGATGCAATTATTCTTTATATATACTTGGGTGCTCTCAGTAAATTCCTGTAGAATTTTGGTGAAAAGACTTTCTAGCCCTGCTCAGTAATCCCTCCTCCCTGAATTTAGTGGACCAGAAGAATGGTTCAAGCATTGAAGAACCATACTTTTTAATTTACTGGGTCCTATCATTTAGTACAGTGGCTGAAGCAGCAGTAAGTCTGGGAGCCAAAACTGCTGATTGGCATCTTCACACCTAAGACCAGAATCCTTTCAGATGCTTTAAACCAGGGATCCTCAATCCCCAGGCCACCAGTCTGTGACCTTTTAGGAATAGGGTCACACAGCAGGAAGTGAGCTGCAGGCCAGCAAGTGAAGCTTCATCTTGTATTTATAGCCAGCCCTCTATGTCTCTGAGCTCTGACTCCTGTCAGATCAGCAGTGGCATTAGATTTTCATAGGAGCACAAACCTTACTGTGAACTTACATGCAAAGGATCTAGGTTGCCCACTCCTTATGAGAATCTAATACCTGGTAGTCTAAGGTGGAGCTGAGACAGTCATGCTTGTGTTGGCTAGCCGCTGCAAATACAGATCATTAGCAGAGAGGTTACACTACACAGAGAACATAATAAGTCAATTGCTTGCAGACTCATATTAAAACCCTATTAGTGAGTGACAAGTGACAATTAAGCTACATCTGGCAACAGGATATAAAGCCTCGCACCCCCATCCATGGAAAAACTATCTTCCACGAAACCAAGTCCCTGGTTCCAAAAAGGTTGGGGACCACTGCTTTAAACATGACTTCAAAATCTTAACTTATACCAAAGTCTACAAATCATTTCTACAAATTTAATTAATCAATTAATGAAAATGTATTAAATGCTTGTTGTGTTGAAGACACTGAAATAACAGAGATTACTAATGTTGAAATACAATAAAGTTTAAATGTGATGTTTAAATCTAAATGTGAACAAAATTCAGTAAATATTTTTAAGCTAATTAACTAATTAATTTGTGAGAAACTAATTTTCAAGTTTATTAAATATTTAAATTTAAAATATAATAGAAAAATACAAGTGAATATTTATTAAATAAAACTAGAGAAATCATGAGCATGACACCTAAAGAAGAGAGAATTGACTATATAAAAACTAAAATCATCTGTGTATCTATTAAACACAGGCACACATATAAAGCCATATGATATTTTATGTCATTTCAGACATTGATTATATGATGCAACACTATATTAGAAGTATCGGTAAGAAAGGGAAAAAATAACAAACCACTAGTTAAACTATGATATGCCATTAATTGTTAAATGTGACTCAATTTTAAGGATATTAAAGTGTATGGGCATCCCATGTGCCTCTTGGCATCAGGAAGTATGCTAGCAGCTAGAAAGAAACAATATGACAGAAAAATGTCATCTACTCAATTGTAGTGGGACTGCAATTCTGTATAATCTTTCTGGATGCAATTTAGCAGTTATGTATAAACATTTGTAAAATGTCCATCCTTTGACCCACAAATCGTATTTCTTGGACTTCATGCTGAGGAAATAATCCAGAATGTGTAGTAAGATTAAGCTATATATTTGCTCATTACCATAATATTTATAAAACCAAAACGTTGGAATAATTTAAATATTCACAATCAGTGATCAGTTAAACAAATTACAGCATATCCATATCAGGGCACTGTCTCCAATCATTAAAAATGATGCTATTGATGAAGATAAATTATCATGGAAAGAACTTTACTGCTTGTTTTCATTCTGATTCTTCAAAAAATATCTATAGATATGTAGATAAGAATGTTGAAAAAAAGCTAGAACTAAATTTATATTAGAGGTGGTTACTGAGGGAGGTGCCATATAAGAATTTTATTTTCCTTTTTTTATTTCTATGTTTTAGTTTTAAAATAGATATAACGTATAATAACATGATAATTACTTTCTTTTTAAATTGGAAATCATGACTTTAATAGATTTAAGAGATTATTTGACATATTAAGGGGCTAATACAAATACAAATAATTGAAATAAAATTATGAACTATTCCCTTGATATTGGTCATTTGTATAAAATCATGTTTCATGCTAAGTAATGAACATTCTAGTATAAAAACTAGATTTTCCGTTTTATTGTTATTTTGATAAATAGTAAGTCAAGTTCCTATTTGTTGCTCATATGTGTATTCAGTCATGAATTTGTAAAACCAAGTTCAACAAAATTTTGTGAAATACTTCAGAAGCAATTCTTGAGAATGAATCAGGCGTTTAAAAATTAACAAGTATTCGGTGTAAGCTGACCTTGAGTGTCACATTTTAACATGTGTTTTTCATGTTGTGATGCTTATTTGAGATCTGGTATTATTAAGTAATGAGGAAAATATCTGACTTTTATTGTAGGTAACAGGGCAGTAGCTGGACGCCTAAGGGTCAACATTCTTTGTCTATATAATGTAATACAAATAAAGTCATGACATAATGGCTGTAGCTTTCATGCATCACGCATCTATACATTTTTTTTTTCTGATAAATGAACTGCTAGGCTTTCTGACTTGTTTAATCATAGTCCAATAAAAGGAGAGAAACAACTTTTGGCCTTCCATTTAAAATTGCTATCAGCAGTGTGCAATTTTAGGTATATACATAAACATTTTTAAGTGATTCTGCAGTGGCATTTGTTTTTTCAGTGAAAGAACGTTGAACATTTTAAATAATACTTATTGAAATGGATTCCACATACTTGTGTATGAGCCAGTATCCACACTATTGCCACAAACTCTGGGAACGAGTTCTTACAATATTAGAATCTAGAAAACATTTATTTTTAGTCTTTCTTCCCAAAGACTATATAATATAAAAATTTAAAAACCTCACAAATGTGAAAGGAGACCAGTTTGAAAAGGTGATTGAATATAGTTGTTTCAGCTATTAAGGTTGATCTAGAGTTTGTTTGTTTGTTTGTTTGAGATTTCTTATGCAGCATTCCTAAAATGTAAATTTCATCATGTTTAAACTTTTTAGTTTCTCTCCATTGTACTTAGTATAAAACCCTAGCCCCTAATATAGCTTAGAAAACCATCCATGACCTGGCACTTACCAGCCTCCCTGAGTTCCTCTTTCTCTATGGTTCCCTTCCCATTCCAACCTGCACCAGCAGTGTTTCCTTCAGGTCACTGGCTACCCCAGCTCTCCGGTGTATTGACCTCTACTTGTGCTGTTCTTTCTGAAGCCATCTGGACATTTTTTTTCTCTTCCCTGGTATTCTTTAATCCTGTTTGTCACAATCTATTTCTCATTGTGTTCCAGGCTGTTTACCTTATCCCATATTTATTCTTCACCTCCCCTTCCCCTTCCTTCTCCTTGGCCTTCTCGTTCTTATCCACCCCCTCCTCCTTCTCCCCTTTCCCCTTGTCTCCCCTCCCTCTTTCTCCTTTTTCTTCTTCACTGTCCTGCTGCTCTGGCTGAGAGGTGTTTGCATTAGATGACTTTCTGCACTCTTAACTCTAATTGTACTGAGGAACTTTTGGTTCCACTTGTTTTTCCCATTTTGATCCCTTTGCATCATACTGATCTGTGGCCAGCACTAAAGAGCCACATGTTAAGGAACTTCAAAATGTGTGGGATCTCTACAAGCCACCAATAAAAAACAAAACTGAAAACTATGTCAGGAAAAGCTCACAACAGAAAACTCAAAGGAAGAATGAGGTTGAGAACTGGGTGAACACAGGGAGAATTGGGATAAATAATTCTCAGGTGTTCACAAAGCTATAGGATAAAAATGTCACATCTTGGCACATTATTTTTATATAATGGAGCAGCATTAAATGTCATTTTTTAACCCGCAGCTGTAGAATCAAATGCAAAATTTGAATACAGTTTTAGGATAAATCATGAGATTACAAAGAAATTTTATACATGGTCAGGCCTTTAAGCTTTTCTGCCAGATCTTTGAGGAATCTCTATTCACTCTTCTATTTTGGGCCTTTCAGTAGACATGAGTGAGAGGGAGAGTCTACAGTATTTCTCAGGATCCTTCCAGCTAAAACAAGAAATTTTATTAAAAAATAAAAAGATTAGTGTAACATGTTAAATGTGATCTTTCTTAATAGTAGTATTTTGCTTCTTTGAAAGAAGTAAAATACTGACCTTATTGTGACCAAATACTGCCCTCTGCACATCATATTTTTGCTTCTTGAATGTATGTATCTATCTTGTATTAAAACAAATCTTTTATGTATCATCTTTGAAATAGGACAAGAAACTATATGGAATTTTGAAAACATGAAGGAAGCTCTACAATATGTTACACAAAAGATTCTAAAACAGACCTGTATTTTCTCTCTGTATTTATGATAATAGGATTTTTTTTCCTGGTCTTAATGAGCCTGAGCTTACAAAAGCACAGCTAAGGTTAGTTTTTCCAAATACTCAAACAATGAGTCTGGTGACAGTAATTGGGACTTTTGATGTGCCCCCCACAGTGACTTATTTATGCAAAAGCCCTAGATTGTTAGGTTCTGGAACAGCTCTTTTTACTCTGAGGATGTATTGATGGATTAAAGCAAAACACAAACCATCACTACCTGTCAGTTACTGTGTAAATGAGAACCCCTTGATTAAAAAAAGTGAGGGGTAACTTTTGGTAATGGGAGATGCCAAACCAGATCAGTACAAAGTAGAGTTCCCATTTTGTCCTATGACTCTTCGAGGTGGCAGTCATTTAGGTCACATTTCTTTTCATCTCCTTAGAGGTATAATGGACTTTCTTTACTGTGAGTTATAGTTGAGCCCTTTGAATAGCTTTCTGTCTGTAGCAGGGGTAGCGGATAAGTAGTACTATCAGTGCATCTCACTATGGGACATAATGGTGAAATGCTGCAATGCGTGGAATTTTATTTGGGGCTGCAATTTAATAAATGGTGCACTATCTCTAGGTCAGATCTAGTCCAGATCAGTCACTACCATCTGTCACCAAGCTACAGCCAACTGGCAGCTCGTTGGTGGCCATTGTGAAATCCATTAGTAATTTTAGTTCATTTCTTAATTAATGGACATATTCATGCACAGAACATTCCATAATTGACCATTTTCTTAAGCAGCTTCATTTTGTTCCTATAACCTCGATTTTCTTTGCTACTGAAGAGTGTCTTCTTGTTTGCATTTGCTACAGTGGGGATAAAGTTTCTTCTATCCCTATTTATGTGTACAATATATGAAGGAATGGTAGCTTTGACACTTTGTTTTCTATAACTTGAAGTAGAAAATATAATTCTCAATGAGACTTCTAAAGTTGGAAGCAAAGCATTTTAACACTGCCTTATCATGAGGGATTTGAATATTGCATAGGTATTCTGGACCCAGATAAAAACAGGTATGGTAGAAGTTTTTGAAAAAGAAAACTTTCATTTTTAAAATCCATTATTTAAAATATGAAGAAAAGTATTTAAAATATTTATGTATTTTAAATATATTTAAGTACATAAATATTTATATATTTATATAAAGACTCCATTTAAATATGAAGTCTTTGACCAAGAAAACCTTCATAAAATCCATTTAAATATGAAGAAAACTGGATTGTGTTGGAGGCCATTTTCACAATTAGTTTGTATTCTAGCTGAACAATTTCATCCACCACAAATTGACAAAGTGAAGTACTTCCTCTTTTTCAATTGCCAACAAGTGCATTTTACTACCAGTAAATTCTCCTGAATAATAAGCTCCATAAATAACACCAATAGATAAAAACATTAAATATAAAAAGGCTTAAAGCTGTGTACATAAAACAAGCATGCAGCTCTTTAATTTAAAGAAATCCTAGATCGCTCATACTATAATGTAGGAAACAAAGTTTCTTGGCCAAATCATAGTCTTGCTCTACTTTTGTACAATAAATACCCATATAATCAAATGAAAATAGACCTTGATGTAGTACTCAGCCATTCCTATGGTGTAATGGTATAGCTTATTTAAATGCTTCTTAGGAATGTTAGCTCATTCAATGAGAAAAAAGTCAGTTTTAGACCAAATATAGTCAATTCCAAGAAGAAGTCAAACCAGTTGCATGAAAATGAATTTTTTTCATTTCTGCACTGGTTGTTTTGAAATTACATCGACACAGAGGTAAGCTGCAATGAGCATTCTAAAACAACATTGTTTATCCACTCTAGATATAGTGGTCCTCAAGAATCACTGATGAATCTGCAGTCTCTTAAGAGGCTTGTAGTTGTCCAAATAGGACCTTTTAGAGGTGAGAGCAGAGAGGGTACTCTTGTATGGATACTGTGAAGATTCCAGGCTTGGGTGGTGGCAAAGGGCCAGAGAGTATTCTGTTTCCCACCACTTTGTGCATAGAATTTTCACTCCTTGGGCAGTTGTTCAGTCTGGAATGCAGGCTATGTACAAATCTCCTGTCAAAGCAAGTGTTTCTCCTTACAAGGACTTAACTTCATGAGGAAATTAAGTCCAATTCAGGTGCTAAGCCTTTATTTTGTACACAAGCCTTACTGATGGCTCTATTTTAGCATGTAATATTAGAAGAGGCAACTGTGCACAGGATGTCACTCTCAGTGACTAACCACATAAGAGGTGCTTCTTCCTGGATTGCAGTCAGTGAATGCTGGGCAAGACTTAGTGATTTATTCATTGACTCTTCCATCCAATGAATGAGATGAATAGAAGTTGAGGAAAAATTAAATCCAAGTTTTCATACTGCTTTCAAACCACCAGAATTCATGGGCATGGGTGTGAGAACAGTGCACCAAAGTTTAAGTCCAAATTGAATGTGTCAGATTCCTAACAGGTTAGCACAGACAGTCAGCTAGTGTCTGTTTCTGAGGTGTTTTGGTGTTAGCCTTGCTTCAACCAGCAGTGATTGTATTGGCACTTAAGTCACAAGTCAATACAATAAAAAAAATCCTCTTAGTGTTGTTAAAGACTCCTCAAGCCATCCTAAAACAAGTCACAAAACCCTGAAACATACTACTTTATATCTAGCATGCAGGAAACCTGTCAAAACAGATAATTTAATCCTCTTTCTTAGAAAGTCAACATATTGAAGTTTATTGGTTCAGAGTGGACAGATATTATGAAAATCATAATATGTATTTTAATAGTCTTGTACATTTTACAAAACTATTGCTCATCTATCTATCATACTAATGATAGTATGAAAGAGAAAAGTACGTGTTCCCAGAAGATGCTTGGCTCCCAAAAGCTCAAATGTATAAGTCTACATTTATTTGATTGTATCCATTCAGAAAAGTCATGTAATAACTATGTTTTCTGGTATTGGAAGAGCATGTATTTTAGCAAAGTTTTAATCTGCTAAGTCCCCTGTATTTGAGCCTGAAACTAAAACTGTTACACATAAGAAGTAGAGAATTCCCACTAAATTATATCAAAATGTAAATCTCACCCAAATGTAGATTTTGAAGATGAGTAGCCAAAAATTTTTGTTTACAAGTTTTATTCTTAAGGATTCAAATTTCTTAGAGGGAGTTGGCATATACATAAATAAATAGGTCAGTTTAGGAACAAATCATTGGGAAATGCAGGTTAATAATGCTATTTCAGGGACATGTCCAAAAGAGATGACTGACTGATACATTATTAAACATCATGTGTGTGGAAAAGAGAATTTCTCTTAGTTTAAATAGAGGAGAAATTGGTAAATAACTCTTGAACACATATATTTCCTCTTTAAGCTGATTTACCATGCTCCTACTTCATGTTTCCTACATGTGTGTTTAATGTGTCCTTTCAGGTGAAATATCCTCACTTCCTTTTTTTGGTCAATAAAATGTCCATGTGACATATTGAGGTGACATCATGCAATATAATAGTTATTTATAAACTGTATAGATCATAAACAACATTGACCACTTGAAATGAATCTACCAACAGTGCTGTTGGAAGTGATTTGCTGAAATCTTGGCTCTATCACTTCTTTTTGACTTTTGAAAATCACTTCATCTCTTTGACTTTCAGCTTCCCTTACAGTTGATACATAAGAAGCAGGTCTCACTATGAGAGGAGATGATGACCTGTGAGTCATTGCACAGTGCGAGCAATAGTGGTGTTGGTAATGGCAATGGCAATCTCTTCATCTCTGTCTCTCCCCTTTCCAGCAGGCATAGGAGTTGCTGCTTTTTCTTTTCCTTTGCTTCTATTTGCAGATAGATAAAAAAAAAGCACAGATACTTCACCTGATCATTGGCCAGGTGAATGATTTATTCTCTAGGATGTCCTGCTTCCTTGAAGTCACAGTTCTCTGAAAGAAAATGAGCCTTGTTTTGATTTAACAAGAACAGTTTCTGATTCTTATTTTTGGAAATGGACTGTTACTTTTGATTCTGACTTTCAATTAACTCACAAAACCACAGGGAATCACTAACTAATTTGGTTTTTAAGACTAACTTTTTGATGAAAAAACAAAATCGTAATGGAAACGTTATTTATCTTATATACTTAATCTCATTAATTCAAACACATAGTGAGGGTATTGAGCCTTTAAGTTGCACAAATTGCAATTGTCTAGTTGCTGTTTACATCTCTAAGACAGGGACATTACTTCCCTTAGCCCCCAGTGTCTTTCATATAATAGAGACTTGACCACTGTTGCTGAATCAACAAATGGATCAATATTTATACATGGTCAAACCTCAGTTCTTTAACATCCTGATTCTTGAACAATTCAGTTCTCGACCAAGTTGTTCACCAAAAAAATCTCAGTTGTCTAATAAAATTTCAGTCTTGATTTTCTAACCAGCAACCCTTTCATGCTGATACATCTATGATCAGTCACACATCTCTCAGGCAACAAATAAAAGAGATTCAGTTTTCTTACAAATGATTTCCCAAACAGTGTTTCAGAATGAATTAAGTTCAAGAACCCATGTTGTACTGAATTTCCTGTCTTTTTTCCTGAAAGTATTTAGGCAATTTGCAACAAAATGCACATGAAACAGAGCAATCACATTATGATAAGAAAAAGAACAGACACCATGTGAGAAAAATGGAAAGATATTTATGCCAAGGGCCAGGGCCTGGGATAAGATCACTTGAGCATTCTATCTCTAAATTGTGAAAAACAATGAACAGATGATTGACTATATTATATTGTTCTCTTAATCTGAGAAAACAAAACATATAAGGGAGATTTCATCAAATGGGGGCACTAGCAATAGGAATACTTTCAGAGGGCAATTGCCACTCCTATTTGTGTCTATCTAGCATACTTAGTCATTCCCTTCTCCTGTAAATAGATGTGAGGCTGAGTACAATGGCTCGGAATCAGATATCCAAGTGCAGTGCAGCAAGTGGCTTATTGACCTCTCCTCTGAGGTCAGTACAGTGCAATTTGAGTATGAATTATATGTGTAACATAAATGTTTATTTTGTATGTAATATACAAAATGAATAGATTTATAAATGTATACATATCACTTATATGTGTATGTTTTTTCTCATATGCATGAAAGCCAAATATCTATTATAATCAACTCTATATCCTTTATATAACAAAAAGAAAAATTGTCCCTGGCCAGTGTGGCTCAGCTGGTTGGAGTGTCTTCCCATAACCAAAAGATTGCAGGTTTGATTCCTGGTCAGGGTACATACCTAGGTTGTGAGTGCGATCCCCAAACCAGGTGTGTATACACAATACTCAGTCCTTGTGTGAAGGCAACCAATCAATGCTTCTCTTTTGCATTGGTGTTTCTCTCTCTCCTATCCTCTCTCTAAGTAAGCAATGAAAAAATGTCCTTAGGTGAAAATTAAAAATTTTTAAAGAAAAATTGTAAACATAAAATATTAACAGATGTATTCTTTTTAAGTTTTGAGAAAACAAAAGGAAAATCCTTTTAAAAATCTGTCCCACCTCCATAAAAGGGGCCTTTAGCTTCATTTACCTCATTTTCATAGCCATGTAAACTCCTAGAAGGACTCAAAATAGTTGAGAGAAGTGCTTGACTGGAGGAGTGCCCTCTCAGATGGGAGCTGTTGTGTTGTGTTCCCTGTCTTATTGTAGCCTGGCCTTGCTTTTCCTTCCCAGGATCTTTACATATGCAGTTATATAGTCTTTCCACTGAAGGTGTGTTCAGTCACCAGCAGGATCACCTGGGAGATTATTGGAAATGCAGTTTCGAGTTTGCACACCTAAATCTGCCCTTGGGAGGGTCTTATGCATGCTAGAGTTTGAAGCACTGATATTGAGGACACTTAATTTTGAATGAATGAACAAGTGAATGAATAAGTGAATAAATGAATGAAAAACATGAGGCCTTCTTTCTTTAGAGTATTCTTTTATAGAAATGTATCATCTGGAACTATCTTCTTAAAATCCTAATATAACTGAAGGCAAAGCTATACAGTGTTGTTCCTTATTTTGGTAACTATTTGTCATTGAAATAAAGTTTCTCTGGAGCAGCAAAAAAAAAAATCCTAATATTCAAATGTTGTAATGCAGTTTCTGTCCTGGTAGAGAAGGATCAGCATAGAATTTTCATCTCCTTTTAATTTTTTTTTAAACTTTTGAGTTCCTGCTTAGTTACTTTTTAAAAAATTTGGTCTTATTTTGTTTATTTTAATTAACAATTTTAATTGAAATATATTTGACATATAGCAGTGTATAATTTCACAGTATACAACATGTTGATTTGGTACATTAATATGATTGTAGCTAACACCTCTGTGACATTACATCATTTCTTTTTGTTTGTAATAGGAATAATTAAGATCTAGTCTTTTCAAGTTTCTTTTTTAATTTTTTTATTTATTGAAAATGAGAGAGAGGTCAATTTATTGTTCCACTCATGTATTCATTAGTTGATTCTTGTATGTTCCCTGATCGAGAATTGAACCCATAACCTTGGTGTATCAGGATGATGCTTTAAACAACTGAGCTACCTATTAGTGTTTCCTTCTAGATAAAATCCTACCTGTTAAGTAGGTGGCCAGCAAGACACATTAAGGGTCTTAGAAGACATTGGGCAATAAAGACCTCTACTTACCTTTCCCATAGGCTTTCCAAGCCTCTCTCCTTTTTACTGTTGTCTTTTAACTATGGTAATGGAATTCACCAGAACTTTCTCTCCTCACCCTTGACTCATATGATTCCTTCTAGACATACTGTCTTGAATTCTATAATTAATCATGTATGCCTACCTTCAAATCTTGTTTGTTAGTAGACAATCCAAGTCTCTTGCTCTCAGAATTGTTCTGTTCTTGAAAATTCTGGACTATTTCTCCCTTCCAGGGGGAAATTTTCTCCCTTCCAGGGAGAAATTGGAATTTTCCTTATTTCAATGGCCTTAAACCTCCTCTTAATTTTTAGGTGAGGAGCCCACCAGAGGGAGTAAGGAGAGAATAGAAGTTGATAAAGAGAGGCAGAAAGCAACTTTTGGTGAAAATAATACATACCTTTATATGGAGGAAGGCAGTAATTAGATAGTATTCAATGGGGTAGATAGCTTTGGCCCTGGCACCAGGCAGTCCCAATTCAGATCATAGATTGGCTATTTATTTATTTATTTATTTTAATTTTAAAAAATTTTTTAAAGTATATTTCATTGCTCATGCTATTAGAGTTGTCCCATTTTTTTCTCCCCTTTATTCCCCTTTACCCTGCACCCCCCTCCCACCAGCATTACCCCCCACCTTAGTTCATGTCCATGGGTTGCACAATAAGTTCTTTGGCTTCTCTATTTCCTATACTATTCTTAACCTCCCCCTGTCTATTTTGTACCTACCAATTATTCTTCTTATCCCCTGTACCTTTTTCCCATTCTCTCATACCCTCCCCACTGATAATCCTCCAGATGATCTCCATCTCTGGATTTTGTTCCTGTTCTAGTTGTTTGCTTAGTTTGTTTTTGCTTTTTTTCTTTGTTTGTTTGTCTGTTTTTTTAGGTTCAGTAGTTTATAGTTGTGGGTTTGTTGTCATTTCATTGTTCATAGTTTTGATCTTGTTTTACTTAGAGAAGTCCCTTTAACATTTCATATAATAAGGGCTTGGTGATGATGAACTCCTTTAACTTTATCTGCCTTTCCATTCTAAATGATAGCTTTGCCGGGCAGAGTAATCTAGGTTGCAGGTGCTTGCCTTTCATGACTTTGAATACTTCTTGCCAGCCCCTTCTTGCCTATAAGATTTTTTTGTTTGTTTGTTTTTTGAGAAATCAGCTGATAATCTTATGGGAACTTCTTCATAGGTAACTGTACCTATTCTCTTGCTGCTTTTAAGATTCTCTCCTTACTTTAATCTAGGGTAATGTAATTATGGTGTACCTTGGTTTGTGCTTCTTTGGGTCCAATTTCTTTGGGACTCTCTGGGCTTCCTGGGCTTCCTGGGCTTCCTGGGAGTCTATTTCCTTTGTCAAATTGGGGAAGTTCTCTTTCATTATTTTTTCAAACAAGCTTTCAATTTCTTACTCTTCCTCTTCTCCTTCTGGTACCCCTATGTTTCCAATGTGTTGTGGCACTGTATGTGGGGGAGTGGTCAGAGAGGGAACAATGCCCCTTGTTAACTTGCTGGGCTCTCATCCTGTTCCCAGTCACTTCCTCTGCTACCCACATGCAAATTGGTCCCTTCTGATGCTGATTCCTGAGTGGGTGAGTTCGTGTACATTCTAGGACCCTGTGGGTCTTTCCAACAAACTCTCCTGTGAGGCTGAGAGCTTTTCCTACCACCACAACCCCCACAGATTTTTATAGCCACATGTTTTGAGGCTTTCTTTTACCGTGCTGGAACCCGCAGTTGCATGGTCTGTCTGGCTCCCCAGTTGTTACTACTGGTTTATCCACAGGCAAATGTGGGGCCAGCAGCCAACACCTTGCCTGCACAGATCTCTAGCTTCTGCTTGCCATATGTCCTCTCTGCCCCTCCTACTAACCTGGATGTATGTTTCTTCTTTAAGTCCTTGGTTGTTGAACTTCCATACAGTTCAATTTTCTGGCAGTTCTGGGTTTTTGTTTTTTTTTTTAAATTTGTTGGTGTCCTTCTTTTGGCTGTGTGAGGAGACAAAGTATATCTACCTATACATTCATCTTGGCTGGAATTCCCAGATCTTCTGTTTAAACTGTCTGGGTGCTGGGTGACCTTGAAAATTATATACCCTCTCTACCCCTGATTTTTTATTGTAAAAAGGGTTTAACAGACAATGAAAGGAAATAATTCATACACATTGCTTGGCACATAATAGCATATATGAAATATTGGCAATTATTTTTTAATATGTACCATCTGTATGCTCCAGTTACTGAACTCTTTCTTAGATGTCTATAAAGGTCAGCATCTTATAATTTAGCATAATAACTCCTGGAGAGATATTATATTTGGAGTGGGGTGAAAGAAAAACAGGTTTAATAGTAGTGTGGTAATCTATCATCCGAGTTGCCCGGGATTTGTTCTGGAAAACATTGGCTTTGGTTGACTCCCCGCCACCATATGCATATACTCACTATAACTGACTGTGCAGGTGCTGCTTGAAAATAGTCACTGTTATTTGAGAAACAAGCTTGATCAACAGGGGTGGGGTTAGTGCTTACTGATAGCAATATTCTTAGCTAAAGGTCTGTACTAAGGAAACAGAAAATGATGTATAAATAAGGTGCTACACTTGTGGAGCAGGTGAAAGATGAATAGGGAACTTAAGCAAAGCTCTTGAGACAGAGCAGTGTGTATGATTGACAGGCTGTAGATACTATGTATATTATGTTTGGAGAAACAAATGAGGTCCCATAGGTTGTCAAATACTAAATGATATGTTAGTAGGAATGGTATTGTGTTATTGTTAGTGACTCCTTTGCTTACTGTTAGGTAAGCTAATGACTTCTTTTTAAGATTTTATTTATTTATTTTTTAGAGAGGGAAGGGAGGGAGAGAGGGAGAGAGAGAGAGACAGAGCAATGTGCAGTTGATGGGGGTCATGGCCTGCAACCCAGGTATGTACCCTGACTGGGAATCAAACCTGCGACACTTTGGTTTGCAGCCTGTGCTCAATCCACTGAGCTACACCAGCCAGGGCTAGGTAATGACTTTTTCTCTACAGAAGGATTTCATGACTTTTGAGATTTTTTTTTGCTTTGTGCAAGTATACTTTTCCATGGTATATACAACAATGTCATGATTTCTTTAGTAGGAAATATATTACTGTTGTTCCCTGGAAGTTATTTTTTAGCTTATCCAAAAGATCTAAGTTTATTTTTGCACTTCTCAGTCACAGTTGTTAATTCCCTTGCTTCATTAGATATAAAGCTGCAAGGTTTTGGAATATACTTCCAAGCACCCTTCCTCATTTATACAATAAATTCAAGTTCACTGGACTGTTCTCTTCTTGTAAGAAATTTTCATTTAGGTGAGTCCCAAGGGCCTTTATAGCCTTTTTTTTTTTTTTTACCATACATTCATAGTTATTGACAAATGTAAACCATGCCACTGAAAACATTCAGTTATGTCCTTGAGGTCTGACTGATAGTTGCACTAAAGTTCAGCAGGAAATATCATAGGTGTGGTTTCTTTCAAATTACCCATCCTGTTCAGATTAGAACTGAATTTTTAAAACTTTGGTTCTTGTCAATGTTGCTGTTAATTTAATATAAACTTTCTATTTGGTTTTCAATGCATGAGTCATAAAGATAAAATGTGTACTTTCTATGGACAGGGAGAAAATTTTGCCTACCCTAGGAATTCTGTGGTTCTAGATGCTAAGATTAAAAATGTGTAGATTTCACATATAAACTTGGACTTAGGAATTACCATGAGAAACAAAATGTGTGGAAAGCCTGGATCTAATCTACAGGAGCTGAAAGGCAGTTATTATCTTCAGTTTGGTATATCCTTCCCTGTTTTCCCTAATGTTGTTTACCCATTCTGCTTCACTCACTGGCCTTATTTGCCTAGCACCTGTAGGTATTTGAGTGTAACTTCCGGACTATAGGATAAAGTCCAAACTTTAGTGTGAACAAAAACAAAAACAAACAAAAGACACAAAAAAACCCCTCATGCTTTGTCCTGTATTTTTCTAGTCTCATTTCACCGAAATGCAGAATCAAGTACTTGTAGATTTCTAAATATTACACTCTTTCAAAGTCCTTGACTTCCACCCCCCAACACACATCCCCAGTGTTATCTTCTTTGCACATATATACTATTATAAGACTCTACTTGAAAGGTAGAGCTTACAACTTTTGTAAAGTTGTTTTTGGTCAGCTCAGAACAACTTCCATGTTTCCTCTTCTTTTTTCTTTTGATTTTTAAAAAAAAATTATTGAAGAGGGATGGGGGAGAGAGAGAGAGAAGAGAGAGAGAGAGGCAGAGAGATATCAGTTTGTTTTTCCACCTATTTTTGTGTTCATTGGTTGATTCTTTTATGTGCCCTGACCAGAGATTGAATCTAAAACCTTGGCCAACTGAGACGATACTCTAGCCAACTGAACTACCAGGCCAGGGCCTTGTGCTTCCTCTTCTAATTCTGCACTGTTAAAGCATTTATCACATTAGTTTCTAATCATCTGTGACATACAGCCTCAGAAAAGGGACCATGCCTATTTACCTTTATATCTCTGCCTTCTTGCACAGTACCTGGTAAAGATATTTGTTAGTGTTGGTTAGAAAAAACTCAGTATATCGAAGTGCTTATCTAGCACTTGGCACATAGCAAGTGCTCAATAAATTTGATTTGAATTTAAGTAAATAGTATGAGGTATCACAGACTAGAGTGTTATATGAATGAATTCCACTTTTGATTCTATCAAAAGATAGACATAGTATAGAGACTAAAGGTATAGGCTCTGGAATCAGGCTTTCTAGGTTAAAATTCTAGCTCTTGGGCTTGCTAACTGCTCAATGTTTAGCAAGTTCCTTTCCTAAGTTGAATAATCTATAAATGGGAATTCTAGTAGTACCTGCTTCAAAGGTTATTTGTCCACATGGCTCAACTCTAAGGAAAATCTTCATTGTTAGCCAAAGCAAAATATCCAAATCAGAGTAGTAGTGCCAGGTGTCAGGTCCAAAAGATAAAGCATGGTTATGAATAAGAAGATAGTGTCTTCCATGATACCCATGTTAAGCAAACCAGAGGCAAGAGGCAATTTTCTGGCTGCTGCCTTGAGATGTGACAGTGCTATGAATATCCAGGCTGAAAATTTATGTCTGTAAGGCAGGTTGATAGCATGTGATTGAAACTATGAGCCCCTGGATACAATAAGTCAGCTGGGAGAATGACTGTGTAGAAAAGAGTTCAGGCCTAACTCTGGATAAAGTTCATCTCTTTATTTTGTGCATGTTTATTTTGTACACGGTAACTAATTCAAGCAAAAGTGATATATGTATGACTCAGCATTTTTGGGCTGATAATATCCCTTTGCATATTAAAAAAAAATCAAAAGGATTACTTGCTTACAAAGTTATCAGTGACCCTGCTCACACATCACTATTATCTCCCCCAACTATAGTAATACAGACTCCTTCCTAAAATAGTTCTTTTTATCTCTTGCCCTAGAGTAAACCCTCCTCTGCCTGTAGCAAGCAAAGTATTTCCCCACCAACACAAATTTCTCTGAACACCAAACCGAAATGTAAAATGGAAACATAGAATTTATTGACTTTTAGAGCCAACACCTTAGTGTTTTTGTCTTAGAAACATGTTAATTATCATAATTATTTCGTTTTTGTTTGTTTTGAACCTGAACAAATTTTTTCATTGACGAATCAGTTGCAAAGGAATGTGATGGGCAGTGTCCATGATCTTTCTGCAGCCACAGGACAGTTGCTTGACTGCCTCTTGGGTTGTTATGCTTCTGATCAATGGCTGACATAAAGTAAACAAGTGACATTGCTTCCTCATGGCAGAGGACTGAGTCATCATCACATATATCAGTGGTTCTGCTTTGTGGCTATTCAGACATCATGTGTACCATGGCATCATTTCCTTTGGTTTCTTTTTTTTAAAATTTTTTAATTATTGTTCAATTACAGTTGTCTCCATTTTTTCCCCATTACTCTCCCTTGCCTTACCCACCCCCCCACCTTCCACATTCAATCGTCCCCCCTTGTCTTTTTTAAAATATATTTTATTGATTGTGCTATTACAGTTGTCTCATTTTTTCTCCCCTTTATTCCCCTCTGCCCCATGCCCTCCCACCATCATTTCCCTACCTTAGTCCATGTCCATGGGTCATACATATAAGTTCTTTGGCTTCTCCATTTCCTATACTATTCTTAACCTTCCCCTGTCTATTTGTACCAACCATTTATGCTTTTTATCCCCTTTTCCCCCATTCTCCTCCCTTCCCCTCCCCACTGATAACCTCCATGTGATCTCTATTTCTGTGATTATGTTCCTGTTCTAGTTGTTTGCTTAGTTTGTTTTTTTTTTGTTTTGTTTTTTAAGGTTCAGTTGTTGATAATTTCAAGTTTGTTGTCATTTTACCTTTCATAGTTTTGATCTTCTTCTTTTTTTTAAAGAAGTCCCTTTAACATTTCATATAATAAGAGCTTGGTGATGTTGAAGTCCTTTAACTTGACTTTATCTGGCAAGCACTTTATCTGCCCTTCCATTCTAAATGATAGCTTCACTAGATAGAGTCATCTTGGATGTAGGTCTTTGCCTTTCATGACTTCAGATACTTCTTGATGCTGAAAATCATTCCTGGTTAAACTTATATCATACGGTGTCAAGAATGATACCAGTCTTAAACATATTTGGCATATATAACTTTATTAAAGAAGAATTTTTTAAGGAGGTAGATGTTGATGCTTTGTTACATACTGCTGTCCTTAATATTCCTATGGACTTACTAAGAGAAAGCTCTGCTATGCCATATGAAGTGATGCCTTATTGTAATTAGATCCCAAAGGAGATTTAATCTCAATAAAGTTTACAACACACTACCATCAAGGAGAGAAAGAAACAAGCCGTCAATTAAATATCACTTACATCTTACTATACCTGAGCTTCTAGGCAGCATTTTAGCCAATGGAAGACATAACAAATTGCCAGTAATTTAGCATATTGGTGTCTGCAATGTTTCTTTCTCTTTTTATCTGTGTTGCACCTAGGTCAGGAACACTAGACTCTTATCATAGTGGAAAGTGGTACTAAATGCTTACCAGACAGCATAATGTGATAGAAAAAGTCTAGACTATGCTATCAGGGAGACATAAGTATGCCACTTTTTCCTACTTATGATATTAGTCAAGTCATTTCACTTCCCCAAGTCATCTTCTTTACCTATAAAATGGAGATAATAACTCCTACTGCACTGTGTTTACGTGTGGATAAAATGATCAAGAATGCAATTTGCCCTATGTGGCAATCAGGTGCTATTATCTCATATTCACCTCATTACTTTCTTTATATTTATGCTGGTAGAATGTCACACCCTGACACATCACCTAGAAAACTGCCCACTCAGAGTGTCCACATGACATATTTTGGTCATGCAATCATTTTATCCAACTGACTTTTTTCCCTTTTCACATTGTTTTGCTACTTTGGTCCCTAAAAGAGGAGAGGGGTTGGCAGTGATTTTCATTTAACTGATGATTTCTTGATCAATAAATGAATATTTATGGAAATAAATGTTTCCTTCCATGGCTTCTGAAGAGGATCAAGAACTACTCCATTAAATAAAGTAGGTTAGCTTATGCTTCTTAGGCTGAGTACCCAAATCCTTGCATTGCATCTTCAGTCTCCAGGGAAAAGAGGACTGAACCTAGTGAGGAAAATGATATATTTATAACTTCCTGATCTCTTCTTAGAAATAATCAAAATTTTGTTTTTCCAGTGTGCAATTGGAAAATTCCTCTGAACAAAGGAATTATTCATTTCTTTTCTAAGTGAAGACAAACATACAATCATCTTGCTGCTTACCTCTTAGAATCGTTCTTTTTATAAAGCTTTACAGATCCCTTGCCGGAAGGGAAAGACTGCTTTCTCAACTTTCACCAAGGTTTGTAGCAACTGGTTGTGGGATAATTTTTTTGAAAGCCCCCATGCCAGGAGAATTGAGTTAAAGATATACTAAGTCTGGACTTCTAATATCCTGACTTTAAACTTTATAAATCACCTATATATTTCATTGAATTCCATTGTAGCTCCTCTTTTATATAATAGTTGTATTTTTTTTTTAATTCCTTGGGCAAATTAATCTTGGCAAATGTAGGAGCACCAAATTAAGCCTGAAATAAATGCATATAAAATTTCAAGAGGAAAAGAATAGTAATATATATATATAAACACATATACTTTATATATAAAATAGTAAAGTATATATATATATACTTTATGTATGTTTATATATACTTTACTATTCTTAGTAAATATATATTTTTATATATATTCTTAGTTAATATATTCTTAATAAATATATTCTATTCTTAGTAAATATATATATGTTTATATATACGGTATATCTATATAAGGTATAAATATACTAATATATATATATAAAATATATATATTAAAGTATATATATAAAGTAGATATATATATACTTTACTATTCTTTTATAAATAGTTTAGAAACTATTTATAGTTCCAAAACTATTACAATAAATGTGGACAAAATTGAATGTGGGAAAATAATCTCAATTAATCTTAAATAAGGCAAGGGAATTATTTTTATAGTAGAACAAAAAGAAGGCACTAAATAAAATGTTGCAAGTGAATTCCAAAATATAAATAATACCAGCTCACATAAATATACTTAATCTTTCAGTTAAAAGACAAAGATGTAATAGACAGAAAATCCTGTGATTTTCTATTTTCAAGAGAAAAACCTAAAACTTGGACATGTTGCCTATATAGGCACAAAATGATATATGAAGAAAATGCAAACTAGAATTAAGCTAGTGTAACCTTACTAATGTTAGACACTACAAACTTTACAACAAAATTCATTACTATACAACAAGATGCAACATAGTAATAGAACTTTTAATTAACTGGAAAGAAAAGATATACTCATTATAAAGTTGTATAAGTAATGAACAATTTTAAAACAATAAATTTGACCACTTAGTGGAGTGATAACATTCTTAGAAAACGGGTCATCAAAATTTACTCAGGAAAAAAATCTGAATATTGTTTTCCTATATCGTTCCTATATTGTTTAAAGGAATACATTGATAATTAAAAAACTTCTCAATAATAAAACCCCAGTCCAGATAGTGTGCTGGTGAGTTGTCACCTGGTAGTGAAAGACTAGATAATTCCAATCTTACACAAATACTTTCAGAAATAGAAAAAGAAGGTTTACTCTAGCTATCTTTATAAAGTTACTCTTGGTACTAAAAATAAACAAGGGAAATGTAAGAAAAGAAAATTGCAGGCCAATCTCATGCATGAAAGTACAAGCAAACTTTAAACGGAACTCAAAACTTACTTGTTTTGAAATATAAGGTTGGTTCAAATTAAAAAATTAGTTCCCCATGTTAACAGATTAAGGGAGAAAATAATTAGTAAATGAATAAAAAGCCCTTGATGAAAATCAGCATGTATGATAAAACTTAAAATACTTGGAATGTATTTCCTGATCTAATAAAATATGTCTGTAATACCTTGGTGCAAACATACTCAATGATAAAACATTAAATATATTTCTTTTAAAATTGGGAACTTAATAAACACCTTTTCTACTAATACTCTACCAGTATATTGCTAGTCTTAGCCAGCAATATAATGTGAGAAAACAAAATAAAAGTTATAAAAATTAGAAAGGAAAAACAAAAGTATAATTTTTCAGAGATGATATATATTTTATAGAAAACCTGACAATTCTACAAATGAGTTAATAATAAAAATGTGTCAGATATAAAATTAAAAATTAAGTTAACTTTATTTTTATCTGCAAACAATAAATACAAAGTTTTATTTTAAAAGTAAAGTGTTTTACTTTAAAAATGAGAAAGTTAAGGGTAAATCTAATGAAAAATGGTAACACTTTAAAAAAATATTAAAATGAATAAATGAAAATTATTAAAGTAAATATTTAATGAATAGTAAAATAATACTGTAAGGATGTTGTTTCTACCCAAAATGGATTTTCTGGAACTTAACAGGGTGATTTTAAAATTTACAGAGAGGTATAAAGGGCCAAGAATCCCTGAAGACAAAGGGCAAGGGAAGGGTGGGGTAAGGATCTTGCCAAGTGAAACAGTGATACTTATAAAACCACAGCGATTTAGTCAGTGTGGAATCAACATTGGAGTAGACAAACATACCCATAGGACAGAACAAAGAACCCAGAAACAAACCCAACTTGTTTAGAAATGATCTACCTACCACAGATCTGATATTGCAGATCATGAGGAAAGGAAGGATTGCTCAAAAACTGTTTAAGGGGGAAAATAAAATTGAATTCCCTTTCACATCATACAGAAAATTCAATTCCAGTTTTCAAAAAATAAAATATGAAAGACTAAAATTTAAAAATATTAACATAAAAATTTTATTTTTAGATAATTATAGATTATCATACAGTTGTAAGAAGTACTTCAGGGAGATCCCATATATTCTTTACCCATTTCCCCAATGGTAACATCTTGTAAAACTATCTTACAATATTACAACCAGGATAGTGGCATCGATGTAGTCAAGATACAGAACAGTTCCATTACAAAAATCCTTCTTGTTGCCCTTTTTTAGCTGTACACACTGCCCCCTCCTCTATTCTCAGCTCTCCTCTAACCTGACCCCCAAATCTGTTGTCTATTTCTGGAATATTATTATTTTTAAAATGCTAGTAGGGAGAGAGAACCCAAATAAGTAAATTCAGATTGAAAGAGAAGTAAAAACTGACACCACAGAAATAAAAAGTTTAGAAGAAAATATGAACAATGATATGCCAACAAGTTAGACAATCTGGAGGAGACGGATAAATTACTAGAAATGTACAATCTTCTAAAACTGAATCAAGAAGAAAGACAAAATGTGTACAGACCAATCACAACAAATGAAATAGTTCTAATAAAAAAAAAAAAGAAAACTCTAAGTGAACAGAAGTCTTGGACCAATGTCTTCTCAGGTAAATTTTACCAAACATTCAAGGAAGAACTAACCTCTATCTTTCTTAAACTACTCCAGAAAATTCAGAGGTGGGAAGACTCCCAAGCTTATTTGACAAGGCCATCTTTATTCTAATTCCAATACTAGATATGAACATTACAAGGAAAGAAAAGTATAGGCTAATATCCCTGATTAACATAAGTGCAGAAATCTTCAACACAGTATTTGCAAACCAACTTCAGCAATATGTTAAAAAGATCATACATCATAATCAAGTGGGATTTCTTCCAGAGATGCAAGGTTGTTACAATATCTGCAAATCAATTAACATGATATACCACATAAACAAAATGAAGGATAAATATATTATCATATCAATTTGATGCAGAAAAAGAATCTGACAAAATCCAGCACCCATTTATGATAAAAGCTCTCAGCAAAGTGGGAATAAGGGTTAACATACCTCAACATAATAAAGGCCATATGCGACAAACCCAGACATAACATCATACTCAATGTGAAAAAACTTAAAGTGTTTTTCCTGAAGATCAGGAACAACACAGGGATGTCCAATTTCACCACTCTTACTTAACACAGCACTGGAAGTTCTAACTACAACAATCCAACCAGAAAAAAAAAAAGGAAGAAAAAGATATCCAAATTAGAATGGAAGAAGTAAAACTGTCCTTATTTGCAGATGACATAATACTGTACATAGAAAACCCTAAAGATTCCACCAAAAACTACTAGAGCTGATAAAGGAATTCAGAAAAGTAGCAGGATACAAAATAAATTTTCAGAAATCAGTTGCATTTTTACACCAGTTATGAACAATCAGAAATGGAAAAAAACCAATTCTATTTACAACTGAATCAAAATAATACCTAGGAATAAATTTAACTAAGGGGCTAATACACCTGTACTTGGAAAATTATAGAATACAGAACAAAAAATAGAAAAAGATACAAGTAAATGGAAGCATAGATCATGCTCATGTATAAAAAGAATTAATTTTATTAAAATGTCCATACTGCCCTAATTGGTGTGGCTCAGTTGGTTGGAATGTCATCTCATGAACTGAATTGAAAGGTTGTGGGTTTGATTCCTGGTCAGAGAGCAAAAGAGAGGCAACCAATCAATGTTTCTGTCTCACCTTGATGTGTTTCTCCCTCTCCCCACCCCTTTTCTCTTAGAGAATGATAAAAAAAAAAGTATGTGGGAGAGGATAAAAAAAATGTCCATACTACCAAAAGCAATCTATAGGTTCACCACAAAGTCTATCAGAATACCAATGTTGTATTTCACACAACTAGAACAAATAATCCAAAAACCTCATGTGGGATCACAAAGCCTCTCAGTAGCCACAGCAATCTTGAGAAAGAAGAACAAAGTTAGAGGAATCACACTACCTGATATCACACTATGTTGTAGGCCATAGTAATCAAAACAGCATGATACTGACATAAGAACAGATATATACATCAATGGAACACAATAGCCCAGAAATATACCCATAGCTACATGGTCAATTAATATTTGACAAAGGAAGCAAGAACATATAATGGGGTAAGGACATTCTGTTCAATAAATGGTATTGGTAAAATCAACACATACATGTGAAAAAGAAACCTCTTATACCATGTACAAGAATAAACTCTAAATGGGTTAAATAGTTAAATGTAAGACTAATAACCATAAAGCTCCTAGACAAGAACATAGGCTATAAAATCTAACATTTATCTTAGCAATTTTTTTCACCTAAGGCAAGGGAAACAAAAGAAAAAATAAACAAATGGGACTACATCAAACTAAAAAAGTTTTTGCACAGCAAAGGAAATCAACAAAACAAAAAGACAACCTACTGAATAGGAGAACATATTTACCAATGATACAACTGGTAAGAGGTTAATATCCAAAATTTATAAAACACTTATACTACACAACACCCAAAAAAAAAAAACCAATCAAATTAAAAACCCGGTAATGGGGAAAATAGTGGAAGGGTCATCAAGGAGCGTGTATAAAGGACATATGGACAAAGCCAAAGAGGGTAGGATCAAAGGTGGGATGCAGGGATGGGTGGAGTTTGGGAAGTGGTGGGGGGGAGGTACTTGAAAAACAATAAAAAGTAAATAAAATAAAGTGGGCAAAGGACCTAAATAAACACCTCTCCAAAGAGGACATACATATGGCCAATAGTCATATGAAAAGATTCTCAACATTACTAATCATCAGAGAAATACAAATTAAAACCACAATGAGATATCACCTCACACCTGTCAGAATGGGTATTTTCAATAAATCCACAAATAGCTAATGCTGACAAGAACATGGAGAAAAGAGAACCCTTGTGCATTGTTGGTGGGAATGCAGACCAGTGTAGCCACTGTGGAAAATAGTATGGAAGTTCCTCAGAATATTAGCTATTCAGACCTGCCTATGTCCCAGTGATTTCATTTCTGGGTATCTATATGTAAAGAGGCCCAGAACATTAGTTCATAAGAATATATGCACCCCTATGTTCATTGCAGCATTATTTACAATAGCCAAGATATACAAGCAACACAAGTGCACATCAATAGGTGGCTGGATTAAAAAAAAATGGTTGCACATACATACAATGGAATATTACTTGGCCACAAAAAGAATTAACTCTTTTCTTAATTTTTTTTTATTTTAATCATTGTTCAAATACAGTTTTCTCCTTTTTACTCCCAATCCAGTCCCCCCTCCCACCCCTCCCCACTTCCCTCCCATTACCACCCTCCCCTTAGTTTATGACCATGTGTCCTTTAAGTTTGTTCCTGTGAACCCTTCCGACTGTCCCCTTAAATTCCCTCTACTCTCTTCTGTGGGCACTGTCAGCCTGACCTCTATTTTAGTGTCTTTGGTTATATTTTGCTTGTTTCTTTGTTTTATTATTTAGGTTCCTGTTAAAGGTGAGATCATATGGTATTTGTCTTTTACTGCCTGGCTTATTTCACTTAGCATAATGTTTTCCAGCTCCATACACGCTGTTGCAAAGGGTAGGAGCTCCTTCTTTCTTTCTCCTGCAGAGAATTCCATTGTGTAAATGCACCAGAGTTTTTTGATCCACTCATTTACTGATGGGCATCTTGGTTGCTTCCAGCATCTAGCTATTGTAAATTGTGCTGCTATGAACATTGGGATGCATAGGTTCTTTTGAATCGGTGTTTTAGTATTCTTAGGATAGAGTCCCAGCAGTGGAATTGCAGGGTCATAAGGTAGATCCATTTTTAATTTTCTGAGGAAGTTCCATACTGCTTTCCATAGTGGTTGTACCAGTCTGCAGTCCCACCAGCAGTGCACTAGGGATCCCTTTTCTCCACAACCTCTCCAACACTCGTTTGTTGCTTTGTTTATGATGGCCATTCTGTCTAATGTAAAGTGGTATCTCATTGTGGTTTTAATTTGCATCTCTCTGATAGCTAGCGATATTGAACATCATTTCATGTGTCTTTGGATTTTCTGTATGTCCTCCTTGGAGAAGTGTCTGTTCAAGTCCTTTGCCCACTTTTTAATTGGATTCCTTGTCTTCTTAGAGTGCAGTCTTGTGGGTTCTATATATATTTTGGAGATTAAACCCTTGTCTGAGGTATCATTGGCAAATATGTTTTCCCATACAGTTGGTTCTCTTTTAATTTTGATACTGTTTTCTTTAGCTGTGCAGAAGCTTTTAATTTTGATGAGGTCCCATTTGTTTATTCTTTCCTTTATGTCCCTTGCTCTAGGGGACAAGTCAGTAAAAACGTTTCTTCGTGAAATATCTGAGATTTTCCTACCTACGTTCTCCTCTAGGACTTTAATGGTGTCATCTTTTATATTTAAGTCTTTTATCCACCTTGAATTTATTTTTGTATATGGTGTAAGTTGGTGCTCGAGTTTCATTTTTTTGCACGTGGCTGTCCAGTTCTCCCAACACCATTTGTTGAAGAGGCTATTTTTACTCCATTTTATGTTGCTGCCTCCTTTGTCAAATATTAATTGACCATAGAGACTTGGGCTTATTTCTGGGATCTCTGCTCTGTTACATTGGTCTATGTGCCTGTTTTTATGCCAGTACCAGGCTGTTTTCATTACAGTGGCCTTGTAGTATAGTTTAGTGTTGGGTATTGTGATCCCTCCTACTTTACTCTTCCTTCTCAAAATTGCAGCAGCTATTCGGGGTTGTTTATAATTCCATATAAATTTTTGAAGTGTTTGTTCTATGTCTGTGAAATATGCCATTGGTACTTTAATAGGAATTGCATTGAATGTGTAAATTGCTTTGGGTAATATGGACATTTTGATGATATTAATTCTTCCAATCCATGAACACGGTGTATGTTTCCATTTGTTTGTGTCTTCCTTGATTTCTTTCTTCAGTGTTGTGTAGTTTTCTGAATACAGGTCTTTTACCTGTTTGGTTAGGTTTATTCCCAGATATTTTATTTTTCTTTTTGCAATTTCAAATGGGATTTTTTTCCTTGATCTCTGATTCTGCTGTTTCATTGTTGGTGTACAGAAATGCCTTTGATTTCTGGATATTGACTTTGTATTCTGCTCTTTTGCCAAATTCATTTATTAGGTCAAGCAGTTTTTTGGTGGAGTCTATAGGATTTTCTATGTATACTATCATGTCATCTGCAAACAGTGACAGTTTTGTTTCCTCCTTTCCGATTTGGATGCCTTTTATTTCTTTTTCTTGTCTGATTGCTGTGGCTAAAACTTCCAGTACTATATTGAATAGAAGTGGTGAAAGTGGACAGCCTTGTCTTGTTCCTGATCTTAGTGGAAAATATTTTAATTTTTGCCCATTGAGTATGATGTTGGCTGTAGGTATATCATATATGGCCTTTATTATGTTGAGGAATGCTCCCTCTATTCCTACTTTGCCGAGTGTTTTTATCATCAATGGGTGCTGTACCTTATCAAATGCTTTTTCTGCATCTATTGATATGATCATATGGTTTTTGTCTTTGCTTTTGTTTATGTGATGTATTACATTTACTGACTTGTGAATATTGAACCATCCTTGCATCCCTGGAATGAATCCCACTTGGTCATGGTGTATGATCTTTTCAATGTATTGTTGGATGCGGTTTGCCAGTATTTTGTTGAGGATTTTAGCATCAATGTTCATCAGTGATATTGGCTTGAAGTTTTCTTTCTTGGTTGCGTCTTTATTTGGTTTTGGAATTAGGATGATGTTGGCCTCATGAAAAGAGTTTGGGAGACTCCCATCTTTTTGGATTTTTTGGAATAGTCTGTGAAGGATAGGGGTTAGCTCTTCCTTAAATGCTTTGTAGAATTCTCCTGTGAAACCATCTGGTCCCGGGCTTTTGTGTGTTGGGAGTTTTTTGATTACTGCTTCAATTTCTTTTGTTGTTATTGGTCTGTTCAGGCTTTCTGTTTCTTTTTCTTTGAGTTTTGGAAGATTATATTTTTCTAGAACGTTGTCCATTTCACCTAGGTTTTCAAATTTGTTGGCATACAGCTCTTTGGAGTAATTTCTTACAATCCTTTGTATTTCTGTGGTATCTGTTGTAATCTCTCCTCTTTCATTTCTGATTATGTTTATTTGAGTCTTCTTTCTTTTTTTCTTGATGAGTCTGCTTAAAGGCTTGTCGATTTTGTTTATCTTTTCAAAGAACCAGCTCTTGGATTCATTGATCCTTAGAATTGTGCTTTTAGTCTCTATGTTATTTAATTCTGCTCTGATCTTGGTTATTTCCTTCCTTCTGCTTGCTCTGGGCTGTCTTTGTTGTTCCTCGAGTTCTTGTAGATGTAGGGTTAGGTTGTTTGTTTGGAATGTTTCTAACCTTTTTAGGTGGGCCTGTATCGCTATGAACTTCCCTCTCAGGACTGCCTTGGCTGTGTCCCATAAGTTTTGGGTTGTTGTGAGCTCGTTTTCATTTGTTTCCAGAAACCTTTTGATTTCTTCCCTAATATCATTCTTGACCCATTCATTGTTTAATAGCATGCTATTTAATCTCCATGATTTTGAGTGTTGTTGGTTTTTTTCCTTCTGGTTGGTTTCTAGCTTCAGTCCCTTGTGGTCTGAGAAAATGCTTTGTATGATTTCAATTTTCTTGAAATTCTTAAGTCTTGTTTTGTGTCCTATCATGTGGTCGATCTTTGAGAATGTTCCATGTACATTTGAAAAGAATGTATATTTAGCTTCTTTTGGATGGAGGGCTCTGTATATATCAGTAAAGTCCATTTCATCAAGGGTATGGTTCAATGCCACAATATCTTTGTTGATATTTTGTTTAGAACATCTGTCCATTTTTGATAGTGGGTGTTAAGATCTCCCACTATAATTGTGTTGCTGTCCATATCTGTCTTGAAGTCCTCTAAGATTTTCTTGATGTATTTGGGTGCTCCTATGTTGGGTGCATATATATTTACAATATTTATGTCTTCTTGGTGGATTCTTCCCTTGAGTATTATGAAGTGGCCTTCTGGGTCTCTCTTTATGGACCATTTTTGGAAGTCTATTTTGTCTGATATGAGTATTGCTACTCCGGCTTTTTTTTCCTGTCCATTTGCTTGGAAGATTTGTTTCCAGCCCTTCACTTTCAGCCTATGTAGGTCTTTTATCCTGAGGTGGGTCTGTTGTAGACAGCAGATATGTGGGTCATTTTTTCTTATCCATTCAGCTATTCTATGTCTTTTGATTGGAGCATTTAATCCATTTACGTTGAAGGTTATTATTGATAGGTACTTATTCATTGTCTTTTATGTACGTGTGTTTTTCTCTCTCTCTCTCTCTTTCTCTCTCTCTCTCTCTCTTTTCCCTCCCTTCCTTAAAGCAGTCCTTTTAGAATCTCTTGCAGAGCTGGTTTGGTCGAGGTGTATTCTTTTAGACTTCTTTTGTCCAGGAAGCTTCTTATTTGGCCTTGTATCTTGATCGAGAGCCTTGCTGGATATAGTAGCCTTGGTTGCAGCCCTCTGGTTCTCATTACCTGGAGTATTTCTTGCCATTCTCTTCTGGCTTGAAGTGTTTCCATTGAGAAGTCAGCTGTTAGCCTTATTGGGGCTCCCTTGTATGTTACTTCCTTTCTCTCCCTTGCTGCCATTAAGATTCTCTCTTTGTCTTGAAATTTTGTCATTTTAATTATGATGTGCCTTGGGGTGGGTCTCTTTGGGTTCCTCTTGATTGGGACTCTCCGTGTTTCCTGGATTTGTTTGACTTTTTCTCTCATCAAATTAGGGAAGTTCTCCTTCATTACTTGTTCAACTAGGTTTCTGATCCCTTGCTCTTCTTCTTCTCCTTCTGGTATCCCTATTATACAGATATTATTACATTTCACATTGTCTTGCATTTCTCTTAATTCCTCTTCATTCTTTCTGAGCCTCTTTTCCTTTTCTTGCACTTTCTGGATGTTGTTTTCTCCTTTCTCCTCCAGCTCGCTAATCCGATCTTTTGCTTCATTGATCCTGCTTTTCATTCCTTCTACTGTGTTCTTCAGTTCAGAAATTGTAGTCTTCATTTCCTCTTGACCTTTATTGAGAGTTTCTATTTCCTTTTTCATGTTTATATAGTTTGCAGTGAGATTGATGTAGTTTCCCTCTAATTTCTGAAAGCTCATTGTGAGTTCATTGAACTTCCTGGTAATCATTGTTTTGAACTCACTATCTGATAGTTGAGTTGCCGTATTTCATTTAGCATTTTTCCTGAGGCTTCTTCATTTCCCTTCAATTGGGGGTTGTTTCTTTGTTTTCTCATTGTTCGTGGGTTTCTTCTTTTTTCTTCTTGTTTGTTAATTTTTTTTAAAGATTTTTATTTATTTATTTTTAGGGAGGGAAGGAAGGGGGGAGAGAGAGAGAGAGAGAGAGAGAGAGAGAGAGAGAGAGAGAGAGAGAGAGACATCAATGTGCGGTTGCTGGGGGTTATGGCCTGCAACCCAGGAATGTACCCTGGCTGGGAATCGAACCTGGGACACTTTGGTTCCGAGCCCGCGCTCAATCCACTGAGCTACGCCAGCCAGGGCTTTTGTTTGTTAATTTGATCTGTTCTGATTCCCTGTAATTATGGTGTGAACTTCTGTGGTAGAATATTTGTGAGATTCAGTGGTGCAATCTCCTTTGTGTGTCCTGGTGTTCACAGCTTCCCCCTACTCTTTTTTGTGATCAATTGGAGGAGTAAGGCAAAATGGTTTACAACAGCAAGACAGTATACTATGATATTTACATTAGCAGCCAGTAGAGAAGAGATGGGTTATCCTTTGGCTCTTTATAGTGTTAACCATGATCCTCCGCCCCACTATCCATATTTTAGAAAGGATGGAAAGAAGGTAAGACTCTTATTGGGACTGAGAGGATTCTTAGTTGGATCTAGAAAGCTGCGAGGCTGTGGGAGGTCAGATTCTAAGGTGTGGTTGGACTAAAGATTAGTATATAACAGTAGTGTGTAAAAGAATAGAGACAACCCCCACAATAGTATAGTTCAGAAAATTGGAAGGTGGGCTGAGATCAGGTAGGGGTATTGAGAAGTATTTACAATTGTATAGACTAGGTCTTACTAGCAGTAATAGTAAAGTGGCAGTCTTGTGGCAGAATCGATGAGGTCTAGATAACAAGAATAAAGAGTATAGAACCCTGAGAGGTGTATTAATGGAACACAGATGAAGGATAGTAACTTATCAACACCTTGTGACTGAGATTCCAGGGGGAACCTATCAAATGACAGTATAACCAGCCAAGCAAAGAAGATTATACAGAAAGAAAAAGAATACCAAAATATTATTAAAATAAAAAATGTCAGAAAAGTGAGAAAAAGATAATACAAATTTATCTTTAAGTAAAATTTACAGTAACTTGCAAGATTAAGAAAAAGGAGAGAAAAGCAGAAGATGTAATGCAGGAGAGATAAATTTGGAGTGGAAAGAATAATATTAGGATGAATGGAAGAGAAATATAAGGGATTGTGAGATAAAAATAATAAGAATTGAAATATAAAATGTCACATAAAACACAAGATAAAATCAATCAACCAACAACAGCCACAAAAACAAAACAAAACCAAACAAAACCAAACAAAATAAAAACAACAACAACAACAAAAAGAAACCTCTTGTTGGTTTCTAACTGGCCAGACCAGTTTTTCTGATCTTGCTGGCTTCAGCTGGCTGAGGGACCTTTGAAATGTTTCTCTCTCTCCCAGCCAGATCTCAGCAAGTCTGTCAGGTACCCTGGGCGCTCTGAAACACACTGGCTCTCTGGATCTCACTTCCACATTCTCCCGGACAGACTCTGGGGTCCTGCAGGTTTCCAGCTCTATGATCTCAGGAGGCACCCGCTAGGTTTTAGGATTCATTGCGCCCTCCCTGGGGATCGTAAAAGGGCCCGCCCCTCCCCCAAACTTTTGAGATTCGGGGTCTAGGATTGCCCTAAGTGCCTCGCCGTGACCCTTCCGGGTTCACAGCACGAGAAAGTCAGTCTTCCCGATGGTGTGGGAGCTGAGCCCTTTCCAGCTCCGTGTTCCCTGCCGGACCGCACTCCGACCGGGTGTTGGTGCCTTTCCTGGCTCCCCCGGTTGGGCTGGCTGGAAATTTCTGAGCCACTACTGTAGGAATGCACCAAGCGCCATGTCCCTCCCCGGATCACGGAGCAGATTCAGGCCTCCCTATGGGGCGAGAGCTGAGCGCGGCCCTGCTCTGTGCTTTCCACCGGTCTGCACTTCCACCGGGCTAGGGGTCAAAAAGAATTAACTCTTACCATTTGCAACAGCACAGATGGACATATAGTAAGTAAAGGGTATATAGTAAGTAAAGTAAGTCAGTCAGAGAGAGACAAATACCATATGCTTTTACTTATATGTGGAATCTAGAGAAGAAAATAAATGAACAAATAAAATTTAAACAGATTCTTAGACACAGAATGATGGTTGGCAAAGATGAGGAGTTTTGGGAACTGGTTGAAATATGAAGGGATTAAGAAGTACAAATTGGTGGTCACAAAATTAAGAAGTACAATTGGGGGGTATAAAGTACAGCATAGGGAATATAGTCAATAATATTGTAATTATGTATGGTGGCAAATGGATATTGGAAATATACTGGTGACCACATTGTAAAGTATGTGTCTATCCACTGTGCTGTATGTATGAACCTAATACAAAATAATATTCAATGTAAACTGTAATTGAAAATAAAAAAGTTCTTTTCAAAAAATGAATGCTATTAAGTAGAATCATACACTGTGTAACATTTTGGGAATGGATTACTTTTTTCCACTTAGCATAATCCCTTCAATACTGAAGCTGTATGAATCAATAGTTTGTTCCTTTTTGTTACCTAGGAGTGTTCCATAATATGGATGTACCACAGTTGGCTTAATGATTTACTAGTTGAAGGACATCTCTGTTATTTTCAATTTTTAGCTAACACAAATAAAGCTGTTGTGAATATTCACTGCAGGTTTTTATGAACATAAATTTTCATTTATCTGGAATAAAAGCTCAAGGGTGCAACTCCTGGGTTATTTGCAGATATGTGTTTAGTTGTGGTTGTTGCTGTTTTAAGAAACTGCCAAACTGTTTTCCATAGTGGCTGTATCATTTTCCACTCTAAGTAGAAATGCATGTGTGATCCAGTTTCTCTTTGCCAGTATTTTATGTCTTAAAAAATTTAGCCACTCTGATAGGTGTATACTAATATCTGGTTATGCTTTTAATTTGTATCTCATCAATTGTTAATAATATTGGGCCACTTTTTCATGTACTCATTTGTCATCTTTATATCCTCTTTGGTGAGATGTCTGTTTATGTCTTTTGGCTACTTTTTAATTGGGTTATTTGTATTTTTACTGATTAGTTGTAACACTTCTTTACATATATATTGGATACTCATCTTTTGTCAGATATATTGCTTGCAAATATTTCTCCCAGTATGTAACTCTTTCTTTTTCTTAACATGAGCTTGTGCAGAGCAATCCCTGAAATTATTCCTAAGGTTTTATACTTTTAAACTTATATGTTAAAATCTGTGATACATTTTAATTTACGTAAGATAGAGGTTTAGGTTGGGGATTTTTTTATTCTATTCTTCACAATAATTCCAGTACTATTTATTGAACAGGTATTATTCCTCTATTGTATTTATACTTTTGTCAGCAAATAGTTAGGCATATCTGTGTGACTATATTTCTGAGTTCTCTATTCTGTTCCATTGATTTATGTGGTCAACTCTCTATCAATACATCTCTTAGAATCCATATAATGTATTTTAATAGCAGGTAGACAGATTCTCTTTCATTTTATTCTTATTTTCAAGATTGTTTAAGCAATTCTGAGGCCTGTGTCTTTCCATATACACTTTAGAATAAGCTTTGTTTATATCTACAAAAACTTTGCTGGGATTTTGGCATGAAGCACATTAAACATATGGATAAATGAAGGAGACTGGACATCTTTGATATGTTGACTCTTCAAATCTAGGAACATGGTATGCTTCTTCATTATTTAGGTCCTTTTTGATTGCTTTCATCAGCATTTTGCAATATCCAACATACAGAATCTATACATGTGTTTTAAGTGTGTATCTAAGTACTTCATTTTCTTTTGAGTGACTGTTAATGATACTGTATTTTTAATTTTGGGTTTCTTATATTCATTGTTGGTAAACAAATGTGACTGATTTTTGTGTGTTGATCTTGTGCCTGTGACCTTGCAAACTCATTAATTTTAGAAGTATTTTCTATGCAGACAGTCATGTCATCTGTATGATTTCTTCCTTTAAAATTTTCTTCTTTTTATTATATTTCTTTCTTTCATTTTTACTTGTTTATTATTTTATTCCATCCTTTCCCATCTGTATGCTTTTGTGAAAGTTATGTTTCTCTTTCTCAATATATTGTAGTTGCTAAAACTTCTAGTAATATGTTGCATAAGAGTGGTGAAAGCAGACACCCTTGCCTTGTTCTCGATCTTAAAACAAATGCATTCAGTCTTTTATTATTAAGTATGATGTTACCTTTAGGGTAATTCATCTAAATCCATAACTTGCTGTGACCTCTTATTATAAATGGGCCAATGTTAAAACTTTTATAAGATAATTTAGGAAAATATCTTTATCACCTAGAGTAGGGAAAATTTTTTAAATATGTCATAAAAAGTATAGCCATACCCTGGCTGATGGAGCTCAGTGGATTGAGTGTGGGCCTATGAACCAAATGGTCACTGGTTTGATTCCCAGTCAGGACACATGTGTGGGTTGTGGCCCAGGTCCCCAGTAGGGGAGTGCAAGAGGCAACCACACATTGATGTTTCATTCTCTCTCTTTCTCCTTCCCTTCCCCTCTCTTTAAAAACAAAACAAAACAAAAAGTATAGCCAGAAGGGAAAAACTCAATAAGTATGAGACTGCTGAAATGAAAAACATTTGTTCATCAAAATACCACAAAATGAGAAATAAACATACCATAATATTTCAATTTATGTTTCAATGAAAGATGTATAACCAGAATATGTAAAGAACTTTTTAGGAATCAATAAGAAAAAGTAATTAAGCTAATAGAAAAACAAATGCTTGAACAAGCAATTCACTGAAGAGGAAATAGAAATGGCTACTAAGCAAGGAAAATAGACTCAACTCTTTGGTAATCAATAAATTGCAAGTTAAAGCTTAATAAGATACCATTTCAGAGTAATTATAATATATTGGCCAAACCTAAACACCCTGATTTTACATTCATTATTGGTGAGAATGGGTAAACCATTCAGAAAAATAATTTGCCATTACCTAACAAGTTGAAGATACATGTGAGACTTAGCTGTTCTAGCTCTAAATATATGCCCCAAAGAGTTATTGCACAAAGAGATGGGTTAATAGCAGCATTGCTTGTCACTGTAGAATAACTGGAAATAACATGAGTGGTTTAATAAATTGATATGTTTATATAATGGCACACTTTACATTAATGGCCATAATTGGCCCATGGCCACAAGCTCCAAAGTAGGGGTATTATACAATGTTAAGAGAAAAAGAAACTCTGACCTAGCCAAAGTGGCTTAGTTGGTTGGAGCATCATTCCATAAAGCAAAAGGTTGTTGGTTTGATTCCCTGTCAGAGCACATGCCTGGGTTGCAGGCTCAGTCCGCATTGGGGTGCGTAGGAGAGACAACCGATAAATATTTCTCTCTCACATCATTGTTTTTCCCCTTCTCTCCCTATCCCCTTCCTCCCCTTCTCTTCCTATGTACCTTTCTTCCTTCCCTCTGTCTAAAAACAAAACAAAAATATTAAATTTAAAAAATGAAAGAGAAAAAGCAACTCAGTAGAATTACATACTCCTGATTTCACTGATATAAATGTTATGAATGGGTGAAAGCAAGCACTAAATTGTTAGAGGTATATACATACAGAGTATAAATATGAAAAAAAGTAAGGATATGGTAAAAATATTCAGGAAAGTGATTATTTAGTGATGGAGCATGAGGGATTGGGGCAAACCTGGAGTTTTGAACATTTTGATAGAATTTCTCAAGTTGAGTGTTGGGCACATGGGAATTCATTTTACTAGTATTCATTAAACTATTCATTTATGTTATCATATCTCTTCAAATCATTAACATTCACATTTTTAATAAGAGAAAATAGGGGAAAGATTGTGTCATGTGCATTAGCAACAAAATAAATTTAAATTATAGTAGTTATTTTAAAAGAAATTAGAAACCCCAAAATATAGCATTTAAATCTGATCTCCATTATCTCAACAAAGAGATTACATGTCATTTTTTTATGAATTTATGTTATTTTGCATTTTATGGTCACAGTTTTCAGAAAAAGTTGAATTAACTTTTAACATATGAATTGTAATTTATTCTTTTAGACATGTAACTTTGTGAATATTATCCCAAGGTTATTTTTCTATTAAGCTAAAGAAATGACTAAATTGATGAAATGAACAATACAATAAATGAGATTGATTGCTTCAGTGCTTTTTTTGCTTTCAAAGATATTCATGTTTTGGAAATAGTTTTGAGTTTTCTTAATAAAAAAGAATGCTATGATTATTTTCTTCAACTATGGTATATTCACTTTACATGTATAATGCATTTGCTCACTATTTCTGCTGGATTTATAGGACTTTTCTTCACTGTAAGTGGCTACGATCCTTGCAAAGCCTCTAAGCATGACTTGTAGAGTGTCTTCAGATGTGTACAATAGATCTAGGACAAATTCAAGATCACCTGGGAGAAGCTTTAGACAGAATACTGAGGGAATTGCTAGGCGACACTGGAACATGATAACAAAGTTTTTAAGGTGAACATATTTTGGAAGCCCAGTAAAACAGTTTTATGTCTAGAGAACTCTTAAGTATTTGTTAAAAGGGTAAAATAATGAGTCCCTCCCCCTGGGCTGGGGTGTTTACGGGGCTGGGTAATAATGGTGAAGGAATTAAGAAGTACAAATTAGTAGTTACAGAGTAGTTACAGAGGTGTAGATTAAAGCATAGGGAATATAGTCAATAATATTGTAATAACTATGTATGGGGCTTGGTGGGTACTTGAAATATGAAGAAGGACCACTATGTAAAGTACATGATTGTCTAACCACTATGCTGTACACCTGAAACTAATACAGAATAATACTGAGTGTAAACTATAACTGAAAAATAAATAAAAAAGTAAAACAGAGAACACTCTCTAATCCCCCTCCATAAATTAATGAAACCAAAGGAGCCACTTGCTTCTTAGTTAATTCAATTTAATAAATAAATAAGTAAACAAATACATAAATAAACACATTGAATTCAATAAATCTAATAAAATACTATTGAGCATCTACCAGAGACAACCAAATAATGTTCAAGGTACTGGGGATATAGCACTGAACTAAATATACATTATGTAACAAAAACAGATCCATGAACACCGTTTAATTCAAAGTCTCCCTTACAGGACTGTGTAAGGTTCTTTAGGGCAAGGACCTTGCTTGTTCTATGACCCAGTTTTTCCTCAGTACTCAACAATGCCTGGCACTAGTAATAATTGATACTTACTATTAACTGCTCATTATTACTGTTGATATATTTAACATATGTTTGTTGCATGAATGAATGTGCCCCAAAGCTACATAACTGGAACTTGGTGGAGCCACAGTTTGAACCCAGTCTTTGGATAGTGATGAAAACAGTTGCCATTCATAGGCCCTATGCTGAGTGCTTTGCCATCATCATTTCACTAACCCTTAGAAACTCTTGAGAAAGAGATAGTATTACTCCCTTTTCATTGATAAGGGTTCTGAGCTTCAGATACTTTTTATTTTATTAGCTTCAGGTACTTAACTGCCTTGCCCAAGGTCACCCACTGGGTCTGTGCCCTCCAAATCTAAGCCTGTCTAGAGCCCAAATCCCTTCTCTTTCACAGCCTTTGTGTCTATGCTAGCCAGAATATCTACCGTAGAGGGAAAGGTTCAGTGTATTAACTAATTGGGCCTCAAGGTACCAAGCAGTACAAGCAATTCATTTGACTGATTTTCTTTCTTCAATGAATTTACTAGTTTGTTTCACAAAACTGACCACATCAGCTAGTTATATTAATGGTAAATCAAATTATGTTTGTTCATTTTTTCCTTTTACTAAGTCCTCAGGAATCTGGCAGCTACTCATTAATTGTGAAATCCTGGGCAAGTGCTTGACCTCTTTGGGCTTCCATCACTGTATCAGTAGAAATGCAGATTATAGTAATTTCTACCTAGTTTAGCTACTGAGAAGATTAAATGGAGATAGCTCTTTAGCTCCTAATTCAATGCCTGACCCTAAGGAGTTTTGATAAGCAATGTCTGCTATTTTGTTTATCATTGTAATTGTTAACTAAATGTTATATTTCACTATCATTTTTGTTCTAAGACTTTTACTTGCCTCCTTGACCTACATCCTTCAGCTTCCACTGGAAGCAGGCAGAATTACTTACTTGTTCCTTATTGGAATTTGTGGAGTTTAAATTATGTCTTACAAATTGGCTCAGGTCTCTTACTCCCTACTGTTTCCTCTAATTGCATGCACTTTGAATGAAGTTCATTTGTCTTTTTACTACCAGCCCTTTCATATCACCTAACATATAGATGTTCCATGATGTTTGTTAAATTGAATGAATAGATCATATGTTTATTCATGGTGAATGGACAGATCAGTTCTCTTTTGTGAATCTTAAGTTAATATCATTTATGGTATCCCATTGATTTTTTTTACTGAATTTATTGGGGTGACATCGCTTCAGAAACTCATAAAAGTTTCAAGTGTGCAACTCTATATAACATCGTGTGCATGCTGCATCATGCATCTATTGCCCAAAGTAAAGTCTTTTTCTGTTCCTATTTATTGCCTCTTTGCCCACCTCCACCTATGCCACCTATCTTCCCTCTGGCTCTCACCACACTGTTGTCTGTATCCATGTGTAATATGTGTATGTATATGTAAATTTGATGTGCTCTTTACATGTATCACTTGTGTGTGACATTTAATGCTGGCACTCTTATCAGTCTCTTTTCATTTGAATATGCCTTGCTACTTATATTCTTGACCTAGATCTCTTGTTTTCTGTAAAGATTTTTGCTGCCCATACAGTGGGTATTTTTATTTTATTTTTTACAGTTTTTTTTTCTTGCTAGTGCTATATTATGGACTTTTTTCCTGCCATTCCTGCCATAGGACATTATAAAAAGACTGTCTTACGTTCATTTAAACTTTATTTCCCACATCATTTTACAGTATACATTTTACTCTCTTCCCCATCATTAATACATTACCACTTGACTCTATCATTAGGCTGTCAATCTGTAAAACTCTTGAAGAAGAAAGAGAGTCCTTATTTTAAATAGGCCTGATACTTTACTAAAGATGTTGGTGCACTGTCTAAAATTCTATTCTTGTCAAGAAAATGCTTTTGAAATTTTAAGGAGAAGTGAAGATTAGAAAAGCTACAAAACCAGGGAATATTTAGGGAGAAGAAAAATAAATAAAAGAAGGACAAAATCCACTACAAAATTATAGAGAAGGTCCTTGCCTTATTTCAAAATAACTAAATATGTAATGAAGAATACATATGTAATGAAGAATATCCTAAATGGTCAGACTATGGTTCTAAGCATGTAATTCTCCCTATGGGAAAATGGTGGTTGAAAGTTCTAAACCAGAGTTCTATTCCACTGCTAGTGAAAAATGAAACATTATTAAATGTGAATTTCTAGGTTAAAGGTACTACAGATTAGGGTTTTGAGCCTGGATATAAAAAGGAAAGGGAACGCTTAATAACTATTCCCAAAGAAATGTTATATAAATGTTGGTAAGTGGCAGTTTCTCCATTTCCAGTGAAGTTAAGATGAGAGAATATGCCTGAAGTGTGGTAGGAGAGATTTATGTTAAAATTCAGAGAAACTGTCTGGTCTCTGAAATGCTCAAATATGTTACTAAGCAGAGCAGGACTTGCCCCACAAACAAGACTGGAGAGTTTTCCAAGATTCTGTGTCATTAGGCAGGGTTTCCAGGGGCAGCACTGCCATAGTTTCAGCTGTTCTCTGAGATAATCTGACCCGATTCATGAGAAACTATGGAAGTTTTATCAACTTCAGACTTTACATTAAAAGGGGGGTGGCAACCAAACAAAGGAATGAGGTAGTTCTTTATGAATATGCGGGCTCTGACTATCCCATTTGCCATGTAACTGTACAAATGCTACAGCAAATGAGAAACTGCAGTTAGCTTTCTTTGCCAGACAGGGGAAAAATTATGTATCTGCTTAAAACAGGATGATTTTCAATGCAAAGGAATTGATAAGTATAGAAAACAAAGTTTCATATTGGGAATCGCATATATAGACAGCAAAGGGGGTAGGTCTGGAGTAAGTACACTCCTTAGGCTGCTTTCATGAAAAACTTCAATCCACTGCTAGTTTTTGTTTCACAAAACTTTGACATATGTCCCTTGACCTTTACCAACTACCCTTTCACGTTTGACACTTAACATTTGCCACATAATTACAATTCACATTAATTAATTTCAACACTATCAGTTAAGTTATATTTAGCTAAGAACACTCACTTTTGTCTTTTGTGAGTAGCAGTGCAGTATTATTACAAAGAGGTAGTCAGGAGGGCAACAGAGATAGGAGAAGAATGATTCAGTGTGCAGATAATTGTTTCAAGTGAAATTTAGCTCGGTATTTTTGTTCCTGTCCTCAGTAGAACTGAGATTTAGCACCTCGCATTGGCATTTAGCCCCCACCCCCACATAGGAGGAGGCAGTGCTGGGCGGGCGCTGAGAACGAGCCACACCAGAATTAAATTATAGCACAGTTCTAACACTGGCAAGAATTTTCTCTGGCCAGCTCTTGGGTGCAAAGCTGGTGATTCCAAAAGAGAGGCAAGGCATCCCTAGAAAGGATCTCCATATGGTGTGGCATCACTCTCAGTGAGGGGAGCTAACATGGTTGTTGTTTAAAGAGCATATCATCCACAAAGTGGTGACCATTCCCCCCCAAAGTAGTGGGAGCCAGAATATTTATTCATAGAAGAGCTGTAGTTCTAACCTTATAAAGCCACTCATGAGATTGTCTTTTTGGTGGATTATTCCATAATGGGGCCAGAAGGCTCACTAGAAACAGATAAAATCCAAGATATTTGACCTCTTTCCCTGAGTTTTCCAAGTGAGAAAACATTTTTATCAGTTTATGTATTGCATGCTCTTTTGCTTTGTGAAAATATTGTATAAGAGTATGGATATGCAAATTTGACTTTCACCTGAAGCTCAAAATACTAGAGAACCATTATTACAATCTGTCAGTTTTGGGGATGTTAGCATGAAATTGTGGTCCATTAGTTTACTGTGCCACTGAAATACTTCTGTCTTTTAGATCCATATACAGAACAGGAAGAGAGAAGCCCTCCATTGGTAGATATTGCAGGTGAAACAGTTTAAACCACCCATATATATCTCACTGAAGATACAGTAGTAGTAAATAGAAATTTTTTGAAAGGGTATACTCAGGTAGCCTCCAGCTATTAAAGAATAAGCAAAAGAAAACAATTTTGTAGCATTTTTATTTGTGGGACTATAGAACATTTTCCCTCCAGTAATTCAACTTTTATGTGTAGAATCTAATTCCATGCCTTCATCTCATCCTCTTCCTACAGCTGGAGGGCACAAACCCTGGCAGAACTTATTTTCTTATCCATCCCATAGGAAAAATTACAGCCTCTCTATGCCAAGGATTTAAGTAGCTCTGGTTCAGTAGTCCCATAATTCAGCATCAAGTCACCTTTCTGCTGTTTGGGCACTGAAAGATTATTGCAGTCCCAGTAACTGGCCTTAAATCTTAACCCTGAGACCAAGTCTACCTTGAGTCCTTGATGGGACCCCAAATACCTCCCTTGCATAGAGTACCCATGCATGATACTCTAATTGGCCCCCTAAGATAAGGTCTATGGCTTTTTTTTCAGTTGTCTCCTCCCACTCCTACCATCCTCCACTGACTGTAGGATAGTGGAGTTCTAGTTATGAAACCTAGTCTTATGATTAAGGTCTTTGGACCACTGAAAACATCTCTGGCTTCAATTTCCTGCTCAGGCCTCTGACCTGGGCTTACTCTAGGATCCTTATCAGCTAGCTCTGCTCATTGATTGTCACAGCAGCCTTGAATCTGTCCATTTCCAGAAGTCACTGGGCCTTTTGGATACTCTGATTCATCTTTCAAACTGGACTGACTCCCTGCATCTTTCTGAATCAATTGCCTGGAGTGTATGTGCTACCCCAGGCAGCAACTCCATTACAGGTTTGGCCCTTCCTGGCCTGTCCTGCAGTTGACCTTGGCCAAAACCTGCTATGAACTAGTATAGGAAGAGGTTAAGCTTTAATATTTAGAGGATCATACATAGATGAAAGGGGGATATCATACCCTATATTTAGGAGCAGGTAATATTTTCAAGAGTGGGAAAAATTTGTCTTCTATTTTTTCTCAGTTTGTTGATATACTGTAAAATAGAAATATTATTTTTGTGTTAAATATTTCCTATTAAAAATTTTAGGCATTTTTGTGTTTTTCAATATCTTTCTTTAATGGAGTGAATTGGTGGCTTTCCATATATCTTGAGATTAAAGATAATTTTATTTTGTGATTTGTTTTGTTCTCTGTTTTTACATTTCAAGGTATTGCACAATGGCCTCATTATGGAACTGAAACATCCGACTGTAGGAAAGATATCAGTCCCAGGTTTGAAATTTTTTATTTTTTAAACATTTTCCTTAAAAATCATTCACTATGCTGATTGCTACAAATAGCTGATGATCCCCCAAACAACTTGTCAAGACATTGTCCCAAGTTTTCATTTTGGATAAAAGTTGAAATCACATCCACAAGAATGCATGCTGAAGCTACAGAATTGTGTCTTTGCTCTGACAAATGTCTGGCTGTCTTGGTGACAACAAAATGCTCACATTACAACTCTATGTTTTGTAATCATGTATTCACAAAAGTACATTATGTAATTTCCAGCAGCTATATGATGATAGATGTGTCAAATATGAAATTACATGTGGTTCATATGAGAATGAAGAAGGAAGTTAGGCTCAATGGTGGTGGTGCCCAATGGAGGTTACCGACTGTTCAGGCAAAGGCATTTTCTTTCCACATTATTATTTTAGGGTATTAGCTTTGTAGATCAAGAAATTAAGTGTTTTAAGTAAACTCAAAATATGTTGAATTCTTGTAACTTGACTCATACCAAACATACTCACCAAAGAATTTTGGCCTAGGCCAAAATGCCAACTTTATATGTCTCAGGGTAGTTCTTTTTCTTTGTAGCCAGAAGCCTTGTGCCTGCCTACTCTCAGAGCACTCAGATGGTAGCAAGAGCTTATGAATAACCTGCTACCATCCACAGGCTTTACTTCTTTAGTGACTATAATCTGACCATTCCTCATATCTGTTGTCTCTACTCTGGGAATTGCTGGAAAAACACTCCATATTCTTTTTTATTATGTCCCTATTTTATAGACTATATATAAACTATACACTTATTTTTTTTCTTTTCTTATGACAGAGGATAATGAAATTAGCTAGGATATAACTTTGGTCACAATTTTCCTGAAACTATATCCTAGTCACCTTGCTTGAAACTTGAGTATTCCCCAAACTCTTCAGTCACTTCAGTCAAATGGCATACATTTACTCTTACAGGTTTCAGGTCTCATTTATTGAATAATTACATTGTTAATTTTATTTTAGGTATATTATAGTTCTAAGATTTGGGATCAACCTGAAAATAATGTCTGAGAACACATCAAAAAATGGCCATTGGCATGTTAAAAAATAACAGGGGATTATGATAAATAAACATTATGAATTATGAATTAAAGAATGTTAAGAGCAGGTATAAGCATACCAGATATGGAGATCACATTTTTATATGGAAAATATATAATGTATCATGATGAAAGGTAGTAAAAAAGAACATGTTAATAAAAGCTAAGTAAGTCATTTATTCATTCATATATTAAGCAAATACTATGTCCCAGGCAATACTTTGAGTCCTTGGAATTCAAAAATAAACCAGATACCTTGGTCCTTGCCACATGGGGCTCATGCTCAAGTGGAAAATCAGGTAATAAAAGCAACCAACAAATGTTCCCATAACTAAGTCATGGTAAGTGCAAGGAAGGAGAACAAATAGTATGTTGTCATAGAGAATAATGGGGACAGAAGTCACCTGTGTTAATTTTGTGGATCAGAGAAAGCCTCTCTGAGAGGATGGTTTATAAACTGAGAACTGAGGGATCTAAAGGAGTCAACATTTGAAGAGTAGGGGAAGAGCAGAAGGACTACATATGAGAGAACTCTGAGTTGGGAAGGAACTGGTTACATTTTAATCCGGTATGAAAGAAGAGGAAAGGAGGCATGAAATGAGATTGAAGAGAAAGGTGAGGCCCCACTAAATGTGGTTTTATTCTAGTTTTAAGCAGGGGAGTGAAATGACACAATTTATAACTTTAAAGCAGCAAGTCAGGTTAGGAAGTTCTCACAGGAGTTCAGGTGATGATATCTTAAATTAGGGTCATGGTAATAGCAAAAAAGAAAAAGGAGTGGTCAAAAATGTAATGATGGAGTTTTCAGTATGAAAAGACTTTAAAGGACACTTTATTCGGTGGCTTCTAACTTTAATTTTTAAATAGTAAACTGTCCATGTGAAGCCTCAATATCTAAACAGATCAAAAAAGAGTAAAGAGTTTTGTTGTTCGGTAGGTTAGCACTCCAACTGTACAGCTTTCTTTTGCTTCTACCATGCACTCTAAACACCCCCTTAGAGTCATGGGCCTTGACAAACAATTCAAGAACCACTGACCTAATGTAATTACACAAGTTTAAATATGAAGTCCAACAGTAATTGATTCTTTAATACACGAGAGAAAAGGGTAAACATTTGAAAATTAATGCAATTGTTTGCATGTTAGTAAGGGAAAAAAGTAAGTCAGTGGCCAACTTAGAATGAACTCACTAGATATAATACTCTTGTCACTCAGATGTGAATTTGTTGACTTTCCTGGTAAATGAATGAACAATCAATCTCAGGAAGAGGGAAATATTTTTTCAGATTCCTTGAAGGTGAAAGCATACCCCTTTTGCTTACTTTAATTTATAAGAATATTTGTAAGCTATAGTCACAATAATGCTGTGTAATAAATAACCACAACAATCTCAGTGGCACTCAAACATAACATTTATTTATTCTATGGATGTGGATCCAAGTGGGGGTTGACTGATCTGGGCTGGACATGCCGAAGTGGCTGTTGTTATAAGCTAAGATCTGGTATCTAGTGAGGCTTTGTCCTCACTGTGAGTTAGGCTCAGTTCTGCTCTACATGTCTCTCATGTTCTTCTCGTGGCAATGGCAGGAGACCAAGATAATACGCAGAAACCACAATGCCACTTAAGACCTTCTGCTGAGCTATTAGATCCTTCTACCCTCATTCTATTGGTCAAAAGCAAGTTTTAGACTGTATACGATAGGTAGGGAAATGTCTGTTTTTATGTGAAACTGCAAAGTTACATGGCAAAGATATGGGCATAAGGAGGGGTAAATAACTGGGGCCAACAATTCAGTTTACCACAGTAAAATTCTCAAATCTGTAGTCTTTTTAATCTTTACTTCTCTTTGGGAAATTTTATTTTTCTTACTTTAATTTCTTTAGAGCTTAAGAGTATTTTTTTAACTTTTTTTTATTGTCGTTCAAGTACAGTTGTCTCCATTTCCACCCCAACTTCCCACCACCCTAACAGTCCATACTCCCCACCCTTGATCCTACCCGCTCTTTGATATGTCTATCTTATTGACTTACCTTATATAATTTCTATAAAATTATCAATATAAGAAGTCTCAGATTTGAAATGCAATGGGTGTGTTTAAGTTATTTTTGGAATTAGTATCAGTGTCTCTCCAAAGCAGCCTATCTAGACTCCCCATGAAAACAGAGAGACAATTCTGCTTATAGATGTCAGATAAGAATTTGCTATTGTTTCCTTTAATTCAGTGTATCCCAGTAAGAGGCCACTCAGGTAGAATAAGAGATATTAAGTACAAAGAGAATTTATCAGTAAATAATTCAAAATTTTCCTGTATGTTGCCCTTTTCATTGATTTATTTACCTGTGATAGTTTTGCTTTTCTTTGTAAGTAATTTTCCCTTTGGAGAATTCATGAATGTTGTAGAAATAACTCAGATTCTCCCACAAAACCTCAGTGAAGTGAATATGCTAAAACAGGAAGGGTGGGTAGAGTGAAAAGCAATTTTATGCTACACTAGTTTTTAGTTAGCCAGTGGAGACACATTTTTGAATTCATTAAATGTAGTTCTATAGATTTACATATATATTTGCATCTTCACATTTACAGTAAAATCCCATTAATGTTACTTCAAACTACTTATTTATATTTCCTGTTATTAGTGAACCTGTACTGAATTTTTGATACATTGTACTAATTTTCCTGAAGCATTTTGTCTTAGTAGTTACTTAGTACTACCTGTCTCTTGAAGAGAGCAATAATTCTTATGTAATATTGATTGCACCTTTTTAGAGATGTATAAATCCATAGCAGTCCCTCACATTCTCAGATTAGAGCTCCTGTGTACTCCTAATTGATTGATACTTAAAGATATTGGTCAACCAATGTTTAATATACTTTGAACAGGAATGGAAAATTATTTGCCTCTTCAAAATTTCTGTTGGCTACTTAAATAATTATTGTAAGCATTTAATACATTATTATAATATTTGCAATTATTACCGATATTAGATAAAGTACAAGTATTATGGTCTAAATTACTCCTTTATTAATATCTATTCCAACATACTTTTTATATACTTTCTCCCTCCACTATACAATAAATAATTAAAAAATAAATTTCATTTGCTTATATATATGACATAGTGAAAGCATGTGGTATAGTTAATACTCATAAATTATCTCTAAATGTGAGCTGTAGTTATGCTAATGCTATTCTTTATTTCACATATTGTTCATGAAACTTCTCTCTCATTTGAGCTTTATAGCCTGTTTTACAGTTAAATGTAGAGAGAAACTAATACAAATTTATTATTAATGGGGGTATAAATGAGAAAAGGTATCATACTTTTCTTTGCTAAGCTTAAAGATTCTTGCATTTTAAAAATCCCCAGTGAGGGAAGTAGTCCTTAGTTTTTGCTCATCATTAGCTTAGTGACAGAAATGTAAGCACCCTGGGCACAATGTACTAGTTTGCTCACAATTAACTAATGCAGCCTGATCAAGTGCCAAATCTTCAAACACACACTCACTCACATGCATACTCATACCCACATACAACTAAATTCACTAACCCTATTGTCTTCCATATGCTATATTAAGGTTTGGTGACAGATTTGTACCCAGAACAGGCCCAGCCCATCAAGGACATTACAGTTTGCCAGGGAAGGCAGCATTCAATAAATTCAGAAAAGTGGGATGAGTATTTTCATGGAAAACTGGAGGCTATAGCAGTATGCTCTGAGAGTACAAACCAGGGAGACTTAAGCTAGTGTGTAGAATCAGGAAAGTTTTCCTGAGAAGTGAACTGTAAACAGACTAGTGAACAATGACCAGTTGTCAGCTGAGCCAAACTGGTGTGGGCTAAAGGAGCAATGAGGAGCCAGAGTACTAGTGTCTGGAGGAGATGAGAAAGGGCTCAAAGGGAGAAATGGGGGAGGAATAGACTCAGAGTTACGCTGGAGAGGCAGCCAGAGGCCAGAAGAAGGAGATCTAAAATACAACTAATGATCAAATGAAAAATAAATAAAAATTTAAAGGAAACCTATGCTGAGGGCTCTGAGATCCCTATTATCTAGGGACAAAGGTAGGACTTGGAAGAAGACTTTGGGTAAGACCTTCAAACCTAATTGGGAAGATGTTCTCATTGATTGAGTTTAGGGATATTTCTAAAAAGCTTCTAAGTTGGTTAAAGATTTTTATAAAACTCATAGTATTCTCACTTTAAACTGAAATTAATAAAAATTTGTCTGTTAATTACTGAAATGAAAGTTACATTAGAGCTCATGACATAACATTTCTTGAGCAAAAGATTGGCCATTACATAAATTTTACCTTATCTGTGACTTTATTGAAAAGATCTTAACATTAGTTATTACATTACAAAGGACTTCCAGTTTCCAGTGAGCCATTCACCATTTGTATTTTCTTCTTGAAATACTGCTGGCCTTGGCTTTTAGCCAGAGTGGAACATTCTGTCTTTCCATGTAGTGCATACTGAATTCCAAACTTCAAAGGATATCACTGAAATACATTTGCTGTTAGGTAAGCTCTTCCCCACAGTCTTTTTCAGATTCCTTCCTGCATTTGAATTGTGGTTATTTGATTCCAGCAGCATTTCTGGGAAACACTGTAGTACATGAGGGTGTCAGCCCTGTGAAAGGGCAGCAGTCTTCTATGAACAGAAAATAGTTTTGAATTGAATTATCCTGGACTGCTGGTCTCCTGATCTGTGTTTTTCAGAAAGCAGCACCAAGTTCTTTTAAATAAAACTTTTCATTAGTATTTTCTCATAGGGTTTTAATATTTGTATTTGGAACCTGCAACAATTCTTAGCTAGCAGGTGTTGGATGTGGGAACAGTCACCATTATGAATTAATGTAGCTCCAATGAAGGTATTAGATTATTGGTGTTTATATTTTCAGTAAATTTTTTAAAAGTTAAATGCTCATTATTTGATTATCTGAAGTATTTTATTTATGAATGTTTTGCAACTTTATATAAATGATTTTCTAAAACACCTTTCTTTTGTAAGCTCCTGGGGAGAAAGATACTGTCATTTTATTTTATTTTTATTTTTTTAAGATTTTATTTATTTATTTTTAGAGAGGGAAGAGAGGAAGATAGAGAGAGAGAGAGAGAGAGAGAAAGAAACATCAATGTGTGGTTGCTGGGGGTTATGGCCTGCAACCCAGGCATTTACCCTGGCTGGGAATCAAACCTGGGACACTTTGGTTCCCAGCCCGCGCTCAATCCATTGAGTTACGCCAGCCAGGGCAAGATACTGTCATTTTAAATCTAACCAATACCTTCTATACCAGCTAAGTATAGATATTTTCTGGGTGATTAAAATTAAAAAAAAAACTTTAGATGAAAAATACTTAAAAAGACAATTTGTGATCATTTTAAGCTACATGGAGAAGCTATCTGACAAGAGATTTATTCTGCTTCTTTAGTTTGTTTCTAAACTGAAGTACGCAAATTAAGTGACTACCTAGTATCTTGCCTGGTTATGAATCACCTCTTCTAGGCTACATGAGACTTCACTTTGCCTTGTTACTTTTATCTTTTTTTCTTCCCTTTAGGTAGAAAGTTTGATAGTGTTTCTGAACTCACATAGCCTCAAAGTGCACTTACATTTCTATAATGGATAACTGTAACAGGGAAAGCTGTCACAAATCTCTTTGGGGAAAAAATTAAGAGGAACCAAAGTTTCAGTTTATATTCCTCATATAGTTTAAATATGTGAGTTCTAAAGGAAGAATTTTAAGTAAAAGCAATCTGAGACTAAATGGTAGGATAACTTATTTCTTCCAGATAGAAAAAATCTTTCAAATGACGACAGGAAGAGTGTAAAGTTTCCATGTTGTGTGTAGTGCATAATCTGTCTTCTAGAAAGAGCATACTCCTTCAGGGAGCAAGCTAAGCTGTGAAAAAGAGGAAAGAGATGAAAGAAAGTTTCCACAGTCTGTCAACAGAATGAGAGAGAGAAAGCTGGAAGGGAAGGGAATTTTCATATAGACTAGACATGGTACTTCCCAAAGTCCTCAATTATTTTTAACTTTATTAAACACTTAACCCAAGGCAATATACTGAGAGTTAAATAAATCAGTATATTCTCAGATGATTTGACACTGAGTGCCTGCAGCCTTCTCTGGAAGTCCCATAAGAGTAAGGTGTAATCTTATACACTGTTGCCTTCCAGTGAGAAATGAATAGCACAAGGACTTCCCTTCTCTAGGAGATCTTGGAGGAACCAGGAGGTGTGAATCACATCCCCAGGAATGTCTTTCCCTCAGGAACAGGGAATACCTAAGCGCCAAGTTACTGTCGCTGATATGACTTAGGGATCTCCATCAACTATGCTTATCTGTACCATGAGGAAGACATACTTTGTTAGACCCAAGCTTTCATGCTCAGGGAATTCATATTCCTATTGGTTGGGACTGGGAACATGGCCAAGAACTTAGTTGCTCCTCTTCAACATGTCCTTATCAATGTATTTGCTAAGATAAGTAAATCTGTCTAATAGACAAGAAAATCTTGTTGCAAATTAGTCCTAAGTTATCAATGAAATTCTGGGTCACAGAGTAATTCTTCACTATTAGGAAGTGACATTTAAACTAAAGAATTTTTCTGGGTGAATATTTAATTGGACTTATACATTGTTTGGGGTATTTTCTCAAATATTAATATACTGAATGATCCTTGAGGCAGGAGTTGTGTTTGAAATCATCTGAATGAACCAAATTTAGAAATCAAAACAAGATCAAGATAAAAACAAAAATGAAAAGCCACAGGAAGAGTGGAAGCTTCAATGTAGTACAGCATTTTCTTGTTATTTGTCTTAGAAGGTGGAACAGAAATTTTCTGGGATTAATTCTTCAGTTCTTGTATTTGCTGCCGCTAACTTTCATTGGGTACCCAAAGTTCTTTTTCTGGATCAAACTTAAGTGCTGATTTTATGATGGACCTTTACAGAATAAATTAAGTAAATGTAATTAGGCAAGTGTACTGGCTGGAGAAGTAAAATCTGATACCATGTAATAGCTAAATATAAAAAATTAAATTATCTTTCACTTTGGACTTCCATGTTATGGCATTAACTTGGATGATCAAGGAGTGACATTGTCTTTGCCACCAAGTGGGTTTCAGCCTAGAGTGTTTTTTTTTTTTTTCTAATTTCATTGCTGGATTTATTTATGGCTGGAGAAGGGGTCATTTCATTTCCCTCTGAAATAGAAATGGCTTTGCTTTCCTCCAGCATTACCAGGTAAGGACTTTTTTGGTTCATGGAAATATGACAATTAGGCTGAATCCTATAGGAAATTAAAAAAAAATATATGGATCATTAAGATATCAAGATATATTCCTCTTCAGGAGGCTTAGCCAGAAAAATATCAATGCAGTGAACCACCTTTTTATTTAAAGGGCTTATGGTTTAATTTATTTAAAGGGTTTATAGGCACATCGTGTTTTGTTAAAATAGTGTTAGAGGAGGTGGAGAAATGGTAGCTAAAGGGTTAAATTAGAACCTCCAAGTATCATAACAAAATCAATAGGTAATGTGCAATATTTCATTTATCGTATCACCTCCAAATCTTAAGCATTTATTTGGCACTGAGCTGGTCTGTGGGGCTCATTGCTTTTCTCCACAACTGGAGCAAGTCCTATCTTATGTCTGTTAGTTCTGTATCAGCTTTCATAGAACAATATCCCCATGCCGTCATATCTTTATCTGGTATGACATTAGCAGTCCATGTGTCTCTGGGCTCATTCTTTGAGTGAGATTAAGATTTCAATAGAGGGAGGGGAAGGGATGACGGACCTTGTCCTTTATCAGAATACCATCTAAGTCACAGCAGCTGTGTGACTCTTGGAGTGGATGACCCATTAATCTAACTTACTTGAAACCCTTTGTCTGTTAAAAGTGTTCCTATAACCCACTATTTCATGTTATTACAAGAAGCCACATGCTTTTCAAACAATTAAGCAAAAACCTAATTTTAATTAAATGAAAAAAGAGTTAACTACAATAATTTTGGGAATTAGAAGACAGTGTGTGGTGAAATAAAAGTACCAACAGGACTCTGCAGCCACAAAAAAAGCAAGAGAAATATACTATCCCATGCAGATTTAAAGAATATCCTCAATACAGTTTACCCCCTGTAAACTCCTCAAAGACAACTTACTGTCTTTGTATTGGGCCTTCAATTTGGTGTATGACCTTAAGTAACTCACTTCACCTTTTAGTGCTTTGTATTCTTGTTCTAATGGGACCAATACTTTTGTTCTTTCAATTTAAAGAAAAAATGCAATTCACTGTACTGTATATAAGTATATTTTATGAATAGATTTGAATGCATCATTGCCGTGGAATGTTCAAACTTGAAGTGAGGGAATGTAAGCAAACATCTTTTGACTACTTCTCTGCATAAGGTATGTATGTAAGCCCTTTATATACCTATTTGTTTAATCTCCAGAACAATTCAGTAAACTGTACATTATTATGTCCAATTTATAGATGAGAAAATTGACACTTGTTTAGTGTTGCAAAACCAAACCCAGTTTTGGATATCCCTGAAATCTTTTCCCTATTTAGTACTGTCTCCTAAAGTTGAGCCAAAAAGGAAAGTTAAACCAACTCTTACATTTTTAACCTTACAACTTTAGTCTCTAATTTAAAGGCTGCCTAATGTATTTTAAATGTTTCTTTTAAAAATTAGCTTGGAAATTTATTTAAAGAATGTTTAAATTTCAAGAATTTGAACTTATATTGAGCCTACTTCCTTTGGGAATTGAGGCTTGTTTGTTTGTTTGTTTTTCTTTTTCCCAAAGTCTGTTGTGCTCAAAGAAAAAAAAAATACCTTGTTGGAAAATGCATTGTTAGGCCATTTTGATATTCTCAAGAGCATATAAGTGTAAATGCACCAAAGCACGCAGATTACATTTTCTTCAAGTTATACTCTTTTCACACATTAACAGAAAAGCAGTTTGAAGGGGAAAAAAGGAAATGTTTGGGATATATATGCAAATTTTAATCATCAAGAGACTAAAAATGTTAAGCTGCTACTCTGACTTTCCTAGATTTCTCATCCATCCAATGATCTACCTCTGTCCTGGGTACCGTGAGGGCAAATTTCCTCTTGCTCACTGGGGGCTGGTTTTGTTATAAAGTTAGAGCCAGATTTTCTTTGAGAAACATTAATTAAACTACAAACAATGCTGTGTTGGTATAAGAAAGTTAAGATGAGTGGTTGATATTTTGGCCAAAACAACAATTTAAAGGCTAATTGGTGAAATTCTGTATGATTCTACTTATATAAGTCAAATAAGTAGTCAAATTCATTGAGACAGAATATGGAAAAGTGGTTGTCAGGGACTGAGGGGAGGTGGGAATGGGGAGTTAGTGTTTAATAGGTACAGAATTCCAGTTGGGAAAGATGAAAATGTTCTGGAGAGGGTGGTGGTGATGGTCATGCAACAATGTAAATGTACTTAATGCCACAGAACTATACACTTAAAAAAGGTTAAAATGATAAATTTAATGTTGTATATATTTTACTGCAATAAAAATATGATTACTAAACATAGATTAGCTAAGTTCTATGTTGTTTTCCCTGTATACACATGGTGCATATGTGTGGTATAGATACAAGACATGGTAGAGTAGAGCACAGATAGGCTCAGTCAGCAATACTTGAGTGCAAAACCTGGCTCTTTAATTTATCATTGGAAATAATACACAGCCTCTCTAAGCTGTCTCAGTGACATCTGTCTTATCTGCAATAGGAAAATCAAACACTTAATCTCACTGTGACTTATAATAATTAAATAATGATATGTCCCAAGTGCTCAGCACATAGGAGTAAGTGAGAGCACATTGTAGATAATTAATAAACTCTTAACAGTATTTATAATATCTATAGTAGCAACAACTCTTGTGGAAAAATAAAACTAGCCACATTGTTATTTTTCAAACACTAAAAATTGAATAATCTTTTATATTTCTCTAAACCATACAGATAAATAAATCAATCTTTTGTTTAATATTTATCTGATATCTATTTTGTGCCAAGTGTTGGCTGACAAGGAGCTCAGACTAAGGGGCATTTGATCGTGACCAATCAAATGAAATGCAGTGGGCACAGGGGAACCCTGGGACTGGCAGTGCCAGATGTGTGTGTTAGGCAAAACCAGTCCATTTAACCATCTTTCAACTAAGAGCTCTTGGATAACTATGTGGTGCATGAAGTCAGTGGAGACCATGCAGTGTGGAAGCATCTGTCAAAACCAGTGTTGTTCTCTGACACATCATGCAGGTGAAAATAGTAATTCAGAGAATATATATGAGACTATAACAGCTTGTTTAGGAGAAATTAGAGAAAGACTAAGATATAGTGCAATGCTTCCAAAATATAATCTGTAGTTTCTTGTAGCCTTAATATTTGTCCTACCAATAAATGACCCTGTTGTCAGACAAATTTGGGAAACCTATATTAAACAAAGGTCAATAAATTTTCTTAACTGTGACATTTCTTAGAATCATTCACATTCTGAGATAGGTTTGTATCTCTAAGAAGAAGTTACTGAACACCATGTTTTTCTTGTTATTTGACAGTGGAACCCTTTCCTCCACAGAACTCTTATTAAGATCCCATGGGAAAGCACTTTGTGGGGCATTCCACTAGTGTCCCCTCAAGCTGCATTTGACAAGTTATAATGGTCATTTCCTGGATAAATTGGTTAGTTACACTAACAAAGGGAAAGAAAACTGACCATTCTCCAAGGTTTGAAATTTTTTCTTCTTTCTTAGGTCAAGGGACAAAGGGTCCTGAGGCATATTAAACTTTCTTCTTCTTCTTCTATGGATATCAAACACATATGAGCACTGGGCAGGAGACGGTCAGCCAGGAGCCCTGCCCTGGCAGTGCCTGGATGGCTGAGAGGTCAGAGTGGTGGTGAGGGCACTTCACTCCAAGCTGGTTCAGGCTCTGCCAGTGAGTCTCATTTGACAATGAAAGACATCAATAATGGAAATGGATAGAGGGCAATACCAAAGTGCAGATCAAGAATAGTTCACATGGTGATGCTCTTGCACTAGAAGCAAAATCTATCCTCAGATCTAGGGAAATCACTTGAGAAGAAAACACTTTTTCTTCACTGAGCCTAAGTAAAGCTGCATTAGGAGAATTCTGCACAATTGTTCATACTCTAGCTTAGAAAATGGAGTTGATTAAGTGGAAAGACATTTTTAAAATGTGACAAAGATGATGAGGTGTTTAAAGGGTAGGATTTAAGTAGTAAGATGTGGTGGAGAATTTAAGATGTATGACTGAGTAATAATTACAGTGAAGCATGTGATAGCTGCCTATAAATACCCAATTAATTGCCTAATGTGGCAAATAAGGAAAAACAGCCTTTAAGCACCAAAAGGAAAACTGGAATTGAAAACTACTAGGGAAACATTATTTACATTGCAAGAGAAATTAGCTCAGTTATTTGAATAAATATTCAGGATGATACTTTTCTTTCTTAAACTATTTTAAACTAAGTTTTTTTTTCATTTAAAAGGATGCATACATTTTCATGTTTCTTAGAGCAGAAATTAAAGAATAAAGAAAAAATTTTAACTTGCTGCAGGGTATTGTGAGCCAGTGACAACACCTGAGGTTGCTTCAAGCCTCTGGACATGTTTTCCTTAATGTGAATTATAGTGATATGCATAGTATTAAGTAACATAGAAAATTCATGCATTATTTTACACTGTGTGTGAGAATGCACCTTGTAATGTAAAGCGTAATAAGGATAGTTGCTATAGGGAGCACTTGCTAAAACTAACTAATCCTTAGTGAGTATTCTTATTATGCATTAGGTACATAGCATATGTAGCCTTGTCATTACTTGACACTCTGTGGGAGACACTGGTATCCCCACTTTATAGATGAACAAACTAAGTATTAGCAAAATTAGATGAGCTGACCAAAGTCATACAACTAGTAAGTTGCAGAGCCAGAATTTGTATCAATTCTCTTACTCAAAAATCCATGCTCTTTTATTGTGATGCTATGCCACCTCCTGAAGGCACTTTTGATTATGAATTTTAGAAACTTTAAACCAATAGCTTATTATATATGAAGCGCTCCTGAGAGTGAAATAGTTTGCTTGTGTTTGAGAATGGGTCGTCACTAAGAGTGTTATCTACAATTATCCTAGGTAAAACCATACCATGGCTTAAGCAAACAGCTTGCCCAGGGTTTTGCATGGAATGAACTTGGCAAGACTAGAAGAAAGGGCAGTTGGCTCTGGGTCTCTAGGCATTCAGAGCTTATATATGGAGGAGCTCTGTCAGATCTCAAAAACAGCATCCAGATTTGATTATAACTTCTCTTTGTGGTCTTTGAAGCTTTTTGGTATTTCTTCCCTAGCTTTAGAGAGTTCAGACCTATTTTCACATAAACAGAAATGCTTCTTCCTTTCTGAGCACTTCATTGTTGGTGGCATTGTAGAATGTCCCAGGAAGGGGGGAATGAGGCCAATCATAAAGGAAAAATTCCTCTTTGGCTTGCATGTTTATATGAAAATGCCAAAGCTATCAGCTGTTACAATAGCAGGCCTGGGTAAAGCCCCCTTTCCCAACTGCCCTACAGCATATATACAGCAGGGGTAGATAATTCCAGTAGACTTGATCAGAAGATTAAAAAAAAAGCTCCCACAAGTATCAGCCCAAATTCATGAGTTTTACAGGAAATTAGGAAATATGTGGTTTGGTACACTTTTTATTTCAGTAAGAGGTTCCCAAGTCATAAACATGGAAGTGACAATTCAAATTCTAACCATTCCTTATTAAATACCTTACCTGAACTTACCACTGAAAAGAGCATTTTCCTTGAATGGAGAGAATATAGAATAAAAAAAATTAAGTTCACATACTAATTTCTAGGACATTTGAGACAAACAGCCCATCAGTGTTGCCGTTACCTCATTCGCCTTTTTTAGCCATCAATGCTGATGCTTATGTCTTTTACATTCATGGAGCACACTTCAAATGTAAGGAATTCAGTTACATAGCAGGACCTTAGCAGAGATGATATATATCACCTTGTTGGCTATCTTTATAATGCCTTCTTCTTTTCTTAAAAAAATATAAATGGTATATCAGAGCTGATGGAAAAAACAAATGTGAAAGGAAAGTTGAAAAATAAGTATATTTAAACAATTGTGGAATCATTTAAGAGAGTAAAGTGAAGTCAACTCTAGAATCAAAAATATTATCCTGAAGATTACATTTTTTTGAATGAAGTTTAATTAGTGGGGTTTCAGTGTATTGAACTGTTTAAGCATCATCCCTGTCAACATTCCCAACAGAGGTAACCCCAGTCCTATTTCCTTTCTCTCCTGCCTGGCGTCCAAGGTAAGCCATCCGTTTCCTGGATATGAGCAAGATTACAGCTGGGACTCACACTCAGCTCTCCAAAGCTAGCCACAGCTTGGAGCAGCATGATCTTTTGGGGGAAGGAACTTCCTGGTGGTGCTGAAGGCTCATCTTTCTCTATTATTCCTATTTTAGAGGTTCTTTGTATTTACAGTAGCTCCAGTTATGGTCAAAATGACACCATCCTGTCCCTTAGTCTCCTTTGCCTGAGTATACCCACAAGGTCCTTAAGTCCTTAGAAATTATAAGTGAGAGCTTACTCCATATTTGTCATTTTAATTACAATTTCATTAGTTGCCTTCCTTTCATTTGCTATGAATTACAGTTTTTCTACATCTTTAATTGTGAAATTTTTCAGTAAGACCAAAAGAAAAAAGAAAATAAGAGCTGTCATTTAAACAGATATTGTCTTAAATTAAATTAAAACTATAGGAACTCCAAGCCAAAGGCTGCCATTCTGGTTAAATACCAAGATGTTTTCAGTAGAAATGAATTCTAAGAACAATCTAACAATAGCTGGGGTGTTGGGGGGACAGTGGGGAGAAGGATTTTCAGGAACTACTGTAAGGGACACATGGACAAAACCAAGGGGGAGGGCAGAAGCAAGGGAGGGGGGTTTGGCTGGGATGAGGGGGAGGGGGGAGAGAAAATGCAGATAACTGTAATTGAACAACAATAAAATAATTAAAAATAAATAAATATATAACAAGAAAACAAAACAAAAACCAAAATAAAACAATAATAAACTTTACTTGCAGATGCTTCTTGGACTATTTGCATTCAGTCATCACCCCCAACTCCCCGACAGCAATCCAAGCTCTGATATAAATGCTTTTGGAAGCATGCCTTTTAAAAAATAAAATAAAAACAATGCTTTCCCTGAAATAAAAAAAATAAGCAGCTATCTTTTAGGCCTTCATGTCATCTATTTGAGTATTGAGCAAAAAGAAAAATTAACTGTTTAGAATCAGAATTTTCTAAACTAATATAAAAATCAAATTTGAATTCTTTTATCATTTGTTTCCTTGGTGTTTATGTAAAAGGGCATAGGAGGTAATATGAAAGAAGGCTAAAAGAAGGCAAATAAATGCAGAAAAGTAGAATTCATGAGTGAAGAAAATAGAGGGAATACTCATATTTGAAGATATGAAATGGTCTTAATCTTTTACTCCAGTCAACCAGTGCACCTTCTCTTATATGCAGGGAAATCATTTGACTACATGCTTGTTCCTGTGCTTTTCTTGAATATCAAGTGTCACCCTGTAAGTTTTCATTCAAGTATTTTCTTTAGACTGCTCTTCTTTACCCTTATTAAATACTTCACATATCCAAAAGGAAATGTCAGCACTTAAGCTTTTGTGTAAGGTGGGAAAAGGAAAAAGTTTATTTTGCTGCTCTTCTATTTAAATGCAATGGAAATTTGCTATAATTTTTATTTTTGCATTCCAATATAATATGGCTAAATCCATGACTCTCCAAAAAGTACAGAGAAAGCAATACATAACATCTATACACACATTCTGGTGTCAGTCCTGGTGTTACAATGAAATTCAACCTTATACTTTTGCATGTGAGTATTATACCTGTTGGTTTTTTTCTTCCCCAAGTTTAAATTCCCACAAATTCCAATGCCAATTTATTTTTGTTTTCTAATACAAAATGTGAATCTCAATATGCTACTGAGAATTAAGGCTTTGATATGATATCACTTACATGTGGAATCCAAAGAACAAAATACATTGACAAAGAAAATAGAAACAGACCCATAGACATAGAGAAGAGACTCTTGGCTTCAAGAGAAGAGGGGTGCTAGGGACCTGGGTGAAAAAAGGTGGTGGGATTAAGAAGTACTAATTGGTATACTGGAAATATTGGGGGGAATACTTTATAAAGCATATAAAGCATTGGGCAAACCACTATGCCTTATGCCCAAAACTGATACAAAAAAAAAAAAAACAGTAATCAAAACAAAACAAAACAAAAAACAGTTCTATATCATGAACAAAACATAAGAAGAAATTCAGCTACTATTCAGTGATGAGTTAGAGAGTTTGCATTCCACATTTATATTTAGATGAATATTTAAGTGCTTCATTTAAAGGAAATCGATATAAGTAATTACTAGTGGCTTAGCCAAAGCACACTAATTTTTATTGATATTATTTTAAAATTTAAGAAGTGCATAAAATAGAAAAAAAAGAAGCACTAATTAGTAGTTACAAAATAGGGGGATGTAAGGTAAAGAAAGCATAGGGAATATAACCAACAGTATTGTAATAACTGTACATGGTGACAGATAGGTAATCACTGTATAAGTTTTATTGATGTCTTACCACTAGGTTGAATGCCTGAAATTAATAGAAAATAATGTTGTATGCCCCCCCCACAAAAAGGTAATCAATAAATGTTTAAAGCCTTTGAAATGAATATTTTCCCTTGCAATATACTACTAGGGTAAATATTGAGAACTACTGTATAATTTGAATATCAGTCAGTTTTAGACTTTATCAGATACAAATAATTTCAATGTAAGCAGCCAAATTTTATCTGTCAGGCCTATATATGCAATTTAAGGTATATATGTGTTTGTGTGACATATTTTAAAACATCATGTCAAATTTTTTAAGTGTTAAATAAATGTCAGTTTTTGCTAATCTTATACATATGTAAATGCCAGTTTTTGCTAATGTTATACATATGACATCTACTTTGTGCCATGAGAGATTTAGAGATTTAGTGACGTTGGATAGAAGTGATGGATTGTAGGTAGTACTATAGGCTGAAAACTGGAGTTTATACTTAAGGAGACCTTATTTTAATAATAATGATTATATAGCAGCAATATGGCTACATCTAGCATAAGCTATATTTGCTAGTGTTGTCTGGCTTATTTATTAGATGCTTTTAAAAATGTTCCAGTGACATGAGACCTTTAAGTTTGTATTTTGCAAAGAAAGAGAAAAATTTACCTAAACCACAAGACTGAAAAAAAATAGACTGGTAGTAATTAACCTCCAAATTTTGCCTTTTTAATAACATAGGTGGTCATTTCATAGAAGTTTTTAATCTTAATTTCTATACTTAAAACAATCCTTCTTATATACTTCCATTCGCAAAAGGTATGCTATAGAATGTAAATCATGAAATATAAAAGTAAATTGTATGGTATTTCTAAGCCTTGGCACTCCAAAAACTATGTAATGGGGAATTTTTCAAGTTGTTATTAGTCCAAAGGATCTTTCATGGGTCCCTGGGTCTTATGTCAAACTAAAGAGGAGAGAGGCAGGGCTTGTCACCCTAGCAGAATGGAGCCAGTGCGTTCACTGGTATGGGCCAGAAGGATGGCAGAGGATAACCTGCCTATGGACAATGGAGAGACTGCTAACCCATCAGCGAGGGCACAATAACCGGCACACCTGGTATCATATTTACCAAGAGGTGGCAAGGTGCCTTGACAAGCAGTCAGTAAAACACACAGAGATCATAGGTTCAAGGAATATCATGGAGTCTTAGCAAACAGTATGCAGTGGACCTCAGGTAAATTTTCCTGCTTAGTAAGGCCTCAAAACTGGTATTTAGGAGCAGATCTCATGTTCTGGCATAAAAAAGAAAAAAGCAAGAGCAGAGTGGAATCACTTTCCCATATGCTAGAAGAATGAGGCTGCCAGAATGGTTTGGAAGACAGAAATTAGGCACAGAGAAGAAGGAAGAACCTACTTTTCAAAACTTGAGCAAAAGGCAAGACTTGGTTTTAAGGCAAAGTAGATCACATAACTTGGTCTGAGGCACACAGTGAAGACTGGCAGGCCATGTGTCTTCTGAGCACAGTCCCACAGCATCTCAGCTTCTTCAGAAGTGAAGAAAAAGTATCAAGAAGTAGGAAGCCAAGCAGAATATCAACTAGAGAATGTTTCTGGCTCAAGTCTTGGGGTTGTTCCTCTTTGTTCAGCAGGTGAGAGTCCAGAGGCAGTGGCCTCAAGCTACTTAACCTTTTTCTCAGAAATTTCCACAAAGTCAGTGAAAGAATCAGTAACTGCCCCTGAAGTGATCTCAGCAGCCTGCCAACAGGAATATAGGCCTTTTCTATGCCCTGGACAACTCTCCAGGGGGTTCCTGGGTTCCTTGATGACCCCAAGGACTCTAGATCTTTAAGAACACCAGAATGATATTTAAACTTCTCTAGGCTGCTTTATGGGAGGTCTTTTTAGACCAGGGGCAAAGCCACCCAGGAAGCTGTTTAGTTTATTGAGACAACTGGATGCCAACAAATGCTATGTTTTAAAAAGACCAGAGACCATCTTTCAATCACCATTTCTAGGAAGCAGGTATGTTCAATATTACCAAGACCAAATGGTGCTTTTTACAAGAATATTTGCTACAAAGACTATGATGAACACTTAAAAACCAAGCCCTAGAGGCAGTTCATTTACTTTCAAATAATGTTGTTTCCACCATATTATTTTCTAAATGCATTCATGTTGTAATTGATGCTATTGATGACACATTCATAATACACATAATATGTTTATGCCATTCCTTTTCCTATGTGAACACCTAATGAGGCACCCAAACAAATGTCATTGCCCTGTACTGTCAGACTGCTGCCCAGCATACCATGATGGGGGAGTTGTGTGTAACAAATTGTCCATTAAGGAGAGAGCAACCAGCAGCAGGAGGACCTTGAAATCATGTTCTGTACTAGGCATGTTTATTAGAAGTACTAAATATGATGATTAACTCAGAGAAGGATATGCCTTTCTAGGACAGAGCAAAGTCTAATTAATAATGTTACAAAGAAGGGAATTGAGCTTAAAATAAGAACTAACTTTCTTAAATGTGAAGCAGTAATGAAAAAGAAGGGGGTGTGGAGAATGTTAATCTTTCTGGCAAGATAGTGAACATCAGAGTAACTTTAGAGTTCAAAGTAGACAGTGGGTGGGCACTTAGTGGGAATGTTATACTTACGTGTAAAATGGGGAATTGGTTCCAGTGGCCTTTAAAGTGAGTGACTGAGCTAGAATCAAAATTCAAATTTTCCACTTCATAATCTGGAAACTTTACCTGATTTCCTGCTGTGACAGGCTAAAGAACAATAGCCTCCAAATATACCCATCTCGTAATCCCTGGAATGTGTGAATGTTTCCTTATATGGCAAAAGAGACTATGAAGATATGATTTAATTAAAGATCTAAAGTTATGGAGATTACCCGGTATTTTTGAGGTGGGCCCAATGTAATAATCACATTAAGTTTATGAGAGGGAGGCAAGAAGAGTGAGAATCAGAGAAGTGATGTCAGAAGCAGAAATAGGAGTTCTGTGCTTTCAAAATGAAGGAAAGGACCACAAGCCAAGGAATATAGGGAGACACTAGAAGCTGAAAAAAAGGTAAGGAAATGAATTCTCCTCTACAGCCTCTAAACGAATGAAGCTTTGCAAACATCTTAACTTCATCCTGGTGAGGCACATGCCATAGTGCTGATCTCCAGAACTAAGACAATGAATTTGGATTGTTTAATGCCATTAACTTTGAGGTTATTTGTTACGGTAGCAATAGGAAACAAAGGCACTTGCCTTTCACTAAAATTTGTCTGTAATTTTATTTGAGCTTGGAACAAACTAGCCAACGACAAAAATTGACACACCAATGAAGGAAATATAGCTAGCTAGTTCACTCCCTTCTTCCAACACTGGTTGTCCATTCTTGGATTGAGCCTGTATGTGTAATTGCTCCCTTCTAATGGAATTTTCCCTTCTTCATTTACATATGTGTTGGAATGACTTCTATGCACATATAACTAAATCCAAACTTCTTAGCAAGATATGTAAGCCTCTTAATGATAAAACTTGCTGCTCTCCCACTTATTTCCTCCCTGAAGTCCCTTGTCAAGTTTCCTGAAGGCATCATACTATTTTACCTGTTATTTGGCACATGTTGTTTCTTCTGTAGTAAGTAGCTTTTATTTTCTGTTTTGCCTAGATAACTTCTACTCAACTGTATCAGGATTATGTTTAGCCAAAATAGAGACCCAAAATAACACAGGCTTCAATAGAGGTTTAACTCTTTCTCCCATGACTACTTGAAAGTGGGCAGTTCAGCACTGATACAGCATCTCATCTCTTCTCTGGGACAGCCATAAGAAATCAAGCTCCTTCTAGCTCATGGCTGTGCCATCCCAAGAGTATGGTCTTTGTGTTAATACTACAAGAAAGTGTTCAGAGCTCTGACCGTCACTACCATATTTCAGGCAGAGAAATGGAAGAGAGCAAAAAGAGATAAAGGAGCAAAAAGCACATCTCAGCTATCTATTTTGGAAGTGTTCTGAGTGATATCAAATTATACTTTTATTCACACACATTAAAAAGTACTTAGTCACTTGGAAAGATGCTGGGACATGTAGTTCTTATCTTGGGGATGAGGGAGGCATTGACCTTGCAAAAACTCAGATGGTCTATTTCTGTGGGATAAGAGAAGGAATATTAATGGATAATATTAAAGGAATATTTATTTATATATTATATGTATATAAATGTACACATACAAATGTATCTATATCACATCATCATTTAAAACTCAAATTATATGCTTCTTGTTATGGAAAGATGTCCCCAACCTCTGACTGCATTAATTGCCTCTCCACTATGCTCTTAAACATCCTGCAAATATCTTACCTAACTTTGTCAAATCTTTTTATTTCTTGGCTGTCCCTCACACAGGACCATGAGCAATTTGAGGCAGAATCTCTGCTTTTATCACTATATTGCCTAGCACAGTGGATATAAAAATTTACATACACTGAATAAATGAATGACATAATTCTGACAAGTTTTCTGATGTCACTGTTCAAGGAATTTTAAGTTTAGAGCAGATATTTTAACTTAAGATGTACTGTGTTTTGGCTTTTAAAATATATTTTGTAAAAATTTCTAAGAAATTAATTAGAGTGCCTACCAAAATATGTAGCAAATGTAGCTCTGTATATGTATCTTATAGTACAAAAAGTGAGAATTTGTCCAAAGTAAGATAGATTTTTCCCATACTCTCACCCCACCATTCTCTGTAAAGATAGTTTAAAAAATGTAATCAAGGGTAGTTTATTTTAGTTTAAGCCATTAAAATGCAGCAGATTGCATGTGGACCACAATCTGTATCAATGCAACCAAATGATATAGATAATTGTAACACGGTAAAGTTAAGAGGTAGATAATAAATTTATTGAGTAAAAATCTATTGAGTAATAGTAACACATAATTTTGTTTTTAGTAATTTTTTTTCATGTGCCTTTTTCCTGAAATATATTTTAACAGTAACATGAAATTATCAGTACTGGAAAGGTGGGTACTATTGTCTGGGGAAATCTAGAATCCTAAACCACTCTTTTAGTTCAAGCAACTATTTTTTATCCTCACCTGAGAACATTTTATTTGTTGCTTTTAGAGAGAGAGGAAGGGAGAGAGGAAGGAAGAGAAACATCAATCTAAGAGAGAAGTATTGATTGGTTGCCTCCCAAATGTACCTGGATGGGGTAGTGGGAGAGTGTCACACATGCCTATGCCTTGACTAGGGATTGAACCCAGAACCTAGGTATGTGTCCTGACTGGGATTCAATCCCACAACCTTTTGGTTGTAAGATGATGTTCCAACCAACTGAGCTACACAAGCCAGGGCTCAAGCAGCTAATTTTACATAATTATTATTTTCAATATGTAGGTATTCAGTTTTCTTAAGAATATTCTTTTGATAATTAATATATTTAATGAAGAAATAAAATACATGAGACTTGAAAGGAAATATAATAACAGATATGATACCTGCTTTTAAAAACATCACCTAATAAGGAAGAGAGTTTATATTAAAAATTATAATGTGTTACAGTGGGTGAAGTTAACTGAGAGAATGAATGTGTCCATTAGAATGGGGAGATCATTTCTTCAGAGTATTGTAAGGAATTCTTTCATGAATTAACTGTTCATATTTTTCCACCATCTTCTACCTCAATAATTATTAGAGTATTATTAGTTAATATAGGGTTTTTTTTGCCTTGCTCTTTAGAGTGTTCCTATTTCCAGTTTGCCTGGGACTGTCTTGATCTATGTATGTTGTGCCAGCATAGTTATTAATAGTGCCCCTTTATGTCTCTAAAGGAATAAGCCAATTTATAGCTTGTTTCTCCATCCTCAGTAGTAAGAACTTTCCCTCAGTCTTTCTGCTTTCCTTCTTTCCACACCAAATGCATGGGAGAGTAGGAAAGAAGATAAGTTACTCTCCTTGAAGCTCAGTTTCTGGCCTTGGTTCCCATATTCCTGGTACACTTGCTGAACATCAGGTCATACTCAAGCTTTGCTGATTGTGTCAAGTTTCTGTTGTTTACAGATAAAAACCTTTATTCTTTGGAGGAGAATGCTTCTTATTTAAAGGGGGAAAAAGATTCCCATGTTTGAGCTCACAAGTCTTTCGTTCTTGGTTTTATGAAGCAATATTTGAGCAGAGGTCATTTTTTAAATTGAACTTATTGGGATGCCACTGGTTAACAAAATTATACAGGTTCCATGTGCACAATTCTATAATACATCATCTGTACATTGTATTGTGTGTTCACCACCCCAAGTCAAGTCTCTGTCCAGCACCATTTATCCCCTCTATACTTTCTTCCACATCCCTCCAACCTCCTCCCTCCAAAAAATTATCACACAGTTGTCTGTGTCTGTGAGTTTTTTTTTTCTTTTTTGTTCAGTCCATCCACAGGCCCCCAGCCAGTGCTCCTCCTGATAGCTGTCAGCCTGCTCTCTATCTATAAGTCTGCACAATTTTGTTTTTTAGTGCAGTTTCTCTATTAGATTCTACATATGAGTAAAATTATGTGGTACTTGTCTTTCTTTCATTGGCTTATTTCATTTAGCATAATGGTCTTCATGGACATGCTGTCACAAAGGGTAAGGTGTCCTTCATTTTTGCAGCCAAATAGTATCCCATTGTGTAAATGTACCACACTTTTTTTTTTATCCATTCATTCTACTGATGGGTACATGGGTTACTTTCATAACTGGGCCATTGTAAATAATGCTGCAGTGAACATAGGGGTGCATATATTCTTTCAAATTCGTGTTTTGGGTTTCTTTTGATAAAGTCCCAGAAGTGGAATTTCTGTGTCATAAGGGAGTTCCACTTTTAATTTTTGGGAGTAACTCCATATTGCTTTTGACTGTGGCTGCAGCAATCTGCATTCCCACCAACAGTGCAGGAAGGTACCTTTTTCTTCACATCCTCACCAACACTTGCAGTTTGTTGATTTATTGATGATTGCCATTCTGACAGATGTGAGGTGGTATTTCACTGTGGTTTTAATTTGCACTTCTCTCATGATTAGTGACAATGAGCATTTTTTCATATGTCTATTGGCCATCTGTATGTTCTCTTTGGACTAGTATCTTCAGGTCCTCTGGCCATTTTAAAATTGGTTGTTTGTTTTTTTTTGATGTTGAATTTTATAAGTTCTTTATAAATTCTGGATATTAACCCTTATCATATGTATGGATGAATATCCTCTCCCATTCAGTGAGTTGTCTTTTCATTTTGTTGATGGTAGTTTGATGTATCCCATTTGTTTATTTTTTTCTTTTGTTTACCTTGCCTGAGGAGTTATATCATAGAAAATATTGCTACAAGAAATTCCTAGATTTTACTGCATATATTTTCTTCTAGGATTTTTATGGTTTTGAATCTAACACTTAAATCTTTAATCTATTTTAGTTTGTTTTTGTGTATGGTGTAAGAAGGTGGTCTAATTTTATTTTTTGCTTGATCTGTCTGATATTCCTAATACTATTTATTACATAGACTATATCTACCCCATTGTATGTTTTGGCCCCTTGTCAAATATCAATTGACTATAAAGGCATAGGTTTGTTTCTGGGCTCTTTAATCTGTTCCTCTGATCTATGCCTGCTTTTATGCCAATACTATGCTGTTTTGATTACTATGACTTTGTAGTATATTTTGATTCAGGTAATATGATTCCAACTTTGTTCTTCTTTCTCAGTATTTATTTGGGTATTTGGGGTCTTTTGTCATTCCATTTAAATTTTTGGAATATTTGTACTAGTTCTGTGAAATACGCCATTGGTATCTTGATAAGAATTGCATGGAATCTATAGATTGCTTTGTATAATATGAACATTTTAATGATGTTCATTCTTCTTATACTTGAACATGGTATATGCTTTCACTTATTTGTATCTTCTTCAATTTATTTCTTCAGTATCTTATAATTTTATAAGTATAGGTCTTTTACATCCTTGGTTAAACTTATTTCTACATATTTTTATTTTTTTGAAGCAACTGTGAATAACCTTGGTGAACATAGATGCTAAAATCCTCACAAAATATTAGCAAATCAGATCCAGCAGTATATTAAAAAATCATACATCATGACCAAATGGGATTTCTTCCAGGGATGCAAGATTGGTATGATGTCCACCAATCATAAATGTGATACACCACATAAACAAAATGAGAAATAAACACATGATCATACCAATAGATGAAAAAGAAATATTTGATAAAATCCAGTACCCATTTATGATAAAAACTCACAGCAAAGTGGTAATAGAGGGAACATACCTCAATGTAATAAAGGCCATGTATGACAAATCCACAGCCAACATTATATTCAATGGGCAAAAACTACAAGTGTTTCCCTTAAGATCAGCAATAAAACAGGGATGTCTGCTTTCACCACTGTTATTCAATGAAGGTCCTAGCCACAGCAATCAGACAAGAGGAGAAATAAAAACATCCAAATTGGAAAGAAGAAAGAAGTAAAACTGTCATTATTTGCAGATGACATGATACTGTATATAGAAAACCCTATAGGCTCCACCAAAAAACTACTAGAACTGATGAATGAATTCAGTACAATAGCAGGATACAAAATAAATATCCAAAAATCATTGCACTTTTATACACCAATAATGAACTGTCAGAAAGGCAAACCAAGACCACAAGTACTGTATTGTGCTGTGTATAATGTGCACGAATGTTTTTGGGCCAAAATTTCAGGAAAAAATGCTTCATTTTAATTCAATTATTTATTAACTTATGTTTAGATACTTGGGTTTTTTATATTATAAAGGAATTTTAGCATTTATTTTTGAACATATTATGGTACAAGAAATTTTATGTAACAAATAATTACAAAACACAAGAATAGGTACAAAGTATTTCAGATACTACCCATGTATAGTGCACATCCTTATTTTTTGCTCAGACATTTGGGCAAAAAAGTACCCATTATACAGGGAAAGATATGGATATTTCTTTAAATAACTATAAATCATGTAGCACTGAGTATATATGCTTTCTCCAATTGAATAATTTGATCTGCAATTAATTTAGCTTTTGGCATCTAAAGATATTTTCTTCTGAGGGAATGAGTTGTTTCATAGGAGTGAATGGACGCTATAGAGTGATAGATCAACTATAAACAGATGGTAGATAGTCACCAGAGCTCATCTTTTTAATTGCTAGTTCTTTTGAAATGTTTTCCTTGTTTGATGGAATTTTATAAAATGAGTTAAAATAACCTACCTGGGTTTCTTAATGTAGATTGAAAAAAAATGAAACTTTTCTTATTTTTATAATCATTAGAAATGTTTATTTTATATATATAAAATATATATAAAATAAGCACTGTTTCTCATTGACTCCTGAGGCATTTGGTGTTGTTTATCCTTTTTCTATACTTTTTGAGTTAATGTCTTTTTATGTCATATTGTTCCTAGTTTATTGCCTCTATTACTCCCTCTTCCACATGTGCTTTGTTTCTTTGCACTTGCTGTAAGCTCAAAAACAGTATCAGTATAATGATCATAATTGTTAATAAAATCAAGGTAAATTTGCTTTAAATGATTAGGAACTGTCGGAGAAAATCTAAGAGTTTTTATGACATCACTTTTGGTTGCACAGATATTTTTGCTTGATTTTGTTCTGTGTTCCAAGTAGGTGAATTGTAGAATAGTTGACCTCTAGTTAAGTAAAGAGTTTTTGTAATTCTATTTGAAAATTAGTGTGGAAAATTAAGGTGTGCACCCCTATGGAGAAAGTTGAGGTCAAGTAATTCATTCCTGAAGCTGTGCAGTCATAAAGATTCCCATACTGTGCTCAGGAATAGTATTAACCAATCAAATTGCTCCCAGAGGTGTGCTCACTTCCTAGGTCAACTCTGAAAACACTCCATCCACATAGCCATTTCAGGCTTCCAAATACTTACTTGGTAAATGGACAGAGAAACAGGAAATCAGAGTGAAAATGAATACTATAAATCTGTTTTGTACAAAAATGTGGTGAACAACTTTTAGTGAGGGTGAATGTACTATATCAGACTTTAGAATTTCACAATACAGGTTAATTCATCTAGGAAACTAAGTCTTCCACCCCCCCCCCCCCATTTAAGACTCACAAAAATAATACAAAACTTGTGATTATTTCTGAGTTTCAGAAGTCAGTCTTCTTTCCCTTTTATTAAGGATTTTAAAATAATCCGTCAACAAGTCATGGGGAAGGTCAATTTTACAAAGTAGATTTAACTTGCTTAGTGAGAGCCCAAAAGTTATGATTGCCAAAAGAATGTCTACAATAAAGTGAGTGAAACTAAAACTAAACGTTGTACTCTAATTTACATAAAAGAGAGCTCAGTAAGTACAAAGATACATAGGCATTATCTTCACTTTCCTTAAGAAATAGATGTTAAAAATTAACCTTGAAAAGTTCCCAGACACCAGTGTCCTAAAAATTTAATCTGACATTTTCACATTATTCACTGTGTAGAAGGGGAGACAGTTGGTGTGGATTTTTACTACATTTCACTTTTCACTTGCACATATAGAAGTTGTAGGCCAGAAGAAAAGGCATGTGTCTTTTCTTTTTGTTTAGTTTTTCAATTTTATTTTATAGTGGTTTCAGGTGTACAGCTTAGTGGTGAGACAATCATATACCGAATTTTTCAGACTATAAGACACACGCCCCCAATTTGGGAAGAATAATGGTTGTTAATGCTGCTGTTGAGTTTTGTTTACATTTACATTGGTAAAATATTATGTTATTTATGTTATTAAATACTTTATCATATTTTTTGCTTCAAATTTTTTTTACTGTTTTCCTCCTCTAAAACCTACTTGTGTCTTATGGTCCAAAAATACAGCATTTCACATAATGTTCCCCTCCATATTTCCAGTACTCCAACTGGCATCATATATAGTTATTACAATATTATTTTAGCTATATTCCCTGTGCTTTACTTCCAACCCCATGACAATTCAGTAACTATCAATTTGTGCTTCTTAATCCCTTTACTATTTTCACCCAGTCCTCGAATCCCCCTTCCTTCTGGCAACCATCCATTCCCTGTCTGTCTGAGTCTTTTTCAATTTTGTTTGTTCATTTGTTTCGTTCTTTAAATTCTATATGTAAGGGAAATTACATGATATTTGTGTTTCTCTAACTACCTTATTTCACTGAACATAATGTGTTCTATGTCCATCCGTGCTTTCACAAATGGTAACATTTCATTCTTTTTCATGACCAATTAGTATACATGTACTATTACTTTTTTATGCCCTAGTTATTGATGGGCACTTTGGTTACTTCCATATGTTGGCTATTGAAATTAACACTAATGAATAACACTAATATTCTTTTGAATTAGTCTTTTAGGTTTGTTTAGATAAATCCCAGAAGTGGGATTGCTGGGTCATAAAGCAGTTCAATTTTTAATTTTTTGGATACCATCTATACTGTTTTCCATACTGGTTGCACAAATTTGATTCCCACCAACAGTGCATGAGGGTTCCCTTTTCTCCACATTCTCATCAACAGTTTTTATTTGTGGATTTATTGATGACAGCCATTCTGAGTGGTGTGAGATGATATCTCATTGTGGTATGAATTTGCATTCTTCTGATGATTAGTGACATTGAGCAGTTTTTCGTATGTCTATTTTCCTCTTTGGAGAAGTGTCTATTTAGATCCTCTGCCCATTTTTAATTGTACTGGTTGTCTTTTTTTTTGGCAGGGGGGCAGTCTTGAGTAGTATGAGTGCTTTATAAGTTATGGATATTTACCCCTTATCTGATGTATCATTGGTAAATATGATCTCTTATTTAGTAGGTTGTCTTTTTGTTTTGTTGATAGTTTCCTTTGCTATGCAAAATCTTTTAGTTTGATATAGTCTCATTTGTTTATTTTTTCTTTTTTTTTGCAAAGACACTGTGTCTTGTCTGAATGCAATTACATTTTCTAACAGAGCTATTTCTTTGCTGATTATATTTGTATGCATTTTATTATAAAGCCTTGAAAAGATTTCTGGATTTTGATTTTATGTTGGCTTTTCTACAATTACATATTTCAATCTACCCTTACTAGTGCAACTACGAAATATAATGACCACAGAATTTTGGGGAAAAAATTGCCCTAAACATCAAGATATAATGTAAATTGAGTGTTCATGGCCATTATTGCTCTTCTATTAGCAACACTTAGGAAAAAAGGGGAAAATGTTTTCAAATGATTTAATGTTTATAATTATGAAACAACAACACAACTCTTTAAATAGACCAAATGCTTGTTATTAAAAATGTATATTATACAGCAGTATTTTACACTTATTTTTGGTAACTGCTTGCCTTACTATGCAGTTTCAGCTGCTGTATTACTAGGGTTTTTTGTTTCTGCATAGAAGAGATACCATAAACAAAAACAAACAAACAAACAAACAAAAAATAAACTTATACTTGAGAACCATAATAGTTGCCTGACTATATCTCTGAAGCTTTTGAAAGATAAGCCTGCTTTACCATCTATAATTATTAATGTAGATTGTACTAAAAAGAGGTGGTCTTAAGGGCCAGCACACACTAATGAGCTCTGTTCATAATGAGTGGGATGCCCTTGGTCCAATTACCTACCTTGATTTACAAGTAAATGTATTTTATCTCTGGACTCAGCCACTGACTTATAGTTGAGGTCTTGGCAGAACAGGGAGTCCCAGTTTATCTTCTGGAAAAGCAAACATCCACAGGCATTCTTGGTTAAAATACTAAGAGGTATACGACCTATTGTAAGCTAATAGTTACTTACGCGTGAACTCTCTGTCAAACACTGGATCCAGTGCCTAACATATACTATTCTAAAATATTCTTTTGTTGATAAGACAGATACTATTTTCTTTGCTTTACAGATTAGAAAACCAAAGTTTAGATTGATTGAGGACATGTTTAAGGTCACACAGCTGGTGAGAAGCAGGACTAGGGTTCCAAATGAGGTGAGCCTGATTCTATACTCTTCTGTCCTGGAGAGAATCTGGTCTTATTTTAGATGAATGCACTTCATACCTTTCGTAGGGCAAGCCCAAGATGTTAAACTTGTCTCTGGCTTAATGTAAAGTAAGTGGATTATTCTGCACTTTATCTCCTCTCATGGGAATGTAAATAAGTCAATATAGGTGCAGTCTTCCAAATTTCTTTAAAGAAACAGCAACATAAAATCAAGTCCCCATATACTGTCAGAGGGAGGCACTCACTACATATTTTGAAAATAGTTGAGGCTTCAGAAATGGAACCATTTCTGGATTTATTAGAGCATTTCTTTTCTGTTTTCAAAGTTTCTAAACCTCTTCAGTTGAGATATATTGTCCTTCAATGCCAGCTAATCTCATGACCACTTGCCTGAACCCTGCCCATCACTAATATTTGCTACTCTCCTGCAGGTTTGTATTGTGGTTTGCAGGGAAGTTCCCAGTGGTTGCCTTCATCCTGCCACTGTGAAAGTCAGCCAGGGAATCCAAGGTCTGAGGGTTAAAACATATTAGCTCTAAATCAGCTCTTTTGTTTTCTATACCCAGAATCTGCTCTGGATTCGCACTGGGGTTTTGAGACAGTTTTTCCTTTCCACTCTGCCTCAGTTTCTCAACTACCAAAATAAAGGGAAAAAGCACACATGTTCTTATTTAGATTGAAGGGCTTTTGAGGTTTTTTTAGGATCCATGACCAAGTTTATTACATTATAACACTTTTTTCATCTTTATGGTGATTTTGTTTGACTGGCATATTGTTCTTACATGTCATGAGAAAATTCTGTTTCTGGATTTGAGTTTTCATATTCTTTTGGAAATTTCAGTTGTTAATTTTTACCTATTATTTAATTATTACCTATTTCTAGAACCTAGAAGCAATAAGTTTCATATCAGTGTTATTTACTGTATATTATTTTAAATTTAAATGTCAAAACCTCTATATGAAAGGGATGTTTAAAGCTAAAGAGATTTGTGTTGGGCTCACAAACATAGAGAGCTAAATCACATACTTGCTTATATAGTCAAGGTGTCAACTAAGGTTGGCCAGTACCTAGCACTGGAGCTCTTTTCCTTCCCATGCATGTGGCACGCATTGCTAATCAATCCTGGCTCTTTCTCACCAAGCACAGAGGCCACTTGACTTAGAGAACCTTTTTTTGGCACACGGCTTCAAACAGTCATTTGGAGTTGGTATGCAAGATAAAACCAACGTGCCCTCCATGGAACAATAGCCCATGTGATAAATACCAAGGCAAACATAGATTTTTATCATCAGGTACCACTTTGAAACCTTAGCAAAAAGATACTTTGTAGTGAACCATGGTGAAGGCCCTAAAATTTGTATAAGCTCTATAGTGCTTATAGTGGAGCTCTCTTTTTATGCAAAATATTTTGGGAACAAATGAAGTTTTAAGTTAAAAATCCGACTTTCAGAGGCAAGGATGAGAGAGAATTTGCTTCTTTTCTGTAGACAGTTTTTCATCACATTTGATCTGAAGAGATTGTTCATATTCATGTCTAACAAACAGTGATGGAATTCTTATTCTTGTGCCTGAATCCAAAATTAGTCTGTAGGGATAGTGCCTAATTAATTTTTCTCCTGAGCTTGAACACAAAGGTGCATTATGAAGGTATGCATCAAATGAGGCACTCTCTTTACAGTGAATATCAGGATAAACTCCTTGCAGTAAGTAGTAAAGTAACACATTTCTGTTAATGAAGTGCTAGAGCAAAGACATTGGATCCAATTAAACAGTTACATTCCTATTTAAATTTTCTGCATGGGATTTATTTTTATCATTTCACTATATTTTTTTCATCTTTTCATCCAAATGTAAGCAGTATAAATTTCAATGATGCTTCATATTAATTTTGGAGGGGAAATGACCAAATTGTTTGAAGAACTCTAATCAACCAGGAGCTGCACTAGAGGGCATCCTCTTCCAGGAGTCCTGGCATTGCTGTGGGTTTGGGCAAAGCTGTGAGTGCCTGTGGCTGGGCAACTAGAAGGTAGGACTACCCCAGAAAGTCTTTAAACATTTTTTTTTGGAGTCTTTGTTTTCTCAAAACTATTTTGGTTACAAGAAATAGGCATGTACTCACACTGCATCACATGAAGGAGGATTTATTGAACAATTAGTTGTGCATGGGAAAAAATGAATGACCATGGCCATGCTTAGAAGGATAGTAGCTAAGCTGTAGTGCCCTTTCTCTGTCTCTGAATGATAATGCCTCTGCCTCACTTTCCTCTAACCTTCCCACCTGGATTCCTCTGAGTATTCACAGTCAGTCCCCTCATAAATCAGCATACACTTGACCCATAATGGCCACCTACCCCACCACTTCTTGGTAGCTGTAGTTGCATCAGCTAACTAAGCTCAGTGACTTAGCTTTCCAGTTCTTAATTCCGCTAAGAGGGCTTGGGCATGGCTTATCTTTCCAAGCCAACCATTGAACATAAATCCACATAGACTGAAATTCAGAGGTGAGCTGTTTTGGAATCCCTATTGGTTTAATCAGTTATGGCCAGAGATTGCAGAATCACACTGTACATATCACAGCTGCCTTCTATAGCCTTTGTAGTATACCTGTATTTCCAGCCCCCTTTGAGGTATGAGAATGTAATGACCAAGCCTGGAATTAGAATCACAAGAATCAACTGGACTTACCTGGGGAATAGTATAACAGTGCGGTGGCCATTTTCAAAGCTGACAACAGAGAGCTGACAATAGGTAAAAGTTATGTTTAGAAAGTTAGCTATGGCATTTATTCTATATATAATTTACATCCATCTTCACTTCTTTTTTTCTGGCCGATACTGAATCATTTTAGGAGCACTAATTTTTCCTGTAATTATTGCCATTGGCTTATTTCATAATGTAGTGATCTAGGAATACTCTCTATAACCTAAAGGTGAGGTAAGACTGAAAAAAAGAGAAAGAAAAAGAAGAAGGAAGGAAGGAAGGAAAGGAAGGAAGGAAGGAAGGAAGGAAGGAAGGAGGGAGGGAGGGGGAGGAGGAAGGAAGGAAGGAGAAAGAAAAAGAAAGGAGGGAGGAAGGAAAAAAGAAAGAAAGAAAGAAAAAAGAAAGAAAGAAGAAAGAGAGAAAGAAACATAAAGAAAAAAGAATAAGAGCAAAGAAAGAAAGAAAGAAAAAAGAAACAAGAAAGAAAGAAGAAAAGATGAGAAAGGATATATAGATCAGAAAGCCGAAGAAAAAAAACACTCTACCTTTTCTCTTCAGTCTGGAAGTGATCAGAAATCATAGAATGGATCACAGGTTTAGAGGCTAAGAAAACTGGGTTAATTTGTAGACCTCCTTGATACAAGGCTTGTGTTTTTCTTATTCTAATCTTTCTACTTGATAAAATATGATGTCAGTAGTAGCTTGGGATCAGACCTGAGAACCTTGAAGTAGTAGGTAAAATGAGGCTTACTACTGTGCCTTGGATAAGAGGAGATTTTCTACAAGATTACTATTTTCTGGATGGAGGGTTTTTTTTTAACCAATCCTTGATTACAGGCCATTTTTTCAGCCCTTTCAGCTTCCTTGCAGACATCTAAGAAATATTAGCATAGACTTTGACCAACACTCTCACCCCCAAATTTGCGAAAAGGAGGTTGATAGCATGAGCAGTGACCTGGAGAAAAAGATAAGGCAGACCCCTGGCTCAAGGGGTCTGAAATTCTGCTGGGTTCTTCTTGCTGATTTTGTCTCTGTTGACACCCATGCCCTTGAAAAATTCACCTAATTTCTTTTCAGGTCTCAGTTTCCTCATCTGAAAAATTAGAATCATTTTTCCTCTCTGATTTCTAAGAACTGTTGCAAGGTTTGCTTATTAATGATGCTAAGAATGCTTGGAACTTATAAATATTTCCTAGGAAAGCTGGTATCTTTCTTCTTGCTATAAGATTAGAGGAAGTATGCAGCATCTCTTCTGAAGTTCATCTGTAATTCAGTCAGCTTGTATACAAACTGCACTGCATTAAATGCTGAACTCTGACCCTAGTGTTTAAACATATTAAATACAAAATATGAGTAGTATAAATTGTGTGAAACACATTGGTCTCCTACTTGGAAACCTAACAAGGTTTTGATGCAGGGTCACCACAAACATTATACAGACACTGCTAAGAGTAAGTGGAAGTCTTTCAGAGGGTGGAGAATAGTCTTACAGCAAAAGTAGTAGAAACCCATCACTTGGGGATTTATAATGGGCCAAGGAGAACTGAGGAGAACCAGTGTGCACTGCTCATGGGTGGGCAAGGACTAGAGATATTTGTTTATTTGCACATTAAACTTTTATAATGCTGTTGCTCTAAAGAGCACAAAAGAGCTTTATGGATAACAGACTCCAAGTTTTAAACTCTTCATTCCCTCAACAGCTTTGTAGGGGTTTGATGCCATAATTAATACAAAAGAACATTCACCTATTTTCTCCCTTTAGAAAAACAGAACTTTAAGATGAGCTAGTTTTCCATTAGTGTTTGGGGTTAGAGGACACCAGAACATGCTTTTTTTCCCCTGAGCTTTTGGTTCTGCGTTTTCATTAATAAAAATATAACAGATTTCACATGATGTAAGTAAGGAGCACACTGCCATAGGGGAACTATGCAGAAGCCAGTGAGTATGATTATCATGTTTCATTGGTGAATTGCAACTCTAATGTTTTTCTTTTCCACAGATTTTTTTTAATCCTCACTTGAGGATATGTTTATTGATTTTTTGAGCGAGAGGGAGGTGGGAGAGAGAGAGAGAGAGAGAGAGAAATATCTATGTGAGAAAGAAATATCAATCAGTTCCTTCCCATATATGCCCCGACAAGGGAGTGTACCTATCTATGGATTCTTTAAATTTTGCATTTTTCTAGAAAAAGAGGGATTTTTTTTGCCTCTCTTTGCCTTTATGTTTGAGGAGTGACTTGCAACCTCCACATCACTACAATTGTATTTCTCAAAAGTCCCATTGGATGTGGCTCAGGCACTGAGTGAATTTTATGCCCTAAAAGAAATTGAAGCTCTTTGACCTTTTCCTTTTATATCAAGCTGTTTTCTGTTTTGTCTTAGCCTGTGTTTTTTGATTTTACTCTAATATCCTGAGTCTTTAGTATAGTATTTTCCCTAGGGCAAAGCCCAAGGAGGAAAAAATCTCTGGGACGGGCAGCAGAAACTGTTGACAAGTAAGGTTTGAAAATGACCAGGTTTTGTTGCAGTTTTCAAAAGCTATAAGCTGACATAGAGAAACCTCAATAGTTACACATATTGGTCAATCACTCTGTCCTCTGAGAAGGGAGAGATTTGTAGAATCCATGGGGGATAGGGCCACATAACCTGGTTTGAGCTCAGAAGGCACTAGCTCCTTAATGCCAAGTAAATTTTGGAAATGATTCTCCCTTTGCTGACAGTACTCTCATTACTGATTGTGTAGAGTAATTTATCAGGCATTTCTTAAAATAAACCATTCATTTATACTAATAGGACTTGGCAGCAAGGAAAAATTGGCAGGACTTGAAGTTCCTAGTGTTTCTTTTTTTTTCTTCTTATTCTTTTTTTTTTAATTTAGTCTTAAAAATTTTAAAACACCAACATTGAAAAGTTTTAAACATTTAAAGGAAATAGTTCTTATGGGTCATCTTGAAGTTCACTAAAGCATAAAGAATTGCATTATAAATCTTCAAAATGGAAGAAAATAAATATTTCCAATGATGAAGCTCAGCAAAAGGAAAAAGTCCAGTGTCATTGATTTTATCTTTATGCATTATTCAGACATTGGTTTCCTCATGTTCATAACTTTGTGACTTATTTTTGATATCACGTGGGCTTTTAAAGAGAACTCATTTCACTTTTTCTTCTCCATGTACAGATACAGCCTCCTTATCCTTTAAGTCTGTATCAGCTAGCTATTTCTCCTTAGTTATGTATATAATGTACCAGTGTCATGTATATATATATCCAAAATAGTTTTCCTCAAGGCTTCTTGATTATCTGTATAGTCTTAGACTTGGGCCTCTTATAGTACTTTTCCATCTTACATTCCCTCAGAATGAAAAAGATATCACCAGGATTGATAACTTTTTCTCCTATATAAAATGATAGCCATGTAAATCATAATAAAATATAAGTAACAATGAAATCTTCAAGTTCAGAAAAAATTCTTCAGCCCTCCCTTAGCTCTGGGGATAAGCAAGGCCTAAGAGCTAAACTCTGTAACAGCTGAGCTAATATGGGAGGTATATACATATACACAACTGAAAGAATCAGCCATAGATGGTGGATCCTTGATAGTCATGAACAGCCTGGCTAAGGCCAATTTGGGACACCATCTGACATCACCATTGGTGGATCCAGAAAGAAAAAACACTGGTAATAATAGATGCTACTGGGATGAATTACACCACAGTCTTCATGATTTGTGATATTTTCTTTCCTGTATAGTTTTTTAACATTCATTTCTTGTACCTCAAGTTTGTGCATATTAAGTCATTAGATTTTATGTTGTACTTTATTTCAAATCTCATACTTTGCTCCTCTCTTCTCTTACCCCATTTTACCTTTCTTTCTCATCTTATTTTTGTTTTAAATTTTGTTTTCCCTCTGGCTATGACTTGTTTCCATTTTCCACTCTTACTGTTTCTTCCCCTGCAGCCTCTCAAAACCATTCTTCTTGTCATTAGTCATCTCACATTCTTTTTCCCATTCTTAAATAACCTTGTTCTCTCTCCACCTTTATCAGTCTTTGTAGTTGATAGTGGATAGAGTGGTTGTTGTTGCATTCCTTCAGTTTTATCTCTTGATCTTCATTATTTTGTTATTTAAAATCCCAAATTTTACCATTCCCTTCTCCTACTCCATTCTGCTTTCTGACTGCCCATTCTTTTTTCTGTCTCAAATTTTAATTTTTCCCTGTATTAGCCTGGTGCTTGTTCCTCACTCTTAGTATTCTTTCTCCCTCTATCAGCTCAAATATACTTCCCTTTCCTCTGCACATTCCTTAAGTATTTTTTTTCTTTTTTACTCTTATTCTCATCCCACCTATATTAATCTTAGCTCATTTGTTGTTGATAGTGCTGTGATGTATCTTTTTCTAAAATTTGGTCCCAATTTTTAAATGTATTTACTAATTATTTTTCCTTTTTCTTTGTCTCCCACTATATATTTTAAATTTCTGTTTAAACCTAATACTGTATGCTTTCCTTCTCTTGCTCCATTCTGCCTTCTTCATTCTATTTTTATTTTTACAATGCAAATTTCACTTCCTCTCTCTCTTTGCCTTGCCATAATTCCCTGCCATTGTTATTGTTCCTCCCTTTACACCCTCAAAATCATTTTTCCTTCAGTTAGTCACCTCATATTCATTTCTCCTTTCTTATAGTAATCTTAATCTCTTTATAATCTTATTAATACTTGCTCAATTACTGTGGATAGTGTAATTGTGGGTGGGTGTTATTTTTGTGGGTGTCTGTTTGTTTCCTGGGCTGTTTTGTTCTGGCAGCACCTGTACACCAGCATACAAGAAGTAGTGGCAGAATCACTCTCAGTCAGCAACTACTGGAGGGAAAGAGCCACCAAAGAATGACCCTACAACAATCAAAATCCAATTACAACCAGCGAGCCAAAATAAATGGCATAAAGGGAATCTCAAGAACATCAAGTCCAGGATTTCAAGGACTGTACCACTGGATCCCACAGGCTTCCTACAATAAAAGGTCACACCACAAAAACAGGGTGTCACAGTAGATCAATCTAAGAAGCAGAAGCAAAGGAGAAGAATACTTAAAATGGAGATAAAAGAAACAATCCCCAATGAGGCAGAAAGGAGGAATCCTCAGAAAGAACAGTAAATGAAATAGAGGCAAGTAAACTATCAGGCATTGAATTCAAAATAATGGTTATAAGAAAGGTCAATAAACTCAGTGAGAACTACAAAGAACCACAGGGGAAGCTACAAGGAACTTACTACAAACCACAGCAGTATGAAAAAAGAGATAGAAACTACCAATAAAATCCAGGAGGAAAGGAAGAATACAATTTCTGAGTTGAAGAATACAATAGGAGGAACTAAAAGCAGGATAGATGAAACAGAGAAATGAATCAGCAAACTGGATGACAAGGCAGAAAAAATTCCCAGACAGAGCAACAAAACAAAACATACTCAGGAAGAATGAAGAGTGTTTAAGGAAGTTGTAGGACAACATGAAACATAATAATAACTGCATCACAGGAATACCAGAAGGAGAAGAGGAGCAAGGCTTGGAAAACCTGTTTGAAAAAGTGATGAGAGAAAATTTCCCTAACTTGATGAGAGAAAAGATCATATAAGTCCAGAAAGCACAGAGGGTCCCAATCAAGATGAATCCTTAGAGACCCACTCCAAGACACATCAAAATAAAAATGGCAAATTTTAAATATGGAGAATATTAAAGGTAGCAAGGAGCAACAGCTAGTAACATACAAGGTACCCTGATAATGCATCAGTTGATTACTCAACAGAAACACAAGACAGAAGAGAATAGCATGAAATATTCCAAGTAATGAAAAGTAAAGGGCTACAACCAAGACTACTCTACCCAGCAAGTTCCTCATTTAAAATGGAAGGCAAAATAAGGTGCTTCCCAGAAAAAAAAAGGCTAAAAGAGTAAATCCCCACCAAACCAGAATTGCAAAAGATAATAAAGGGACTGCTTTAATAGATGAAAAAGAGAGAGAGAGGCCCTGGATTGAGTGCCCACCTGCAAACCAAAGGGCCACTGGGTCAATTATCAGTCAGTGCACATGCCTGTGTTGTGGGCCAGGTTCCCAGTAGAGGGTGTGTGAGAGGCAACCACACATTGATGTTTCTGTCCCTTTTTTTCTCCCTCCCTTTCCTCCCTCTCTAAAAATAAATAAAATCTTTAAAAGATGAAAGAGGAACATAAGAACAAAGGGAAAAAATGGCAATGAATAAGTACCTATCAGTAATAACCTTAAATGTAAATGGATTAAATGCTCCATTTCGCTGGAGCATTTAATTTTGCAGACCAATATTGCTGATGAACATACATGTTAAAATCCTCAACAGAATATTGGCAAACTGTATCCAGCAATACATTAAAAAGTTCATAAACCATGATCAAGTGGGATTCATCCCAGGGATACAAGGATGGTATAATATTCACCAATCAATAAATGTAATACATCACAAAAACAAAAGGAAAGACAAAAATCACATGATTATGTTAATAGATGCTGAAGAAACATTTGACAAAGTACAGTACCCATTTATCATAAAAATGTTCAGCAAAATTGGAACAGAGGGAGCATACCTTGATATAATAAAGGCCATATGCTAGAAACCTACAGCCAACATCATACTCATTGGGCAAAACCTAAATGTTTTCTTTCTAAGATCAGGAATAAAACAAGAAATAAAATAAAAAATAAAACAAGAAAAGTCGCTTATACCACTTTTATTCAATCTAGTATTGGAAGCTCTAGCCATAGGGATCAGACAAGAAAAAGAAATAAAAGGCATACAAATTGGAAAGAAGGAAGTAAAACTGTTGTTATTTGCAGAGGACATGATAGTGTACGTAAAAAATGCTTAGGCTCCACCATAACTACTTGACCCAAAAAGTGAATTGGCAAAACAGTGGGATAAAAAGTCAATATTCAGAAATCAAAGGCATTTTGGTACACCAACCATGAAATATCAGAAACAGAAATTTGGGGGGGGGGGGATCCCATTTGCTATAGCAACAAGACAAATAAAGTACCTAAATAAACGTAACCAAGGAGGTGAAAGACCTGTACTTGGAAAACTACAGAACAATGAAGAAAAAATTAAGGAATATACAAACAAATGGAAGCATATACCATGTTCATGGATTGGGAGACTCTACATCATTAAAGTGTCCATACTACCCAAAGCAAACTATAGATTCAATGCAATCCCTATTAAAATACCAATGACGTATTTCACAGATTTAGAACAAATATTTCAAAAGTTTTTTAAAGATTTGCTGTATTTTTAGACAGAGGGTAAGGGAGGGAGGGAAACATCAATGTGTGGTTGCCTCTCATGAGCCCCCTACTGGGGACCTCACCCACAGCCCAGACATGTGCCCTGATCTGGGGATCGAACGTGCAACCCTTTGGTTTGTAGGCCAGCACTCAATCCATTGAGCCACACTAGCCAGGGCTCAAAATTTTTTATGTAACCAAAACCAACCCTGAATAACCACAGTAATATTGAGAAAGACAACAAAGTAGGATCACAATATCTGATATCAAACTATACTTCAAGGCCACTGTAATCAAAACAGTCTGGTTGGTACTAGTATAAGAACAGATATATAGATCAATGGAACAGAATAGAGAGCCCAAAAAATAAACCCATGTCTCTATGGTCAATTAATATTTGACAAAGGGGGAAGGAGCATAAGATGGACTAAAAATAGTCACTTCAACAAATGCTGCTTATTAGATCTTGAATGGTACATGCAAAACTAGACCACCAAATTATACCATACACCAGAATAAACTCAAGGTGGATAAAAGATTTAAACATAAGCTGAGACACCATAAAAGTCCTAGAGGAAAACATAGGCAGTAAAATTTCAGCTATCCCACACAGCAATATTTTTGCCAATATAATGTCTATAGCAAGGGAAATAAAGGAAATAAAAATAAATGGGATTACATCAGATTAAAAGGTTTGGCATGGCTAAAGAAAACATCATTGAGATGAAAAGGCAACTAACCATATGGGAAAACATATTTGCCAACGATACCTTGGACAAGAGTTTGATCTTCAAAATATATAAAGAACTCTATGACTCAACACCAGTAAGACAAACAATCCAATTAAAAAATGGACAAAGGACCTAAACAGACACTTCTCCAAAGAGGACATACAGAGAGGTCCATATGCATATGAAAGGATGCTCAACATTACTAATCATCAGAGAGATGCAAAATAAAACCACAATGAGATAGTACCTCATACAGGTCAGAATGGCCATCATTGACAAATCAGCAAAGTATTGCTGAGGATATAGGGAAAAGGAAACTTGTGCACTGTTGGTGGGAATGCAGACTGGAGAAGCCACTGTGGAAATTGTATGGGATTTCCTCAAAAAAACAAAAATGGAGCCGCCTTTTGACCCAGCAATTCCACTACTGGGATTATACCCTAAGAATCCTGAAACACCAATTCAAAAGAACCTGTGCATCCTTATGTTCACAGCAGTGTTGTTTACAATAGCCAAATGCTGGAAGTAGTCTAAGTGCCCATTAGTAAAAGTGTGGATCAAAAAACTGTGGTACATTTACACAATGGAATAGTATGCAGCAGAAAGAAAGAAGGAACTTCTACCTTTCTTGACAGCATGGTTGGAACTGGAGAACATTATGCTAAGTGAAATAAGCCAGGTGGTGAAAGACAACTACCATATGATCTCACCTATAAGTGAAGCCTAATCAACAAAACAAACAAGCAAGCAAAATAGAATCAGAGGCACAGAAACAAGAAACAAACTGACAGTGACCAGAGGGGAAGTGGAAGAGGTATAAGTCAGGAAAGAAGTGGAAGGGCCTAGTTAAAGAACAAGTATATATGACCCACATACATGGACAACATATGACCCACAGACATGGACAACATGATGGGGATTGACTGTGGGAGTAGGGGGGTGGGTGGGCCAGTGAGAGCAATGGGGGAAAATTGGGACAACTGTAATAGAACAAAATAAGAAAGAAAAAAAAAAGATTCTTTTCTCATAGTAGCTTGGAATGTCCAACAGTGCCAGGAAATTTCCCTCTACTCCTTTATTTAACCTAACCACAAATTGCCTTTTCCTTCCTTGCTATGCTTTTGTGAGGACAAGGATTAAAGGGAATAGGAATGAGTGAGGGTTTAACTTCCCATATGCAACTCTGCCTACCTCAGTGCTGTGTGGTTAGGATTTGGGTTAAGATATTGAGGTTTGGTTGATTTTGTGCTAAGGAAAGTGTATCTTAAGCATGGATTTCTTCCTGATATCAATGATTAGCCAGACTTCCAGCCAGATATGGGGATGAGGTTTGTATCTTTTGCTAAAAGCTCTGGGTGGAAACAACCTTCTGAAATTTACCAAGTGGAGGCCAGCTGGTGCTAGGAAGAGGACTTGAGGCTACCTTTCTGATGGGGTTATTTTACTCCATGAGATCAGGAGGGTAGATACCTCCTTTTCAGGGAACTACATATAGATTGAGATAAGCCTTTCAAGACCCTCAGGCCAACTAGCTTCTACAAGGTCAGAAAGTTTTTCTTAATTAGCTTGCCTATATACCTAACAGTCTCCTTATTTTGCTTTTGTCCTTCTTTAATATTTAGTAGATAAATGTCTCTAAAAGTTTCAGCCAATTTCAGCTGAAACTAATGAACAAAACCTATTGGCTAATATGTTTAGGCACTAAACATACTAAACATATTCTTACTCCCCTAGGTGGGGAGTAAGAATCAGAGGGTAGAACCTGAATTGGTTCACTATGATTTACTCATTCAAGGGGTTTTAGGTCCTGATAAAATCAATTCATGCCCTTTAAATTTATATAAAACCAGTTTGTAGCAAAAAGCCCATTAGATTCTGAGCTTGCAAAGAGCAAAAATATCATTTTTGAGCCTCAGTGCTGAACGTGGGTGTGTGACTCAATTAATGCCTGCTGAATGAATATATATTAAAATAGTGTGTGAGAAAAGCCTTTTTACAATGTAGATATTTCTCTCTTTAGCTATAGTACCTTTCTCTTAGTTTAAAAGTGTAGTATGTCAAGTTGGTGTTCACACAATGGTTTGATTCTGGCTTCAGAGCAAATAAAAGCAGGTAGTAGATAAGTTGGGTGGGCAGGGTAATCTCAGAACTTTGTGAAAGATTATTTCTGCTCCTTTCATCAGTCCATCTGTTGTTATTTGAGACTGGAGCTTTTCTGATGGTGTCTCCCTTGGACTGGGCTAACAGCATTCTTTTCATTCTCATTGTCAGTTTCAGGTGGACCACTCAGAACTGCTTAAGTCATCCTCTTATCATTGCTATTTCTAACACTTTTATATCATTAAGATCCTACTTTACTCAGAGGAACTCTTGTACACTAATCCCTTATTAATACCCTGTGAATTCCTGAATTCCTGAACTTCTGAAGAAGGGGCCAGAAAATGCCCCTTCTTTGACCTCCATCTAGTTAATCTTTTATGTAAGAAGGACTGGGGAAGAAAATAAATTTAAAATGATGATGAGAATAATGCTAAGATAACTTAAAAATTCCTTGAAAATTCTCTGATCAGCATGATTAGACATGATTAGATTATATTCAAGTATTACTCAGACTGCCATCAAGTGAAATGAATATTGAACTAAGTAAGCATTAGAATCGAGTTGTCTACTTATGCAATTTGTTACCTGAGGAAGTGACGTAATCATGCTGAGCCTCCCTCTCCTCACTTTAAAATAAGTAAACTTCAGTTACAGTCAGAAATAAATAATACTAACATGTGTCTATAGGATCCAACAAATAGAAGGTAATTTATCATGTAATATCATAATAGCAAAATATAAGGGGAACACCCTCATTTGCAATCATGGTCAATAGTTAGATGGTTTTAATCTATCAATACCTGCCACAACTATTTATAAAGCCTAGTCACCCTGACATAAATTTGTCATTTTCCACATAAATTTTAACAACTGAAAACTGCCTTAAAAAGCGAATCAAGATGTACTCAAGATTGATATTAACTCTTTCTTCTATAAGGAAGCATAAACTGCTGCTTTGTCCATTATTGGAGAAAAGAGCTGTTCTCAGACTGAACTGGTTTGACTACCTATTTTTCACTAATTTTTTTAGAGGGTAGAAACTATGACTAAATCAGCTCAATGAAATGAATTCTGACTGTCTGAGTCTTCCTTTATCTAGTAACCAATTCCTTACAGTAGCTTCAGGCATGTAAGTCTCACAAATCCCCTTAAAAGAAGCTTAGTCCTAGTTAGGCAGTATAAATTTGATATTGAAATTTCTTTGGGCCCAATTAGTAACCAGGAACTTGACATAGATCCAAGAAAGCCTCCAAGCCTTGGTCACAATAGCTTGGACTAGTAGCTCATCTGTGCATACTTTTCCTTTCACTTGCAGCACATAGCACCATTTCAAACATAGTATATGAAGAAAAAAGTTAAGGCATAAGAAAATGCATAAAATATACTCTATATTGGTCTGTTTCAGAGTGAAAATATATAAGGGAGCAGAGAATTTCGCCTCTACATTGCAATTTAGCAAAATCATTGATTATGCTTCTATCTGTAAGTTAATTAAAAAATCTTAGCTTAATTAATGCCTTAAATCTCCCTAAAAGTGTTACTAAATGGAATATTGATTAAGGCTAGTAGTAAACACAAAACATGAAATTCTTGTGTTCTTATGAAATTTAAACACAGTATCTCAGATGAGCATAATAGCAATAGTATACTCAAGCCACAGTTCAAGAAGTAAATGATTATAGTGAATAATGGAAAAATAAATGTGGTCATTATTAATGAATTTGCAATGATTTTTTTCTTTAGGATGTGTTAGACTGTTCTTAGTTTCATGTATCCAGCATAACATTTTTGGTTAGCAAGAAAAAATTACTGTCTTAGCTATGAGATTGGTCTTATTAGAAGTTATTTGTCTTGACCTGGCAATTATATTTGGTTTTAATTATGTTAATGAAAGGTAAAGATATACATAAATGAAATTAACACAGGGCTCTTTAACAGAAATAGTTGAAAATGTTTTTGCTGATTATATTGTTACATATTATCCAAATAAATAAAAATGTCATGTCAACAATCCTCTATGAAAATACCCAAGAGGAAAATGTAATTATTCCTATAAAGTGAGAAAAATCAAACTTAGATATACATGGCTCAGGTGTAAACAGAAGTGATATTGAAAATACTAAACAGTATTCAAAATACTAAATATCAGGGTGAAACTTCAGCAGCACTGATCTGATACCATGGCTACTATCCCATCATTTTTGGTAAAAGCAATTATTAAGTAATTAACATATTGATATTTTAGCAACCAATATGGATATAGACATACTAGTTCACACAAACTGAATATCAGCCATGGGGAACACCCAAATAATCCAGCAGTAAATGTTTGATTTATTTCCTATTAAACTTTATAAGTGGAATCAGTCCTGACTCTAAGGTCTTCACTGTCAGAATTAATTTATAAGCCCGGAGCAGATATGAAAGAAGAGGATGCCAAATAGAATGATGTATAAAAACCCTTAGGAGTTATTTGAGTATTCCATTTCTGGTAAGGGGACAACTAACTTGTAACACACTAACTTTCCCAGCAAGGAAAATAAGCAAACTGTATAATTTTAAGAAATCCATTTGAAAGCACTGAGGAACTGTCAAGAAAGCTTGGACTTCAGGAGCCAAATCTAAAAGAAAAGGGAAAAAAGTTAAGGTGAGACCTATACTTCTTTACTTTCCCCTACTTTGGAATCGTACCATTTTTTGATGAGCAGCATAGAGACATACCAGAAAGTGGTGGCTTAGATCATGCAGCAGTTTTTCTGGGTTTGGGTTTAGGGATACTTGTGACAGCCAGGACTTAAGGGCCCAACATCTAAGAGAAAAGTAGATACTAGAGATAAACATAAGAAGACTAAAATATGGAGAGAATAAATCCAGCCAACTAAGGATCTAGGGACCCAGGGATTGACGTGATAGTGAGTCATGTTTTGTTAGTTTGCTTGTTTTTCCCTTGTATATCCCAAATTGAGTGTTGTAAAAACTGGAAACCAAGAAATTCCAAGGCCTCCCCCTGCAAAAAAAATCCTCAAGAAGTGCCTGCTTTTTCTTGCTGACAGACCAGACCAGGGAAAATGAGGTGGTATAGGCTAGAATGACAGATGATTTTTTTGACAATGACCTCCCTACTATAGTCAAACACCACAGGAAAAAACTGCAGCCCCACTTCACCTCTGTCAGCAAACACAATGTAGAAAACCTAGACTTTCGTCCTTGCCCAGCTGAAATAAGAGGCACTCTCTCTATACCTAACCACATTCAGGAGGTGTCAAGAGAAAGCCAAGTAGGGAAAACTCATGAGGACCACCCACCCCCATGGTGAAAGTGGAGACCCTGGGAAGAATGGATTCACAGTCCCTCTCTCACCCAATGGTAACAAGGCACTCCTTGCCATATGTGCTGGAATGGTGGCAAAGGAGACAACATGGAAAACCCCGACTTTTATCATCTTCCAATATAAAGCCACCCACTCTACCAGCTGTGTCAGTGAAAGCCACAAGGTAGGAGTAATCAGGCACTTCTCTTTCTATGAGCCAAGTTCCTATCAGCAGAGGTTTAGTGGGAACCTGAACTTCCACCTTGTCTTGCAGTATTAGGAGCCTTCCATCCCACAACAGCCATAAGGTATCAATGGAGATCAACTGTGGAACCTGAGCTTCCGCCACCACCTCACAGTAATAAGGCAACACCCCCTTTTCCTTGCCAGCACAGTCAGCGGAGTCCTTCTAAAACTGATTTAAATAAGATATAGAGTCTCATAATACTCAATATATCTATCATGCAATCAAACATTATTTTTTATATCAAGTTCCTAGAAAATCTCAACTTGAATGAGAAAAGACAATCAACTGAAGTCAACATTGGAATAATGTTGACTTATAAATAAATAGACAATCTACAGAAGGACCAAGTGGAAATGATAGAACATGTTGAGACTATAAAGTTTTATTTATCTTTAGCTGGGTCTCTGGGTGGGCTGGAGCATACATTTAAGGTTTGAAATTTCTCAAGTCCATCACAGCGTTTACTTTACACTTGGCCTTTTTATGTGTTCTTCTCATGATGGTTCAGATAGAGTGTTACCACCTCCCTTGGTCAATGGGGAAACACAAGTCTATTGCATTCTCCTGCAATTTGTAATTAGGCAAATAACTTTAATCTCTGAGATCAAGATAATCAGAGAAATTTCTAGAATTCTTCCTGAAATTATTGGTAAAGATACCCCCTTTTCAGCTGGATTTGCTCAATTGTTAGAATATAAGCACAAGCTTTTGTCTGTAGGAGCCTGCTTGTCATGAGCCAATAGAAAGGAAGGAAGACATGATGAGAGTTAGGGCCCTGGATCTGCCTGGATTTTGTTGACTTATATTTTGAATTCATTTGCTTCTTAAAGGTCCCCAGTAAGAGAATGCTAAAGAGAAAAAGCCTATTTTATAATTGTGTAGATTAAATTAAAGAAATAAGCTGATCTTTATCACATACTTATTTTGTTTTCAAAGCACTTTACTAGATTTTATACTTCACCAACTTATCTAATGCTCACAAAACCCAATGTGGTGTGTGTAATTTCTACATTTAACAGATGAATAATGAAGTAGATCCATAAAACTTAGGAAAGGTGATCAGTTTCCTTTGACTAGTAAATGCCAGAGGCAAAATCCAAGGCCTGATGTGTTTGATCCTAAGGACTGTCTTCAAATTAATATTTTTCTGTACATATATGAGGAGGGTACAATGTGTTACAAATAATACTTTCTCCATCATTGAATTTTCACTGCCATAGTATAATTTTTAGATGCATACTAATATGAAAAACAAAATACTTAATAGTGAGCCAACATATAAAGAACATTTTATTGAATATCTTTTCTTGAAGGTCTAATTCAGATTTAAAGAAGATTCCAACAAATAATAGAATAACAGGATGGGTTATAAAAATTATTTTCAGGCAAATAAAATTTCAAAGCAATAGCAAAATAATTCAAGAATGTTTTGTCACTACATGTTTACTTATGTGCACATAATCATTTAAACTTTGATTACTTTACCTTAGAAAAATAGAAATTTGAGGTATTACTAGTAGCTTTTTTAAAGAAAAACATTTTAACTTATAGAGCAATGAATAAATGTTTGACTGTGATCTGTTTTGGATGTAGTATTGTATTTGGTGCTCAACAATGACTGATGTTGATTCTTTCCTTCTGTAAGCAATGAGTTAAATTGCTTCTTTTTGATGCATTCCTTTTATTTGCTAGTCAAAGAATATTATGAATGATTGAAAGGATTCATAAAATGAGGTGGTCGAGATTTGTTTTTATTTGCTTCCAAATGAAAGCATAACATACTTAATTTTGGGGGGATATGGAGGAGCTAACTGATGTCAAATAAACAGGGAAAGCTATTTTGCTAACATCATTCAAAAGTCAAACAAAAATCTTTTCTTTTACAAAATTCATAAGCTTTATTTATCAGACATTAATTATATTTTACAGAATGTATTACTGTTTACATAAAATGTATCTTTTTTGAATATGAAAATAAAAGTTGTGGTAAAGGTAAAACCACTGGATTAAAATTAGTGTAACATATGTTTGCCTTAATTAAATAACCACTATTGTAAACTTTACCATCATAACTTTTCATTGTCTATAAAATGCTGACCAATACTTTTTCTTAAAGATGGAAACAAAATAATTACAAATCAGAGAATGTTTTACTCACTATTTTGCTTAACCAGCTTTCTAACTCATCTGAATTTCCAGGAACTGCTATTTAGTGCTGGATATTATATCTGTGGATTTACTTTTGTGATCAGAGGTCTGTAAGGCTTGCTAACTAGGTCAATTTGGTATGTTTGAAAGAATAACCAGAATGTTGTTGTGTATTAGAATTTTAAGAGCAAGATGGCAGTTTGAAGGAATAATTTGCTTAATTCTGTTTCCATAGGTCCCATGTAAACAAACAGTAGAATGTTGGCAAGTTTTGAAATCAAGGCCAGAGTTTAATAAAGGCAGGGAGGATTTAAAAATAGAAATATTAATCCTGGACTTATATTTTGTCTTACCTCCATCCAAATTCTTACTGTTAAAACAATTGAAAAATATGTTTGTCTCACCCGGGCTTCCACATTGCTCTTACAAACATGTAACTTTAGTGAATTGGGTTGTTTCTGACAGGCATTCCCTTTGGAATTAATCAAGAATATTATGAATACAGAAACTATTTGACCTTATGCACTTCTACCTTATGTCTCTCTTCTGTTGGTTTAATCTCTCTGTCTCTCTTTTTTTTTTTTTTTTTTTTTCTGGGAAACTCTTCCCACACATGGAGAGCATAAGCAACCATTCTGGTCCAGCCCCTCTGGCCACACCCGATTGATCCAGGGTTGGTCTAGGATGGGTAAATATGAGGCATAACCACAGAAATTTCACAATTATAGTGCAAGAAGGAGTTCCTATCCAGTGGCAGGAGCTTCACTGATTTAATGTTTTTAAAAGCCACATTAAATCTACACATCTGTCTTAAGACACAGCTTGACTTCAGAAATATGAACATGTGCTGTGTCTTAGAATAGAAAGGAACAGTGTATATTTAAAAGTTTTGATCAGAAGCAGGGCTAGGGTGGTTAGCTAAGGAGTTTTACAGAGGCAATATCATCTGTACACATCCCATCCCATCCCAGCACTGTCAGCTCCACCATCCACAGTCCTCCTGGGCAGACAACCACATCTGCAGTGCTGGTTGTTGTCAACAGACTTGCATATTCTAGTCTCATGTTGAAAACCATTGCTTTGATGGGGAGTATATTTCAAACAGTCTTCACTTTATCCAGTGCCTCTTGTTCTGATTCCACATTCACCGACAACCTATTCTCAAGAAGAAAATAGTCTGATGGAATTTTCTAGACTCACTATAACTCTCTGGTTTATGAGAAAATGGTTGTTGATGCAAACTGTTAGTTTACTCTTGTAATTATATTTCCATGTATTGGCTATAGATGGAGAAGGGGCTAATCATGGAAACATGAATATTTGTGCTTCATACAACAGCTATATACTTCAAGGAGTAGTATTCTGGTATCTGTTTCAGCCTTAAAGGCAGCTTGATTTTGAGTGTATCTGCTTTCATGAGACTGAGAGCTGATAAGAAACAGGTTCTGTGTCTTTGAAGCAAAAGGCTTGATCTAGCTGGAGTTCCCTTAGACCAGTAGTTCTCCAAGTTGTCAGTATATCAAAATCACCTACAGAGCTTTGTTAAAGATTCCTGTGCTTGCAATGCTGTTTCAGTAAATTAGGTGTAGTCCAGCTATTCATGTTTTAAAAAAATGCTCTTCAGATGATTTCAATGCATAGCCATGTTGTGGAACCCTGCTTTAGACTCTATCTCCATATGACATTAAGATGCGTCTTCTTTTAACTGATATTTTAAAGACATAATTCAATTTAGTGAGTTGCTATACTTGCCTATATTATACTCATAAATTCCTAAGTGAAATTTCTGGCTGACTAACCAAAATACACATTTCTGAGTTTGTAAAAGGGGTGTTGTGTTAGGGGATGGCCACAATGGGAAGTGGCCACAACATCTTTGATGTGGTAAATAGGCAGCCAAACAAACACACAGCTCTCTTCCCTAGAGACTTCAGTTCAGAAATGATTAGTGATGGCTGTACCTTCAATATTAATGGCATACTTTTCCAAGTTAATCATATAATTGATCAGCTTCTGATCCTTTTACTTTGCTTTTATAATTATAACTAATGAGGGCATTTGTACTGATAGTAGTATCTATGCCTCTGGCTTCATTTATGCTGTTAAGAGGTCTGCTGTTTATCTAATTGTGTTCCTTTGTAGATCATCTTTTCTCCTTATCTGCTGCTCAACTGAAACTTTTGTGTTAGACTTCCTTTATTTTTTCAGTTTACTAAGATGTGCCTGAGTATGGATTTATTGATGTTTTTATGATCTAATTTGGAATTTGTTAGGCTTCCCAAATCTAAGAAGTCATGCCTTTTATCAATTGTGGAGAATTCTTCAAATTTTGACTCTGTTTTCTCCTGGAACTCAACTTACATGTGTGTTAAACATTATCACTTTATCTTTCATGCCTTTTAACTTTTTTTATATTTCAAATCTTTTTTCCTTCTATTGCATGCTAAGTAATATCTTTAGTTCTATTTTGCAGTTGACTAAATGCCTCTTCAGCTGTGTCTAATATGAAGTTCAATCTTTCACTAAATTTTTAATTCAATGATTTTACTTCTAAAAGCTATGTTTTCAAATATTTTAATTATTTTTATAGACTATTGTTTTTCACATAACTTTTTCTTCACTTATTTTCTTAAGCATATTTATATACTGAATCTCATAACCCAATATCTGAAATATCTGAATACCTGATTGTTTTGCTCTGTTTAGTACCTAGTAACTTATTTATAGGTATGTTATATTATGTGCATTATATTCAGTCAAACCTCATTTGTCAGGATTCTTTGAGGCCTAAATTTTTGTTATTGTTGTTCTGTCTGTCTCTCTCTCTCTAATGTTGTTCAAGTACAGTTGACTCCATTTTCACCCCACAATTCACCCCCAGCCCAGCCATCTCCACCTCCCACCCTCAATCCTACCCCACTTTGGCTTTGTCCATGTGTCCTTTATACATGTTCCTTGATGACCCTTCCCCTTTTCCCCCTGTTACCACCTCCTGCCTCCCTTCTGGTTACTCTCAGTGTGTTCTTTATTTCAATGTCTCTGGTTATATTTTGCTTGCTTGTTTGTTTTGTTGATTAGATTCCATGCATAGGTGAGATCATATTTGTCTTTCACTGCCTGGTTATTTCACTTAGCACAGTGCTCTCCAGTTCCATCCATGCTGTCGCAAAGGGTAGGAGCCCCTTCTTTCTTGCTGCTGCATAGTATTCCATTGTGTAAATGTACCATAGTTGTTTGATCCGCTCATTTACTGATGGGCACTTAGGTTGCTTCCAGCACTAGGCTATTGTATGTTGTGCTGCTATGAACATTAGGGTGCATAGATTCTTTTGAATTGGTGTTTCAGGGTTCTTAAGGTATACTCCCAGCAGTGGAATTGCCAGGTCAAAAGGCAGTTCCATGTTTAGTTTTCTGAGGAAATTCCATACTGTTTTCCACAGTGGCTGCACCAGTCTGCATTCCCACCAACAGTGCACTAGGGTTCCCTTTTCTCCACAACCTCTCCAAAACTTGTTGTTTGTTGATTTGTTTATGATGGTCATTCTGGCCAGTGTGAAGTGATATCTCATTGTGGTTTTAATTGCATCTCTCTGATGGCTAGTGATGCTGAGCATCCTTTCATATGTCTTTGGGCCCTCAGTATGTTCTCCTTGGAGAAGTATCTATTTGGGTTCTTTGCCCATTTTTTAATTGGGTTGTTTGTCATCCTGGAGTGGAGTCATGTGAGTTCTGTCTATGGCCATACCACCCTGGATGTCATCTCTTAGAGGACTAAGTTGAGAGCACATTCTTTTATCTTGGCTTTTGGTGGACATCTATGACACTGTAAACTACAAGCCACCTTAGAGTCTTTGTGACCACCAAAATGCTATGAAACAAACTCCAAACTTGTATGAAGACTGACTTGTGGTAGGTTATACGTTCTCAAGGAAATTATTTTATTGATATTTATGAGAATCAGAGTGGCAGGTATAATTTTTTTCTTGCCCTTGTGCCACGTGAGGTCAATTTTATTTCTAGTTTAACAATTCACTGAAATTATAATATTTTGAGGGAGTCACAGTTTTATGGGAGAGTCTCAATATGACTTCTCATCTTGTACAACCTTTATCTATCTTCTGCTTTCCATGTGGTCATTTATACCACAGCTGTAAGTCAGTAAGCATTGGTAGAGGATCTTGGCATAGCTGCTTGCTTCAGAACTTAACTTTTTATGATTTTCTCTGTCTGTTGAGTCCTTCCCAACTACCCTCACCCCAAACTACCACCCAAAAATTTCTTTTACATTCTTGGTAACCCAGTCATGTATTTAAATTATTTAAAAAATATACCTAACATTTTTAAATGCCTTGGATCAAGAAGATTTTTCATGATACCTACTACTACTACTACTACTACTACTACTGTATTTCTGTAAAGGATGTTCCATTTTTAAAAAATTTAGTTAAGAAAATTATTTAATTTTCTAATTCTTATATTGCTGACATTTTGATTAGTACAAAAATATACAGGAATCTAGCCCTGGCTGGTGTAGCTCAGTGGATTGAGTGCGGGCTGGGAACCAAAGTGTCCCAGGTTCGATTCCCAGCCAGGGTACATTCCTGGGTTGCAAGCCATAACCCCCAGCAACCACACATTGATGTGTTCTCTCTTTCTCTCTCTATCTCCTTCCCTTCCCTCTCTAAAAAATAAATAAATAAAATATTAAAAAATATATATACAGGAATCTCAATATACATTTCCCAGTATCCTCTTTTTTTTTTTTTTTTTTTTTTGTGAGGAAATGCATACCTAGGGTAACACTTCCCAAAGTTAGTTTCCTGAAACACTAATTTGTAGTTACATAGGCAAATAAGCTTGGGAAGCACTGGTTAAACAAAGTTACAGATATTCCAACTGAAGAAATTGTGTACTGTGGAATATGTTTGTGCCTTTTTAAGAGTGGGATAACTCATAGGATTGGTACGCATCTCAGAGGTGCACTTAAGGAAAGCTGTTCTAGAAAAATGCCTTCCCTAAGACCATAAGATAGTGAGTAGCAGAGCAAAGGCTAAGACCCAGTTCTTCTAACTGTCTTTTCCTCTTTATCATCACAATGAAACCTTTCGTAAATTTTGTAAATACCTGGTTGTGAAAATATTTTCAGTAGTGTCCCATCCTCAAATTGAAATACATTTGGAGCCTGTCTTCTTTCACTAAATGAAAGGAAAGTTGGCTTCTCTCTCTAAAACAGCTAAATAGGAATGCTCCAGAAATTCCTCAAGGAAAATAAAATTTTAAGTTCCAGATTTTTACCTGAAGTAGAAAGATGATGTTTTCACAGGGCTTCAATACAAATCAATGCAGAAATACAGTAAGCTTGTCTGGTTATTAAAAGAGCTTGTGTTGTGAATATCGTAGTTGCTGGAATTTTAGTTGGCAGGGAATAAACAAGAACAAGTTGTGACAGAAAACTTTTTTAAAAACTACTTTTGGATTTTAACCAGCAGAATGTGCACAGTTCTGACAGTGTATTCTTGCCCCTACTACTGAGAAAATGGACTGTGGGAACTTGGGTAGGTGAAGTGCAATGTTATTTACATTTTTGTGCCAAAATATTATGAAGTAAAATAGTCAAACATGTTGAGTGAGTGCAGCATATAAAAATTAATAGGAACATTTTGAATATGTGATATTCTACTTGAAACAATATAAATGAAAGGGTCCTGTTGAGGTACTTCTTTGACCTCTTTTAAATATTTCTGTCCTTTTTTAACACTTTAAATTGTTTATAATAACTCTTTTGAATCCTAGACCTTAAAGTTCTTTCTTTTCAGAATTTCCTTTCCTTTGTTTGTCTGTGTGCAACAAATGCTTTTCAGGGGGAAAAACCCCACAGTACCTTGAGTCTACTAAATAGTCAGTTAATAATGTCTAATAGCATTGACATAGGACAGTGAGGATGAGTACTGGGTTTGGAATCCAAGTGTTGGTGTCCCATTTAATCATGAATATATTGTATAAAAACAAATGGATATATACAAAGATTAAAGAAAATGAAAACATTATAGATATTTTAAGTAGAGAACTTGTAATTGAAGTCTGTGGAGTGTCCTAAGCATTTCGGGGATGGGGATTTGTAAGGTGTCAACTTGATAGAACTTTTACTCACAAAAAGCATACTATGGGAATTCATAATAATGATAAAGTTGAAGAAAAAGAGAAGAAATGTTGAACTTTTACGCTCTGTTAGGTATAGGATTAAGTGCTGAACACATATTGTTATATTGTTATATTTGTATCTCAAAAGCTAAGACACAGTTTCTATTATCATCCATGTCTTACAAATGAGGCTTAGAGAGCTAATAAGCTAAAAAGTAATTTGTACAAGATCTTACACCATAAATGGCTGATCACACATTTAAATTCAGTTTTTTTTCCTCATACCATAATCCTTGTCTTAATTGCTAAGCTATATTGCCTTCTGCAGCAAGTATGGCTATAGGTTATAACTTTTTAAATATCTTTGCCATTTTGGAAAAAGGGTTTATATATATATTTTTTAAATTTTAATTGTTGTTGCAGTACAATTTTCTATCTTTTACTTCCATCCCAACCTACCCACCTAGTCCTCCCCTCCTCCCTCCCATTTCCACCCACCCCTAGTTTTTATCCATGTGTCCTTTATACTTTATCACATTATCAAAAAAGTGGAAACCAAAAGGAAGGTCAAGGGTGTAATAATAGTAGTGGATATTTTCAGTATTGTAGGCCTTTCAATGTTAGATTTATATTCTTTATGGCTTTTGTATTCAGATTCAGAATTCAAATTTCATAGCCTGAAGTACAAAGACTTTACAGTGGACCCCATCTACCTTCCCCGCCTGTCTTGCCCCACTCTCAACTACATGCTGTGTTAGCTACTCAGACATATTTGCACCCTTTTGTGGTTGCATGTATTCATGTTATTTCCTCTGCTTGAAGTGTACACCTTCATCAAGCCCACCATGAGAGCTCTCAGCTTTCCTTCAGAATTCAATGTGTCAGCAATATGGGTGGAATTTCCAGCACATACAGATTCTTTAAAATGTTTTACACCCTTATATAGGTACATTTTCTACCATTTATCACACTGTTATAATAATTTGGTATTATGTTTTCCCCTTTATGCAGTGATCTTCTTGAATGTAGAATCATATTTTATTTACATTTTATCCGTAGCCCTTTGCATAAGGCCTACATCAATAAATGTATAGGTTGAATGGATGATTGTGATAAGATTAATTCATTATGACAAAGAAATTATTCTGACACCTTTGATACAAATTCTGCTGTTTTCTATGGTGCATTTCTTTTTGTAGGATACTTTGAGACCCTATATAGGAGAATAAATATAAATAAATGAAAAAGATGTGTTTAAAATTGCTAAGTTAGAACATCAAAATATTGAACAGACATAGGAAATGTTTTTAAGTTAATAGTAGTAAAATACAAAGTCAGAAATCATTGCTTGATGACATACCTTTAATCAAAATAAGAAGTGAATTTTAACCCATTTTAGCATATAATATATCCTAGTGCTATTGGGTAGTATTTCAAAGTACATTGATATCTTGAAGTTTAAATAAAAATATATTATTTCTTTAATGCTGTGAAGTTTGAATACTACCACTTATTTTGCCAGTTCTTTGTGCCTTATGCATGCTACTTAACCTCTTTGAGCATAATAATTCTTACCTTTAAAAAAATAATTCTTACCTTTAAGCATAGGAAATGATACTTATCTCACAGAATTATTGTAATAATCATAGGATCCAAGGGGGTAAAATAGTAAGCACTTACTAATAATGTTCATATCTTTCCCTCTTATTTTGTTTAAAAATTTATTTTTGTTAGATGACCTCTGCCCCAAAACGTTAGGTTCACAAATATGTAGTACCTTGTCATTCTTTATTCTGAGCTGAACTGCAGTGCCCCACTGTAAATCCTTGTAGATCTTTGCTTTATTAAGTTTGTGGTAGACTCCATGGATGAATAGCTTTGCTTTGCTAGAGCCTGAGCAGGCCATCACTACAGTGGGCAAAGGTCTCCTGTCTTATGGAGTGGATCTAGGGCCCAAACACATCTCTAATTGCATCTAAAAAGTCCTAAAAAATCAGTAGAGTTCCTTCTCCCTGAAGGGAGTCTGGAGCCAATCACTACTTTTCATGCACTGTGAGGACTTTAGGATGCCCTAGAACTGGTCCTCTTATTTATCCAAACACTTAAACCAAAACTTTTTAAAGTTAACATCAAAGTTATTATTTGATAGCTTTAATTAGAAATAACAGGCTGTTTTTGAAATTTTATGAAGAAATTGTATTTAAAGATATCTTATACAAATTTAGTTATAATCTTTTGTATGAAAGAAAATTCTTTTTGTGTAAAGGAAAATTCTTTCATAGAACAAGTGCTATGGTGGTTTCTGTTGTGACCATGGGCCTGGAAATTGACGTGATACTCCAGGCAAATATTTGTTTTCATTTCTAACATTCAAGAGTCACTGTCATGAATGTGCAAAGATGAATTCTTGCCCACTCAGCCAAAAAGCAGGACTTACTCTTTTCTCTTCACATGATGATAGGTGTTGCAGCACTCTGGGATCCCCTTGGCCTGGACAATGTGGATATCCTAGCCTGGGGATGAACTGTGGAGTTGTATTCATAGCCTTTTAGGTCTTTATTGTTCATGCTGAATACCACAGAAACCAAGATTTCTATCTTTTTTTCTGCCACTGCTTATTATGCATACAAGTTTTTCTTTGTATCCCTTTGTTTTCTACCTACAAAGGTATATAGGTTATACAGATGGTTCTATATTGTGTACAGAAATTGGAGCTTACAGTGTCTTAGAGTGGTCACATTTATAGTGTGTCATTTACTATATTTCAGACATTACATTAAGCACTTTACAAACACTAATTCAGTGAATCATGTGGTGTTTACAACAGCCTATGATGTACATGCTGTTATTAGTATTTGAGAGATGAGGAAATTGAGACAGAAGCAGTTGGGCACCTTGGCTAAGGCCATAGTCAGTAAGTGGTGACTGGCTTCATGTTCAACCACCTCGTAACGCTGGCCTAGAGCAGTCATCTGGTGGTGGCAGATGATGTGTTTCATATAAACCAGATCAGCTTGTTCCCATGGAACAGTGGTACAAATAGGTGAAAAGGGGAAGACAATGCATGTAAGGAAGTAGATAAATATTGCAAGTTTGTGAACACTGTCCTACATAGAGCCAAAAGGACTAAAACCTTTGATCCTCCTACTTTACCATAGATACAAATCACCTGGGGTATTTATTAAGTTTGTCCCTGCCTACAAAAATTTCTGATCCAGCAAGTCTTGGAGCTTGGAGTCTACATTAATGTAAGCACTGCCAAACAATTCAGAACATTTTGAAGGTGTCTGAGGTATATTTCAGTAGATATTTGTGCCTTTTACCCATAGACTTCAGGTTATTTTGGGGAACATGGGAAGTAAGATTTTATTTTAAACATCATCCATATCTTGTGGAGTGTCCTTGATAAGAATTTTGTAGAACTGAAATTCATGTTTATGGACAGGTTCCACTTAGACAATGAAACTGGGGTTTGGGAAAGCAGGCAAGAGTGAGATAGTCTATGATCTTAACTATAACATGAAGACTTGATTGCTTTCAGGCAAAGATGCCCTTTCTGGTACAGAAATACAGCACATGGCAGGGTACTCGGTGGAAGAAATGAAAGCTTGTGGGACATTTCAAAGTGGTCTGAACATTGAACTCATATTTATGTACCTTGAACATAGGAATGAAGAGAAAAACAACAACCCTAAAGATGTTACAGATTATATGGTTTATCAGATGTGCTTCAGACCCCTGTTTGCTGGGATGGGTACAATTTAAAATGCCCTCGAAATTGTACTTGGGAAGCATGTACAATTTCTGACGTCATAGACAGAAGTTTGCATATAGTCTTGCATCCCTTTTAGGAAATATTAGGCATGGCCACAGAAAAACTCAATTATTAAAGTGAAAAGAAAACAAACTGTTTCCTATAACATGGATTTAAAGAATAGACTTAATTCTTTTTCCTTCTTAAATAGAAACAGTGAATTGAAGTTGAATAAAATTAAGCTAAATAAGAGGAAACAGTGAGATTTTGTAGACTGTGGAATAGTTTCACTGGGAACATTTTGGAACCCCCTTAACTTAGTTATTACAAACTAGACCAGACAAATGTCTTGAAGATATGCTGCCAAAGGCAAGTTTGCAGAAAAATCAATGAATGACTTTTTTCTCTGTGTTCTGTGAAAATTAGTGTTGGCACACACACAGTTACACACACACACACACACACAAACACACAGTCACTAAAGGAACATATATAAAGGATACATGGATAAAGCCGACAGGGGGTAGGATTAAATGTGGGAGGTGGGAGTGTGTGGGGTGGGGGAAAGTGGTAGGGGGAAAATGGGGACAACTATAGTTGAGCAACAATTCTAAAAAATTAAATAAAATTGTCTTCTTTCTGACTTTTCAATTTGATCATCACCAAAATGGTATTTTAAAACCTCAAAATCCTCTTTCTATTGCTGGGTCTACATATACTCTCAATTCTGGTCTCTTTCCTTCATTATGGACAAAGTTTCCTGTTTGAACTATAAAAAAAAAACCCCTTACAAGTGCCCTTTTGTCATATTTAAAGCCTTGTAAAAACCTTCCCCAGTGAATCTTAGTGACTGCAATTAGTGAGCAGCAGAGCTTTCTCTCTGATACTCAATGGGGAACATTGAAGATAACCAATAATTTCCATCAGATGGGGATATACAAAGCTGTACATTTCACCAGGTTCACTCAAAATACTCAACCAAAAAACCACTGAGCATTCCTGTTGTCCCTAACACACACACTTTTCATGGATACCTGGTATAAGTGACAATATTGAAGGAACAACTTCTTGGAAATTTGGAGATGAACGTGGGGATATTAAACATAATAATCTCTTTGCTTGATTTGATTTCTGTTCACTATAGTAAGAAATTTGAATGAAATTTTAAAGATTACTTATGGCTTTCCATTTAAACACGCTATTTTTTATTCCTTGATTATGGAGAATTGGTTACATGTTTCTTTTAAAAATATATTTATTCTAGGTAGCCAATCCTAACACAATGTAATAAAAATGTCAATATTTATTTTCAATTGTAAATTTTTGAAAGACACAAGGGTTCTGTTCTATTTCATTCTTTTAATTCTCCATTCTGTTAATGGTCAAGATCAAGCAAGATTCTTCACCTGGCCTTGTGACATGTAACAATAAAATAAAATAATAACAATGATAGTAATAATAAAACAGCAGCAACCACTTGTAGATTACTCACAAATATATCAGATCTTGCTTTAAGGTCTTCATAGGTACTGTTTCATTTTATCCTCACAGCTCTACAAGTAAAATGTTCCTGATTTTACTCAGGAACATTTTACTGATGTGAAGACTGATCTTAGGTTCAACTATGCATAAAATCATACAGCTGGTGTGTAGCAGGATTCAAGCCAATTTTTCTGACTCCAAAGCTTGTGTCTTTAACTACCTGCCATAAACCTCAGGAAGACACATGTTCATTTAAATCTTAAGGAAGTCATTGTAATTCCTCTGATCCTGCCTTCCCTCAATTTGTGTCTACTTATTCCATTCACAAGAAGGAAATGAGTCCATCTTCCCAAATAATATTTTGAACCACTAGAAATAGTAGACACTATATTATTAATTTTGCTAGTAATTAAAATAGTAACAAACAATATGATTGTGCAACTAAGGCTGAGCTCTGCATAACCTAAAGAAATCAAGTAATGGTTCTAAAGAAACTCATGTGGCGAATTGAAATCTGTTTGAAAATAGCACATTCATGCTGTTGCTTTTGGGAGTTTTTCAAATGTTAGTTTTATGCAAGAATATAAAGCACATTGTCACAATCCATAGTGGGAAGGGTAGCACACTGATTACATTTGCTGTAGCAAGAGGAGGAAAGGGCTTGTATTATTTTTTGTACCTAGACACTTAGAAAGATTGTTACAACATGAAGTTTATTCTTTTTCCACACAAAATGCACTGTCATAATAGGGTGACTAAGTGGAACATGTGGATGTCAAGAGAATAGTATTTTATTCATTGTTTCAAAGATGCTGATTATATTGATCTAGGAATTGATGATTGCACCAGAAAGAAAAGTATAGAGGCCTCATTCTGGCTTCCCAAATATTACAAATTTGGGCAGCATTATATACCATGTGCATAATTATAACATTAGACATAAAACTAGTGAAGATACCAAAAATTTAAGTAAATGCTTAATTGAAAAATAAAGTATTGATGCACTTATTTTCCCCACTCCAAATAAAATGTAGGCTATGTGAAGACAGATATTTATTATTCCTTAGTTAATTGCTCTCTCTCTCTCTCTCTCTGTAGCACCTAGAAACATACCTGTAACTTAATAGATACTTAATAAGTTATTTCTTACATAATGTAAACTCTAAGAGAAATAGTCAAGAGACATTGCACCTCTCCCTGCATATATTTCTATATCTATGAGGAAGAATAGTGGGATTTCCCAACCTCCTCTTCTTAAGAATATCACTTTCCAGGCCATTGCCCTTCTCAGCAAAAAAAAAAAAATAAATAAATAAATAATAATAATAATAAATTCTTTTTAGTGTAGTAACATTGTGGGTGATTCAAGGACTGAATGTCTTAAATGAAAGCATCTGTTAGAAAATGTGATAAGGTACTCAAGGACAAAATTCTTGTCTTATTCATGTTCTGAATGATGCCCAGATTCCCATGGGTAAACTCCAAGCCTTAAACTGCTATAAGGATTGATGGTGGGAGGTGGGGGTGGGTGGGGTGGGGAAAAGTGGTTACGGGAAATGGAGACAACTGTACTTGAACAACAATAAAAAAAAGTAAAAAAAAAAAGAAGAGATCAGTACTATTCTTTAGTGATGCAGACACTGGCCCACAGTATTCACGTCATTATGGATGAAATGAGACATTCACACAGACTACTGAGTCTGGTGGAGGAAAAGGGACAGCATGGCTTTTCTCTCAAGCGGAGCAAAAGCCTCAGCCCTGGATCCAATGAGGTTTTATTATCTTACTGGGCACATTACAAGAAGGTCCTCATTAACTATGCACAGGCTTGCTTTAGGTGGTTACCTTTTACAGAAAACAAAGGAGCCAATGCTGCTAATCACATCACAGAAGAGGGATATTTGCAAGTGAAAAAGCAAAAGTAGTTGAACCAGTTACACTCATCCTTGGAAGGTTTAGAATGGTTTTTAGGAAGTTGCTTTGCAGTAAATGTCCTCAATTCAGGGTGAGGGGGTTTTAGCAAGAAGCAAGATTCATAGCAGCCTAGGTACATTGAAGGCCTGATTCCCCACAGGAGAACTCATCCATGGGCATGGGTCCTGTGCATCTCTGAGTGGGAACTGGGCCCACACCAAGAAGAACGGTCTACTACAGTTTAGAAGTGCTGTGTTTCTTCCAGCTTGAGTGCTCAAAGCAAATGTTGCCACCATGGAACTGATTCTGCACCCATGTGGAATAATTTAATTTCATTAATAATGTTAGAAATGTTAAAATATTTTTAGGGAAAAAAAGGAGAATATGGTGGCACGCAAAACTAGTCATTTTCATCTGTACTCCAGGATCCTTTGTTTTCCATTGTTTGCTATATTATTCTGTATCTGTTTTCACTTTTATTTGTGGTCAGCTTTGATATGTCTATACAAAAGCACACATCAGAAGTAAAATGACTGTCTTTTTATAGTATGGCTACAGACAGTTGGACAGGTTTAGGGTTTACTGACTCCTAGATAGTTTTCCCATGAAAACTATCTGCTTGATAGTTCATTGGCTATCTAGCTCATAGCTCTAGCACTATGAGCTAGATAGAGTTCATAGAGCTCTATGCCTCGTTGAAGCATGCTGGTTAATATACTGCAAAGAAAAAAGGCATTGTCTTTAAAGGCACATAAATCCGAGCCATTGAGCTAGATTCTGTCCCCAAACCCTGTTGTTAGATTCTTATGCATACTCCCCCAGGTGGATTCTGCCCCTTTGAAATTCTCACACAATTTTCATTGACTATAGCAGAATTTATCTGGGTGTATCCAAGAGTAGAATCTGACTGGCTTCTTGTAATATACCATTTGGGTTTGGGCACAAAGCCAAAAAAAAAACCCAACAAGACACACTGTTTATTACTTACATGGGCCTTTGCCAATTTCTGGATGTCAAAGAAATAAACTCACTGCTTCTGAATAACACATTCATCAAAATAAACATGAACATTATTATTCCTTCTGTTTAGTTAGAGAGAAAATCATTTGTTGATTTACTATATGGAATCCAAAATACATTTGGGGTTCTTTACTTCAACCCAAGCTGATAACCCCCAAGCTGATAGCACCTTAAAACAAGATGATTTGTTTTTAAGCAGACAGCCCTATGTACAAGAAGTTGTGGCCAATAGTGAATGACAAAGATACCAAGGCTGGCTTGAACCTACTTGAATCTTTCCTACAAAGTTCAAGTTTTTATAAGCCATTTGGGGAGCAACCACTTTGACTGCTATCCTTCCAACGTGAATCCAGCCTAGGAAACTGTTAATGCCTCTTCTGTCAGGAATCAATAATTTTTTCTGTGTTCTTGACTTAATGGCAGTTGCCATTTGTTTTATGGCCTTGTGAAAAGAGCACATATTCCTTTGGGGTACTTTTAAGTATAAAAATGCTAGTGTTTTGCTTTTGAACATATTAAATGGTTCCATATGTATTATCAAGCTATTGTGGCAGCATAAACTGAGGGTATTGCTCTGACTTGGTCTAAAATCATTGTCTGTCTGTGAAATGTCATCTAAAGAGCCTCAGAGACAAACACCAGAAATGTAGAGCAGAGAGAAGACAAAGCTCCTTGAAGTAGTGCTTGCATCATGGAAAGAATTTGGAGAACCTTCTGAGGAGCAATGAATAGATACACTTCCAAACCCTAAAATACCAACCATCCAAATGAAAACCATTAAGTTTAATGAGATGTTTTGTCTGTAAACAAAACCTAAAATCTTAAAGAAATTTCAAGTTCACGAGTACCTAAACTGGATATTTTGGGCTAAAATTCAGCTTTTTAAGAAGAGGTATATTTAAAGCCGATGGTATTGATGGGGTTTTGTTCTCAAAGTGTTCCAAATGGTCCTGTTTAGCCAATTTCAGGGCTTAATCAAACTCATGGTCAAGACTTACAGATGTCCCACTCCAAATTCACCGTGTTTTACACCTGTATTTTCCTGTCTACGCTTCAGTGAATGTTAAGGATATTTCCACCTAAGGCATTCTTTGAACACTGAGATTCTATTCAGGACAGGCTTAACCTTTTTTTTTTTTTTACCATCATCATTGTAACCTCCCTCTTCAACCTTATGTTCTTCTCTTTGCTTCTGTTACTCCGTCTTCTTAGTTTTATAAAATTAGGAAAACTATGGTGGTTCTGATTAATTTTGTTCTCTTATGCCCATTCACATGGTATTTTATATTGTTTTTAGTGCCCCCTCCCCTTTTTTCTGTTTTGTTAAGAAAAGCACTATTACGAGTGTTTATCTTGAGATCAGGTTCTGATTTCCACAGATTTGAATTTGGAATAGCTCTACCACTTAACCAAGTTGCTTAAACTAGTGCTTCACAACATTTTTAATGTCATGGAATAAATTGAAACTGATAATGTTTGTACGAGTGCTGGGATAAGAACCCTAAAGTAAGCAAATGAGCCTTCTTGAGGCAGGAGCCAGAGTGTGGCTCAGCTGCTCTAAGGGATGGGCTAATGTGTACCTTAGAAGACTCATTCCCTATTTTTTATGCAGTAAATGGCATAGCAAGTGCTAGTCTCCAGCTTCAACTCTTTATAGATCAGTTTTATGACCTATACAATGGTAATAAGAGGGATATCCACTATCCACATCTCAAAGTTGTAAAGATTAACTTAGTTCATACATAGAAAGCACTTAGTACAATCTTCATCACCCAAAGATGCTAATTAGTAATGGTAGTAGTAGAAGTAGCAGTAGTTTAGCACCAGTTACAGCAGTTTTGTTTCTTTATAGTCTCAAAACTTGGAGAAAATCATTGATAAGGCATAGGTAAATTCTACTTACATTTCTAAGAACAATTATATTATTTGCTGCCTAATGTTATAGAACAGGAAATCTTTATGTGAGGCCTCACATGATAGGTCTTCAATAAACTAAGGCCAGAGAGGAGGGGGAATCTTTGGAGAGCAAGATGCTAAGGTAGGTAGAATCTGAAGCAAATTACTCAGTTTCTCATTGGAAAAAAAGCAAACTGTCAAACAAACAGGTCACATAACTAAAACTTAGTTATTAAGCTGAGATTTAGGAAAGGACTATGGCCCTTGAGGAAGGGGGAGCTGAACAGCCAGAGAGAAGCACAGTACCATGATCAGGCTAACTTGGGGGTAGTTTGAATTATGATGGAAGGGCCATCTGGCTACACTGGACATATCTCTAGGCTACCCATCTTTACCATGTTTGCCAGCATAGGAAGCACTGGTGTAAGTGAGGAAAACCCAGGAGCTTAGCAGTAGATTTCAGGCCTGAGAAAGCTGTTCTAAAGGACCTCTCTTGAGACTACCCATTGGCCTCACATGCAGATAGAGAAAATCAGATATCCAGCAACAGAAGTCTGCACAGCTGAACAAGTGGGAATGGCCATCTGGAAAACTAAGACACCTTAGATTTGTAAGAACTATATTCAGCCAAGTCTGGATTATCTGCACAGGGTCATGCATATGCTTGGGCACTGTCTCCTCCCTTACTGCTCAAATGGTCCAATTCCAGTCATGCTCCCTGGGGATATTGCCTCCATTCCCCAAGCCTTACTCTTCTGCAGTTTCACAAAGTGTACTTGGTTTAATTTCTTTGCTTTCCACTGTTCCAGCCTAATAAGGAAATCAGTCAGCTATGGGTTGGGATAAGGAGCTGGTGGTAAGAAACAGCATTCTTCCAAGGGCCTTTGATCTTTAAGAGGCTGTAAGTGGCCCAATCCCCTTGTTTTATGTAAAAATATCTCTTGTATATGTCAGGCAGACTGCTTTTATTCCCATGCATGTAATTGTTGACTCTGGGAGATTTTATACAAAACAGAATGCAGTCCATACCAAAGTCAGGCAGAAGAAAACATATGACTTGGGACAAGTTGTTTCACACCTTTTTGTCTTAGTTTTCTCATCTGTAAACTTAGCAAGTTGAACTTGATAAGGTAAATTTGATAGGCAGGGTGTTATTGCTGTTGAAAACATGATTTTGAAGATGAATATACCTGACTCTAAGTCTTGGTTCTGCCCCTTTTCAAAGGCAACTCAACTACACTAGAGGCTCACTTTTCCAATCAAGAAGGTTGCTATAAGGTTATATAAAACAATGCCTATAAAGTTCCCATATTGCTTTTCCATCTATAATTTTCTTTCTAGGGTTAAATGTTATATACATATGTTATTCTCTACCATATATGCCAATACTCTTTTCTATTAGCATGGAAATATCAAAATAGGCAATGGTAACACTATGTTTTATCCCATGTATACAAGTACATTTATGTGTGTACATGTTTCTTCTTTCCCTTCCTCCATCTCCTCCTCCCTTTTCTTCTTCCTTTTCCTTTTCTCCTCCTCCTCCTTGTCCTCCTCCCCCTCCCCCTCCTCCTCCTCCTCCTCCTTCTTCTTCTCTCTCTCTGTCTCTCTCTCTCTCACACACACACACACAACAAAAAGGATTCCCTACTATCAACAGAATCCTTAGTTAAATAGGCATCATACCATCAACTCTTCCGTATGCAGAAGTAAAGATCCTCTCTAAAATAGAAGGGTCAGAGTCTTGGTGAGTGAGGTATTCACAATTGTGCAGTATTAGCTATGGTCATTAACTGTAGATCAAGGGTCTGGTTTGGTAGTAACACACATATAAGGAGTCCAATAAGAGCTGCATGAAGGTTTTGTAAAGAAGTATGAGAAAGGGATGGTAGTGAAGGAAGAAATGTTTGTTTCTAGTATCTTTTGAGAGGAGAAATTTGGAGAAAATGAACCAACACCTTTGTTGTTCAATATTACATTTCTTATTGTAGATGAGTAGATTCTGATGTAATTAAGAGTCTGTAGCATCATTGGTTTTATGTATAGCACAGGCAAGTCTGAGTTTTTATTTATGTATTATTTACTAAGAAACATTAATATGTACCTGTAGTTTGCCAGCATTATGCTAGGTGATAGAAATATAAGTGAGGTTAAGACTGGATCTCAACCTACAAGGAACATACAGTTTTGGAAGAGACAAATGAAGAAGACAGTATTCTCATAGTAGGTGGGTGCTATGAATAGGTATGTAGAAGGTCCTACAGGAACACAGGATAGGACCAATGAAGTCAAGGGGGAGTCAAAGAATGAGTACCTGGATAAGAGGCAGCAATAGAGGAGTGCAGTGGTGAAGATATGTTGGAGAGAAGTTAAAACATAGAGTAAGTAACAGCAGAGAAACTGTACTTAGAATCAGATTACTAACTGGAGCTATAAAGATATCAGTGATATCTATTTATACAAGGAACACAAGACAAAAAGTTGTCTTGTGCAAAATGATGACTTTGGTTTTAATCATGTGGAATTTGAGGACCTTTTTGGGCCATCCAAATGAAGATAAGGTGTCCAGAAAACAACTGTCATCAGGATTTAAATGGAGGTTGAAACCATGAGTATGTATGCACTTTTTCAAAGAGAGAGTATATTGATTTTTTAAAAAGTTCATCATAATATGCCTAATGAATTTTTAAGGATTGAAATGAAGAAATAGAGATGATGGAGAAGAAAAAATAGCTATGTAAATAGGAGAAATACTAAGAAGAGTTGTAAACCAAGAAAATGTGAACTTCTGGACAAAGGTCTCAGCACAGTCCACCATCAGAGATATAAGATAACAATTGCTAGATATCTCTGTTTCTTATGAGTTTTTCACAATTAAAGATTATGTTAATTCAAGTTTTCTTAAGCATTAGTGGTTTTACTGTAAGTACACACTCAGAAAATTAAGTAGACTGTAACCTTATTTATGCAGCTAAGTTTTGGGATAATAGGAATTATAGAAAAGTCAGGCCTTGTAGAAAATGGAATACTGTTCAGGAACTAGAAGTTTGTTCAGGATATACCACAGCTCTCACAGTCAGGATACCTTGTTGCCTCTTAAAGGTACTGTGATAATACAGAGCAGATTCTAGGATTCCACCTCATAGGAGGTGCTCCATAATCCCTCTTCAGGCTGCCTGCCATCACCATAACTCTTTGTTTCTCTGTGGAGATCTGTATGCTTGGGCTCTACTGCATATTAGTATCTCTAATCAGCCTTTTGAGGAGAGAATTCCCAGTTTCTAAGTAAAGAGGGACCTTATAGTTCATAGATTGGTAGTCCTTGGGTCACTTGTATACCCTCACACCCTGCAGTCTAGTTAGCTGTGGCCAGAGAGGCAAGGTATCATGTTACCCAGGACTTGACTATCTCTTCATAAAGAACCACCAAGAAATTTTTTGCTCAACAAGTGACTGTATCCTGGAAGACTAATACTAATTTGAAGCCATTTTTTAGTACCATGGATATTGGTAATGTGAATACCAATTGGCATAAATTGGCATACTGCAGAGTCATATTAACAGTGGAGACAGAAGCCAGAGTTTGAATTTTAGTAGACCAAGGGGTAAATGGTAAATGAGTCAGTAGAGAATGGGGAATATAGATCAGTCTTTGTGGAAAGGAAGGTAGGAAGTGCAGTACCAGAGCTAATAGAACATATGTTTCTAAGACAAGATAGAAATTGTTTCTACTTATTTATATAGTAGTAGGAAAGATAGAATTGAGAGAAACAAAGGGTGCATATACATGGCAGAAGATGATCCATAGACTGATGTCCCTAAAGAACTGAAAGGGATCCTTGTAGAGCACCATCATTCACTTTATCCATTTTTACACTTGTCAGTGGATTCCCTTATCTGAGGTAGCCTGATGATATTTTTGGTGTGGAAAAATTCTGAAATATAAAAGCTAAAATGGAAGTGAGAGTATTAAAGAAATGGGGAAATACCATGTGAATGGGCAGATCTCTAGCTGAGATCCATGGAAATGGGGGAAAAAGAAGAGTGGGAAGGTCAGAGAAAGTGAAAAATCATTAGGCAGGAGTTCCAGCAAATATTCCCAATGGACAGGTTATGGGTCTTCTTGGATATTCTGATGACTTGAAGGGTTGTGTTTATTTCTCTGAAAACAAAGAGAAACACAAAAGTGGGACTTGGCTGCGATGTGTCTTATAACTCATTGTGATAGCAGGCAAGTCCCCAGATATTCTAAAGCCACTTATTTGTATCAATGAATGACGATTTTTTTCCATACATATTTCTGAGTGTCTTGGAACAATTCTTTTAAAAAATTTTAATACTAGAAATAATCCCAGTGGATAAACTAATTAGGTCTTAAAAATAGAACTTTTGTTTAAAAAAATTACAATTCTTCTTATGATGTTGAGCTCTGTCATTGGTAAATTGCCTTCAGTCTCCTCACTCAATTTAGGTTAACGCTGTCTTTTGCACATATATATACCAGAAACAGTAAGAATTTTTTTTTTCATTTAAAAATATATCCAAAGGAAAACATATTTCGAGTGGATTTCCTACCATGAGGATTTCGAAAACTAACACTGGAGAATGAAGGTAGAAACTGTAGTTTTACATTTGTCCTTAGAAAATGCAATTTTTACCTCTTTAGTTTTTCACTACCTCTTTACTTCCATTACCTGACTTTACTATCCTGCTTATTATAAGTATGTGTTTTACGGGGTACATTTTTGTAAGCATTTGATACCCTTATTTTCTATTTTAAGAGGAAAATGGGCCTCTTTCATGTTTTCTTTTTCTTTCTCCTCCTCCTTCTCCTCTTCTTCTTTTTTTCTATTGAGAGAAGGAAAGAAGAAAGAGAAGTTATTTCCAAATGAATTAAAAGGTGGTATTTATATTTAAATTTTCATTTTCCTTAAGTGTCGTATCTGCGATTCAGATAAGTATGGATTAAGAGATAGGCCAAACAGTGTTTCTAGTCCCATGAAATTTCCCTAGTTCTTTTTGACAGAGTAAAAGCTGATTATCTTCCTGGTTTATAATTTTATTACTAAAATAGCCAATATATTGAGCACCTAGTAGCTGCCAAATATTGAGGATAAAAAGAGAATAAGTACTGGGGTCCCTTTCTTGAATGCTCATACTACAGTAGTGATCAGTGGGTAGTTGCTAGATTAATGCAACAATTTAGAAGTAGAAGTTAGAAAGGGAGAAAATTACACTGAACACGGATAGAAAATTTCTTCCTCTTATTCAGCCTTGTCACAAGTAGCTAGCTATTCTGTTAACTTCACTCTTTGACTAGACAGAGCAAATACATTTCTTGCTTTAAAAAATGTTCTCAAAGGAAAGGACTTTGCCTATATCTATAAGGTTGATTCATTTGCTTTAAAGCCCAAGGAGTGTCAGGCCTGCTTGCTATTTCAAAACTGGAAAAAGGGTGTGTAAAGATAAAGGTGTGTGTGTGTGTGTGTGTGTGTGTGTGCGCGCGCATTGGGGAGGCAGGGGCAAAGGAAGGGGCCAGGGGAGAAACATCAGTTAGGAAAACAGAAGAAATACTCAGGAAGATGAAGTTGTTTTCCTAATTTTTATCCTAAAATGATGGCTATGGGTGAGGCAAAAAATAAGCAACACAGAGAACATCTTTGATAGAATATGGTATGTTGGGGTTAGTAATGCTAGCTGCTATAACAAGCAGCCCCTAAAATCTTAAATACTTATTTCATGTTCATGTCTGTCACAATCTAATATGGTCTTGGGAGGAGAGGACATTATCTCATGCAGTCTTTCAGGAATCCAGGCTCTTTCTATCTTGTAATGACACTGTTTTCAATATATGTCCCTAAGGTTTCTGTGAAAGGCACAGAGATGTTAAAGATTGTTCAAGAGAAGGGAGGGTTGTGGCCAGGCATAGAAGTGGCATACAAAATTCTCACTAGTATTCCACTGGAGGAAATTCAGACTCATGACCCAAAACTCATTGTAAAAGAAACTGGGAAATGTAGTCTTCCTCTATTTCCATAAGGAAAATAAATTGATTTTGGTGAACATATGATGTTGTGGCATTGTCTCTGATATGTAGTAGGACTTCTATCAAGCTAATACTGACAATGATAAGAGTCCTAAAAAACATGCAAGTAAGATCTTGCCCTTATTATGTCTTATTTCCAGCATAACGTAGAAGAGTTTGAATCTATATACGTATTATTTATATGTCTCTAGGATTTGAATGAGGAACATTTCCAAGGTTTCATATTTTCTGAGGTAACTTAATTGGAAGTACATGGTGTAGGCTAAGTCTCCCCCTTCCTTCCTTCCTTCCTTCCTTCCTTCCTTCCTTCCTTCCTTCCTCTCCTCCCGCCCTCTATCTCTTTTCTTTTCTTTCTTTCATAGTACATATAATCACTCTGTCAATTCCATTCAGAAATGGAAAGAGAGAAAAATAACAACCTGACTTTTTAAAAGTACTAAAATCCCACTTGAGTAAGTGAAAATAGGTAATGGAATTAGACATATGTTCACTTTGAAAAAGATACTTCCTTCCATCTCTGACTGTCTGAGTTGACTCAGGTCATTTAGTAGGCTAGGCATGTATCCCATCCTGCCCAATTGTCTGAAGATCAAATCAGATAACCCTCCCAGTTACAGGAGCTGCCTTCTTGCATTAAGATTACAGAGTCCTTGAGCCTTGGCTGGGTAGTTCAGTCAGAGTATCATCTGTATACACCAAGGTTGGGGTTCATTCCTCCATCATGGCATATACAAGAATCACCCAATAAATGCCTTAATAAGTGGAACAACAAATCTCTCTCTATCTCTTTCTCAATCTCATCAATAAGTAAAAATTTAATAAAGATTACATACATATTTACATTCCCAGCAAGAACATCCAACTAGACCTTGTAAGGATAAGAACTTGCCTTTCAATTTCACCATTGGTGTAGAGATAGCTAGATTACTGTAGTAACAAAAATAAAAGAATAAACTACTCAAAACCCCAACATTATATATAATTGTTTCTTTAAAACTTATTTTTATTAGGTGCTGAAGACAATATAGTTAAAAATACTTAAGCACAAATATGACAGTTATACAAACACTGTTTTTTTTAAATATACTGCACAGCTAGTTGTCTTTTTAAGTTTTAAGTGGTAGTTGCTAAAGTATACCATCAAGGATTACTTTTAGAAAAAGTAACAGCTGGCTTTGAAATTCATTTAAAAATGAACATAATCTATAGTAGGTACGTATCCATGAGGTGAAGTAATTCCTGGCATCTTTCAATTGATACACTATGTTAAAGTTCAGGGCAAAGCATTTAGCATTCAAGAAAATTACACATAAGATTGTGTTTTATGAATTTTTCCCGAGAAGTATATGAACAAGCATTGCAAATATGCCATACACCTGTAAGTCTTAGTATTATGGTAGGTAACTAAGGAATATCCACTACAGCAGCAAGAAATCTGCACAATAAATCAGGCAGAGAACAGCTGGTGGAGAAATCAGATGGGGAATCAGAGTGATCTGTGGAAGGGATCTTAGTTCACCATAAACATTTTGCAAGCTTTGGGTGAAGAAGCTAGACCTCTGGGCCTCATAACCAAAGACTAGGCTTGCTGCAACCTAGAGCAATTGTTTTCACAAAGTACACAGCTCAAGACAAATAATTACCATTTAAACAATGTGTGAGGAAAGTTGTTGATTTTGACTTGAATTGTTTTTTAATCATTCACAAGGCATTAGTCTTCAGAAGAATTGACCTTGGAATTCTAGAGATTGTGGCCTCTTGAATGCCCAGCCTTTCCACTACTAGCAACAAGTGCATCACTAGAGAAAAAGGGGTGTTTCTTTTAGCTTCTGTATTAAGTACATGCTGAGCAGTAAAGAGCCTTTGCCTATCCCTTAACACACAAAATAAGAGCACTGTGGTGAATAACTCAGAACTTGGCCAAGAAAGAAACATGTTTGATCTTTGGGAAAGTGGGAAGCAAGTTTGTTTTTCTTCACCCCAAATCTGCTATTTTCCTATGTCTTTTTTTCTTTTGGTACTTCTTACTTCAGATCTTTGTGAAAGACATAATTTAAGAAAAGATGAACTAAAAGGAGTCCTCCTGATGCACAAAGGAAGATGTTCAGTGAACTTGGGCCACAGGAAAAAAGGAAAGGGAAGCATAGGGGAAAAAACACAAAAACACAGATTCTGGGGAAAACTCAGAGCACAGGGCCAAGTGAAAACTCCAAGTGCAAATGACCAAGAATCAAAGGTGACAGTGTGTGGGTGGAAGGTGCTGCCTGCTCTGAGACATTCTGCAATGGAGAAATTCCACTGGACTCTGGCACCTGCTGCTTTAAGATAAGAGCCTCAGAAAGGGGAGAGAAGCCTTAAGTGGTGCAGGGAGGAGGGAGCAGTGAAGAGGCTCCTATGCATTGACTAATGAACAGGACACATTAAGCTGCCCCCATTTAGAGGCCACTGTTGTTTTTTACTCCCCAGTTTCAAACTGATTCTGAGTTGGGGCCCTGGGCTGTTTTATAGTCAACTGAAATGTGGGGAGCTCTAATTCCAGTGAAAGGGGGCAAAGGTAGCTTGGATCTGGTGCTAACTCTGAGACTCATTTCTTCTTGAGGGTTTGTCTGGTCCTGAATCTTTGGGCCTGATTCTTCCCTCCTTGCTGTGGCTATGCTGAGAGATGTCTTTACCATCTAGCTCTCCTTCAGTTCAAAGCAAGGCTAGCAGAAGAGAGGAAGCCATAAGAACTTAAACTTTGCAAGAGCAGCAGCAACAAAACTTCACTACACAGAAACTATCCAGCCACAGAGAGGCCAGCTTGCCTCTTGGTGGTGCTGCTTTGATGCCACCAGCACAGAGGTTGCCATTCTGTCATATGCTGGCACCAGGGTCTTGAAAATTGTTTCTGTCTTCCAGTGGCAACTCCACAATGACACTGGTCAAATTGCCAATTCATACTTCGTGCCTGAGTCCTTATGTTTAATGTAATGTCTATCTACTTGCATCCTTTTGCAGCTTAAATCCCAACATTGCCTGTTTTGTTAGGATTCTGAAATAAAAAATAAAACACATAATTGAAATATGAGGCAGCAGAAAAATGACAAGAATTAGCAAGTATAGCTTCAATGTTCAGTTTTACTTTGCTTGTAGAAGTGTTTACCATTTCTTGAATAAAATGAGGCTGCCCCAGGGTTAGAAACTTGGGGTAAGGACTCTCATCCACTTTATGGCTCCTTGTTAGGGATCAAGCAGTGGAAGAAGTTGGAGACTATAGGACCAGAGGTCTTTAGGCTCACTTCTTGGTCTAATGTCCATGAAGTTAGAATTTCATATTTCTCTAACATTGAGCTAGCTTTCCCTACCTCTGAAATAGCTGCAGATTAAGGAGGGATGAAAGGGATGAATAAATGAAGCAAAGATGCCAGAAGGTGAACTGGTATGTTTGTTAGGACTTCCAAAGTTCCCTCACCCTCTTTGCAGAAACTTTCTTTCCTTCTCCTGTTACTCTTATTTTCTAAAATTTATCTGAATCAAAGAAAAAACATCTCAAGAACACAGTGTTAAGTGAAAAAATCCAGATACAAAAGAATATAGTACAAAAATTAGCCTCTTTTGTTAATTAGAAAACTATAGAAAATTATACTGTAGTTATATATTTATATAATACAAGCTAATAAAACATAAGAAGGATGTACATCAGCACAACAGTAACTACCATGTTCACCTTCACCAGCACTATGGTACCTGATGATTATAGAGAACTTTCCACATGCAGGCACTGTTCTTTAAATTAGATCATTAAAGTTTCTGGAAAGGAAAGAAGAGGTTGGGGTGTATTTGAAATAAATATAGCAAAGTACCCAAATGTTCACAAATTCCAAATTTTGGTGGGGTGTCAGTTACTTTATTTCTGGTGTTAAGTATGTTTGAAATATTTTGTAGTTATTTAATTAAAAGAAGAAAACAATGGCAATAATGAAAAGAAACATGAATACTTTTAGTTGTAGAGGGTCCCTTCTGCCAAGGGACCTGCCTTGTCAATTTCCGCTGATGAAGTGGATCCCCCTAGAACTTTAAATGCTTCACCTACAGTGCTTTAGACCTTTTCCCATTTCTCTATTCCTACTTTCCAGACAACTGACTACATGTAGTCTCTTGCCTTTCAGACTGCCATGCTGCTGAGGGTTCCACAGTATCTGTTCCAGGCCTATGCTCTTTCCCACACTCCAGGGCCCACCTTCCATCTCGACACAGACACCCAATGGGTATATCAAACTTAACCTGCTCTAAAGAGAACACTGATTACCCCAAATGATCTCTGGCACACTGAATTTTCCATTATAGTAAGTAGCATTACCTTTAGAGTGAAAACACAATTTGATTTTTTCTCAGCCATCTTCTTACTCTCATTTTCCACAACTGACCCATCAGCAAATCTTATTGGTTCTAATTTCAAAACACACCTTGAATCAGAACACATCTTAACCTGCCACCACTCTCAGCCTGGCCCCAGTACCATTGCCTCTGGTCTGCACCACTGACTGCAGTAGCCTCCCAGTACTTGCTGGCTTCTACCCACGCACCACTATAATCTCTTATTCATATGGCTTTTAAAACTTCCCCAGTGCTCCATTGTGCTCAACACTAAGTAGAAAATCCTTTTGGTGGTCAGCAGAGTACACATCGGTAGGCCACCAGTCCCCATCAATGCCTATCCTTTCCTTGTTCCCTCCACTACAGTCATCACAGCCCTCTGAGATCTTATTGTTCATCAGTCAGACCCACAAATGCCTGGCCTTTAGCCTTGCCCTTCCCTCAACTTGGACAATTCTTTACCTAGATATTTTTACGGATCTTTTTCTTCCTCTTTTCATTCAAGTCTCTGCTGAAATCTCACCTATTCAGAGAAATTTCCCCAACTACCCCAACTCAGTAAAATAGCCCTGTCTCTTTCTTTCTCATTGCCTGAATTTATTTTTTTGGAACCATGTCTGGCCCATCTTAAGCACTCAACACACATTTGTTGAAATATTGAATTAATAATACTTCTCATGCACAAGGTGGTTGCAGTCATTAACATACATTATTATGTCATTTCCAAACAGCACAGATAACTGAATCTCAGAGAATGCACCTAGGTTCTCACTATTGCTGACTCTGAGGGTGAAATTTGAATGTGTTCCTTTTTACTCCACTCTTTCATCATATCACACTGCATCTTTCAAAGGGAAAGCGAAAAAACAAAACAAAACAACATTCAACTGTCTGCTGTATGCTGCTGGGGATCGTGCTGTTCACGTTTACAAAATTATTTGGATTTTCACAAATACCCTGAGAAATAAACATTGTTTCCACTTTAAAGATGAGAAAACCAAACCTTCTGAGAGGTTAAATATTTAGCTTAAAATCACTATTTCTATTCAGTGACAGAATGTACCTTAGGCCTGCCTCATCCACAGATTGTGCTTTATTAATGACATTCATCCTGGTTGCCTAAAAATTCCATTTTAATTCCCTTAAAAGACCTCCTTCCCTGTAGCTTGTTACAGCATAGGTTTAGCAATCCTTGCTGTCTTGTAAATGATTCCAGCTCGGTCTTCTTCCCTCTTCTCACTCCCTCCCCCTGCTGCATGGATCTTTCCCCAGAACTTTCACCTTCAAATCATTACTTACGCCTGCTATAGTCTCAGAGGAGCAATAGCTTTCATGGGCCACCCAGAAGCTGGACATGAGAAAACAGGTTATGTCAAAGAGAACAACTAGGAGAACAGCCAGTTCTGGAAGATAGACAGTGCCCAACTTGCAAATGGGTTTGTTTGCTACATTTGTTGGAGGGCTGTTATATGAAACTTGAAACACATTTCCCCATAAAAAAACAATATTATCAATGATGAATGGGGCCTTGGGATCATTCACACAGCCCTGTATAATGTAAATGTCAAACCAAGATGCTACTAGATACTCCTAGAGATTTTAAACCTCACTGGCAAATCAGTATCAGTCACGTGGATTCTGTGGGAAAATAAGATTTTGAGTTTCAGTTGGGGATATTAAGGGCACTTATGTTCACACTATTCTCCTGGTACCCCTATCTCTGTGTAAGGTTCTCCTTACCACTTTCTCTACTCCAGCTGGAACTCAGCAGGGCTAGTTGTCAGCCTTGTGTAGTGGGAGGTACCGGGCATTTGAAAGAGGGAGGGGTAAAGGGCTGTCCGTGAGAACAAAATATAGCTCTCTGAATAGGGGTCCTCTGTAAGGGCAATAGCCTGTGCCTAGAACCTGTATAGAGTAGTGAATCCAGTTTTAGGACCCCGTGCATTATTAGGGGAGAGGTCTTCTGTGATGTGGTAGGTGCCATGAGCAGGCACAGTAATGACAGAATATTAGCATTAAGGAAGCAGCCACCATTTAGCAGGGGCAATATGTATAGATGTGTGGCTGTTTTCTTTGCATATGCTCATCTTTGGAAAGTACTTATGAAATAGGTAGCAGTGCAGAGCTGTGAAACGTACCCAGAATAGAAATCGGAAGTGTCTGGTCCTTTCTTTGCTTCCTTAACCACGGACAGTAGGCAACATGTATTCTCTTAGAGCCTTATTTTCCTTTCATGTTCAATGGAAAAAAAAAACAAAACTAATAATCCTCCACTACACAGGGTAGTTGTGAATATCTATTGTGATATAATTGTAAAAACACTCTCTATCGCATGCAATGCTTTATTAGTGTTACACTCTACACAACAGGCCACATGTTCTCCCAAAGTTAATATTCTTTGGTGTCCTGCTTTCATCCACCCACTATGTTTTTTTTTGTTTGTTTTTAGCACTCCTAGCAATTATCTGAAGAGAAAGTCCAGACATCTTCTTTAGTCCCTCCATGTCTGCTTGCAACCTCTGTCAGACCACAAACCAGTGCTTTGCTTGGCTGCATGTTTCTCCCTTTAGCAGAATAAGAATCTACCTTGCCAGCAGTCCTTTTTTGTTGTTGTTGTTGTCCTGATGGAGAAGAATCTAACAAATAATTTAAACCTCTTAATGATAATCAAATAGATCACATTCTAATTGCAGATTCCTGGGGGAAAACAAATCTTTATCCAAACTCCAAAGGTAGGAATGTTGAGCTGAGATGGTTCCTATTCAAAGACCTATTTTAAGGCCCTGCATATAACAAGAAAAATAAACAACTCAAGGAGGATGCTTATTTGGAAAGCTCTCCCTACTCCGCTGAATTTTTCTCCCCAGTTTGTGACATAAGGTTTCCGACTGACTCTTTTTAAATGACTATTTTTTAGAAGTCCACCTATTTAGTGATTTACCATTTCAACATGTGTTCATAAATGTATCAATTTTTCACATTCTTTATTTTAATTCCCAAATTGCACATGTCCTTTGAAAATTGAAGCCATGGGCTCAAACCATTTTAAACTTAGAAAGATATTAAATAGAATGATGCCCTGCGATGTTTCTCTATAACTTTGTCTTTCAGGGTCTTGGCATATACTGCATCATTACTGTATAAACACCTGCTTTGAGATCAGATGTTGCACATGTTTTTCTATTTTTCCCTAGAGTGAATGAGTCACTAAGATATTTGGTTCTAAAACATCCCCACTGGGCAGTGGTTAAGGCAGCATATATAATGCTCAGTTCCCTCTTCCTGCAGTTTGAATAGTTGTACAAGAGGAGCATTTGGTGGAGGACTGTAACAAACACCAACTTCATTAGAATTCAGTTAAATAGGACCTTACCTTTATTATTGTTTGAAAAATCAACAATATCAGTAAACTTTTTTTCAGCATTGTGTTACTATAAAATGCCAGATTTGCCCACTGTGAGGTGCTGGGATTATAGGTGCATCCTTCAATTGCAGAGTTGATGAATTATCTCATGTGCTGTAAAAGCTTTCTAGTCATTTTAAACTAAAAAAAAATTAGCATCTGCTTTTAGCTTTCTAAGAAAAGATGAAGTATATTGTGGGAAATTAAATATAATCTAGATTCAGGTATACCTTTGTGTGTAAAACAGAGAAACAGGGAAGAGATACTACTACAGTCTGACTGATATGAGAATGGTTTGATTTAAATTGTAATGATTTTTAGGATGGTGTTGGATGTTGGTGAGAGTTTTTTAAAGATACAGCATTTGTCCCTGTGGTCAATATTTATGTCAGTTACATTAGAAAAGATGTTAACTTAATATGAAAAGATGTAAGAGGCCATACATTTGCATCTGAGACAAAACCAACACCATTAATGATTTTGCCACCTGAAGTACCCAAAGTACACTGATGGTTCACCACATAGAGATATTATTAGAATTAAGATACAAAACATTTCAAATAGCTGGAGTAATAACCACATTAAATAGATTGCAGGGTTTTATTTGACTGAAAGCTCATTGCAAACAAGCTGATTGGTGGGGTTAGTTAAAAACACCTTGTGATTTTAGTTTGTAAAAATAGAGATATAATATCTAGAATAAAGGAAAAGAAAAATATTTTATACTCTGAGCACTTGAAGCATGCATTTAATTTTGGCACACAGTTATTTGATTAGAGATATAAATAAATTGGAATCCAGATTAAAATGAAGCAGTGAACAGCCAGAATGATGAAAGACTTTCAGCCATAAAATACTTTCAAAAAACAGAAATGTATCTTTTAACCTAAAAAAAATAAGGGAAATGATCATTATTTTGCTATAGAACAAATGTTTAAACATAAACTGGGCAACCACAAAGATTTAAGCATATGACATTTTTTTAATCCTCACCAAAAGATATGTTTATCGATTTTACAGAGAGAAGGAGGAGGGGGCAGGGGAGCAGAGAGAGAGAGAGGGAGAGAGAGAGAAACAGATGTGAGAGAAACATCAATCTGTGCCTCCTGTATAGGGCCTTACTAGGGATCGAACCCACAACTTTTATTTGGTATATGGGATGACAGTCCTACCAAGTGACCCACCTTGTTAAGGACATGACAGGTGTTTTGACATGATGATATTAAGGTCCTTTTCAACTCTGCTCTTCTAGAGGATTGGCCATGGACATACTTCTATGTAAGTGCCATTTTGTGAAATGGTGTTCTTTTATAAAGTATTTTAGGGCTTTATAATATTTTCCTTACTGATCTAGATTACAGCTTCCCAATATTTTATTGCGATGATGAAAATATTTTCTGTACTGTCTAATATGATAGCCACTAGCCACATCTGGCTATTGAACACTAGATATTTTCTAATTAAACTGAGGAACTGGATTTTCATTTTATTTAATTTTGATTTTAATTAAGATGCCCACATGGGGGTGGTAGTTATGATACTGGGCAGTAAGGTCAATATAGTGTTTTTCTGCTCCATTTCAGTTAGCTAACACTTTAAGAATTTAGTCTTTTGTCTCTTTGAAGTTCACCTAAAAGCTTAAAAGCAAATGTGTAACAGAATTAAAATCTAATGTCCAATTTACTAAATGTAGACTGTTATTTTTTAGATTACTTCTAGATGTTTCCTGAGTCCCAAATCCAAGTTCTTCAACGTTCTTTTTACCAAATGACCATATGCTTTACAGCATCTTTCCTCATTTCTTGTATATTGAAATACTGATTGCAGAAATTAAGTTCTATTAGTGCCCTCCTTCCAACAGCACTCACATTCTATTGTCAGAACTCCAGAAAGAGTGTTTTCTATAAAAGATCTGCATTTGCTAACCTCAACCCAGTATAAATATGACATGGTAGGTAATCCCCCAAGGTTTGCCAATGACTTGGCGAAATAACATACTTCACAGTTGTATTTACATTCTCCTTTGTTTTCAAAATTTTTCAAATGATAAGTAATTTTTTGAATTCAAAGGAAAATGTATTCTTGGTTCAAAGTAAATCTTTATTAACTTATTATTAAGCTCTCTGGTCCAGGAAAATAACTTTTTCAACCTCAATTCTTGATCAACCCCAGGTTCTCTATCCCTTGCTTGCTCTCTTCACTTTCTGGTATTCCCATGATATGAATGTTGTTATGCTTCACGTTGTCCAAAATGTTTCTTAAAACTTCCAGCCAAGATGGAGGCATAGGTAGACACACTGTGCCTCCTCACACAATCAAAAGAAGGACAACAACAAATTTAAAAACAAAAAAACCCTAGACCTGACAGAAAATCAAACTGTATGGAAGTCCGACAACCAAGGAGTTAAAGAGGAAGCATTCATCCAGACCAGTAGGAGATGGGCAGCCAAGTGAGGAGGACTTGTGGCAAGTCAGCAGCTAGAAGACCAGGGCTGGCAAGGCAGTGGCTGGTGGACCAGGCAGGGTGGTGGCTTGCAGATTGGGCAGTCACACATTTGCATGCAGATAAACTGGGAGGAACAACTAGAGAGCGAGACAGACTGCACTATCCTGGGTTCCAGTGTGGGGAAACAAAGCCACAAAGCCTCTCACTGAAAACACCTATGGGGGTTGAGGCAGTGGGAGAAACTCCTAGCCTCACAGGAAAGTTTCTTGGAGAGACCCACAGGGTCCTAGAACATACACAAACCCACCCACCTGGTAATCAGCACCAGAAAGGCCCAATTCGATTGTGAGTAGTGGGGAAGAGATTGAAAACTGGCAGAGAGCAGAGCAAGTGGCACTGTTCTCTCTGGGGTCCCTCCCCCACATACAGCATCACAACACAGCAATGTGAGTTGCCCTGCTCTGGTGAAAACCTAAGGTTCCGCCCCTTACTTTGTAACAGGCTACAGAGGAAAAGAAATGGCCCAAATAAAAGAGCAGATCAAAGCTCCAGAAAAAATACAACTAAGTGACAGAGATAGTCAACCTATCAGATGCACAGTTCAAAACACTGGTTATCAGGATGCTCCAGGAACTCACTGGGTACTTCAACAGCATAAAAAAGACCCAGGCAGCAATGAAGGTTGCATTATGTGAAATAAAGAAAAATCTACAGGGAACCAACAGTGAGGGGAAGGAAACCAGGACTCAAAAAAATCAATGGTTTGGAGCAGAAGGAAGAAAGAAACATTCAACCAGAAAAGAATGAAGAAACAAGAATTCAAAAAAAAAAAATGAGAGGCTTAGGAACCTCCAGGACATCTCTAAACATTCCACCATCTGAATCATAGGGGTGCCAGAAGGAGAAGACAAAGACCAAGAAATGGAAAACTTATTTGAAAAAATAATGAAGGATAACTTCCCCAATCTGGCAAAGGAAATAGACTTTCAGGAACTCCAGGAAGCTCAAAGAGCCCTAAAGAAGTTGGAACCAAGGAGGAATACACCAAGGCACATTACACCAAGGCATAATTACATTAGCCAAGATTGAAGATAAAGAGAGAATCATAAAAGCAGTGAGAGAAAAGGAGATACTTACCTACAAAGGAGTTCCCATTAGACTATCAGCTGATTGCTAAAAAGAAACCTTGCAGGCAAGAAGGGACTGAAAAGAAGTATTCCAAGTCATGAAAGGCAAGGACCTACATCCAAGACTACTCTATTCAGCAAAGCTATCATTTAGAATGGAAGGGCAGATAAAGTGCTTCCCAGATAAGGTCAAGTTAAAGGAGTTCATCATTACCAAGCCCTTATTATATGAAATGTTAAAGGACTTATCTAAGAAAAAGACAATAAAAATATGAACAGTAAAATGACAACAAACTCACAACTATTATCAACTGAACCTAAAAAAAAGCAAAAACTTGTATAAAGGACCCATGGACAAAGCCAAAGGGGAGAAAGATGGAGGGTGGCAAGTAGGAGTAGGTGAGGCAGGGGAAAGTGGTAGCAGGGAAATGGAGATAACTGAATTCAAACAACAAAAAATAAAAATAAAAAAGAATAATTATAATATATTGTAAAAAGAAACAGAAAAACAAAGTAACCAAACAACTAGAACAGGAACAGAATCACAGAAATTGAGATCGCATGGAGGTTTATGAGTAGGGGAGTGGGGCAGGGAGAGAGGGGGAAAAGGTACAGAGAATAAGTAGCATAAATGGTAGGTAGAAAATAGACAGGGGGAAGGTAAGAATAACATAGGAAATGGAGAAGCCAAAGAACTTATATGTATAACCCATAGACATAACTGAAGAGGGGGGATGGGGGTGGGAGGCAATGTGCAGGATGGAGGGGAATAAAGTGGGGAAAATGGGACAACTGTAATAGCATAATCACTAAAATATATTTAAAAAACATAAAAACCCCAAACTGTTTCTTAAGCTCTTTTCTTTTAGTTCCTTTATCATTTTGCTGTTCTTCCCTGGTGTGTTTTTCTACTTTGTCTTCCAAATCATTGATTTGATCCTCTGCTTCATTTAACCTACTGTTTACTCCTCCCAGTATATTATTTATTTCATATATTGCATTCTTTATTTCTGACTTGTCCTTTTTCATTATTTCTATGTCTTTTTTAATGTTGTTGAATATCCATATAATCATTATTCTAAACTCTTTATTTGATGAATTGCTTGCCATCATTTCATTTAGCTCTTATTCTGGAGAACTCTCTTGTTCTTTCATTTGGGGTCTGTTTCTTTGTATTCCCATTTTGGTTGCTTCTTTGTATTTGTTTCTATGTATTAAGTAGATCTACCAAGACTCTATTGTCGGCCTTTGTCAGACACTACTTGTGACTGACCATGAGTAACCTGTTTGAAGCTATCAGTGATCCACAACATGTGACTTTCTCTGTTGGTCCTGTTTGTGTGCAGAAAACCCCTTTATTGTTATGTAGTGTCTTTTTTGTCTCTTATTATAGTCTTTTCTTGAAAATCTATTTTGTCTGATATAAGTATTGCTACCCCAGTCTTTTTAATAACTCAATTTGCATAAATTTATTTTCCATTCCTTAATTTTTAGTCTGTTTGTCTTTTATTCTGAGATTATCCCTTGAAGACTGTGTGTATATATATATACAATGTCTGTCTTGTTTTCTTATTCATTCAGCTACCTTAGTTTTTAAATTGATTTGAGAAAGAGAGAGAGAGGTGGGGGGAGAGGAGAGGAGAGATTTGTTTTTTCACTTATTTTTGCATTCTTTGGTTGATTTTTGTATATTTTGTGTATGCCCTGACTGCAGAGTAATTTGCATCTTGGGCATATCTGGAAAATACTGTATACAGCCAGGGCCTCCGCCTTTTGATTGGAGTATTCAAGCCATTTACATTTAAGGTGATTATTGATAGGCATGTTACTTAATGAATTTTACTCCTTATAACTATGCTCATTTTTTCTTAAAGAACACCCTTTAACATTTCTTTTAATACTGGTTTGTTGGTATTGAACTCTTTAGCATTTTCTTATCTAGGAAGCTCTTTATTTTTCCTTCAGTTTTAGGCGATGGGTAGTCTTGGTTGTAGGTCTTTGCTTTTCATTACTTTGACTGTTTCATGCCAATTCCTTCTGTCCTGAAATGTTTCTCTTGATAAATTAGCTAATAGTCTTATGGTAGCTTCCTTGTAGGTAACTAAATATCTTTCTTTTGTATCTTTTAATATTCTCTCCAATTTAATTATGATATGTCTTGGTGTGGACGTCTTTGGGGTCATTTTGGTTGAGACTATTTGCACTTCATAGACTCATGTGTCATTGCTCTTCACTAGGTTAGAGAAGTTTTTAATCATTATTTCTTCAAATATATTCTTAATCCTTTGCTCTTTCTCTTATCCTTCTAGTACCCCTATGGTGCAGATGTTGTTACACTTTATGTTGTCCTGAAAGTCCTGTAAACTATGCTAATTTTTAAAATTAGTGTTTTCATTTCAGATATTGTATTCTTCATTTTTGACTGGTTCTTTTTTATTGTTTCTGTGCATTTTTTCATGCTGTTAAACTTCTCACTAAGTTTGTTGAGCATCTTTATAACCATTATTTTAAACTTTGCATCTGGTAGATTGCTTGGCTTTAATTTTTTGTTATTTGGTTGTGGGGGGTGGATTTCTCCTGTTCTTTTACTTTGGAAATGTTTCTTTGTCTCCTCATTTTGGTCTCCTTTCTGTGTTTGTTTCTGTGTAGTAGGTATATCTCCTATGTCTTGATTTGGTGGTCACATGTAGTAGGTGTCTTATAGAGCTCAGAAGCTCAATCTTTCTGATTGCCTGAGATAGATGCCCTACGAAAGTCCTTTTTGTGGGTTATGTAAGTCCTCTTTTTGTAGTTGAATTCTGATTGCTGTTGGCATTTACATATGTGGTGGCACCTCTTTGGCTGGTTATGAGAATTGATCACGAGCACAATGTATGAGGTGTGGTGTGGGGGCTGCCTCCACAAAGCTGAATTCAACCCAACAGGGTTTAGTGTCTGCTGAAACCTCCTTCTGTGTGTGCTGCTTCTGGAGGTAATTAGGCCATGCTCTGATGTAGTCTGAACCACTGAATGTGTTGGTTCTGGGGCCACTTGGTAAGAATCCAGTGTTGGTTGATATCAGGTACTGCCTGTGATGGGCCCTGGACTACCTATTAGAGCTAGAAATTGATCTACAGTTTGTCTGTCTCTGCTGGGCCTATGTGTATGTGGGAGGGACCTAGCTGTACACCAAGGCTGGTTTCCTCCAGCAGTGGGCCCAGGGATGGCCAGCAAAAGATCCAAGGCCTCCCCAAGATCTGCCCTTACTTGTTAGCTGCCTCTCAGGTTTAATAACTTAAAAAGCCTCTGGAAGCATACTAGTTGTATGAGGGAGGCTATTAGTGAGTCACTATGCAGGGGTGAGTGGTGTCCAGTGATTGATATATGTATATATTTAAGCTATGCCAGTGCTGTGTTTGGGGCCACTCAGCAACAGTCTCAGGGTACACCAAGGTCTGCCACTACCTTCTGTGTAGCCACAAACCTTTGTTCTGGGTCAGGGTCTCAGGGATTTATGTGGCTGAGGACTGCAGTGTTAATCAGGCACAAACAGACCAAGATTTAGCCATGTAAATGGAGGGCTCTGCAAAGGAATGGTAGTACTAGTCTGGTGACTGAGGGAAAATGGCCCCATCAAAGAGACATACAACTTACTTTTCCCCAGAGTCTTCCTGGACCTCCTGAAGAGTCTTCTGTACTGTGGGACTAGGCTGGCCACAGCCAACTGACAATATAGTTGAGCACAAGCTCAACAGGGCAGGGCCACTTGGAGTCAGAAGGGTGAAACTAGTAGTTCTCCCCCGGTGAGGCTAGTATATATCCCATGGGTGTTGGGGTACCACTACTCTGGCCCCTGGCTTACAGGTGTAGGTACTCAGGCACTGAAGGCATGTATGGAAGCTACTCTGGCCCATGGGGTTGGGGAACTCTGGGCATACCTTCACAGCTTCTCTGTCCCCTGGGTGATGGGAGGTAGTTTCTCTCAGTGCTTGGGCACATGGTAAAGATACTCTGGTCCATGAAGAGAAGGGTGCTGCATGTGGCACTGCTGCTCAAGTGTGCTGTGGGGGTTAAGGGAAATGGTCTCCTCTCTAGAGCCACACAATTCTGTCTCTGTTTCTCCATGAGTTGGCTTTTGAGATTCCTTAAAGAAAGTCTGTACCACAGCCCAGTCAGCAAATTTTCTGCAGGTGGGGCAATAGCATCTCAGGAGAGTGGGGCAATCGTGTGTTGGGAGGGGAGGGTGGAGCTTGTGCAGTATCCCCAAGTTGATGCAGTTTGGAGGGAAATGTTCCACCCAAGAAAGACAGTGTCCATGCAGTGTGGGAGAGGCACTCAGCACAGGGACCCTTTTGGCTGCCCCTTCAGCTCTCTTCCTAGAGCCACACAGCCCAGTCTATCCTTGTAAGACTCTGGTCTTGCAAGACTCTAGTCTGCTGGAGCCCTGGTGAGTGGATACAAGTGAGATTTTGTGTATTGGGCTTTTAAGAGCACACCTGGGTTTATAGAAGGCTCCCACCTCTCCCCGCAGACAGAATCCTTGCTGATTTTTACATTAGATGTTATGTGGGTACCTCTTCCTGCCTCTGTTCTTCCAGGCTGGGGAGCCTTGCTTGGGGTTGAGACCCCCTATTTTTCAGAGAGGACCTTTGTAGCTGAGACATCTCTTCAGATTCTCAGCCACCCCACATGAGTGCTGGACCAGCCTTGTTTGAACCTCCACCCTTCCTATCTGCCATGAAGTGGCTTCTTCTGGAAATCCTTAGCTATAAGATTACTATTCAGCTAGTCTTAAATTGGCTGTTGAGATTGAATGTTCAATAATTTAGTAGTAATTACAGTTCAAGTCTGGAAGGAGGTGAGTGTAACTTCTACTTCCACCACTAACATCTTCCAATAATCCCATGTAACTTTTTGATTTCAGCTTATTTTTTTCGCTCAGCATAATTTCCTTAAGATCCATACAAAGCATGCTTTTATTAATAGTTTAATTATTTTATTGCTGAATAGTAGTTCCTGGTGTGAATGTGATATTTGTTTAAGTATTCACCTGTTGAAGGACATTTGTTCCAGCTTTTTCTAATACAAATAAAGCTGATGTGAACATTTTTTAGCAGATTTAGGGATGAAAAACAATTTCAATTTTTCTATGATATATATTCAGGAGTACAGTTGCTAGATTTTATGATAAATAGAGGTATAGTTTTCAAAGAAGCTGCCATAGCCCTTTCCACAGTAGTACTGTAACATTTTATATTCACACCAGAAATGTATGAGTGATTCAGTTTCTCTGCATTATTCTCCAAGAGTAACCTCCAGGATTTGGTGCTATCACTATTATTTTGTTTTAATTTACATTCTGATGTTGTTTTAATTTACATCTCCCCAATAGCTAATAATAGTAAATATCTTTGTATGTGTTTATTTAACCACCTGTATATTGACTTTTGCTCATTTTGTAATTAGATTGATATTTCCTGTTTTTACTGAGATATGTGGTTTGCAAATATTTTCTCCAAGTCTATAGTTTAAAAAATTTTTTAAAATGTGGTCTTTCACAGAAAAATGTTTTTAATTTTGATGAAGTCCAATTTATTAATTTTCCATTTCAAAGATATTGCTTTTGGTGTCAAGATGAGAAATTATTTACCTACTCCACTCTCCAAAATATTTTAAAGGTTTTTTTTCCCTGAGTTTTAAAGTTTTAAATTTAAATTTATTTTCGTGATTCTTTTTGAATTAATTATTCAGAGAGTATAAGATTTAAGGTTAAGTTAAGCTTCCTATTGATGGCCAGGGCTCCAGTACTATTTGTCGAAAAGGCTGTTTTTTCCTGTTTAATTGATTTTGCACCTTCTGAAACATCATCGGTCTTATTTGTGTGTCTTTGATTCTGTATTCTTTATTTGCATTGACTGAAGTTTCTGTCTATCTGGTGATCAATATCACACTCTTCTGATTACTGTAGCTGTATAATAATATTTCATATTGGGTAGAGTGATTCCTCTTGGTTTTTCTTTCCAAATTGTTTTCAGCTATTCTAGATGTTGACCTTTCCATAAAAAATTTATAATAAGCTTATATGTGTCCACTAACAAATACCCTTTTCTTGGATTTTTATAGGAATTGAATGAAGCATAAACATGAACTTAAGAATTGACATATTTAGTAAATTGACTTTTTAAATTTATGAATACAGTATGTGTCTCCATTTACTTAGGTCTTTTACGATTTCTTTTATCAGCATTTTGTATTTTCAGCATACTTATTCTTTATAATTTTTCTTAAGTTTATTTTCTTTGGAGAAATTAGACATAATTTACATCTTTAATTTCAATTTTCACATTTTCTTAGTGCACAGGTATGTGATTACTTTTTGTGTGTTCTCATTTGTATCCAACAACCTTAATTAACTCAATTATTTGTTCTAGAAGGTAGTTTTTATTTGCAGATTATTTGGGATTTTTTACATAGAAAATCATCATCTGCAGAAAAGGGAATTATATTTCTTCCTTTATAACTCATATGCCTTTTGTTTCTTTTTCTTGTCTTATAGTGGCCAGAACTTATAGTATTTTGTTGAATAAGAATGATAAGAAGAGACATTTCTTGCCTTGTTTGTAATCTTAGGGGAAAGTATTTAGTATTTTTCCATTAAGCATGATGGGAAATTTGTGGGGATTTGTGAATGCTCTCTTTTTTTAGTCCTCACCCAAAGATATGTTTATTGATTCTAAAGAGTGAGGAAAAGAGAGGGAGGGAGTGAGGGAGGGAGAGAGAGAGTTAGAGAGATGAGACAGAAATATTGATCAATTGCCTCCCATATGCACCTCGACTGGGGATCAGACTCACAACCTAGGTATTGGCCCTGACTGGGAAGTGAACCCACAATATTTTGGTGTATGAGTCAATGCTCCAACAATCTGAACTTATTATTAAGTTGAGGAAATACTCTCTATTCCTATTTTGCTGAAATTTTTAAATATAGGTATTGAGTTTTGTCTAATGCTTTTCTACATCAACTGATATCAAAAGACCTTTCTTTTTTATTCTATTGGTATGGTGGATTGAATTAATTTTCAAATGTTAAACCATCTTTGCATAACTGGAATAAATCCCACTTGTTCATGGTATACAGTTTCTTTTTAACACACTACTGGATTTGATTTGCTAATATGTTGAGGACTGTCAGATGTAAGTTCATGAAATATATTGGTCCCTAGTTTCTTTTTATGCATTATATTAATTCATTTTTAAATGGTTAGTAGAATTCTCCAGTGAAATCATTTGAGCATAGAAACTTCTTTTCTCGAAGATTTAAAAATTGAATTCAATTTCTTTAATGATTATAGAATATTTATATTATGAAAAATAGATTTCTGTAGTGTAAGCTAACCAGTCTGTGCTACTTTCTGACACCTGTATCAAACTAATATAGGTTTTATGACACTTAGGAGTTTGATGTAGAGTGAGATTTTCTGTGCATACAACATGACTGGGATATGTATGGTCTGACCTCACAGGCACCAGAGGAAGTAGTACCTACACTTTCTTTTCAAATTTTCCAGATGTGGAGAAGAAGGGCAAGAAAAAAAGTGAAACTTAAATATTGTCAGCAGTTAAACATCAAAAAATGGATCCAGGCTTTATAATAGATTTTACTTTTAAATTTTTGTTAAGATTTATTATATGACTCAGAATATGGTCAATCCAGGTGAGTTTTATATGGGCACTTGAAAAAATATTCTTATTTTGTTCAGTGAAATTATCCATATGTGCTAATATAGGTACATTGGTTGATTGAATTGTTCAGTTTTTCTATATCCTTGATGATTTTCTGTCCAGGAATTCTATCAATTTCTGAAAGTGGGATGTGGAAGTCTCCAAAACTAATTCTGCATTTTTCCATTTCTCTATTCAATGTTATCAGTTGTTGTTTCATGTAACTGAAGCTTTGTTGTTTGGTGATTACACATCTAGGATTGTGTATTTCTGTTGACTCAATCTTTTCATTATTATGTTATTTCCCTTTGTGTCTGTAGTAATTTTCTTTGCTTTGAACTGTACTTAATCACAGTCACCTGTTTTTTCTAAATGAACATTAACACAGTCACCTGTTTTTTCTAAATGAATATTTGCCTGATATTTCTTTTTACAATCTTTTACTTTCAACTTATCTTTGTCATTAAATTTAAAATGAGTTTCTTATAATCAACACATCTTTGTCCCTTCTTCCAATGTGTGTTTTTTTAATTGGTTCATTAAGATCCCAAATTAAGTAAATCGGGATATATTACAATTTAAGAATGACATTTTATTATTTATTTTATTTATTTTCTCTGTTTCTTGTTTCTTGCTTCCTGTGAGTTACTTAACATTTTCAGAATTCCATTTTCATTTATTTATGAGTGTATCTTTTTATGTAGGCCTTCCTTCCTTCCTTCCTTCCTTCCTTCCTTCCTTCCTTTCCTTCCTTCCCTTCTCTCTCTTTCTCTCTTTCTTTCTCTCTTTCTCCCTTTCTTTCTTTCTTTCTTTCTTTCTTTCTTTTTCTTTCTTTCTTTCTTTCTTTCTTTCTTTCCTTTCCTTCTTTCTTTCCTTCTTTCTTTCCTTCTTTCCTTCTTTCCTTCTTTCGGCTTCTTTCCTTCTTTTCCTTCTCCTTCCTTCCCTTCCTTCCCTTCCTTCCTTCCCTTCCTTCCCTTCCTTCCCTTCCTTCCCTTCCTTCCTTCCTTCCCTTCCTTCCCTTCCTTCCTTCCTTCCCTTCCTTCCCTTCCTTCCCTCCTTCCTTCCTTCCCTTCCTTCCCTTCCTTCCTTCCTTCCTCTCCTCCTCTCCTCCCTCCCTCCCTCCCTCCCTTCCCTCCCTCTCTCTCTCTCTCTTCCTTTCTCTCTGTCTCTCTCTTTCCTGGTTGCTTTAGGTATTATGTTATACATATATATGTAACTTATCATGGTCAGCTGGTATTGACATTTTACCAGCTCAAGTAACATATAGAGCCCTCTTGTTTCCACTATACCAGTTAAGTCATTTTACTGTTTCCTGTATGTAAAATGAATATAATCATTCTAAATATTTCCCCTGCATACATTGAGCATCACATTAGATGGTATTATACTTCTTGCTTCTATCATCAAAGATGACTTTAAAACTCATGATAAGAAGGATAACCTATTATATTTAATTCTGTTTTTATTAATTCTGATACACTTTTACTTCTGAAGCTCAAAGTCTTTTTATTTTATCATTTTATTTATGTTTAAATAATTTTCTTTATCCATTTTTTAAAATCATCACCTGAGGATATATCTATTGATTCCAGAGAGAAAGGGAGGGAGATAGACAAATATTGATGTGAGAGAATATCAATAGGTTGCCTCCGAAACATACCCCAGCAGGGGACAGAACCTACAACCTAGGCATGTGCCCTGACCAAGAATTGAACCCACAACCTTTTAATTTATGGGCAATGCTCCAACCAACTGAACCACACCGGCCAGGGTTGGTTCTTAAGCCATTTTTTAAGTTTAAGTTTGCTATCAACAAATTCTTTTAGTTCTCTTTCATCTGAAAATGTCTTTATTTTCTTTTCATTCCTGAAGGATATTTTTGGCAAGAAATACAATTCACAGTTGACAGTTTTTTTTCTTTCAGTAATTTAAAGAAAGCACTACTTTATTCTGTTTTCCCCTAGTTTCTGATGAGAACTCCCCTGTAATTTAAATTGTTTTCTCTTTATATTGATAGTAAAGTGCCATCTTTCTCTGACCACTTTCATAATTGTTCCTTTGTCTTTGTGTTCAGAACTTTAATTGTGATGTGACTTGACATGGATTGCTATGTGTTTATTCAATTTGGAGTTTGTCCAAATTTTTACAACTGTACATTAATGTCTTTTACAAATTTGAGAAGTTTTTTCTTATTATTTTATTCAAATACTTTTTTAAAAAGTCCAACTCTTTCCCTTTTTCTCCTGAGACTCCAATGATAGAAATGTTAACTCTTTTGTTATTGTCCTGATTGTCTTTTCATTTGAAAAAAATCAATCTATTCTCTCTTTCTTTTGTTAGATTGGTAAATTCTATTGATTTTTTTCTCAAGTGCACTGATTTTATTCTCTATCATCTCCACTCTGCTCTTGAGCCTATTAGTAAGTTTTTTTTGTTATCATATTTTCATGTCTACGATTTTTACTTGCTTGTTTATAACACTTTTATTTTTGTTGAGATTTTATATTTTTTATTGGCTTCAAGAGAATCTGTGATTACTTATGAATCATTTTATGATGTCTTTTATAATCTGTGTCAGATAATTCTATGTCTGATTTACCTTGGCTTTGGCATTTGTTGATTGGAATGACATGAAATATCTATCATTTAATCTGTGTGATTTTCCTGTTTTTTTTTGTTAAATTAAATAATTTTTAATTAAATTAAAAACATTTTCTAAAATGTTTTTAAATAGTTTATTTATTTATTTTTAGAGAGAGGGGAAAGGAAGAAGAAAGGGAATGAAACATCAATGTGTGGTTGCCTCTCATAACCCCTACTGGGAACCTGGCCCACAACCCAGGCATGTGCCCCAACTTGGAATCAAACCTTTGATTCTTAGGCCTACACTCAGTCCACTGAACTACACCAGCTAGGGCTATTCAGAACATTTTTAACATCATATTATGAGATTCCATATCCTATTCAATCTTCTTTTTCCTAAGCAGGCAATCATCCTGTTGAGGTGTAGCATGAAGGCCAGGTAGGCATGTATGGTTAATTTTCCCTTGGCTCCCTTACCCTTAGGTCATTGCTGGATTTCTATGGCACTCTACTGGAAGCATAATTAGAATACCATTCCCTTCATTGGGTGAGGAATGAGAGATTTGCTCCTCCTTGGTCCTGCTGAACCCACAGATCTGGGAAATCAGAGTGCTGCTGCCTGCTTTTGTGGGAATGAGGTGGGGATTTGGGGGTAGAAGATAAGCTCTCAGCTTGGCCCCAATGGAACTGTAAGACAGTGGTAATAGAGGAGTCTTCACCATTGGTGTTTGCCAGAGTATGGCAGATATTGACAAAAATGTGTAGGGTTCCATTAGGCTACCCTTTTTCTAGTTTTTGACTAGAAGGAATAGGTGGTTTTTTTTTGCATTTATTTTGTCTTTGTCTGTTGAGTTGGAGACTTCTATAGTACTCTGTCCAAGATGCATAGGAGACTACAAGGAAACCCTGAAAACTTTTCTCAGTGTTGTTCCTCAAGTCTCAAGATTTCTTGGCAGTCACCTTCTTGTTTCCACCTCTCAGAAATCTTTCTATGTTTGCTATGAATTCAATTTTTTTGAATTTGTTGAGGCTTATTTTGTGTCCTATCATGTGGTCTACATTTGAAAATATTCCACGTGCATTTCAAAAGAATGTACATTTTGCTTCTTTGAGATGAAAGGTTCTATATATATCAGTTCAGTCCATTTGATCTAGGGCATTGCTCAATGCTTCAATATCCTTGTTGACATTTTATTTGGAAGGTCTACCCATTGTTGACAGTGGGGTGTTAAAATCCCCAAGAATAAGTGTGTTGCTTTCTATATCTTTCTTGAAGTCCTCCAAAATTTTCCTTATATATTTGGGGGTTTGTATGTTGGGTGCATATATGTTTATAATGTTTATGTCTTCTTAGTGGATTCTTCCCTTGAGTATTATGAAGTATCCTTCTGTGTGTCTTTTCATGGCCTGTGTTTTGAAGTCTATTTTGTCTGATATAAGTATTTCTACCTCAACTTTTTTTCCTGCCCATTTGCTTGGAATATTTTTTCCAACCCTTCACTTTGAGTCTGTATAGGTATTTTGTTCTGAGGTGGGTCTCTTGCAGGCAGCATATGTGTGGGTCATGTTTTCTTATCCATTCAGCTAACCTGTGTCTTTTGACTGTAGCATTTAATCCATTTACATTTAAGGTTATTATTGATAGGTACTTATTAATTGCCATTTTACTCCCTTCTTACCTGTGTTCCTCTCTCTCTCACTCTTTTTTCTCCTTTTCTTAAAATGGTCCCTTTAGCATATCTTGCAATGTTGGTTTGGTGAAGATGTATTCTTTCAGCCTTCATTTGTCTTGGAAATTCCTTATTTTGCCTTCCATTTTAATTAAGAGCCATGCTCTATAGAGTAGTCTTGGTTGCAGGCCATTGCTTTTCATTACTTGGAATATTTATTGCCATTCCCTTCTGTCTTGTAGTGTCTCCATTGAGAAGTTGGCTGCTAGCCTTATCAGGGCTCCCTTGTATGTTACTAGAAACCATTCTCAAGGAAAAAACTCAAAAACACAGACTCGTGGAAGATTAAATAGCATGCTATTAAACAATTAATTGGTTAAGAATGAGATCGAGGAAGAAATCAAAAAGCTTCTGGAAACAAATGAAAATGAACTCACAACAACTCAAAATGTATGGAGAGCAGTGCTGAGAGGGAAGTTCATAGTAACACAGACCAACCTAAAGAAGATAAAAAAAATATCAAATAGACAACCTAACTCTACCTCTGCAAGAATGGGAGGAACAACAAAAGAAGCCCAGAGTGAGTAGAAGGAAGGACATAACCAAGACTAGAGAATAATTAAATATCATAGAGACTAAAAGAATAATTGTAAGGATCAATAAATGCAGGATCTGGTTCTTTGAAAAGATAAGCAAAATCATCAAGCCTTTTAGCAGGCTCATCAAGAAAAAAAGAGAGAAGACCCAAATGAACAAAATCAGAAATGAAAGAGGACAGATTACAACTGATACTACAGAAATGCAAAGGATTGTAAGAAACTACTACCAAAAACTATATGCCAAGAAAATTTGAAAACCTATGTGAAGTGGAAAATTTCTAGAAAAATATAATCTTCCAAAACTGAATGAAGAAGAAGCAAAAAGCCTCAACAGATTGATAACAGTTGATGAAATTGAAGCAGTAATCAAGACACTCCTGGCACACAAAAGCCCTGGACCAGACAATTTCATGGGAGAATTTTTACATACCATTTAAGGAAGAGCTAACCCCTATCCTCATAGACTATTCTAAAAAATACAAGAAGAAGGAAGACTCCCAAACTCTTTATAAAGCCAGAAACATCCTAATCCCAAAACCAGATACAGATATAACAAACAAAGAAAACTACAGGCCAATATTTCTGATGAACATAGATGCTGAGATCCTCAACAAAAGTTTGGCAAACCATACCCGGCAATACATTGAAAAGATCAAACACCATGATCAAGTGGGATTAAACCCAGGAATGCAAGGATGATACAATATTCACAAATCGATAGACATAATACAGCACATAAGCAAAAGGGAAGGCAAAAATCACATGATCATATCAATAGATGAGGAAAAGCTTTTGGTAAAGTGCAGTGCCCACTTATAATAAAAAATACTCAGAAAAGTGGGAGAAGAGGGAGTATACCTCTAAATTACCAAGGCCATATGCAAGAAGCCTAATTCCACTGCTAGGATAATACCCTAAAGATCCTGAAACACCAATTCAGAAAAACGTATGCACCCCAGTGTTCATATCAGTACAATTTACAATAGGCAAGTGTTTGAAGCAATCTAAGTAACCATCATTAAATGAGTGGATCAAAAAACTGTGGGACATTTATACAGTGGAATACTATGCAGCAGAAAGAACAGAGTTTCTACCCTTTGTGACAGCATGGATGGATCTTGAGAGCATTATAATAAGCGAAATAAGTCAGATGTTGAAAGACAAATAGTATATGATTTCACCTATAAGTAGAACCTCATCAATGAAACCAACAAGCAAGCAAAATATAACCAGAGACACTGATATAAAGAACAAGCTGATAGTAACCAGTTGGGAGGTGGAAGGGGATAATGGGGGCTAAAGGAGGAAGGGTCATCATAGAACATGTATAAAGGACATATGGACAAAACCAAAGGGGGTAGGATCAAGTGTGGGTGGTAGAGATGCTGGGCTTTGAGGGAGTGGTGGAGGGGAATGGAGACAACTGTACTTGAACAACAATTTGAAGAAGAGAGAAAAAAAACAAAATAAAAATAAAAATAGAGAAAAATATCCTCAAAGGAAAAAGGGAGAAAGAAATCTTCCTATGTTTTTTGTTTCCTGTGTACAAAGTTTTTAATTCTAAGAGGGAGGACTTGGAAGAATGGGACTACTCCATTTTGTCAAAAACTAGAAATTCCTATTTAGGTATTCCTATTCATGTAATGCTTTTTAAAGATATCATCATCTATTTCCTAATGTTAAAATAACATCTCTGTGGACAAATTTCTGACTAGAGCCTCATCATGACTTTGAATCACTGCTGGTCATCATGAAACATAAACTCAATTTTCATTGTTCCTGTACCTCAGATGCTGCAGTGTTGGTTATAATAAGAACTACCAATTTATAGGTGTTTAATATGTGCTGCATGGTGTGTTAAGTACTTGAAGGTATTTTCTCATTTAATTCTCCAAACAAATCTATGCACCAGATATTGTTTTCACCTTTATTATTATAATCAGGGCACCAAGGTAAAGAGGTTCAGTAATTTGCCCACATCTGCATGACATTTCCCAATATAGTGATTCACAAAACTTCTGACATGCTCATTCAAATTCAGATAACAAACCCTACTCCCAAAGATTCTAATTAATAGGCATAAGGCCAGGAGCATCAATATGCATTTTTGAGTTGGCAAACTACAAAACTGAGATAGAAAACCGTTTATTCACATTTTCACAAACACCCAAGGCATATACCTGTATTGTCTTTGGTGACGATGGCCCTCAAAAATAAATAAGGGAGAAAGCAAGCAAACTTCTTCCTTTTAAAGAGGAATTTGAGGATGCTTACCTCTTTTGGGTTTTGCCCAAGATATACCCAACCATTGTTTGTGTGGTTTACTGCACACTTACTGCCATACCACGGGGCTGGACAATTAGAGAATAGAGTGTGCCCATTTACACAGCCCAGTGTTATGGGCAATAAATGTTCAGTAAATTGGATGTTTCCAGGAAATAAGTGTGCAGTAAACTTGTTTCTTGAATGTTCTGTTTCATAGGGAAAAATTGTGGTTATCTTTAAAATATATATTATGTATTTGGTTATATTATGTATATGACTTTATAACATTTTTTATAGTGTGACAAACCCCAAATCCCCATAATAGTAATTTTCTTTACACAAAATCTTCTTCATGTAATTTTAAGGTACAAAAACTTTCAGAGAAAAAATAATCCATGAAGGACTCAAACTTATAACCCATTATTGTTATAGTACTTAGACTTTTTCTTTCATGACATTCAAAATGCCACGTGAAAGCTTTCTAATTAAGGTATTTTTTATATTACTTACTTTTTTTAAAGAATACAGATGACAAATTATACCTGTATCACTGCTCATTAAAGCCTTTTTACTCATCTACAAGTAATTATCAGGAACTAGGTCTTCTGGTTTTATGGCCTTTATGGACCTAGAAACCTAAGAACAAATTTTAAATTTGGTTCTCATTAATTTGGAATACATGATCACTCAGATGTTTAGATGATCATTTTGAGGTTTACCTTTATGCTATCTCGTTAAAAATAAACTAATTATTAGCTTAATTATAATTATACAGGAAGTGTTTCCACTGATCCTAAATATAAGTTCACTCAAGCACAGAATAAGTAACATTTGTGGGAAAAGAATTAATTTACTAATTATAATACACTTGTGTATATTTTTAAGTAAGCTTTCTTATGATTTACAGCACATTACTGGTCTACTTTTTAATTAATTTGTAAGAAATGGTGTGTTTCATATTTTTCACTTACTTAAGCTAAATTGTTACTTAGGAAAAAGTAATAAAGTTCCAATGTGGAAATGCCTTTCCACTCAGCATGGACTGAGGATATTCTAATACATTTTATGCACAACAGCCAACCCTACCCTTAGCAAATGAAGAGAACCAAGTGTGTGTTCTTGGAAACTACAAAGAGCTCCATGCAGAAGAGACTATTACTCATTCATTTAATTAGTATATAAAAAGTAAATGACTGTTTTCAAATTTATAATGAAACTGTGAAAATGAAACCACTTCAGATATTCAATAGTTATTAGTCCTTTTTACCTTGTTAAATAATTTTGAGTAATGCAAGACACTAGCAAAGAATAACCACAGAATTACCGTGTGAGAGAGTCAGCAGGGCATTTTGTAAATGCCAATCTAAATAGCTAATAAGGAAAATGTGGGAAATGGAAGAAACAATAAATAAGAAAATGTGTGTGTCATACCACAACAGACATGTATGATTATGCAAAATTCACAACATCCACTAGCAAAGAGAAACATAGGAAACAAGATTAAATTAACATGCAATAATAAAAATTATAATTCATATAAATAAAAAACATGTTTTCCAAGTAGAAAAAATACTCATTAAAATTTAGAAGATATTATGTCCATCTAAGAAGGAATAATAAACATTTTTTAAAGTCTGACAATGTTCTCCTGAGCTGTTTTACATTGTACAGAATCCTAAATATTATTATGATAATAAAAATTAATTTCTTAACAAATGAAAGGTAGCACTTGGTTTCATTCTACCAACATTCAGGTGGTAAATTTTTTATCCATGTGAATAATAAAATTATCTTTTACTGCCCTGTTTATTTCTAAAACAATGTCCCTTCTCTTATTCATATATTCATTTAACAAGTATGTATTAAATATCACAATTTACCAGCTTCTGGACATACAATGGACTCAAAATGGATATGATCCCTGCCCTCATGGAGTTTTAACATTCTCCCGAACATCTGTTTTAATCCAACCTATAAAGTGAATCTCTACACTCAAAAATTTAATCCAGCTGCTGGAATGTTTCATGTTTGGAATGTTATAGATGTCTGTCCTCATGGGTAATATAAGTGCAAAATGCAAAACTGGATAAAGAAGATGCAGTGAGAACAAATACATTACATTGAACATTTTCTGTTCACATGTGACATTTTTGGTTAATAGTCAATAACAGTGTTTCATCTTGCTTTCAAGTCTTTTTGAAAAGATTCATTTTGCTAGAATCATGAAGTCTGAGAAGTCATGAAGTCTGAGAACTTGAATTTTTTGAGTTTTATTGTTTCAGAAACCTGAAAACTAAATTGAAAGCTTTTTTCCTTTCCTTTTTTTCTTTTCTTCTTTTCTTTCTTTTTCTTTTCTTTTCTTTTCTTTTCTTTCTTTTCTTTTTTTTCTTTTTCTTTTTTTCTTTCTTTCTTTCCTTTCCTTTCCTTCCTTTCCTTTCCTTCCTTTCCTTTTCTTTCCTCCTTCCTTTCTTCTTCTCTTTCTTCTTCTTACTTTCTTTCTTCTCCTTCCTTCCTTCCTTCCTTCCTTCCTTCCTTCCTTCTTTTTTCTTTCTTTCATTCATTTATCTTTAGCAAATTTTGTTGAGAAGAAACACAGCTCCCTGCCATAGCAAATCTTACCTTCTAGCAAAAGGAGACAACAAATGGCAGGCATACATGAAAACTATGGAAGAAAGAAAAGGTAGAGCATAATAAAGAAGGTTTGAAGTGACAGGGTCAGAATGACAAGTTGCAATGTTGAATTTGGTAGGTAGTTAGCAGAGGCCTCATTGAGCAAGGATTTGAAGAATATGAAGGATATGTTTAGACATCTGATGGAATATTGTTCTGAACAGAGAGAAGAGCTGGAGCAAAGCCTCTGAGAATGTTTGCTTGGTGAAAAGAAAGAAAGCCAGCAGGACTGGAGCAAAGTGAGTAAGGAGGAAAGGCAGTAAGGAAGCTCACATGGATAACCACTTAGTGGGAAGGTTGGTGGATTAGGTAGAATTTCAGAACCCACTGTCAATAGTGAAACGGAAATCTTTGCAAAATTCAGGGCATAGGAGTGGCATGATTGGACTTATGTTTATAACATCAGCTGCCTTTTTGAGAATATATTGCAAGAAAACATGTAAGAAAGGAAATGTGGGAGGAGGCTCTCACAGAAATCCAGGCAAGTGGTGATGGTGGCTAAGACCAGGCTGGTTGTAAAATGTGATTGGATTATGAGAAAATGATGGTGGTCAACTAGGTGGAAGCTGAGTCCCCTTGCTTGAGCCCCCCACATCAGATTCTGGGATGATCTTCTGACAAATAGCCTGTAAAATCAACAAAATCTTAGCTGATATGAAGATTTGAGCCAAGGAGTACAGAAGACACTTCACAACAGGTGCATATAAGATGTGGTGAGGATTGTGACTCCCAGTCAGCCAGTTGGAGAGGAAAACCCAACAAAATTAGTTATCAATAATCAAAGCCAAAATATAACAAGAGTGCCCACATAAATTGAATACAGAACATTCCTAGAGCATCTAGATCAGATTTCACCCCAGAGTCCCACTGAACTCCTACAACAGAAATCCACCCCATGAAGACAGGCGGTCAAAGCAGAGCAGTCTGAGGTTCAGAAACAAACAAAAAGAGTCTCCTAAAATGGGAGGACAAAGAAATAGACCCTAATTAAAAGGAAAGGAGGAATCCCCAGAAAAAGAGCTAAATGAAATTGAGGTAAGCTATCTATCAGACATAGAATTCAAAATAATAGTTATAAGAAGGCTCAAGGAGTTCAGTGAAAACTACAAGAAACTTTATGGGAACTACAAGGAACTCAGTGGGAACTACAGCAGCATAAAAAGAGACCTAGAAACTATGAATAAGAACCAGGAGGAAATGAAGATTTCAGTATCTAAAATGAAGAATACACTAGAAGGAATCAAAAGCAGGCTAGATGAATCATAAGGTTGAAGGGGCAAGCTGGAAGACAAGTTAGGAAAAAGAAAACAGTTTTGTTAGAGCAACAAAACAAACAAAAAAAAAGAACTCAAAATGAATAAGGATAGTCTAAGGGAACTTCAGGACAAGATGGAATGTATCATTCCTGTCATAGGACTGTCAGAAGGAGAAGAAGAGGAGCAAGAGATAGCAAACCTATTTGAAAAAATAATGACATAAAACTTCCCTAACTTGGTGAAGGAAAAACTCATGGAAGTTCAGGAAGCACAGGGGTCCCCATCAAGATAAACCCAAAGAGGCCTACTCCTTAAACACATCATAATTGAAATGGCAAAATTTAAAGACAAAGAATCTTAAAGGCAGTAAGGGAGAGACAGCTAGTAACATACAAGGGAGCTCTGCTAAGACTATCAGGTGAGTTCTAATCAGAAACACTGCAGCCAGAAGGGACTGACACAAAATATTTCCAAGTAATGAAAAGCAGTGACCTGTAACCAAAACGAAAACTACTGTATCCAGCAAAGCTCTCGTTTAAAATGCAAAGTGAAACAAAGAGCTTCCTAGCCGCCCCCCTGTCAAAAAATGCTAAAACAGTACATCTTCACCAAACGAGCACTGCAACAGACAGTAGAGGGACTGCTATAAGGAGAAGAAATGAGAGAGAGAGAGACACACACAGGTATGGAAACAAATGGCAATGAATAAGAACCTATCAATAATAACCTTAAACATAAATGTATTAAATACTCCAGTCAAATGACATAGGGTAGCTGAGTGGATAAGAAAAACATGGCCTGCATATATGCTATCTACAAGAGGCCGACCACAGAACAAAAGACCTATACAGCAAAGTGAAGAGATGGAAAAAAAAATTCCAAGAAAATGGGCATGAAAAAAAGTGGGTGTAGCAATACTTATATCAAACAAAATAGATTTCAAAACAAAGGCCATAAAAAAGACAAAAAATGTCACTACATAATACTTCAGGGAGTACTCCAACATAAGGATATAACCCTTGTAAACATATATGCAACTAACATAAGACCACCTAAATATGCCAGGAAAATCTTGGAGAACTTTAAAAAAGATATCAACAACAACATAGTCATCATAGGGGATTTTAACATCCCACTGTCAACAATGGATGGATCTTTCAAACAAAGAATTGACAAGGATTTGTGAAATTGAATTATACTCTAGATCAAAAGGAATTAATTAATATACAGAAATTTTCACCCAAAGAATCAAAATAGACATTCTTTGCAAATGCACATGGGACATTTTCAAATATAGACCATATGGTAGGACACAAAACAAACCTCAAAAAGTTCAAGAAAATTTAAATCATATCAAGCAGATGCTCAGAACACAATGATTTAAAACTAGAAACCACCATCAAGGAAAAAACTAAAAAACATTCAAATACATGTAGATTGAATAACATGTTGTTAAATAATGAATGTGTTAACAATGAGATCCAGGAAGAAATAAAAAACGACTGGAAACAAATGAAAATGAACACACAACAACCCAAAACCTATGGGACACAGTGAAGGCAGCCCTGAAAGGGAAGTTCATAGCAATACAAGCCTATCTAAAAAGGATAGAAAAATCTCAGATAAATGACTTACCCCTACATCTACAAGAACTGGAGGAAAAACAAAGCCCAGAGTGAGTTGAAGGAAGGAAATAATCAAGATCAGAGCAGAATTAAAAGACATAGACTAGAGATATAATTCAAAGGATCAATAAATCCATGATTGGTTCTTTGACAAGATAAACAAAATTGACAAGCCTCTCACCAGACTCATCAAGAAAAGAGGCAGAGGACCCAAATAAAATCAGAAATGAATGAGGAGTTACAACTGACACCAGAAAAATACAAAAGATTGTAAGAAATTACTATGAATAACTAACTATATGCCAAGAAATTGGACAACCTTGGTGAAAAGTATAGATTTCTAGAAAAATACAGTCTTCCAAAACTGAATCAAGAAGAAGCAGAAAGCCTGAATAGACTGATAACAATCAGTGAAATTGAAACAGCAATGCAAAAAATCCTGGCACACAAAAACCCTGGATTGGATGGTTTCACAGCTGAATTTTACCAAACATTTAAAGAAGACTAACTCCCATTCTTCTCAAACTCCCCAAAAAATAGCCAAGAGGGAGGAATCCTAAACACTTTTTATGAGTCCAGTATCATCATAATTCCAAAACCAGACAAAGACACAACAAAGAAAGAAAACTATAGCCAATATCTCACATGAACATAGATGCTAAAATCATTAACAAAATATTGGCAATCTGGATTAAACAATACATTAAAAAGATCATATACCTGATCAAATGGGGCTCAACCTAAGGATGCAAGGATGGTACAATGTTCAAAAATCAATAAACATAATATACCACTTAAACAAAATGAAGGACAAAAATCAGATGATCATATCAATGACGCTGAAAAAGCATTTGATAAAATCCAGCAAAATCTTTGCTGAGATAAAAATACTCAGCAAAGTGGAAACAGAAGGAGCATTCCTCAACATAATAAAGGCCACATGTGAGAAACCTACAGCCAACATTATACTCAATGGTCAAAAAATAAAAATTTCCCCTTAATATCAGGAACAAAATAAAGGTTTCCACTTTTACCACTCTTTTTCAGCATAGTACTGGAATTTCTAACCACAGCAATCAGACAAGAAAAATAAGTAAAACGTGTCCAAATTGGAAAGGAGGAAGTAAAATGCTCATTATTCACAGATGACATGATAGTGTACATAGATAACTGCATTGTCTTCATCAAAATACTACTTGACTAATAAGTGAATTTGGCAAAGTAGCAGGATACAAAGTCAATATTCTGAAATTGTTGGCATTTTTGTATACCAAAAATGAACTATAAGAATGAGAAACTAGGGGAATAACCCCTTCTACAATAGCAACAATAAAAATTAAGTAGCTAGGAATAAATTTAACCAAGGAGGTCAAAGTCTTGCACTTGCAAAAGTGTACAACACTGAAGAAAGAAATTAAAGAAGATATACATAAATGGAAGCATATACTGTAATTATGGGTTAGAAGAATTCTAATGTCCATAGTACATAGTAATATCCATATGGACATAGGACAAAGTCCATGTCCATAGTCCATAATGTCCATCATTAAAATGTCCATAGTACTCAAAGCAATTTATAGATTCAATACAATTCCCATTAAAATACCAATGGCATAATTCACAGATCTAGAACAAAAATTTCAAAATTTATATGGAACTGAGAAAGACCTCTAATAGTCTTAGCAACCTTGAAAAAGAAGAACAAAGTAGGTGAGATCACAATATGCAATATCAAACTGTACTACAAGTCCACTGTAATCAAAATTGTCTGGTACTAGCATAAGAATAGACACATACATCAATGGAACAGAATAGAGAGCCCAGAAACAAATCCATGTCTCTATGGTCAATTAACATTTGAAAAAGGGGGCATGAACATACAATGAAGTAAAAATAACCCTTCAATAAATGATGTTGGTGTTAACTGAACTGGTACATGACAAAAAAGTGAAACTAGACCACTAACCAACACCATACACCACAATAAACTCAAAATGAATAAAAGACCTAAATGTAAGTCTTGATATCATGAAAGCCCTAGAGGAAAAAACATAGGCAATAAAGTATCAGATATCAAATGTAGCAATATTTGTGCTGATACATGTCCTAGGGAAAGGGACATAAAGGAAAAAATAAACAAATGGGACTACATCAAATTAAAAAGCTTTTGTAAGGCTAAAGAAACCATTATCAAAATGAAAAGGGAACTGACTGCATGGGAGAACATATTTAATATGTCAATGATACACTGGACAAGGGTTTAATCTCCAAAATATAATAAAAATTCATACAACTGAATACCAGAAAGACAAACAATCCAATTAAAAAATGGCAAAGGACTTAAATAAACATGTTTCCAAGGAGGATGTACAGATGACCCATAGACATATAAATAGGTGCTCAATATCATTAGCTATCAGAAACATGCAAATTAAAACCACAAAAAGCTATCATCTCACACTGGTCAAAATGGTCGTCATTAATAAATCTACATACAATGAGTGCTGGCGAGGGTGCGGAGTAACAGGAACCCTAGCACATTGTTGGAGGGAGAAGCAGACTGGTGCAGCCACTGTGGAAAACAGTGTAGAATTTCCTCAAAAACCTAAAAATGGAACTGCCTTTTGACCCAGCATTTCTGCTGCTGGAAATATACCTTAAGAATCCCAAATCACCAATTCAAAAGAACTTATGCACCCCTATATTCATAGCAGTGCTATTTACAATAGCCAAGTGCTGTAAATAGCCTAAGTCAAAATCAATAGATGAGTGGATCACAAACTGTGGTACATTTACACAAGGGAATACTGCACAGCAGGAAGAAAAAAGGAACTCCTGCCTTTTGCTTCAGCATAGATCAAACTGGAGATTATTATGGTAATTGAAATAAGCCAGTCAATGAAAGACCAATGCCATATAATCTCAGCTATAAAAAGAATCTAATGAACAAAATAGAAACACAGGCATGGAAACATGGAACAGGCTAACAGTGACCATAGGGGCGGGGTGGGGGATAATGGTGTAAAGAAGGGGAAGGGACTAATCAAAGAACATGTATGAATGACCCATGGGCATGGACAACAGTGTAGGAATTGACTGTGGGTTGGGGGGTTGGATGGACAGAGGGAGGCAAAGGGGGAAACATTGGCATATCTGTAATAGAATAACAATAAAATATTTAAAAAATAAAAAAAATAAATTTGGCTGGATTCCAATATATTTTGAAGTCAGAATCAATAGGATTTGCTGATGGGTTGGAAAGAGGAAAGACAAGATACTCTACTTAGCAATTTGGTGCAGTATATATTAATTTGCAAGCTTTAACTTCTCTTTACTATTTATTCCACATGTTGCTGCCTTATTTCTAATCTTGGAATCTAGTTAAGCTTTTTTGTTTTGTCTAATTATTTTTTTGTAGTAATAATTATTTTAAAAAAGGTTTTATTTATTTATTTTTAGAGAGAGGGGAAGGGAAGGAGAAAGAGAGGGACAGAAACATCGATATGTGGTTGTCTGTCACACAGATCCTACTGGTGAACTGGCTGGCAACCCAGGCATGTGGCCTGACTGGGAATGGAACTGGTGACCCTTTAGTTTGTAGGCCCATACTCAATCCACTGAGCTATACCACCCAGGGCTATTTTTATATAATAATTATTTATTAAACACTCACCATATGGTAGGTGCTGTGGAAGATGCAAGATGAGCAAAATATTAATTTAGGTCTCAAAAGCAAATCAGAAGAGGAAAAACAATTAGAAATTGAGATTATACCATAGAGGAAAAGCCAATGTAATGTTATAGGCAGTCAGAGAAGGGAGATATTCCTTTGCACTCTGAGAAGTAGGAAAGGCTCAACATCAAGTGGGGCTGAACAGAACTTTAAGAATAACATGGACATAAGGACTGTTAAAATAATGTGCAATGTAGGTGGACATAGGAACCCACATATGATCAGGCCCTGAGGAGAATTAATGCAGTTTGGCTGTAGGGAGCAGCAGGGGAAAAGATTAGACAAATTGTCCTCCTGTTTCAAGGTTCTTTGGGCCAAGGAGGTAGCAGAAAATATCAGAAGTGTGGGTATGTGTCAGAGACATTTCAGAAATAGGACTACTGGGATAGTGAGGTATCAAAGGCAATGCTGAAGATTAGGGTGCTGTGATTGAGAGGAAGGTCATGCTGAAACAGAAATAGGGCCATAGAGGGAAAGGACTTGCTCCTAAAATCTTTCCATCTGGACCACAGAGGCAACGTGGAAAAAAAAAAAAAAACTACGATCAATTCTTGTGAAAAATAACATATTTCCATTTTCCCAGAAGCAAGTTTGAGGACCTAATTTTCTTGATCCTTTATTTGTTTGGCTTATAGATGTGATTTCTATGAACTCAGAACTCTTGGAAAAGAAAAAGTGATAGATATAAGGCAGATTCCTTTAAGATAGAGACCAAGGAGAGAGGGGAGGGGAATTACGGGGGAATGAAGGGGAAGAGTCCTCAGGGAACATGTATAAAGGGCCCATGAACAAAGCCAAAGGGGAATAGGATTGAGGGTGGGAGGTGGGGATGGGGGGGGGGAAGAGGGGGGGAAATGGAGACAACTGTACTTGAACAACAATAAAAAAAGAAAAAAAAACAGAAAAATATACCATATTCTAGTAGAAAAAGATAAAAAAAGTGCAGAAAAATTTATTAAATTACAAAAAGCTCCCAAAGGTTTACAGAACTTTTCCAAGCTATTTGAGGTAAGAGCCACAAATAACCACCTGCTCCAATTCTATTCAGTTCCTCTTCTGTAAACTGAATTGAAATACAATCTGGCTTCTCTGACTGGAAATTTCTTCCGGTATTTTCCTTAATAGAGCATAGAGACAGAGGAGGTGAGGAGCAGGTCACTACTTTGATGGTCTATGAAGCTTAAAATGTTCTGGCTACAGACCCCAGCTGAACCAATTTTGTTTTCCATGGTGAAGTATAACCAAATAAAATTTGGGGAATGTGCCCAAGGAGCTTGTATTGAATATTTGAATTTTAGAAGGCAAAAAAGTGGGATAATTGATTATTTTTCAAAGAGCACATTGTCACAAGGTGTTTCTTCACGCTTCCTAGTATTTTCAGAAATGTTAAAAATAATTAGAAACAAAAACAGATTTTGGAAAAAAGCATTCAAGGGAGAGTTCCTTCCAGCCCAACATTTTTTAGAGACCTCAGCTGAAAATTTAGGTAGCACATTTTGAGGGGAGATGGCATGTTTGCTAATGAGTATGAATAACATTTCCTTATGGGCCCTATATTTTTCTAGCAGGAAATGGATAATCTACTATGACATTTCAGTGGGTTGGAACAAGAGAGCTAAATCAAATACTAGTTGCCCTGTTTTTTTTAAATGAAATATAAATGCCTCAATGGGCTAGCAATCATAAAATATATAAGTATTTATAATACAGTACTGCTTTATAACACCATCTGCCAAAGAATGGTATTTATTCAGCCACTGATATGAGAACAGATTTTCTTCTACATTATGCAGGGAGGAAATACATCCTAGTGTTAATGAGCATGCACTTTGTATTTAGCCAGCCCAAGTTCTAACAAAAATTTTAGTTGATTGGCTATATAATTTTTACAATGTTACTTAACCCCACTTTCCCAGTTGATAAAATGGTATAATAATAATTCTACATTTTAAAGTTGTGTAGTCTATCAAACAAGGTAATATATGGAAAGCATTCTACCAAATGCCTAACACATGTGAGTACTCAATAAATAATAGCTATTATCTTCATTCCACTGGTCAAAATTGGCAGCACATAAAAATGGGAGTTTCAAAGTGTTTGGAAAATTTGAACTGAAGCTTTTTAAAGGAATGCTGAGGGACTAGATTAATGAGTCCTTCTTCTGGTCTAGGCAAATAGGACTCTGTATTAAAATTGAGGCTTATAATCAGTCTCCATAGGCTAGGTTATACTATAGTAACAAACAATTCCCAAATTACATTGGCTTAAAACAACACAGATATAATACATGCTCACACTACAGGTCCATGATGGGTTGAAAGGGCCCTAGGCTGGTGGAACAGTCACCATCTCACACACTACTAAGTTGTCATAATAGAGAGACAGTCTTAAATCAGCAAGTGAGTATTCTGGCCTGGAGATATCATAGATACCCCTTCCATTTACGATTCTTTTGGCCAGTCACAGACCTTACCCAACATCACAGGGGTCAGGACACACTGCCCTGCTCTTGGAAAGTGGAAACTGGAAACTTGATGGACAACACTGATGACTACCAGAAGACCATATACATAATTGAAAATAGGTTTTTACTTATGGGTAGTGGCACTTGAGGCACTCTTTATTGAGTCACAACATAATGAATTAAAATTTGTTATATCAGGAGTTATAAATGGTGCCTCTGAACTCTGAATGAGATGAGGGGATTACCTCTCTAAATTGCCTTGAGTTTCTGGGATGCCTGGTCACATAAGCAGTCCAATAGATTAAGTGCTTTTGTTAGAGATGTCCAAAGCCACTTTTGTTCTCTACAGGCTTTTCCTACTATTCCATTCCAGTTTAAATGGTTTCATCTGTATTTATCTCACATCTAATGGGTTTAATGTATTCTAACAGTATTGGTCCATTTGGCGCCTTGGATGCTATGGCTGAGAGATGCAATATAAAAAATATTGTTATTATGATGACTTCAAGCACTGGAGAGAAAGTTGTGAAATAACTTTGTACTTGAGCTCTCATTATTTTCAGCAAAATAAAATTTGGCTTCTTATAACACTAGTAAGCCTTGAAGATTAAATGGTATCTATAGCATGTATCATAGCAATAGTCTAAAAAAGTCAAAATAAAACATTTAATATAGCATTTCATATATTATAAAATAGATGTTTGCTTTTAAGTATTCTTGATATTTTTAAAAGTTGATACTCACATTTGCCATTAAATAAACAACAAATGAAAAGACTCAAAAATCTATCTTTAACTTTACGTATTCTTGCTTCCATTATGATTGCGTAGGCCAACTATGTTACTTAATTTAACCCTTAGGGTTGATCATTTGCTAGTGTGCTATGAGGTTGAGCAATAGATTGTTTCATTGCTTTAGAAATGCATGATCAAGATGGGAGGTGCATAGAGTTCTGGCAAAAAGGACCTATTTGGGTTCTTTCCCTGGTGATGTGATATTCCATTAACTTGAATATTCATTATGGTTTCCCACATGTTTTTGGATACTTTTGTTTCCTGCAACTGTTTACATTATTAAGTTGGTCTGGATTATAATATATTGCTTGAACTCTGTGTATGGTTAGTGTAGCTTGGGATGTTTGCATAGATTTAGTAGATTCCCTTTTCATCCTAAAAGAATTGTGGAAGGTTTCTAAAAAGGAGAAGAAACAAATAGTCAGGTTCTTGGTACTAAAAGGCCTCAAAAAACATATGGAAAACACTACAGGGCTAGTCTGAGGAATTCTGTGGCACACCAGGAACTGGGTCCTTCCTGTGGCTTAAACCAGTAAACACTCTGCAAAGAACACAGTAAAGACATCATTCCTTTTGTGGTGGGGAGAGAGGAAGACTTTGGAGAGGCCTTGCCTAGCTCAGAAACATGAGAAATCAAAATGTATTAGTGGTGTTATGATTTTAGTACTTTGTACAAAGAAATAGGTGGCATATAAAAAACTAATTTGGAAGATGAGTTAGTAATGTGTACACATTGCATAGACATCTAGTAGAACTGTGATCTGGAAAGATAGAACAGACTAGTCAGAACATGGAACCTGAAGCTACTTCTTGCCCTGTTCTACTCCAAGACCTTTCTGTTCAGTTTCAAACTTCGATAAATCTAGCTTTTTTTTGCTCCCTCCCTTTCACCCAGGAAGCAGAGTGGAAAGCACCCAACCACAGGCCTAATATACTGTTAGGCACTTACTAAGTAGTGTTTTCCAATGTAATCCTATATGACTTAGACACTGGGACAGGATTCCTCCTTACCTGCCTCTGTATTTTGTCAGGCTCAACGTGTTAACATTTAGGTTCATGAAGTTTTATCAGTTCAGGTTGTCCTTGATAGGCATATGCAGACATTGAAGCAAAGGCATTGTCATGTTTTTAGAATTATATAGATATCCTTGAAGGGACCACAGGCAGTTCACATACAGTCCTCACTTAGAGGTAGGTATAGTCTACAACCCATGCCACCCAATTCCCTTCACTTTAAAATTCATTTTTAATTTTTCAGTTACAATTTACATTCAGTTATTATTTTGTACTAGTTTTCAGGTGTATAGCATAGTGGTTGGACAAGCATATACTTTATAAAATGTTTCCCTGGATATTTCCAGTACTCACTTAGCACCATACATAGTTATTATATTATTATTGGTTATATTCCTACAACTATTTTGTAACAACCAACTTGTACTTCCCAATATCTTCACCTTTTTTAACCCAGGCCCCCAAGAGCCCTCCTCACTGCAAGCATTAGTCTGTTCTCTGTTTCTATGAGCCTGTTTCTGTTTTGATCATTTTATATTATTTATATTCCTCATATAAGTGAAATCATATGGTATTTTGTCATTCTTTGACTGACATTTCACTTAGCATAATACCCTCTGCCATCCATGCTGTGCAAATGGTAATATTTTATTCTTTGTTTATGGCCAATTAAAATTTAATTGTATAAATGTATACTGCCATTTTCATTCTCCTCTTATCTATTAATGGGCACTTTGGTTATTTCCAATAGCTTGGCTATTATAAATGCTGCAATGAACATGGGGACGCATACATCCTTTTGAATCTGTGTTTTGGGTTCTTTCAGATAAATCCTCACTAGTGGAATCCTTAGTGGGTCATAAGGCAGTTCCATCGTTTAATTTTTTGAGGAACCTCCATACTATCTTCTACAGTGGCTGCACCAATTCGCTTTCCCATCAATAGGGCATGAGTGTTTCTGTTTCTCCACTTCTTGGCCCATACTTGCTGTTTCTTGATTTTACTGATGATAGCCATTCTGACAGATGTGAGGTGATATCTCATTGTGGTTTTAATTTGCACTTCTCTGATGATTAGTGAAGTTGGGCATATTTTTGTATGCCTGTTGGGCATCTGCATGTCCCTTTTGAAGAAGTATATATTCAGATCCTTTACTCCCCCGCTGTTTTTTTGGGTTTTTTTTTTGAGGACCCTGGACTTTTTTGATAAGCATTAAATCTACAAATGGTAGAAAAATTTCTTTCTCAGGAAGTAGGCTGGGCATATTGACAAGCTGGTGAAAAGAGTGTCAGAAATAGAGAGGATTATATTACAGCCTACTTATTGTGTTACTTATTTGTAACAGGTTTTTATTTCCCTTGAAGATGAGTTTGAGGTCCTTTGCTGGCTCACAGGGTATTGTCCTGCTGTTTGGAAGTCCTGAAAAAGTTGGCTTCTTCTAAAGTTTGACTGGAGAGTGATGTATCCAGCTGGGAAAGCCAGGGACCATGATGGCTGTCTGGGAAGTAATAAGAACAGGGAGGGGTTCCTTCCGCAAGGGTTATAGTTCAGAGCTAGGGAAACCACCTTTCCAGACTTTTATTAAAACCTGGACTCCTGGAAGATATGGTAGGGTGGTTGCATTTTGACTAGATTTTTGAGGCATGCCAAATTCCTAAAGGGTAGCTTGTAATTGAGCCACTGTTTGCATGTAGGACTCTAGGGAGGAAGCCTCTGTGTCTAGCAGGAGTTCAGAATATAGAACATGTTGGCCATACAGTACCTCAAAGGGACTGAATGTCAAGCAGAGTTTGTGGGCTACCCTGGTCCAGAGTAAAGCAATGGGCTTGTTTGTTTTGTTTTGTTGATTAGGTTCATTAATGAGTGAGATCATATGGTATTTGTCTTTTACCACCTGGCTTATTTTACTTAGCATGATGCTCTCCAGATCCATTCATGCTTTAGTAAAGAGTAGGAGCTCCTTCTTTCTTTCTGCTGCCTAGTATTCCATTGTGTAAATGTACCACAGTATTCTGATCCCCTCATTTACTGATGGGCACTTAGATCGTCATCCAACACATGGCTATTGCATATGATGCTGCTGTGAACATTGGGGTACATAGGTTCTTCTGAATTGCTGTTTCAGGATTCTGAGGGTATAATGTCAGTGGTGGAATTGCCAGGTCAAAAAGAGTTTCATTTTTAGTTTTCTGAAAAAATCCCATACTGTTTTCCACAGGGCTGCACTAGTCTTCATTCCCATTAATAGTGTACTAGGATTCCATTTTTTTCTCCACAACCTCACCAGCACTTGGTGTTTGCTGATTTGTTTATGATGGCCATTCTCACCGGTGTGAAGTGGTATCTCATTGTGGTTTGAGTTTGCATTTCCCTGATGGCTAGTGATGCTGAGCATCCTTTAATATGTTTCTCTTCTTCCTCTCTTCTCTCTCCTTGTCTCTTCGGCCCTCGCTATGCTCCTTCTGGAGCAGTGTTGTTTGGGTCTTTGCCCATTTTTTAATTGGGATATTTGTCTTCCTGGAGTAGAGTCATGTGAGTTCTTTATATATTTTGGAGATTAAACCCTTGTCCAAGGTATCATTGGCAAATATATTTTCCATATGGTTTATTCCTTTTCCATTTTGCTGCTGTTTTCTTTAGCTGTGTAGCTTTTTATTTTGATGAAAATAAACAAAAGCCCCACTTATTTATTCTTTATTTTATGTCCTTTGCTCTAGGAGACATATTGGTGAATATATTGCTGTGTGGATCAGATTTCCCTGCCTATGTTTTCCTTTAGGACTTTTATGGTGTCATGACTTATATTTAAGTTTTTTATGCATCTTGAGTTTATTTTTATGTATGGTATAAGTTGGTGGTCAGGTTTCATTTTTTTGTACTAAGCTGTCTAGATCTCCCAACACCATTTGTTGAAGAGGCTATTCTCACTCCATTTTATGCTTCTGTCCCCTTTGTCAAATATTAATTGACAATAGAGGCTTGGGTTTATTTATGGGCTCTCTATTCTGTTCCATTGATCTATGTGTGTGTTCTTTTTAAAATATATTTTATTGACTATGCTCTTACAGTTGTCCCATTTCCCTCCCTTTATTCTCCTCTGCTCTACACCCACCCCTCCCACCAGCTATCTTTCCCTTAGTTCATATCCATGGGTTGTTTGTATAAGTTCTTTGGTTTCTACATTTCCTATACTATTCTTAACCTCCCCTTGTCTATTTTGTACCTACCATTTATGCTTATTCCCTTTCCTTTCCCCCATTCTCTCCCCACCACCTCCCCACTTATAACCCTCCATGTGATCTCCATTTCTTTGATTCTGTTCCTGTTGTAGTTGTTTGCTTACTTTGTTTTTGTTTTGTTTAGGTTTGGTTGTTGATAGTTGTGAGTTTGTCATTTTACTCTTCTGATTTTGATCTTTTTCTTTTTCTTAGATAAGCCCCTTTAACGTTTCATATAATAAGGGCTTAGTAATGATGAGTTCCTTAATGTGACCCTGTCTGGGAAGCACTTTATCTGCCCTTCCATTCTAAATGATAACTTTGCTGCATAGAGCAATCTTAAATATTCAGTCAGACCTAGTGGCACAGTCCCCTTTGATCACCTGAGCTGGGTTCTTCAGAAATATCCCTTGTGTGGGTTATGTGAGCCCTCTTGTTGTAGTTGAGTCTTGATTGCCATTGTCTTGCTCAGGGATAGGTGAACTTCAGGCTGCTGACTGTGAAGATAGACCTGGAACACTGTGTATGAGCTGCTCTGTGCTGCTGACCACATTAAGCAGAATTTTATTCATGGTATTTGGTGTCTGACAAGATCTCCCTTTGAATGTAGTGCTTGTGGAGTTAATTGGATCCTGCTCTGATATTGTCTGAAGACTTCTGGGTATATTGGGTCTGAGACCTCTTGGGAGGGATTCTAGTGCAGGTAAATGTCAGACACTTCCTGTGAATGGCACTGAGAAACCTATTTTGAGCTACAAATCAGTCCACAGTTTGTGGATACCTCTGCTTGGCCTGGGTGTGTGTGAGAAGGGCCTAGCTGTGCACCAAGGTCTGTTTCCACTAGCTCCAAGTTTAAGAGTAGGTCAGCAAAGGAGTTAAGGCCCTCTACATCTGCCTCTGCCCACTTCTGTCTGCTGGCTTCCTGTTAAGCTCACTCACTGAGAGAGCTTTTGGCAGTATACCAGTTGCATGAATTAGGTTCTCAGTGAATCACCAGATGTTTATCAGATTGATATTCAAATTTGGTGCCAGTGCTGGGCCTGAGGTCACTCATCAAAAGTCCCAATGTACATCAAGGTCAGCTGCTAGTAACTAGCTGCTTACAGACCTTTGTGCTGGGCAGGGTCTTGGAGAGTCATCAGAGGAAGCCAGTAGAGTTTATTAGGCCCAAAACAACCAAGATTTGACCCTGTGAAGGGAGGGATCTGCACCCATTTTGTGTGAGGTAAAAATGGCCCATGTTTCTAGAGCCATACAACTCTTGTCTATTCCATATTTTTGTTGGACCTCTGGGAGAACCCGGCATAACAAGGTGGGGTGACCAGGAGCCAGTAGTGTGGGGCTATTGCTTTCCCCCAGGTTGATGCAGTATGACGGTAGGGCTTAACCAAGGAAAGATTGCATCTGTGGGCAGTGTGAGAGAGGACTCAGCACAGGGACCTGGGTAGCTGTCTATTTAGCTCTCTCTTGGAGCCACACAACACAGTCTCTCCTGGCATGACTGTAGTCTGATCCAAGCTGAACTACCCACCCACTGCTGGAGCCCAGAGTGTGTGACTGAGACTGAGATTTTGTGTGTTGCCCCTTTAAGAGGGGGGTCTGGATTTCTAGCAGACTTCCTTCTCTCCTTGGTGGTTATAATGCCAACTGATTTTTACAGCCAGATCTTATGTGGCCTTTTCTTTCCAGCTCTGATACTCCAGGCTGGGGAACCTTGTGTGAGGGTTGAGACCACACACTCCTCAGGGAGGGACCTTTGCAGTTGAGATATCCCTTTAGATGCTGAGCTGCCAGGTGTGGTACAGCCCAGTCCTTCTCGCCTCTCTGCCCTTTCTACCAGTATCAGTGTGGCTTATTATGTAAATTCATGGTTGTAAGATTTCCACTCAGCTAGTCTTCAGTTTGTTATTCAGGTTTATTTTTCTATAATTTAGTTATAGTTCCAGTTTTTTTCTGAAAAAAGGTGAGTGTAACTTCCACCTACTCCAATGCCATTTTGGATCCCACACTTTCTTTCTTTCTTTGTGAGGGGTATAAAGAGACCCAGGGCTTTGACCATCAATCATTAGACTCTCTAGACAAGAGCAGTGCTTGGGGTTTCAGTTAATGTTCTGGAATTGTTTTGGTGTGCATTTACTTCAGTGTTTTTTAGTTTGATCACTTTTGTTAAGGCAGAGAAAAAACACCCTATCTTTATTTATCCCCTAAGTGGCTATGGCTAGTAGTAGAGAACTCTGAGCTTCTTCCTTGCTTCTCTTGTGGGACACAAAGTTCACAGTTCCATCCAACATAAACTGTCCTAATTTCTACCTTTAAGTCAATAGTAGTTTGTCTATTTAAGACCAAGGAAATGGAAAACTTTTAAAGAAATGCATCTACAAAATTATGAGTTTAGAATTAATTTTTTAAAGGAATGAACTCCTTTTTTTAATAGATTTTATTTATTTATTTTTAGAGAGAGAAGGGAGAGAGAGAGAGAGACATCAATGTGCGGTTGCTGGGGGGCCATGGCCTGCAACCTAGGCATGTGCCCTGACTGGGAATCGAACCCGTGATGTCTGGTTCGCAGCCCACACTCAATCCACTGAGCTACACCAGCCAGGGTTAGAAGTTAATTTTTATTCATTTAATTTGCTTCCTGTGGGCACTAAACATGTGTGATGCAATAGATTTGGTATAGACCTTAGATAGTAGAGAAAAGGCTGTTTAAACAACTTATTTAAGACCTCAGCAACAGGGATGCTGGAATAAATACAATTGCCTTGTATATATATGCTTTGTAACAAGGACATTTAGATGGTAAATGACTTCTAAATTTATATGCCCAAATCTATATAAAACTCTCCCCTGAATTCCAGGCTTGCATAAGTAAATGCCCACTGACATCTCTCTTGAGCTATCTCATAAGCACCTCAAACAGCATGTCCAAAAATACTTTGATACATCTACCACATCTTCTTTATTCAATCATCTATTGAAGGACATTTCAGCCATTTTCTTGTCTTAGCCATCATGAATAATGCTACAATGAATATAAGGGTACATGTATCTTTGTGAACAAATGTTTCTAAGTTTTTCAGGTAGATAACTAGAAGAGAGGTTGCTGAATCATTTGGTAACTCTATTCTTAGTTTATTGAGGAGCCTCCATACTGTTTTCCATAGTGGCTTTATATAATGGAATATTACTGAGCTATAAGAAAAGATGAAATGATGTCATTTGTGACAACGTGGGTGGATCTTGAGGATATCATGCTAAGCAAAATAAATCAAACAGAAGTCAAGAACCATTTGATTTTACTCATATGGGGAATATAAAACTGAAAGCAATAAATAAACAAACAAGAAAAACAAACAAATCTTATAGACATAGACAAAATCTGGTGGTTACCAAGTAAAGTGGAGGGGGGCAGATAGTAAAGGGCAAAGGAGGTCAAATATGTGGTGACAAAAAAAGGATTTGACTTTGGGTGGTTAGCACACAATGTAATATAAAGATGATATATCATAGAATTGTACACTTGAAATCTATATAATTTTATTGACCAATTTAATAGAAATATAATAGAAAAAATAGAACTTGATTACTACTTTCACACAAACTTAACCATGCATCCATTCAGTCTTCCTCATGTGGTAAATGGCCCCACCAGTTCAGGAGTTTTTAACCTATAAATCCTTGTACATTCTCTCTTCTTTCCCTCTCCCTCCAATTTCATCTAAAACCCCTCTCTACCAAATTATGTTCTATCCATAGTGGATCCTTTTACAGTTCCTTGAACATTAAGCCTGTGTACAGTGTCTGGAAAATTCTTTCTACCATTAGTTGTATTGATAACTCAGTTAAGACTCAGCTTAAAGGTAATGCAATCTGTTTGGCCTTATTATACATCCCACTTAGAATAGTTTTTTACTATCACAATGGCCCCTCCTTACTCTGCCTATAATATTCTCCTCTTTTCAGTAGGCTTTTTAACAACTTTAAAATTTCTATTAAATTTAACTATTTATTTGTTTTCTTATTTGTTCATTGTCTGTCTCCAAAATTAGAATATAAATTTCCTGAGAGCAGGGTCCAGAGTTTGCTAATATATGTCTAGATTATACAGCCCTGATCATGACAAAGGAATAGGTACTCAAAAAATTATATGTAAAATAAATTCATGGATAATGATTAATTAAAATGACATAAACAGTAGTTATTCAGATATCTTTAATATCAATAATAATTAATTTAATAACAAGTTTGTATTGAATAACAGAGCATCGACCCTAGAGACTGACATATAGGATATCTTACCCTGTTTTTTTCAATTATTTAACTGGGTAACTTTAGACAAACTAACTATATAAAGGGCCATGATTTTCTGATCTATAAAATGACAGTTGTAATGGTCTCTATTTTATAAATTGAAAAGTCTCATAGATAGTGCTATAAATAGCACTGTCTACAATCGTTACAGGTGTTTAAGAAAGGATGCCCACCATTATCTTTATTTTGTAGGAATGTAAAAGGGATTGAGGACCCATTAGCAAACACAGTTGGCATTTCTCTGTCCCCATCAAGGACAGAAAACTAAACAGACAATTTAATGCACTGTGTTTAGCGCTGTTATAGAAGATGCATAGGTAATATGTACTACTCAAATGTTCTTGACATTAAGGTCAAGTGGATTTTCTTTATTTATATTTCACCAATTACTTAAATATTGCCACATTATAATTTGCTTCATATTGGGATTATGATTTTCTTATGAAAATTTTGTTTCCTTAAATATTTTTCTAAATACATTTTCTTTAAATTTCATTTTATCTTATTATTATATATTGCCAAAATTTCAGTTAGAAAGACTTTAAACATTTCAGTTATGCTAGTTATATAATTAAGACTTTTTTATCTTGCTACTCTTCTTTTTTGAAGACCTCTGTCCTCTTCTGTCTCTATCTTATTGACTCCCCAGTTCTGACCTATCATCCTGGGACCTTCCTTTCCCATCACTTATTAGTTGGCTCTCATTGTGTACCAAAATTTTCTTCTTCCACCATTTACTGCCATAATTTACTGGAGTCTACATCAGGAAACTTCCTTAGTATATTTACTAAGGAAGTAATATAAATCCTTAATTTTTATAAGTTGAAAAATATATTTATATTTGATTAATAATGCAACTAGATAGAAAATTCTAGGTTTAATATAATTTTATTAAAAAATGGAAAGTAAGCCTCACTTTTTTCTATTTTCTAGGACAAACTAGTCAGATTAGTCTACATTGAGATATTCAGTATTTCTGCTTTCAGACCTACTTGTACTCTCCAAATCTCCCTAATAACTACCAATTTTAAGACTATATGCTCTTAGGAAGTTGAACCCACTTCCTCTCAGTCTCAGTATAGAAAATTCTGGGCTTCAGCTTTCTCTATCTCTTTTAACTCATCACCATGATTCCATCCATGACATTTTTAAATTTGTTGAAATATCTTATTCACTAGTGGTGCAACCTTTCATTATCTTCACTCACATGAGGTTTTGTTTGTTTGTTGAACTCCTATACTTCTATTTCAGTGGTATTCCAGGAGAGAGTAAAGGCAATATTTATATTCAGAACCTCCCCCCCAAGTACAACTTGAAATTACTGTACAGCTTGCCGTCAGCTAGATGCACTGCAATATATTAAACCAGTGGCCATGTTTTAGACATATTTTACTTTTTCCCCAATATTATAACTATTTGACTTCTTTATTTCAAATGAAGACATTAGAGATTGGCTTAAGGGGGCAGTACATGAAAGAATGAGGGGCTAAATACCTATTCCTAACAAAAGAAACCTCTGGAAGCAATCAGCAGATTGAAAGTAAAAGGAGGGAGGAGAAGTATAAGGGGACTAAAGGGCAACGGATAAATACAATAAAAAAGAAAAAAAACATTAAAAAAGGAAGGTAGGACATACCTGGGCACTGGAATTCTTCACAACATTCATGAAATGGGAACATACCTTCCTAAACCCCTGAGAGTGAAGAGGAAATCACATTTTTATAGTTTAGGAAGTCAAAACCCATGACTCCAGATAACCGAACTAAATAGTTAGAATAAAATTACCAGGTCAAATTTAGTTGGTCAATATAAATTCATCAGTTGTAACAAACATACCACTTGGGGGGTTTGTGAGTGTGGGGCATGCGTGGGACAGAGGTATATGGGAAATTTCTATGACTTCCTCTCAATTTAGCTGTGAACCTAAAACTGCCCTAAAAACCTTTAACCCCCCCAAAAAAAATCTGCTTTAAAAGACACTAAACTTTAAAAGACACAACCTCAAGATTTTAACAGCCATTTCCACTTACTTGGCTGCATGATCAGAATGGTGAAAGTCAGCAGCCAAAAACACAGAAAACCCAGTAAGCCTCCTGAAGAACTGAGTTTGCATAGAACTACTCTATCCAGTCTCAACCCCTTAATCTCATCCTTGCCAAAAATCCAAATAAGAGTAAATACACCATTAACCCATTCCACATTTCTTATTTTAGTCACAGAAATGCTAATATATTTCCTTAAGTAAAAGGGTTTTTTTTTCCAATAAAAAAAAAAGAAAGTACAGAATCCCATACAAAGAACCCTCGCAGGCTGTAGGTTAGAAAGCTATGTGGGAAGAATAGAGCTAAGAGTATTGAGTGGATTTAGAAATTTGTATAGTTTCTTGTCTCTAAAACTTGTCAACATTTCTTATTATATCCATAATTTTTTAATTTTTAAAAAAGGTTTTACTTTTTTCATCACCTCTTATACCCCTGTATTCTCTTCCACCTCCACTTTCCCTCTTAATCCCACAATTATCACACTGTTGTCCATGACCATGAGTTCTTTCTCTTTTTATTTTTTCCTTTTTTCTCCATTCCTCAACACCTCCAGCCCTCCCCGGAACTGTCATCTTGCTTTCTATCTATGAGTCTGTCTCTATTTTACATTTTTAATCAAGATTTGTTCTTTCACTTGTGTGAACACTTTTAAAACTCTTGACATTTAGTTTATAAATTTGCCTCCATAAAATTGCATTGATTTGTACTCCTACTAGTTATAAACCTTTTAAAAACAGTAAAACATATCCACAATATTTGATAATTTTATAAACAAAATTGTATCTTATCTTCATGTATCTTATTAAAATTATATCAAATTTCTATTATTGATATTGAATATTACCCATATTAGATTATTCAAATACTCAAAACAATACTCAAGAGATATTTTTAGCCTCATTTTAGAAATGTGTAGACTGAAGTTCAGAGACTTTAAAATTCCTCAAGATCATACAGCTTGCAAGTGTTTAAAAGTATACATGAATATAAATTGTACTTTGCCAAAAGTAATTTAAGGACATGTGACTTATCTGTTCATCTTTGTTTAATGAAAGAGCATATTGTTTATTCTTTCTGGCTCTTACATGTATATATTGAACATTTTCTACTCCTTGAAACAAGAGTATTTTAAAGGTCTTTTATTCTCTTTGTTCAAAGCTTAGACTGAGAGAGATGTCCCTGATACACTTGATTGTTGTTTGGGGTGGCAGGAACAATTTAGTGAGAGCTTATTTTTCCTGGGTTCTGAACATCAGTTTATTTGCTTCATTGCATATACACATGTCTTTATCCAAGTAAGTGCAAAAATTTACCAAGTAATACCAAACTAACAACTTAAATTATTTAAGTTTTATGCAAAGGGTTAAATAGTTTTAATCCTAAACTGGTGACATAGTCTTCAGTATAATTCTGGAAGCTACCAGGAAAGTATGGTGTATAGAGAGAGTGACCCAAGTTGAAATTCCCCTTAATATGGCTGGACCTGAAGAGTTTCCTCAATACCATCATTGAGTGGAGGTTAAACATCTAGGTTCTTGGTACTGGTGTGTACTATAATGTGGACAAAATTGCAAAAACATGATGCCGAGTGAAAGAAGACAGACACAAAAGGTCACCTACTATATGTCCATTTATATGGAGTATCCAGAATAGATATATCCATAGAGACAAAAAGTAGGTTAGTAGTTGCCAGGGGATGGAGGGAGAAGGAGTTGAGTGAAACTGTTTAATGGGTAGAGGGTTTTACTTTAAGTGATGGAAATGTTCTAGAACTAGGTAGAGGTGGTTGTTGTATAGCCATTATGAATGTGCTAAAATGCCACTGAATTGTTCACTTCCAACTGTTATTTTAAGTAATGTGAATTTCATCTAAATAAATTATTTTGTTTATTCCAAGTTCTTCAACCCAACAGATCTTGATTGGAAGACAACTCTGTTCCTTCCTAGTTGTGTGACAATGGGCTAGTTATATTAATTTCCCATGTCAACCCTAACTCTAACTATTTTACCTTAAACCCCCTTTACCTTCATTGCCCATAAGGATTGTTGTGAGGATATATGAGATAACATATATACTACCTTTGATACAGTGGCTGATGCATCATAAATTTTATGAAATGTAGCTATTACTGCTTACTACTGTTAGCAGCAGCAGCAGCAGCAGCAAAATAACACTTCCATAGTAGGTTGCGTTCCAAATTTATGATTTAAGAATCATAAATTCTTAGGAAATGTAGCTATTACTGCTTACTACTATTAGCAGCAGCAGCAACAATAATACCTTCATAGTAGGTTGTGTTCCAGCCCAATCACTTGATATATTCAAGTGATTACTATCCAGTTAGAAATCTCATTTCAGGTTACCAATTTAGGAAAAAGGACCATGGCATTAACTTTAGCCATGTATGCCCTCAGTGGAGTTCTTTTGAAAGACAAGATTTACATTAAAATTGTTGTTAATTAATATCAAAAGAGAGCAGGTCTGTAAGAGCAATTAGTAAGGATCACATCCCTAAAACATCATATTATCAGCTTTCTTAGGAGAGCAGTACACTGTGCCTCCAATGTGTTCTCCTTTACTGAAAAGGAACCAATGCACGAAAAAAGTCATGCACTAGGGCATTTAAAAAGAAATGTGTGAAAAAACAGGGATTTCCCTGAGCTTCAGATAAGGAAAACTTTAGTTATCAGTTGAAGGTTCCCATTTATCTGTAGTGGTTGGCATGTGTTACACAGAGGGGTGACTCAATGGTCTCTCTGCTCTAGTTCTATGAAAACAGTTTCTACAACAGTACTTTTATTAACAGAATTCTCCAAAGATATAGAAGCACATTTGCTGCTTTCCTTACTGACAGTTTTTTACCCCACATATGTTTTGGTTTTATTTGTTCTTCCTACGAGTTGCAAATCAGGAGGAGGCTGAAAAAATTTTTATGAGATAGAAATGCAGTTTTGTATTCTTGTTGTAACTATGTAATTTATTTCCCTGAAGGCTAATCAAATGAGAACTAAAAGATAGTAACATCAATACCACTTTTTGAATGAGGCAGTAAAGGCAGACTCTGTTCCCCAATATCAGTTAAACTTTTCCATGGTAGAGTGGGGAGTAAAAAGACACTGCTAAGGCTATGGAAACAGCATGGCTGTCAATTGGAGACAATGCAAATGCACATGGATTTGCATCCTGGTGTTATTAATTATTAGCCATGCGACCCTGAGTAAACCCTAGCTTTGTGGGCTTTAGTGGCCTTATTTGAAGAATGGGGATATCTATTTCCAACAGCTGTTGAAAGTGTTGTTTTAATTACCCTTTTTACAGTGGCTCAATGCTCAGCAAATACTAGAGATACATGTCTTTTCCCCTTGTACTGAAAGCTTCCAGAGAGATGCTGTGGCAGCTTTTGCCATCAGAGTAGCCAGTGGGTTTTGTGCATTATTGTGGGCTAGGGAATGTTTGCTTAGTGCTTTCTGTCCATTATCTCATTTAAATTCTTACATCAAGTTTATATGGTACATCATACCCAGTTTACAGCTGTAGAACATGAGGCTCAGAGAAATTAAGTGATTTCTTCAAGATGGCTCTGCTGGAAATTATAAAAGCTAACATCCAAACTCAGGTCTCCCTGACAATGGAGTTTGCATATATAACTTCTCCCATCAAAATGCTTCATCCAGCATTTAGATGCTGTTTAGCTGAGCTGCTGCTTGTTGAATTAAATCTTGGAACTATACAGTAGACATTGAGTAGTAAAATTTTGGGTTATCTTCACCTGGGGTCTGATTTTCAGCTTCAGAAAGGCATTATATATCCTGGTCATTATTCTCTTGGATCCAGACAGTCCACTCAGTTGAGTGCCCTACCCCCATGAGTTCCTGTGACAGGACTGACCAGCTTCTGAACAGGCCCAGCACATACCAGGCATGTGTATGCAGCCTCTGCATAGGGGTACACAGGTCAGATGACCTCTGTGCAGTTGCATGAAATGGAATCAAGAAAAGGCACACATGAAAATACATTCTTTCCAAATGATGGTGCATCTGCAAGGGTGTGACTGGCAGTGGTATTCTTGGCATTCATGGAAACACCCCAGCTGCTTGGGTAATTAATTTCCTCATAACAGGCTTCCTGCTTTCTTTCTCTTTTGACAGGCCCAGCTGTGAGATACAGTAAGTTCAAAATGTCAGAGGCCAGGCCACCTCCTCTGCTTGGCAGCACACAATGCACATCCTGAAGGAGACCCTCAGATATGATGACAGGACCATCCATGAGCTGCTCAGGACTGCAGTAGTGAGCCAACCTGAAACTGAATGAAAAAGGAAATACTCTTTCTCAAACCACAATCTGAATGCATTTTGCTAGCACAGGCAATACTCTTTCTGAACCCTTCTCCCCAATTCTGGTTGCTGGCACTAGAAGGTAGAATTAGATAAATTCCAGATTTCCTGCCTAGTGTTTGGCTCTGGTATCTGCTTTTTTAAACGTTACCCCACCTTATGCCCTAGCTGGTGTGGCTTAGTGAATTGAGCACTGTCCTGTCAACTGAAAGGTCACCAGTTCGGTTCTGTAAGGGCCCATGCCTGAGTTGCTAGCCAGATCCCTAGTTGAGGATATATGAGAGGCAACCAATTGATGTTTCTCTGACACATCTTTGTTTTTCTCCCTGTCTTCTCCTCTCTTTAGAAAGAAATAAATAATTTTTAAAAAGATTTAAATCTACCCCACCTTTCATTTCTTACCAGCTTTTCCTCCAAATAATAGATAAATTGTGGATTTGTGGGATATTTTGGGAAATATTTTTTTCTCAAAAAATACATTCCTCATTCTAATTATATCAATAGCCTAAATATTTTGCCTTTCAAACCCATGCTGGTCTGATAAAAACAAACAAACAGATCTCCTGACATTCTCTACTTGTACATAAGTCCCTCGTTTAAACCTTTTTAGGAAGTCAAGCAATAAGCAGAATGACAGTCTCAGTGATTGATTTTAAACACCATAACTTAATTTTGAGCTCATGAACCCTTGGTTAATCTGTAATTTAAATCATGGACTTTGCTGATGGCCATTATAGAACTGAGCTCTATTCTCTGCCATTGGAGTAAATGTTGCTTTGTGTTGTATTTCTCTGATTACTTCACGATACAATAGCAGAAAATCAATTTCTATCAATGCACTTATTTTTTAAAGATTTTGTTTGTTTATTTTTAGAGAGAGGAGAAGAGGGGGAGAGAGGGGAGAGAAACATCAATATGCGGTTGCCTCTCACATGCCCCCTCCTAGGACCTGGCCCATAACCCAGGCATGTGTCCTAACTGGGAATCGAACCAACAACCCTTTAGTTTGCAGGCCAGCACTCAATCCACTGAGCCACACCAGCCATGGCTCTATCAACGCATTTTGAGGTGTAGCATCTACCTGCATGTGGGATTGAAGGTTCTTTAATTGATACCTTATTTTGAGGCAAGTATGAATGCAACAAGTTTTTAAATAAATGTCAAATAATTATTTAGGTATTAAATAATGTATAAATAATAACAAATAGAGAATAAATGAAAACATTGATGGTAATCTGAACAAGAATGTATCTACTATAGAAGAATGTATCATGCCTTATTATTAAACATTTGTACTTGAGCATTTTAAGTATTTGTCAGTGAATTTAAAGTATAGAAAACATCTCCTGTCCTGAAGGTAGTAACTGAATTGTTTATGTGTTCCTGAATAAACTGTCACTCCAATAACCCACAGCTTGCCAATAACCCACACCCAGGTATAGGCCAAGGAATCAGATGACTCCTATGATCAATATCCTGATATAATCTCAATTCGTGGCCAATGGGCACATATATTTGAAAGTCATGACATTACATACCAAGTGGTAACAGAAAGTTGAATTATACATGTTCATCTTTCAAAACTGTGATTTAGAACCAGTTTTCTTTTTTCTTTTTGTTCTTTTTTTATCAGAATGATTTTAGTCATTTATCCATGCTATAAGCCCAATATACATCTAGAATCAGGGATTCCAATTTTAAAAGAAAGTCTTTTCACATTGCCTGATAGGACTTTTTAGAAGGAATGCCTACTACTTTTTGAAATAGTTATTATCCTCCCTACTTTTGTTCTCTGTGCACATGTTTTTCTGAAGGACTCCTGCTATTATTCCACTAGTTAGAATTTCATCATACAAAGGTAACTGATGCCTTATGTAGTACCTTTCCCCAATGGCTAGTTCATTGATATATACAGGGTTCAGCACAAATATGCCCCCTTTTTTATTACAAAATCATGTATTACAAAATCATAAGCATGTAATTCAGTAACATAACAGTATCAGACTCAAGCACATCATATTCACACTTAAGATGAAATGTTCAAATTAAAACTAAAAATTATTACACCCATATTATTACCCTACCAACCACACTCAAGCAAGCATTACTTCTGCTGGATCCTGTCTGTATATTCATTCACTTCAAGCCAGACATCAAAATGAAATTCCTCTATGAACATACAGGTAGTAATGGAAATGGTAAAAGGCTGGATGACAGACAATTAACAAACCTATATTTTAAACAATGGATCCACCATTACTTCTACTGATCCAAGTAGATATCTTAAAATGCAAATTACTTGGTTACTGAGCAATGACCCTAAATAACTGGGTAGTCAGTCATATGTAGCAGGATACTGATCATTCAGAGAGGGTCACAAAACACCTCTGAAACCTTGAAATCAATCAAAACTGCAGACTTCATGCATACATAGCAAAGTAACCAGTAGAGACTGTCTCCAGTGCAGTTGTGTTCACAGCTAACCAGATTACCATCTGGTATATGGTTAACAATGATCTGGTTAATAATTTGAAATGATCCAGGAGAACTTGAACCTAGTCATCATCCAACAGAAAGCATTTACTTTACCTATTTAGTGAGGGAATGATTCAGAATAATTAGCCCTGAAAAAACATTGTGCTAGCTAAAATTTTTAGCAAATGTCCCAGATCAAATTCTTCCTATAAACAAAGGTAGTGTTTTAATTATCAGGACCTATTATCTTACATATTCCCTAAGCCAAACACAATAGTAAGTACCATACACTCAGTTCAGTTTGTGTCAGGCCTGCCTCCTGGCAGGTTTGTGTCTGAGGCTTGCCTAGAAAATTTTTTGAAACTTAGTGGGTTAATCGATATGGAAGTGAGGGTGTGTCTACAAGCATCTAGAATCTTTTGCTTGATTTTTTTCTGAAACTTTTGCTGCCATAATTTTCTGATTAATCAAGCATGATATTTTCCAATAAACAGTTTGATATGCTGTTTTCCTAGAAGAGAAAAAAATGAACATTAACCAACTTTGTGTGACTACCCCACTTATATGGTATCCTTTTGCCTTTGATCCATTTACTAAGAGTTAGAAGTATACTCATGATTTTAAAAATGAAAAACAAAGGAGGTCTCATTAGGCTGTTTCATACTAGGTCATTCAGCTGCTAAACCTAGATAGCCCCATAATGGGGATTTGTACATTAAGACTTCACGACTCTGCTTTTAGCCTTCTTCAGGGAAATTCACCCCCACTCCCATCTCACCTGAATTTGACATTTCACCACTGACTCCTTTGTCTCATGACATATCAATGTCATGGCAACATACCAATGTTGTCTACTTTAAGAGCTTTACAGATGTGAGTTTGCTTGTCACTTTCCCACATGCCTCAATGCTGATTTCATCCATAGGACTCGTTCTCCAGATAATGTGCCTATAGGCACTGAGAAAGAATGCCAGCTCAGGGCTAAACAGACTGTCAGATGTTTTGCCTCGCCTCTGACTACTCACCATTGATTCTAAATTGGCAAATGAGGGAAGAAAGGCACACTCTTTACCCTTTATACCCTGAACCTGGGCTATTCATCTTCATACTCCTTCTCTAAGATTATGGTGTTCTTTTTGCATTTGCTTCTACTCATAGGAAACTATTTATTGTAGTGAGCCCTTATCATTGATGAGATACCTGAGAAAATGGGCCTGAAAAAAATGGTTGTTAACTTTGATTGTAGTATCATGATATATAGGAGATGAGAATATCAAGCTCTCTTCCTTCATGATTTTGTTGTAATAGCACTAGTACAGTATTGTTTGAAAAAGAAAATGAAAAGATTCAGAGAAAAGTGCATATTTCCATTCCAAACAGCAATTGTGAAAACAAAAAAACACTTCACAGAGTCTCATTATTATCCATATTGAGGTGTAGAAGTTTTCTCAGACATCAGGATAAAGTTGTTTTTTATAGCAATACTGGGGTTAAATGTTTTTAAAATTACTACTCTTATATGATGCTTAGTTTTTTAATGTAGACATATCAAACTATCTTCTGAGTCCAGATGGCCCCTGAACTTTTAAACCAGCTGGCTATATGCTGGACAGGTTTTGGAGATGTAATTATAAAATAAGCAACTTCTATAGACATGTTTTCCCAACACCCATTCTAAAACATGTCTTCTGCAGTCACTCTGGGAGCTTAAAGTATTATAGACAAATAAGTGCAAATTCTTTGCCCTTACATTTAATACCATATTATTAAAAGGAAAAAAAGAGAGAAAAGTACAAAAATGAGAGCTTTGGACATATGAGAGTTAGAGTAGCTAAGTTTAAGAAACAGGAAAGGAAAAGAGAGCATGACCAGGTCAGGCAGATCCAAGTGTGCATTTGCTTAGGAGACTGGTATTCACAGAAGATGAACCCAGCTTCCTGATGTTTCAGGTGCCAGGAGGGAAGGCAGACACTGGACATAGCTCAAACACCATCCAGAAAACAGAGTTCACCCACCTCCAAATTATTCCTGAGAAATATCTCCCCCCTCATTTCTTAAGTCTTTAGGATTAAAGGCATTGACCTAATCCTGCCCTTTTGCAACAGTCTTAAAAAGAAGCTGTGGTAGGCAGAATAATGGCCCATCAAAGATGGCCACACTCTAATCTTCAGAACCTGTGAATATGTTACCTTGTGTAAGAGGGAATTGAGGTTGCTAATTAGGTTACCTTAAAATAGAAAAATGATCCTGGATTATGCAGGTGGACCTAATATAAGAACAAGAGTTCTTTAAGTGTAGAAGAATAAATGTCAGTTATGTGATATGAGAAAGACTTACTGATGAACCATTGCCAACTTTGGAAATAGAAGTGAACCAAAAATATAGGCATCTAAAGATGGAAAGCAAGAATGGACTCTCCCACACAGCCTCCAGAAGGAGTGCAGACCTGCTTGATTTTAAATGGGTAAAACTTTTTTGGACTTATTTTGAATTTCTGATCTCCAGATGTTTAAGATAATAAATTTGTATTGTTTGAAGTCACTAAATTAGTGGTAATTTGTTACAGCACCAATAGAAAGCTAATACAGAGGCTGCTCTGCCTTTGCAAGTGACAGTTACAGGAACTATCACTATTTTTCAAAGTGACCAGGTGACTTTTTCTATCTCTATTTTTCTGCCTACTTACTTCTCTACCATGTTTCCCCATTCTCTGAAACTCCTTCTTCTTCCTTTCTCACTGATAATAATTTTTCTCCCTCTCTTTTTATCCTTCTTCCCCTCTTCCTCCTCTTCTATCTCATCTTTCTCTCCCTCTTCACTACATAAACACACACAGAGTAATATTCGTGCTACACAAACACGGATTCTCAAACCTACAACTGACCTTCAGAAAAATAGGGCTTGCAGAGTAATTTGGAGGATAACTCTTGGACATTCTGGCCATGACTTCATCTCCACAAAAAATCTTGAATTAATCTCTGGGTGGGGTGGTTCTTTCTCTAACTGTTTCTTGTTCTTTTTCTTTTTTAGAGAAGGCAGGCTTACTTGGTCTTCAGGTGGTGATTACTAGTTTTTTCCTAGCCATTTTAATCAAACAGCCTCTAGAAGGATGGTGCCTTCTTCTCTGCTTTAATTTTGCCATCTGTTAAAAAGAGTGGCTGAATCCTCATAGCTCTCTATGATTTTTATCTTTCAATAGGATAGAAAGAAAAACACTTAACACTTAAAAACACAAAACACTTAAACACATCATTGCTCCCCTTTTCATTTTCTTGCAAATTAACCACATGACAATCCATTCAATTCAGTGTGGGTTTTTTTGGGTCCTGACTGCATGTACTGGAGGAAAAATGCTATTCTACCCCTCGTCCCATCACCTGAACTTTTTCTCTTGCCCAAAATTTTGCATAAGTGCTCATAATGAAGCAAGACACTCAGCTTCAGAACACACAACTGAGATTGAAATTAATGTAAAACAGCCCCTTTACCTCTTTGTGAACCCTAAAGAAAAGTTCAGACTTCCCTAGCATTTCTTGGTATGAAACGTGGCAACATGTGTAACACACATTTTCCCTGACAGTTTTGAATTTATGATTTTAGATTTTATAAAAACTTTCTGGCTGTTCTTGACAGAAGCTTTGAAATGTACTGCAAATGGATATTATTGTGTTCTTTCTTTGGAGAGGGTCAAGAAAATTGTAGCATCTATGAGTGTATTAAGGGGAAGGACTTCACTGTTTCTGGGATTAGAAAAATGAACTATATTTCCCTTGCATAAAGTCAAACATGCTTTCAGTGGCATTCACAGAAATGGGAGAAATGACAGAAATGCAATGACCTAAAGATCACCTCAGGAAACGATACCCAGTGACTTAGGACCCTGAGAATCTTTTCAACCTGATTTCCTGAACTGTGTAATGGGAAAGGTCTGAGGCAACAGCATACTAAATTTTCCTATTAAAAAAAGCGCAAGAAAATGGAAATATTCAATCACTATGGCTTCTACCTCTGCGTTCATGTTTTCATTCTTGTGAATCCCAAACATTTTGTCTGATACTCTATCTTTGCTTTCTGGGAAAATCTAAGTGAAAGAATGTGGATCCAGTACTCAGCCAGAGGTGGTGCTCAGGACTTCCTAGGTGGATCAGTGAGCTGAACTCACTGACAGAACCATGGAGAGATACAGTGATCAAAACTCAATGTTTTATGCGCCTACTATCACATGACTCAGGTGACATGAGGTGAAATGCGTAGCTTGGTGGGTCTCTGTGTGGGTGTATTTCTGGAGGAAGTTTTATTAACTTAGCAGAAAGAGCACTGAAATCTAGAATAAGCTCAACTGGGGGAGAAAGAGGACTTTATCAGTAGTCAGAGTTATAACCTTTAATTTCCTGTGCAAAATGGAAGTAGATTTACCCTACTCATCCCTAAAATATAAGAACTCTTATTGTGTTCTTTTCTTCTCTGTGTTGGGATACTATATATATATCATTTAGCAATGGTGGGTGATTTTTTTCATGAGTTTTATGACTGTTATGATGTTAAATAATAATACTTATTATAAGTAACATCTATTGGGTTCTTACATGGAAACTATTTTTGTCAGTATATTTACATGTACTAACCACTTAATAAATGTGCCTGGAAAGACTTGATAGATGTGCTACTTGAAGAAGACACTATGTTAGTGTAGAGAATTTATGTGTTCTAACATGTTCAATGCAACTGATACCCTGCTCTTATTACCACGAACACTACTTTCAGATTGTTTCCTAAAACTCATGGCTCATGGGGTTTTTGAGATCTTCAAGGAGTAATGGACATGATACATCAGGGTAGAAAGAAAAACCCTAACCCAATACTTTCAACTTTTGCACATGCTCTAGAAATAATAGTGTTCCCAGACAACTCACCTGGAAAGTCTCAACCTGCCATCTCAGCAAGATATTACATTTTTTCATTTGTTACAAGTCCTAAGTATGTGTGTGTGTATGTATGTGTGTATATACACACATACATATATAAATAACTTCCACAAAAGAGGATGTTAACCCCAACCAATTTTTCTGTGTGTAAATTTACAAATATAAACTGTCATTACTAGTTCTTTTTAAAGGTTAAGTAGAGTCATAAAGTAGCTGATAAGTACTTCAAAAACAACTCTCACAAAGACCACTGTTGAGAAAAATGAGAGAGCCTAGATCACTTGGATTTAACCACTTAGGGGAGCATCTTAGTGCGCAAAGAGCACCCAGCACACTGTGGAGACCTAATGGACTCCGAGAGAAACATTTTAGTTTAAATGAACTATGGCTTATCAGAGATACTAAAAATTGTTGGAAAATAAGTGACAATATGTTCAATTAAATTTCAGACTGTCCTCAGACAAATGAAAAAGTATGAGCGATGTCCAGGATAATTTATTTATTCAAGCAGGAGTTAAAAATTATATTAGTAGGAAAATGTTCATTTATATAGAAACTTATTTTATAAGCAATTCAGTAAAAAAAAAATGTGATCTTCTTGAATGAGAAGATATGGGAGTTAACCATACAGGTAACTTGGTTCATTTGGAACATTTTCAAAGTATTGGTATAGCGAGGAGAGGGAAGTACATCTTGGTGTTTGTCTGTTAACCTATGCATGAAGCTTTTTCTGATCTCCCTGATTGGAAGTGATCACTGTATCTTATTCACTGTTTAAGTCTTCTGCTTTTATCTGATCATAACAGTCATGTGACATTGAGTTATAATTAATGGTCAACAATTTCTGTCTCCCATTAAACTTTAATATCTTTATGGGTATCTTAATCTCTAGTAGTTATCATGATGCCACTTCTATAGAAGATATACAATAAATATCTTTTGAATAGACACTCTTTCATCCACCAGATGACATGTTCTATGAGGGAGGAATTGGTCATATTCATTTTTATTACTCACAGTATTTGTAATAGTCTTCAAAGATGGTTTTCATCAATTTTTCTCTTCCTATAGGCACATGCCTCTCTTTCCATTGACAGCTGTGATTTGCTTCTCTTCCCCTGAGATTCAGGTTGGCCTGATGATGGGTTCATTTTTTAAATACTTTTATTTTAAACAAACTTAGATTCACAAAAATTACAGAAATAGTATATAGAATTCCCATATACTGTTCACTCAGTTTCTACTGATATTAACATTTTATATAACCAACACACAATGATCTAAACCAAAATACTAACGTTGATATAATAATATTAATTATTCTATAAACATTGTTCAAATATTACTAGCTGTCTCACTTTGGCAGACAGAATTCCAAGCTATTCCCCAGGATTCCAGCTCCTGATGTACACACACTCTTTCCTAATTATTCAGTCAAATACTAATTTAAGTGCTGCTATGGAAAGATTTTGCAGCTGTAATTGAGGTCCCAAGTATTATCTATCTGGGTGGCCCTTATCTAAAGGACCTCACATGAGTCCTTTAAATCATGGTCTAGAAATCAAAGATTTCAGTCCAAAGATTTGAAGAACAAAGGCAGAAACTTGCCAAAAGAATATACTTTCCAAAAAACAAACAAACAAACAAACAAAAGAAAATGCCTCACTTTGACAAACAGAATGTGGTAGAAATGATACTGTATCAGTTCTAGGTCAAGGCTTGAAGAAGTTTAGCATTTTTATTTGTTCTTTGATATCAACCACTACAAAAGAAGTCTAGCTGCTATCTTGGGAGAGAGAGGGGCCAGCTGGAGGAGCACAAAGACAACAGGCATGTAAGTTCTTTCCTGGCCCTCCAGCTCTCTTCTGTAACCATGTGAATTCAGCTGATCCACTAACTCTAGCCATTGCTACACGAAGCAGAAGAACTGCACAGCTGAAACTTACCCAAATGCTGATCCACATAAATTACTGTTCCAGTTCATCCTTTCAAAGTACTTTGTTATATAGCAATATGTAAGTAAGTGTCTAATTTAGAGAAGGCTCTCAATAAATGTTTAATATATGTAATTTGATGAATAATGTTCATGTAGTCTTGGCTGATGAAGGTAGGAAATAAGATGCTGTGCTATGGTTTATTAATTAGTTTTTTTCTATAGAAATAGGGCAACCAAAAGCCTGCTTTAGTTGAAAGTTTTAAAAAATGAATTGGCCTACTAATATCACATAACAAATGGAATATATTTAATTATTTTGATAATGTGGTGTCTCAGCGTCATTATTCTGACTAGGTGTAAATCCTTTCCCATCCTCAGATAAAATTGTAGATAGCTGAACAGAAATTGCCATGATTTTGATCTAGGAAGAGGCTAAGTATAGAAAAGGTTTAAGTTACTGAGGCAGCCTCTTAGAAGGTCCCTAAAGGACCTTACCCATGCTTCACACCTTTGTGCTGTCCCTTCTCACATTGTACCAAGGTTGGTCTGTGGAAACAACAACATATAGCACAGGTTATGAAAAGGTATGATTAGGTTTTGAAAAACTGAAGCTTCTCCTCACTCACTCTGTCTCTCTCACTCCCTCCTTTTCTCTCTCTCATCATACATTCTGGAGAAGCTAATTGCCATAGGGTAAGCAGCCCTATACAGAGACCCACATGACAAGGAACAGGAGCCTCTGAATAGCAGCCAGTGAGAAACTGAGGTCTGCTGGCCTGACAGAACCTCAGAGTGAGTTTGGAAGCAGATTCCCTCTGTATGCGTTGGAGATGACTATAGACCAGCCAACATGCTTACTGACACCTCAGAACCACACAGCTAAGCCTCTCCCAGTTTCCTGACCCTCAGAAACTGTGCAAATGAATAAATATTTGTTGTTTCAACTATATTTTCAATAAATTAGGTTAGCTTTACTTTGGGGGGAACTTGTTAAGGCAAAAAGTCATTTTTTAAAAGTTATTTTATTGCTGTTTAAATACAGTTATCTGCATTTACCTCTCCACTCCCCACTGCCAGTCATCCATACCTCCCTCCCCTGATTCCAGCCCTCCTTGGTTTTGTCCATGTGTCCTATATAGTTGTTCCTGAAAATCCTTCCTCATTTTTCCCTGATTATCCACCCCTCCACCCCTTTGGTTACTGTCAGATTGTTCTTAATTTCAATGTCTCTGTTATATTTCACTTGCTTGTTTGTTTTGTTGATTATGTTCTGCTTAAAAGAGAGATCATATGGCATTTGTCTTTCACTGCCTGGCTTATTTCACTTAGAGTAATGCTCTCCAGTTCCATCCATGCTGTCACAAAGGGTAAGAGTTCCTTCTTTCTTTCTGCTGTGTAGTATTCCACTGTGTAAATGTGCCATAGATTTTTGATCCATTCATTTACTGATGGGCACATAGGTTGCTTCCAGAACTAGGCTATTGTATATTGTACTGCTATGAACATTGGGGTACATAGGTTCTTTTGGATTGGTGTTTCAGCATTCTTAGGATATAATCCCAGCAGTGGAATTGCCAGGTCAAAAGGCAGTTCCATTTTTAGTTTTCTGAACAAATGCCATACTGTTTTCCACAGTGGCTGTACCAGTTTACATTCCCACCAACAGTGCACTAAGGTTCCCTTTTCTTCACAACCTCTCCAAAACCTGTTGTTTGTTGCTTTGTTTATGATGGCCATTCTCATGAGTTCGAAGTGGTATCTCATTGTGGTTTTAATTTGCATCTCTATGATGGCTAGTGATGCTGAGCATGTTTTTGTATATCTCTGAGCCCTCTGTATGTCCTCCTTGGAGAAGTGTCTGTTCAGGGCTTTTGCCCATTTTTTAGTTGGGTTGTTTGTCTTTCTAAAGTGGAGTTGTGTGCATTCTTTATATATTTTGGAGCTGAAACTTGTGTCCAAGGTATCATTGGCAAATATGTTTTCCCAAATAGTTGGTTCTCTTTTCATTTTTAATGCTGTTTTCTTTAGCTGTGTAGAAGCTTTTTATTTTGTTGAGGTTCCACCCGTTTATCCTTTCCCTTATGCCCCTTGCTCTAGGGGACATATTGGTAAAAATATTGCTGTGTGGAATATCTGAGATTTTCCTGCCTATGTTTTCCTTTAGGACCTTTATGTTGTCACAACTTATATTTAAGTCTTTTACCCACCTTGAGTTTATTTTTGCATATGGTGTAAGTTGGTGATTGAGTTTCATTTTTTACATGTAGCTGTCCAGGTCTCCCAACACTATTTGTTGAAGAGCCTATTTTTACTCCATTTTATGCTTCTGTCCCCTTTGTCAAGTATTAATTGACCATAAGAACTTGGGTTTATTTCTGGGGTTTATCTCTATTCTGTTCTATTGGTCTATGTGTCTGTTCCTATGCCAGTACCAGGCTCTTTTGATTACAGTGGCCTTATAATACAGTTTGATATTAGGTATTGTGATCCTTCCTACTTTGTTCTTCTTTGTTCATCTCAAAATTGCTTCAGCTATTCGGGGTCATTTAGGATTCTGATGCAGACTCTCACCCACAAAGTCTCTGTTGTTGCTGTAAGAGACAAATTCACGTGGACTACAGAAGTCCTGTGGAGAAAAAGGGACAGCGTGGCCACTCTCTAAGTGAGAGAGACAATGCAGATGAAAAGTGGTCACAAGAGAAGTTGACCTTGGAAGAAATCCCTTTTTCTCTGAAATCCAACATACCCTACAACCTTCCTGAAAAGCACTTGGTGTTGTCTGTTCTTACCTGAGCTGAAGCATGCACTCCAACCAAGTTGGTGTGTTGGCCACAACTACGGGTTTGTAGCCCTGGATCCCTGTTCCTGTGCACCAGATGATGTGGACCCTGGCCAACAGGGTGTGTGTGTTGTGGCTACAAAAAAAAATTCACATGGACTAAAGAAGTCCTGTGGAGAAAAAGGGATGAGAGAGGGCCATGCCATCCCTTTTTTTCCACAGGACTTCTTTAGTCTGTGTGATTTTGTTTTTTGCAGCCACAACACACATACCCTGCCTGCCTGGGTCCACATCAGGGTTCCACATAAATTTTTGAAATATTTGTTCTATATCTGTGAAATATGTCATTGGTACTTTAATATGGATTGCGTCGAATCTATAAATTGCTTTGGGTAGTGTGGACATTTTGATGATAACTCTTCCAATCCATGAACATGGTACATGCTTGTGTCTACCTTAATTTCTTTCTTCAGTGTTGTATAGTTTTCTGAGTATAGGTCTTTTAGCTCCTTGGTTAGGTTTACTCCTAAGTATATTATTTTTCTTGTTGATATATCAAATGTGATATTTTTCCTGATTTCTGTTTCTGATATTCTATTGTTAGTGTACAAAAATGTCTTTGATTTCTGAATATTGACTTTGAATTCTGTTGTTTTGCCAAGTTCACTTATTAGGTCAAGCAGTTTTTTTGGTGACATCTATAGGATTTTCTATGTACACTATCATGTCATCTGCAAACAATGACAGTTTTGCTTCCTCCTTTCCAGCTTGGATACCTTTTACTTCTTTTTCTTTTCTGATTGCTGTGTCTAGGACTTCCAATACTATGTTGAATAGGAGTGGCGAAAGCAGGCATCCTTGTCTTTTTCTTGGTTTTAGTGGGAAAGCTTTTAATTTTTGCCCATTGAGCATGATGTTGGCTTTAGGTCTCTCATATATGGCCTTTGTTATGTTGAGGAATGCTCCCTCTATTCCCACTTTGTTGAATGTTTTAATCATAAACCAGTGCTGTAAGTTATCGAATGCTTTTTCTGCATCTATTGATATGATCTTGTGATTTTTGTCTTTCCTTTGGTGATGTATTACATTTATTGATTCAAGAAAATTGTGTCATCATTGCATCCCTGGGATGAATCCCACTTGATCACAGTGTGTGATATTTTGAATATATTGTTGGATGCAGTTTGCCAATATTTTGTTGAAGATTTTAGCATCTATGTTCATCAGCATTATTGGCATGAAATTTTTTTCTTTGTTATATCTTTATCTGGTTTTGGGATTGGTATGATGCTGGATTCATATAAATAGTTTGGGGTGTTCCATTTTCTTGGATTTTTTTGGAATAGCCTCTGAAGGGTAAGGGTTAGTTCTTTCTTAAATGCTTTGTAGAATTCTCCTGTGAAACCTTCTGGTCCAGGGCTTTTGTGTTCCAGGAGTTTTTTGATTACTACTTCAGTTTTGTCAGCTGTTATTGGTCCATTCAGGCTTTCTGCTTCTTCTTCATTCATCTTTGGAAGATTATATTTCTCTAGAAATTTGTCCATTTCACCTTGGTTTTCAAATTTCTTGGTATATAGTTCTTTGTAGCAATTTCTTATAATTCTTTGTATTTCTGTGTTATTAGTTATAATCTCTCCTCTTTCATTTCTGATTGTGTTTGTTTAGGTCCTTTCTCTTTTTTTCTTGATGAGTCTCCTTAAAGACTCATCGATTTTGTTTATCTTTCAAAGAACCAGCTCCTGGGTTTATTGATCCTTAAAATTGTTCTTTTAGTCTCTATGTCATTTAATTCTGCTCTGATCTTGGTTATTTCCTTCCTTCTACTTGCTTTGGGCTGTCTTTGATGTTGTTCCTCTAGTTCTTGTAGATGTAGTATTAGGTTGTTTATTTGAAATGTTTCTACCTTTTTTAGGTATTTCTATGAACTTCCCTCTCAGGACTGCCTTTGCTGTGTCTCATAAGTTTTCAATTGTTATAAGTTCATTTTCATTTGTTTCCCGAAGCTGTTTGATTTCTTCCTTAATCTTGTTCTTGGCACATTCATTGTTTAATAGCATACTCTTCAATGTCCATGAATTTGAGTGTTTTTGAGTTTTTTCCTTGAGGGTGGTTTCTAGTTTCAAGCCCTTATGGTCAGAGAAAATGCTTGATATGATTTCAATTTTCTTGAATTTGTTGAGGTTTGTTTTGTGTCCTATCATGTAGTATATCTTTGAAAATGTTCCATGTGCATTTGAAAAAAATGTGTATTTTGATTTTGGGGGATGCAAGTGTCTATATACATCAGTTAAATCCACTTGATCTAGGACATTGTTCAATGCCACAATATCCTTGTTGATATTTTGTTTGGAAGATCTGTCCATTGTTGACAACGGGGTCTTAAAATCCCCTATAGCATAATCATGTTGCTGTCAATATTTCTTAAAGTCCTCTAAGATTTTCCTTATGTATTTGGGTGTTCCTGTGTTGGGTGTGTATATAGTTATACTGTTTATGCCTTTTAATGGATACTTCCCTGGATTATTATGAAGTGACCTTCTGCATCTCTTTTTTTGTGGCCTGTGTTTTGAAGTCTATTTTGTCTGATATTAGTATTGCTACCCTGGTGCAAAAAGTCATTTTTAATGACTTTCATTTTTGAGTTTTAATGTAATTTTTGTCTTTTATCACTATGCTTTCTTAAGTGTAATAGGCCTGTACAATCCTATGTGGAGGCATTATAAAAATAAGGGCAATGTTGCCTCTAGGTTGGAAATTACAGCAGTGATGTAGAGTCATTGAGGGAGGGGACAAGGGACACAGAACTTTGGAAGGGCCCCTCAGAATAACTTCCACCTTTGCAATATGTTGTAGAGCTAGTGGTTTTCAAGGAGAAGGGGAGCAAATTTCCCCAGTTGGGACATTGGCAGTACCTAATGATAGTTTTACTTCTCAAAACTGGGGAAGCAGTGGGAGCACTTTGCAGTTGGCATCTGGTATATAGATGTTGGGGATGCTGCTAAGTAAAGCAATGCCCTGGCTAGCCCCACCACACACACTTATTCAGTATGGGGTATTAATAGAGCAGCTGTCAAGAAACACTGTTCTAAAAGAAGCTTATTCTTGAGGCAGAACAGGTGCCTCACTGGTCATCCCTATGTCTTTTTTGTTTTACTTTATATATTTTTAATAGAGGAGGGAGATGGGCTCACTGAGATATAACATGATCACCAGAAAAAGCCTACATTTGTTTAATGGGAATGTGAAAGCCTTGGGAAACTTTGTGATATGTATGCTTCTAAAGTAGAGAGAGGAAAGTTAATGGAGTAAATTCATTAGTTATTCTTCACAGTTGCAGCTACATTAAGGACATAAGTCAAAATTTCAAGAAAAATATTTGTTTTTAATATAATCAGAGCACTGTAATATGCCCAAGTGACTTTGGCTAGGCTGTATGTCCCTCCTGGGCCACAGTTCATTCTGCAGATAAAGGGGCTTTAACAAGATAATTTCTGAGGTCCTGATTTCAAATTATCCCATTCTATGGTTCTTTCATTTAGGGTTATACTATGGATGCACATAGATGGCCATAGGTATAGACATAACTGACAGGCAAGTTTGAACAATAGTGTTGGAGAGAGAACACGATTTAAATGAGGAATTAGGAATACTCCTGTGTATTTGATCATCTAGAACTGTAGGGAAGCAGGGTATTTACACAATTAACAAATATGATGTGGCATAATACACACATTCCTTGGCAAAACTTTCTATTTCTTTGATGTATGCTCTCTGTAGATGTCTACTCTGGGGAAGAATTGCGGTACGACTGAGGCAAAGTGTTCTCATAAGAAGATCTCTGGTTATAGCTACAGCAGAACAAAGATGACCCTTTGATCAGTATATGCCAAGTAATATCCTCCACACCCCTGAAATCCTGCTAATCTGGAGGTCTTAGGTTCTCTGCAATGGAGCTTTAGAGGGGTAGGTAAGGACATGGAAAGGAGAATAAGTCTGTGTGCAAAACATTAATCAACATTTGCAATTCTATCCAATTGTTCTGACAAGATTGAAGTAAGGATCTCACCAACAAGCTTCCTGTTGGAAAAAGTTACCTCACCAAAGGAAATGATATTTTAAAGAATTAAATGGAAGAAGAGCATTTAAAGGTCATACAATAAGTTTAAACCTAGACAATTATGTTTTCTTGGCTGTAATTCTCAACTCTATAGACCTAGGCAAGTTACACCTAGAAGATATGCAAAAGGAAGGGCATCTGGCAAGCAGGCTTCTGCTCCAGTGTGTTGATTTTACTCTACTATCAGAACATGGCCAGGCTCCCAGATCCACCCATTCCTTCCCATGTCCACCCTCACTGTTTTAACCTACGCCTTCTTGCTTCCTGTCCTTCTTGCTCTCTGCCACTCCTGTCCTTCCTTCCAAACTCAATTTAAAAAGTCACCTGTCTAATAAGTCTTTTTAAAAAATTCATCCTAATCTATTCTGATTATAACTGATTACTTTGTTACTTAATATTTATGTTTGAGTTTATTTCACCATCAAACAGGATTGCCGAAGGTCTTGTGTTTGTTAACCTTTGGGCAGATAGAGAGTATCAGGACAAGATGTTTAACATCAAGAAACTGAAAATTGGGCTAGGAAGACAAGACAATGATGTAAATGGAAAGCAGAGTAACTCCTGGTACTACATAAAAAATGCCAGTGCTATTGGAATTTGGAGGGAAGAATAATCTCTGTAATATTATGTTTTTAGGAAAGTATGTAGGAAATAAAAACCTTCATCTTCAAAGAAAAGTGAAATTCAAATCAGTGGAGGCAGGTAGAATAGGACATATAGAGGTGAGCAAGCCATGGAGGCAGATGTTGAGTGAACAAGTGAAGTTAAAGGGACCATTTGAGTAGTGAAAGTGGGCCACTATATTGGCAATAGATTAGAAAATGGGAAAGGAGAAGATTTTAGAGGGTAGTTGAAGGCTTTGAAGTAAGTACTGGGGTGTCATTCCAACAAGAAAGTGGCTATGTCAGTGCTGCACTTTGGGAAAATGATGCTGGTAGTTGTGGTAGAATACATTGGAGTGTAGGACTGGAGTGAAAAAGACTTACTGCCATAATCTGACTGTGAGTCAATGAGAGCCTGGCCCAGAGACAGCAGTCTTGCATGTGATCTATACGTTTTCCTCCTTATATCTATGTATTAATGAGATTATAAATGCTTTGTGAACCAAAAATATTTTCCTCTGGTTTATATCATGTCTTTTCTTGTCTGTGCAGTACTCAGGATTAAGTGTCTGTTGATGAGTAAATGTTAGTTATCATTACTCAGTAATTTTTTATAGGCTTAGATGCTCCAAATCAGTTACAAACACATAGCACTGATATGGGCAATCATGTAAAAATTTGTGATATACAACATATTACCTATGTAATATATTCTTTAGGACCAAGGGTGCCAAGCCAATGTAGAGGAGATTGATCATGTTCACAAAGTGAATCTGGAGGATTATGTTGGAACATGGAGCCTTGAGAAGTCACTGATGTACCTTTAAAGCTCTAGCAACTTAGCACCACATCAGGCTTCAAAACTCATTCTTCTCTGGAAGAAGATGTATTTATACAAGTTCATGTTAGTGGTTACAGTCAACACATGGGAGAAATTGACACTAAGCCTGAAAAATTCTGAGGCCATCTGTCTGCCTGCTCCATGGAAAGTATCATTCCCTAGCACAGATTTAGACTGAGCCCATATTCCAATCTGCAAAACAGCACTGCAGTTAATTATGGGATTCTCCTTGGTCACTTCAGTCATGGCCAATTAAAATGGCTGTAGCAATTTCCTTGAGCCCTGAATTCTAAATTGCTCTATTGGTTTGGCTGAAAAGCCTGTTTAGTTTTTTCTATAAAATAAAAGACACATTTTTCATTTTCACCAATAATTTTATTGATTTGGATATTTTGAGCATGTTGTCTCTCTCCTGCATGGTATAATGTTGATTATTCTCAATTAATGTCTCAATTTGATTGCTGGTGATTATATTCTACTTGCAGTGGTACTTTTAAAATAGGCTTTTGATCCTATTCTGGCCAGTGAGATGAAAGGAGTCTACAGGAAAGTTTCTGGAAAGCTTACTTTGCCCTTTCTTATTGAATATGAACAAAAAATAATGTAGTCCTAGTTGCCATAGGAAGCCAAAGTGTTACCAGGAGAGGAAACAGCTTTGCGATAAATCAATGCCAAGAATAGCATATGAGAGGGGGAAAGAACCTGTGTTTCTGACAATCTATCAAGTTGTCAATCATTTCATGCTAGAAGCCTGCTCTTCTGGATTTCAGCCTGTGTGAAATACACATTTATTTACCATTTTATCCAGTTTGAGTTACTGTTTTTGTTGTTTGCAGCCATAGTATCTATCTCTGGGCAGGAGAATATCCTAACTTTACAGAGATTATCTCAATTAAATCCTCCTAGAAACTCTGTTGATTCTGTTGAAGGTTGATTCTGTCTGAAGCCCTTTTTCTCAGGGTAGGGACCTGAAAATTAGAGTTCTTATATAACTTTCCTAAGGTCACAGAGCACTTATGCTTTGGAGCTGTCATTTGTACTTAGGAACCCACACTCTTAAATTTTATGTTAGAGTCAAGCTGTCCAATAATTTATGCCATAGGAAAAGCAAAATGGATAACATACTAGGAAATGCACAGGCTTGGCATGTTGGCATTTCTAGAAAGTATTTTTAACACATTAAAGGAAGAGGATTATTTGTCTGTACCAAGTTGAAGGAGCTAATGCCACTCATGACTTAGAAGTTTACATATGAGAAGTGTTTAATTTGACTTGTTTCCATCTAGCAGGTTGGAGCTTTGTTTTAGAAGGAAGGAAAGCTTCGATCCATCATAAATCAGAGGTCCCCTCTCCAAACTCCACATAGGTTGTCTCCATCTCATGGAAGGTGGATTTGACATGTTGAGATGCTAAAGTTCTTGAGGTTATTGAATTATTGTGCTGAATGAATTTGTGTGTATGCATCCCTCCCAGGGCTACCACACTTAACAAATGCTGCTCAGAGTCACCATTCCCACTGTGAACAGACACTGTGCAACTGTTGCTCCAGGGGAGGCCTGTGCAACCTGGAGCCATTCCAGGATTCTACGTGGTCAGAGTTCTAATTTGCCCTGGGATCAGCCAACCTATTTTTTTATAGTATTCTTCCCCAGGATTCATAAAAACTTTTCCTTTCATATATATATATAGACTTCCCCCCTTTCTCAGTTAGAGCCTGAGTTAAGTTAAAAAAACATTTGAAGTTGAGGGCTACTTATGATATTTTGGAGGGAATATCTTCATTGTATATGGATCTTTTTAAACCACGTGGCCTCCTTAGGCCAAAGGATGTTCTCAGATAAACAAAATTTCTTTTGAATTATTACTTGTAATCAAAACTTTAAATGTTCTTTGGATAAAATGTAAAAAACAATTTAGCAAGAGGTTCCTAAAATCTCTTTCATGTTATACCCAAATATGTGTCTGTGTCTGTGTATATTTACTGGAAATTACATCCAATTGCAAGGTTCATCATTGGATATTTTCACCAAATCATTGCCAAATGGATTGTAAGCACTTTGAAAAGCATTTTTAGACATAGCCTGTGTGAAAGTAATTTTGACATATTTTATGGATTTTTCAATAACCTAATGCAGGCACTAATGCATACTCATTGAGTAGGGTATGTGTGAGTAAAATTTTTCTCAATATGTAAATCCTTTTTTTAACACAAATTTCAAACAATTCTCATCTGAAAACCATAAACTTTTGAAACTGAAAGTGCAGGAACTTTTCTGGGCAATTGACTTCACTGGAAAAGAATTCTAGGGTTTTTTTTAGATACTTAGTTATTCTACACTATGTGCTGACAATTAGTATAAAGACTAGACTTTGAGATTTTTACTTCTAGAAATAAAAGCATGGCTGAGTTATTAGACACTTGAGTATTTACTTCTTATTATGTTGAATCTTCTTTGGTTGTTCATTTCTAAAATATGCTCATCTCATTGATTTGTTTCTGCACACATATGTCATATATTCTGAAACTGCATGGTGACAAAACCAGATGATGGAAACTAAGGATATTAACAAGGATCTGATGTGTACCATTTTCTCAGGTAAGTGGTGATTCCACCCTTGTCTGGTTCAGTTAGTTTTGTTACTCTTCTGTGTGCCCCTAATACTTTCTTCAATTTCCAAGTGATGGAAAGTATCCTATTCCTATTTATTTATTTATTTATTCATTCATTCATTTATTTATTTTAGTGAGGCCTATATTATCTTCTTTTATCTTATTTTTTTTTGTTTGGATGGGACAGAATTGGAGTTTGGATTGAATCTTAATTTCTACAGTACTTTCTTTATCTCTCATTTTTCCTTTTTTATAGAATTCTATTCTTGTTTTTTTTAAATCAAGCTGTTTTTATTTTAATTGTTGTTGCAGTACAATTTTCTATCTTTTATTCCCATCCCAACCCACCCACCAAGCCCTCCCCCCTCCCTCCCATTTTCACCTGCCCCTAGTTTTTATCCATGTGTCCTTTATACTTGTTCCTATAATATTCTTGGTTTTTGAATGCCATCTTGTTTCAAAATCTCTCTGAGAATGTTAGCCAAAAGTTTTTTTCTTTAAAAAAATCATCTCCTATTTCCTAATTATTCCTTTTTTTCAGGTATCATTTCCCCTCTGTGTTTATCTCTGTTATGGGGCAGGTTTTTCTAATTGTATGGTGACCCAACTAGTCTGTTCACATTTATGAATGGAGCAATGATGACCTGGCTGGTATTCCTCTGTCAGCAGGGCTGATTATCTGATAGACTTTATTTTCATATGAAAAAATGGGGAGTTGGCCATTACATGACATTGCCTGCTTTTAGAGTGTCTTCCTTGTGGGCACCAGTGCCCACATTAACTGTTTATATCAGACAGAATGTGTTTTGTTTAAAAAGAAAGTAAGCCTGATATTTTTCACCTGGAAGGTAAACATTGGTCATCATTCCATGTTTAGGTGTGTGGATGGTTGAATGTTGTAAAGTCAATGGTTGCTTACACAGACTTTCAATTATATGCCTGGTGTCAACTTTGTGCTATGCTCTACTGGGCAGATCAACAACCTTTTCAAGTCTCCCCACCCTCCATCCCCCAACACACACACAGACACACACACACACAAGATAGTGTGGCTTTTTCATTCTTATTTTCTAAATTACCACTCATCCACACTTTACATCTTCCAGAAATTTAGAATTTTTTTTTGTCAGTTGGTGATGTCCATCATGTTTTGTCATTGTTTGTTAACAATGCTTTTATTTTATTTTCTATGGTTGAAAAAATATTTATAGGGAAAAATTTAAACTATAAATTAAAAGTAGAGACAGTGTAATTACCATCTGTATGTTTAGTGTCTGGCTTCAACAATTATCATCATTTTGTGAATATTTTGCCCATCTCTTATGCCTTTTTTCTTAGAATATTTAAAAGCAAATCTAGACATTTGATCCATAAATACCTCATTATACATCTCTAACTGAGAAATACATGCATATGGGATCATTCTCACATCAAAAAATTTAATAATTTCTTAATATTACATAATACACAAACATTTTTCAAATTATTTTAATTATCCCTAAAGTGACATTTTATACTTGAATTGTTTGAATTGAGATATACTCATGGCACACAACATGTCCTTAAAGGTTAAATGTCTTAAGTTTTTTTTATTTTATAACTGTTCTTTTGTGCATTAAAAAAAAAAAACACCATTAAATCAAGCAGCTTTTCTGTTGTAATAAATGACCTCCAAATCTCAATTGCTATAGCAATAAAAGGCTAAACTTTTAAAAAATTTCTGGCTCATATTGTACTTTGTCTGCTATTTGGCAGTGGCTCAGCCTCTCTCCACGTGTCTTCTTATTTTGGGACCCAAGCTATTTGTATTAGGATGTTCTTGCAGAAGTAAAAGGGCTGCAAAACAGTGATGACATGATGAGCACAGCTTTGCTTAGGCATGGCTTGGTCTCTTTTTCTCCCTTGCATTGGTTGAAGGAAGTTATGAGGCCCAGCCAACATCAGTGGGGTAGGAATACATAAAGCTCTTCCAAATTGTCAGCCAAAAGGCTGTAGGCACAAATGTATGATCTGCTTACAAGTGTATAATCCTTACTCTTATAGGAAGAGGGAATGAATAATTGGACAATAATAAAATTCACTGCATATGCCTTTGATCAATTGAAGAAACTAAGTCATTTATTCTGTAGACTGTCCCACATTGTAAATTTGGCTGATCACTTCCTTATGGTATTGTTTGATTTATTACTTTATGTACTGGAAACTGATATTTAGATAAAGAGTATTGAATGAATTTGGATTTGATATTTCTTTTTTTTTGTTTTTGTTTTGTTTGTTTGTTTTTGTTTCAAAGATTTTATTCATTTATTTTTAGAGAGAAGGGAAGGGAGGGAGAAAGAGAGGGACAGAAACATCGGTTGGTTGCTTCTCATACACACCCCAACCAGGCACCAAACCTGCAGCCCAAGCATGTGCCACAACCAGGGATCAAACCCACAAACTTTCTTTTTTTTTTTTTTATTTCAATCATTGTTCAAGTACAGTTTTCTCCCCCCTACTCCCATTCCAGCCCATCCACCCAACCCCCTCCCCTTCCCCCCATTACCCCCCACCCCTAGTTTTTGTCCATGTGTCCTCCAAATTTGTTCCTGTAATCCCTACCCATTCCCCCCTGAAATTCCCTCTTCTCTCCCCTCTGGCCACTGTGAGACTATCCCCTATTTCAGTGTCTTTGACCACAATGAGATACCACTTCACACCAATCAGAATGGCCATAATAAACAAAGCACCAAACAACAAGTGTTGGAGAGGATGTGGAGAAAGGGGGTCCCTAGTGCACTGTTGGTGGGACTGCAGACTGGTACAACCATTATGGAAAGCAGTATGGAACTTCCTCAGAAAACTAAAAATGGATCTGCCTTTTGACCCAGCAATTCCACTGCTGGGACTCTATCCTAAGAACACTAAAACACCAATACAAAAGAACCTTTGCACCCCGATGTTCATAGCAGCACAATTTACAATAGCTAGGTGCTGGAAGCAACCTAGATGCCCATCAGTAAATGAATGGATCAAAAAACTATGGTACATTTACACAATGGAATTCTATGCAGCAGAAAGAAAGAAGGAGCTCATACCCTTTGCAACAGCATGGATGGAGCTGGAAAGCATTATGCTAAGTGAAACAAGCCAGGCAGTGAAAGACAAATACCACATGATTATCACCTTTAACAGGAATCTAAACAACAAAACAAAACAAAACAAAACAAAAAACTAGCAAGATATAACCAAAATATAACCAAAGGATTTGATATTTCTTAAGGCAAGAGTACTTTGTAGATACTCTTCATATGTGCTTCCTATTTTATCACACATGAAGCCACAATATAGTTGATTAACCCATTTTACCAATGCTGAGCTTGATCAATGGGCTCTGCTAGTATCAGCCTGATCTTTCCATTCAAAAGTTCTTCATTGATATTTCATCTTATGGTTTCAGCATCCATTCATGATTTTTGTCTAGATCTGATGTTTCACTGATGACTGCAAAATAATAATTTTTCTTAATTTAATCTATCTTTATTTATTAAGTAAAATTAATAAAAAGTATAATTAAACTACCATTTTGAATCATAGATACTGTATTTATTTTACATTTTGAGGTCTGTATAAAATTTCCCACTGAAAAAATTTATTAAAAACATTTTATAAATCATTGTGCCAGATGATCTCTTGAATACCTTCCAGCTCTAATTGTTCATGCTTCACGACAGGACAAAGAAGTACAGCTGACAGAAAATTGTGCAAGGTAACAAGTTAGATTTTCCCTCTGGCCTAGAGAACTATGATGACGTTATGGAGGGTCCCTCTGACCAATAGCTTCTTGTAAGTTAGAGGGAGAATGATCCTCTAGCCTTCAGTCTTGAAAGCCATGCCAAATGATTGTTCTATGTTGTGCATGTATAGGTACCTCACACCAATGTAGGATATAAAACTAGGATTACTAAGCATAACAAAAATAACCTCTGTATTTCTCTTCCCCCATCCTCCACTATGGGACCTTTAGCTTCCTCTAAAATACCCTGATAACTATCCTCATGGTCTCATGAGACAACATGTTCTCCCCTGTTCTCAGAAACATGAAGTCATCCATCATTAACCTATTCTCATGGCTTACCACCCAAAACCTTGAAATTATAATCTGCCACTGCAGCAGAACACAGCTATGCTATGCACACTGTATTCCCTGATGTGTTATTCTGATTTCCTTTGAAGTGGGAATAATTCCTCTCTTCCATATTTATGTTTCATTCCATTACATGAATAGAAAAACAATACTCTTGACTTATAGAAGTTTTAGTGAAACAACTCTCTCAAGTTTAACCCACATTCTCCTCACTCATGACTCAATCACATGTTTATAGAGATAGATCTTCTCAATGACAGACACTTCATTGCATAGCATGTGTTCCTTTTCTTGCTTTGGCTGGAACATGCAGATGACCCCATGTCCTGATATAAAAAGAGATATTATTGGCTCCTTTCTTAACATGAGAGTAGAAGTGACTCTAGTTATTCCACATAAAGCAGCAGCTTGGAAGACGACTTTAGTTTCTTCTCTAGATCTTAAGTACAGTGACATCTTTTTCCCTGTAGAAGTTGACACTGGCATCAACCACAGAGGGTAGTCCTGGAGAAAGTCAAGATAGAAACTTTTTGGTATATTATTTATTCTAAGATCTTCATTCCTGCCTTACAGAAAACAGACTGCAGAAGGAAAAACAAGAAAATTAAATAGGAAACCTTGAGAAGTGACATAGTCTAAGGCAACATTAAGGGCTTGTGTAGAAAAAAAATGCAAATGTAAAGTCAGTAGAGAAGAGGGTTACTTGGTTTGCTAAGCAAACCAGCACTGGCTCTCACTGTTGTCTAAACCCCTGAGAAAGTCTCCTATTCTCACACCTTTGTTTGCTTCCAAGTTTCATCTAAGACAAAGTCTTTGACCCTATAAAATGCTTTGGTAAAATGAACACTCACTATATCCACCACAAACAAGAAGGTCTTTTATTACCCTCCAGGTGTCACAGAATAATCCACAAGGCTGAAGATGATTTAAGGAAAAACTTATTAATTTATGAAGTGTAGGATGTATCAAACACTATAGTTTAACTTCTTGAAGTCTGGCATTATAAAGAATTTCACAAAAAGATTTATTTATTTATTTCTATTCAAAAGCAGGCAAAATAACCCAGTTGCTTTGTAGTACATGGGGCCTGGTTGTCTATCATCAACTGATTGGATTTCTTTATGGTCATTATAGAGATGACCATCTTTACCACCTTAGATACTTCCTCTGGTACAAACTTATTCTCTTTTCTCTTATCGAAGAAGACACCCAATGATCGCTATAGATTTTATACCTATTTTTGTGTGTAAGTGTGTGTATCTACTTGTGTTTGTGTGAGCTCTCAAGATTCCTAGGGTCACTAACAGAAGTAGATATGCTCATTATTAAAACGATAAATAAGGCTCTTGAAGTGATGCTCACACTAAGTGCATGTGAATTCTGCTTTCCATGAATTTGTTTTAAAGTTGTCTTAAAAATAATAGAGATGCTGCAGGTAAACTTCAACTTTTTTGAAAATGTGTAAAGGTGGTAGCTTAAGCAGATATATAAAGTAAAATACTACTTTCTTGGTTCAATTTTAAAGTGAAGAAGAAAAAAGGCAGTGAACAAAATAGGTGTTTTAATCATGTAAACCAGGTTTACCTTATTTCATTTATTATAGAACCAATAATTTGTCCTTGATGATTTCTTAGAATAATTCTCTGTGGTTTGAGGTCCTAAAAGTTGGACCCACATTTACCTGTCCCTTTTCCACACCCATAAAAATGTGGGCCAGCTTAATCTTCTTTTTCACAATACCCTTGTACTGCCCTAGACCTTGACTCTGTCAATAGAGTGCTCAGGGTTTGACAGAGAATTATCTTCACAGTTCACTTTCCAATACTTTTCCTTAATGCTCAGTTGCCCTGCCTAACTGAAAGGAAGACATTATACCAAGGGCAATCAGAACTTGGCATTCCTGACTTCAGTTTTTGTGTTCACCAATCTTCACTATGTTTTCAATACTACAGACTAGTTAATTAGGTATCAGTCCAGCTCATGAGCTGAAGGAGGTGAAGATGTTCCCCATAGATATCTAGAATCAGAACCAGCATGCCTATGTGGTTATGGGTGCTAGCCCTAGTAATTCAACTGGTATTTATTTCCACAGTCAACTCCAGGTGTGACTGTGATGACCCTGAGTGTTGGAGGATGTAGGACTTGGTTTCTTTCATTTAATCCACAGGTATCATTGTATGGAAGTTAATAGCATGGGTTCTGGGTTTCAATAGCCTTAAGGGCACATCTTTGCTTTGACATATATTCTGTGTGAACTTAGAAACATCTCTGAATCTCTCTGTACCTGTTTCATCTATTCAATAGAGTTAATGTGTCTATCTCATTGGACTGACTTGAGAATTAAATGAGATAATGCATGTAACATGCTTAGGATAGAATTAGTTCTCTATATAAGTTTGCTACTAAAATTGCTATAAATAGTACTTAATTCAATCCTCACATGTTAAAATAGTACATGTTAAGGTTCTCCAGGATTGTTTCAAAATGCAAATGACTTAAGTGAAGTTATTAACGTAAAGTTTAGTTTAATTTCCTGTACATTTTACTGGAAGGAAGGAACAAGCATACCTTGTCCACCTTCTCCCAGGAGTATCCCACTGAATTGGCACGGACTGTGAGAGCAGGATACGCAACCTCAGAGAGGGGTTCTAGTCAATTCAGTTTTCAGGGGCTTAGATAACAGAAAAGTTCTGCAATGATAAATTTGTTCCAGAAAGAGGAATACTCTGATCACAGTTCATCTAATCAAACTGAGCTTTCTTTTAATAGTCTCTGTTTTGCAGCAGTAGTGAAAAAATATTTGACTGTCAAGGAACCCCTGTCCTAGGCAAGATTTATGCTCAGCTTTACTGATATTTGGTTCTTTTACTGGGATCAGGCTCATTCTAAGACATTTGTGCTTAAAGAGCCCACTGGAAATTTTTCAGAGCCAGCAACAGGAGACCAATACCCTCAGTTGGTGACATAGGGAGATAAAAGACTCAGGGACTTCAACAGACTATTGATCTCCCTTTCAGCATCTGCATCAGCATTAACTCTTTGTAGTTCATGATGGCAAATGATATTCTGGGTTTCCTTACATATCTGTGTTTCCCTTCCCTATTGCCTTCTTGTGGAGGAACAAATGTCTTGGGATTCCTGAAGAGATAGTTCTTCCCCATGGCTGTGTGTCCTAGGCTTGGTGGATGGCTGAGCCTGGTGGGTGCCCCTTAACTTAATTGAATCCTCACATGTTAAAATTCAGCTCACATCTCCTGCTGTGCTAGATATTGGGGAGTTTTTGAGAAAGGAATTATTTTTCCTGAAATTTTCAAGCAGAGGTCAAGTTACCTGCTGTAAATTCAAAAGTGGCCATAAAAATTTAGAATAAAAGACACATGGCAACTATTTCTTGCTTGGTAGAAATGAGCAAATGAGTGATGGCCCCAAGGAAAAAGAAAGAGAACCAGTTATTCTAAAGAGTATGTGCAATGGAGTCCCTGAATATATGGATGAGCAGAAGGAGAAGAGTAGTTGGGGATGGAATACACATGTAAGTAGGACTAGTCTTTGCTTTATGGTTTGTTTGTTTGTCAATCTTAAGTCTCTTTTGTGGCCCAAGGGGAGTCTTTCATCTGGCAAAGTGGCTGAGAACATAGCCTTGGTATAAGACACACTTGGGTAAGAATTTCAGCTCTGCTACTCACAAAATATATACCTTGGTCAGATTGTCTAAACTTTTTAAACCTTGGTTTTCTTATTATTAAGGATAATAACTCCTGTTTGATAAATTAAATGAATAGTAAACATAAAGACCCTATAATTGTACCTGTCAAATAATTCAATGGCATTAAAGGTTATCTAGTTAAGCAGTGATGGTGGTGTTGGTAGTGGTGGTGATGATGGTATAGAGGTTCCCACCTGATGATAGTGTTAGGTTCCCACTAACACTTCTGGTGTTAGTACAAGGGGAAAAAGAGGCTCTAGCTTTTTCACCATATGATTCAATGGTTTTCTAAGAGTGCCATAGCAAATGCACTGGCTTGGAGAAAAAACAAAGTTTTTTGGCCTCACCCCTTTACTGCCTTCTCCAAAGTACATTTTTCAATCATTTTGCCTGCTTTTAATTGAACCAGGCTTACAAATGGAAAAAAAAATAAGAAGGATCAATATTCCTGACACTTGCGTCACCTGAGCTCCTCAGAGACCTGGCAGTGAAGATTTCCTCAGAGTCCTGGTTAGAGACTGGCCATTGAGCCTTCCTCTATGGGTACTCCCTTTCCATTTCCTGAATCTTCAGCCAGAGAGGCCAGGTGGTTTTCCATGCCATCAGGATGAGATCAGATTCAACCCCAGTTCTCCAAGGAAAAGGTACCATTTCCTTTGGCCAATTCCCTGGAGCCAACCTTCATCCTGTGATTGGCCTTCTCCCAGAGTGACTCATCAACCCAGAATCTGGCCCTGTTCTGACCCCTGACGTCTTCCTGAGACAGGGTGAGACCTGCTGTGAGGAAAGGCAATCATTATAACATCCCTTAGCCAAGGCCACATAAACACTTCCCTTCTCTAATGAATGGGCTCCAAAGGGCAGGCTGACTTGTCTTGGTGTGGCCTCCCCAGCAGAAGGGTGTGGATGAGAATTTCTAATGTTGGTGTTGCAAATATGTAGATATCAATTTTCCAGCTTTTTCTCATTATAACAGAATGTTAATGCTGTTGCAGAAGGACATCACCCTTTTTATCCATTTAAAAGACTTTACAGAAGCAGAATAAGAAACCACCCTATTAGCAGTGCACTGTCCAAAAAGTATCAGTACATCATATACTGTGAGGGTCTAGAATATCTAAAGATGAGTCTTAAGGGACATGAGACAGACAGGCGTGCTTGTGAATGAGGCAAAATAACACAGTAGCAAAAAAATGCATGATAAAGTTGGACAGAGATGGGCTTAAATTGTGACTGTAAACATGCTACTGTTTTCAAAACCTCAGTTTCCTTATAGATAACATGTTAAGTCTGTTAGATAAAGCTTGTAAACTGCATAGTACTGCACCTGGTGTAGAAATGATGCTTAATCCATGGTAGCATGTGGTATGGGCCATCAAACCCCTGAGGAGTAAACACAGAGCTCTGGTTGGAGTTAATATCTACCTGGATTTAAGATATTTGAGAGGTAGGATTTGGTCTGGATATTGAAGCAAAGCATGATTTCCACAGTGATTTGAGGAAGTGTCATGGATAGGGAATGAACACTGAGCTACAGAAGGTAAATTCATCAGACAATGGGGAGAGTGGTGAATGTAAAAAATAAGCAATTGGTGGGCTTGACTAACATATTTAGAAATTCTTCCAGAATGGGAAGACTCCATCATAGTCCAGTATCCCAGCCCTGCTAACTAGCTGAGTTCCAGAACTATTAATCCCGAGAGGTAAGAGAATTCAGAGATACAAAAATTGGTATATAGTGGCCATCCAAACATATCATAAGCTTGTTTCCAACACTGAAATTCTGACCTACTGACAAATCTAAATTATTGGAAAGGACACCCAGAAAAGTCTATTTATATGAGAAATTTGGAAGCCACCAGGGAAAATTACCATTCTAAGAAGTTGACTCTTGGTCAAAGCCTTTGGCTTGAGCGAGTAGGAGTAATTCTAAACCCATGGCATCTCTTACTTCAGTCTCCCATGGACCCACACTGGAGTTTTTTGTTGAATAAAGGTCCTGTAAATAAGAAGTGGGAAAAAGTTCTAGGACAATGGAATAGCACCTGTAAGGACCTCAAGGTATGACAGGGGACAAGAATGATGGGAGGAAAACCAATGGCTGGGAGACAGAAATGAGATGAACTTGAAGAACTAGGAAAAAGCCAGGTGATAAAGAATATCCCAAGTCCTAGAGAATGGTTTGAATTTAATTCTATGCATAATGTGAAATTACCAGGATGGGTTAAACAGCCAAGTGACATGATCTGACTTTCAAGTTAGGAAGACTATGCTTGTTTGGAGAATTTGTTAGATGGAAGCAGGGCTAAAAGCTGAAAACCAGGAAAGAAGCTATTGCAGTAGTTAGAGCAAGAGGTGGTAATGATCTAGACTGCTGCAGTGATGGGGGCCATGGAGACAAGGTTACTTTTGAATTTATTCTAAATACAGAATCACAGAGTTCAATGATGAATTAGAAAAATCTGTTAAGTTTCTGGCTTCAGTCACCAGGACAAGAGTGGAGCTATTGACTGAAATGGAATATAAAGAGTGGAATATACTTCATTGGAAGATAGAATCAAGAGTTCTGTTTTTGAGAAATTCAGATGGAGTCTCAAGGAGTCATTTGTTTTTGCAAGGCTTTTTGGTGTCCCAGGAGTGCTTAGGCTAAAGACACAAAGGTGAGAGGGCTGAGTTTCACAAGGAAGAGGAAAGGAACAGGGCTCTAGGATTACTGCCCTGCACCTCCAGAATTTAGTGTTGAAAGGAGGAAGCAGAGTCCACAAAGGACGCTGAAAAGAAGTGATCAATAGTTTGAATGAAAAGTAAAAGGGTATGGCATGTGGAAGTGGGGAGTGGAGATTGCATCATATCAAAGCTGGCCTTGTTCAGCAGGGTCAGATGCCACTAAAGGCCACAGATGGCAGGCATGGTGCTGAGCATTCTACACATAGCATTTGGTCCCTGCAGTGTTAGAGCTGGGGTAGAAAAAGTTATTCTAGAGCTTATGCTTTTCCTACTGCACTGCACTACACTCCTTAGACATCAGCAACCTCATTTTGTTGGGGAACGGAAGTGGCTGGGCAGGTCCCAGGCAGTGCCCCTGAGTGTGGATTAGAGGGGGGCTCAGCTGCAGCCTGGTGTGGTAGCATCAGCTTCTGTTCCTGGAACCTCAGCATGGCTATGGCTGCTGCTCACCAGCTGCTCTGCTGATCTCTCTGAACTGTCAGAGTCAGTTAAGCTGAGACTAACAGCCTGTGACCTGATACTGTGTAACTGTTTTTTTCACTAATTTTATTTTGGCACAAAGGCAGCAGGGAAATGCAGAAGTGCTGGAGCTTGACTGTTGTGAATGGAAAAGGGGGATCCAGGAGTTGAGCTGTGCCCTGAGGTCTGTAGATTGTATGGCCCCTGGGACTCCATGGGAACATTTAGAAAGTGGAGGGCATCAGTCTGTGGCTCCCAGATGGGCTGAGCAGTTTAGAAGCATGTGGCCTGTAGTGCTGCCTGGGAGGACAGCTACTTTCAGACCTTGAGGGTTGGTATGCTCTAAGGGGCTGCCACCTTAATGGGAGGAAAGATGCCTTGGAGCATTGCTAACTTTGGAGTGAGCCTGGAGACTATGCCCTGGGAAGCTTATACCTGATCTGTGAGCAGCCTAATCCCAACGAGAATGGCTTCCAGGGGGGATTTTCATTGTCTTACTGTATATTTGTGGTCTTAAATATCAGAAACAGGGCCCATAGTTGGGCTCTAATACTCCAGTTTACTCCTTGAGAACCTGGAATGGAGTTTTGTCCTCACAGATCGAGATCCTTTGCCATGCGATTCCATATGTACATAAAGTAAATTTCTCTATTACCTGTGTCTTCCCAAACCAAAATGTAGGTGAACTAACCTCCTTTGATTACTATTGCTACTAGCCAGGGTCCTATTTCAGTGGACCTTTTTTCGGCAAAACTGCAGGAAAAGTCTCTCCTCTTATCACTCTCCCCACTTCCCTCTTCACTTCCCATTCCCTCCTGAACCCAAACTCATCCCATCTGAAATCACCAGTGGACAGAAATGAGAATGAAGATGTGCTGTGAAGGTTCTTCTTTGAGTCTCCCTCCTGGGAAGTGGTGGTTCCCTCCCCTCTAGGAGCATGACGAGGGTCATGACTAGGCAGCCCCTTCCTCCCTTATGACATTCTCTATACAGCCACTATGGAGGCCTTTTACAAATGGGAATTAGACCTTGCCTTGCAGTTGCTCCCACAGCTTTCCATTACACTCAAACCCTCCCACGCTGGTTCTGACAGGCCAGCTTCCCGGACTTCACTATTTGTTTCTCTGCCCAGCCTGGAAGGCTGCTTCCTCAGATCCTGTTATAGCTGCTCACCTTTCAGGTCTCTGCTCCAGGTTATCTGCCAAACAGTCCTAGCCTTATACACTATTCAAAATAAACCTGCAACCACTTGTTTTCTGCAAAATAACTGTGGCTAACTGACCAACCATAATATTTGTGTTTATGCTCCTTTTCTCTCACAGAATGCAAGCTCTGCATGTGAAGGCAATCATTTTGCATCTCTTATTGAGCATTGACAACATGCCTGGCACATAATAGTTGCCATATAAGTACTTATTCAATCACTGAGGGAACAAATGTTCCATGTGATTGCCATGTGCACACAAATCAGGCTCAGAGTGTATAGCCGCTTGAGTGCTATGTTAATATATTTGACTTTTATCTTCCAGGAGGTGGACAAACAACAGAAGAGCTTTAACCAGTTCAGGGACAGGATCAAAGTTGTGTTGTAGAATGATCACCCCAGTGGCTATGACTAATAGGTTGTGCCTCCCAGGGGCCATCAAACTTTTTAGCTAAATGAAGAGATTTTCTTCAAACAAAATCATATTCAGAAACTCCACAATTAATTAGATAAAAGTGGCTCTCACTGGGGCTTGGGAAGGGGTTCAGAGACAAGCCCTGCCCTACTCACTCTTGCCTCTGCTCCTCTTCAACAGAGCCCTCCAAGCCCCTCTTGCAGAACCCCAAAGATTTGAGGGACAAGTGATAATTTCTGATGTAGGAGGAGTAAGTTTAAGCATCTGGTGTATTTCATCTCCTTGCCTTGGCTCACATGTGCAGTGTGCCTCTGTCAAACTTCTCTCTGCAAACAGAGGGCACCCCTCTTCCACAGCACCATGACTGGACAGAGATCTGTGCAGGGTCCACACAGTGCCCCCAACCTGCAGGCCAGGTCTGTCATTCACCTCTATTCCCTGTTTGGCACCTTTATCGCTATAAGTACACCTTGTGAAGGTAATTGCAAAATGGAACAGAAGTGGTTCCAAAACCTGCTGGCTCCAGGCTACTGTATCAGCAATATACCTCTGAGAAGCATATAAAAAGACAAGTGACTCAGGAGGTAACACACATGGTCAAAAATAAGAAAGAAGCAAAGGGAAAAATACAACAAACAAAACTAAGACAACATTGTGAGTGTTCCCAGGAGAATGAAAAGGCTCCATAAAGGTAATCCCAGTCCCTTGAGCACACAATATGGTTTTTATAAACTTCCAGAACCCTATTCTATGTTTTTTCTTTATCATTTCACCCCTACAATACACTTTTTTCTTAAGAAAATTAAACACAAACTGAATATTAAACACTTACTGTATACTTAATTTAAAGAAGGGGGGAAAAGAAACCTTTTCAATGTTGAAAAGTCATTAAGGAGGTGATGCAAAGCTGAGAGGCCAGGAAATCAAGTTTTTATTATTATTGTTATTATTGATTTTAGAGAGACATAGGAAGGGAGAGAGAGAGAGAGGAGAGAGAAAGAGAACATTGATTTGTTGTTCCACTTATTTTTGTGTCCATTGGTTGATCTTGTATGTGCCCTGACTAGAGATCTAACCTGCAACTTTGGCATAGCACGGTGATACTGTAACCAACTTAACTACCCTGCCAGAGCCTTTTCTTTTTAAATTTGGGAAACTGAGTCTTTAACCTGCTACTCTGTCCCTGACAAACAATTGTGTGCACCGATATACATCACTGCGCTTCAAAGTAGAAGTAGAAATTCAGCTTGATTCTGAAGACAAAGGGAAGCCCAGTCAGGGAAAAGTTTCCATATCACCAAGGCTGGGGGTAAGGCTGCCCCCAGGTCCACATGTCATGGCTGCACAGGGACACAGCTTCTGTTATTGTGGGGGCTACTACCAGGCCTCTAAAATGAAGGTATGGTACAGCCGTGAGAAGAACCCACACAGGACAAATATTGCTTTCCAGCTCTGGAAAGTTGACTCCTGCTGCTTAAATACCCTCTTGTTTTGGCTTGTCTCAAACCTTGCTATCCTTCAAGGTAGATGACAAGTACCAAGGTAGAGGCAGTCATCTCCAAGTTCCAGCTTTTTCTTCCTTTTACCCCTCTTTGCCCCCATGTAGATTTGTAGTTCAGATTTTGATTTCTGAGTTCCTGATGATGTTTCACTGTGTTGAACAGATTACTAAGACTTTTTATGTTTCCTTGCCTGTAAGATGAACTGCTTGTGTGGAATAAGTGAGATCATGGCCATTGAAACACTTCACATGGGGCTTGGCCCATGGTTAAGTTTCAAACTGCTTTGCCTACTATTGTAACCAGTCAGATCAGTGAGACGTTGAGGGGACAGAAACATCACCATAGTCAGGGACTCACAGTTTCCTAGGGAGGCTGATCACTCATTTGCATTTTTTTTCACACCAGACACCTCTCTTCTTCATATTGTGATTGTATTTATCACTCCCTTCACTCCTTCCAAAAGGGTTGGGTTTATCACCCCTGTTTTGCAAGTAAGAAAAGTAAGGCCCTTGACAGGTTAAGTAGCTTGTAAAGGTTCTCTCAGAGAGAAAAATGTGGAGACAGGCTCACTCCAAGTCCCTCTGTCTCCAAAGTCTCAGCCATTCTGTTGTGCATCCTACTCTCCCTTTCAGTAATTTTCAGACTTAGAATTTGGATCTGTGCAAACATCAGGTGGTTCAGGACTATGGATGAGTATGCATTTAGTTAACATCATATTTGAATTAGAGTTAATAAGGCTTCTTTGTGTTTTCATCATTGCTGGGTGTCAATAATGTGTTTCATAGTAAAAGAGAGAAACTTTGGTTTCCATGAAAAAAATATTTAGTAAGTTTTTCTATGTCTGGTCTTATGTGTGCCATATTGGAGGTTAATGTGGACACTTGTTTTCCTCATCTTACAAATATGAAGGGGAAGTGACTGATCCAAGCTCACGCTGGGCTTTGATAATGATGTTGGTGCCAGCACGCTGACTCCTCCTCAGCTTCTAGGGTCCCAGGCTGGGTGTGCAGGGGTTTTCTTTCCAGGAGGGTCAAATGTCCTGGGCTGTTCTTTATCCTTAATTGTTGCTTGGAAAACTTAAAATCACCTTGGCTGCCTCTTAAACCTCCTAGACCCAGCATAGGCCTTCTATATTGGCCCTTAGGGGAAGCTGGGATTCCCCACACTTAACAAGTCCCTGATGGTCTGGGGCACCAGGAAGAACACTAGCTATCTCTGAGGAATGCAGCTTTTGTGAATCATAATGCCCAACCTCATGTAGGGGTCTCAGTTGCCACCACCTTCTTCAAAGACATTCACTTTGTCATTCAATAACTATTAGTTAAACTATGACTGTGGGCATAGAAGATGTAAAATAAAACTAGTGTTTACCCCTGTTGACCTACAGAAGTATTTCCACAGATTTGGCTATTTAAAACAATAGTGCTTGTTTGGTTATCAAAGGTAAGTCCCTGGGTTGGGCCTGGGCCAGATGGGTGCCAGTGGTCACAGAGAAGAATGCTGAAAAAATGGGATGCTCCTTTTTGTCCACAAAGAGCATGGGATGCTCTCAAGAAACTATCTGTGCTCAAGAAACTGTGAGTCAGGAGTTAGGAGACATGAGTCCACAGGGAGCTAAAGGGACTCCAAACAGAGAGAGAAGTGCTGGGCTTATATATATTTGGCCTGAGTATGAAGAAATAAATCAGGTTGGCTGAATACATGTGTGTTGTAGGGATAGAGGTGGGTGAGGGTGTCCTGATTCTGAGCTTGCTGTTTTAGGTGATTCCTTTTGTGATGTATACTCTATTTGTCTTCAGTAAGCTTTAAGTTTATTACAGAATGGACATTCCAGATGACTTCTAGCCCTTACATGGATTTCAAAAGAACTTTGTTACAAAGGATTAGGAGAGTCACCTAAGGACCTTAGTGACCAATAGCTGGGGAAGTGGCTAGTGAGAAGGAAGGTGATGACTCTCTTAGGTGGTCCTAAGTCTCTCACTTCCTCATTGAATCCTTTGGTTGCCTCTGTAGCCAGGAAAAGCTGTCCTTACTGTTTGTTTCAACTTATTAGGAATAGTCCAGAAGCCTGGTCCCTGTATCTTCTTCTCACAAGGACAATTCTAATTCTATGGCTAATACTATGAAATTTGCAATACACTGTTAAGCAAAGCATCGCCTAAGGGTACTAGACAGTATAGTTGGTGTCCATTTACTTAGAAGGTCACACCTGAGATGTTCTGAAAGCTCAGGCCTTGCTGAATGTAGTTCCCAATCTGCCTTGATTTATGCCCATCTTCAGGCACAGGCTCACAGAGCCCTCTGCACATTGCCATTAACTGTGTGGCTTTCTTGGTACATATATATCACAGCAAAGAAAACCAGACAATAAATCAGGAAGTGCAACTGAAAAAGAAGCACAAAGAGAAGCAAGAAACTAAAGAGTGTATGGATTACAGTCTTTAAAATCCCTTAAAATAATGCAGAAATGCTAAATGTGAAAGGAGTTCTTGGATTTTTTAAATTAAGACATTATTTAGAGCAGTTCAGGTTCACAGCAAAATTAAGAGGAGGGTACAGAGATTTCCCATATTCCTCCTCCTCCCACACATGCATAACCTCCCCCGCTATCAGCATCATTCACCAAAATGAAACATTTGTTAAAGTTCAGGAACCTACATTGGCCTATCACAATTACTCAAAGTCATAGTTTACATTAGGGTTCACTGTTGGTGTTGTACATTTTGTTGGTTTGTGCAAATGTATACAGTGACATGTCATGCATCCATCATTATAAGATTATACAAAGTATTTTCACTTCCCCCAAATTTTCTATGCTCTCTTCATATCTTCCCTTCTCTCTCCAGCTTCTGGCAACTTCTGATCTTTACTGTCATAGCTTTGTTGTTCACACGATGTTATATAGTTGGAGGCATACGGTATGTAGTCTTTTCATAGTGGGTACTTTCACTTAGTAATATGTATTTAAGTTTTCTCCATATCTTTTCATGGCTTGATAGCTTATGTCTTTTTATCACTGAAAGATATTTTATTGTCTGCATGTACCACAGTTTATTTACTCATTCACCGCAGTTTATTTACTGCTTACCTACTTAAGAAGATATCCTGGTTGCATCCAAATTTTGGCACTTATGAGCAAAGTGTTGGTTATCTTTAAAATTATAGAATCTCAGAACCAAGGTCATGAGGGAGTAGGGATTCACTGGTCATTCTGTACAGTGTGTTCAGAAATAAGGTGCATGGTAATGTACTTCAAGCTAAACCCAGGCAGATGTCAGTGAAGGCTTTGGCCAAAATGAAATGATCTCCTGCCCCATCAGGATTTATTGGAGTCCTCACATGGGTCCAGGACTCTGTAGTGCATACAGAAGGTATGAACTCCCCTTCAACTCACAACAGCCAGTGTTTACTGTCTAGGAATGGTTCTAAAAGGAAGTAAAGATCTGTGTTTTCCTTCCAGGTAATAGAAACCATGAAATGAGTGTTCAGGAAAGATTTTCCTGCAAATCCACTTGATAATCTATTAGATAATCCATTAGATAAATTTGTGGCCAAGATGATATGTTTATGCTTAATATACTTGTCCTTTTTCAAAAACAGAAAAAACCACAGAGAATCAATAAAAGAGTGTGCTGTTTATCCATAAATACTTGTATTTCTTTTAGAGTAATTTAATTCTAACAAAATCTCAATTGCAATGATATTTTACAAAATGGCTTCCAGGATCTGTGTGTCTCTTTTTATTTCTATAGGTCTAAGCAAGGACCATGACTGAAAGAAAGGTGTAACTGCATCCAGTTCTTCTGTGGCCTCATTTCTCTGAAAGGGTAGAGAACCAGTAGCTTCAAGAGATATCCTTTAGGTCAGAAATCAAAACTGTTAGAGCTGAAAAAAAAAGTACCTCAGAAAATTTGTTTAATCCCCTCATGTTATGAAGGAGAATCCAATCCCTGAAAGATAATATTATATTCCCAAATTCAGATCTCCTGATTCCAAATAGGATACTTTCTGTCATCCTGGGTTCTGATTAGTGGCAAAGCTAAGATTGGGCAGCCATTTGTTTAATCAAACTATTCCTCTGAAAGTCTTTGAAGCTGTATGTAGATTGGTAAGTAAATTAAATGGGTTTCAGCCAGAACAAGTGTCTCCTGAGAGACAGGTCTCAGTGCAGTGGACCCTGCAACATACCCTAGATAGAGAATTATGAAAAGTAACGAGGGACAGAATCGAGAAAAGGAGAAAACAGGGCTCAGGGAGAGGGAGAGAGAACAGCAGTGGGCTCTGACTTTCCAGTCTGTTGAGCCAAAAGTTTAATACAAGAACTTCCTTGTGTACTTTTGGAAGCCATTATAGTAGAATCCAAAACGGATACTAGATCACCTCTGACCCCGTGTTTCATCTGATACATCCCACCTTTTGCTTATATTCCCAGCACATCAGAATGAATAAGAGTAACCTACTTGCCTAACCTTCTTCTAACAATCCCTGGAGAGAGAAGTGATCTCTTGTTACATATAAAGTAAATGATGGCACACTAGACTTTCCATGAGAACTGCTTTTAGTATAAAATGGCCTCTATCTCTAACTTTCATTTCCAAAAGCTAGAGATAATTGCTCCATATCCTTCTTCCATAAAGAAATATTAGTGACCTTCAAGTGACTAGATGGTCTTGAAGGGTTCCTCCATATTCACAATAAAGCTGAGATTGACGTTGAGCCATTTTCTTACCAACCATGAGCACATTAGCACCTGATATATTGAAAATCATAGGAAAGTTAAGACTCCAAGGGAAATACCAATGGCCACAGCCCAAGCTTTGTCCAGCTTACATTATGCATATCCCTCTTCTTGGCCAGCCAGTTATCCTTAGCCTCTCTGATAGTGTTTGTACAAGCAATTGTTATAAAGTTAAAGTTATAACTTTATTGTAGCTCCTCTCAGCAAGTCATGCATTTTTGCAGCCAAATCACAAGTCTGTTTACAGTTAAGTGGCAGCAAATACTTTTAAAGCAAGTACTATAGATATTTTTACAGCTGAGTTTGCACCATCAGAAATACACAGAATATATAGGCAAGACCCAGAATGCCAGTGAGACTATTTAGGTTTCAACAAAATAGGGTAAATAAGAGTTTTGTATTTTCCTGATGGACACAAATCCTCATCAGGCCAGGGCTTGGATTCCATTGTGAAACCGGGAGGTCTTTGTATATACTCCAATGATGGGTTGTTTCTACATTTTAAGGGATATAATTTGCTTGATTCACTGTACTAAAATTAGGATAATTATATTGCAATTTAAAAATGATTTGTTATTGTATGATTCTACTTATACAAGGTACATAGAAGAGTCAAACTCATAGAGAAAGAAAATAAGATAATAGGTGCCAGGGGTTGATTGGAAGGGTGAATAGGGAGTTATTATTTGAGGGGTACAGGGTTTCAGTTTGGAGAGATGAAAATATTCTGGAGATGGATGGTGGTGATAATTGTACAACAGTGCAAGTGACACTGAACTATGCCCTTAAAATGATTAAAATGATACATTTTAATATTATATGTATTTTACCAAAGTGAAATATTATTTAGAAGCTGAAGACTTATTATTATTGCCTTGCAGATTGGCTAAGGATGTATGTGTGGTATGTGTTCATGTTTTAAGAAAGGGGTTGCTCCGTATATACATGTGTTATCATATATGTTTATATATATATATATATATATATATATGACAACTCCCTTCATAAAACACATATTTAACTTGCTATTCTATACTTTGATAACACTGACATCTCAGGTTAGTATATGATAATTTTTAGCTTAGTCTGAGGTATCATTGGCAAATGTTTTCCCATATGGTTGGTTTCCTTTTCATTTTGTTGATATTTTCTTTAGCCATACAGAAGCTTTTTAGTTTTATGTAGTCCCATTTGTTTATTGTTTCCTTTATATCTCTTGCCCTTGTGGATGTATTGGTGAAAATATTGCTGTGTGAGGTATCTGAAATATTCCTGCCTCTGTTTTCCTCTAGGACTTTTATGATTTCACAACTTACATTTAAGTCATTAACCCATCTTGAGTTTACTTTTGTATATGGTGTAAGTTCGTGTTCTAGTTTCATTTTTTTTGCATGTACCAGATTTCCCAACACTAGTTATTAAAGAAGCTATTTTTCCTCCATTTTATGTTCCTGCCCCCTTTGTCAAATATTAACTGATCGTATTGACATGGATTTATTTCTGGGCTCTCCATTCTGTTCCACTGGTCTTTGTGTTTGTTCTTATGATAACACTAGACTCTTTTGATTACAGTAGCCTTGTCATATGGTTTGATATCAGGTATGGTGATCCCTCCTACTTTGTTCTTCTTTCTCAAAATTGCTGAGGCTATTTGTGGTCATTTCTGGTTCCATATAAACTTTTGAAATATTCATTCTATATCAGTGAAATATGTCATTGATATTTTTATAGGAATTGCATTGAATCTATAGATTGCTTTGGATAGTATGCACATTTTGATGATGTTAATTCTGCCAGTCCATGAAAATGGTATGTGCTTCCATTTGTTTGTGTCTTCCTTAATTTCTTTCTTCATTGTTGTGTAGTTTTCTGAGTACAAGTCTTTTACCTCCTTGGTTAAGGTTATTCCTAAGTATTTTATTTTTCTTGTTGCTATAGTAACTGTGATTTGTTTCCTAATTTCTGTTTCTGATATTTCATTGTTGGTATACAAAAATGCCTTTGATTTCTGAATGTTGAGTTTGTATTACACCATTTTGCCAAATTCATTTATTAGGTCAAGTAGTTTTTTTGTTGGAGTCTATGTGGTTTTCTATGTACACTATCATGTCATCTGTAGTGACAGCTTTACTCCCTCTTTTCCAATTTGGATGTCTTTTATTTATTTTTCTTATCTGATCACTGTGGCTAGAACTTCCAATACTATGTTGAATAGAAGTGGCGCGGCCACTGGCCTGCAGTGACCGTGGAACACTGCAGATGGCTCATCGAAACATGAGAAAAACATACACAGAGACAACCAGGTCCTGTGGGGAAATAGGGATGGAACGGCCACTCTCTCTAGTGGGGAGCACTGTGGCCACCCTCCCCAGGGGAGAGCACCTCTTTCTCCTGCCTGAGCAGGCTTTTATTGGGTTTGTTTGTGTAAGAATTCAGGTAAAGCTCATTACTCATTGCCAGGAAGTAAGAATAGAACAATAGATAAAAAGGAACTCTGAGGGCGTATTTTGAGTCAGGGTCAAAGAGCTGTAAAACTTTAAGGAACAAACTTACTTCTTCCCTGGACCCTTATCATTCAACTGAGAGCATTCTAAACAAAGCAGGTTTCACAGGATTTTACATATTCTTTCTTAGGCCTGATTACCCAGGGAACCTGCCCTTTCCAGCACAGGGCTGCACCACCCTGTCATTGTTTCAGGCTTAGGTGGAGCAAGGGAACTAAGGCAACCAAGAGATAAGGAGATTTTCTCACAGACAATGAGGACTCAGGCTTTGTCAAAGCCAAAGGGCGAGGGTCCATCACCTCCTTTTGCTGTAGCCCCCAAAGTCCTTCCTTGGGGGCCTCCCACGTGATCATGCCTGTCTTAGATCGTTCCCCCCTTGGGGAATCTTACCCATCATTGGCTAACTGACCAAGCATTGGGGGCCAGTTATGGATGAAATAAAAGGAGCAGAAGTGGTGCTCCTGCCAGGGAGATAAGCTTTTGTCTCCTTGCTGGCTTATGGTCCAAGGTCATTCCCTCAGCCTTAGCCTTGGCGGGGGTTACAGCTTCTGATACCAGGCAGGGCGGGTCCCAACATAGAAGTGATGAAAGTTGACCCACTTGTCTTGTGCCTGAAATTAGAGAGAAAACTTTTAGCTTTTCCCCATGGAGTATGATATTGGCTGTTGGTTTCTAGTATTAGACCTTTATTATGTTGAAGTATGCTTCCTCTATTCCAATTTTGCTGAAAATTTTTATCATGAATGGGTATGATACTTTGTCAAATACTTTACATCATCTATTGATATCATATGATTTTCATGTTTTGTTTTTATGTGGTATATTACATGTATGGATTTACATATATTGTGCCATCCTTGCATCCCTGGGATGAATCCCACTTGAACATGGTATATGATCTTTTTAATGTATTGCTGGATCCTGTTGCCACTATTTTGTTGAGGATTTTATGTTCATCAGTGGTATTGCCCTGTAGTTTTCTTTCTTCGTTGTGTATTTATCTGGTTTTGGAATTAGGATACTACTGGCCTTATGAAAAGTTTGGAAGTTTTCCCCCTTCTTGGAATTTTTGGCATAGTTTGAGAAGAATCTGAGTTAGTCTTCTCTATTTTTCGTAAAATTCTACTGTGAATCAGTCTGACCCAGGGCTTTTTATGTGACAGGAGCTTTTTGATTACTGCTTCAATTTCACTAGCTGATATTAGTCTATTCAGGTTTTTTGCTGCTTGTTGACTGAGTCTTGGATGATTATGTGTTTCTAGAAATTTATTCATTTCACCCAGGTTTTCAAATTTAATGGTGTATAGTTGTTAATAGTAATTTCTTATGGTCCTTTGTATTTCTGTGGTATTGGTTGTAATTTCACCTCTTTTGTTTCTGATATTATTTATTTGTGTCATATCTGGTTTTTTTTTTTTTCTGGATGAGTCTGGTCAATTAAAGGCTTGTCAATTTTGTTTATCTTTTCAAAGAACCTGCCATGGATTTTTTGATCCTTTGGATTGTTCTCTTAGTTTCAATGTCATTTAATTCTGCTTTGATCTTGATGATTTCCTTCCTTCTACTCACTCTGGGCTTTGTTTATTGTTGTTCCTCTAGTTTTTGTAGTTGTAGGGTTAAGTCTTTTATTTTAAAATTTTCCATTTTTTCAGGTAGGCCTGTATTGCTATAACCTTGCTTCTCGGGACTGCTTTTGCTATATCCCATAGGTTTTGGGCTGTGGTATGTTCATTTTCATTTGTTTCCAAACTTTTTGTCTTCCTGCTGATTTCATTGTTACCCATTCATTGTTTAATAACATGTTATTCAGTCTCCATGTATTTGACTGTTTTTGAGGTTTTTTTTTTTTTTCTTGAGGTTAGTTACTATTTCAAGCCATGGTGATCCAGTAAAATGCTTGATATGATTTCAGCTTTCTTGAATTTTTTGAGGCTTGTTTTGTGTCCTGTCATGTGGTCTGTCTTTAAAATGTTCCATGTGTCCTGGCTGGTGTGGCTCAGTGGATTGAATACCATACTGTGAACCAAAGGGTTTCTGGTTCGATTCCCAATCAGGGCAAATGGCTGGGTTGTAGGCCAGGTCTCTAGTATGGAGTGCTGTCAAGAGGCAACTGCACATTGATGTTTCTCTCCCTCTCTTTCTCTCTCCCTTACCCTCTCTAAAAATAAATAAATAAATAACATCTTTAAAAAAATGAAAATGTTCCATGTGCATTTGATAACAACATGTATTTTGCTTCTTTGGGGTAAAATGTTCTGTATATATCAGTTAAGCCCATTTGATCTAGCATATCATTCAGTGCCACAATGTTCTTGTTGATTCCCTGTTTGGAAGATCTGTCCATTGTTGACAGTGAAATGTAAGATCCATACTAGGAGTGTGTTGCTGTCTATATCTATCTCGAAGTCCTCCAAGATTTTCCTTATATATTTGGGTGCTTGTATGTTGGGTGCATATATGCTTACAATATTTATAGGTTCCTAATGGGTTCTTCCTTTTAGAATTATGAAATGATCTTCTTTCTCTCTTTTTATGGCCTTTGTTTTGAGATTTATTTTGTCTCATGTAAGTATTGCTACCTTGGCTTTTTTTCCTGTCCATTTGCTTGGAAAATTTTTTTCCCAAACTTTCAATTTCAGTCTTTATATGTGTTTTGTATTGAGGTGGGTTTCTTACAGACAGCATATATGAAATTCATGTTTCCTTATCCATTCAGCTACCCTATGTCTCTTGATTGGAGTGTTTAATCCACTTACATTTAAGGTTACTACTGGAAGGTATTTATTCATTGCCATTTTTTTCTGTTTGCACCTATATTCCTCTCTCTCTCACTCTATACCTTCATATTCTTAAAGTACTCCCTTTAGCATGTATTGCAATGCTGGTTTGATGGAGGTGTGTTCTTTTAAACTTCTTTTGTCTGGGAAACTGCTGAATTCACCTTCCATTTTAAATGACAGCCTTGCAGGGTAGGGGCTTTCCATTCCCTTTTGGTTTGTCATGTTTCTGTTAAGAAATCAGCTACTAGCCTTATTGGAGCTCCCTTGTATTTTACTATCTATTTCTCCCTTGCCAATTTTAGATACTGTCTTTAAAATTTGGCATTTTAATTAACATATGTCTTGGAGCAGGCCTCTTTGAGTTCCTCTTGATTGGGACCCTTTGTGCTTCCTGAACTTGTGTGGCTTTTTCCCTCTCTAAGTTAGGGAGGTTTTCTTTCATTATTTTTTCAAACAAGTTTTCTATCCCTTGCTCCTTTTTTTCTCCTTCTGATATTCCTATTATTTGAATGTTGTTGCATTTCCTATTATCTTGCACTACCTTTAAGCTATCTTCATACTTTTTGATGCTGCTGCTCTATCTGGGCATCTCTTTCTACCCTGGCTTCTAGCTAACTGATTTGGTTCTCTACTTCATCCATCCTACTTGTAATTAATTTTCTCTAGTGTATCTTTTATTTTAGGTATTGTATTCTTCATTTCTTCCTTGTTCTTGTTTATAGTTGCCACTTCCTTTTTCATGTTGTTGTATTTCCCATCCACTTCCTGTCATTGTCACTGAGTTCCTTGGTCATCCTTATAACCAACCATTTTTTTTGAATTCTATGTCTGATAGTTTGTGTTTGCCTCCATTTTATTTAGCCCTTTTACTGGGTATTCTTCCATTATTTTTGATTGAGGGTTCTTTCTTTGTCTCCTCATTTTAGGTGACTGTTTTTGTTTGTTTCTGTAATTCCAGATGCTTTGCTTTGCTAGCTATCTTTGTGAGTTGGACTTCTGTGGTACAAGTCTGTGAGACTCAGTGGTGTGGTCTCTGTGATCTCCTTGTCTGAATGCTCTAGGGTTGCCTTTTCTTCTGTTTCTGTGTGCTCTCTTGTTGTACTTGGGCTCTACTTGTTGGTGGCATTTTTGTTGGTGGGTTCTCTCTTCCAGTGGGCTTACTGGTGATTACAACTCCCACCTTGTCTTGTATGCTGTTGTACAGATATTGGTTAACAAAACAGTTTCACCAAAAAAACCTACACCAGCAAAAAGAACCCCCTGGTATGTCAGCAATCTCAACCACAATTGGCCTAGGATTAATAAAAGTGAAGGGAGATTACAGGTAGTATAAGTTATGACAAAGGGAATATGAGGTGACTGAAAGACAGAGAAATATTATTGAGTGGTAAGAGGGAGGAGAATTGATAAAAACAGAGATAGAACCAAGGCAAAGAAAGGGAGAGAACAAAATTGAAAATTGAAAATTGATTCAAGATTCAAAATCGGAAATTTTGAAAACATGAAAGGGCAATGGAAACAATGTGGTAAGAAAAGGGAAAAGTATACTATGTGGTTTGAAGTAAAATTGAAAAGGTGTTGAACCAATGGGGGCAAAATTGCAGAAAAAATACCGCAGGGTTGATAGCAATGACAGCTGAATAAAGTTTAATAAAGCTGGAACAGGAATAAGAATATTTTAGAAAAGCAAAAGTGAATATGAGATATCTACAGTAACAAAATTATTTTGAGAGGATGGGGGAAGCAATCTAATAAGAGTAAGGAGTAAATCTGATCTCCCAGGTTGAGAGAGGGGAAAAATTAAATAAAATTTCTCACTCAAGTGATCAGGGGTGGGGTGGGAGGCAAAAAGGGGACACTGTTCTATGGGATTTAAAGTACAAAGAAATAGTGAACAAATAGGTATTCTGTTGAAAAAGTGCAGCAATAACCGTGGAGTTTTGCCCAAATAGCCACTGTTTATAAAAGGTGAAAAAAAGACTATTATAAATGGAGAAAAATAATGTGAGCTGACATAAGAAAGAAGAGTCCTCATGTGAGGTCAGATGCAGGAGAAATAGTGAGAGTAAGGGATAGGAACATGACCTAGTGTGAGAGAAAATAAAGTTCACAACAGCAATAAAGCTAAGGAAGATGGCAAAATGGATTAAGATCAAGGAAGGGTGCTATATGGGATTTTAACAATAATATGGTAAAATTATGTAACCTGAATAAAATAAATAAAAAGTAAAAGACTAAGAGTAGTGAGTTATTTGGAATACAAATGAAGTGAAAGAAGAAAAATTAAAAACACAATGTGAAAGGGAGAAGGATAAAACCAACCAAACAAAAAAACTAAATACGTGAAAAGAAGAAACAGAAATTTTAAAAAACATGCAAGTTCTGATGAATAGCAAGGTAAAATTTGTCTCAACTGTTGGTGCTCACCTTCTGACTTCTTTCTGGATCTGTTTCTGGTTTTCTCTCAGCTCCAAGCTTCACTGTCTTACTCTTGAAGGCGGGGGGGGGGGGGGGGGGGGGGGGGGAGGGAAAAAGCCCCTTGCTAGTTGTTAAGCCTGCCCCACCGGTTTTGCGGGTCTTCTTGGCTCCCGCAGGAAGTTGGTGGGGAGTTGGGCTCCATTTTCCCTTTCCTGTGGTTCTGCAAGGAAGAGGGCTCAATCTGGGCTACAATAATCACAGGTGCCCAGTTTCCAGCCCACGCCCCATAGCACTGTGCTTCTGGCACTCTTCATTCTGTATAGTTGTGCTGTGCTGGGGCTGATGAACCACCTCACTTTGTACCCCTTGATCAATGTGAGATGCACAGAGTGGGAGTAAATTGTGCCCACAATCCTCCCTCCTTGTTGGCAAGGCCACTGCCCCTGCATGGGCAAGGTCCCTGCCCAGTGCATGTCAGTTCTCCTTTTGAAAAAAGTCTCTGTGGGCACTGCTGCTGCTGCTCTGAGCCACTGCCTGGCTTTCCAGACACTCCAACTCTCCGGCAAGTCCAGAGTCTATCTCAGTCATGGACAGTCACAGCCCACCTCTTCTCCCAGCTCAGGTGCCACCAGGATCCTCCCTACTCTTTGCCACTGTCCTGGCCACCCACTACAGCCCCAGCTTGGGTGTGATGCCAGCTATTTGTGTGCCTGTGTGCCCCCCCTGCACCTCCACCCCCACAGTGACTTTACACTTTACACATTCAAGTCTTTCCTGGCATGGGTCTGTGACTTGCCTGCCCTAGGAGGCGGGGGGGGGAGGGGGGGCAGCCACTGGGTTGCTATCATTGACCAGGCTCTCCTCTGATATTGTCCCTGTGAAGCTCTGGTTTCTGGCACCATGTCTGGGGACTTTCCCCACAGGCTTGTAAAACCTACTTGTCACCTGTTTTGAAGCACTCTCTGCACACTTTGGCTTCCAAACTTCCTATCAGCTAAGATTCTGTTGGCTGTTCACTTTGTCCTTCAGAAAGTCAGCTAAGTGTCTCAGTTGAGTGCATGAGCACGTGGGCTCAGCTCCCACCCACTTTGTTGCCATCTTCTCTTCTCTGATATTTTCATTTTATAATTAAACAAATGTAATTAAAGTAATATTGAGCAATATTAAATTATATGTATATATGTTGATAGATAAAATTGTAAAAAAGAAAGGTAGAACCATTAAAGTTAAGCATTTATAATTTTGTTATATATATAGCCTGTCTTTAAAAAGTCAGGTCATTGTTACTATAATGAGAGTGGTTTGGGTGACATTGATGTAACATGGCAGTCAAGGAGAGTGGACTAGAATGCGAATGTGCGAACAATGATGACTTTACTATACTAGTCAGTGGGGGTGGTAGATGGCATTGAATGAGCATGTACACTGTATGGCCATTGATTTAAAAATAACTGAGTGAGTAGAACAACAGTTCTGCATCAAATTTTACATTAATCTTGAACACTCATCCCTGCAAATTATTTGGATAATTCAGAAGACCATAGCTGTGGGCAACAGGTGATTGGCAGGTTCATCATGACAACACACCCACGTATGCATCATGTCTCCTGCAGTTTTTTTGACAAACCAAATCACCAGGTGACTCAGCTCCCCTATAGCCCAGACTTGGTGCCCTGAGACTTCTGGCTTTTCCCAAAACTAAAATCACCTTTGAAAGGGAACAGATTTCAGACCATTGATGAGATTGAGAAGAATACTGTGGGACAGCTGAGGGTGACTAGGAGAACTGTGTGAGGTCCAACATGCCTACTCTGAAGGGGACTCAGGTGTTATTGTCCTATGTACAGTGTTTCTTGCATCCTGTATTTTCTTCCATAAATGTCTCTACTTTTCATGTTATATAGCTGGATACTTTCGGGGCATAACTCTGTAAATCTATACAACTACATTTAATGAATTTAAAAATGTATCTCCATTGGCTAAGTAGCAAACAGTGTAGCATAAAATCACCTTTCACTCTACTTACCCTTCCTGTTTGGGCAGATTCACCTCACAGAGATATTGTGGTAAAGTCTGAGTTATTTGTATAACATTCATGAGGTCTCCATAGAAAGAAAGAAAGGCATTACTCCATTATTTACAAAGAAAGGCAAAATTATCAGGTAAATAAAATCAATGAAAAGGGCAATATGCAGGAAATGTTTGAATTATTTACTGATAAATTCCCTTTATATTTAATATCCCTTATTCAATGAGAGGCCACTTACTGGGATACAGAGAATTAAAGGAAACAATAGCAACTTCTAATCAAAGCCTAATCACAACAACAAAAATATACATGCTTTGAAGGAATAAATATTTTAAATATGAATATAAGCAATTTAAAATGTCAAAAATCTATGCAGTATTTGTTATCCTGGAAACTAATTTTTAAAAAAGCAAAATTAAAATTTTAGGCATATGCTCACACTTTCCTCCAGAATTGTTAAACATTAAACAGAAAAATACATATGGAAAAATGGAAGACATTCAAACATGAGCATATTTTCATACTAACTGTTGCACTAATACCTACAGTTTAACTTTACAATAAAATTAAGACTATCAGGTATTTCCCTCCTTGACAACTCCACTGTCATGATTCATTGGCATTCTGATGATTACACCCTCAAAATGGAGCTCTTGATTTCTACCCTGTAGCTTTGTTCCTCTTCCTGTAGACAAAATAACTGTTCCCCAGTCATGTCCATGTTCTATCCCTGGAAACTCCAGTAGGCAAAAGGGACTGTGCAGATATATTTTGGGTATGTGGTAAAAGGCAATTTAAAGTAGAGGGGATAAAAATACATAAAGAAAAGCATAAAGAGATATGGAGGAAAGAAAAGAAAGGAGAGGAACAGGATACAGAGAGAGAAAGAGAAAGTCAAAGAGAAAAAATTTGCTGAGCACCTTGATTGGACTTCTTGGATATATATCAATGAATGTATTCTCTTTTTTTGCTTATGAAAGTTTGAAATGGATTTCTGTTACAAAACTCTAACAACATACACTCAAGTACAAAATTGGTGTTTGGATGTGAGGAGTTTAAAGTCATAGACTAATTGGAAACATAATTAATGCAAGTACTCAGGTAAGAGTTGCTGTTATTTTATTTGCAGTAGTCTAGAGCTAGATAAATGCTCATATGTTTCATCTTAATACTTGGGTCAGATAGTTAAATTGCAGTTTGTTGACCTTTTTTTAGCTTCTAGAAAGAAAGAAAGAAATTAAGTCCAAGTTTGCTTGACTTTAAGTATTTTATAGGAATATTTTCCACCCATGCATTGCTACCTATGACAGCTATAAATTTCAAAATAAAATAATAAAAATTCCAACCAGGTGCTAAAAATAAAGCTTGGCATGATATAGAAATAACTTTAAGATGTACAGTCTTACATCCCCTAGCTTTATTGAGATATAGTTGGCATATAACATTGTATAAGTTTAAGGTGTACAATATGTTGATTTTATACACATATATGTATATTGTGAAATGATTACCACTATAAGGTTAAATAACACATCCATCACCTCATATAATTATTGTATTTGTGTGTGTGTGTAGTGAGAACACTTAAGATCTACTCTCAGCAATTTTCAACTTTTCACACAGTATTATTGGCTATAGTCACCATGCTATCTATGTATTAGACCTTCAGAACTTACTCATAATGGAAGTTTTTTTTTAAGATTTTATGTATTTATTTTTAGAAAGGGAAGGGAGGGAGAAAGAGAGGGAGAGAGAAACATCAATGTGCGGTTGCTGGGGGCCGTGGCCTGCAACCCAGGCATGTACCCTGACTGGGAATCGAACCTGCAATGCTTTGGTTTGCAGCCCACACTCAATCCACTGAGCTACGCTAGCCAGGGCTTATAACTGGAAGTTTTTACCCATTGGCTAACATTTCTCCATTTTTCCCACCATCCAGTACCTGGCAAATATCATTATACTCTCTTTTTACATGTTATTTTTTAGGGATTCCACCTAGAAATGAGATCATACAGTATTTGTCTTTATCTGACTTATTACACTTAGCAGAATCCCCTTCAAGTTCTGGATGATAGAATTTTTTTTGTGTGGTAGATAATTTAATCATTTTCAACTAAAGTAAAATCATGAATTCATGGAATGAGAAGTTTAGTATAAAATTATAATAGGATAATGATTACTAAATGTTTTCTTTGATGAACTCATTTATAGATGTTTAAGAACCTTCAAAATTATGTACACCAAAAATATAAGCTATTAGTACTTAGTAAGATCCTTTTATTTATTTTAAGACTTATTTACTCACCAATTCCAAGCAGAAAAAAAACTCTTAGTTATAAGATAACTCCTGATACTGTGTGCATCTGACAAAAGATTTCCTTCTTGATTTAAAACATTCTCAGCTTTTGAATTGAAGAATTTATGGTTGAAGAATTTACAATTTCTTATATAAGAATAAGATAAGTCAATATTAATGACAAGAGATGGCAAAAGTCAATAGATAAATGAGTGGATAGGTGAGTGGTACATATATACAATGGATTATTACTTGGCCATAAAACAGAATGAAATCTTACCATTTGCCACATACTGGATTAATCTACAAAGTATTATCCTAAGTGAAATAAGCCAGTCAGAGAAAAGCAAATACCATATGATTTCACTTACATGTAAAATCTAAAGAACAAAATAGAAACAGACTCATAGATACAAAGAACAGAATGATGGTTGCCAGAGGAGGGGGGTGGATAAAAAAGGTGAATGGATTTTTTTTTTATTTTGAAAGAAATATTTTATTGTATAGTATAGAAGCTTTAACCCAATTACACATTAGTTTATTATTATTTAATATAATGCTTCTCAAGCTAAATTAAAAATCTTACTACAACTCTATCCCAGGAAATAATTGAGTTGTAATTCAACAGCCTTTTCAAAAGATTAGATTTCCTATCAAATGAGAGTCAGTTGGAACAACCAAATGTTTAAATATGCTTGATTAATATTTAACAAACCCAATGAGTAAATCTGCATACATGTGTATTATGAAAATGCTATATGAAATTAGCTCTAATTTGAAAAGTTAAAGGGGTTAAAAAGTACAAATTGATGGTTACAAAGTAATTATGGTGATGTAAAGTACAGCATAGGGAATATAGTCAATATTGTGATAATTATGTATGGTGTCAGGGGGGTGTTGAAATATTGAGGGAATCACTTTGTAAAGTGGATTATTGTTTAACCATTGTGCTGTACACCTAAAATGAAAATAAAATAATATTGAGAAAGGAAGACAAAAAATAAAGCAAGTTTAGCTTATAGTGATTACTACGTGTGTGTGTATTGCTAAAAGAATAGAAATTTATTCTCTTCTATTTCAGACTCTAACTACACTTCATTATGTCTCTTTGATATAATCCTCATCATTTTGCACACTTTCTTCTAAACTGTAAATTCTATAATGACTGACCATCTACCTCTCCACTCATTTCTGTGCACCCAGACTCTAACCACCTTCTTGGCATTGAATAAGTGCTTTTATTTTTTTTTTTATTGTGGTAAAATATTTAGAAGATTTTAGTCATTTTAAGTGTACAGTTTATGGCATTACATATATTTACATTGTTGTGCAACCATCACTACCATCTATCTCCGATCACTGCTTAAGCTGAAACTCCATACCCACTACACATCAGGTCCCCATCCCCCTCTCCCTCCAGTTCCTGGGATCTAATGTTCTACTTTATGGCTCTATGAATTTGGCTACTGTAGGTACCAAATATAAATGAAATCTTACAGTATTTGTCATTTTGACAAGCTAACTTCATCCAGAATAGTGTCCTCAAAGTTCATCCATGTGTATCATATACCAGAATTTTTTTTACTTTTTAAGGCTAAGCAATATTCCAGCATGTGTACACTCCACAGTTTGTTTATCCAAGTGACTACAGACAATTGAGATACTTCTACCTTTCAGCTACTGTGAATTATGTTGCTATACACAAGGATACACAAACATCTGTTCAAGTCCTTGCTTTCAATTCTTTTGGTTATATACACAGAGTGAAATTGCTGGATTATATGATAAATCTATTGTTAATTTTTTTAAGAAATTGCTATACTGTGTTGCATTACACCTGGACCATTTTACATTCTCACCAGCAGTGAATGAGAGTTCCTATTTTTCCAAATACCAATACTTTCTATATTCTGTTTTTTTGTTTTGTTTGGTTTTATTAATTTTTTTGAAAATGACCATTTTAATGGGTATGAGGTATTATCTCATGGTGGTTTTGATTTGCATTTCCTTGATGATTAGTGATGTTGAATACCATTTCGTGTATTTGACCATATTTATGTCTTAATTGGAAAAATCTTTTTAAAATCCTTTGCTCATTTTTAAAATGAGGTTGTTTTTGTTTTGTTTTGTTTTCTTTTGTCAAGCTGTAGGTGTTCTTTATATATTCTGGATATCAATCCCTTATCATGGATGTAGTTTGCACATATTTTATCCCATTTCATGGATTACCTTTTTATTCTGTTGATAGTGACCTTTGATGCACAGAAATTTTTAATTTTGAAGCCAAATTTATCTTTTTTCTTTTGTTTCCTGTACTTTTGGTATTATGCCTAAGATATTATTGCCAAGTTCAACGTTGTAAAGCTTTCCCCCTATGTTTTATTCTGAGTTTCATAGTTTTAGCTTTCAAGTATAGGTTTCTGTATGATTTGTTTTTTCCTAATTTCCTTTATTTTTAATATATCAACATAGAAGATATAATTTATAGAAAGGTCTAAAAATTAATGAGACATGGTAGGTTGAATTAGTAAAAATAAACATCCTCATTTTGGAAGACTCCTAGGGAAAGCTTGCTAATCACTCTCTTTTGCAATTTAAGACTTTTTATCATTTAGTTTCACTTTTAGAAGGTTCTCATACATGTCCATACTAAATCCATTCAACCCATCAAAACACAAGTCCTATTATTATTCCATAAAGAAGAACAGAAGTTGATCAAAATTCTCACTACTTATATTCTCCATAGGCATAAAGGAATAATGTGCTTGCTGAGAGAATGAAGTTTTTAAAATGCTTTCCTGATGAAAGGGTTAGAGTAGCCCAATAATAAGTAGATCTGGATGCAAAAAAAATAGTAATTTACTCCATTAGAAGAATGCAGTTTCTTGGCTCTTACAGGAAGAAAAGCTGATTGACCTATAAATAAAAAATGCAACAAACTCTCTGGTTAGTACCTTGAGAGGCTCTATGTGTTATGCCTTATGTGAAATACAGATATTAAAATTGGTTTACCATAACTATCTGACTCTATGTGGCATGTGTGTTTAACGGATAATACTTTTCTAAGGTTCTTATTTATTTCTTTGCTTTCTTAACAACTTCAGATTCCATAAATGGGACAATTTTGTCCTATATAGCTCACATATAAATGATAGGCATCAACTAGGTCAGAAGTGCTAGGGAAGCTTATTTGATAATATAGACCCTGGTCCCTACCTTGAAATATAGAATAAAATTTTGGAGAATGGTGTTCGAGAATCTATGGTCATTCTAATGATCTTTTCAGTTTGAGAACCAGTGTCTTATCTACATGAAAACATCTATCACTTACTTGATTTTGTTAACAATAAATCGCATTGCCTAAGGATATTAGCAAAATCTTAAATCTGAATTTCCCCACACATTTCTTTCAAAACCTTATAGATTGAAAAGGACTATAAATAAAGTCATCCATAAACCATACTCAGTATACTGTGAGACAGCAATTACTACAGATTTTAATTTGCATATCCAAGGGAAAGAAACAGCCCGAACTAGAAAGATTGACTCTGAAGCCCACACTAGCATGGATAGTCAAGTGAACACTACACAAGAATAAGGAGAGAATAGTGATGGCTAGTGTTGGTGATTGTCTTAGTTTCCTAGGGCTTCTATAACCTGTTACTATAAACCAGGTAGCTTAAAGCAGCATGAACTTGTTCTCTCACAACTTTGGAGACTAGAAGTCTGAAATCAAGGTGTCAGCTAGTTTGGCTTCTTTTGAAGCCTCTGAGAGAGAATCTGCCCCATGCCTCTCTCCTAGAGTCTGGTGGTTGCCAGCAATCCTTGGTGTTCTATGCCTTGCAGCTTCATCATTTCATGGTCACATGCTCTTTTTCTCTGTGTCATTACATGACCTTCTTCCTTCCATGTGTGCCTGCACCTCTTCATCTCCACATGTCTCTTTCATTAGGAAGATGCCAGTCTTTGGATTTAAAGCCTACCCTAATCCAGCATGACCTCATCTTAACTTGGTTATATATGCATAAACTTTATTTCCAAATACAGTCACATTCACCGAATCAGGATGCACATAAATTTTGAGGGGACACTTTTCAGCCAAATATAGTGCTATTATATGGATAAAGTCACCCCCAGAGGCAATGGTCTCACCCTGAGTGAGGAAATACTAAGAACAGGTCTGAGATTCCATAAGCGAGACTATTGGCTATTGGAGGAAATTAAAGGAAAAAAGTGGCATGAGAACAGAAGGGAGCAAAACGTGGCCATTTTGGGTAAGCACCAGTTCTGTGAGAGGCTGACAGCTTTCAAGGGAAGGTAACCTTTGGGAGTTTGGTAGTAAAAAAGTTTAATGTAAGGGGACTATAGAAATAACCTCCCCCCACGAAATCAGAAGACGTGGTAACCACTTTTGTACTCTCCCAAAGTATCACCTATTGAAGAAAGTGCATGTCACTATCACAAGAGGGAACTCCTCAACCCAGTGCACCATCACTGTCTGCATAAGACCTCCTATTATTGGTGATGTACAAAATATAAGCTATTTTCAAAATGAATAGAAAATGTCTGGCGACACTTGAAGAGAGTTGTTATAAGAAGTAAACCTAAAAAGAAACAAAACATTTCACCTTATGAAAGTTTACCCTAAAATAAAATCACAAAGCAGAAGAAAACTGTAACACTTAAACCTGACTTAATGATCTGCAAATGAACATTTGTAGTATGGAAAAAAAAATCCTTGAAACAAGAATTCAAAAAGTCAGAGCAAAAAAACAACAAAAATCAAGATGATGTGAAAAGAAAAAAAAAACTGGCTTAGAAAAGAAATTGAACAAAAAGATATCATCAACTCAAATAAAAATAAAATTGCAAGTTCTAAACAAAATAGATTAGACTGAAAATATAATAAGGGACATTGAGTAGAGGAAGTAAAAGATCCAGAGGAATGGAAACAAAATTAGAAATTTATTTATTTTTTTAAAGATTTTATTTATTTATTTTTAGAGAGGGAAGAGAGGAAAAGACAGAGAGAGAGAGAGGGAGAGAAACATCAATGTGCAGTTGCTGGGGGTCATGGCCTGCAACTCAGGCATGTACCCTGACTGGGAATCGAACCTGTGACACTTCGGTTCGCAGCCTGCACTCAATCCACTGAGCTATGCCAGCCAGGGCAAAATTAGAAATTTAAAAGAATCTGAGATACATGTGACAAACAGAGGACAGATAAGGAAGACCTAGCATTTACATGGTTGAAGTCCCTGGAAATGAAAAACAAAAAAGGATAAGAATCAACAATAAAATATGAATTCAAGAAAACTTTCCAGAAACAAATGCCTGAATCTACAAGTTCTAAGTCCTTACCATACACCTGAGAAATTATGGAATAAGTAATTTCAGACATATACCAGTAAAACTTCAACACTATAAAGAAAAATTTTTTAAAAATCCTCTGAGCATCAAAGCAAATAAAAAATGCAAAGAAAATTAGTTTTTGTTTCAAAAGTTATCAACAATAAACAAGACCATAGTGGAGAACATTTTTAAGAAATTCAAGAATGTGGCCCAAAGATTGTATTTAGCCAAGTTATCTTCAACAGCTTTGAACACACAATACTTCCTATCCTCCAAGCCCTTCCTGAGAAATATCCAAAGAGACAGACTTAATCCAAATCATAGAGGTCTGGGAAACCTTTGGCAAAAAGACTAACAGTAAGCCATTTAACTGTAGATCTAAGACTAAAATAAATGTCAGGGCAAGGGTGGAAAAATAGTGTAATTCTTTATTGTTAAGACAAAGTATAATAATGCAACTAAAAAACTGGAAGAAAGGAGAAAGGAAAAAATAGAATAAGTATATTGCTGCATAAGAAATAGGTAGAAATAACAATTTTTAAATTGTGATGTAATTTAGAGTTTACAAACCAAACAACGAAATTTTCCTGGAGAGAGAACTATTTCTTCCCTCATTAATGATCTCACAAAGATTCAAGCTAGACCTCTTTTTCCATCATGAAGGTAGTATTGCTGGAGCCATGGGATTAACTAGGTACTGGATGTTTCTTTGTTTTCTTAATAGGATGGGACTTGATTCCAGGGTGAGGAGATGGAAGTAAGACTCTAGTACTCAAGAGAAATATTTAATGAGGGTGCGTGTGTGTGTAGGTGTGCTGGAACTTGCTTTCTGAGCTTTTCTGATTTCTACACTCTCTCCTAAACAAACTAATCATTAAACACTTTCTCAGCTCAGAAATGCTGTATCTACATCCTGACTCAGACTATCTGCTATTAAATGTCACATTCCCAGACAGAAATCAACATCACTAGGAGAAGTTCTATAAGTGGTGGTGCTGAATTTAATTTTATCCTCTCTGGGCTCTGAATTCTTCATTCTAATTGTTAGAGCCCATGGAAACCAGGTGTACTACTAGTGTAATATAGCCACCACTTACTAAGTTATCATTCCATGTCAGGTGTTATGCTTGTAAAGCCTACCTAAATGTAGTTAACATTTAGCTTTAATTTTTATATGTGTTGACTCATCTGATGTTCACAAAAGAATCCTATGAAGTAGGTGTTATTACTCTTCTTATTTCATAGCTGAAAAAACTGAAACTGAGATTAAGTATATTATACTGCCCAATGTTACCATGCCTTGTGAGTTACAGAAAGAACTGAAATCCAGATCTGCTTAACATCACAGCCTATTCACTTAACCACAATATTATTTCTGGATGGGATCTTTGACTCAAAATTGTATAAAGATGAGGAGAGTATGTTAACGATGCCTGAGACACACTACATTTCACAACTAGAAGATAAAAGTCTGACATCCTCACTAAAAATGAAATAGTAAAACAAGAAAAGTTTGTTAATTTATCTTATGAGAGTCAATCCTTACTTCTTAATTTTTAAGACCAGTAAATAGAGGTTTAGCCTCATTACTTTATAGTTTTAAAATGTTCAAAAGTAACTAATTTTTATAGTATATGTATACAAGTCAGTGAAAAAAAAACCTCACACTCAACCTCAACATAAGAGAAAAATAGGAAAAGCATCACTAGAAAAGTCACTTAAAATGTGGATCATAAATTGATTAAGTAAATTTTGGAAGATCCCTACAATTAAATATCAAGTGGTTGTTAAAATACTGAAACTATATGTAGCTATAGAATGCTATTATAAATTATTGAAGAAAAATTTACAACATAAAGGAATTTTACATGAGTAGTATATTTATAAGTGCATATTTCTGTATATATGTTTATTTGCATTTTAAAAATTACTATGAATGGTATGAATCCATTTTTGCAAAAATATATAGAAGAAAATATTTGGAATGAGAGAACTTAGAATACCCACAAAATTGTCTCTGGGTGGTCATTTATGTTTTTTCCTTTATTCTCATGTGCTTTTTCTAAAATAAAAATCTACTGCAATCACAGTGATAGAATTTTATTAAGTAAAAAATTGGAGACCCAATCACCTGTTTCACAGAAATACAGGCCCTGCCACTTTCAAAACCAATAGTTCCTTTACGGGACACCTGGGCTGGAATTCCTCCAAGGGCAGCTGGAGATCTGGAAAGTAGTAGACCCCTTGGGAGAAAAACCACTGGAAACTCACTGTTTGGCTTCCCAGTGGGACTTGTACAAACAGTGTGTGCCTCCATCTGGTTCTTTGACTTACTTCCCTGCCATGTGCCTGTATGTCACCAGGTTCATTCAGGTCCTGGTCACGGGCTGTGGGCCAATGCTTACTTGCATAGTAGTGTATTATGTTATGACAGAGCTGGTAACTAGATGCAATGAAACATGAAGACAATTGAGCTGTGTGCTGCTGATGTCACATCATAGGGTGAGGAGTGCAATAGGGAGATCTATCCTTAAACATCTTGATTCTTTTTTACTAATGGCTGCTTTTGCATGGCTTTTTTTTTCCCTGTGTAACTTCATCTGGAAATCAGTTTTCTCATTATTACCTGATTTCAAATATTTCTTGAGATATTTTAACTAGGCTACTTGTCTGGTTATTCTGGCACCTTTCAGATAAGCTGGCTCCAAAGTTATGAGGTAACTTGGCTTTATCTAGCAGTTTTATCAGGAAGGTTTTCAGAATGAAGTCTTCTATTTGAAATTTCTATAGAATGATAGCTTTTAGAGCTGAAGTGTCTAAATGTATAAACAGTAACTTGGTTAGACTGGAGTCCACTTAAGGATGCTCTCCAGGGACATGCTCACATTACTAGTTGACTCCTTGAGTTGGGGTTCAACAGGCTAAGTCACTTCTCATTTTTCTTGATGGAAGCTGGTATCAATAGGGAACATTCAGAATTGGAAAATTTCAATCCAATCCAGCTGCTCCTACATTAACCTAGATGTAGGTTTCAATTTTTTTTTTTTTTGATTTTGGTGTTCAACATGGAAAATGCTTTCTCAAGGTCTATCAGTTTATAAGGGATGATTTTGTAAAAAGCCCATTGAATAGATAAAGCCTTTGAGGTAGAAAGCAATGAAGGGCTTAACTAGAAATAAATGTCAAACTGTAGACAAAAGATTAAGACCAAAGTTGATATATGTTAAGCCAAAATATGAGAAAAATAGCAAAACCCATAGTTTGGAATTAACTTTTAACGGTGGGTCACAAGAATTATAACTTTAGGTTGGTACTTACTATTTGCAGAAAAAGCGTTAACTTATCATGTGTTGCATTTAAGAGACATCAAGATGTCTGCCTACAGATGCCTGTAAAAATAAGGACAATTTTATAATGAGATATAAACTGGATAGTTGATCTATATTTATAAACTATTGGAATGCAAACTGAGAGTGTAACAGAACCACCTTTGGGTTCTATTACCCACTGCTGAAAAAAAAATGCTATGACTCCCAAAGCCAGAGTCTTATGAAAGGGAAAAAATATGTATTCAAAAGTTATACAGGATTAAAACAATGATGGAATTTTTCCATTAAACCCCTCTCCCTTAAAAACAAAAGAAACACCCACAAACTGTCCTGCCTCCCCCTTGCCAAACCAGGTCAGTCAGAAGTGCTGTCTCTCAGGAAAAGATAGAAATCTGTAGCTTAGTTAGGCAGATTCCCATTTTAATGTTCTGGCTTCTCCCAGTCATCAGTGTTCAGCTAGGCTCCTGTTCTCAATCCAAAACCACATGGCTCCTCTTCATGGTGGGCCAGTGGAAGTCCTGCATCCTTTGAAATCATGGCCAAGACCACTTTCTCCACTCCCAAGCCACATGGTTAAGAGACCCACATGACTGCGCCAAGCTAGAGTTTAAATCCCAGCACAGATATTCTTCTGTAACCCCATTTCTGACTCCTCCCACAAAGGGTACATCTGCCAATACTCTGGTCTCTTCTACCTTTCTCAGCTGCCATTTTTAGTCTGGACATGTTTGGCCCCATGACATGGGGGAACCATCTTCCTGCTCTCTCTTTGGCATAGCAAGACCCTCCAGCTACCTCATGAGTCAAAGTCATGCTCATCTCTCTGGCTCCAAGCTTTTGCCACAGCTACTTAATCTATCTATGAAGTTAACCAGTTGTTATTAATATTCAAAGTAACTCTCAATGGTCATCTTCCACTTCACCTTTCCCTCCCTCAGTCAGGTTAGTGGGTTACTTCTGTATTTTTGGGACTTCTATATTCCCTGTTATAAGAGGAGACATAATGACATTTAAAAGTGATGAAAAGTAAGAATGCCTACCTATGTGCCTAATATTAAGCAAGGATATTAGTACCCCATCTGACTGGAGCCACTGTTTTAGTAAATTTTGCAGATACAATCAGCCTTTACTGAATTTGACTTCTTATTTTTATAATCTTTACTTCTACCTATTTATGGGAATCCCATATTTCTCTTCTTGGATAGCAAGAAGCATACTTTATCTCTCTAAGTGCAGTACTCAGTATAGACCATGGCACACAATAGATTTCTAATACATTCACTAATTTAGCATTTATTTAATGATTGACTTTTACGTATATAAACTATGGTAGGCCCTTGGAAAAGTCAAAACGCCCTTACAGAGAAATTTATAAGACTTTTTAATTGGTTTTGTGTGTTTTTCTTGTTTTATTTTGTGTTGTAATAAAGGCAATCTTGACACTGGATTGTGACTTAGGGCAAGAAGGAGAAGCTTCTTATAATAGATGCTAAAAATTAATTGGGCTGCATATATATATATGTATATATATATTTCATATATATTTAATTGTGCCCACTCCCTTTTGCAGCCCTTTCCCTGGAACCATAACTCGTAGGCTTAACTTTCTATTTTTTTTCTGAACAGTTTTCTCAAAATAACCAGAGTGACTCCTTTGTATTAGGATATTATATTTATGGGTACAGAAAGACCAGATGATCAAAGTCAATAAACTACAAAGAAAAACAACACAAAATAATTTACATTTAAGTATCCTTGAAAGTCAATAACATTATTTTAATATATTTTATTTGTGAGCTTTTACAAAAAATTGTATAATCATTGTTAACATTCAGCTTCTTTAATTACCACTAATACAATAAGTTAAATACAGGAAACTATTAATGATAGTAACTAGTAAACAATAAATGTTAACTGAACCTGTGCCTACTGATTTTCTGAAAGACTGTAAATGAAAGGAAGTCAAGTTCACCAAAATCAAACAAACTTTGGCCCCAGCACCATACACTTCTTTCCCCCCTTTCCTCCTTTCTTTCTTAGGTTTTATTCCTCTTTCCATCTATTTATTCATTTATTTAACAAATCACCTTAATGGTCCAGGCACTGGACTATGATCATGGTAATAAGTACCTTGCTTTCTTTGCAGGCTGTAATTGGGCTGCTGATGAATGGTACTTCCTGTTGAGAATTAAAATTGATTTTTAAGAATTGTTCAAGGATATTGAATGACTGAACCCATGTTTTCTCTGTAATAAAAATTACTGTGTAAAGCACAGTCTTAGAACTTTGGCACCATTGACATTTCAAGCTAGATAACTCTTTGTTGTAGGGTGCTGTCTTATGCTTGGTAGGATGTTTAGCAGCATCCCTGGCCTCTGCTAACTAAAGTCCAATAACACCACCCAGTTGAAACAGCCAATAATATTTTTAAACATTGCTAAATGTCAAGAAAAACCATCTTTAGTAAGAAACCATTGGTATAAAAGAAACATAAAAAGGAGTTTTCTTGATGTTGCTTCTCAAATTCCTATGTTTACGGATGGATTTTAAAGGGCTTATACTAAATACAAACTCATGCAGGAGGGAGGTGTGGGTGTATGAGTGTATATGCAAACATGCCAGCTAATTTACGGTGATAGATGGAAATCCCAACAATTTTTTAAGATTTTATTTATTTTTAGAGAATGGGGAATGGAGAGAGAAAAAGGGAGAAAAACATTGATGTGTGAGAGAAACGTCAGTCCATTGCTTCTCCAACACACCCCAACCAGAAATCAAACCCACAAACCCAGGCATGTGTCCAGACCACAAATCAAATCAGTGATTATCACTCTGCAGGACAATGTTGAACATACTGAGTAACACTAGTTGGGGCAAAATTTTGACAATTTAAGGTCTGTTGGCAATTTTTCCTAAACACTCTTTTCTAAGGTCTTGCATTTAAAGAAACAATATTGGCTTTTATCTGACACTTACAGCAATGAAATTTACTGAGGATTAAAGAATGCATCAATTAAGCTTACTGTGACAGCTTTCTTTTCTTTTCTTGAAAACCCGGGCCATACACATTGTCCTACAAAAGTTTTAATTCAATGTTTACAATAGCTATCTTTCTATTAGTTTTAGGTTGACCAAATTTATGATCCATCAGGCCTGTATTTTCTGTATTATTTGTAAATTCTTGCTCATTTTAAGACATTGGGACTATAATTTACTAATTTAAATTATTTTGGAGGTTTATGGTGGTTGTAACTTTTTGTATGACATATTGTTGGTCATATCTATGATTTATTTGCTGCTGAGTCCTTTGTCAGAAACACAGCTCCCAATTATCCAATTAATTATAATATTGTTGTGTGGGAAAACTTCAGCAATAGAAACTGTTCACTAATTATAATAAAAAAAGAGTAGCGTACTATCAGATAAACTAAAATTTTGTTTTGGTTGCAAATCACCAGCATTCACAAGACAAGTCCAAAGTAACTCCATCTATCATGGATTTATATTGTGCAGTTTCCCATGCTGAATGGGACCATGCTTGTATCTTTTACTGTCAAGATGACCAATTGGTGAGAATTAGTCTGAACAATTTCCAATTTAAAAATAATTATTTTGTTAACTACATGTGACAGTAATCTAACTTTTGAAAAACTACACATCCAGGCAATTAAGTATATCCAAAAAGAAATGACTTTACCATATTATGATGTGGCACCTACTATTTACTTTTCAAAAAAGAACACTGCTTTGCTTTTAGTTAAGTTTTATCCCAACAATATCTAATGATGCTGTTTAGACACTTGATGCACCAGTCACAGGGCACACCCCTGGTCTGCTCCAGTCCTGCCACCCCCTACTGTACTTCATGGCTTCTGAATTTCTGGACTTCGAAACACACTTAGTCTACCTTTACAGGGCATACCACTACAGGAGGGGGTTGGGGGTAGTGGACAAACACTGCCATCTGCCTCTAGGCCACATGCTCATTGATTTAGTAATTCATCGTGGTATAGAAATGTTAGAGTGGGAACGCAATGTGCATCTTAGAACTGAGAAAATAGTATCTCCTAAATCTCTAATAACTCACTGGAAAAAAAACATACAATCTAAAAAAGGTGTCGTTGCTCTGCAAATGCAATTGCTACATCATTGTCCTTGTCTCATTGTCCAGCCAGATTCTTGCTTTTAGAAAGAAATTCTGGAGGGGATTCCAAAATGGCTGCAGAGTAGCTGGAAGCTCAGTCCACCTTGTTCCCAGCCCCATACTGGTCTTTTAGTTAAGCTACAGAGTAATCAACTTGAAAATCGAGTTGAGTATGTGAGTGTATGAGTGCCTGTGCACAGGTGAATGTACAGGCGAGTGTATGAGTGTGTGAGTGCATGTCTGTGATGGCATTCAGGGGTGGGCAGCCTGGGATCTCCTGGTGGAGCCGCTGCTGGTGCCACCACCCAGCCTGGGACTTCTGGCAGTGCAGGCTTGGAGCGGGAGCCATTTTTTGGAACTTACAAAATCTCCCTTGGGAAGAAGTTGCTGGAGTAGCCACGCCTCTGTGCCCTCCACACTGGGCAGGGCCATGTGCCTTGTTGCTGGGAGCCAGGGTCTAGAAATTGCAGTATTTTCTGGAGAGAGGGCTGTAACTTCTCTGGCCCTGGTTGCTGCTGGAACCATAAATCAGACAGAGTCTGACTGAGGAGGCTGTGAATTGGCTGAGGAGCCAGGAACACCAGGGGCAGAGAGAGGTGGTTGGGTACAGAGGTCATGGTGGGAGTGCAGCAGTGGGAGCATAAGGCTGAAACTCACTGGAGGGAGCAGCATGAGTGCACCATGACTATCTTGTGTTATACAGTTTTGCTGTTGGACTTTTGCTTTTCCTTCCCTCATCCCATCAGCATGATATGAGACTTGGAAGAAGATGATGCATACAAGATCTATTCTATTGATTTAGGAGAGAGAGATGCACCATTGTGAGAGAGAAACAATAATAAGTTACTTCCTATACATGCCCCAACAGAGGATCCAACCCACACCTGGAAGTTCTCTTAAGGCATAGGCAGACATAGGATGGGTTGAGCCTCTTAGCCAGATGGAGGAAAGTTTTCACCAATGAACAGGTCAAGTAACAATCAGGACCCAAATACAACAGGAAACTCCACGTAACCCATACAGAGATCATTCCTAGAGCATCCAGATCAGGAGATCAAGGATCCTGCACTGTGGAGAAGTGAAAACCACTGGAGATAAATCCACCATCTTGTTTTTTAATTTTTTTCCCCTTAAAGGGGAAAAGCAATGGTTTTGTGTTTGTAGCTACCCACCTTGGGCCCCAGAGAAGGGAGGGAGTTACAGACTGGAAATGTGTGAAGAAAGTCTGGAGTGGAAGGCACTGGGGAGAGACTTGGGAGAGTAGCTATAGGATTTTTGGGACCTAGATATACCTCAGCTCCACAAAGGCCATCTTTCTCAAGAAGAGCTAGCCCCTCCCAAAGGAAAATTGATTACCTTCGCTGGTGGGATACCATACCGCCACCCTCTGGAATTCCCCTTGCCACATCCTCTGAAATCCTGTTTGCTCCACCAAGCAACAATTTTTGTTCTTTCCTCAGGTTTCTTGTCTTGGTGTTCTGTTCTGTTTGTTTGTTTTCTCTTTCTTTTCTCCCATCCTGCATCTTAACCCTTGCTGAAGAAACAGCAACATAAATGGTCTCAGGGGTAATCAGAGACTGGTTGTAGGGTGCAGCCAACCCATACACTATTCTGGGAGACAGACTGGTGCTTCTTCCTTATGAGAGAGCCACAAAAACACTTTCCCAACATCCAGCAGAGCCAAAATCTGGGCTCTGGAAGCCTACTGGGGCTCCACCCTGCCAAGTGCAGGGAAATAATCCTGGACAGACTCAGAATAGTGGCTAGGGGGAGGGGGAACACACGCACCATCTTATCTGAAGTCTGAAAGGCACCTGCTGTGGGAGATCCAGGAATCACAGCCCCCTGTTTCTGCCAGAAGCCCTCTCAGAAACACTTGGGTTTGTAACTAGTCTAAGTATGACAGCACACAGAGACAGGCAGAAGTAGACCTTGTGGTGACTTGGGACATTTGCTGACACATCCCTGGACCAAATGTTGATAAAAGCTTGCTTGCAGAGCAGCTTGGCCCCCTCTGGGAGCAGCCAAGCCTGGAGGAATCAGCCACAAACTGTGGATTGCTTGTAACTTCAAAATGTCAGCTGAAGGCCAGAGATAGACAGCACCTGACATTGTCTTACACTAGACTCAAACATCAGAGCACTATGCAAATAGTACAATAAGAAGGTAAGATTTAAACCCTGTTGAGACAAATCCACTTTTTTTACATTATTTTCACTATTTCATTCTTTATCATAGCCATTGTATTAATTTTTATCATTTTTTTTATTTTTGGTTCTCTAATTTTTCCTTCATATCTCCTAATATACTCTTATCTCTGTTACTCCATCATTCCCTTCTTCTCCCCTTTTATTGTTTTTGTTACTTTTTCTGTGCTTCTTTTCCCCATTTTCCTATTTCAATTTATTACGAGTATTAGTTCTCTTCTTTCTCCTCTCATAATCACTTTTCTTTCCTTTGGTCTTCTCATATTCTTTTTTCTTTTCTCTACTATTAAATTTCTCTTTCCACTTTTATTATTCTTTGCTCTCTTGTCATTGATCTGGCTGTGGTGGTTGCAGGGTGTTACTTGTACTGGTGTTGTTTTTGTATTGTTTTGCTTTGTTCTGCCAACACCTATACAAAAGTGTCCAACACATGGTGGGGACTGAACCTCTTAGCCAGCTGGAAGGCAGTTCCCACATATAAATGGGCCAATAAAAATCAGGACCCAAATACAACACAAGAATCCACATAACCCACAAAGAGAGCACTCCTAGAGCATCCAGATCAGGAGATAAAGGAGTGTGCACCACTGATTCCCAACACATAAGGCCACTTCACAAGACAGATATTCAAGACAAATCAATCTAATACATATAAATGAATGCAAAGAAACAACTAATATGAGGGGCGAAAATAACAACCACCAAATAAAAGAAGAGGAGGAATCTCCAGAAAAATAACTAAATGAAATTGAGGCAAGAAATTTATTACACATAGAATTCAATGCAATGGTTATAAGGATGTTCAAGGAACTTAGTGGTAACTACATCAGCATGAACATGGATATAGGAAACTTGGATAAGAACCAGTTGGAAGGGAAGAATACAATATCTGAAATGAAGAGCATGTTAGAAGGAATTACAAAAGAGCTAGATGAAGTAGAGTGTCAAATCAGCTAGTTGGAAGACAAGGTAGGAAAAAAACCAACCAATCAGAACAACATAATGAAAAAAGACTCAACAAGAATAAAGATAGTTTAAGGGAGCTTTAGAAAACATGAAAAATGAAAAATATTCACATGGTAGAGATACCAGAAGAAGAAAAGAAGCGAGGGATAGAAAATCTGTTTGAAAGAAAGAAAAATTCCCTAACTGGTGAGGGAAAATGTCAAGCAAGTCCAGGAAGCACAGAGGGTCCCAATCAAGATGAACCCAAAGACACCTACTGTAAGACACATTGCAGTTAAAATGGCAAAATTTAAAGACAAAGAGGGAACCTTAAAGACAGCAAGGGAGAAACAGGTAGGGAGAAACATATGAGGGAACTCCGATAAACCTGTCAGCTGGTTTCTCAACAGAAACACTATAAACCAGAAGGGGTTGGCACAAAATATTCCAAGGAGTAAAAAACAAAAGGCCTGCAACCAAGACTGATTGATCCAGAGAGGCTCTCATTTAAAATGGAAGGATAAAGACCTTACAAGACAAAAGTAGGCAAAAAGAGTATATCTCCACTATGCCAGCAATGCAAGAAATCCTAAAGAGACTGCGTTAAGAAGAAGAAAATATAGAGAGATAGAGGAACACAGGTACAAAGGGAAAAATGGCAATTAATAAGTACCTATCAATAGTAATTTTAAATATAAATGGATTAAAAGCTCCAATCAAAAGATATAGTGTAGCTGAATGGGTAAGAAAACACAAACCACATATATGCTGTCTATACGAGACCCACCTCAGAACAAAAGATCTACACAGGCTGAAAGTAAAGTGATGGAAAAAATACTCCATGCATATGGACATGAAAAAGCTGGGGTAGCAATATTTATATCAGACAAAATAGACTTCAAAACAAAGGTCATAACAAGAGACAAGAAGGGCATTACATAATAGTTAAGTAAGTAGTCCAACAAGAGGATATAACTCTTGGAAATGTATGCACCAAATATTGGAGCACCTAAATTTAAAAAGAAAACACTGGACAACTTTAAGAAAGAGATTGATGACAATATAGTCATTGTAGGTTATTTTAACACTCCACTGTCACAATGGATAGATCTCCCAAACAAAAAATCACAAATATTACAGCATTGAATGACACTCTAAATCAAATGGAATTAATTGATATTTACAGAACATTCATCAAAAAGAAGCAAAATATATGCTCTTATCAAATAGACATGGATCATATTCACATATACACCACATGGAGGATACAAAACAAGACTTAAAAATTTCAAGCAAATAGAAATCATATCAAGCCTCTTCTTGGATCACAATGGCTTTAAACTAGAAGCCAACCTCAAGAAAAAAGCTCAAAAACATTAAAAAAGAGGCTGAAAACCATGTTATTATGTAGTGAATGGGTTAACAATGAGATAAGAAAAAGATATTAAAAAGCATCTGAAAACAATTGAAAAGAAACACACAAGGAATAAAGATGTTGGCCATGTAGTGCAAAGGGAATCCACTTGCTCTTGCACCCAACTCAGATACTTAGCTAATCTTCCAAAAAGTAAACTGAACATTCAATGGAATCTTAGGTGATATGAAGTTTGGAAGCCAAGGAGTACAGAAGACACTTCTCAATGGGAAGTATGGAGATTTTATGGGTGGAAGGGGAAATATCCCATGTGTGGTGCCTGCAGCCATGAAGAGCCTGGACAGAGATCACAGCTTTGCAGCTCTCTCCCCTCCCAGGGCAGGGAATCCCTAGACCTGGTCCAAGGGTGACATGGATACACAAAGTTGAGGAGATCCAGGCTACACACACACAGCAAATAGCACACCCATAGCTGCAGCACCAAATACCAACAGGGAGAGAACCAGTGAGACAGGTGGGGATACTATCTGCACCTGGGTCAAGCAGAGGAGGTTGGCTGCAGCCAGCCATGACTTTGAGAGTGTCTTGACTTTGTGGAGAGGTGGCATGTATGGAAAGTCAGACAGTGATCAGTACTGCAGTGGAAGTACCCAAAAATACTTTTTAAAAGGGGTGTGAGGCAGGCTAGGCAAAGACCCCATGCACAGCTGCTCTGCCAGCAAGGGGAAAGGATTGAGGGTGCGATTTGCTCCCACTCGGGCAGCTGGGAAGATTGATCAGAAAAGTGAAAATTGAGAGGATTTCTCAGCCCTAGCTCCAACACAGCTGGCAGGGCAGAGGCTGTGCAAAGTGGGAGAGTGTGGGTCTCTGCCTGCTGTGAGGACAGTAGGCTGAGAAATGGAAGGTTGGGAGCTGTGCCCCTGAGTTTAATTAAAGCCAGAGAGAGTCCCCTTCCCTGGCTGACATAGAACCCCTGGGAAGGAAAGGTCTCATCCAGCCACCACCTCTTGCAGGAGCAGGGAAAATCTGCAAAACAGTCAGGTCAGGCTCAAGAATGCTGCAGGATGCATTTCCACAAGATAAAGACAGCAAGAGGGCCTAAAGGGCCCATACTGAACTTCTCTCAGGGAGACAAAATACACCGGTTCTTATTTAAAAAATGAATTTTTTATTGTTCAAGTACAGTGGTCTCCATTTTATATTTTCCCCCACCACTTCCCCCCAACCCCAGCCATTCCCACCCTCCATCCTACCTCACTTTGGTACTGTCCATGTGTCCTTTATACTTGTTCCAGCAACCCGTCACCCCTTTCCCCTATTACTCCTCCTGTCTCTCCTCTGGTTACTGTCTGTTCTTAATTTCAATGTCTCTGGTTATATTTTGCTTGCTTGTTTGTTTTGTTGATTAGGTTCCAGTTAAAGGTGAGATCATATGGTATTTGTCTTTCATCACCTGGCTTATTTCACTTAGCATAATGCTCTCCAGTTCCATCCATGCTGTCACAAAATGTAGGAGCTCCTTTCTTTCTGCTGTGTTGTATTCCACTGTGTAAATGTACCATAGTTTTTTGATTCATTCATTTACTGATGGGCACTTAGGTTGCTTCTAGCACTTGCCTATTGTAAATTATGCTGCCATGAACATTGGGGTGCATAGGTTCTTTTGGATTGGTTCACGGTTCTTAAGATATAATCCAAGCAGTGGAATTGTCAAATCAAAAGGCAGTTCCATTTTTAGTTTTCTAAGGCAATTCCATACTGTCTTCCACAGTGGCTGCACAGGTCTGCAATCCCACCAATGGTGCACTAAGGTTCTCTTTTCTCCCCAGTATCTCCAACGCTTGTTGTTTGTGGCTTTGTTTATGATAGTCATTCTCATGGGTTCAAAGTGGTATCTCATTGTGGTTTTAATTTGCAACTCTCTGATTGCTAGCAATGGCAAGCATCTTTTCATATATCTCTGGGCCCTCTGTATGTCCTCCTTGGAGAAGTGACTGTTAAAGTCCTTTGCCCATTTTTAATTTTTTTTTGTCTTCTTAGAGTGGAGTTGTGTGAGTTCTTTATATATTTTGGAGGTCAAACCCTTGTCTGAGGTATCATTGGCACATATGTTTTCCCATACGGTTAGTTCTCTTTTCATTTTAATGCTGTTTTCTTTAGACGTTATTTTGATGAGATCCCATTTGTTGATTCCTTCCTTTATGTCCCTTGTGCTAGGAGACACATCAGTGAAAATATTGCTGTGTGGAATATCTGATATTTTCCTGCCTGTGTTCTCCTGAAGAACTTTTATAGTCATGGCTTATATTTAAGTCTCTTATCCACCTTGAATTTATTTTTGTGTTTGGTGTAAGTTAGTGATCGAGTTTCATTTTTTTGCATGTGACTGTCCAGCTCTCCCATATCATTTGTTGAAGAGGCTATTTTTACTTGGTTCTATGCTGTTTTTCCATGTTCACATATTAATTGACCATAGAAACTTGGGTTTATTTCTAGGCTCTCTATTCTGTTTCATTTGTCTATGTGTCTATTCTTATGCCGGTACCAGGTTGTTTTGACTACAGTGGACTTGTAATACAGTTTGATATCAGGTATTGTGATCCCTGCTACTTTGCTCTTCTTTCCAAAAATTGCTGCCGCTCTTTGGGGTTGTTTATGGTTGCATGTAATTTTTGAAGTGTTTGTTCTATATCTGTGAAATATGCCATTGGCACTTTAATATGAATTGCATTGAATCTATAAATGGCTTTGGGTAGTATGGACACTTTGATGATGTTAATTCTTCAAATCCGTGAACATTGCATATGCTTCCATTTGTTTGTGTTTTCCCTAATTTCTTTCTTCGGTGTTGTGTGGTTTTCTGAGTACAGATCTTTTACCTCCTTGGTTAGGTTTATTCCTAGGTATTTTATTTTTGTCTTTGTTATATCAAATGGGATTTTCCCCCTGATTTCTGATTCTGATATTTCATTGTTGGTATACAAAAATGCCTTTGATTTTTGAGTATTGACCCTGTATCATGTTATTTTGCAAAATTCATTTATTAGGTTGAGCAGTTTCTTGGCTGAGTCTGTATGATTTTCTATGTACACTGTCATGTCAGTTGCAAACAGTGACAGTTTTTCTTACCCCTTTCCAATTTGGATGCCTTTTATTTCTTTTCTTGTTTGATTTCTGTGACTAGGACTTCCAACCTTATATTGAATAGAAATGGTGAAAGTGGGCATCCTTGTCTTGTTCCTGAACTTAGTGGGAAACTCTAAGTTTTTGCCCATTGAATATGATGTTGGCTGTAGGTCTCTTGTATTTGGCTTTTATTATGTTGAGGAATGCTACCTATATTCCCACTTTTCTGAGTGTTTTAATAAAAAATGGGTGTTGTACCTTATCGAATGCTTTTTTGCATCTATTGATATGACCATGTAACTTGTTCATGTGATGTATTACATGTATTGATTTGCTAATATTGTACCATCCTTGCATCCCTGGGATGAATCCCACTTGATCATGGTGTATGATCTTTGTAATGTATTGTTGGATGCAGTTTGCCAGTATTTTACTGAGGATTTTAGTGTCTATGTTCATCAGAGATATTGGCCTGATGTTTTCTTTCTTTGTTGTGTCTTTATCTGGTTTTGGGATTAGAATGATGCTGGCTTCATTAAATGGGTGTGGGAGCCTTCCATACTTGGATTCTTTGGAATAGTCTGTGAAGGATAGGGGTTAGCTCCTCCTTAAATGCTTTGTAAAATTATCCTGTGAAACTGTTCAGTCCATGACTTTTGTGTGTTGGGAGTTTTTTGATTACTGCTTCAATTTTGTCAGCTGTTATTGGTCTGTTTAGGCTTTCTGCTTATTCTTCATTCAGTTTTGGAAGATTATACTTTTCTAAAAATTTGTCCACTTACTCTATGTTTTCAAATTTCATGGCATATAGTTCTTCATAGTAATTTCCTACAATCCCTTGTTTTTCTGTAGTATCAGTTGTAATCTCTCCTCTTTAATTTCTGATTGTGTTTATTGGGTCTTCTCTCTCTTTTTTTGTGATGAGTCTGCTTAAAGGCTTGCCAATTTTGTTTATCTTTTCAAAGAACTGGCTCCTGGATTTATTATTGATCCTTAGGATTGTGCTTTTAGTTTCTATGTCATTTAATTCTGCTCTGATTTTGGTTATTTCCTTCCTTCTACTTGCTCTGGGCTGTCTTTGTTGTTGTTCCTCTAGTTCTTGTAGATGTAGGGTTAGGTTGTTTATTTGAAATGTTTCTATCTTTTTTAGGTAAGCCTGTAACGCTATGAACTTTCCTCACAGTACTGCCTTCACTGTGTCCCATAAGTTTTGGACTGTTGTGAGTCCAAACACAGAAACATTTGATTTCTTCCTTGATCTCTTTCTTGACCCATTCATTGTTTAATAGCATGCTATTCAATCTCTATGAGTTTGAGTGGTTTTGAGTTTTTTCCCTGAGATTGGTGTCCAATTTCAGTCCCTTGTGGTCAGAGAAAATTCTTGATATGATTTTTCAATTTTCTTGAATTTGTTGAGGCTTGTTTTGTGTCCTATCATATTTTCTGTCCTTGGAAATGTTCCATGTTCATTTGAAATGAATGTGTATTTAGATTCTTTGGGATGAAAGGCTTTATGTATATATCAGTGAAACCCATTTGATCTAGGGCATTGTTCAATGCCGCAATACCTTGTTGATATTCTATTTGAAAGATTTGTCCATTTTTGACAGTGGGTGTCAAAATCCCCTATTATAAATGTTTTGCTGTCCATAGGTCTTTCTTGAAGCCCTCCAATATTTCTTTATGTATTTGGGTGCTACTATGTTGGGTGCATATATATTTACAATGTTTATGTTTTCCTGATAGATTGTTCCCTTGACTATTATGAAGTGACCTTTTAAGTCTCTTTTTATAGCCCTATTTTTGAAGTCTATTTTGTCTGATATATGTATTGCTACCCCAATTTTTATTTCCTGTCCATTTGCTTGGAACATTTGTTTCTAGTCCTTCACTTTCAGTCTGTGTAGGTCTTTTGTTCTAAGGTGGGTCTTTTGTAGGCAGCATATGTGTGAGGCATGATTTCTTACCTATTCAGCTATTCTGTGTCTTTTGATTGGATCGTTTACTCCATTTATGTTTAAGGTTACTATTAAAAGGTACTTATCATTGTCATTTTTTTGTATGTGTTCTCTCTCTCATTCTTTTTTTCCCTTTTCTTAAAGCAGACCCTTTAGCATCTTTTGTGGTGCTGATTTGGAGGAGATGTATTCTTTTAATCTTCTTTTGTTTGACTCCATATTTGGCCTTCTGTTTTAATTGAGAGCCTTGCTGGATAATGTAGTCTCAGTTGCAAGCCTTTTATTTTTATTACTTGAAATATTCCTTGCTATTCTCTTGTGGTTTGGATTGTTTCCACTGAGAAATCGGCTGCTAGTCTTATTGGGGCTCCCTTGTATGTTACTTCCTGTTTCTCCCTTGCTGCCTTTAAGATTTTCTCTTTGTCTTGGAATTTTGTCATTTTCATTATGATGTGTCTTGAAGTGGGCCTATTGGGTTCCTCTTGATTGTGATCCTGTGCTTTCTGGACTTTTGTGACTTTTCTCTCATCAAATTAGGGAAGTTCTCCATCATCACTTCTGCAAACAGGTTTTCTATCCCTTGCTCTTCTTCTCTTTCTGGTATCTGCATTATATGTATATGATTATGTTTCATATTGTCCTGCATTTCCCTTACCACCTGATTGTTCTTTCTGCGTCTCTTTTCCTTTTTTTGGTCTTTCTGTGTGTTTTTTTCTGTAGTGTCCTCCAGTTTGCTAATTCAATTCTCTGCGCCATCCAGCCTACTTGTAATTCCTTTGAGTGTGTTTTTTATTTCCAAGGTTTTATTGTTCATTTCTTCCTGGGTTTTCTTTATAGTTTTTATTTCCTTTTTTATACTGTTGTAGTTCTCACTCAGTTCCTTGTCTGTTAGTTGTCTGTGAGTTCCTTGAGCATTGCTATAACCATTCTTTTGAATTCTATATCTGATAGTTTGCTTAACTCCATTTTCTTTAGCTCTTTTAGTGGGGAGTCTTTCATTCCTTTTGATTGCATGTTCTTTTTCTCCCCATTTTAGGTGATTCTTTTTATTTGTTTCTACATTTCCTGATGCTTTGCTTCACAGGTTATCTTTGAAAGGTGAGCTATGGTAGGAATTCTGTGGGATTCAGTGATGTGGGCTCTTTGGTCTCCTTGTGTGAATGTTCTTGATTTGCCCTTTCTTGTTTTTGTGTGGGCTCTCTTGTTCTTGGGGTTTTACCATTTGTTAAAACCCAAAAGGTTTTCCTTTGTTGGTGGTTTCCCTCCTCCAATGGGTATACTGATGTTTGCAACTCCCACCTATTCTTGTATGTGATCAGTGGCAGGGAGTAGGCAAATTGGATTAAGACAGGGGAAGGGTATTCTATGAGATTTAAAGTACCAAAAGGTAGAGGAAAGATAGGAGATTCTTTGGATAAGTATAGTGTTAACTGTGATATTTCACCCAACTAGCCACTTTTTATAAAAGGTGAAAGAGAGGTAAGACTCTTGTTAGAGGGCAGAAAGAATGTGAGCTGAATCCAGGAAACAGAGCACTATTTCAAGGTTAGATGATGAGATATAGTGAATGTAAAGGATAGAAATCAGGCATAGTGTGAAGAGAACAGAGTTAACCACAATAATAATAAACCTCAGGAATAAATTGAAGTGGGCTAGATCATGGAGTGTTGCTGTGTATTATTTACAATTGCATAGAACAACAATTATTTAGACTATACTGGAACAACAATAATATGACAAGAAATATATGATTTGGATAGCCAGAATAGAAAGTACATGATCAAGAGTAGTGTGTTATTGGAACAGGAGTGAAGTGAAAGAAGGAAAATTAAAATACAATAAAGAGAGAATAAGGAAAACCAGTGAAACAATGCAAATAAATGGAAATAAAGTGAGGAAAACTAAACATATGAAAGGGAAATTTCAAAAATACTAATAAAATGAAAGAAGTAAAAATAATGAAAAATAATAATAATACAAATAAAGAATAAAATGCCAGTTCTATTGGATAGCAAAGTGGTATTTGTCTCAGTTTCTCAGTTTTGGGGGTTAGCATTATGTTTCCTTTTTGGATATCTCTCTGGACCTTTCATAACTCCACTTTTTATTGTGTCACTTGGAGGAAGAAAATAAAGAACAAAAGAGAGAGAGAAAAGAAAAAAAGGCCTTCTGCTCCCTTTAAACCCACTGAGTGAGCTCTGCTGATCTTCCTGGATGCCACAGGAAGAGGGAGTCTGGACTTCGCTTTTCCCCTTCCCTGTGGTTTTGTGAGGACGGAGGCCAGGTCCGGGCCACAGTAGTCACAGTTGCTCAGCCTCCAGTTCAGGTCCTCGGTGAGCTGCCAGGACCCCACTGTCTGTCTGTGCCAGGCCTGAGCCTTTGATTCACCAGTTGTGCCAAGGTCCCTGCAGTGCACCTTCTTCTTGCTCTTTTCAAGTCCACTGTGGCCAGATCTCACCAACTGGCAAACAGCGCCAGACAGCCTCCAGACATGGGGCACCTCTTACTTACCCTCTGGGCAAGCAGCGAAAGTCTAGCATGGGTGCAGGACTCAAATCAGCCACTCAGTCTCTCAGAAAGCTGTGCAAGTCAAGCCTGGGTGCGCAGCTCAGCTCGAATGAGCCTTGGGGCAAGCCAGGCGCTGCTGGAGAGTTCCTTACAAAGCAGCTGCCCGAAGTTCTTAACAAGCGCATGACTTTTCACACTGCCCAACTTTCCAACCAGACTGGAGACTATACAGGTCAGGGTTTGACATGGATACCATGGATACCAACTCTTCTCCCTTATCCAGGTGTCACCCAGCTCCCCAGTTTCTCTGGTAATGACCTAGCCAGCATCCACAATCCCAGCAGGTATATACCACCACTGGGTTACTCCCACTTCATCTCCATTTCCCCCAGTGACTTCAAGCATCCAGGTGCTGGGCTGTCTTCCCTGTCATGGTAGGGGAGGGAGCTGGTGATCTAACTCTCTTACAAGTATCCTGTGCTAGCACTGGGCTGGGGGCCATAGCAGCCTAGGTCCTTGTGCAGATCCTAGGTACCTTACTGTTCCCATACAGTCTCCTCATTGTCTGCTTTTCAATGTCTTCTACAATTTTTGGCCTCAAAACTTCATATAAGCTGAGATTCCATTGGCTGTTCACTCTGCTCCTCAGAAGATTATCTAGGTGTTCCAGCTAGACACAGGGAGAGCTGGGATCTGCTCCCACCTACCTTGCCACCATTGTTTCCTTCATACTTTATTTCCTTAGACATGGTTTCCTTTCTTTCATTTTTTAAAAGAGTTTATTTATTTATTTGTAGAGACAGGGGAAGGGGGAGAAAGAGAGGGAAAGAAACATCAATACGAGAGAGAATATTGATCGGTTGCTTCTTGTATGCACCCCAATTGGGATCTGAACTGGCAACCCAGGCATGTGCCTGGACCATGGATCAAACTGGTGACCCAATGCTTTGCAAAATGATGCCCAACCAATGGAGCCACCAGTCAGGGTTCCTTTATTTCTTTAGAAATTATTTCTTTTAGTTGTTTGGACATACTTAAACTATCCAATTTAAAGGTGTGTGTGTGTGTTTTTTGTTTTTTGTTTTTTTTTTCAGTAAGTCTAATGTCTGAGCTTCTTTGGGCACATGTTCTGTTGACTACTTTGGTTCCTGTTTGGTTCCTGTGGGCCATACCTTCTTTTCTTTGCAAGATTTTATTTATTTATTTTTAGAGAGAGAGGAATGGAGCGAGAGAGGGAGAGAAAGATCAATCTCACACCCTCCCCATCAGGGACCTGGCCTGCAACCCAGGCATGTGCCCTGACTGGGAATTGAACCAGTGACCCTTTGGGTCACAGGCTGGGTCTCAATCCAGTAAGCCATACCAACTAGGGACATACTTTCTTATTTCATTGCATTTCTCATTTTTGGGGGGGGGTTAATATTGGACTATTTAAACAGTTAATGTCAAACATCTGGAAATCACATTTTACCCCCTGCACAGATTTTGTTATTGTTTTTTTTTTGTTATTGTTCCTGATGTTATTTGTTTAATGATGTTCCTAAGTTAGTTACATGAAGTCTGTACTCTTTGCCATGTGTGGTCACTAAATGCTCTGCTCAATTAACTTAGAAGTCCACTAATTATTGGAAAATGATTTACTTAAATATCTGTTTTCCAGCTTTTGCCAAAGAGCTTTCTGCATATATTGAGGGATGTCATTAATGCTCAAGTAGGAAATTTACAATTCTGTGTTAGTCTTTACTTACTGCTTGCATAGAGCACCAACTTCAGTCAGCAGTTTCATGGTGAGATCATAAAGAATAACAGCAGAAATGTCTGAACTTTTATCCTACCCAGGATAGAAACAGGACAGCCCCTTCTCCTGTAGCTAGTAAAACGTCTATTGACATTTTGAAAACTCTAAAAAAATAATCAGTGCCTTCTCACTGTGTGTCTAGGTGGGTTTCCTTTTGCAAAGAAACCCACCCATGTCTTGGAGGTTCTCTTCATGTTCTGTGACATTGCACAAGTATATACAGACCAAACATAAAATAGGGTGTTTTTTTTTACAATTTAGTTATCAATTTGTTATAGTCATACCACTCTTTCTATGTGTGAAAATACCAGAATTGTTATCTCTCCAAAAGAATTACTACTGGTGATTGCATTCCAAGGTAATTACAAAATAGATCACTAAAACAATTTCATGATGGCTTTCATTATCATTTTATAATTCATGTTGCTTGAACTGGAATGTAACCCACAAATAGATTTAGTGTCAAATCTGTCACATACCCTGCTTCCCCATAAACCTTTGATGTTAAATTGCCAAATTGCTAGTGATAACCATTAGATTTTGAGCCTTTGTGGAGAAAACAGCTACCTACAAAAGGGCACAACAATTCATTTTCACTCCATGCTTAAAGCTGGTGTCTCTCATAGTGGTATTAGCATTTTTTTTTTGGATGCTAGGACTTGAAATATACAGATCTTGTGTTCATATTAGTCTTCTGTTCCCACACAAGTTAAAAATTCTTGCAGAAGTCACCATACATAAATAACATCAGTATTTGCAAGGAGAGTTCCATTAGTGCCATTAGGATGATCCATTTTGCTTCCAGGTCTGAACAATAATGTTAGAAATCAGAGAAGGCCTTCCACAATGTACAATAGTCCGTATACAAAACATACTTTCAAGTGTCTCGTGAATCTAAAAGATTTGGAAATAAGAGGTCTGTGCTTTAGTGACACTAAAAATATATTTTTAAAGAGATACATTATAGATATGGGGCACATAAGCTTAAAGAAATATGTATTGTCTTTTTCCATTTACTCTTCTTCCAATGTTTGTAATAATTCTAGGTTTTTCTCTTTTTAAAAATAAAATTACCAATGTTACATGTTATTTGTTTAATATGATAGCACACCAGCACATTACTTCTTTTCCAGAACTTTAACATCTCATTCCACAAAGATGTATATGTGTTTCAATGAGTGTTCAACAGCAAAACACACATATCATTTGAGCAGGTAAATCTGAAAAGTATGAACTTAATATAAAGGTTTATAAAGTTGACTGTTTTCTCTTGGAAGACTAGGACACTCTTTTAAGAAAGGAAACAAATACTGTATATACACAGATAATGTTAGGAAATAACAACATCAGTGTTTACTGTAATTGGATGTGAATTTCCACCTATCCCCAATCATGTCACTTTAAATTGAATAGTAGATTCAAAATATTTAGAAATATTTGAAGAATCTTGAAAGGTTTCAAACTGGAATAAAATTTATCAAGTCCAAGTTGACAACCCTATATTTTTTAAATACATTTTATTGATTATGCTATTACAGTTGTCCCATTTTTTTTCTCCTCTCCACCCTGCACTCCCCTCCCACAAGCATTTCTCCTTCCTTTAAGCTCATGTCCATGGGTGGTATGCATAAGTACTTTGGCTTCTCCATTTCCGATACTATTCTTAACATCCCCCTGTCTATTTTGTACCTACCATTTATGCATCTTATTCCCTGTGCCTCTTCCCCTATTCTCCCCCTTCCCTCTCCACACTGTTAACCCTCCATGTGTTCTCCATAACTGTGATTCTATTCCTGTTCTAATCATTTGCTTAATTTGATTTTTTGTTTTGTTTTTAGGTTCAGTTGTTGATAGTTGTGTTTGTTGTCATTTTACTGTTCATATTTTTTATCTTCTTTGTCTTACATTAGCCTCTTTAAATTTCACATAGTAAGGGCTTGGTGGTTATGGACTACTTTAACTTGACCTTATCTGGGCAGCACTTTATCTGCCCTTCCATTCTAAATGATAGCTTTGCTGGATAGTGTAATCTTGGATGTAGGTCCTTGCCTTTCATGACTTTGAATACTTCTTGCCAGCCCCTTCTTACCTGCAAGATTTCTTTTCAGCAATCAGCTGAGAGTCCTATGGGAACTCCTTTGTAGGTAACTGTCTCCTTTTCTCTTGATGCTTTTAAGATTCTCTCTTTATCTTTAATCTTGGCTAATGTAATTATGATGGTCCTTGGTGTGTGCTTCCTTGGGTCTGACTTCTTTAGGACTCTTTGAGCTTCCTGGAGTTCCTTCAAGTCTATTTCCTTTACCAGGTTAGGGAAGATTTTCATCATTTTTTTCAAATAAGTTTTCCATTTCTTGGTCTTCCTCTCCTCCTGGCACCCCTATGATTCAGATGTTGGAATGTTTAAAGTTGTCCTGGAGGTTCCTAATCCTTTCCTCATTTTTTTGAATTGTCGTTTGTTCATTCTGTTCTGGCTGAATGCGTATTTCTTTCTTCTGATCCAAACCATTGATTTGAGCCCCAGTTTCCTTCTCTTCACTGTTATTTCCCTGTATATAATTCTTTATTTCACTTTTCATAGCCTTCACTTTCTCCTCCATTTTATGACTATATTCAACCATTTCTGTGAGCATGCTGATTATCAGTGTTTTTAACTGTGGGTCTGATAGGTTGGCTATCTCTTCATTGCTTAGTTGTAATTTTTTCTGGAGCTTTGATCTGCTCTTTCATTTAAGCCATATTTTCTTTGTCTCTGTGGGCCTGTTATGTTCTAAGGTGAGGAGCCTTAGGTATTTTCCAGGTCTAGGCAACCCACTTAACAGAGCTATGGTGCTGTATTTGGGGAAGGGTCCAAGAGGGAACAATGCTGCTTGCTCAGCTCTCACCCTGCTTTCAGTCACCTCTCCTGCTACTTACAAGCAAATTGGGCCCTCTGGTGCTGATTTATGGGGTGGTGGTTTTGTGTATATTCGAGGACCTTGGGGGTTTCTCCAATGAACTCTCCTGTGAGGCTGGATGATTCTTTCAACTCTTCAATCCCCACAGGTTTTTTCAGTCAGAGATTTTGAGGCTTTATTTTCCCGTGCTGGAAACCTGGGTTGCTTGATCTGTCTTGCTCCCCTGTTGTTCTTCCTGGTTTATAAGCATGCAAATGCGGGACCACCTAGTCCTCCAGCTGCTGCCTCACCATGTATCCTCTCCACTCTAGCTGCCCATCTCTGCCTCTCCTAGCAGTCTGGGTGAATGTTTCTTCTTTGACTTCTTGGTTGTTGGACTTCCACGCAGTTCAATTCTCTGGAAGTTCTGGTTATTTTTTGTCTTTCAATTTGTTAATATCTTTCTTTTGGCTGTGTGAGGAGGCAAAGTATATGTACCTATGCTTCCATCTTGGCCAGACGTCCTAAGTTGGCTGTCTTTTAAAGGCTGAACTTCTTGTTCATACATGGGTGCTAAGTGAAGATGGTGAAGGAAGAAGGGTTCACACACAGTACCCCACCCTGACCTCCAAGATAGTGAGAGAGTGTGTCCAAAGACTCCCTCACTGAGGACTTCATGATGCCTCCAGGACTCTGTAATGTTTTTTGCTCTTCTACTTTACTATCAGTCACCCAATCTCCTGGCCTGGGATTCTGCTAAGATGCATTTCATCTCCCACCTTTTATTGCTAAAGAAAGTGGGGAGGGCTCAGAAAACACCAGCTTTTCTGTATTTGCTTCAAAGGCAATCAAAGCCTAAGATAGGACTGGTTAGGGTGCTTGCTGTCCCCTTTCCTCAGTTGGACAATTGGTATCTCCAGATCTCTCATATTGAGAAATATCTAGATCGATTGACTATTCTCCCCAAGAATGTCCACCCCCTAATATGAGGACCCCATCAAAGAAAATTAGAGAGAGAGAGAGAGAGAGCGCACGCACAACAAACTCAAGAAAATTTTGCCTGGGCAGGCAGCATACTTGTATTATCATTAAAGTGTTTTAAGTTGAAAGTCCATCATCAGTGTCATGAAAATAGTATCCAATTCAATGGGAAATAGGTGAGTTATTTGGCCCTTTCTGAGCTGATCACACAATGGTTCAAGTTGACTTTTGTTAAGGAACACTGGAGAGTTCAATGTGCTTGGTAGATAGGGGTGTCATGGATCAGCTTCTGGAAACTTTTCTATGCTAATCATCCCCAGACTGTTTATTATCAAATCTAAGTAGCATTCCTTTAAGCAAGCATCCAGGTAAATCATCTGGACAGGAATGTATTTGCAGCTCCCTCCCCTTATAATAATGGCAAGGAAGAAGCTGACCATACCAAAAGAATTGCATTTTAAATATTAACTGCAACTTTGTTTTGGAATTTCACATAAACAAAGAAACATTATTATGCTGCCTCAGCCTGTGCTTTCACAAGTTGTTTTTCCTAAATTATACCATTTCAAAACTTACCTAATTTTTAATTATATGTGAATTAATTATATTTCCACATATATGTATGAATACTGTGCTATTTTATTTTTGAGAATTACAATTTTGTACCCAGAACTAAGAGACAGTTTTGGCAGATACAAAAAAATTGCTGGCTGCTCCAGTGAGGATTGTCACCAACTCTTCAGTCCACTGAATAAGAACATATCTTATCCCTACCCTAGTCAGCTTCCTAATGAGGCAGAGATGTTCTTTTTTTTTTTTTTAAGATTTTATTTATTTACTTTTAGAGAGGAAAGGAGGGAGAAAGAGAGAGAGAGAGAAACATCAGTGTGCGGTTGCTGGGGGCCATGGCCTGCAATCCAGGCATGTGCCCTGACTGGGAATCAAACCTGTGATGCTTTGGTGTGAACCACGCTCAATCCACTGAGCTACACCAGCCAGGGCGAGATGTTCTTTATTGATTTTTTTTTTCACTTTTTCCAATGCAGCGAATGCACTGTCTGCTTAGATATTAGACTCAAAGAAGACAGCTTTTTGACTTCATTTTTTTCTTTTTTTAGAAATGAAAATAATTGTCTTTGAAAACTTGAGCAGCAGGATATGCTTTCTTGACTTACCTGAAGTCTTTGTACTGAGAAGAATGTGTTTTTGCACTCTGTTTAAGGAGAACTATGTTTTTGCACTCTTTTTAAGGAGAACTGTATTAAATTAAATGAAATACTCTTTTCCAAATTAATTTTCATACAGAATTTAATAATTTTAAATGGATCTCCATAGAATAAGCATAGGGCACTGTTACTTGCATATATCAACATCCTGATATAGCTTACTCTGGTTATAAATAGTCAGTAATGTGTACCATGTACTTTTCATTCTTTCTGGCAGGGCATATGCATCTACATGATCTAGAAGCAATTCCAAAAAATCAAGATGGGAGTTAAAAATAAGAGAGGCCCAACACTTCAAGGTTCATGCTCTTTTATATTTAGAGCTGTTGAAAGATGTCAATGCGGGTTAAGACTGTGATATTGCATAAAGCTGACTTAGTGCTTGTATCCTGAAAAGGACCATCAGCAGGAGAGATTTCCTGGACTTCTCAAGAGCAACCATCTTTCCTTCAGTTTAATCCTTGAAGTGATGTCTCCCAGACCACTTAATGACAAATTGAACAAGTGGTATTAGGAGTTCTCAAGAAAGGTTTCTATATCTTACATAGTGTTTCTTGTTGTCTTGAAGATATTGAAATGTCTTGCTAACCTTCTTTCAGGAAGAGTTCTCTATTAATTTCCTATCAATGAATCATTCATAAATGGGTCTTGCCTATTTAATTCTTAGGTGGGAAGGTAATTTGGGGGTATAAAAAGCCCCATTTAGGTCAAAAGGACAGCATATGAGGGGAAACAGAAAGGAACTTGTTAAAATTTAAACTACATTTTAAACATCTTATTGCAGCCTACAGAGTACTTCAAATCATTGTGGGGATGTCAGGCATGACTCTGCTGATCAGTGTGAGGGTAGGTTCTGAGCTCCAGATTCTGGAGAGGGAATCAGGAAAGCACAGTCTGAGAAAGTGCCTCAAACATCTTAGGCACTTGGATCCCTCTGGTTGGGACCTAGTCACCCATATCACAGAGCTCACATTATGAAAAATAGTCAATGGTATGCAATAAGTGAGGATGATTTTTCCTCCAGAGCTGTTCCAATCTCAATCTGTGGGGTTGATTCAAACTAGGTAGACCCCACGTATAAACTTTATTTGTTTGCAGAAAATGCATACTCAATTCTTTATACACTGGAAATATAAAGAAGTCTGTCTATATTTATCCCCAGAGCTTAACTCTCTAGAGAAATGAGACAGCCATTGATGAGGAGAGTAATTCCACTCATCTACAGCTTGGTTGTGATAGACTGGTATGTTGTGATTGAGTTTGTCTGATCTAGATAATGAATCTGCTTTCAACTACCTCATCACACCACTGGACTTCCACACCCCACCAAAAAAGCGATATTAAACCATTTCTTAATTTAACTTCAACAAAAGGATTTTCTAAAGGTTAAGTACTCCACTCATGTCTCCATTCAAGCTGGATTGACAGAAAGTTTCATATTTGGGCTTAAATTTTTTAAACAACTAGGTTGTATTTTAATGTTGTGTCTTTGCTTTTTAAGGGGCACTCTGTAGCACTGCAACTGAGTACATTGCATATGACATCATTAAGTGTTTTCCATACGAGGCTCCATTAGCGTGATTTCCTTAAGAAATTAATACCAGAGAAATACACTGGCTTCCCTGAGGAACTGTGTAACAGTTTCCAGGGTCTTAAAGTCAAATTTAACTATGTTTGCAAGTGTGTAAGCTCTATGCTCTGTGTATTTACATTCTTTCATCGTCCTCACTTCTTTTCATTCTCTTTTCTTTCTTTGTTAATTCATTTTGGTCTTAACCTAAAAATTATTCTGACCAAAGAAACAGAGTATAAATCAATAATTAACAAATAAACAATGTTTGGTAATTTTAAAAATAATTTTTTTCATTTCATCATGATTATTACCCAATTTCTAATGACAATACTATAAATCATATTCAGTTGCATATAATATTTCTTTTAAACTATTATATACTCACATTAAAACAAATTTAAGAAAGTAAAAAATACCTTAGTATTTTGGTTAATATAAGTTTCAAGAGTTTGTTAATTCTACTTCTACAAGATAAACCAGACTTAAAAAACTGATATAAAGTCAATTTATACAGCACTTTAAAATGTACCACAAAAATTACAATTTGTTACATTAGCTGAACCTCACTAATTTGCAGATACCATAGCCAACAGGAAAGAGTTGGTTGAAAATCCAAAAATTATAAGAATTTAGTCATGGTAATTGCCAGTTTCAAATACCACAAGACAAAGTGTTTTACCACATTATTATCACATTTTTTGTACCATCCCTCTCTTAGTAATCCTAGAAGAGAGATCAGAGTCCTTATTTGCACAGAACATTAAAATTATGCAATATGAAGTGGGCAGTATTATTAAGACAAAGGTTTATCGTGTCCATTTTAATTATGAAGAACCAAAAGCTACTTCCAAGGAGAAATAAGACTGTACAGATTTCACAGAGCTTTGATGGTGGTAGAACTACATGGGACAATTGATTGAGAACTAAAGTTCTAGGATGAGGGAGCAAGACACAAAGACTATGAAGAGAGAGGACTCCTAAAAAAGAGCCTGCATTGATGGACAAATGAAAACAAACTCATCAATAAACAAACTTGTTTTATACCATCTCTTGGATACATGTAGGTGGTAATATGATAGCAATGTATTTTTTTTTTCTGGTAATTGATTGTCCTCTTTACCTCTTCAGAAATTAAGGACTTTATTATGGGGTGATTAAAATTTTGGCTTAATCACTGAGCAATACGCTTCCATGTTGAAAAAGATTCATGGTTTGGTTGAAAGAGCTTCCCCTCCCCCACCCACCTCCAACGCCTGTGAGTTTTTTCTCCCTTTTTTGGTTCTAACCCCCTACCCTCTTACCAAACCCTCTCCCAGCATCAGCCTGCTCTCTGTCTATCACATCACACCTTTTAGAAGGGCTAACATAAAAAAGCCAACAAACAACAAGTACTGGTAAGGATGTGGAGAAAAGGGAAACTTAGTGCACTATTGGTAGGAATGAAGACTGGTACAGCCACTGTGGAAAGCTATATGGAGTTACTGAAAATATTAAAAATGGAACTGCCTTATGACCCAGTGATTCCATTCTTGAGGATTTATCTGAAGAAACACCAAACACAAAATAAAAAAAAAAAAAAAACCATATATATGCACCCCAGTGTTCATTACAGCATTATTTACAATAGCTAAGATTTGGAAGCTACCCCAGTGTCCTTCAGTAGATTAGTGGGTTAAAAAGTTGTGGTACACAATGGAATACTACTTGGCTGCAAAATAGAAGGAAATTTTACCCTTTGCAACAGCATGGATGGTCCTGCAGAGCATTATCCTAAGTGAAATAAGCCAGTGAGAGAGAAAAATACCATATGATTTTAATTATATGTGAAATCTAATGAACAAACTGAAGAACTATTTTGATAGAAATGCTAGAGAGGAAATGTGAAACTGTTTCAGAATCCAGAGATATTTAACTTAGCTCCTTGTCCATTGTTCAAAAAGATGTATTTTGTGGACCCATAAGACCTTGTATTTCTTTTTTTCTTCTTCTAATTTTTGGAACATTTGATGCTTATCATCACATGACCCTGAACATGGCCAAGCACATTCTTCTCTGAGCTTAATGTCTATGTAACACAAGTTAGGAGTTACTTAATCTGTTTTGTTGCTGAGATGGGATGAGAACTGCTCTCTCCTCCATTACTACAGAGTCCTATACTTCTTCATGGGCCAGAGTGAAATCTCACCACTGTGGAAAAAAGTGCCATCTGACTCCCAAATACAGGGTTGTTATCCTTGTCACAGCTGGAAAACGTCATGTTGAGATTGGATCATGTGGTATTGTAAGTCACCCAGTTCATGTCTAATGAGAGCATCTCTGAATCTCCATAACTAAGACAAGCGCAGAAGCCCTCAGTATGGAATGAATTTCATAGGAAACTGATAATCAGGTTCTCCCACACCCATGAAATTAAAATAAAACAAACTCATCCCCATTTTCCAAACTCACATACTCTAAGCCTCAATCAAAATAAAGATGATGTACTTATATAAATTCTGGGTATGTAGTTTTGAATGTTTTTCCCCCTAAATGATGGGCATTTCTGGAAATAAACCATGGTGATTTCTCACATAGAAATACAAACAATAGTCACAAAAACCACTCTCCAACTAATTCTTCCCTAAGATAGAGCCTAAGACTGAAATTAAATGAAGAAAAACAACATGATGAACATTTCTAACCTGTGGAGCATAATTTTAGTGATAGATAAAATTTAATAGGTTTGTATGTAACCCACCCATTTTTCTTTTCTTCATTCATAGTCTTAAAGAAATTTCCAAATGAAAACCACATTCATTCTGTGAACAATGCACTTGATAAGAACTGGAACAAATTATTTTTTTTTTGTCCAAATCTTTTAGTCTAATTACATACATTTGTAAAACTAGAACAAATAAAATAAAATGATCTAATCTAGAGATATTAAATATTTATGAAATAAACCTTTTATAATAACTTATTTACAACATACATAGACTGGGTCTCAAACTGAACCATCCTGTTCATCTACCCATAACTTTGAATTGAACAGTGGAACTACATTTTATGAATCAGCTATGAGGGGAACTGCTTCAAGCACACACTCATTCTATTGCCAGGGCTAAACTCAAACTTGGGATGGGCACAGTAAATCATGACCAGTTGATTATGCTGCTACTGCACATGTACTTTGGTGGGTGGTTCTAGCTCTGGTTAGCTGAGAAAAGGATGCAGTGGGGTGTAATTCCCCACATTATTAGTTCCACATATTATTAGTTCCCAGCCTCAATGACATTACCGTGGAGGCTGGTAGAGACATCAAATATCAGAACAAAGTTTTTCTGGGTCCTACTGGAAAAGAAGTAGTGCTGGTCACAAGACAAAAAAGGCTGAGATGTGTAAGAGTATTAAGAAGATGCAGGGACCAATGTTTAGCAAGCCAATATGGCGTAATCAAAAGCAAGGAGAGCAAAAGAGTTCTTTGAAGTAGAGCCTCAAACAAAAGATAGCAGTTGCTCTGTCTGTGGAGGGCTGTGATAGACCCACAGTGGGACATGATCTTAGGCTTATTTTGAGTGCTGCTCTTTCCTGATGGACCTAATAGAGTTTAAAATCCTCCTAATGAGCCTTTGTGGCATGAGTGACCGATGAATCTGCTTTTAACCATGTGGGTCCTGGGTAAGCCCAAGAGGCTCCGTCATTTCCAGTAGCCCTTTGGTTATGCTTTTGTTTCAGTTCCTGCTTAAATTATCTGCATGAGGCCAGTTCAGGTGCTGTGGTGACAGGAGAAAGAACCTTCAATGACAAGTCTGATTTGTCCTGATACAGAATTAAGAGATAGCCTTGTAAACTCTACTGCTACTGGTTGTCCACAGTCTTTTTTGGGAAAAAAACTGACTTCCATCCAAGAGGGAGACACTGTGCCTATTTGTAGAACCAAATGAAGGACAACAACAAATTTAAACAACAATAAAAATGAACCAGAACTGCCAGAAAATTGAACTGCATGGAAGTCCAACAACCAAGGAGTCAAAGAAGAAACATTCATCCAGACCAGTAGGAAAGACAAAGACAGGGAACCATAGTGGAGAGGACTCACAGCAAGGTGGAGGCAGCAGGACAGGACTGGGCAGCAGCTGGTGGAACAGGTGGTCCCACATTTGCATGCAGATGAACTTGGAGGAACAACTGGGGAGCATGAACAGACCAAGCAACCCAGAGTTCCAGTGCAGGAAAAAAAAAAAGGCCTCAAAACCTCTGACTGAAAAAAAACCTGGAGGGTTGTGGAGGCAGGAGAAACTCCCAGCATCACAGGAGAGTTCGTTGGAGAAACCTAGAGGGTCCTATAACATGCACAAACCCACCCACACAGGAATCAGTGCCAGAAGGGTCCAATTTGTTTGTGGGTAGAGGCAGAAGTGACTGAAATCTGGGAGAGAGTTGAGCAAGTGGTATTGTTCCATCTCGAACCCCTCCCCCACATTAAGTGCCACAACTCAGCCAAGTGGGTTGCCCCACCCTGAGGAATACCTAAGGCTACTCCTCTTACTACGTAACAGGTGCACCAAGACAAAAAAAAATGACCCAAATGAAAGAACAGATCAAAGCTCCAGAAAAAATACAACTAAGCAACAAAGAGATAGCCAACCCATCAGACCCACAGTTAAAAAACACTGGTAATTAGCATGCTCACAGAAATGGTTGAATATAGCCATAAAATGGAGGAGAAAGTGAAGGCTATGAAAAGTGAAATAAAGGAAAATGTATGAGGAACCAACGGTGAAAAGAAGGAAACTGGGACCCAAATCAACATTTTGAACCAGAAGGAAGAAATAAACATTCAATGAGAACAGAATGAACAAAAAACAATTCAAAAAAATGAGGAGAGGCTTAGGAACCTCCAGGACAACTTTAAACATTCCAACGTCTGAATCATAAGGGTGCCAGAAGGAGAAGAGGAAGACCAAGAAATGGAAAACATAATGAAGGAGAACTTCCTCAATCTGGCAAAGGAAATAGACTTGCAGGAACTCCAGGAAGCTCAGAGAGTCCTAAAGAAGTCAGACCCAAGGAAGCACACACCAAGGACCATCATAATTACATTAGCCAAAATTAAAGGTAAGGAGTGAATCTTAAAAGAATCAAGAGAAAAGGAGACAGTTACCTACAAAGGAGTTCCTATAGGACTCTCAGCTGATTGCTGAAAAGAAATCTTGCAGGTAAGAAGGGGCTGGCAAGAAGTATTCAAAGTCATGAAAGGCAAGGACGTACATCCAAAATTACTCTACCCAGCAAAGCTATCATTTAGAATGGAAGGGCAGATAAAGTGCTGCCCAGATAAGGTCAAGTTAAAGTAGTTCATAATCACCAAGCCCTTATTATGTGAAATTTAAAAGGACTAATCTAGGAAAAAGAAGATCAAAAGTATGAAAAGTAAAATGACAACAAACTTACAACTATCAACAACTGAACCTAAAGCAAAGCAAAATCAAAGTAAGCAAACAACTAGAATGGGAACCAAATCACAGAAATTGGGATCATATGGAGGGTTGTCAACAAGGAGGTGAAAGAATGGGGGGAAGATACAGGAAATAAGATGCATAAATGGTAGGTACAAAATAGACTGGGAGTGGTTAAGAATAGTATCAGAAATGGAGAAGCCAAAGAGCTTATATATTTACCGATGGACATGAACTAAGCAGTGGTGGTGGGGAATGCAGGTGGGAGTGGGGTGCAGTGCAGAGGGCAATAAAGGGGAAAAAATAGGACAACTGTAATAGCATATTAAGTAAAATATACTGAAAACAAACAAACAAACAAACAAAATAGAAAGAAATCAACATGAGTAGTTCTTAATCTGGGACTTCTAGACTTCAGAATTGCAAGAAAATAACTATCTGTTATTGAAGCTATACAATCTGTGATATTTTTGTCATAATAGCCTGAGCCAAATAATACAATTATATAAACATTTCAGAGATGGCCACGGTGGTGGGCAGCAGGGAATCCCATCACCTTTGAGATGGGTTACCAAATGTGCCCAAGAAGCACATTTCTCTTTGGTCCCAAATCAACCCTCTCAAACCTCTTCTTGAGAAAACACAAATTCTAGGGGAAATTAAAAAAAAAAGGGATTACCTCTGGCTGGTGTGGCTCCATGGATTGAGCAAAAGCCTGCAAACAAAAAAAATCTCCAGTTTGATTCCTAGTCAGGGCACACACCTGGGTTGTGGGCATGCAAGAAACAACCAATAGATATTATTTCTTGCACATGGCTGTTTCTCTCTTTTTCTTTCTCCTCCCCTCTCCTTCTTTCAAAAAGAAAATAATAAATTGTTTTTTAAAAGTGGATTTTATAAACTCCACTTTTTTTTGTTTTTAGCTATGCTGGGATATTTTTCCATTTTTCTCTGAAATTTATTCAGATTCCAATTATCCAAATGCCCATCAAACTATAAAAGAAATATGGCTGAATTTTCTGCATTGATATCCACATAGTTTTCTGAAAGTAGATGAATCATATTTACCATGGTATCCATGCACCTGGCATTACTATAGGTGGACAACAAATATTTTTTGGAAGATGGGTGAATGAATGAATGAATGAATGAGTGGAATTTAACCTGAATATAGCATCTGGTCAATTTTCTAAATCATTGCATACTTTTTCTATTTTTTAAATAAACTTTTTTACCCAAGGTTTTCTATACATATCCCTTCAAATACTCTGAAGAAACTTAACCAGGATGCCTTTATCCAGTTCTATTCTGTAAGGATGGAAGATTTGGAAGAGGTCATCTCAAGGACTATCCTCTTTTTTTTTTTTTTGAAATATTTTATTTATTTATTTTTAGAGTTAGGGGAAGGGAAGGAGAAAGAAAGGAAGAGAAAGACCAATGTGTGGTTGCCTGTCATGTGCCCCCTACTGGGGACCTGGCCCACAAGCCAGGCTTGTACTCTGGACTGGAAATTCAACCAGCTACCCTTCGGATTGCAGGACTGTGCTCAATCCACTGAGCTACACCAGCCAGGGTAGGACTAGCCTCCTTTTATGTACAGTATGTCCCTCTGTATCTCTATATGTGTATGGCTTCTTTGGAACCCATGTTGCAGTAGAGGTATTCAAATCATTTAAGTCAAATTATGATGCTTAAAAGGAAATCAAGATTCTGTTAGTTATAAGTATAAGAAGCAACTGACTTTTCCATTTGCAGATATCAGAATACTAAACTCACAGGAGCTTAAGCTAATGGTTGTATTTTCTTTCTATATGTATTACAAAGTCTAGAGATAGGCTGCACAAGGCGGGTAGCCTGATTCAATAATCTTTCAGTTCTGAAGCTTGTTTATTTTTTTATTTTTAATTTTTTTTGTTTTTCATATGGCTTCTCCCCTACAGGCATAACATCTGCTTTTCAGTCAGCAAGAAATGGGAAAAGAACCTCTATGCCTTTTTTATTTTGGAACCCATAATCCAGCTCAGAAAGCTTTGACTATATCTCTTTGGCCAGAATTACATTGTATAACCACCTTTAGATGCAGGGGGAAAAGGAGTCAAGGAGGAACTTGGCTGTAAATATGTGTTGAATGAACAAATCTTCCATATCTTCTACACTACCTTAAATAAGAAGTAATTTTCTTACCCCAAGGTAAGAAACAAGCCCCAAATAAGACTTGAAGGGATGGAAATAAAAATAGCTTCTGAGCAAAAAGAGATGATGGACATTCCTTTTATAGACCTGCTTTAAAAAGTCCATGGAGGCACAAGCACGTGTCACTTTGCTCTAATCAACCCAGGATCAAGTGTGCCTCCTAACCTATGTGAATCAGTCATGACTAGGGGTCCTGTTGGCTGAAGGTCAGAGTTAAATTGTTCATAATTGAGGCCTCACTGAATGTATTCTCAGAGAAAATGGCTATTCTCAGAGAAAGGGGTCATTTAGAAACAGAAAACCAGAGGTGGGTTTATTTAACCTGGAGGGAGTTGGGAGTTGAGGGGGTGGGTGGAAATGGCAGGTAGATTCTTCCAAGATTGCCTCCTGTTGCCCTTAGTATCCTTTAGATATGGTTTTAGAGATCATGAAAGATAGAGCTCTGGTCCCAGCATCCAAAGATACCCTTAAACCCCAGCTCTGGGTTATGACTTTTGGCAAATCATTTCTTAGACCTCCATTACTTCATCTGCAAAGTAAGAATAAAAATATCCATAGATTAAGTGAGGAAATGTAACAGACACACTCCAACAGGTTTGAGAGTACATAGAAGATGTTGCTGTAAATTTTAGAATAGTACTAAGCTTTTACTACCTATCCTGGTCATTGATAAGTTTAATGTCACTGAATTTGATCTCGTGAACATAGGTCATTACTGTTTACAAGAAGAATCTTCTTTCCTATGAGCCATATTTTGATTTTTTTTCAGGCCTTTTGACACTTGTCACTGGCCATGTTCTCTCATAAGTGGTTGGGAAGAGATATGTATATGCTTGGGACATATGTCTGCTCAGACCTAGAGCTATATCTCATGATTCCCTTTGCAGTGAATGTGAATAAAGAAGAAAAAACCCTACTCATTAAGATCACACAGTATCCAAAGGATTAAAGCAACATGAAAACGAGCTGCTTACTACAATGTCTAACAGACCATTCAAACAAATTGTCACTCTACCACACCACATTCAATGAGGTGATGGTTCCACATGCATCCTCTTCTCCTTGACAGAATGTGTATAAAATATAAATAAATGAACAGATTACAGAATAAACTCTGAATGACCAATTTTTGTTCAAATAAAGGCCTTCTCTTATCCCACTGTTCCCTGATAATAAATCTTTGAGCAACAGGTTGATCCCTCTCAGAAACAGACTATTTAGCAATGTTTTCACCTTCAGCACTTGTCAGAATGGAGTGAGCGAGAGTTGGAGGCTTGAAAACACATGTAACTGTAGACTAACAGCCTTGAATGGATTTCCTCTTTCAAAGGTCTTTTGGTGAATACTCTGGTTGTTGCTGAGAGAGAGAAAAAAGGAAACAGGTTGTGATGTCGATAATAACAGCAAATGCAATAGGCCACCTGCAAAAGGGAGCTGCTGATGTGACTTCCAGAGTATGCTAGCTACAAGGTTAAAAGGACAGAACAGCGCTCCTCCTACCAAAGAGTGGCACAATGTAATTTTGTATTTATCTGTACTGTTACTTTTCCCTTAGGTCGGTTATTTAAAGTCTGTCATAAGTCTTTGGAAACTCATACAGCAATTTGCATGTGCTATCTCACACAGTTCTGTATGTATTCATGGGAAAAGAATATGAAGGAATTAGGGCTTCAACATTTCTCAGGGTATTCTGTAGTGACAAGTTGCATGAAATTTATGTGGTGGTGGTGGGGACCCAAATTTATAAAGCTGCTGCTCTAACCAAAAACAAATCAACCTCTACCATTGGGATATTGTTTTTGATAAGGAAATAGGACAGTTATTCTCCTTTGTCTTGTTTCGCTGATTCCCTTGGTATTTGCTCTTTCTTCCAAATTAAGTAGGACCAAATGGCTTCAAAGTGACCAGTTCATTTCTATACAGACTGAGGCAGCTGAGCCTTTTTCAGTAGAGTCCACAAAATACTAAGCCCCACATCTGCAAGGGAACATAATTGACCTTGTTTTACCCTTAGCATTTCTAATTTTTAAGCTTTAAGACACCCAGAAGCAAATATCCTTGGGAGCCTTTTTCCTTCCCATATGAAAGAAGTGTGGTTTCTGTCACATTATAACCAACTACTGACTCTTTACTAGGATTCAAACTTGGCCCAAATCTACATGTGCACCTGACATGTTGTATGTTCATTTAAATACCAGAACTACTGTTGCAAGACCACGTTACCTTTATGTAGGTACTAAATACATATTTGTGTTTTCTCCAAGTGTGCTTATTTCTACCAGACCAAGAAGATCAGTGCATGGTGGTTTTATAAGCCATTCAGAGTATGTGTCTTTGAAGGAAAGTCCTGCACACACAGTGGTCATACAGTCCCCTTAGAGACCAGCCTACATCTGGTGAAACTTAATTTTGACACAAGTGTTGGTAACATGATCAAGTCATCTAAGAAATGAGAGATTCAGTCGCCCCTTCCCTTGGTGGACTCTCTACACATTTTCATGGGGGTTGGGGATTTCTGCCTCATCACTCACAGGCATTTTAAGAAGGAAGAATAAATCTAAGCACACAGAACCTTCAGTCAAGTCACACTTTTCTCTATCCATTGGTATAAGGGGAATGTGTGAGAGAGAAACACACTTTAAGAAAGCATGTAAGCCCTGGCTGGTGTAGCTCAGTGGGTTGAGCACGGGCTGCAAACCAAAGCATTGCAGGTTCGATTCCCAGTCAGGGCACATGCCTGGGTTGCAGGCCACGGCCCCCAGCAACCGCACATTGATGTTTCTCTCTCTCTCTCTCTTTCTCCCTCCCTTCCCTCTCTAAAAGTAAATAAATAAAATCTTTAAAAAAATTTTTTATAAAAAATATATACATAAAAAAAGAAAGCATGTAAAGCTTGCTCTCTAGAGACCTTTTGTGTTACAAGAACAACTGAAAGTTGGTCAAAGTAAAGTTTTCAAATCAGACCTTAGGTTTCAAATCCCAAATCTTTCATCTGCTTGAGCTGCTACATAAAAATGCCATAGACTAGGTGGCAATATAAGGTAAACAATAAAAATTTATTTCTAAAGAGATCAGGGTGCCATCATTGTCAAGTTCTGCCGAGAGCTTTCTTCCTGATTTGTAGATGACCACCTTCTCATATGCTCATGTGGGAGAGGAGAGGAGAGGGGAGAGGAGACAATAGTGTGATTTCTCTTCTTACAAGGACTCAGGAGGGTCCAAATTATCTCTAATTATCTCATAAAGGCCCCTTCTCCAAATACTATTACACTGGTAATTAGGTTTTACACATAAATTTTAGGTAGACACAAATATTCAGTCCATAGCATTCTACCCCTGGGCCCTCAAAGTAAGGTCTTTATCACATACAAATTGTATTTAGTCTACCCCCAAATCTTACCTTGTTCCAGTATTAATTCTGAAGTCCAATATACAAAGTCTTATCTAAATACCATCATAACCAGATATGGGTAAGACTCAAGATATTCATTTTGAGAAAAATATTCTTCTCCAATATTACCTTGTAACTGCAAATAAGTCATATGCTTCCAAAATACACTGGCAGAACAGAAGGTAGACATTTTCATTCCAGAAGAAATAAATTAGAAGGAAGAAAGAGGTGATGGATCTTAAGCAAATTCAAAACCTAGCAAGGTAAACTCCATTAGATGCTAAGGCTTGAGAATAATCTTCTTGACATTCTGCTCTACTGACCTACTGGGGTGGAAGTATCACCTCCATGACTCAGTAGAGTGGCTCCACCCATGTGATCCTTTGCAACAGACTGGGTGGCACTCCTGACATTTAAAATCAAGTAGTAGCAGGCTTGTTGTTCCTCAGGCTTGTGTGCTCTGGGCCTGGGGTAGGAGTGTCAACTGTGATAATCTCTGATTTGCCTTTTGAGTATTTTTTCCCTCTTCTTGAAAGATAGTGCAAGTTTATCACCAAATAGCACTATTTCCATCCTGTGAAATTCAAGGAGTCTAATAGCCTTCCTTCAGCCTGTTCCACCTTCTCTGTTCCCTTTAGTTCAAACTGGTAGTGTCATTAATCATATAATATCATCTCTATTCTTGGCTTCTGCTGAGATAGCTGATTCTGCTCATGAGTCGAACTCACAATCTCTTATTAAATGGTTATTCATCCATATCTGGAGTGTTCTCTCCAGAACAAGTTTTCTCATTTTTTTCATTGTGGCCAATAACTTTCCAAACTTTCAAGTTCTGGTTCTTTATTGCTTAATAATTGTTTCTTCAACTTATGTCTTTCTTCATTTTAGTTTAAGCAATAAAAAGGAATAGAAGAATTCCAGTCAAGGTGATGGAATAGGTGAACATTGTGCTTGCCTCCTCCCATGACCACATTAAAACAACTAAGTTATAGAACATCAACCTGGAGAATCATTTGGAAATTAGTCAAACATGAGTCCCATAACTAAGGTTATAAAGAAGAAGTAATGCTGAGATTGGTAGGAATGGTGGACATACAAAATTAGCTGGCCCCATGCCTGCCCACAGGTGGTGGTTGAAAATCAGGAAGGATATCTAAGCTTCTAAGCTTCAAAAGTCCTCCTTGAGGAACAAGGGGTCCTAGCCCCACACCAGGGTCTCCATCCCAGAGCACTGGTGCTAAAAAAAAGAACTCCCCATGACATCTGGTTGTGAAAAATCAAATGGGGATTCTATGCATCTAGGTGAGATAGATGCATAGAAGGCTGCTGGAAACCCAAGCATCCTTGTAAAGGACTCACACACAGACTCACTTGCTCATGGGTACTCACCCTGGGCTCCTGTGGAGGGACAGTGGCTCAGTAGGTACAAGAGGCACACAGAAAGAAATGGAGTTGTATGGCATCAGGATGAGGGCTAGAGGTACAACTGCTATTTTCCCTGTGTTGAGTCTTCCTCCCACTTGGTTGGCAGGCAGGAACCATCTTTCCTGTGTTGAGATCTCCCCCCAAATGGCCAAATCTGAATCTGCATTAACTGGGTGAACACCATTCACCCCACCCTGGTGAAAACAGGTGAAACCTCCCCTCTTGAACCCTGCATCACCCAACTCATGTACCACCCAAGACTCTCTCAGTGGCTGAGCCTTATGAACAGCTGGATTGTGGCAGCAGACTTTGAGATGCCCTGTGCCTTTTATTGAGCTGTTCCAGGGATGATACTGGTAGCAGCATACCTTGGTTAATAGTGTTGCCTCTTCTTCATGCTTCCAAGGCCAGAAAAGTTAGCTACCAACTATGAATGTGGTCTCAACTTGGTCACTGGCAGTGGTTGGGATTGTCCTGCACCAGACCCTTTCCAAAAGAGTCCCCAGAAACAATATGCCTGGTGGCCAGCTTCAGACCACACAGAGCACCACCCAATTACCTCTACAAGTGGAACACATAAAGGAGTTCTCACCATGTAGTAGAGCCTACTGAGGTGAATATAGTCTATGAGGTCAGCCCCCACACAGCAACTCATGAACTGTGGTCATGACTAATCCTTATGGCCAGTCACTAATGTTCCAAAAGCAAGTAAGGTTGAACTACAATAAGGGAGCACACAGAATCCACACAAGTGACACTCTTGAAGGACCTGGCTCAGGAGATCAGGGCAACTGTACCACTTGGCTTCACTGGACACCTACTACATAGGTCCACCCTACCAGAATGACTCATAACAGGTCTACCTAGCACATAGAAATAAACACAGGGAGTAAGCCAAGATAAGGAGAAAAAGAAACATGTCTGAAAAAGAAAGACTGAACAAAACTCCAAAAAAAGAACTAAATGAAAAGGATGTAAGTAATCTAATAAATACAGAGATCAAAGCACTACTTATAAGGGAGCTTAAGGAGAGAAGAATAGACAAACTTGGTGAGAACTTTTTACTAAAAAGAGAGTAAACAAAAAATTACATAGAAAACATAAAAAGAAGCAGTCAGAAATTAAGAACTCAATAACTGAAAAGAAGAATACATTAGAAATAATCAACAGTAGATTAGAAGAAGCAAAGTATCAAATCAATGATTGGAAAGAGAAGGTTGTGGAAAACATGAAGAGAACAAAACCAAAAGAATTAAAAATGAAAATAGTTTAAAAGATCTCTGGGATGAAAACTATCAACAGCTCTAGCCAGGTGGCTCAGTTGGGGTTGAGCATCAACCCATACACCAAAAGTTTGTGGGTTTGATCCTTATTTGAGCTATGTGCAAGGGGCAGCTGGTTGATGGTTCTCTCTCACATTAATGTTCCCCTCTCCCCCTTTCTCTGTCTCAAAAATCAATAAAAAATATCATCAGATGAAAGGTTTTAAAAAGAGTACTGACATTTACTTAATAGGAGTACCAAAAGGAGAAGAGAGAGAGAGAGAGAGCAAGGGATTAAGAATTTATTTGATGCAACAATGACAGAAATGTTCTCTAACCTGGCAAAGGGAATGGACATACAAGTCCAAAAGTCATGGAGAGTACAAAACATGATAGACCCAAAGACACTAAGACACAGCGTAATTAGAATTGCAAAATTTAAAGACAAAGAATCTTAAAAGTAGCAAGAGAAAATGAGTTAGTATCCTGCAAGAGAGCTCCCACACATCCGTCAGCTTACTTATCACCAGAAACTTTTTGGACCACAGGGATTGGCATGATAAAAAGCAAGGACATACAACCAAGACTACTCTACCTAGCAATGTTATCATTTAAAGTTGATGGAAAAATAAAGAGCTTCCCAGACAAGAAAAAGGTAAAGGAGTTCATTACCAATATACCAGTATTACAAGAAATGATAACAGGACTTCTTTTTAACTTTTTTTACTTTATTGGGATGACATTATTTCATAGGCTCATATAAGTTTTGAGTGTACATTTCTATGACACATAATCTGAATATTGCATTGTATACCCACAACTCAAAGTCAAATAATCTTCTTTCACATATAATTATCCTTAAAAAGTCTTATTCAAGAAGAAAAAGAAAAAATAAATAAATATAAATAATAAATGGCAATATATTCCTTTAGATGTAAATGGATTAAATGCACTAATAAAAAACCATAGGGTAGCTGAATGAATTATAAAAAAATATATGTGTGTGTGTATACATATATATCTTATAGACTATATATTAATTGTATTACTATATATTGTTATATATTATATATTACATATTTTATATATATATATATATATATATATATATATATATATATTCTACAAGTGAGCCACTTTAGATAAAAAGACACAAACAGAGTGAAAGTAAATGGATGAAAAAAGACATTTCATGCAACTAGAAATGGACAAAAACTGAGGTACCAATACTTCTATTAGACAAAACAGACTTTAAAATAAAAAACTATATGAGAGACAAAAAAAGGACATTTAATAATGATAAAAGGATCAATCTAACAAAAAGGTATGACCACTGTAAATGTTTATGTACCCAACACAAGGCACATTAAATATTTAAAACAAATATTGACAAATATAAAGGGAGAGATCAACAGTGGTATGGAAATAGTAGTGGAGTTTAACATTTAATTAACATTAATGGATAGATCTTCCAGACAGAAACTCAACAAGGACACAGTGGCTTTAAATAACATGTCAGACCAGATGAATTTAATTGATATTTTCAGAATATTTTACACCAAAGAAGCAGAATATACAGTCTTTCAAGTGCACATAAAGAATTTTACATAATAAACTGTATTTTAGGCCACAAAACCAGTCTTCATAAATTTAGGAAGGTTGAAACCTAGTCAAGCATCCTCTTTGACTACAATGTTATAAAACTAGAAATCAATTAAAAGAAAGAAGTAAAGAAAGGAAACCCCACACATAAACATATGAAGAATAAATAACATGCTACTAAACAAATAATGAGATCAAGGAAAAAATCAAGATACCTTGTTACACATGAAAATGCAAATACAAATGATCAAAAGTCTATGAGACACACACACAAAAAGCAGTTTTAAGGGAAATTTCAGAGCAATAGAGGACGAATTAAAAAAAATCTTAAATAAAAAAAATCTAACCTTATACCTAAATGAAGTAGAGAAAGAACAACAAAAGCTCAAAATAAGAACATGGAAGGAAATAATAAAATTTGGAACAGAAATAAACAAAACTGAGTCTAAAAAAACAATACAATAGATCAATGAGGTCAAGAACTGGTTGTCTGAATAGCTAAACAATATTGATAAACCTTTAAACTTACCATGAGAGAGAGAGAGAGAGGACCCAAATAAATAAAACAAAAAATGAAAGAGATGAAGCGACAACTAACACAACAGAAATACAAAGGGTTATAAGAAAATACTAAAAAAATTATATCTCAACAAATTGGACAATCTGAAAGAAATGGATAAATTCCTAGAAACATACTATCTTCCAAGACTAAATTAGAAAGAAACAGAAAATCTGAAAAAAAGTTACTATTAATGAAATTGAAGCATTAATAATAATAAAAAAACTCCCATAAAACAAGTGTCCCAGAGCAGAATGCTTTACAGGTAATTTTTAAATTATATTATATTGATTATGCTATTACAGTAGTCCTAACTTTTCCCCCTATACCTTCCTCAACTCAGTACCCTCCTCTCTTTCAAGCAATAACCCCACCATTGTTCATTCCCTTGGGTCATGATTATACATTCTTTGGCTACTCCATTTCCTATACTGGACTTTATAACCCCACGGCTATTCTGTAACTATATGTACTTCTTAATCCCCTTACCCTTTCCCTCATTCCTGCACACCCCCTCCCATCTGGCAACCATCAAAACACTTTCTGTATCCATAACTCTATCTCTGTTTTTCTTGTATTGTTAGTTTGACTTTTAGATTTAATTATTGAGAGATATGTGTGTATTTCCACTTATTGTTCATAAAGCCCAACACAGGTATCAGCCATCTGTATATTGCTTTATAGCTCATGCAAGGTGGGAAGAACACAGATGGGGCTAACTTTGGCCTCCATCACCTGGGAAACCTCAGATCCTACACACCCAATAGACAGCTACAGACCAGGTGGGAGCACCACCACCCTGCCCCTGCACAGTTGATTTTCCATGGAGGGCAGAGGTTGGTAGTTAGTGGTCACAACCAGTCCTTGCAGCTGACTGGCCTGGGTAAATCCACCTCATTTACTTACCAATAGCAATCAAGGCCCAATTAGAAAAGGAAGGTCTACTAAGCCCACATGATGAGCACACTTTGAGTATTTAGCTTGGGTAAAAGGGAGGCTGTGCCACTGGGCCCTACAGGACACCTACCACATTAAGCCAGGCTATCAAGACAAGGAGTCACAGCAGCTCTACCTAATATATAGAAATAAACATAGGGAGCCTGCCAAAATGAAGAGACAAAGAAACATGGCTCAAATGAAAGATCAGATTAAAAACTCCAGAAAAAGAACTAAACAAAATGGGGATAAGCAATCTATCAGATGCAGAGCTCAAAACACTGTTTATAAGGGTACTCAAGGAACTTAGTGAGGACCTTAACAGCACAGAAAAGATCCACTCAGAAACAAAGGATACATTAATTGAAATAAAGAACAATTTACAGGGAAACAACAGTAGAGTGGATAAAACTAATAATAAAATCAATGATTTGGAACATAAGGAAGCAAAAAACAACCAATCATAACAGTAATAAGAAAAACATATCCAAAAAAATGAGGGGAGTATAAGCTGCTTCCTGGACAACTTCAGGAGATTCAACATTCACATCATAGGGGTACAAGAAGGAGAAGAGAAAAAGCAAGAAATTGATCTCATTAATTTGAAAAATTAATGAAAGAAAACTTCCTAATTTGGTGAAGGAAATAGACATGGGAGTCCAGGAAGAACAGAAAGTCCCAAGCAAGATGGATACAAAGAGGCCCACTCCAAGACACATCACAATTACATTGCCAAAGGTTAAAGATAAAGAATCTCATTTATCTCTCTTTAGCAGTGAGAGAAAAGTAGTCAGTTACCTACAGGTTGGTTTCCATAAGGCTGTCAGCTGATTTCTCAAAATAAATTTTGCAGACTAGAAGGGATTTGCAAGAAATATACAAAGTCAAGAAAAGAGGTGAACCTACAGCCTAGATTCATCTATGCTGCAAAGCTATTATTTTGAATCAAAGAGCAAGTAAAGATCCTTCCAGACAAGAAAAAACTAAAGGAGTTTATCATCACCAAACCATTATTATTTGAAATGTTAAAGAGATTTATTTAAGAAAAAGAAGATCAAAACTATATACAAGTAAATTTCATCAGAAATTGAAAGAAGCATTAACACTCATCTTTCTCCAACTATTCCAAAAAGTTCCAGAGGAAAGAAAACTCTCAGGCTTATTTTATGAGGCCACCATTATGTTAATTTCAGGGCCAAAAAATAAAAAGTATGGGCCAAGATCTCTGATAAACATCAATGCAAAAATCCTCAACAGAATATTAGAAAACTAAATTCAGCAATACATTAAAAAGATTATATACCATAATCAAGTGGTTTATTCTTTGGCTGAAAGATTGGTCCAATATTTACAAATCATCATGATATAGCACATGACCAAAATAAAGGATATAAAGCATATGAATGTAAAAATAGATGTAGAAAAAGCATTTGACAAAATCCCAGGAAAGTGGGAATAGAGGGACCATATCTCTACACAATAAAGGTCATATATGACAAACCATGTCTAACATTATATTTAATGGGGAAAAAATTAGATGTTTATATTAAGATCAGGAACAAGATAAGCATCTTCTTAACTTTCACTACTTTTATTCAACATATTATTGGAAGTTCTAGCCACAGCAATCAGACAAGAAAAGGAATCCTGATTGGAAAAGAAGTAAAACTATCATTATTTGCCAATGAGAACAAAAAGATATCAGAACTAATGAATAAATTCAATAAAGTAACAGGATGCAAAAGAAATATTCTGAAATTATTTGCATTTCTGTACATCAATAACAGAACATCTGAAAGAGAAATTGAGAAAAAAATCATATTTACAATTGCATCAAAAAACAAAACAAAACAAAATAAAATACCTATGAATAAATTTAACCAAGGTGGTGAAAGACCTGTACTCAGGAAATTATAAGACACTGGAGAAACAGACTGAAGAAATTACAACTAAATGAAAACTTATGTCATGCTCATGGATAGAAACAGTTAATATGGTTAGAATATCCATATTACTGAAAGAAATTTATAGAGTCAGCATACTCTCTATCAAAATACCAACGATATTTTTTTTCACAGAACTAGAACAAACAAACCTAGTATTTATAAGGAACCATAAAGCCTCTCAATAGCTACAGCAATGTGGAGAAAGAAGAACAATTTGAAGATATCATGCTACTTTCTGTGAAACTATTACAAAGTTGTAGTAATCAAAATAGCATGGTACTGTCATAAAAACAGACATATAGATCAATGCAAAAGAATAGAGCCCAGAAATAAATCCATGCCTATGTGGTCAATTATTCTATAACAAAGTAAGCAAAAATATGTGGTGGGGTAATGATAGTTTATTCAATGAATTGTGTTGGAAAACTGGACACATATATGCAAAGAAATGAAATTAGGCCACCTTCTTACACTGTATAAAAAAATAACTCAAAGCCCTGGCTGGCATAGCTCAGTGGATTGAGAGCGGGCTGTGAACCAGAGTGTCACAGGTTCAATTCCCAGTCAGGGTACATGCCTGGGTTGCAGGCCATGACCCCCAGCAACCGCACATTGATGTTTCTCTCTCTCTATCTCCCTTCCTTCCCTCTCTAAAAATAAATAAATAAAATCTTTAAAAAAATAAAATGAATTAAAGACTTAAATGTAAGATTCAAAACCATAAAACTCCTGGGTAAAATATATAGGCAGTAAACTTTTAGACATTGCTCTTAGTAGTATTGGTTTTTCTTATAAATTTCTTTGGGCAAGGAAAACAAAAGAAAAAATAAACAAATCGGACTACATCAAACTAAAAACTTTTGCATAGCAAAGGAAGCCATCAATAAATGAAAAGAGAACCTATTGAATGGGGGAATATGTTGGCCAGTGATACACCTCATAAAAGGTTAATATGCAAAATGTATAAAGAACTCATAACTTATAACCAAAGAAACAAGCAAACAATCCAATTAAAAATGGGCAGAGGACTTGAATAGACTTTTTTTTAAAGAGGACATACAGATAGCTAATAAGCATATTAAAAGATGCCCCAAATCACTAATCATCATTGAAATTAAAGCCACAATGAGGTATAAACTCACACCTGTCAGAATGGCTGTTATTCATAAACCAACAAACAACAAGTGTTGTCAAGAATGTGGAGAAAGGGAAACACTTGCATACTTTTGGTGGAAATGAAGATTGATGCAGGCGCTATAGAAAACAATATGTACATTCCTCAAATAATTAAAAATAAATCTTCCTTATGACCCAGCAATTCTACTTCTGGGTATTTATCTGAAGAAATCCAAAACAATAATTTTACAAGATACGTGCATCCTATATTCATTGCAGAATTATTTACAATAGCAAAGATATAAAAGCACCCTAAGTATCCATTAACAGACAACTAAGGAAGATGTGGTATGTATAAAAACTGAATAGTAGCCATATAAAAAAGAACAAAATTTTACCACTTGTGATAACATGGATGGACCTAGAGGGTACTATGCTAAGTGAAATAAGTCAGAGACAGAGAAAGAGCAAACAGAGAAAGACCAAAACCATATAATTGCACTTATATGTTGCATCTAAAAAAAAGAATAAACAAACAGAAACAGACTCATAGATAAGACTGATGTTACAGGGAACAGACTGATGGTTTCAAAGTAAAGGTGAGTTAGAGGTGCTGGGTGAAAAAGATAAAGGGATTAAGAATTACAAATTGGTTGTCACAAAATAGTCATGGGGATGTAAAGTACAACATAGGGAATACAGTGTATAGTTAATAATATTTTAATAACTTGTGTGGTGCTAGTAGGGTACTAGTCTTATTGGGGTGATCATTTTGTAAATTCCGTAAATATTTAACCATTGTGCTGCACACCTGAAACTATTATAAAGTAATATCAAGGATTCTTCTAATAAACAAATTAGAATTGTTACTTGAAAGTAGTGACAATCAAAACACCTTTTAGATTAGAATTCAATTGTTGCTAATGCATCATTCCTTCATGACAGAGTTTAGGAATCATGTCTGTGTGTTACACATAGTTGATTTTTAATCATTATGTTCTGAATGAATAAGTGCACATTAAGCATTCCTAATGCTTCCCAATTTTATAATAAAAAAGGAAGTGTACTTTCTAAAAAAATTCAACTGTAATTGAAATATAAAAATTACAAATAAAAAGAATGAAGCCACTCTACTTCTTTTCTTAGCAGTCTCTTTAGCTAAATATCCAGTTTCACCACTTACAAGGCCAACCTTCACAAAATAGTAGAACATGAACACAGTTCAGGCCATACTTTGCCATTTTAAAACAGGGGTGACAACCTTTTCTCTATGTGGCAATAAAATGTTCCTCATTTCCATTGATTCTGAGACCTCATCGAAGTCATTATTAATGTCCATATTTCTAGCACTCCCCTCAAAACTCTTGTAGTCTCTACCCATTACTCAGTTCCAAAGCCTCTTTTATACAGTAGGCATTTGTTACAGCAATACCTCATTTGTTAGCACCAAAATCTGTCTTAGTTTGCTCATGTTGCCATAACAAAATACCATATACTGGGTGACTTAAGCAGCAAAAATTAATTTTTCAGTTTTGAAGGCCTGAAGTCCCAAGATATGCAGTCAGCAAGCTGGAGACAGAGAAGAGAGATGATAGTGGAAGGTTTAGTATGAATCCAAATGCCTGAGAACCAGTACAGTCAAAGCTCTAAGTTCTACCAGTGGTGTCCCACCTGCAGTCCATGGGCTGCATGCCACTCAGGATGGTTTTGAGTGTAGCCCAACACAAAATCATAAATTTACTTAAAACAGATTTTTTGTGATTATGTGTCACAATGTATTTAATGTGTGGTGGAAGACAACACTTCTTCCAATGTGGCCCAGAGATGCCAAAAGTTTGGATACCCCTGTAAGCCAAGAGAAGACCAATGTCCCAGCTCAGAAGTCAGACAGGCTCTTTCTTCTTAGTAGACTTTTCTTCTTTTTAGGTTTTTAATTGATTGGATGTGGTCTATCTACATTAGCCAGTGCAATCTGGTTTATTCAGTCTACCAGTTCAAAGGTTCACATCATCCAGAAGTAATCTCACAGACATACATAGAATAATGTTTGACCAAATGTTTGGGGGCCTCATGGCCCTGTCAAGTTGACAAAAAATTAACCATCACTGTATATGATGTCCATGATTCTCATCCTCTCTGTTTATCATTTGCTGCCTGTAAAATGGAAATAATAAAAAAAAACAACCTCATAGAGTTGTTTTGAAGAGCAAACTTTTTAACACATGTAAAACACTTAACAGAGGCCCACAGTGAGGGCTTGGTTATGGCAATTACTGTTACCAGTGTATTATATACATCATTAGATAATAAGTCTATCTTGAAAATCAGAATTTTCACAAGTGATTTTAATTCTCTCTATTTATAATGCTATAATATCAGGTATCAGTCTCAAACATATTATCCTAGGATAGTATGACCTAGTACTGCACCTGTTGAAACTAAAAACCTTATTTACTCTTCTAAAAGATAATGAGAAATGCAACCTGCACTTTCAAACTTGTTTAAAAAAACACATCTCAGGTTCCACACAGAAACCATTATAGTAGCACCTATTGGGCAAGAGGCCCAAGGATCTACATTATTAACAAGAGCCTCTGATAATTCTGATCTACACTAAATATTAAGTTCCACAATAATGGAACTTGGCACAAGCTACTGATTCATATTTTCCTCCATTTGTTCTATTACATGTATGTGTAAGTACCTTAGTGTTATTGCCCAATTTGAGTTTCAGTTTGCATTTATACCTCTTATGTTCTTCCAGTTGTACATCATCTACTTTTAGGGTGGTGCTCTGTGATTTGGTTTATGCTTGTTGTCCAAGGCCTGCTCACCCCCATCATTCCTTTGGTAACAGACAGTCCTGCTCACTCCTTTCTTATTTATTCTATATTGTATTATCTTCTCCCTCCACATCCTTCTTGGTGATTCAGAAAAAGAGCTGTTTTTGTTGTTTCTAGAGATAACACATCTCTTATAAATTTCTCTCCAACTAAAAACATCATAAAATTGCTGGTGACTTAGCACAAAGTCATGCCTGCCCTAGAGGACCACTTCTCTAACTGGCTCTTATTTAGTGAAACTGCATTTTGGAGGCTTTTGCTCTTCCATTCTTCCTTGCTACCACTTAGAATGGACCCTTAAATTCAGAGTAGACAGGGATGTTTCTTATTTTAGGTTTGTATAGATAGTTGCTTAATTTTTTTGAGTTAAATTAAGCTTGTGGTTCATCCACAGTTTCCCATATTTGTAAACTCCCCTCTCTTTATGAACATAGGAAATTAAGCCATAGTTATAACTGAAGAGGTTACAGAACATAAGGTATGTTAACGATGGAATGTGAATGGGTTGGAAAGCATTGGACTGCCTCTATTATACTTACAATGAGCACCTTAGTCAGAAATAGCAGTAATTAATTAATTTAATCTGAAAAAAATAAGGGGTTTACTGGAAGATATTGAAGATCACCTAGAAATGTCAGGCATAGAGCACATAAAGGGACTAAGGAAGCTTGTGCTATGGGAGCCTATTGCAGAATGCAGGCAAGCAGGATCCTGATAAAGGCACTGGGTGGTGCTCCTGAAACCCCTCCATTCTAGATTCAGAGCCATGTACAGAGGTTCTGACTGGATACTTTCAACCAAGTGTCTACTCTTCCATAGACAGGGGACTTCCCCTAAGAATTTCTGCAGCAGAAGGTGATGCTTCTTCCTTCCCCCCAGGGTTCTTCACAAATCCAAATGTTCAGATGTTGTGCAGCCTCAGTATTGAGGATCCCTATTTTTTCAGCCACTGGGCTAAATGTTCCATATGCAGAATCTCTAATCCCTGTCACACCATCTAAAAAAGATAGTAGCAGTATGTGTTTGTTTGTTTGTTTGTTTTTTACAGTAAAAAAAAACCCCCTGTGCCTCAAAGAAGTAAAATAACTTGTCTCTGGTCATAGAGATGGTAAGTGATGAACCCAGGCTTGTCTGACTCCAGAACTGATGGCCTAACCACTCTATCATGTTTCTGCCTCTATTATCTTCACCTGAAGTTTTCTTATATCCCAAATAAGATAAGCAAGTAGGACTTGTTTCTTAGTTATTACATCCACATCTGAGTAATAAAAGGTTTTGACAAAATTATCTCTAGACCTCCTTCCATCTGTGTCATTTTCTTTCTTTAACTGTATTCAATGGGCTACCATTTAATATGGCATTGAGTGTACAACTGCAGAGCAGCTTTGGATGGTGTTGGTAGAATCATTGCCATTATCAAGTGCAATTGTTTCCTTTGGTCTTGTGCAGCTTTCCCTATAACATTGTACTTCTCTCACCAAGTCAGTTTCCTGAAGTCTGTTTGGAAAATAAAGACAGGCCTATTTCCCTGTAGAACTGGTTGCCAAACATACAATTCCTGCTGTCTCGTTGGTGGCATGCTAATCACCCTTTTGTTCTTCTGAATGCATACACCTCAGCAGAAACTCAGAGGAGCTTTTTAAAAAAAAAAGTGTATGTGCTCACTGATTTTATGGGGACAAAGTGAAGGGTGGTTATTCAGATAATCACTCCTAATATTTTCTTGGGTATATTTGGTTTTAATTAGAAACTAATAGCCACTTGGACACTGCTGTAGAGCAGTGTTCCTGGCATCAGTCTGAAACTCCCATCCAAGACTGCAACTAGCACCAGGGCATTCATTAGAAGGCATAAACTCTGGGTACATTCTTTTTTCATAAGGGACAGTGTGTGATTCATTTATTCTATAGTTCTGTGAATGGACATTTATGGAACCCCTCCTTGAAACCAGGGATTGTATCAGCATTGAACTTTTACTTGCAGAAATAGAACAAAGTCATCCAGGAAATGGGCAGTAGACATTAAAAGCACACTGAAAATTCAAGATGATGGAAATGTATTATGAATGCCTGGAGACTGACTAGTACAGGAGCACAGAGAAAGGGATTGCTGTGTCTTGGGGATAAATCTGAAAAACAGATTTTTATCATGGCATATATCGTGGCATATATTAACCCCATTTTAAATTCTCCTTTCACTCTTTTTTTACTTTCCTTCTCTGTAACTCACAATCACCGTGAACTTCCTAATGTTGTGAAACTTGTAGGTTTTTGTCCTTCAACTTCAAATACCCTCCCCATTATTTTCTGGGTAAAAGTGTTTCATTATGACCCCACCCAACTATAACTTCTGAGGTATATGACTTCTGAATAGTCATATATTTCAGGGAAAGGTGTTTGGATTATGTTTTTAGGGACCCTTGAAGGTTTTAAATGAGAGAGTGATTTGATCAGATCATATTTTAGAAAATCACTCTGTTGACAGGATGGATTAATGCAAAAAGAGGATAGAAGGGTTTTTTTTTTTAAGATTTTATTTATTTATTTTTGGAGAGGGGAGGGAGAGAGAAAGAGAGAGAGAGAAACATCAATGTGCGGTTGCTGGGGGTCATGGCCTGCAACCTAGGCATATGCCCTGACTGGGAATCGAACCTGCGATGCCTGGTTTGCAGCCCACACTCAATCCAATGAACTACACCAGCCAGGGCAGGATAGAAGTTTTTATAGACAGTCACATCACAAGTACAATTTTACCATTTTGGAAAGAATTTATAGAAGACTCATCACTTTTCAGTCTCTTTTAAAATATGAAAGCCATGAGAATCTGATATGAAAATGTGTGGTAATTTCATCAGGAAATAATTACAGTGGTTATTTTCTTTTACTGGTCTGGAACCCTAAAAAAAATGACAGTAGACCAGTACAGTATACTTTGTCTTTTTATAATGTAAATTTTAGAGAGCATAAGTAAAATGTTGTCTTCTAATCTGTAAAATGATTACTGACAAAAATCTCAATTAAGATGAATTAGTAAATTATTAAAATATATTGTTTTGTATTTGAAAGCTTTTACACTAGTTGTGTAGCCACTGCAAATGCTTATTTAACCATTTTGTGCTATATTTAAGAACCACTTCAAACATCTATCATGTATCATTGAACTACATTAGAAGATGTGAATGTGGACTGCTTTAAGACATGTCAAAATTAATAAGTGCTTTAGTATGCTGTTCTATTTCAAATACAAGCCAATGAAAAACAATGAGCAAGTCTTCAGTGTTATGATGGGAAAATAGCAAAACCATCCCATCTTACTTCACTCATCACATCATCTATTACACAGTAAAATAAACATAGCCACTGACTACAACCCTTAATGAGCATGTGTGACTCTAATAATATTTATTGGGTTTATTTGTTTGGGGTCAACTGACGTAAAAGAAAACAGCACGGCATGGGGTCATTAGTCTCTTCTGACATGTGCAGTAATTATAAGGAAAACATTAGTAGCCTATTTTTAGCATGTATCTTCATCCACTGAAATGATTGGCCCAAGAAATAATCCCTGGGACAGAAAACAGAAACACCCAGAATTAAACTTTCTTTCTCATCTGTTCAATGGTCATAGGAAATTTATTAGCACCATCATTTCTCATCAACATTGAAGAATATTTTACTTTAGACCATTATGCAATTCTTCCTAACTAGATAGCCTCTCACCTTCATCTCTGCTAAGGGTTCTTCCAGGTAAAAGAAATAATAAATGTTGCCTCCTCCAGGAAGCCTCTCTTTTCCTGCAAACATCATCACTTGTATTTTATATTATTTTTACTTATATACTCTGTTTATTCTAATTAGTGTTTTCTTTATTAAAATATTACTAAAAACTCATTTAAAAATGATAGGAACAAGACATTGTTCTAGGCTCCACAGTGATGGTATATGACAGATATGGTAGATAGGTAAAAAAAGTACAATTTCCCATCTACAGGAGTACAAAACCCAGTAGGCAGATAAGGCAGATAAATACCATATTTTTCAGACCATAAGATGCACCTAGGTTTTAGAGGAAAATAGGAAAAACATTTTTAAAGTAAAAAAATGTGGTAAAATATTTAATAACATATATAACATAATATTTCACCAATGTAAATGTAAACAGAACTGAACAGCAACATTAACAACCATTACTCCTCCCAAATGGGGGGGTGCGTCTTATAGTACAAAATATATGGTAAGATCAAAAAGTGGTTCTCAATATCATTTCACCTCAGTATATGAGAGGGATGAGGTTCCCTCCTCCTAAGCTCAAAGATTTACTGTTGTTTGTCAAGAGCATATGGGCATGATGAGGAGACCAGAATGTAGACTGGCAGGAAGGGAGGAGAGAATAATTTGAAAAAATTCAGGAGGCATTAGTGATTAAAGCAAGGTCTTTGGCATAAAATACGTGATTTGGATGAGCTACATAATTATTTTGAAGTTCATAATATTAGTATTAGTGCTAAATGAGATGCTGTAAAATACATTATATTATCTAGCTTCTAAGTTCTCAATAAAGGATATTTATTATTTTTGTTGCTATTATTTTCTTGGTATTATTATTATTTGTATGCTGTTTCTCAGAGAGTGTGTCCCCAACCCTGAACTGTGAAATATCTCCCACTGGAAGCACAGTATATACAGGGAGTTCAGAAGAAAGGTAATTTTATAACTTTGTAGGGTGAAATCAGAGAAGGCTTTTTGGAAGAGGTGCCATTGCAGCTGGTCCATAAGAGTTTATTATTATTTAGGGAAACCGTGACGATGGAGACAGACACTCATTCATGAGCTAAATGATAAATAGTATTTGCACATTTCATTCTTGGTGTTCTAAGATGGATTTCAGGCATTTGTTGGGTATTTCCATCATAAGTGATAAATTGCTTAGAGCAGGAACCATTATTGGACATTTTATTTTCTTATCTTTACAAAGAAGCTAATAGAAATAAAATAAACACTTTTGTTGACCATCTATGGCCTACTATGGAAGTCATTCTTATAACTGAGAGGTTGATAGATATATGTAATACACCCTCCCTTCCTCAGAGAAAAGGAAACTTGGAGAAAGCTAGGATGGATCTGGGGAATAGGATGCAGCCCTCGCAGCCCTCTTGTCTTTGGATGGTTTCATCTATGTGAGCTCCTCTCTATACCCCCTAAAGAACATGATGTATATAACAGAATCATGATGCTTTAGGCTTATTTATCTTTTATAATTCCTCTTTCATTGGTAAATTCTTTTATTATATTTGTTAAATTTCCAACATATTTTCAGCTATGCAAAGAGGCAACTAAGTAAAGGTGTTTAGTTGGAATGTGTGCAGAAGAGATAAAGGCCAAGAGCAACTGCTGAACTGGTGGGTGGGGAGAAGACGTATGGTGAGGGCACTTCCCAGGGAGAGGAAAGTGGGCTTATTGTCTCATCACTCCTCCCCATGAGAAGATTCTCTATCTAGTATTACAAGGTTCTGGATTTTGTTTTTCTTGAGAAAGACGTGTTTTCATTAAAGGAAGCTTTTTCATTAAAGGAGGCTTCATTAAAGGAAGCTTTCATTACAGGAAGCTTTTGTAATAAGGTATAAGCTACTAATATACTAATACCACAAGGAATTGTTTTTTTCTTTTTTTTTATTGTTGCTGGAGTACAGTTGTTTCCATTTTCACCCCACCATGCCTGCCCACCAAACCCATCCCACCTCCCACCTTTGAGCGTAGCCCCTTTGGCTTTGTCCATGTGTCCTTTATATGTGTTCCTTGATGGCCCTTCCCCTATTATTCCTCTCCCCTCTCCTCTCTGGTTAATTCTTTACTACAGTGTCTCTGGATCTATTTTGCTTGCTTTCTTTTTTGTTTTTATTAGGTTCCACTTATAGGTGAGATAACATGGCATTTCTCTTTCACCTCCTGGCTTATTTCACTTAGCATAGTACTTTCCAGGTCCATCCATGCTGTCATGAAGGGTAGGAGCTCCTTCTTTCTGCTGCATAGTATTCCATTGTGTAAATATACCACAATATTTTGATCCACACATTTACTTGATGGGCACTCAGGTTGCTTCTAGCACTTGGCTATGGTACATTGTGCTGCTATGAACATTGAGATGCATAGATTCTTTTGAATTGGTGTTTCAGGATTCTTAGGGTAAAATTCCAACAGTGATATTGCTGGGTCAAAAGGCAGTTCCATTTTTAGTTTTCTGAGGAAATTCCATACTGTTTTCCACAGTGGCTGCACTAGTCTGCATTCCCACCAACAGTGCACTAGAGTTCCCTTTTCTCCACAACCTCTCCAACACTTGCTGTTTGTTGATTTGTTTGTGATGACCATTCTGATCAGTGTAAAGTGATATCTCACTGTGGTTTTAATTTGCATCTCCCTGATGGCTAGTGATGCTGAGCATGTTCTGATAGGCCTCTGGACCCTCTGTATGTCCTTCTTGGAGAAGTGTGTGTTCAGGTCCTTTGCCCATTTTTTAATTGGGTTGTTTTTCTTCCTGGAGTGGAGTTGTGTGAGTTATTTGTGTACTTTGGAGATCAAACCCTTGTCTGAGGTATCATTGGAAAATATGTTTTCCCATACAGTTCTTTCATTTTCCATTTTAATGCTGTTTTCTTTAGCTTTGCAGAAAACTTTTATTTTGATGAGATTCCATTTGTTTATCCTTTCCTTTATGCCCCTTGCTCTAGGGGACATGTCTATGAAAATAAAACTAATTTTATACAATGCTGGCTATCTAGGTTCCATAATATGGACACTGATGTTGAGAAGAATAATTATGCTAAAGAAACAAGTATATGTTTAAAATATGTTCTAAATTTAATTTCTACACATAATTCAAGTTTATTGTAGAGAGAAAACAAAAAATTGAAGATAAGCATCAAGAATAAAATTAATTCTCCCATAAGCTTATTATTATAGAAGAATGTTGAAGGTCATGTTTATGACTTCATTTTTTCAGTAAATACATGACCTTGTACACAAACATATTTTTAGCACAGTCTTAATTTTTTAAATGTGTTCTTGTTTCCTCCTCAGTATATATTATCACCTTACCTATTATATCCTGATTGGTTTCTGGTGGGGTGTCTGCCAGTGGGTGGGGGAAGGTATTTCCTTTCTCCTGTTTAGCCATGAGATTAGGTGAAAAGACACCACGCACAGGTCCATGAATGCCTCAAATTGGTTTAAATCTATCAGAGTTTCCACCTTCAGACCCCATGATCAGTATAAGAAAATAAATCCAACAATTTGAGCCATATAGCAATAAGAGATTCCAGGACAAACAGTAAAAAAAGAGACTTTCTCTCTTCTGGATGGTGTTGGATGTTATGAAGCTAGATATTTCTTCTTTTTAAATTTTTTTTATTTTAATCTTTGTTCAAGTACAGTTTTCTCCCTTTTACTCCCATTCTAGCCCATGCACCCAAACTTCCCCACTTCTCTCCCATTACCCAACCTCCCCCTAGTTTTTGTCCAGGTGACCTTTAAATTTGTCCCTGTAAACCTTACCCATTCTCCCCTGAAATTCCCTCTTCTCTCCCCTCTGGTCACTGTCAGTCTGTCCTCTATTTCAGTGACTTCGTTTATATTTTGCTTTTTATTTGTTTTGTTGTTTAGGTTCCTGTTAAAGGTGAGATCATTTGGTATTTGTCTTTCACTGCCTGGCTTGTTTCACTTAGCATAATGCTTTCCAGCTCCATCCAAGCTGTTGCAAAGGGCAGGAGCTCCTTCTTTCTTTCTGCTGCATAGAATTCCATTGTGTAAATGTACCAAAGTTTTTTGATCCATTCATTTACTGATGGGCATCTAGGTTGCTTCCAGCACCTAGCTATTGTAAATTGTGCTGCTATGAACATTGGGGTGCAAAGGTTCTTTTGGATTGGTGTTTTAGTGTTCTTAGTCCCAGCAATGGGATTGCCGGGTCAAAAGGCAGATCCATTTTTAGTTTTCTGAGGAAGTTCCATACTGCTTTTCATAGTGGTTGTGCCAGTCTGCAGTCTCACCAACAGTGCACTAGGATCCCCTTTTCTCCACAACCTCTCCAACACTTGTTGTTTGTTGCTCTGTTTATTATGGCCATTCTGACTGGTGTGAAGTGGTATCTCATTGTGGTTTTAATTTGCATCTCTCTGATAGCTAGCGATATTGAACATCGTTTCATGTGTCTTTAGATCTTCTGTATGTCCTCCTTGGAGAAGTGTCTGTTCAAGTCCTTTGCCCATTTTTTAATTGGGTTGATTGTCTTCTTAGAGTGGAGTTGTGTAAGTTCTTTCTATATTTTGGAGATTAAACCCTTGTCTGAGGTATCATTGGCAAATATGTTTTCCCATACAGTTGGTTCTCTTTTTATTTTGATACTGTTTTCTTTAGCTGTGCAAAAGCTTTTTATTTAGATGAGGTCCCATTTGTTTATTCTTTCCTTTATGTCCCTTGCTCTAGGGGACAAGTCAGTAAAAAAGTTTCTGCATGAAATATCTGAGATTTTCCTACCTACGTTCTCTTCTAGGACTTTAATGGTGTCACCGTTTTATATTTAAGTCTTTTATACACTTTGAATTTATTTTTGTATAAGGTGTAAGTTGGTGCTCGAGTTTCATTTTTTTTGCATGTAGCTGTCCAGTTCTCCCAACACCATTTGTTGAAGAGGCTATTTTTATTCCATTTTATGTTGCTACCCTCTTTGTCAAATATTAATTGACCATAGAGACTTGGGTTTATTTCTGGGCTCTCTGTTCTGTTCCATTTGTCCATGTGCCTGTTTTTATGCCAGTACCAGGCTGTTTAGATTACAGTGGCCTTGTAGTATAGTTTAGTATCAGGTATTGTGATCCCTCCTACTTTACTCTTCTTTCTCAAAATTACAGCAGCTATTCGGGGTTGTTTATGATTCCATATAAAGTTTTGAAGTGTTTGTTCTATGTCTGAGAAATAAGCCATTGGTACTTTAATAGGAGTTGCATTGAATATGTAAATTGCTTTGGGTAGTATGGACATTTTGATGATATTAATCCTTCCAATCTATGAACACAGTATATGTTTCCATTTGTTTGTGTCTTCCTTGATTTCTTTCCTCAGTGTTATGTAGTTTTCTGCATAAAGGTCTTTTACCTCTTTGGTTAGGTTTATTCCTAGCTATTTTATTTTTCTTTTTGCTATTTCAAATGGGATTTATTCCTTGATTTCTGCTTCTGCTGTTTCATTGTTGTTGTACAGAAATGCCTTTGATTTCTGGATATTGACTTTGTATCCCACTGTTTTGCCAAATTCATTTATTAGGTCGAGCAGTTTTTTGGTGAAGTCTATAGAATTTTGTATGTACACTATCATGTCATCTGCAAACAATGACAGTTTGGTTTCCTCCTTTCCGATTCGATGCCTTTTATTTCTTTTTCTTGTCTGATCACTGTGGCTAAAACTTCCAGTACTATATTGATTAGAAGTGGTGAAAGTGGACAGCCTTGTGTTATTCCTGATCTTAGTGGAAAAGATTTAAATTTTTGCCCATTGAGTATGATGTTGGCTGTAGGTATCTCATATATGGCCTTTATTATGTTGAGGAATGTTCCATCCATTCCCACTTTGCTGGGGGTTATTATCATAAATAGGTGCCGTACTTTATCAAATGCTTTTTCTGCATCTATTGATACGATCATGTGGTTTTTGTTTTTGCTTTTCTTTATGTGATGTATTACATTTACTGATTTGCGAATATTGTACCATCCTTGCATCCCTGGGATGAATCCCACTTGGTCATGGTGTATGTACTTTTTAATGTACTGTTGGATGCGGTTTGTCAGTATTTTGTTGAGGATTTTAGCATCAATGTTCATCAGCGATATTGGCCTGAAGTTTTCTTTCTTTGTTGTGTCTTTATCTGGCTTCAGAATTAGGATGATGTTGGCCTCATAAAAAGAGTTTGGGAGACTCCCATCTTTTTGGATTTTTTGGAATAGTCTGTGAAGGATAGGGGTTAGCTCTTCCTTAAATGCTTTGTAGAATTCTCCTGTGAAACCATCTGGTCCAGGGCTTTTGGGTGTTGGGAGTTTTTTGATTACTGTTTCAATTTCTTTTGCTGTTATTGGTCTGTTCAGGCTTTCTACTTCTTTTTCATTGAGTTTTGGAAGATTATATTTTTCTAGAAATATGTCCATTTCATCTATGTTTTCAAATTACTTGGCTTACAGTTCTTCATAGTAATTTCTTACAATCCTTTGTATTTCTGTGGTGTCAGTTGTAACCTTTCCTCTTTCATTTCTGATTGTGTTTATTTGCGTCTTCTCTCTTTTTTTCTTGATGAGTCTGCTTAAAGGCTTGTCAATTTTGTTTATCTTTTCAAAGAATCAGCTCTTGGATTCATTGATCCTTAGAATTGTGCTTTTAGTCTCTATGGCATTTAATTCTGCTCTGATCTTGGTTATTTCCTTCTTTCTGCTTGCTTTGGGCTGTTTTTGTTGTTGTTGTTTGAGTTCTTGTAGATGTAGGGAAGTGTTTCTAACTTTTTTAGGTGGGCCTGTATCTCCCTGAACTTCCCTCTCAGGACTGCCTTCACTGTGTCCCATACGTTTTTGGTTTTTGTGAGTTCATTTTCATTTCTTTCCAGTAACTTTTTGATTTCTTCCCTAATATCATTCTTGACCCATTCATTGTTTAATAGCATGCTATTTAATCTCCATGATTTTGAGTGTTTTGGGTTTTTTTCCTTGGGGTTGGTTTCTAGCTTCAGTCCCTTGTGATCCAAGAAAATACTTGGTATGATTTCAGTTTTTTTGAACTTATTGAGGCTTGTTTTGTGTCCTATCATGTGGTTTACCTTTGAAAATGTTCCGTGTACTTTTGAAAAGAATGTGTATTTAGCTTCTTTTGGATGGAGGGCTCTGTATATATCAGTAAAGCCATTTCCTCTAGAGTATTGTTCAATGCCACAATATCTTTGTTGATATTTTGTTTAGAAGATGTGTCCATTTTTGATAGTGGGGTGTTAAAATCCCCTACAATAATTGTGTTGCTGTCAATATCTTTCTTGAAGTCCTCTAAGATTTTCTTGATGTATTAGGGTGCTCCTATGTTGGGTGCATATATATTTACAATATTTATGTCTGCTTGGTGGATTCTTCCCTTGAGCATTATGAAGTCACCTTCTGGGTCTCTCTTTATGGCCCTTTTTTGGAAGTCTGTTTTGTCAGATATGAGTATTGCTATCCTGGCTTTTTTTTTTCCTGTCCATTTGCTTGGATAATTCATTTCCAGCCCTTCACTTTCAGCCTGTGCAGGTCTTTTAACTTGAGGTGGGCCTCTTGTAGGCAGCATATGTGTGGGTAATGTTTTCTTATCCAATCAGCTTCTATGTCTTCTGATTGGAGCATTTAATCCATTTATATTTAAGGTTATTATTGATAGGTACTTAATCATTGCCTTTTGTGTACTTGTGTTCCTCTCTCTCTCTCTTTTCCTTTCTTTCCTTAAAGCAGTCCCTTTAGCATCTCTTGAAGAGGTGGTTTGGTGGAGGTGTATTCTTTTAGACTTCTTTTGTCTGGGAATCTCCTTATTTGGTCTTCTATCTTGACTGAGAGCCTTTTTGGGTAAAGTAGCCTTGGTTGCAGACCTCTGGTTCTCATTACTTGGAATATTTCTTGCCATTCTTTTCTGGCTTGAAGTGTTTCCATTGAGAAGTCAGCTGTTAGCCTTATTGGGGCTCCCTTGTAAGTTACTTCTTGTTTTTCCCTTGCTGCCTTTAATATTCTCCCTTTGTCTTGAAATTTTGCCATTTTAATTATGATGTGTCTTGAGGTGGGCCTCTTTGGGTTCCTCTTGATTGGGACTCCCTGTGTTTCCTGGATTTGTGTGACTTTTTCTGTCATTAAATTAGGGAAGTTTTCCATCATTACTTTTCAAATATGTTTTCTATCCCTTGCTCTTTTTCTTCTCCTTCTGGTATCCCTATTTATGGTATTATTATGTTTCATATTGTCTTGCATTTCTCTTAATCCCTCTTCATTCTTTCTGAGCCTCTTTTCCTTTTCTTGTTCTTTCTGGGTGGTTTCTTCTACTTTGTCCTCCAGCTCGCTGATCCAGTCTTCTGCTTCATCGATCCTTCTTTTCATTTCTTGTACTGTATTCTTCATTTCAGAAAGTGTATTCTTCATTTCCTCTTGGCCCTTGTTCATAGTTTTTATTTCCTTTTTCATGCTGATGTAGTTTTCAGTGAGTTCATTGTAGCTTCCCTGTAGTTTTTGGTAGCTCATCGTGAGCTCATTGAGCTTCCTAATGATCATTGCTTTGAATTCAATATCTGATAGTTGAATTGCCTCTATTTCATTTAGCATTCCTTCTGAGGCTTCCTCCTTTCCTTTCATTTGGGGATTGTTTCTTTGTCTTCCCTTTGTTTGTGAGACTCTTCTTTTTAGCCTCAGCTTCTTAAATTGATCTGTTCCGGCTCCCTGGGTTTGTGGTGTGAACTTCTGTAGTAGAATAGCAGTGAGTTACAGTGGTGCAGTTTCCTTGATCTCCCAAGGTCACTGGTCTTGGGCTGTCATTTAAGTTGGCTTTGTGTTTGCCTTTGGGTTTTGATTGTTGTTGAATCTTTCTTTGGTGCTTCCTTCCCACCAGCTGGTTAAATGAGGGTCACTCTGTCCACCACTGCTTGTATTTTGTTGTGCTGGTGAGGGCAGGTTGTGTTGTAGCTGGTTCTTCTCTATGTAAAAGGTTTTAAGGATTCTCTCTGGCTCTTGTTCAGTTGTTTGTATTAGGTACTTACTGTGTCTACTGTTTAGTTGTATTTCCAGATAGGCCCTAGATTGAGGTTTGTGTGGTTACCACTCCCTCCTTCACCTTCTTCTGTTGTTATCTGTTAATGGTTCCTTTGTTGTTGAGTTTCCTCTTCCAGTGGGTATCCTGGTGTTCACTGCCTCCACCTATTCTTTTTTTGTGATCAGTTGGAGGGGGAGGCAAAATAGTTTAAGACAGCAAGATAGTATTTTCTGATATTTACAGTAGCAGCCAGTAGAGAAGAGATAGGAGATCCTTTGACTATGTATAGTGTTAACCATTATCTTCTACCCAGCTAGCTGATTTTTAGAAAGGATGGAAAGAAGACTCTTGTTGGGGAAAGAAAGATTGTGAGTTGGATCTAGAAAGCAGTGAGGTTGTGGGAGTTCAGATTCTAAGGTAAGGTGAGAGTAAAAGATAGTAAATAGGTGTAGTGTGTGAGAGAATAGAGTTAACCACTATAGTATTAGAGTTCAGGAAACTTTGAAATGGGCTAAGTTCTGGGAGGGGTGTTGTGAGGTAATTACAATTGCATGGAACAGCAATTATTTACAATAATATTAGGTCAACAATCATATGACAGAATCTATGAGATCTAGATAACAAGAACAGAGAGTACAGAACCTCGAGGAGGGTGCTAATGGGACGCAGGTGAGTTAAAGGACAGTAGATTAGCAATACAGTATGGAAAGCTATATCAGGGGAAAGCTGTCAGGTCATACAATATAACCAGCCTAGCAAAGCAGACTATACAAAAAGAAGAGGGATACAAAAATACTATTAAAAAGAGATGTAAGAATACTAGAAAAATAATAATAATACAAACATGCAATAACTTGCAGGTTCTCTGTAATAGCAGAGTGAAATTTGCCTCAGTGTCCCAGCTGTTGTGATACCCCTTCTTTGGGTTCAACTTTGGTCTTTTCACAGATCCAGGGTTTTGTCTCACTTGTAGGTATTTTAAAAAAGTAAAAATAAAAAAGGAAGACAAAGGAAGGAAGAAGAGATAACATTGGAGGAAAGAAAGGAGGAAGGAATAAAACAAGAAAGCAAGAAAGAGAGGAAAAAGAAATTAAAAGAGAATAAAAACAATAAAAATTTAAAAATTAAGAATTGTTAAAAAAAAAAACTAGAATCAATTTAAAAAGTCTCTTGGTTTCAAAGTGGCCAAACCGGTTTTTCTGCTCTTGCTGGCTGCAGCAGACTGAAAGGTGGTTGGTATGGCTTTTCTTCCTTGGTCAGCAGGCACGCCCTGTCTGGGAAGCTAACATGGCTCCTCAGTCCTGCGCCCTGGGTGTGGGAATCAGGCCTTTCCCCAGGGTTACTGCTTTGGACTGGGGTGAAGGGCTCCTCTCCCCCTGCACCCGTGCCTGTGTGCCCTTGGCTGGGTGGCAGGGAGGCTAGAGCGATCGATCACTTTAGGAGAATTCCCCAAACAGTGTCTGTCTATTCACTCCTTCCTCTTGAGAAATCCCTCCTGTTGAAGCCTGCCGCTCCACACAGTGGCCTGGCTTTTACTGCCGCCAAACTCTCCAGCCAGACCAGTGACTGTGGGGACCGGGGCCGCTGCGCAACCCAGCCCCTCCTGTGTCCACAGCCTCCAAAGGTGCTCACAGCCCTTGTGTGTTTGCTAGCACCTGGATTCCTCCCAGTGCCGCTCAGACCCTGTTTGGCTGGGGAGGGAGCAGTTGTCCCAGCTCTCTCCCAAGAATTCTGTGGCAAACCCAGAATCGGGCACTGGGCCTGGGGCTGCAGCCCCCAGACCACACGCTGGTCCCTGGGATCCTACTGTGTTGCAGCACTCTTCTTAGGGTCCAATTTTTTGGTTCCACTACATTCCTTGGTCCCTTATTTTCACATATGCTGAAGTATGTTGGTTGCTTGCTTCTCTACTCCATAAATTGGTCAGGATTTTCTCCCCTGAGCAGAGGGAAGCCAAATCTGCTCCTTCCTACTCTGACGCCATCTTAGGTTGAGGATATTTCTTCCACCATTTTGTAACCATAGAGGTGGAGCTCTGAGCCTGAGGGTCTTTGTTCTGAGGGCCTACAAGGTGAATAAGTACTGCTTTTCCCCTGTTCTTAGGTGGTTTTCCCTGGAGATAATGGGCCAGAGAGACCTCATATTGAATTGTTCTCACTATAATGGAAAGAAATTTGTCTTTGAACTGAGCCAACCTGGATTCAAATCCCATGGGTGTAGTTACATTTAAGGTCAGTGTTACTCCAGGTGAATTTCTCTGTCTTAGTGCTTCAGTTTAAATGCCTGTAAAGTGGAGAAAGAAACATACCTACATGTTCTGAGAGTTCAAGGAGTGTATTTAAGAGCCAAGTGTATTGCCTTTTATTCAACATAGCACTGGAAGTCCTAGCCACAGAAATCAGACAGGAAGAAGAAATAAAGATTTCCAAATTGGAAAGGAAGATGTAAAACTTGTTATTTGAAGATGGCATAAGGCTATATAGAGAACCCAAAAGATTCCACCAAAAATTACTGAAACTGATAAATAAATTCAGTAAAGTAGTAAAATACACAATAAATAGCTAAATTGTTTCTGCATTTTTATATACCAATAATGAACTATCAAAAAGTGAAACTAAGAAAATAATCTTGGACGGAAGATGGTGGTGAGATAGGTGGGAACAGAATCCACTTCTATCTGCGCACAGGTGTAACACCTAGCTGATCTTTGGAGGAAAAGAGTGAACAGTCAATGGTATAACAGCATGTATAAAGACTGGAGACCCCAAATTGTACAAGACTTTGAAAAATCAGACAGCAAGGGGAGTGCTTTAGGATAATAAGGTCCCTGGGATTAGCACAGGGACAAGCACAGGGACCAGGGTGGAAGCAGCCCCAGGTCCAGTGCCCGCTGGGTCTGCCACAGGATTCTTGGGAGAGAGCCAGGTCAATGGCTCCCTCCTCTGCCAAACAAGGTTTGAGCAGCACCAGGAGGTGCCTGGATGTTTAAAGTCATGGGACGGGGGTAGGACAAAGTGGCAAACACACAGGGACTATGTGCACCCACTGAGACTGTAGACACCAGCTAGGAAGACTTGGGCAGTGACAGACCCAGACCTGGTCATTCCTTGGTCTGGTTGGAGAGTTGGGCTGTGTGAGAGGCCAGGCACTTGTTTGGAATGGCAGGCTGGAAAAGAAGGAATTTTTCAAAAAGAAAAAGGGAGAAAAGAGGCACTCAGCAGCTGTTTGGAGAATTCTCCCACAGCAACTGCCTCCAGTGCCCTTATCCCTGTTAAGCCTAGTGCTCAGGTCCACAGTCCTGGGGACAGCGAGCACTTGACCCCTTGGCTTGGGGACTGCCTGTCCCACCCCAGGAGCAGAGGCTGAGTGCTCAGGCCCACAGCCCTGGGATGGAGTGCGCCTGACCTCATTACCCAGGGACACCTCACACCTGGCCCTGCAGGGTCAACCAGTTCTCTAAGAGGGAGGTAGAGATGACATCACAGAGGAGAACTTCAGGGCTCAGGGAGCCAGCAACCTTCAGAAAGACTTAACGCAGTGGGGGATGATGAACTACCCTGAAGGGAATCTGAGAGTCCCTGCATCTAGGACAGCAAAGGGTGAGAAGGTGATGTGTAAGTTTCCCCTAACTGGTGCATCTCAAGGACAGCCCAACTGGTGTACTGAAGGCATAGGCTGGATGCAGAAGGGCACTGGGGGCCCTGCAGCAAACTGAAGAATTTGACCAGAGGCTGGGCAACTGCAAAGAGTGTTGCTGAGGAAGGGAGAAAATCTAAACCATTCCCTGCCAGCCTGCTGTAGCCAGGAAGACCAGCAGAACTGGCTTGACTGGTTTAAAGCCAGCAGAAGGCTCTTTAAAAAATAAATTCCTTCTTCTCTTTCCTTCTTTCTTTTTTATTCCTTCTTCATTCCTTCCTTCTTTTCCTTTTTTATTCCTTCTTCTTTCCTTCCTTTATGTTTTTTAATCCCCATAAGTGGGACAATAAAACTTGGAGCTGTGAAAATATCAGAGTTAGACCCAAAGAGGAGTCACCCCAACAACTGAGACAGTGAGACAAATTTCACTTTGCTACTCCAGAGAACTTGCAAGTTATTGTATGTTTGTATTATTATTATTTTTTCATTATTCTTACATCTTTTATTTTATTAGTACTTTTGTATTTCTCTTCTTTCTATTTAGTCTTCTTCTCTTAGTTTGTTAAATTGCATTGTTTGACTGGTTTCCCTTGTTCTCTCTTTCATAGCGTATTTTTAATTTTGCATCTTTCACTTAATTTGTGTTCCAACAGAACACTACTCTAGGTCCTGTATTTCCCATTCTTGTTATTCAGATCACATAGGTTCTGTCATATGATTGTTGCTCCATTACTATTGTAAATAATTGCTGTTCCATAGAATTATAAATACGACACATCAGCCCTCCCAGATCTTAGCTCACTTCAGTATTTCCTAAATTTTATTACTGTTGTGGTTAACTCTATTCTATCATACACTATACCTATTTTATATCCTTTACTCTTGCTTTACCTAATAACCTGACCTTCCACAAGTCCACTGCTTTCTAGATCCAACTCGTAATCCTGCCCCCTCCCCAACAAGAGTCTTATCTTTTTTCTACCCTTTATAAAAAGTGACTACTTGGGTGAAATATCACGGTTAACACTACACACATCCAAAGGATCTCCAATCTCTTGTCTATGGGTTGGTACTTTAAATACCATAGAATACACTCCCAAAATGTAAAATATTTTGCCTTCCCCCTCCAACTGATCATAAAAAGAAACCAGGTGGGAGCTGTGAACACCAGGACAGAAAAGGAAACCCACCAACAAAGGAACCTCCAACGGATAACAACAGAAGATGGTGAAGGTGAGAGTGGAAGCTACACTAACCTCAACCCAGGACTGATGTGGAAATACAACTAAATGGTGGAGAAATTACCGAGAACAAAAAACTGAACAAGAGCAAGAGAGAAGCCTAAAAAACTCATACACATCAAAAGAATCATTTCGAACACAACCTGCCCACACCTGCACAATAGAACACAAGACACGGTGGATGGAGTGACCTTCTGTTAACCAGTTGTAGGAAAGGGCCCATCAAAGAAAGACCCAAAAACAATCAAAACCCAAAAACATACAGAGAGCCAACACAAATGACAACCCAAGATCAGTGAGCTCAGGAGACCAACGAGATGATGGCACCATTGAATCTCACAAGTCTTCTACCATAGAGGTTCACACCATAAACACAGAACAGATCAGAACAGATCAGTTTCAAAAGCAGAGGCTAACAAGAGTCTTACAAACAATGGGAAGACAAAGAAACAATCCCCTAATGAAAGGAATGGAGGAAGCCTCAGAAAGAATGTTAAATGAAATTGAGGCAAGTCAACCATCAGATATTGAATTCAAAGCAATGATTATCAGGAAGCTAAATGAAGTCACAGAGAACTACCAAAACCTACAGGAAAACTACAATGAACTCACTGCAAACTATATCGATATGAAAAAGGAAACAGAAACTCTCAACAAGGGCCAAGAGGAAGTGAAGAATACAATTTCTGAACTGAGGAACACAGTACAAGGAATCAAAAGCAGGATTGATGAAGCAGAGGATCAGATCAGCGAGCTGGAGGACAAGGTAGAAAAAAAAACACCCAGAATGAGCAAGAAAAGGAAAAGAAGCTCAAAAAGAATGAAGAGGCATTAAGGGAAAATGCAAGACAACATGAAACATAATATATGAAACATAATAATATCCATAAAATAGGGATACCAGAAGGAGAAGAAGGAGAGCAAGGGATAGAAAATGTGTTTGAAAAAGTAATGATGGAAAACTTCCCTAATTTGGTGAGATAAAAAGTCACACAAATCCAGGAAACACAGAGAGTCCCAATCAAGAGGAACCCAAAGAGGCCCACCTCAAGACACATCATAATTAAAATGGCAAAATTCCAAGAAAAAGAGAGAATCTTAAGGGCAGCAAGGGAAAACAGGAAGTAGCATACAAGAGAGCCCCAATAAGATTTAGACTTCTCAATGGAAAAGCTCCAAGCCAGAAAAGAATGGGAAGAAATATTCCAAGTAATGAAAACCAGAGGCCTGCAACCAGGATTACTTTATCCAACAAGGCTCTCAATTAAAATGGAAGGCCAAATAAGGAGCTTCCAGACAAAAGAATCTTAAAGAATATACCTCCTCCAAACCAGCTTGGCAAAAGATGCTAAAAGGTCTGTTTTCAGAGAAGGAAAAAAGAAGAGTGAGAGAGAGAAGAACACATAAGAAAAAACAGCAATGATGAGTACCTCTTAATAATAATCTTAAATGTAAATGCATTAAATGCTCCAATCAAAAGACATAGAATAGCTGAATGGATAAGAAAGCATGACCCACACATACGCTGCCTACGAGAAACCCACCTCAGAACAAAAGACCTACACAGATTGAAAGTGAAGGACTAGAAACAAATGTTCCAAGCAAATGAACAGGAAATAAAGGCCAGGGTAGCAACACATATATCAGACAAAATAGACTTCAAAAATAGGGCCATAATAAGAGACCAAGAAGATCACTTCATAATACACAAGGGAAGGATCCATCAAGAAAACATAAACATTGTAAATATATATGCACCCAACATAGGAGCACTCAAATACATAAAGAACATCTTAGAGGACTTCAAGAAACATATTGAAAAGCAACACAATTATACTAGGGGACTAGAACAACCCACTATGAAAAATGGAAGGATCTCTCAAACAAAATATCAACAAAGATATTGCAGCATTGAACAATGCCCTGGATCAAATGGATTTAACTGCTATATACATAGAGCCTTTCATCCCAAAGAAGCTAAATACACATTCTTTTCAAATGCACATGGGACATTTTCAAAGAGAGACATGATAGGACACAAAACAAGCCTCAATAAATTCAAGAAAATTCAAATCATATCAAACATTTTCTCTGACCACAAGGGACTGAAACTAGAAACCAACCTCAGGAAAAAAACTCAAGACAAGTCAAACTCATGAAGATTAAATAGTATGCTATTAAACAATGAATGGGTCAAGAATGAGATTAGGAAAGAAATCAAAAAGTTTCTGGAAACAAATGAAAATGAACTCACAACAACCAAAAACTTATGGGACACAGCAAAGGCAGTCCTGTGAGGAAAGTTCATAGCGATACAGGCCTACCTAAAAAAGATAGAAACATTTCAAACAAACAACCTAACCCTACATCTACAAGAACTCGAGGAACAACAACAAAGACAGCCTAGAGCAAGCAGAAGGAAGGAAATAACCAAGATCAGAACAGAATTAAATGACATAGACTAAAAGTACACATCTAAGGGTCAATAAATCCAGGAGCCAGTTCTTTGAAAAAATAAACAAAATCAACAAGCCTTTAAGCAGACTCATCAAGAAAAAAACAGAGAGGACCCTAATAAACACAATCAGAAATGAAAGAGGAGAGATTACAACTGACATCACAGAAATACAAAGGATTGTAAGAAATTACTATGAGGAACTATATGCCATGAAATTTGAAAACCTATGTGAAGTGGAAAAATTTCTAGAAAAGTATAATCTTCGAAAACTGAATTAAGAAGAAGCAGAAAGCCTGAACAGACCAATAACATTTGATGAAATTGACACAGTAATCAAAAACCTTCTGACACACAAAAGCCCTGGCCCAGAAGGTTTCACAGGAGAATTTTACAAAGCATTTAAGGAAGAGCTAACCCTTATCCTTCACAGATTATTCCAAAAATTCAAGAAGATGGAAGACACCCAAACTCTTTTAATGAAGCCAGCATCATCCTAATCCCAAAACCAGATAAAGACACAACAAAGAAAGAAAACATCAGGCCACTATTACTGATAAATATAGACACTAAAATCCCCCCAAATATTGGAAAACCACATGCAGTGCTATGTTAAAAAGATCATACACCATGATCACATGGGATTCATCGCAGTGGTGTAGGGATGGTACAATATTCACAAATCAATAAATGTATACATTACAAAAGGAAAGACAAAAAACACATGATCATAACAATAGGTGGGGAAAAGCATTTGAGAAGGTACAGAATCTATTTATGATAAAAACACTCAGCAAAGTGGGAATAGAAGGAGCATTCCTCAACATAATAAAGACCATATATGAGACACCTACAGCCAACATCATAATTAATGCACAAAAACTCAGAGCTTTCCCACTAAGATCAGGAACAAGACAAGGATGCCCACTTTCACCACTCCTATTCACCATAGTATTGGAAATCCTAGACACTGCAATTAGACTCATTGCAGAGAAAAAGAAATAAAAGGTATCCAAAAAGGAAAGGAGGAAGTAAAACTGTCATTGTTTGCAGATGGCATGATAGTGTACATCGAAAATCCTATAGACTCCACCAGAAAACTACTTGACTTAATAAATATATTTGGCAAAATAGCAGGATACAAAGTCAATACTCAATAATCCAAGGCATTTTTGTACACCAACAATGAAATATCAGAAACATAAATGAGGAAAAAAAAAACATGTAATAGAGCAACAAGAAAAATAATATAGATAGGAGTAAACCTAACCAAGGAGGTAAACGACCGGTACTCAGAAAACTATACAACACTAAATAAAGAAATTAAGGAAAACACAAACAAATGGAAGCATATACCATGTTCATGGATTTGAAGAATTAACAGCATCAAAATTACCACACTACCCAAACCCATTTATAGATTCAATGCAATCACTATTAAAGCATGAATGACATATTTCACCGATATAGAACAAAGAGTTCAGAAATATATATGGAACCATAATGACCCAGAATAGCTGCAACAATTTTGAGAAAGAAGAACAATGAAGAAGGGATCACAATACCTGACACTAAACTACACTACAAGGCCACTCTAATCACAGCAACCTGGTACTGGTGTAAGAACAGACACATAGCCCAATAAAACAGAACAGAGATCCCAGAAATAAACCCAAGTCTCTATGGTCAATTAATATTTGACAAAGGGGGCAGAAGCATAAAATGGAGTAAAAATAGCCTCTTCAACAAATGGCATCAGGAGATATGGACAGCTACATGCAAAAAAGTGAAACTCGATCACCAATTTACACCATACACACAAAAAAATTCAAGGTGGATAAAAAACTTAAATATAAGTTGTGACACCATAAAAGTCTTAGAGGAAAACATCAGCAGGAAAACCTCAGATATTCCAAACAGCAACATCTTGACAGATATGTCCCCTAAAGCAGAGGACATAAAGGAAAGAATAAACAAATGGGACCTCATCAAATTAAAAAGCTTCTGCATGGCTAAAGAAAACAGCATTAAAATGAAAGGGGAGCCAACCATATGGGAAAACATATTTGCCAATGATACCTTGGACAAAGGTTTGATCTTCAAAATATGTAAAGAACTCACATGAGTCCATTTCAGGAAGACAAAAACCCTAATTAAAAAATGGGCAAAAGACTTAAATAGACACTTCTCCAAGGAGGACATTCAGAAGGCCCAGAGACTATGAAAAGATGCTTAGCATCAATAGCCATCAGAGAGATGCAAATTAAAACCACAATGAGATACCACTTCGAACCCATGAGAATGGCCATCATAAGCAAATCAACAAACAAGTGTTGGAGAGGATGTGGAGCAAAGGGGACCCTAGTGCACTGTTGGTGGGAATGCAGACTGGTGCAGCCACTGCAGAAAACAATATGGAAATTCCTCAGAAAACTGAAAATGGAATTACCTTTTGACCCAGTAATTCCACTGCTGGGATTACACCCTAAGAACCCTGAAAGAGCAATCCAAAAGAACCTGTGCACCCCAATGTTCATAGCAGCATGATTTACAATAGCCAAGTGATGGAAGCAAACTATGTGCCCAACAGTAAACGAGTGGATCAAAAACTATGGTACATTCACACAATACAATTCTACTCAGCAGAGAAAAAGAAAGAGCTCCTACCCTTTACTACAGGGTGGATGAAAATGGAAAGCACTATGCTCAGTGAAATAAGCCAAGTAGTGAGGGACAAATACTATATAATTTCACCTCTAAGTGGAACATAATCTACAAAAGAAAAAAGCAAACAAAATATAACCAGAGACATTGAAGTTGAGAACAATCTAGCAATAGCCAGAGGTGAGGGGGGAGGGGACAATGGTGCAAGGGTTCTCAGGAACTACTATAAAGGACACATGGACAAAACCAAGGTGTTGGGTGGAGGCAAGGGAGGGTGGTGGGTTTGGCTTCAGTGGGGAGAGTGGTATGGGGAAATTTCAGAAAACTCTAATTGAACAACACTAAAATAATAAAAAAGAAAATAATCTCATTTATAAGCACATAAAAATACCTAGGAATAAATTGAATCAAGGAGGCTAAACACCTATATTCAGAAAATTATGACACTGTAGGAAGAATTCCAGAAGATACAAATAAATGGAAGTATTCACATACTTGTGAATAGGAAAAACTAAAGTTGTTAAAATGTCCCTACTACCTAAAGTGATATGTAGATTCCATTAATTTCTATCAAAATACCAATGTAAAAAGCTTCTACACAACAACAACAACAAAATACACACACACACACACACGTATGTATCAACACAAAGAAATGGGAACCCACTGTATTGGAGAACATATTTGCCAATGATATATTTGAGAAAGGGTTAATTTCCAAAGTATATAAAAAATTTATAAAACTCAACATCAGGAAGACTAAAAGCCCAACAAAAAATGGGCAAAGGACCTGAATAGACACTTCTCCAAAGAAAGAGAACATACAATATGGCAAATATACATATAAAAAATGTTCATCACTAATTGTCAGAGAGATGAAAATTAAATCCACAGTGGGATATCAACTCACACCTGTCAGAATGGCTACCATCAACAAATTAACAAAGAACAAAAACTTAGTGCACTGTTGGTGGGGATGCAGACTGGTACAGCCACTCTGGAAAAAAGAATTTCCTAAAAAAATTAAAATAAACCTGCCTTTTGACCTAGTGGTCCCACTTCTCAGAATATATCCTAAGAATCCCAAAACATCATTAGAAAGAATATATGCACACCTATGTTCATAACACCATTATTTACAATATCCAACATGATCTGTAAACAGCCCAACTGCCCTTCAGTAGATGAATGAATAAAAAAGATGTAATAGATTTACATAATGTATTATTACACAGCTGTAAAAAAGAAGGAAATCTTACTTTTATGACAGTATGAATGGACTTGGAGATCATTGTGCTAAGTGAAATAAGCCAGTTAGAGAAAGACAATTACAATATGGTCTCTTTTGTATGTGGATTCTAATAATCAAAATCAACTGATTAATAAAATAGGAACAGAGTCATGGATACATGTACCAGACTGACAGCTGTCAGAAGGGTGGGACAAGGGGGTACTGGATAAAAGAAGGTGAAGGGATCAGCCAAAGAATATATATGAATAACCCATAGACAGAGGCAACAGTGTGGTGTTGGCTAGAGGAAATGGAGGTTGAGGGTTGGGTGGTGGTGGACAAAGGGGTGGAAAATGGGTACATCTGCAATAGTGTGAACAATAAAAAGAAAATTCAAAAATACCAATGGTGTATTTTACAGAACTGGAACAAATAATGCACAAATTTATATGGGAACACAAAAAATACCCTGAATAGCCACAGCAATGTTAAGAAAGAAAAACAAAGTTGGAGGAATCATACTACCTAAAATTGAACTATACTACAGGGCCATATTAATCAAAACAGTCTGGTACTGGCATAGAAACAGACATATATAGATCAATAGAACAGAAGAGAGAGCCCAGAAATAAACCCACACCTATATGGTCAATTAATATTTCACAAAGGAGACAATGACATACAATGAGTAAAGAAAGTCTATTCAATAAATGGCATTGAGAAAAAAACTGAAAGTAAGTCACTTTTTCACTCCATATACAGGAATGAACTCAAAATGGATTAAAAACTTAAAAGTAAGAGCCAATATCATAAAAGTTTTAGAAGAAAATATAGGTAGTAAAGTCTCAGACATCTCTCATAGTAAAATTTTTTTCTGATATATCTCCTTGTGCAAGGGAAACAAAAGAAGAAATTAACAAATGGGATTATGTCAAACTAAAAAGTTTATGCACAGCAAAGCAAACCATCAACAGAATGAAAAGAAAATCCACTGAATGGGAGAGCACATTTGCCAATGATATATCTGATAATAGGCTAATATCCAAAATTTACAAAGAATGCCTACAAATGAACACTAAAAAATAAACACCAAATAATTCAATTATAAAATGACCAGAGAACCTGAATAGACACTTCTCCAAAGAGTGCATACAGATGGTTAACACGTATATGAAAAGGTACTCAATGCCACTAGTCATCATAGAAATGAAATTAAAATAATGAGGTATCACTTCACACTTGTCAGAATGGCTATCATCAATAAATCAACAAACAAGTATTGGTGAAGATGTAAAGTAAGGGGCACCCTCATGTACTGTTGGTGAAAATACAGATTGGTGAGCTACTGTGAAAAATAGTGTCAGGGTTCCTTTAAAAATTACAACTGGAACTGCCTTATGATCCAGCTATTTCACTTCTGAAGATTTATTTGAGACATACAAAACACTAATTTGAAAGGATGTATGCACCCCTATATTTATTGTAGCAATATTTATAATAGCCAAGCTATGGAAGCAATGCAACTGCCCACCAATACCAAAAAGCTGGGGTACATATGTACAATGGAATGTTACTCAGCCATAAAAAAGAACAGCATCTTACTATTTGTGTCAGGTATTATGCTAAGCAAAACAAATCAGTCAGAAAATTACAAGCTTCTGAGTTCCTGCCAAAGTGAAGGTGTAGGTGGAAACCTTTTGCTTCCTCGTACAACCAAAAGGAGGATAACAGCCAATCTAAAACCAACAACCAACCAAAAGTACCAGAAAGTCAAACTGCATGGAACTCCAACAACTAAGAAATTAAAGAAAAAATCAACTAGAATAACCATACCAGTAAAGTGGCAGACCACGTTGGCTGACTCCAAAAACCATGGTAAGGGGGTGGGGATGCTGCTGAGCTCAGCAGGCTGCACCGGAGGGGCTGACTTAAGGGGAAAACTGAAACTCAGAGGTGGCTGTGGACTACAGCAGTTGCGGCTGCGAGCAGGCGAGCTGCACTATTCCCTCTCTGGCCCATCCCCAATAGGTGGAGCTGGTCAGTTGTGGGGGCAGGGTGGAGGGGGGATAAAGGAGGAAAATTGGGACAATTATAATAGCATAATCAATAAAAAATACTTAAAAAAATCACAAATATCATATGATTTTACTTAGATGTGGAATCTAAAGAATAATATAAATGACCAAACAAAACAGAATCAGACTCATAGATACAGAAAACAAACTGATGGATGACAGAGGGGAGGGGGCTTAAAAGACTGGGTGAAAAGGTGAAGGGATTGAGAAGTGGTGATTGGTAGTTACAAGTAATCAAGAGGATGTAAAATACAACATAGAAAAATATAGTCTATAATATTGTAACAAAGAGGTAAGGTGTTATTTGGGTACTGAAATATCAGGGAGAACACTTTATATAATATGATTTTCTAATTATTATGCTGTACACCTGAAACTAGTACAAAATAATAGTGAATGTAAACTATAATTGATTTTTTAAAATTTAAATTATTATATTGTTGTTCAATTACAGTTGTCCCTATTTTCTTCCCCCACCTCCCCCCCACCCCTCCCTTGCTTCCACCCTCCCCCTTGGTTTTGTTCCTATGTCCTTTATAGTAGTTCCTGAAAACCCTTCTTCCCACTGTCTCCTCCCCGCTCCCCTCTGGCTATTGTTAGATTGTTCTTAACTTCAATGACTGTGGTTATATTTTGTTTGCTTTTTTCTTTTGTTGATTATGTTACAATTAAAGGTGAGATCATATGGTGTTTGTCCCTCACGCCTGGCTTATTTCACTTAGAATAATGCTTTCCAGTTCCATCCATGCTGTCACAAAGGGTAGGAGCTCTTTTCTGCTGCATGGTATTCCATTGTGTAAATGTACCATAGTTTTTTGAATCCTTCATTTACTAATGGGTACTTAGGTGAAATATTTTTTTTTTTAAAAAGCGAGAGTTTTGCAAGACTCGGGAGTTGTGAGAGAGATAGAGAGACAAAGGTGTAGAGGAGTAAGGAGCGAGAGAGTGAGGTGACAGAGGGACAGAATTAGAAGGAATCAGGGCCTGAGGATATTGTTAAAATGCAGATTCTGATTCCAGAGCGATTGGCTGAAGCTTCAGTTCCTGTGTTTCTAAGTAGCCCTTGCCTCTGCTTTTACTGATCTGCTGGCTTGTGCACCACTTGTGTAGAAAGGTTCTAGATCACAAAATAAAACGAGTTACCTCATAACTCTTATTTTTATTCCCTAGAAGTTCTTCCTACTACCCATTAAATGGCAAGTTTGGCTATGTCCAATGTTCTATATGTTGTGTTTGCTCATTACATAGAGGAAAACGCTTAATTCTGTCAGTCAAAAGGAATGCTTATCCTGTGTAGCTTAACTGGAAACTCCTTTATAAATGGAGTTAAGCTCATAAATCAGAAAGCATAGGTAAAGTTAAGGCATGGGTAGAGAGCTTCTGGGAAAGGTAGGAGGGAAATTAAAAGATCTGGGAGTCACCAATTCTCACCATTGTTGGATGTTCACATCTCACTGCACAAAAAACAGCTCCATCTTCATTTACTTTTATGAGTCCCAGGAGGTCAAATTACTCTTTAGGTAGAAGCTAGGTAACTTGTTTTACATTGGCAAGAATATTACATGTGGCCAGAATCCAATCACAGTGTTCTGTACATTTGAGATGTAATTGAAGAACAATAGATTCTCAGGCAGAAGAACTAGATGTCATTCAGAGATCTGAAATTACCTGCTCAGTTCCTTGGACAAGCTTCCAAAGGTGGCTGAGACTCAGATTTTTCATCTGTAAAATGAAGACTATCAAATAGCACAAGCTTTATAACAACCCTATTATAAAAAACAAGGGAGAAAATATACAAAAGAACTTTGAAAAAAACCAATCAAATAGAACATTATAGAATTGTAAAGGATTGCAGGGACAAGAGTTCTAAGGCAGCTTAGCAATTTCCCAACTGTAAAATTATATCTAAGACCCTAAAACCCAATTTGACAGGAACTAAATATACCTGAGGAAGGAGCAATACGGAAAGAAAGGTATATAAGCTGCCCCCAAAATAGGTCATGCACCATGATGTTTCACATGGTATAGTCATCCTTGCCTCCAAGTTTGGGAAACTGGTCAGGTGAGAGCTAGCCAAAGATGGACTCCAAATTGTAGACCAGATGGCCCCCTGGAGGTGTGCAGTATCCATTTAGCTTGAAGGTAAACAGATCCCATTGCTTCAGTAAAGAACATTTGGTAAGAGGATGGAATCTAGTTTTTTCCATATTGTTGATAGTAAAATGAGAATACCCACAAAAATTAAATGTAAGAAGGGAAAAAACAAAGAAAGTATCCACTTCTCTCCTTCCCCAAAGAGCTGTACTCATTCAGGCAAGCCTGCCAATTTCCTAATGTTTTCCTTTTCTGATTCCATGAGCTAAATGAACAAATTCATACCCTTGTTCTGAAGAGATTGGAGCATATGCTCTAGATAGGTTTCTTGATGTTTTTGGAAGAATCAGAAGTAACTTAGAACTACCTGGAAAACTGAGTAAGTGATCTGGAACTTGGCCAAAGGAGAACACAGAAGGTAGGTATTAGTCTTTTTGTGTCTTAGTTTCCATGGTTCCAAAATCAGATGTTCTCTTACAGTTCATCAACAGCATGATTCTGATGGGTAATTAAATTGAGGCTATAGTGAAGGGTACACAAGCTCATCCCTTGGGCTGGGAACAGAAATGATTAGAAAGTCAAAGGATCAGCTTTATTTGCTCAAAGAATGAATGACTCTTTCATTTAGCCATTGGATTCTGCCTAAATGTTATCTTCTAGGTGTTAACTTGGTTAATTATCCCAAGACAAGTACACATATCCCCCTTAAACTACCTGCGTAACTCAGCATTTGCCATTTTTTCTTATTTATTTTTTCAGTTTTCTCTTTTCAATCACTGTAGCAAAAGTTTCATAAAAGTATGATTTATTACTTAGTATTTTATTCCTATTACCAAGCATGACCTGAAAATAACAAGGGCTAAATAAATATCTCTGAATGAATGATACTCTGACATATATGTCACTGAACACTTTCCTAACTTTATAGTTCTAAGGTTATTCTTGTGCTTTTTTCTTTCTTTTTTACCCCCTTCAATATTTTCCTTAGCTTAATTCCCCTCTTATAATCACCATTAAAGTTTTCCCATAAAATAATTTGTGTTCCTATTCACGGAGAGCTTAAGAACCTGTAGTTCTTTATGACAACAGCCTCCTGGAAACATAACCATTGGGCACAAGAGAAACCAACAATTGTACTTCGAATTAAACATTTCTCAACCTCCTTCATGCAGGTTGCTTCCTTTGTGAAATACACTTCTCCAGCTATGTTTCTCTCCAGGACATTTATGTAAAGGGACTAGGTCAGTAAGTCATAAAATAATTTTCCTGGTGATACATGTAAGAGACAAACAGTATGACTAATGTTCTCACACCAAGTTGTACAGTGATTTCTAAGTGGCAAGAAACATGTTTCTCTAGTTTGAGAAATTTTTCTCAGACAGGAAAATATTTTTGGAAAATGTCTGTCATATAGTAAGCTCTAAAAATTATTGGAAAGAATAATTATGGATGAAATTCCCCTGAATGTGTTCTTTATTCTTCTTATGTTGGTGGCTTGATATGGGGATTTATGGTAGAGTTAACTACATACTTTATTTATACTTTGTTCATACTTTATTTCTCCAAAGTCCAGCTGTCCCTCTGTAGTCTATGTCTTCCTGTATATAAAACATTCCCTTTGCATCTGGAGACTCAAAGAAAAGACCCCATCAGTCTGCACATGAAATTTGCAGCACTCAGCTTCTGCACCTGTGGATTGAGAGATCTGGAATATATTTGTGTTTTCTGGTCACTGTTGGAGTAGTGACATTTAACCTTTAAAAAGCAGTGGTTTGCTTAGAGCCTGTTCTTAGTCTCTTTTAAATCATGTTCATAGTGCCAGAGCCAGACACCTCTGCCTACCAAAGGCTGAAGGAATGTGCCTTGAAGCCAAGTCTTGACAGAATTCCAAAGCTGGGGAGTCAGTGGGACAGGGTGATCACCTCAGGGTCCATGCCAACTTTCTGTCCTGCATTTTACCAATTCTGTGTTTTGGATTTTAGCCAATATGAGAGGTCTTTTGTGCCAAGAATGACCATAACAAGTGGGTTGGAGTTTCCACTGGAGATTAATTTAAATGTTCCACCTTCCTTTAGCTCCTCATTTAGTTAGAGTGTATGTGATGTTTCTTGAGGCAGCCCCAGGTTTTCCAAGCCTCTGTTTACTGAGGGAAGGAGCAAGCAGGGACCAAGCTATTCTCTGTCATTTCTCAGTTTATAGTCACATGTAATCAATCATCAGATGAATGGGGACTTACAAAAAAGCAATTGAACTAGCAAAGAACTACTCCCAAATGTCAATGTGATGAGTAAAATACAGAATGAAAGTGGACAAGACAGCAAGATCTTTCTCCCTGCCTCACTTTCTGCAGATGCCTAATTCAGTTTAACAACTCAAGGCTGGGACATCCTTGAGCTACACAGCTGGCATCCCATTAAAATCCGGCACCTCAAACCTTTATGTGGTTCATGGACTTTACCTTAAACTACCTGTCCCCACCAGACAGACTCTCCCATTGCTCACAGCATTTTTTTTGTTTTTTTCATATTCTATATCCTGAGGGCAACATTCTCCCAGCAACTGACTCTTCTTATTTAATCAATTCTTTCCCACTACTTCCTCCAACACATTGAATCTGTCCTCAAGTCTTGCTGATTTTGCTTCCTTCCCATTCATATTCACTTCTATTGCCATTGTGCTTGTGTAAATCCTACCATCTCTCACCTGGACCATCACAGCAGTCTTCTGTTTACCCTCCTACAATCTTGTTCTCTGCCCCAGCCCCACTCTCAATCCTACTCTCTATGCTGAGTCAGCACCATGGATCTGTCATATGGATCTAACCTTGCTGTATCCTAACATTCTAATCTGGGATCCATTCAGACAGTTTATAGTCTGACAACCACCTCCACACACACCCCAAACTGCATCAGGACTTCATGCTTCTGTCCTTGTTTTGTATGTTTCCTGGGCATTCCCAAGGAAATTGGGAATTTGCTTCACTAACAATTACTTCTCCAGACTTGAATAAGGTTGTATTTTCTAGAAGCCTGCTCAAATGCATTACCTTGGGTCCTATATTTTTTTCTCACTCTGTTCATAAGTTTCCATGTTGTTTTGAAATTATTTGATAGCATTTCCTCCCTAAACTCTCAGTTCTTTGAGAGTAGGATTGCACCTAAAATGCCTAGCCCAATTCCTGGAACACAGAAGGTACTAAATACATTTTTGTCAAACAAAATGATTATCTTCACTTTCTCCTCAAACCAGTTTTCTTGGTATTGATCTCTGGACTTGCTTTATTTTCTGTCTTGACAGTGGTATAGACTGTCCCTATAGTGATGCTGCCTATCATACCATGGCAAACAACCCATCGAATGCTGATTATTATTCTTAGGGGATCTTTCAGTGCTCCTGGAATCCAGCCCTGGGAACTTTCAGTGGCCTCTCTGCAGTTCTTAGAAGGTTTTTCGATGAGGATTTAATTCCTGAATGACTTTGAAACTAGGTATGGTGAGTTGAGTATATGTAATCACTATTAAATTAAAAATTCATCCCAGAACATAGACAAAGAAATATAGGGTTAAGTGAAAGAGGTCACAACCTATAGTTACAAAGCGCTGATTCTCTTATTTGGAAATGTCAGTAACCCTAGTACCCAGTTGGCACTAAATTAGCATTTTCTTCTGAATTCTGACTGCATATAAACATTGCCTAGGAAGCTTCTAGAAATGCTGATGTTCAAGTACACCTCAGATATTTTGTTTTAATTGGTCAGGGTAGAGTCTTGAGTATTGGTGACTCTTGGAAAGTACCCCAACTCCAATAGCTTGAGAAGGGTTGGTTTACAAAGAGCTTGTCCCATGAGGTTCTTTGTAGCCAGAGCAAGTCTTGTCCGTGTGTTTCTAATGAGAGTGGATTTAACAAATGTTTAGGTGATCTCTCTTTAGTTCAGCTTCAAAGGATTCTTCAACTTATAACTTCACTATGAGAGGAATTTGTCGAAACTGGGGAAAAAAGCACTACAAAAGGATCACATTTATGTCTTTGTAACAGTTAATTTAAGCACCAATGGCACTTAAACATTTAAATAAATACCTGAAAGAAATATATTACATGTATTTCTCCACAGAATGTGGAATGACAGGCACTGTTGTGCTGTGACTTGCTGAAGTGACACACTTTTAACTTTATCTCAGATTTATGGAAAGCCTGGAGATTAGCCCTCAGAAATTTAGGTAGAAGGATGTCTTAATGTCATCCCACTTAAGTTTACAAAGGCCAAGGAGAGGGCTCCCTGACAGTCTCTCCCATTGCTCACAATGTTGTTGTTGTTGTTGGTTTTAATCATTGCTCAAGTACAGTTTTCTGCTCTCCACTCCCATTCCAGCCCACCCACGCATCCCTCCCCACTTCCTGTCCATTACCATCCCCCTGTAGTTTTTGTCCATGTGTCCTCTAAATATGTTCCTGAACACTGTTCCCCTTTTCCCCTGAAATTCCCTCTTCTCTCCCCTCTGGTCACTGTCAGCCTGTCCTCTATTTCAGTGTCTTTGACCATATTTTGTTTGTTTCTTTGTTTTGTTGATTAGGTTCCTGTTAAAGCTGACATCATATGGTATTTGTCTTTCACTGCCTGGCTTGCTTTACTTAGCATAGTGCTTTCCAGTTCCATCCATGTTGTCACAAAGGGTAGGAGTTCCTTCTTTCTCTCTGCTACATAGAATTCCATTGTGTAGATGTAACATAGTTTTTTGATCCATTCATTTACTAACAAGTTCTAGGTTGCTTCCAGCAGTTAGCTATTGTAAATTGTGAACATAGGGCAAAAAGGTTCTTTTGGATTGGTGTTTCAGGGTTCTTAGGATATAATCCTAGCAGTGGAATTGCTGGGTCAAAAGGCAGATCCATTTTTAGTTTTCTAAGGAAATTCCATACTGTTTTCCATAGTGGTTGTACCAGTCCGCAATCCCACCAACAGTGTACTAGGGTCCCTTTTTCTCCACAACCTCTCCAATACTTGTTGTTTGTTGCTTTGTTTATGATGGCCCTTCAGACTGGTGTGAAGTGGTATCTCATTGTGGTTTTAATTTGCATCTCTCTGATAGCTAGCGATATTGAACATCGTTTCATGTGTCTTTGGATCTTCTGTATGTCCTCCTTGGAGAAGTGTCTATTCAAGTCCTTTGCCCATTTTTTAATTGGGTAGCTTGTCTTCTTAGAGTGGAGTCAAGTAAGTTCTTTCTATATTTTGGAGATTAAACCCTTGTCTGAGGTATCATTGGCAAATATGTTTTCCCATACAGTTGGTTCTCTTTTTATTTTGATGAGGTCCCATTTGTTTATCCTTTCCTTTATGTCCCTTGCTCTAAGGGACATGTCTGTAAAAAAGTTTCTGCCTGAAATATCTGAGATTTTCCTACCTATATTCTCCTCTAGGACTTTAGTGGTGTCACAGTTTATATTTAAGTCTTTTATACACCTTGAATTTAATTTTGTATAAGGTGTAGTTTGGTGCTTAAGTTTCTTTTTTTTTTTTTTTTTTTTTTTGCATGTAGCTGTCCAGATTTCCCAACACCATTTGTTGAAGAGGCTATTTTTACTGTATTTTATGTTGCTACCCTCTTTGTCAAATATTAATTGACCATAGAGATTTGGGTTTATTTTTGGGCTCTCTGTTGTGTTCCATTGGTGTATGTGCCTGTTTTTATGCCAGTACCAGGCTGTTTAGATTACAGTGGTCTTGTAGTATAGTTTAGTGTCAGGTATTGTGATCCCTCCTACTTTACTCTTCCTTCACAAAATTGCAGCAGCTATTCGGGGTTGTTTATAATTCCATATAAATTTTTGAAGTGTTTGTTCTATGTCTGTGAAATATGCCATTGGTACTTTAATAGGAATTGCATTGAATGTGTAAACTGCTTTAGGTAGTATGGAAATTTTGATGATATTAATTCTTCTGATCCATGAACATGGTATATGTTTCCATTTGTTTGTGTCTTCCTTGATTTCTTTCCTCAGTGGTATGTAGTTTTCTGCATAAAGGTCTTTTACCTCTTTGGTTAGGTTTATTCCTAGGTAATAAAATTATTTTTCTTTTTGCTAATTCAAACGGGATTTTTTTTTCTTGATTTCTGATTCTGCTGTTTCATTGGTGGTATACAAAAATACCTTTGATTTCTGGATATTGACTTTGTATCCTGCTGTTTTGCCAAATTCATTTATCAGCACAATCAGCTTTTTGCCTGAGTCTATAGGATTTTCTATGTACATTATCATGTCATCTATAAACAATGACAGTTTTGTTTCCTCTTTTCCAACTTGGATGCCTTTTATTTCTTTCTCTTGTCTGAATGCTGTGGCTAAAACTTCCAGTACTATATTGAATAGAAGTGGTGAAAGTAGACAACCTTGTCTTATTCCTGATCTTAGTGGAAAAGATTTTAATTTTTGCCCATTGAGTATGATGTTGGCTGTAGGTATATCATATATGGCCTTTGTTATGTTGAGGAATGCTCCCTCTATTCCCACTTTGCCGAGTGTTTTTTATCATAAATAGGTGCTGTACCTTATCAAATGCTTTTTCTGCATCTATTGATATGATCATGTAATTTTTGTATTTGTTTCTATTTATGTGATAGATTACATTTATTGATTAGCGGATATTGAACCATCCTTGCATCTCTGGGATGAATCCCACTTGGTCATGGTGTATGATCTTTTTAATGTATTGTTGGAAGTGGTTTGCCAGTGTTTTGTTGAGGATTTTAGTGTCAATGTTCATCAGTGATATTGGCCTGAAGTTTTCTTTCTTTGTTGTGTCTTTATCTGGCTTCAGAATTAGGATGATGTTGGCCTCATAAAAAGAGTTTGGGAGTCTTCCATCTTTTTGGATTTTTTGGAATAGTCTGTGAAGGATAGGGGTTAGGTCTTCTTTAAATGCTTTGTAGAATTCTCCTGAGAAACCATCTGGTCCAGGGCTTTTGTGTGTTGGGAGTTTTTTGATTACTGCTTCAATTTCCTTTGCTGTTATTGGTCTGTTCAGGCTTTCTGCTTCTTTTTCATTGAGATTGGGAAGATTATATTTTTCTAGAAATTTTTCCATTTCACCTAGGTTTTCAAATTTCTTGGCCTACAGTTCTTCATAGTAATTTCTTACAATCCTTTGTATTTCTGTGGTGTCAGTTGTAATCTTTCCTCTTTCATTTCTGATTGTGTTTATTTGGGTTTTCTCTCTTTTATTTCTTGACGAATCTGCTTAAAGGGTTGCTGATTTTGTTTATCCTTTCAAAGAACCAGCTCCTGGATTCATTGATCCTTAGAATTGTGCTTTTAGTCTCTATGTCATTTAATTCTGTTCTGACCTTGGTTATTTCCTTCCTTCTATTTGCTTTGGGCTGTCTTTGATGTTGTTCCTCTAGTTCTTGTAGACGTAGGGTTAGGTTGTTTGTTTGAAATATTTTTATCTCTTTCATGTATGCCTGTATTGCTATGAACTTGCCTCTCAGGACTGCCTTCACTGTGTTCCATAAGTTTTTGGTTGTTGTGAGTTCATTTTCATTTCTTTCCAGTACCTTTTTCGTTTCTTCCATAATTTAATTTTTGACCCATTCATTGTTTAATAGCATGCTATTTAATCTCCATGATTTTGAGTGTTTTGGGTTTTTTCCTTGGGGTTGGTTTCTAGCTTCAGTCCCTTGTGATCCAAGAAAATGCTGGTATGATTTCAATTTTCTTGAAATTGTCGAGGCTTGTTCTGTGCCCTATCATGTTGTCTATCTTTGAAAATGTTCCATGTGCATTTGAAAAGAATGTATATTTAGCTTCTTTGGGATGGAGGGCTCTGTATATATCAGTTAAGTCCATTTCATCTAGGGCATTGTTCAATGCCACTATATCCTTGTTGATATTTTGTTTGGAAGATGTGTCTATTTTTGACAGTGGGGTGTTAAAATCCCCCCACTATAATTGTGTTGCTGTCAATATCTTTCTTGAAGTCCTCTAAGATTTTCTTGATGTATTTCAGTGCTCCTATGTTGGGTGCATATATATTTACTATATTTATGTCTTCTTGGTGTATTCTTCCCTTGAGTATTATGAAGTGACGTTCTGAGTCTCTCTTTATGGCCCTTTTTTGGAAGTCTGTTTTGTCTGATATGAGTATTGCTATCCCAGATTTTTTTTCCCCTGTCCATTTGCTTGGAAAATTCATTTCCAGCCCTTCACTTTCAGCCTGTGCAGGTCATTTATCCTGAGGTGGTTCTCTTGTAGGCAGCATATGTGTGGGTCATGTTTTGTTATCCAATCAGCATTTCTATGTCTTTTAATTGGAGCATTTATCCCATTTACTTTTAAGGATATTATTGATAAGTACTTATTCATTGCCATTTATGTACCTGTGTTCCTCTCTCTCTCTCTCTTTTCCTTCCTTTCCTTAAAGCAGGCCCCTTAGCATGTCTTGCAGAGCTGGTTTGGTGGAGGTGTATTCTTTTAGACTTCTTTTGTCTGGGAAGCTTCTTATTTGTCCTTCTATCTTGATTGAGAGCCTTGCTGGGTAAAGTAGCCTTGGCTGCAGGCCTCTGGTTCTCATTACTTGGAATATTTCTTGCTATTCTTTTCTGGCTTGGAGTGTTTCCATTGAGAAGTCAGCTGTTAGCCTTATTGGGGCTCCCTTGTATGTTACTTCCTGTTTTCCCCTTGCTGCCTTTAAGATTCTCTTTGTCTTGAAATTTTGCCTTTTTAATTATGATGTGTCTTGAGGTGGGCCTCTTTGGGTTCCTCTTGATTGGGACTCTCTGTGTTTCCTTGATTTGTGTGACTTTTTCCTGTCATCAAATTAGGGACATTTTCCATCATTACTTTTTCAAACACTTCTTCTACCCCTTGTTCTTCTTCTTCTCCTTCTGGTATCCCTATTATACACATATTATTACATTTCATATTGTGTTGGATTTCCCTTAATCCCAATTCATTCTTTCTAAGCCTCTTTTCCTTTTCTTGCTCTTTCTGTTTTTTTTTTTTTATTTTGTCCTGAAATTTGCTAATCCAGTCTTCTGCTTCATCAATCCTGCTTTTCACTCCTTCTACTGTGTTCTTCAGTTCAGAAATTGTATTCTTCGTTTCTTCTTGGCCCTTGTCGATAGTTTCTTTTTCCTTTTTCATGTTGATATATTTTGCAGTGAGTACGCTGTAGTTTTCTTGTCATTTTGCTAATTCTCGGTGACATCTTTGAGCTTCCTGATAACCATTGTTTTGAACTCAATATCTGAAAGTTGAGTTGCTGCTATTTTACTTAGCATTATTTCTGAGGCTTCCTCCTTTCCCTTCAAAAAATCCCCTTCATTTGGGGATTTTTTGTGTGTGTGTTCTCATTGTTTGTGAGACTCTTCTTGTTCACCTCTGTTTTTTTAAATTGATCTGTTCTGGTTCATTGTGATTATAGCGTGAACTTCTGTGGTAGAATACCTGTGAGGTTCAGTGGTGCAGTCCCCTTCATGTATCCTGTTGTTCACAGCCTCCCCCTGCTCTTTTTTTGTGATCAGTTGGATGAGTAAGGTGAAATGGTTTAAGACAGCAAGACAGTATTCTATGATATTTACAGTAGCAGCCAGTGGAGAAGAGATGAGAGATCCTTTGGCTATGTGTAGTGTTAACTGTGATCTTCCACCCCAGTAGCCACATTTTAGAAAGGATGAAAAGAAGATGAGACTCTTATTGGGGAGGAAAAGATTGTCAGTTTAATTTAGAAAGCTGTGAGGCTGTGGGAGGTCAGATTCTGACGTAGGGTGGGAATAAAGAATAATAAATAGGAGTAGTGTGTAAAAGAATAGAGATAACCCCTATAATAATAGAGTTCAGGAAATTGCGAAGTGGGCTGAGATCAGGAGAGGGGTGTTGTGTAGTATTTACAATTGTATGAGATAGTTCTTATTTACAGTAATATTAAAGCAACAATCGTGGCAGAATCTATGAGATCTAGATAACAAGAATAAGGGTTATAGAACTTTGAGAGGCGTACTAATGGAACACAAATGAAGGACAGTAAGTTAGCAACACACTGTGAATGAGATAACAGGGGGAACCTATCAAATGACAGTATAACCAGCCAAGCAAAGAAAATTATACAGAAAGAAAAAGAATACCAAAATGTTATTAAAATAAAAAATACCAGAGAAATGAGAAAAAGATGATATAAATTTGCAGTAACTTGCAGGCTCAAAAAAAAAAAAAAAAAAGCAGAAGATGGAATGCCAGAGAGATAAATTTGGAGTGGAAGGAATAACACTAGGATGAAAGGAAGAGAAACATAAGGAATTGAGAGATATAAAAATAAAAAGAATTAAAAAAGAAAAAGTTACATAAAAACAATATAAAATCGAACAAACAACAACAACAGTCAAAAACAACAACAACAAAACAAAGACTCTCTTGTTGGTTTCTAACTGTCCAGACCAGTTTTTCTGGTCTTGCTGGCTTCAGCAGGCTGAGGGATGGTTGGAATGCTTTTCACTCTTCCCAGTTAGAACTTAGTCAATGTCTCTCTACTGTCTCCAGGGCTAGCCTCCTGCACTTTCCAGAGCCAATCTGATGCCTTCCCGCAGGACCCTGAGTGTGGGTATGGGCACTCTGAAGCACACTCTCTGGAGCATACTGCCGCAGTCTCCCGGGCTCTGGGGCCCTGCAGAGCACCTGCATTTTTTGCGGGTTCATGGTGTAACCTCTGGGGATCGAGAGGGGTTGTGCCCTTCCCCCAATTTCCCCACTGCAGGCTCCAGAAACCTGCGAAGCAACCCCATCTTTTCAGGGTTCACAGTGTGAGAGTTGGGAATCCCAAAGGGACCCGTGCTTCCCTGAGTTCACCACTGCAGGCTTCAGAAACTCATGAATGCCCTTGCCCTTTCCTTGTTCAGGGCTGTTGCATCTGGGTCTTCCACAGAACCACACTCTCACCGGGTTGGGGCCTCGGGTGCAGGGCCAGGCTGCCCCTGGTCATGCAGGCTGGGGCACTCACTCTTCCCAGGGCTATGCGTGGGTGCTCACAGCTCCCGTGTGATTGTCTCTCAGTCTTACTCCCCTCTCTGTGACTTCAAGGAACAAGGTCTCCCCCAGTGCTGCTCAATCCTTGTTGTCCAGGGAGGGAGCGGTAACTCTGCTCTCCCAGGTGCCCTGAGGCAGACCTGGGAGCATTGGGCCTGGGGGCTGCAACCTCCCTGGTCCCCACGCTGATCCCTGGGCCCTTATCATCTTGAAGCAGTCTCCTTACCATCTGTTTTTTCAATGTCCGCTATAATTTTTGATGTCCTGTTTTCATAAATGTTGAAATATTGTTGGCCACTTGCTCTCTTCCTCTGCAGATTGGCCAGTTTCTCTCCAGTGCATAGGGGAAAGGGAATATGCTCACTTCTACAATGCCGCCATCTTCCCCCTCCAAGAGTTCTTTTCTTTTGTTGTTTTTTTTTTTTTTTTAACATTCTTCCTGTTTTCCTGAAGCAAGATAAACTATCCCTGAAATTAAATAGTATAGCAACTCCTAGAGCTGTCACTGGAGATTTTCTTTTAATAAAATATTATTTTTCAGCTATCTCATGCCTGCTACACTGAAGTTACATGTTCAAAAATTCTGTGCTCACATTTCTTTTGGTACTTAAACAGCACCTACTTTGAGAAGGAGATATGTTAGCAAAGGTGTTACACGTTTATGTTATAAAGGTGTTTGATACTTGCTTCATATTCATCTAGGAAAATGTGGATTATATGAGTTAGTGTGATTGGAACACAATTAGAATAGTGCTTTGCAACCAGTTAGCCCTATACAAGGTTTATTTAACAACAACAACAAAAAAAAAACAAATGTAGAGAGAAGCTTCTATTCTTGCTTCACTATGCCACTTTTGGGGGGAGGATAATGCTCTTTCCTCAATCAATGAAATTTTAGTAGACCAGAAATCTTAAAGTCTCCTTTCCCCCAAATTCTCTGTAGAGAACAAAGCTTCCAGTAGCAGTACCATGGAATGACTTTCATGGATGCCTTTCTAGCACTTTCTCACCTTTTTTGACCCTTTCCTCCATAAAAATATATTAAAAATTACATTTTATGACTATTTCAGTATAATGATAAATATAGTACAACTTGGATTTATTATTGTATGTTAATTATTGTCATATTAATTATTTCTTTTGATTTTAAAAAGTTTAAAATGTTTTTGTGGACCCTTGAAAGTTTATAGATAAGTTATCTTGGTCCAGGCATTTTCTTTGCCAGTTATTTTTATCTCCAGAACAAAATGGGAGTGTTTTACTTTGTTTTTGAGATTTGGGAAAAGGTAGAGTTCATAGAGAAATTGTGGGAAAATTCAAAGCTACTCAACAAATTCTTATTAAATATCACACACTATGTTTGAGTGTGCACATATATTTTTCATTATACTTCTACATACATGAAACCAATTGGTCCCTGTTGGAAGTACTTTGCATTCTGGTTGATATGTCCATAGCTTTACATATCCCAAGTTTTTTCCGGTGGAGAACCAACATTAAATAGAAGTCTAGTCCTAGGTTATATAATTATAGTTCTTTAACTGTAAGCCACTAAGTTAGACTCTGGCTAACTTAGATTTAAAAAATAAATAACTTATTAGAAAGTTACTGAAAAACTCTCAAAATTAAGGAAAAGCTTTAAGATAATTTTTTTACAAAGATAGTATATTGCATTTTGTAAGCCATGCTAAGAAATTTGGACTTAATTACAATGTGAAAAGAAGTTATTGGTTGGTTTTAAAAGAGAAGTGGTGTGATCTGTTTATATTTTATGATGTCTCTGCTGTCTGGAAAATAGATTGTAGATGTCTGGTATGGCATGACGATACTAAGTTGATAATACATTTCAGACGTGGGGTAAGGAATGATGGGGCTTTTGCTAGTGGAAAATGCCCATTTGAAGAGGAATAGACAAAGACAGAACATATTTTCAAGGTTAAGGAAAAGAAAGAGGTATCAAAGTCTCCTTATCAGAGGCTCTGGGGTTTTTGATATGACCAACTAGGTGGATAGTCATGCTACTTACTGACAAAAACAAAAACTAGACATAAAACATGCTTGAATATGGTATCCAAGTTGTGGTTGTGGCATGCAACTATCTTATGATCCAGTGATTCTACTTCTGGGTATATATCTAAAGTAACCCAAAACACTAATTCAAAAGGATGTATGCACCCCTATATTTATTGCAGTCATATTTACAATAGCCAAGCTGTGGACACAATGCAAATGCCTATTAACAGATGCATGGAATGGTACTTAGGCATAAAAAAGAAAGAAATTTTACCATTTGTGACAGCAAGGATGGACCTAGAGGGTATTATGCTAAGTGAAGTAAGTCAGTCAAAGAAAGAAAAATACTATACTTATATGTGAAATCTAAAGAACAATATAAACAAATAAACAAAACAGAATCAGACTCAAAAATACAAAGAACAAACTGATGGTTGCCAGAGGGAGGGGACATGGAGGACTGGGTGAAAAATGTGAAGGGATAAAGAAGTACAGACTGGTAGTTACAAAATGGTAATGGGGATGTAAAGTACAGAATAGAAAATATAGTCAATAATATAGTAATAACTTTGTAAGGTGCCAGGTGGGTTCTGGAACTATGGTGGGGACAATTTGGGAAGTATATTATTATCTAACCACTGTGCTATACACCTGAAACTAATACAAAATAATATTGAATGTAAACTGTAATTAAAAATTAAATATTAAAAATAAAATAATATCAGCCCTGGCTGGCATAGCTCAGTGGATTGAGCACAGGCTGGGAACCAAAGTGTCCCAGGTTCGATTCCCAGCCAGGGTACATTCCTGGGTTGCAGGCCATAATCCCCAGCAACCGCACATTGATGTCTCTCTCTCTCTCTCTCTCTCTCTCTCTCTCTCTCTCCTCCTCTCCCCCAGGTGGCCCCCCTCCCTTCCCTCCCTAAAAATAAATAAAATCTTTGAGGAAAAAAAAATTTATAAAAAAAAGAAAATGTAACATTTAATTTAAAAAAAATAATATCATTATACAAATTTTTATTTTTATTTATTTTTATTTTTTTAAAGATTTTATTTATTTATTTTTAGGGAGGGAAGGAAGGGAGAGAGAGAGAGAGAGAGAGAGAGAGAAAGAGAGAGAGAGAGAGAGAAACATCAATGTGCGGTTGCTGGGGGTCATGGCCTGCAACCCAGGAATGTACCCTGGCTGTGAATCGAACCTGGGACACTTTGGTTCCCAGCCTGTGCTCAATCCACTGAGCTATGCCAGCCAGGGCTCATTATACAAATTTTTAAAAAGAACTAAAGAAGAATAACTAAATGCAATGGGCATATATTGGTTGAAACATAGATTTTAAAAAAATCCCATAAACCCCAGCTGTAAGACATTTTTTGGGACAACTGAAGAAATCCAAATAGGTACTGTATATTAAATGCAATTAATACATCCTATTAATAGTAATACAATTAATACTAATACACTTAATATTAATTTTCTTAAATATTGTTATCAATGTTGTTTTCTTAATGTTTAAGTGTTGTTACACTTAAATCATTATATTGTTATTGTTTATGCACAATTGCCCTTATTCTTAAAAATAATTATGGTTGTGGCATTTGGAGCTACCTATTGTCTATCCACATGGAAGTGGCAAATCAAGAGTTTCAAGAAAAGTCAGGTTTTAGATATCTCTTTTCAACTTTTATGTAGGTGAATTTCAGGTGATGGGTCTTCATGAGATATTTTAAGTTAAAGATACAGAGAACAGAAAAAGGCTAGGATGGAGCTCTGAGGCTGGCACTTCAACATTTAAAGGTCAGTCAGATGAGGCAAGCGAAGGGGGAATGGAATCAGGAGAGCATGGTGTCTTGGAATCTCAGGAGAAGATACATTAATTCCTGCTAAGAAATAAAGCAAGGAGAAAGAGACTGCCAATGGATTAATCATAAGTGACACAGACAAAGGCAGACTCAAAGATATAGTGGAAATAGAGTTTGTTTTGAAATGTTTTCCCCCCCCATTCCACTTAGGACAAAGGGGAATAGAGAATCGGATGTCAGCTAGAGGTGGGTGTGTCCTCAGGAAGAATATTTTAAAGATGCATGTTTGTATACTGATGGCAGTGATCCAGTAGAAATGGAGAATTTGGTGATTTAGCAAAGACAGGAGCCAAGTTTTTGAAAAGACTTGGATGTCATTACATCCAGGTGTGTAATTGAAACAGTTACCATTTGATGGTAATGGATACTTTATCTCTTATGAAAAGGCAGAGGGCAGAGAACAGGTATGTCAGAAAATATGGTGGGGTGGGATGAAAAATCTCCTAGCTAATTGCTTATTTTCTCAATAATGAGGCAAGGTCAAAAGCTGAGAGTGAGAATGGTTGTGTTATAGAAATAAGAACAGCAGGGTAGGAGACAGTTGTTTGGGGGAACCTAAACATAAACATGAGAGGGAAATACATGTAGGGCTGCTTGGCACTATTAAGTGTGTATTTGAGATTTATGAACATAAAGTGTATGAGGCTGGTTAGTATAGTGGGTTGTTTTTTTGCTTGTTTTTGTCTAGCAATCTTTAGCTGTACTAGGGCAGGAGGTGTAGCTACTATTAGTAATTATAACACTACCTGGCATACTGAATGCTTACTATCTGTCAAGCACTTTTTAAAACAATTTAGAAGTGTTCACTTTATGATGTATGTGAGAAAACAGTTATAGAGAAGTTAAGTAATTTGTTCAAGGTCACACAGCAAGTAAGGGCTGGTGCCAATTAGAGATCCTAACAGTTAAAGTCAAAATACCACATAATTCACACTTCATAGTTTTATTACTAGGAAAAGTAAGCTAGTCATATATAAAGCATCTAGCACAGGGCTCTGCTCAAGAGAAACATTCAATGAATTTTAGCTAATATGAATAGCAGAATTTAGAGAATGGTATCTAATCCATAGAGTTTTTGTAGAGTTTAAGAGAGAGTTGAAATTTGTAAATTCTGAGCCTAGTACCTGGGACTTATAGATGTTGGTATACTACTACTTTGTCCCTATCCTCCCCCTACTATCCTGTGCAATATTCTGACATCTAAGGCTTCAATCATTTGACTGCTGACAACTGTGTTGCCATGTGAGCCCACTAGGCAGTGCCACAAAAGAGCAAGCCTGTTTGATTCACCTTCAGATCTCTTAACTCAGATACAGGTCGGCAAACAGAAGCTGAACATTGACAGCCAAAAGAACAGTTATATAAATAAATAAATAAATAAATAGATAGATAATAGATAGATGATAGATAGATAGATAGATAGATGGATGGTTGATAGAGAAGGAGAGAATTGCATTTAAAGCACATATTTGGGCAAATAAAACAGAGTATGTATAGCAAGAATGTTATTTGATAGGCAGGCAAGAAAGGCCAAGGCAGATTTCTTGTGCTTTGAAGCCAAATAAGACAGAAATTTTGCTTATTTTTCTCACAACCAAGCTATACTCATAAACTGTTAAATGCATGGGTCAGACAAAATTCCAAACAGTGGCACAGACATATACACATTTCATTTGCCTCGCTCCAGTACACGTAGGGCAGATTCAGAGTTGTAAGTAAGGTCTGTGTTCCTGCCCCTACATTCAGCCAAGCCCAACCTATTATTTGACAGCCATCTCTCTAGCTGCGAACTCCATCCAAGGTCAACAAATGAAAACACCTAGTGTTCCAAGGAATGTTGCTTCATAAGGAGACTATTCCAGGTATCTTCTTTTTTGCAACACCTACATTTCAATCATTGCTCTCTGAATGGCAACAGTCAGCTACAGAAATAGCACAACATGCTTTTCTTATCTGTATTTCCCTCTGAACAGTGATGTAATGCAATTGAAATCTCTGTCTGCTTATTGTATCATTATAAGTAGCTCTATGTATAACTAAATGGTATTCTTAAAAAAAAACATAGATACAATTAAAATATAAGTAAGATAAAAACCCACCTGCCATATTAGCATGACTTTTGGGTGTATTTTCCAAGTTCCACTCTCCCCATCCCTGACCATCTTCATGTCTTTCTGTTGTTTCTTGGATTGTGCCACTAAGGCCATATGCATCTGCTTGTAGCTAGTACAACTGAGCTCCCCAAACAAAGATTCCCATGAAAACTGAACAAAAGGGGAGGGAGAGGCAGAGCATGTTAAATGTCTCATTAGGCCTTCTGTCTGATTCTCATTAGATTCGCTAACTGCTTCTCATTAGGCTCATTGCCTCAACTTCTTTCAGGCCCTGAATACATAGACCATTGCTTATTGTCATGGTTGGTCGAGAAGATCCATTTCGTTTGTTCATAAATTGAATATGGCTTCTGAAAAGTCCCAGTCAATTGTTTTTTTTTGCAAAGTTAAGACAGGCTTATTGTTGTTATTTGCTGTTGTTTGAGAAATCTTATGCAGGGTGGACAGAAGAAACAGTTGAAAAAAACCCAGCACAAGAACTTCAAACCCTGCTGCAGAATTGGGGCACTGGGAGATAACTGTTATAGCCAAGAGGCCAGCCTGATGTGCAGACATCAGCAATAGACAACATCATGGGAAAAATCACAAATGCCACTGTGTTAGAAGCAACCATTGCAGATATAATCAGATGCCCAGAAGGCAGGATATGGGATGGGGCAGCTGTCAGGACACATGAGGGTACTCATGTACCCTGCAACTTCTGTCCTTTCTGACCTGTGGGAACATTTTCCCAGGGTGTTAAATTAAGCACCAGATGATAACATGCAAAAGTCACCATACAGTTGAACATTCTACAAATTATGCATATAGTACATTACCCTGGTGAAAAGAAATTACTATACTCAATATTCTGACTAAAACAAGTGCCGATCCCTTCTATTGGGAAGAAAGCTCCCAAAATATGGTAGGCAAGTTCAATTAGAGATGTCTTCTTGTTGATGACATCAGTGAACATGGCCCTGAAATATAACATAATATACGTATCTCTAATTGGAGAAGCAGATATTGATGAATATTTGCTCAAAAAGTGGTAAACAAATGTTTACTTTCTGTGTTCTCTCTTTGCTCTTGTTTTCTATCTTGATGTTTGAGTTTCTCCTTTGGTGAATAAATATGGACTGAAAATGGTTTTGAGAATCATCTTGTGCCTAAAATCAGAAAAGTAATACTAATAAGGAATTACACTTTTTTTGCGGACAATAGAGTTAGAAGGAGGAGGTTTGGTAAAGAAAGCAAATGTTTCCCCCCAACTGAAGATATAGACCTACAGAGGGAAGTCAAGCTGCCTAACATTTAAACAATTAGATATCAATATGACACCTTCTCCTTGCCTCATGCCCCATGCCTCCATGTAAAACATTCTCCATCAGGAAGGAGATGGGTATTCCCCAAAGAAGGAGAACAGAGATGACTCACTGAGGAGACAGAGGGTATAGTTCCTTTTAGACATGCTGTAGCTGCTCCATGAGCTAGAATAACATTGTCACTTCTCCTTGTGGGTATTTTTCCCCCTGAGTTTGCAATGGTCTGTTTTTTTTTTTTTTTTTTTATATGACCATATCCATGAAGTTACATAGTTTTAAAATTATTGCCTTCTTACTAAGCTATGTGGTCAAACTTAAAAGGACCTATATAGAGATTAGAGACTAGAACTTGCTGGTAGGAAAGGGCATAGTCATTCCAAAGGTGTTTCTGTGAAAGGTTTTTGGGTTTTACCCTCCCTGGCTTCAATATTGGCTTCTCACCAAGTTTTAACATCTTTAGTGAGTTGCCCTCATTCTTTTATCTTTTCACTTTGGAGGACTTGACCTCAAAGCATTCTGAGAAATCTGGATCCCAGACTGCAACATTCATTCACAACATTCTCAAACTGGTTTTTCTCCCAGTTGGCTTATGGAGTATATTGTTTTATGAAGTTCTTCTAAGATAGCAGGTCTCTATGCATTAATATCAAAGAGACATTCTTATTGGTGCCTGTGGGTCATGATTGTGGGGATGACACAATAATTTTGGCTCCAAAGCTCTTTAGCAAAAAGCCCAGTTCAGAGACAGACTAGAATAATGGGCTGAAAATGATCTTGGCCTTTCAAGGGCTTTATCCTATCAAAAGTTCCAGTACGAGAACCTGATCTCCTAGAAAGTATTACTTTTATTGCCAACCATAGGGAATCACTGAGAAAACTAATTAAAGAATTTGAACCTCATTCTCTCTTTCATCAGCTGACCTTCAACCAGGGACTGGACTCAAAACAAAGACACTCTGAGCCAACAAGATATAGAATGTGAGGCTTTCACCAGGGTAAAGGCGGGTGTACATTCTCATTCTCCTCTTTGAAAGAGCTACTTGAACACAAAAATACCTTCACCTTTTTTTTTCTTTTTACAATGAAAACAGCATTGGGTTTGCATCAGAAATAATGAAGTTTGAAGTTCTTGAACATTATTCATTTGTTTGACTCAGCTTTCCATTTTTCCCTTGAATTCCAGGAGCCAGGTCAAGACAGTGAGTTCTTACAGAAAATTAAGCACTTTTGCAAAGGTAGTAAAGAAAAAACTCTTATTTCAGGTTTCAGGCTCTCAAGGAAATGATGGTCACTGATTTTCAGGATTAAGACAGTGATAAAGAGCTGCAGATATAAATGGATTTACATGGAATCTGACTAGTCTATCTGAAAGTCCTCCTATCTTAAAATATTTGCTCCCATCCTGAAAATTCATGCTTCTTGTTCTTTTCTTCCCCCCTCACTACATTTTAAGATTACATGGTTTGGTAGCAATTGTGAGGATCATATGGAATGATATTTATTGATTAAATATCTTGGCCGATTGAAGAATGACTATTTCAAGATTGTGAAATGCTTTATGAAAGTTACATTATCTGCTGAAGTGAAGGAATATAATATAACATACATCTGTATTAGTTTGTTATATGGCTGACATAAATTTTAAAAAGAGGGGCTACAGTGAGGTTCCTGCAAAAAACTATTTCATTGCTATAGAAAAATATTAGGTTTAAAGATTTATAATTTATTTTTAAAACTAAAGAGCAGGAAAATACTATTTTATTTTAAAATGTATGTTCTTTCCATCTTAACTGTGGTAACTATAAAACAAAGATTTTGTGTGAGAATCAATATGTGAAAGTAAAGAGTGGATCTCCTTTCTTGAGTTGTGCACTAGTACACCTGACTTATTCTTATCCTGCTGATTAGTCTACATTACCCTGTTTGTTCAATTGAGATTGCCCTCATTAAACAGGCTTTTTAAAGAGCATTTTACAGTGAGTCAAGGCCCTCTTAATTCAGAGTAAAATTAAGTATATATATGTGGCTATTGTAAACAAGGGTAAACATAAGCATATACTCAGAATGGGAGCTTATGCATTCCTCTAAGAATCTGGCTGGAGTGTTGTTCCCTGCTGCATGCCCTCCTTAGAATGTTACCCAGGGAACTGGATGCAGTGCTTTGACATATCATCAAATCCTGGCACTCTAGAGATGTAGTCTTCAATGCCAGGTAGATTCTCTTGTAAATGACCAAATACTCGACTTTGAACTTTTGGTGAAAGATTTAATATGAGGTGATTGATGGGTGAAAATACATTATGCAATCCAGAAATATGCAAAAAGTAAGAGAAAGAAAAGAGAAATGAACATTCTTGAATTATTTGACCATAAGAGCATGAAAATTGCTTGACGTACAAGCCTCTATGACATTGGGATCTTGAAGGAAATACAAGCGAGATCCAAAGAAACATGAAATAGTTATATGTATGTATTTTATGTATTTTAAAATGTCTCTGTATTTTATGTATTTTAAAATATCTCTGTATTCAATAGTGCTATGTAGAAGCTACTATTCTACTATTTCTCTTCCCTAAACAAAATCTTGGGTATATTCCATAACTTCCTGGTCACATTTGGTAATTAAAACTTAGAGTGGCTTAATTTAAACCCTTAATTGCATATCCAATTTACAGCTATATCTGTGACTCTGGCTGCTGAGAAACAGGGTGGGGGTAAGATCTGGCTTCCAGATCAATGCTATCCCCCCTTACTATAAACCACAGGTGGCAAACACAAGGACCTTCTACCCTGATTTATCTGGCTCGGCACCTTGTTTCTACCCAGTGGCAGCACCGAGCTCCTTGCCCCTAGTTAAGGAGTAGTTACATTTACACAGTCCTTAAAATTACATTCAGCCCTTTGAAGGCAACTGTGAGTCCAGTATGGCCCCTGGTGAAAATGAGTTTGGCACTCTTGCTCTGGACTAGAGCAGAATCTAGTACCAGATCCTCAGAAGCCTGAAAGAGGGCTAGGGGACTCAGAAAAAGCCTTCCTTAAGTGTCCTCTTGCTCTTGGGTTGAAGATAGCTCAGAGCATTATCTGATTTCTTCCTGGTTCCATCTACTACTGGTGGTTTCCACATAGGTGGCACATGTATGTTTTTAAGCTTTATCTACCCTCCCCAATGTAGCTTTGTTTGCCATTATCCCTGTGTGACCATCCTGGAGGAATCCCATGGCTCTAGTTTCTCCACTAATGCTTTGGCCCCTTCATTGGAGCCAATAAAAGTCTGTGGTTTTATTTTCATCATCCAAGCATGGAAGATAACTAGGTGGGTTAGGGGTTCACCCTGTCCTCTTCAAGCATTTTCTGCCATAGTCCCTCCAAGATCTGGTACTCATGCCTTCAGAAATTTCTAGACTGAAATAAGGCCATACATAGCATAGTCCTACATGTCTTACCATACCTCAGGGCTGCATCTCAAGCTCTTCCAAGGACTTTGGCATCTACCCTGTTATGGAGACATCTTGAGAAAGGATCTGACAGTTTTGGAAGCTCAGGAGGCTTCCAGTTGGAAAATAAAATGCTATTTTCCTTTTTTCCAAGCACCCCAGTTTTATGAATGACTCTCTTGGAGCCCCCTCACTTTTGTTTGGAAGGGAAAACATTTTTTCTGCCTTTTAGTTAGGGGTACAAACTGAGTGGAACTAATACACTGTAACTGCCACAGGGCCCTTGATAAGCACCTCTCCTACCACATTCCCTAGACTGGGGAAGGGTGCTTGACAGCAGTGAAACCTTCCTGAGGCCTCTCAGTAACCCTAAGTAATAGTGTCTAGTCCCCATGCATGATTTCTTTCCCCTCCTCCTCCTCTTTCTTCCTCTCCTCCTCCTCCTCCTCCTCCTCCTCCTCCTCCTTCTTCTTCTTCTTCTTCTTCTTCTCCTTCTCCTCCTTCTCCTCCTTCTCCTCCTCTCCTCCTTCTTCTCCTTCTCCTCCTTCTCCTCCTTCTCCTCCTCCTCCTCTTCTTCTTCTTCTTCTTCTTCTTCAAGGTTTATAAAAAATACCTTTTGACTTCCGGCAAGATGGAGGAATAGGTGGACACACTGTACCTCCTCGCACAACCAAGATTAGAACAACAATAATTTACAGATAGAATAACACCCAGAACTGACAGAGGATTTATCTGAATGGAAGCCGGACAGCCAAGAAGTTGAAGTAGACCCATACATCCAGACTGGTAGGAGATGACCAGCCGGGCGGGCGCAGGGTGCGCGGATGTCGGGGAAAACTTGCTGTGAAATTGGCGCGACAGCTATCCGGCATGCAAGAACGCAGCAGTGGTCCCTGAGTACACAAGCTGCCGGTGGCGGACCCAGTCAGGCGGCAATTGTGGACCAGGGCAGAGCTCTCAGCCCAGGATCCCAGAGAAGGGTCTAAGGTCCCAGGAGAATGGAACTACCGCCATTGTTCCCTCCCGTGCACGCGCCCGCCCCCACATATAATGTCACAATCTAGCGACTGGGGTGCCCAGCCCCGGTGAACACCTAAGGCTCCGCCCCCCACTGTAACAAGAGTGATCAGACCAGGAAAAAAAAAAGAAAAAAAAAGGAGAGACAGGGAGAGATATGTTTCCAACAGAACAGATCAGTGCCCCAGGACTCATCCTTTTGAGTGACCAAGAAATAGCCAATCTATCAGATGCACAGTTCAAAACACTGGTGATCAGAAAGCTCACAGAATTGGTTGATTTTAGGCACAAATTAGATGAAAAGATGCAGGTTACCATAAAAGAGATGCAGGAAGATATACAGAGGAGAGCCAATAGTGAAGGGAAGGAAACTGGGTCTCAAAACAATATAGTGGACCAGAAGGAACATAGAATCAACCAAGCAGGAAAGCATGATGAAATAAGAATTAAAAAAAAAAAAAACAAAAACAAACAAACGAGGAGAAGCTTAAGAGCATCCAGGACATCTTTAAATGTTCCAACATCCGAATTATAGGGGTACCAGAAGGGGAAGGGGAAAAGCAACAAATTGAGCACGTATTTGAACAAATAATAAAGGAGAACTTCCCCAATCCGGCAAAGGAAATAGTCTTCCAAGAAATCCAAGAAGCTCAGAGAGCCCCAAAGAAGTTGGACCCAAGAAGAAACACACCAAGGCACATCATAATTACATTAGCCAAGGTAAAAACGAAAGAGAGAATCCTAGAAGCAGCAAGAGGTAAGGGGACAGTAACCTACAAAGGAGTTCCCGTCAGACTCTCACCTGATTTCTCAAAAGAGACCTTACAGGCAAGAAGGGGCTGGAAAGAAATATTCCAAGTCATGAAAGACAAGGACCTACATCCCAGATTGTTCTATCCAGCAAAGCTCTCATTTAGAATGGAAGGGCAGATAAAGTGATTCTCAGATAAGGTCAAGTTAAAGGAGTTCATCATCACCAAGCCCTTATTTTAAGAAATGCTAAAGGGACTTATCTAAGAAAAGAAGATAAAGAAAAAACATGTATAGTAAAAGGACAGCAAACTCACAATTATTAACAACCACACCTAAAGCAAAACCAAAAGAAACTAAGTAAACAACTAGAACGGGAACAGAACCACAGAAATGGAGGTCACATGGAGGGTTAGCAACAGGGGAGTGGGAGGAGGAGAGAGGGGGAAAAGGTATAGAGAATAAGTAGCATAGAATGTAGGTTGAAAATAGATAGAGGGAGGGCAAGAATAGTACGGGAAATGTAGAAGCTAAAGAACTCATAAGTATGACACATGGACATGAACTGAAGGGGGGGAATGTGGGTGAGAGAGAGGGTACAGGGTGGAGGGGAGAGAAAGGGAGAAATGGGACAACTGTAATAGCATAATCAATAAAATATATTAAAAAAATAGCTTTCGATCATGATGGATTCTTGATGGGCCTTGTTAGAATGCAGAGATTTCTTAGTTTTCCATGGTATTTAATATCCTGTTATACTAGACAGACTGAATTAGATCAAAAGACTTATTTGCAGAAAATTTAGTTCTAAAAATGTAATTTATATAATGTTATGGGCAATTGAATAAAAGGCTACATTTTATACAGCTTATTTTAATTATGCATTTTCTTTTTTTTTAATTAATTTTTTTATTTTAATCATTGTTCAAGTACAGTTTTCTCCCCCCTTCTTCCATTCCAGCCGACCCACCCAACCCTCCCCCCTTCCCCCCATTACCCCCCACCCCTAGTTTTTGTCCATGTGTCTTCCAAATTTGTTCCTGTAATCCCTACCCATTCCCCCCTGAAATTCCCTCTTCTCTCCGCTCTGGCCACTGTCAGACTATCCCCTATTTCAGTGTCTTTGGTTACCTTTTGCTAGTTTTTTGTTTTGTTTTGTTGTTTATATTCCTGTTAAAGGTGATATCATGTGGTATTTGTCTTTCACTGCCTGGCTTGTTTCGCTTAGCATAATGCTTTCCAGCTCCATCCATGCTGTTGCAAAGGGTATGAGCTCCTTCTTTCTTTCTGCTGCATAGAATTCCATTGTGTAAATGTACCATAGTTTTTTGATCCATTCATTTACTGATGTGCATCTAGGTTGCTTCCAGCACCTAGCTATTGTAAATTGTGCTGCTATGAACATCGGGGTGCAAAGGTTCTTTTGTATTGGTGTTTTAGTGTTCTTAGGCTAGAGTCCCAGCAATGGAATTGCTGGGTCAAAAGGCAGATCCATTTTTAGTTTTCTGAGGAAGTTCCAAACTGCTTTCTATAATGGTTGTACCAGTCTGCAGTCCCACCAACAGTGCACTAGGGACCCCCTTTCTCCACAGCCTCTCCAATATTTGTTGTTTGTTGCTTTGTTTATGATGGCCATTCTGACTGGTGTGAAGTGGTATCTCATTGTGGTTTTAATCTGCATCTCTCTGATGGCTAGCGATATTGAGCATCGCTTCATGTGTCTTTGGATTTTCTGTATGTCCTCCTTGGAGAAGTGTCTGTTCAAGTCCTTTGCCCATTTTTTAATTGGGTTACTTGTCTTCTTAGAGTGGAGTCGTGTAAGTTCTTTATATATTTTGGAGATTAAACCCTTGTCTGTGGTATCATTAGCAAATATGTTTTCCCATACAGTTGGTTCTCTTTTTATTTTGATACTCTTTTCCTTAGCTGTGCAAAAGCTTTTAATTTTGATGAGGTCCCATTTGTTTATTCTTTCCTTTATGTCCCTTGCTCTAGGAGACAAGTCAGTAAAAAGTTTCTGCGTGAAATATCTGAGATTTAGCTACCTACGTTCTCTTCTAGGACTTTAATGGTGTCACGCTTTATATTTAAGTCTCTTATCCACCTTGAATCTATTTTCGTATAAGGTGTAAGTTGGTGCTCGAGTTTCATTTTTTTGCACGTAGCTGTCCAGTTCTCCCAACACCATTTGTTGAAGAGGCTATTTTTATTCCATTTTATGTTGCTGCTTCCTTTGTCAAATATTAATTGACCGTAGAGGCTTGGGTTTATTTCTGGGGTCTCTGTTCTGTTCCATTGGTCTATGTGCCTGTTTTTATGCCAGTACCAGGCTGTTTAGATTACAGTGGCCTTGTAGTATAGTTTAGTGTCAGGTATTGTGATTCCTCCTACTTTACTCTTCTTTCTCAAAATTGCAGCAGCTATTCGGGGTCGTTTATGGTTCCATATAAATTGTTGAAGTGTTTGTTCTATGTCTGTGAAATATGCCATTGGTACTTTAATAGGTATTGCATTGAATGTGTAAATTGCTTTTGGTAGTATGGACATTTTGATGATATTAATTCTTCCAATCCATGAACACGGTATATGTTTCCATTTGTTTGTGTCTGCCTTGATTTCTCTCCTCAGTGTTATGTAGTTTTCTGCATACAGGTCTTTTACCTCTTTGGTTAGGTTTATTCCTAGGTATTTTATTTTTCTTTTTGCTATTTCAAATGGGATTTATTCCTTGATTTCTGCTTCTGCTGTTTCATTGTTGGTGTACAGAAATGCCTTTGTTTTCTAGATATTGACTTTGTATCCTGCTGTTTTCCCAAATTCATTTATTAGGTCAAGCAGTTTTTTGGTGGAGTCTATAGGATTTTCTATGTACACTATCATGTCATCTGCAAACAGTGACAGTTTTGTTTCCTCCTTTCCGATTTGGATTCCTTTTATTTCTTTTTCTTGTCTGATTGCTGTGGCTAGAACTTCCAGTACTATATTGAATAGAAGTGGTGAAAGTGGACATCCTTGTCTTGTTCCTGTTCTTAGTGGAAAAGATTTTAATTTTTGCCCATTGAGTATGATGTTGGCTGTGGGTTTCTCATATATGGCCTTTATTATGTTGAGGAATGCTCCCTCTATTCCCACTTTACTGTTTTTATCATAAATGGGTGCTGTACCTTATCAAATGCTTTTTCTTCATCTATTGATATGATCATGTGGTTTTTGTCTTTGCTTTTGTTTATGTGATGTATTACATTTACTGATTTGCGTATATTGTACCATCCCTGCATACCTGGAATGAATCCCACTTGGTCATGGTGTATGATCTTCTTAATGTGCTTTTGGATGCGGTTTGCCAGTATCTTGTTGAGGATTTTAGCATCTATGTTCATCAGCGATATTGGCCTGTAGTTTTCTTTCTTTGTTCTGTCTTTATCTGGTTTTGGAATTAAGATGATGTTGGCCTCATAAAAAGAGTTTGGGAGTCTGCCGTCTTTTTGGATTTTTTGAAATAGTCTGTGAAGGATAGGTGTTAGTTCTTCCTTAAATGCTTTGTAGAATTCTCCTGTGAAACCATCTGGTCCAGGGCTTTTGTGTGTTGGGAGTTTTTTGATTACTGCTTCAACTTCTTTTGCTGTTATTGGTTTGTTCAGGCTTTCTGCTTCCATTTTATTGAGTTTTGGAAGGTTATATTTTTCTAGAAATTTGTCCATTTCTTCTAGGTTTTCAAATTTCTTGGCATACAGCTCTTTGTAGTAATTTGTTACAATCCTTTGTATTTCTGTGGTATCTGTTGTAATCTCTCGTCTTTCATTTCTGATTGTGTTTATTTGGGTTTTCTCTCTTTTTTTCTTGATGAGTCTGCTTAAAGGCTTGTCGATTTTGTTTATCTTTTCAAAGAAACAACTCTTGGATTCATTGATCTTTAGAATTGTGCTTTTAGTCTCTATGTCATTTAATTCTGCTCTGATCTTGGTTATTTCCTTCTTTCTGCTTGCTCTGGGCTGTCTTTGTTGTTGTTCCTCGAGTTCTTGTAGACGTAGGGTTAGGTTGTTCGTTTGAAATGTTTCTAACTTTTTTAGGTGGGCCTGTATCGCTATGATCTTCCCTCTCAGGACTGCCTTGGCTGTGTCCCATAAGTTTTGGGTTGTTGTGAGTTCATTTTCATTTGTTCCCAAAAACCGTTTGATTTCTTCCCTAATATCATTCTTGACCCATTCATTGTTTAATAGCATGCTGTTTAATCTCCATGAATTTGAGTGTTTTGGGTTTTTTTCCTTGGGGTTGGTTTCTAGTTTCAGTCCCTTGTGATCCGAGAAATTGCTTGGTATGATTTCAATTTTTTTGAAATTGTCGAGGCTTGTTCTGTGCCCTATCATGTTGTCTATCTTTGAAAATGTTCCATGTGCATTTGAAAAAAATGTGTATTTAGCTTCTTTGGGATGGAGGGTTCTGTAAATACCAGTAAAGCCCAGTTCATCTAGGGTATTGTTCAATGCCACAATATCTTTGTTGATTTTTTGTTTGGAAGATCTGTCCATTTTTGATAGAGGGGTGTTAAAATCCCCCACAATAATTGTGTTGCTGTCCATATCTTTCTTGAAGTCCTCTAAGATTTTCTTTATGTATTTGGGTGCTCCTATGTTGGGTGCATATATATTTACAATATTTATGTCTTCTTGGTGAATTCTTCCCTTGAGTATTATGAAATGACCTTCTGGGTCTCTCTTTATGGACCTTCTTTGGAAGTCTATTTTGTCAGATATGAGTATTGCTACCCCGGCTTTTTTTTCCTGTCCTTTTGCTTGGAAAATTCATTTCCAGCCCTTCACTTTCAACCTGTGCAGATCTTTTATCCTGAGGTGGGTCTCTTGTAGACAGCATATGTGTGGGTCATGTTTTCTTATCCAATCAGCCGTTCTATGTCTTTTGATTGGAGCATTTAATCCATTTACGTTTAAGGTTATTATTGATAGGTACTTATTCATTGCCTTTTATGTACGTGTGATCCTCTCTCATTCTCTCTTTTCCTTTCCTTCCTTAAAGCAGTCCCTTCAGCATCTCTTGCAGAGCTGGTTTAGTGGAGGTGTATTCTTTTAGACTTTTTTTGTCTGAGAAGCTTCTTATTTGGCCTTCTCTCTTAATTGAGAGCCTTGCTGGGTAAAGTAGTCGTGGTTGCAGGCCTCTGGTGCTCATTACTTGGATTATTTCTTGCCATTCTCTTCTGGCTTGGAGTGTTTCCATTGAGAAGTCAGCTGTTAGACTTATTGGCCCCCTTGTATGTTACTTCCTTTTTCTCCCTTGCTGCCTTTAAGATTCTCTCTTTGTCTTGAAATTTTGCCATTTTAATTATGATGTGTCTTGAGGTGGGCCCCTTTGGGTTCCTCTTGAATGGGACTCTCTGTGTTCCCTGTATTTGTGTGACTTTTTGTCTCATCAAATTAGGGAAGTTTTCCATCATCACTTGTTCAACTAGGTTTTCTATCCCTTGTTCTTCTTCTTCTCCTTCTGGTATCCCTATTATACGGATATTATTACGTTTCATATTGTCTTGCATTTCTCTTAATCCCTCTTCATTTTTTCTGAGCCTCTTTTCCTTTTCTTGCTCTTTCTGGGTGTTTTCTTCTATTTTGTTCTCTAGCTCACTGTTCCGAGCTTCTGCTTCATCGATCCTGCTTTTCATTCCTTATACTGTGTTCTTCAGTTCAGAAATTGTATTCTTCATTTCCTCTTGGCCCTTGTTGAGAGTTTCTATTTCCTTTTTTATGCTGATGTAGTTTTCATTGAGTTCATTGTAGCTTCCCTGTAGTTTCTCATAGCTCATTGTGAGCTCATTGAGCTTCCTGACAATCACTGCTTTGAATTCAATATCTGATAGTTGAATTGCCTCTGTTTCATTTAGCATTCTTTTTGAGGCTTCCTCCTTTCCTTTCATTTGGGGAGTATTTCTTTGTCTTCCTATTGTTTGTGAGACTCTTCTTGTTCACCTCAGCTTCTTATATTGATCTGTTCTGGCTCCCTTGCTTTATGATGTGAACTTCTTTAGTAGAATAGCAGTGAGTTTCAATGGTGCTGTTTCCTTGACCCCCCAAGCTCGCTGGTCTTGCGCTGTCGTTTAAGTTGGCTTTCTGCTTGCCTTTGGGTTTTGATTGTTGTTGAGTCTTTCTTTGGTGGTTCCTTTCCGCCAGCTGGTTAAATGTGGGTCACTCTGTCCATCACCTTCTGTATTTTGTTGTGCTGGTGAGGGCAGGTTGTGTTGAAGCTGGTTCTTCTGTGTGTACAAGGTTTAAAGAAATCTTGTTCAGTTGTTTGTATTGGGTACTGTCTCTACTGTTTAGTTGTATTTCCAGATAAGTCCTGGATTGAGGTTTGTGTGGTTACTGCTCCCTCCTTCACGTTCTTCTGCTGTTATCTGTTAGTGGTTCCTTTGTTGTTGGGTTTCCTCTTCCAGTGGGTATCCTGGTGTTCACCTCCTCCACCTATTCTTTTTTGTCATCAGTTGGAGGGGAAGGCAAAATGGATTAAGACAGCAACAGAGAATTCTATGCTATTTACAGTAGTAGCAAGTAGGGAAGATATAGGAGATCCTTTCACTATGTATAGTGTTAACCGTGGTCTTCCACCCAGCTAGCTGGTTTTTAGAAAGGATGGAAAGAAGATAATACTCTTGTTGGGGGAGGAAGGATTGTGAGTTGGATCTATAAAGCAGAGAGGTTGTGGGTGGTCAGATTCTGGGGTAAGGTGAGAGTAAAGGATAGTAAATAGGTGTAGTGTGTGAGAGAATAGAGTTAACCACTACAGTAATAGAGTTCAGGAAACTTTGAAATGGGCTAAGATCTTGGGGGGGGGGTGTTGTGGAGTAATTACAATTGCATGGAACAGCAGTTATTTACAATAATATTATGGCAACATTCATATGGCAGAGTCTATGAAATCTAGGTAACAAGGATAGGGAGTACAGAACATTGAGTAGTATGCTGATGGGACACAGGTGAGTTGATGGACAGTAGATTAGTAATACAGTATAGAAAGAAATATCAGGGGAAAGCTGTCAGGTCATACAATAAAACCAGCCTAGCAAAGCAGGCTATACAAAAATAAGAGGGATATAAAAATACTGTTAAAAAAAAGATGTAGGAACACTGGAAAAATAATAATAATACAAATATGCAATAACTTGCAGGTTCTCTGTAATAGCAGAGTGACATTTATCTCACTGTCCCAGCTGTTGTGATGCCCCTTCTTTGGGTTCCACTTTGGTCTTTTCACCGATCCAGGATTTTGTCTCACTTGTAGGTATTTAGGAAAAAATTTAAAAAAGTATAAAATAGAAAAGGCAGACGAAGGCAGGAAGAAGAGATAAAATTGGAGGACAGGAAGGAGGAAGGAATAAAACAAGAAATCAGGTGAGAGAGGAAAAAGAAATCAAAAGAGAATAAAAACAATCAAACTTAAAAAATTAAAAATTGTTAAAAAAAATAGAATCAAATTAAAAAGTCTCTTGGTTTCAAAGTGGCCAAATTGGTTTTTCTGCTCTTGCTGCTTGAGGCAGGCTGAAGGATGATTTGTTTGGCTTTTCTTCCTAGGCCCGGGGGGTTCACACTGGCTCCTCAGCTTTGGGCCCTGGGTGTGGGAATCAGGTCTTTCCCCAGGGTTACTGCTGTGGGCTGGTGTGCGGGGATGCTCCCCTCCCCAGGCGCCGCCCCTGGCCGGCGCTCCCACGAGCGGGCGCGGCCCGTCTACTGCTGGCTGCTGGCGCGGCGGTCCGCCACCCGTGCTCTCACAGCTGGGGAGCAGACAGGCCAGAGCCACTGATCACTTCAGGAGAATTCCCCAAACAGTGTCTGTGTCCATTCACTCCTTCCTCTTGAGAAATTCCTCCCGATCGAGCCCGCCGCTCCCCACAGTGGCCCGGCTTCTGTCACCGCCAAAGCTCCAGCCAGAATGGTGACCCTGGGAGTCTGCTGCATGACTCGGCTCTGGTGTCCACCGCCTCCAAAGCTGCTTGCCACCTGGTATGTTTGCCAGCATCTGGATTCCTCCCAGAGCCGCCCAGACCTTGCTCTGCTGGGGAGGGAGCAGTTGACCTGGTTCTCTCCCAATAACCCTATGGTAAACCCAGCCGTGGCCCCCGGGCCTGGGACCACACGCCTGTCCTGGGACCCTACCTTGTTGCAGCACTCCCCCTAGGATCTGTTCTTTGTTCTTTCAGTTCTGCCACAATCCTTGGTCCTCTGTTTTCAAAAATGCTGAAATATGTTGGTTGCTTGCCTTTCTACTCCAAAGATCGGTCAGGACTCTCTCCTCTGAGCAGAGGAAAGCCAAATCTGCTCCTTCCTACTCCGATGCCATCTTAGCCAGCCTCTAATTATGCATTTTCATGTTAATTTTTATACTTACAGGTCAAAGAATAATCTTTTCTTTATGACAATTAGAGGAAGGAGACTCAACTGAGCTTACCATCCCAAATCATAGGCAGAGGGCCACAGGACAGATAAAGTTAGAGTCATGATACATACATTATATCATGTACCCACTTGATTAGAATCTGGCTACTAACTTAGAGCCTAAAATTTTTTGATTACATCTATACATTTATCCTTCATTTCATCCATGCTTCCATTCATCCATCCTTCCATCTATCCATCTACCCATCCATCTATTCACCCATCCATTTATCCCAGCATCCTGATTGTCATCATTGTCGTAGCACAGTGTTTTATTATGGGTCCAAAGGTCAACTATACAAGAATCATCATGACTATACATTTTTTAACAAATGTCCTATGTAAGTTTAATTAAAATTTGAGAAACTAATGAGAAATTCAATGTTGTGTAAATCTCGGCTGTACTAAATACTACAGAAGGGCACTTTCCCACCAATCAAATCAGTGGTCAGTGACTTCAGTGATATTTTCCTGGGTATGACTGATCTCATGAGGAAACTTCTGTCTCTCTCTCTCTCTCTTTTAATCCTCACCTGAGGATATGCTTATTAATTTTAGAGAGAGGAAAATAAAGGGAGATAAATATCAATGTAAGAGAGAAACATCAATCAGTAGCCTCTTGTATACAACCTAACCATGGACTGAACTCACAGTCTAGGCATGTGCCCTGAAAAGGAATCAAACCCATGACCTTTCCGTTTATAGGATGATGCTCTTACGAACTGATTCATGCTGGCCAAGGCAAAAGCCTTCTCTTGAAACATGTCCAACATATTTTATTCACATGCAAACTTTAATGTGAATATTTAAATAAAATGAGTCTACAAGTGTTTGCTCAATACATGGAAGGTTTTGTAAGGTGCATTCAGAGGGAGAGGGTTCAAATCAAAGGTAAGCTGACACCTTCCCCTCTAGCCTCAGACCAAGTAATAGTAAGTAATTCTCCAGTATCTGAAATTATTTTTTATTTACTAGTAAATTGCTCATTATCCACCTTTCCAAATCTGAATGTAAACCTTGACAACTTGTCCACTGCAATCCCCAGCACCTGGATTATTACTCAACACGAAAGAAGCATGCAGTTACTATCTATAAATGACTCAACAAGCCACATAAGGATACATGAGTAAAACAAAAATTGTGCCAAAATAATTGGAACACATTAAAGTAAACTATAAATCACAGTGGACTTAAGAATGTATGGGTTTAACTTTGGAAATATTCCTTAAGTTATCCATCTTGAGCTGAAATTTAAAAACCCTCCTGAAAGATATAGATAATGAAGGGTAGAAACTTGTTTCTTTTTTTGAACTGTAGACTAGTTCAGGCAGATGCCTTGAGGCAGAAATTAAGAAAAGGGTTTTGAAAAACAAGATCAGCTTAGGGACCTGGAGAAGTCACAAGTGAGAGGGGCAAAAGGGTGGGGTAGGTGGAGAAGAGGTGGAATCAGTGGTCAGAAGTTTATATTTGGTCCAGATGGTAATAGAAAGCCACTGAAGGGCCATGTTTACACATTTTCAAAATCCAATTAGGATACCACATGTTTTTATGGTTTAATCACCCATTTTGGACCCATTAAATAAGTTTGTTGAAAGAAAAAAACAAAGGGAAAAAATAAAACTGTGTGTCATTTGATAGCATTAGCAAATCATGGAATAAATGTGTGAAATTGAAATGCTTGACCTGGAACCAAAGTAATTAAAATATGGTCTTCATGACTGAGCCATGAACTGAACCAGGCCCACTCTGATATCTGAAAATGTGAATAGTTAAGGGGAAAAAAAGAGAAATTGTGGTAATTTGGGTGAGGAAATTAGGTATCTTCCTCCATTTGAATGTTTTAAACATTCACTTTCTGAGGGTGGAAGGTTAGGCCAGCTGATTTCTCATGTTTAATTCCAAGCTCTAGAGTCTAACAGTTCTGTAAGAACACTGGTGATACTCATGAGGAGGAAGCAGCTGCTTCAGTGGGGTTCCCTCTGGAGAATAGGGAAGTCCAGCATCCAGCTGGGATCAGACCAAGACAGGAGGTGAGGAGAGAAAGCAGGCACTGGGAAGAGAGGGAGGACAACAGGCCTGGGATTTAGCATAATACCTACTGTCTATTCTTTCTTCAGACTTAGCCATGAATTATAATATATAGAAAATGGGGTATAGTGACAAAACAGAAGCGGGAAGACAGACAAACACTGTATTCTCGGGAGAAAGTTATAACCCTCATTCTCTTGTGCTAGGATGATTTTAGTTTTTTAGAACCTCATGACTCACACTGGGACAACTACAACCCTTGGGGGCTTGTTAGAAACACAGAAATTTAGACTTTACTTCAGACATACTAAAAAATAATCTGCACTTTAACAATATTTCTCAAATGATTCATAAGTACATTAAAGACTGAGAAGTACTGTGTTAGAGGATTTGGAGCAAACTTGATAAGATAAAATAAGAATTGAGAACAGGGAGAAAATTGTAATCCTGTGGGAGAGAAAACAGTGTAAGTAGTACCACTCCCCAATCCCCTGTCAATTCAACCTGGATAAGATCACAAGCTTTGCTACAGACCCACCCCCATATATCCAGCCATGAAGACTCAGACTCACAGATGTACATTTGTGTAGACAAATAAAAATTACTGGGAATGCATTGGTGGGAGAATTGCCTCTGTTTGAATCCCAAATCAACTTGTCTTTTTCTTTATAAGGCATCTGGAGCTACTATCTCTTTCCTTAGTTCCTTTTATCAATTATATTTCATGTTATTTTCCTGTTTTACTTTATATTCTACTCTCGTATCTTTCTTGAGTATAGCCCCAGGTCAACCAATAACCAAAGAAGCCAAATTGAGACAGATCACTAGTCATTTGCATCCCATTGGAAAAATAATGGTTTCTCAAGTTTCTCAAGGGTGGAAATTTCCCAGAATCAGCCTTTTTCCAGGCATGGGGACCCTTCCTCATTAGTTTTAGTAAACATTCCCTCACTTTTAAGTACTCACTTATACTCCTCATGGGATTCCAGACTTGAAAAGCTCATATTGCATTGTGCTTCTTCCAGTCTTCTTTCCATCTCCTTATTGCCTTTCTTTGTAGCTTTTGAGTATATGTAAAGCAGAAGTCCCCAGCCTCAGGGCAGCAGAACAGTACTGGTAAGGGCCTGTTAGGAACCAGGTAGCACAGCAGGAGGTGAACTTGAATGTAATGCACTTGAATCATCCTGAAACCATCTCCCTAGCCCAGTCCATGGAAAAAAATATCTTCCACAAAACCTGGTGCTATAAAGGTTGGGGACCACTGGTATAAAGGACAGTGTGCTATAACAGTGAAGGCAGTGGTTCATATCTGACAGATTTGTGTTCTACTCTGTGGTTCTGGTCAAGTTATTCAATATTTAGGATAGAGACTGAATTTCTTTACCTGTAAAATAGAAATAATAATACCAGCTGTATAGATATTTGTCATTATCAAATAGCCAATTTTACCCAAAGTTGTTAGCATGGCACCTACACATAGCAAGTATTCAAAAAATGGTAAATGGCAACTATCAGTGACTTCAATAATAAATTTATTAGGTAATGTTGACTTATAAGAAACATTGGTATATCCAGATGCATCAATTTTATTGTGATTACTTTAATTCTCTCTCAACAGGGCTGCTCTAAGATTCACCTGGGTTTTAGATAAGGATACTGTCACCCATGCTTTCAATTACTCTAATTTTATATCTAGAGAAACTAAAAGAAATATTAAAATAGAACAGAAAAATGCAAAATGAGGAAATACATTGTGATAAAACTCTGGGTGTACTTTTTGCCCCTCAGGATCTATAATGAAAATTCTAAATGAAGGGCAAAAGATATTGACCTTGTTTAAATATGTCCAAATTAAGAAATCATAAATTTGATTCAGTGATTCCATTGCTTGGAATATACCCTAAGAATACTGAAATACCAATAAAAAGAACTTATGTACCCCTGTGTTCAAAGCAGCACTATATACAATAGCCAAGTGTTGGAAACAGCCTAAGTGCCCATCAGGAAAAGAGTGGATTAAAACACTATGGTACATTTGCACAATGGAATAGTACACAGCAGAAAGAAGGAAAAAGAAATTCTTACCATTTGAGACAGCATGGATGGAAGTGGAGAATATTATGCTCAGTAAAATAAGCCAGACAGTGAAAGACAAATACCATATGATCTCACGTATAAGAGGAATGTAATGAACAAAATAAACTAACGAGCAAAACAGAACCAGAGACATGGAAACATGGAACAGACTGAGAGCTGCCAGAGAAAGGGGGAGGGGGAAATTGTGGAAAAATGGGGAAGGGATTAGTTAAAGAACATCTATGAATGACCCATGGACATGGACAACAGTGTGAGGATTGACTGTGGGAGTGAGGGGTGGGCTAGGCAGAGGAAGGCAAAGGGGGAAAATTGGACAACTGAAATAGAATAAACAAGAATAAAAATAAAGAAAAAAAGAGAAAAAATCTGTGTAAGTGAATCACATGTTTGCCAGCACACTAACACCATCTGTAAGTCACCATTGATATTCCAAATAAGGAAATTCTGATAAAATCTTATACTGTTACTTTATTTTTAACTGTCACGTATGTGACTGCAGAAAGTTTTGTCCCATGCAATTCTCTAGTCAATGACAAATACAAATGGCATTTCTCTTCAAACTGTGGAAATAATGCATATTTTTTCCTTTGGCTGATCAGACATTTATCACAGGTCATTTACATAGCAGTGGATGGCTTGGTAAACTAATCACTAAGCTCTTTCATGTGGTACTGTGATTTTCTTAGGACATCGTGTGAAATTAGTTTGATGATTTCAATTCCTTCTCTTGGGATCCATAACCAAGTTCATAGACAAATCAAAACCAAGTTGGCTGACCCCATCAGCCTGAGTCCATATGATGGGGGTGCAGTTATGTCCTGATATTGGATTCACTGATGGTCTGTGAGTCAGTTTTGACTTCTGAGAAGAAAGCTTTGGCTGAGGATTAAGATAGATTTATAAATGTGTATATGTATGGGCATGCGTATATGTGTATGTGGATATAGTGATGAGCGAATTTAAAGGGGCAAATACTCTGTCAGAATTTTAAGTGCTATTTAATAAAATTTGATTGTGACATATTTTAATTGCTATTTTTAAGAAAGACAGCCCTGGCTGGCATAGCTCAGTGGATTGAGCACAGGCTGTGAACCAAAGTGTCACAGGTTCGATTCCCAGTCAGGGTACATGCCTGGGTTGCAGGCCATGACCCCCAGCAACTGCACATTGATGTTTCTCTCTTTCTCCCTCCATTCCCTCTCTAAAAATAAATAAATAAAATCTTAAATAAAGCAAACATTAAAAAAAGAAAGAAACATTAACTTAAAATTTTTGCTTTAATTTATTTATCTTCCTAATCTCTCACAATATTTTCAGTCTCATAAGCTTTTCAAAACTTTGTTATTTTTCTATCAAAAGGTGAAGTCTAAATCTCCTCTTCTTGAAGCTGTGAGCTTTTGTTACTGCCCCAATGAATAAAATATTGAGGATGTGAGCCTGTGTGACTTCCAAGATCAGGCCATAAAGAGATTACACAACGGAATACTACACAGCAGAAAGAAGGAAGGAGCTCCTACCCTTTGTGACAGCATGGGTGGAACTGGAGAGCATTATGTTAAGTGAAATAAGCCAGGCGGTGAAAGACAAATACCATATGATGTCACCTATAAGTGGAACCTAATCAACAAAACAAAAAGCAAGCAAAATATAACCAGAGACATTGAAATTAAGAACAAATTGACAGGTACCAGAGGGGAGGTGGGAGGGGCTAATGGGAGGGTAGGGAAGGGTTGTCAGGAACAACTATAAAGGACACATGGACAAAATCAAAGCAGGGTAGAATCGAGTGTGGGAGATGGGGATGGCTGGGGTGTGGGGAGTGGTGGGGAGAAAATGGAGACAACTGTACTTGAACAACAATAACAATAAATAAATAAAAAATAAAAGATATAGAGCTTCAGTTTAGAAAACTGAAAAAGCTCTGGAGATAGATGGTGGTAATGGTTGCACAACAGTGTGAACGTACTTAAGGCCACTGAACTATATACTTAAGAATGGTAAATTTTACATTACATTTCACTAAAATAAAAAATCAGCTATAAAAAAAGAGTTTACAAGTTAATAGCTTCTCTCTCCCCTTGTTTCTCACTCTATCTCCCACTCTTTCTGTCTACCCCTCCCTCACCCCTCCCCTTCTCCCTCTGTCTTGCTACATGTGCTTTGGAAACCCTGACCTGATATGTAAGAAGTACACTATCCTTAAAGCAGCTATGCCAGACACGTCCTGGGGAGAGACCACATCTTAAAACAGAGACCACATCTCAAACAGAGACCTGCCAAGGAAGCCCAGGGGACTAGCCCCTAGCTGTTTGTAGCTCCAGCTAAGTCAGTAAACATGCATGTATCTGAGGTGGCTTTCAGTAATCCATGCCAAGTAGAGCCAGTGTTTGTGCCACCCCAAATGATATGGAGTCATCAAATGGAGCAAGAGAAGTTGTACCAAACACTGCCCAAATTGCAGATTTATGAACAAAATAAATGTTGTGATTATTTTATGTTACTACATTTTTGGGGTGGTTTATTACACAGCAGCAGATCACTGAAACATATGTCATGGGAAACCAGCTTAATTTTTTTCCCCTTTAGTGAACTTTTTTTTTTTCTGGGGGAACCATAACCTAACTCAAGGACATATCAAAATATTTGACTGAGTCCACCAACCTGGGTTCATGCCTGGGGACAATTGTGGCTTGATATTGATTCAGTGAAAATCAGTGAGTCTATTTTGTCTTCCGAGAAGGAGACTTTGCTTGGAGAAGCAGGAAATAATATTTTTTTGTAAGTGTTTAACATCTACCAATGCTGATTTTTGGTTTTAATACTGAGCTAGAGTTACATAAGAGTTACAAAACCACTGGGGCAAACTGGTTTTGGCATCTCTCTATACTATCATTGCAACTGCACATGAATGCAATTATTTCTAAAAAAATATTTAAGTGGCTGTGTGTGTGGGAGAGGGGTGAATAGACTGATTTGGAATGGCAAATATTCTGGCAGAACTTCCAGTGACCCCTTAATAAAAGTTTGATCATTGCATATAGTAGTTACTTTTAAAAACTGTTGAAGTCAGATACTTTAATTAATTCTTTAACGTCCATAATTTCATGTCAAATACAAATAGTGAGGGGCATTTTGCTTTTTCACCTTTACAGTCAATTAGCACAAGTTTCATACTGGAAAGCCATAATAAATATTGATCAAACATATCTGAAAACTAAACAAATCCCTCCTCTCCAGTGAGTTCCAGTTCTCCCAGGTACTGAGAGGAGGTGGGGATATATGATTGCCAGATTAAGATGACTGTCACAGAAGGGGTAAGCTGCCAAGCTTGATGTTAATCCTAATCAGTTTGATATGATTACTAATAGGATGGATTTTTTAAACAAGGGAAAATGAGACAAAGGAGAATTGCACAGCAACACAGGATCCTTAAGAAAATCTTTACTGAATTTTCTAAATTTACTTCCTGTTGTTATTATTATATTTATTTTACTGATAGAAAAATGTGACAGACATAATACATTAGGGGTATGGTGCAGCATTTGCAGCACCTATTCGAACAGGTTGGAGAAATTGGGAAGTGTAGAGCATATGTGTTCATGTGTACCAACAACATGTATGTTGAAAAATCCACTCATTTACCAAAATTACCTGACAACTGTGATTTTTTTTTAAATAAAAAGGCAAGTATTATTCCAGGCAGAAGTTTTTTTTTAATTTAAAGAGAAATACCATTTTAGGTGGGAGACAATGATATGAATCATTCACACTGAGAAGACTTTTTCTGTCCCATAGTCTGATAGTCATTGAAGGAGTCAGGAGTGAAAAGAGGGATAATGAAACAGAGGTGGAGCTCAAATAAGAGTCTCTTGTTTAGTAAAGAATACTGATTAATTAACAGTGGGGTGAATAGAAACTTTTTACTTTACATTGTTTTGATGGTGTGTGTATGCATATACCTGTTAATTTCAAGCAATTGATTCAGTGAAATAAATAGTGTAAACTATTATTGAAAGTGATTGTGATCAGATATTTTTCAAATTTGGCTGATCACTACCTTCTGTAACATTAAAAAATACATATATTCCCAGGTCCTACTCCAGACTTTATGAGTCAGAATCATTGAAAGTAGAGCTTTAAATTCTGTATTTTAAGTGCTCCCCTAGTGATTCTTAGTATTACACAAATTTGAAGAACTAGGTAGGAATGAATGGATGTTTCAGTTTTCCATCCTTCAAGGTACACTGGCATAAGGCCATTTCTATTCAACTGCATTGAGCTAACACAACTGTTCATGGCAGGTTCTTATTGGAGTCTTTCAGACAATAAACTTTTAGAGACATGGCACATCCTGTGTAAGCTCCACATAGTGTGAAAAACACATTCAGAGTGACTTTATATCTAGATTTGTCCGTTTTAACCTGAGAATCAATTTACACATAACACCAAAATAACTTTCCAGCTTCCTCCTTTGAATGCCAACAGTTCACCATGCAGATGTCCCTAGATTGGGCACTATGTGTATGTGTGTATGAAAGTAGGAGTGGAGGTGTGCCCAAAGGGACAAACTCAGAAAAGACTCCTTAGCATGATTTCTGCACTCAGTTTTAGAACACTAGATCACAAATTAAGGTTTGTTGTTTCAGGGAGGTCTTCCAGCCTGGAAGGACTTGGGTACTTTTAACATTGGTTCTCTTTTTTAAAACATCCGGACTGACAAGATTGACAAAGGAAAATGCACTCTTACTTAGAAAATTGATTCTATTAACTCTTTGACCAGCATAGAGTTGCACCTTGATCATCTCTGTATTATTCAGGGAAGATTAACATCTCTTCCTCATAATCCTTGAAGGTACATGGCTTCACATAACAAAAATTAACTTCAAATTTATATTATAGTGCTTTATAAGCCACTTGGGGCTGAGATCCACAGAGTCATTCAGTGACCCAGGATTCTTCCTTCTAGCTTTTCTACTATTTTCCATGGTCTCAGAGTCCTCCACTGAAGCCTTTGCATTAGATTAGCAGGTGAGGTGTGAGCAAATAACAGAATATCTATGGGAGGTTTATTATGAACAGAGTTTGGAAATTCTGTTAGCTAGAACCCAATTTTATGGCCTTACTAATTAATTGTAAGGGAGGCTAAGAAATGCAGTCTAACTATGTGCTTAGGTAAAATAGAAATGGATTTTGGTCTTTGTTACTATCTCTTTAAAGGTATGATAACTTTAAAGATATGATATGGTAAGAATGGTACTTTATATCTGTAGTTTTCCACCTCCAAACCCATAACTTCCATATAATCATGAGAAAAACATGACAAAAATCCAAATTGAGGAACATTCTACAAAATGCTTGACCAGTACTTAGTTGCCAAGGTCATCAAAAACAAAGTCAGAACTTCTACAGCCAAGAGAAGCCCAAAGTAACATGTCAAGTAAATGCAACATGGTGACCTGGGTGGTATCCTGGAACAGAAAAAGCACACTAAGTACAAACTAAGGACATTTGAATACTGTATGGGCTTTGATTAATAAGAATGTAACAGTTTTTGTTTATTAATTATGACAATGTACAATACTAGTACAAGATGCTAGTAATAGTGGAAACAGGGTATGGGACACATGGGAGCTATCTATAATACCTTCATAACTTTCTTATACATCTATAATGTTTTAAAATAGAAAGTTTGTTCAAAATTTAAAAAACACAAATGAGTGCCAAGAAACCCCACAACTTCTGTCTTCCCACCATGACCATGAAAAACCGCTCTGTCTACTGAGAAATTACCGATCTTCTCCTTACACTCATTTTTACTCTTTACCTGTTCCTTTTAACTTTCCTCATCTCAAAGTGATTACTTCTCAAGCACAATTCTTTTATTGCCTCTTAAATAACATGTTGCATGTTCCTCTAAGAATATAGACCAAAACAAGATGGTAACAATGCAAAAATTAAAAACCATTATGCCCCTGTGTTAAAACATATATATGTGTCCATAGATATGAACTTACATACACGATCGAAGAAACTTATGACCCAGTTTTCATTGGGATCTCTACTTTTAGACTTTTCATATTACATAGTTTATTATTAACATCAATAGCTCACACAAAACTTATTTTATTGTATTTTGTTCATTTTCCATGTCATCCTGACACATTGTGTACAGCCCATGAAATACATTTGAAAATTTCACTGAATCATAATAGAGTATATTTTTAGAGAAATATATACCCAGAAAGATATCCCATTTTTAAAAAAATCCCCTTTAAAAACTTACTCCAATTACTTTGGAAGATATAGTACTCCATAATTCTGGAGACCTGCATAGGCATGGAGGAGAGTTCTCACAATAAATACATCAATCTTATTTGGTTTAAACCAATATTATCCAAACTTCTGTAACTTGGAGGTTTTCTTTGTATTGTTTTCACTTTTTTCTTTCCCTAATGGATAATGGGTTGCTCATTATCCATTAACTTGTTGCAGAACTAGGAATTCTTTAAATACATTTAAACTTAAATAATTTTTGGTTCTTTTCACACATCCATAGAGGAGAGAATAGAAGAAAAAATGTTATTTTCTTGTCTTATTTTTAAAAAGTAGGTATTTATCTTAAAATTAGAAAAATATGTTTGAGTCCTCTTTTATACATGTGTTTGGATAAGTAATTCTTTCTGAACCTTGATTTACACATTTTATAAAAAGAAGTTAACAAAAATCCCTCTTTGGGGAGTTTTTCTGGTGAATTTAATGAAAAACTTAGTCTGTATAACTATCTCTGCTCCTGGTCATTAGAAATAAATGCAAAATATATGGGTTACCTGGAAGCTCAGTATTGACTAAACAAACTAAATGTGATGACATCCATTAAATCAAGAACTCCAGTCTTGGACAATAAGCAGTGAGATTGGTTCTTGGTGGTCAGCAAGTGAGGGCTCAGGAAGCAAAGCAGATTAGGACATGGGATTAATAGGATGGCTACAGATAGGGGTTCATGACAGCATAGGCACATGCCTTAATACCAGTCTTTAGCACTGGTATTTATTGATCATTTATTATATGCTGAGCACTTAATATGCATTAGATTATCTCATATTAACAATAACTCATGAGACAGGCTCTTTGACAATCTCCCTTTTACAAATGAGAATGGTCAAACTTGTCCTTGCTTACAAAGTGGCCATGCCATGATTCAAATTCAGGCAATCAGACTCTAGAGCCCATCCTCTTACCACTACATCATTTGGATGTCATCTTTTTGAAGCCACTTTTTTATTAGACTGAAATGGTGACAGCTCTCTATTGTTTCCTCACCCCACCCTGCCTTTTCCTACCATTTGTTAGGCTGTCCTGACTTTTTAAAAAAAGTCACTGTCCTGACCCAAGTCTTTTCCCCTCCTAAGCCTATATTTCTGAACAAGGAAGAGAATAATGACTTACATACACAAGACAACATCTCCTCATCTCTCCAGGTGTGGTTATCTGGGAATCACTCTCATTTACAAGCAGCTTGCCTTGCAAATGACTTAGACCATTCACACTTTCAGGCTCTGCTACTAACTGCCATTTATCATTGGAAAACCTGCCTTCTATGCAGCCACCCTCCACCACTGTCACCATGTCATTGGAGAAACACTAGACACTGTAACATGAAGGAAGATTCTGTGAAAATCAGAGGGCAGTTGCCATGCTGGAACAGAAGGACAAGTCCTGACCCTATGTCTACTGTTATTTCTAGGGGACAAAATGATCTCACAGTCCAAATGTCCACAAAGATGTATCTTGGAAAAGGTGTGCCATCCAAAGACCTCATGAGGGAACATTTCCCTTATTGAAATCATTACAGTTCAATTTTCACTCCTTAGTCTTCTTATTCAGGGAAATGATATTCTGAAATTCATTATTTATTTTGTTTGGTAAGTACATTTAGGGTGTATACATGCTAACTAATCTTACAGACTCATGTGCATATTTTTAAAAGTAAAAATATGTTGTTTTATGTTTAAAAAATGTAACAGCCAACTGGATAGAAACTTTTATCTAAGGTGAACATGCCAAGGCAAAACCATGAATTCTTGTCTACTTGACTCATCTGATTCTTTGTATTTTTTCTTTAAACTCAAGTTTCTTTTTATAATTATGAAAACATGATAGCAAATATATAAAACATATATTTTTAAAAGAAATGAAAAAGAAAATGATACCTTGTAATTCCACAACCTAGGAATAACCATGGTTAACATCTTCCAGACATTTTAAAATGTACAAACCAGGTATCAACTGGGTCTCTCTGCTCCTTATTATTGAGATAACATGACTTGGAACCTCATTTCATTGCTCTTCTCAAGATTTTGGCAACTTCCCAGGATCTCACATTCTAATGATCACGTGTGATGTTGACTTCCTGATCCTTCTGAATTCCATTCTCCACTCTTCCTCCCACAGCTGTTCTCTAATTTTGCCTTGGCCAGAGACCCATATGTAGAAATAAAGCTCTTTCCTTGATTTGATAGTAACAGCAAGTCATCCATAAAAGGATTTTTGATGCATAGCACAATTCACTTCAGGATGTAAAGACTGTTATACTTAAATGTTAGATATCTTTTTTTTCTGAGAATCCTTTGGTCTTTAAGCCATGTTATTCAACCATGTACTTTATCTCTTCATCCCATTCTGTTTTTGCTTTCACCCTTTCACAAGCAGAAATAATATTCTTTATTTTTTCTAATGAGGCAATTTAGTTGTCTAATGACCTTGCCCACAAATTTAAATTCAAGAATTTTTCCTTTCTACACACAAAGTCTCTCCTAAAGCTTTAAAATTGTCTTTTCTTAAGTATATTTTACTGATTATGCTATTATAGTTGTCCCATTTTTTTATCTCTTTTATCCTCCTCCACCTTGCATCTCCCTCCCTGTAGCATTCCCCCCTCTTAGTTCATGTCCATGGGTCATACATATAAGTTCTTTGGATTTTCCATTTCCTACATTCTTTTTTTTTAAAGATTTTATTTATTTATTTTTAGAGAGGGAAGGGAAGGAGGGAGAGAGAGAGAGAGAGAGAGAGAGAGAGAGAGAGAGAGAGAGAGGGAGAGAGGGAGAGAGAAACATCAATGTGCAGTTGCTGAGGGTCATGGTCTGCAAACCAGGCATGTACCCTGACTGGGAATCAAACCTGGAACACTTTGGTTCACAGCCCATGCTCAATCCACTGAGCTACACCAGCCGGGGCCTCACTTCCTATATTCTTAACCTGCCCCTATTTATTTTGTACCTATCAATTATGCTTATTCATTGTACCTTTCCCCCATTCTTCCCCCTCCCCTCCTCACTGATTTTGTCTTTACCAAAGGGGCTGGAGTCATTGGATAAAGTTTGGTAAGTGTTATAAAGTTTCCACTGAGATCTAGATATGCAATACAGGGCAGAATCAAAGGGAGGTGAAAACAAGACATTTCACATGGTAGGAATTTCAAAGAAGATGTTAAAAAATTAGTTTCTAGTGCCTAGGCTACTCCCTCAATCAAAGATGTAAAAGGACATGAATGGAGATCAGAAAAATGTTACAGAGATTTCACTGAATAGAAACTTAGTGGAATATAAGAATACCCATTCTAACTAGAAAGAGATGGGAAGTAAGATGCTTTTCCATTTCACATCAAGTTCTTAGTTAAAAGAGGGAAGCTTCATGGACCACTCAGGATTGACTTGATATGTGTTCTCCTTAGTGGGGGAGACACAGTAGATTGATTTCTGACTTCTGCATGTAAAACTTAAAAGCCAAGATGGGCTTGATGCACCAGACTAGGCCTTCCTGCCCTTCGGGACAAGGAAGGTGTATGTCTCCTATGGAAAAAAAATGCAGACCCACTGTCAGGAGAAACTGGCTAGATCATCTTTAATGCAGCACAGGATGGTTTCCTGAGTGGCCTTGGGACTTACAGATCCTCTGTCTGGTGGGCTGCTGTGAAGAGAGTGAAAACTGGAAGGAAAACTTGACAGAGTTATGGGAAATGCAATCAAATGAGGCCAGTGGGTCTCCAGAAAGGCCAGCAAAGGACCTACAAGGGAGGGTTTTGACTTCTAACCAGGCCCCAAGAACATGGTACCTGTCATTATAGAACCAGTTAAAAACTTTTCTGCTCCCTTACCTCTTCCATGCCCCACTGGAATCCTAAAATGGTCAGAAGCCACAGTTCAAAAAATAAGAAAGTGGGGGAAAGATGAGGAAACAAAGTAGGAAGTGAAGAATGAACAACCATAGCTTTCATACTTTTTGACCACAAAGGGACCATGTAAGATAAAGAGAGTTTTATTTTAAATCCAGGTTTTAAGTTTTTAAGAATTACATGCTAAAAATTGTTTTAAAAAATGAAACAAAACAAAACATATGGCTCCCTAAGCTTTTATCTAGAGAAATAACCCTTACCAAGTACAGTCTGAAGAAACAGTGAAAGACAAAAATACAGATCCCAACTGATCAATTTTCCTGTGTTATATCTATTCTGTAACATTATTTTTTGAATTATTAGCAATTAAAAATAATTGTTAACAACTACTGACAATTAAAATAATTATTGACAATTCTTTAACCAACATCACTGAACTTTGTTTTTAAAATTTTTCTCTGTAAAAACACGGATATGGTTATTTCATATATATTTAACTACTTCTGTAGGAAAACTATGAGGCTGCCGGATCAAGGTTTAAATTCATGACTAAAACTTTAGCAATGAATCACCAAACTCACACCAATTATGTCACCTATGCATGAGCTTGCCACAGATACATTAGAACCTTCAAGTTCTACCACATTCAGGTGACTTTGCTCTCCTGACCCTGATCCCTTGTGGTTGATTTATAATGTAACTCTCAAAGGACACACTTATTTCCCAGTTCTTGGGTGATATTTTACCTCATTCTTGTTCCTATACTTATAAATGCATTTTGAAAATCTAACCTGTACATATATTAGCAGCTGCTTTTACATTGTTTGCATAGTTTTTATGAATAAAAGAATGAACCAAAAATGCACCATTGTTTGTATTTCTTGGATAAATTACCTATCCAATTAAACCCCAGGCTCTCCTTTTGAGAAAGCTGTGACTACTTCTATTAACCTCATGGCCATAGCTAAAGCTGTAATTAGGACTGATTCAGTAAGTACAACTTCTTTTTGAAGGTGTGTTATGGGTAGCAGCTCTGTCTGGTCCTGAAGGGAGTGAGACTGTTATGGATTTTCTGGGGCTTTGGCTATAGGGGAATCAATTTAAAAAATCTTAAGAAATATTAAAAAACAGGATTTTAATAAGCAGTGATATCCTCTGTCTATATTTGGCTATGAAGTACCTTCTTATGAAATATAATTTCTAGCTAGCTATCACTTGCTATGTTCCCTGTGTCCATTATTCACCAAAATAAAGGTCCTGTTGTGCCAACTCCCTACACTCAATTTTCATTTTACTATTTCTTTTAGAATGAGAATAACAATTGTCAAGGGGATTGAATACATTGTAAATAACAAATGTTATTTTACTCCCTACAACTTATCTTAGGCTATATTATGAATTTACCAGGTCCTAAATATCAAATATATGATCTTAGAAGGGAAAATCTCCATACTAATATATGAAAAAGTTCTAAATTCCAGAAGGGTGAATGAACAGATGGATACTTTTGGGACATGTGTTATGTCGTTTTTGTTTTACATTTTTTTGGCTCTGTGAAAGAACATATTTTCCATGAAGTATGGTAGATAAAGTGAAGGATAATATTAAACTAAACCTGAAAATAAGAAATGAGAAGTAAATAGTTTAGCAAAAATATAGTTCCACATGACAATTTTTAAAAGTTTCATTATTGAAACACAGATTTAAAACAACGTGGGCACAGACTAAGACAAAAATTATACAATGAGTGGTGTAATAAAAATTTTTTTTTGCTTGAAGTACAGATGTCATTCTAACACATTCATATATGTATTTCCAGGTTGTATTCATATTTTCCATAAAATATTGAATTCCACGAAATAATTATAGATTGGTGATTGTCCCCCTAATAATGATGTCTTACATATAAAATAAAACATTGAGTAGTTCTAGTACCTTGGAGCACTGAACCTCTTGACACAACATAAAAATTCTGGATAAGTTATTACAACACAGCAGTTTATAAAACATCTGAGGGAAAAAAATAAATAAAGGGAATCCCTAGTTTCCAGAAATAGTGAACTCCTTGCCAGCACAGAGCTAACTCAGCAGCAGCTTTATATGGTTGTGGGGTAATTTCAATTTAGATAGATGTCCTACAACTGATGGGCTGAAGTATTAATGCTCACACATTTACAAGAAATGTGGACTTTGGCCATGATAGAGCATGCATGGGTGCTAAAACTGAGACTGGCATTGCACCCCAGAAGGGTTCCCCACATTGTAAAAAGACCCTCACAGAGAAACCACTGTGACCAACCTAGCAAAGTGCATAGCTTGGGGAAGAGTAGAAAGAGAAACAATGGGTCTCTAGCCAGCCATACACATTGAGTGACAATTGAAGTTACACCCCGAATAGGACAGAATCTCAACTCAGAAATTAACATGAATCTTCTGTTGGACAGTAAATCCTTGGGTATCTAAAAAAAAAAAAAGCAGATCTTACATACAAACAAAAAGGGATTTCCTTTTTAGTTTCCTCCTCAGATATACTTTTAAAATGATTTTGTTGTTATGGTATATGCAACTTTTTTATATGCTTGTTGTTGGGGTGAGCCTACAAGTAGTTCAGTTCTACATGTTGCTATAAGCAGACAATGAGTTACATTTTATGTAAGAAATCACCATTTAAGAAAAATAAATGTCAATCTGAAAAATGTCAAGATGTGTTTACAAGAAAAACATTGCAAGTAATATAAAGAATTATTCACTGTGAAGGAATGTCAACAGATACAGTCAACAAGAGGATTAACGTACCCTTGTGAGAACTTTAATAATAGGATAATATGATATAAAATAGAGGACAAGATTATTTAAAAGTATTAAATATTTTATTTTAAAGGAACAAAAACAATGAAAAGCATTGCATTGTACAGAACAATCTAATTAAACAAAATAACTATCCTAAGCAAGATAGATTAAAACAAAATCTTCACTTAGGCACATTATAGTGAAACTGGAATGCAAAGACATGGAGGAGGTCTTGAGAATAGCTAGGGGGCAACATTTTAAATAAAAGAATAATAACTGGACTGATAATGAACTTCTTATCACCAAAAATAGAGGAGTGGAGACAATGGAATAATATCTTCATAGTAATGAATAACTTTATACTGATAATGGTCAGTATAGGATTCTGTAAGTATCTAAACTTCTACACAAGAAAAAGTAAAATAAAGATATTTTCAGGAAAACAACAAGTAAGACTTATTTCTTTAAAGATGTTTGATAAGAGAACTACTTGAGAGTATACTAAAATTAGAAGAAAATTAACTTTGTAATGATGAGTAGGATTAAAAAAAGCAGTGATGAGCAAATGATTGTTAAAATGGGAGATAACTCTAAAGACCATCAACTTAAAAATATTTTTAAAAACTCTTTAAGACAGACTTAAAAGCAAAGTGGAACTAAAATGCTATGAAATAAGAACATGCAATATGGGAGATGCTCCAAAGAACTAATGTACAAGGTCTGGCACATATAACACCCCTTTTTATTACAAAATGTTTTATTACAAAAGCATAAACATGTACTTTTAAAACATATCAATATCACACTCAAGCACACCATATGACATTTTAGGTAAAATGTTAAAATTAAAGCTATGCCCTGGCTGGCGTAGCTCAGTGGATTGAGCGCAGGCTGGGAACCAAAGTGTCCCAGGTTCGATTCCCAGCCAGGGTACATTCCTGGGTTGCAGGCCACAACCCCCCAGCAACCGCACATTGATGTTTCTCTCTCTCTCTCTCTGTCTCTCTCTCTCTCTCTCCTTCCCTTCCCTCTCTAAAAATAAATAAATAAAATCTTTAAAAAAATTAAAGCTATAAATTATTACACCCATTTAATTACCCTGCCAACAACACTCAAGCAGACATTACTTCTGCCAGACCTTGTATTTTGAGTTTCTTCTAATGTTTGGGACAGAAATAGAAATATTGGAGGGGAGATGGTGGAGGAGTGAATGGAAGTCATACTGACCTCCTCCCAGGGTCAATCTGGAATTACAATTCAGTTGTGGAGAAACCACCCATATAAACAACTGAGCAATAGCTAGAGAGAAGTCATATAACTTCATACAGACAGAAGAACCAGCTTTGGCACAACCTGTCTGGTAAGAAGTGTGGTAGAGACTCAAGAGGGAAGACTGGGTACCCACAGGTGGCAGCAACAGAGAGATAATTAAGCAGTGGTTGGATCCCCCAGAGAAGAATAGGGTCTAAACCCTAAGCTAGGATTCCCAGCCTAGAGCACCAGAGCCCAAAAAGTACATAAATAACAAAGAACAGCAAAAATCAGCAGGGCTGCAAAAACAGGTGGCTAGAAATGCAAGAGTCATTTAAAGGGCCAACACACAAATTTTCATTTGCAGCCACTTATACTGGACTCTGGCAAAGGCGGGGGCAGAGTGGGCTGGAGATGCCTGAGGAGAGACTGGGGATGGAAGCCTTGGGGGGCAACTGAGAGAGTAGACGCCGGGGTCCTGGTGCTGAGTCATCCCCCAGATGTCAGCAGCCTTTGTCCTCAGGCAGACCACTCCCCTCCAAGCAGTAGTAGCCTGAGGGGAACAGTAGCCCCAACACCAGGAGGGTCTCTGACTTGGCCCTTTGATGCTTAAGCTTGACTGCTGAGTGCAGAGTGACCAGATAAACAACATAGGATATAGCCAGAGACAGTAGATCCCTGGCAAAAGGAGGCGAGAGTGGACTGGAGAGACTGGGGACAGAGGCCCTGGGGAGAGAACTAAGAGAGTAGCCTCTGGGATCCCAGTGCTGAGGCAACCCCCATAGGAAGCAGGCATCCTGCTCAGATAGACCACTCCCCTCTAAGCAGTAGCAGCCTGAGGGGAAACAATAGCCTCCATCCCAGGAGGGATTTGGCCCAACCCTATGGTGCTTAAACCTGACTGCTGAGTACAGAGTGATCAGATGAACAATTGAAGGAGACAGCCAGGGACAGATCACTGCAAGTATCCAACAGGAGGCCTAAGGTCAGACAGGATCAGCATCTGACATCAGCAGAGGCAGATCCAGAAAGAAAAAAAAAAAGTAAATACAAGAGGTTATCCAGATGAAAGCCACTGTGGTCTTCTTCATGATTTGTGATGTTTTCTTTCCTGCATAGCTTTATAACATTCATTTCTTATCCAGGAAGTTTGTATGTATTAAGTCATTAGAGTTGATACTATAGTGTATTTCAATTCACATATTTTGCCCCTCCCTCCTCTTAGCCCATTTTACCTTCCTCTTTCCTCACATTATTTTAATTTCAAATTTTGTTTTCTCTCTAGCTACAACTTGTTTCCATTCCACATTTCTATTATTTCTTCCCCATCCAGACACACAAAACCAATTTTCTTGTCAAGGGCCATTTCACAAGCTTTTGCCCTGCTCTTAAAATACGCATGTTTTCCCTGCCTGGTATAGCTCAGTGAGTTGAGTGCATGCTGCAAACCAAAGGGTTGCCTGTTCAATTCCCAGTCAGGGCACATGCCTGGGTAGTGGGCCAGGTCCCCATGGGAGCCACACGAGAGGCAACCACACATTGATGTTTTTCTCCCTCTCTTACGCCTTCCCTTTTCTCTAAAAATAAATAAATAAAAACTCTAAAAATAAATTAATAAAATAAAATAGCCATGTTCTCTCTCCACCTTTAATAAACTTTGCTAGTTGGTTGTGGGTAGGGTAGTTGTTGTTGCATTGTTTTTTCAATTTTACCTCTAGAGCTTCAATTATCCTGTATTTCAAATATCAATTTTTACTGGACCCCTCTCCTACTCTTTTTTTGTTTCAAATTTTAATTTTGTGACCTTAGCCTGTTTTATTTCTTTTTCTTTTTTGTCTTTCTTCTATTTCTCTTTCATCCTGCCCTTTTATTTTTCTTTATTCTCCTTTTTCAAAATTTTCCCTTACATCCCAAATTTTAATTTTTCCCTCTCTTAGTCTGGTTTTTGTTCCTCACTCTTAGTATTCCCTCTCCCTCTATCACTTCAAAATCACTTCCCATTCCTCTAAACATCTCTTACACTTTTCTGTGTTTCATTTTTTCCTCTTATTCCCAAACCACCTATATTACTTTTAGTTCATTTATTGTTGGTAGTACTGTGGTGGATATTTCTCTCCAATTTGGCTTCTATATTTTTATTCATGATTAACTATTTTCCTTCTTTTTTCTTTTACTCACTTTATTTTATTTAATATGGTTTTAATTTCTGTTTAAACCTTATATGCTTCCTTCTCATACTCCATTCCACATTCTTCATTCCCTTTTTTATTTGTGAGGTAATTTTTATCTTCTCTCTTTCCATTGCTCCAACTCCCAAGTCTTATTAGTGCTCCTCCCTGTACTCTCTCAAAATCATTTCTCTTTTGGTAGATCATCTCATATCCATTCTCCTTTCTTATAGTAGTCTTTTTTTAATGGTAGAATTTGATAATGTAATGATTGACTCATGTGTGGATGCCAAAACCACTGAGAGAAAGATTTTGGGGAATAGAATATCCACAGGATCTCACAGTATCACCCCCACATGTTATTCAGCAATTGTGAAGGGAAGGAGGGCCCTTTACAACAGAGAAATCTGGTGGTCACCACCTTGACCAAAGGCTCAACCCTGACATCCTGATGATGAAGAGCAGACATTACAAGTCCCCCTCCATGTGATGGCCTGGGCAGAGCCCGCCTCAACAGAGATCCTGGCAACAGTGTTTGGCCAACAGTCTGTTTGGAAACAGTAACACTTATCCTGTGGGATGTCTGACAGGTCAGCAGGCCCAGCTGCCATCTGACCTCACCTGAATGGTTGACAGACACACCATGCTTTTGAGCTCTTCTATATGCCAGGCTCTGTGCTGGCACCAGACATGTTGGAGATGATGCTCAGGAGTCTGTGTCCTTGGGGTCTCAGGTGTTTTGACAATTTCCAAATTATTTCCAGGTGATTGAAACTTATCCACCAAACTGGTAAAGAAAAAATATATCTATTTGTTGTTTTCTTCTCCTGGACAAAGCAGGTGGCCAGTTTCAAAAGAATCTGCCTTCAGCAAGGTGCACTCAGGAGCAATCTGTGTTCTCTTGATTATGCCATCAAGTGAAATGGCCCGGGGCATTGGGACTCTTACCATTGCAGATGTCATCAGGACCCATGGTGGAAACATCAAAGGGCATCTCTCTGGAAGCATCAGCCCAGCACCCGCAGACAAGTAGCTTCATCAGTGTGCCTGAGTGCCCCCCTGCAGTGCAGCTGCCACTGAAAAGCTGACTTGGCCCCAAATGGGGCCAGCAGCTTCAGAATCAGTGAGAACACTATGGGGAGTCAGGTCTAAGCTTCAGCTTTCTGTTGTCCTTGACACGAGGCCCAGCTCACTCAGGTATCCTCCTGACCCACAGCCACTAGAGTATGCCATGAGCTGGGCACCAGCATGTTCACCTGGGGTCTTTTTCAGTCATGGGGTCCAAGGAGCAGCCCTTCTGTTAGGGTATGCACAGCTGCAGCAAGATCATCCAGGCATGCTCAAGGAAGCAAAGCCCTCTTATAACAGTCTTAATCTCATTACACCCTTATTAATACTGGCTCATTTGCTGTTGATAGTGGGATTGTGGGGGGTGGTATATTTGTGGGTAGGGGTTTCTTTCCCAGGATTTGTGGTTTTGTTCTGGCAGCACCTGCACAACAGCACACAAGATGTGGTGGGTAGAGTGACCCAAAGTCAACCATCTGGAAGGAAGGACCCACCAAAGAAAAGCCCAACAGTGATCAAAACCTAGTTACATCCAGAGAACCAGCATAAAAGGCATAAAGGACCTCCCAAGAACATATAGTTCAGGTGATCAAGGAGACTGCACTACTGAATCTCACAGGCCTTCTACCATAGAAGTTCACACCACAAAGTCAGAAAGTCATAACACATCAATTTAAGAAGCAGAAGCAAAAGCAAACAAGAGTCACAGAAATAACGAGGAGACAAAGAAACAACCCCCAAACAAAAGGAGAGGAGGAATCCTCAGAAAAATTGCTAAATGAAATAGAGGCAAGTCAACTATCAGATATTGAGTTGTAACCAATGGTTATAAGGAAGCTAAATGAGCTCAGTGTGAATTACCAAAAACTACAGGGAAAATATGAGGAACTTACTGCAAACTATATCAGCATAAAAAGGATAAACAAACAATCAACAAGGACCAAGAAGAAATGAAGAATTTGACTTCTGAATTAAAGAACACAGTAGAAGGAATCAAAAGCAGGCTTGATGAAGCAGAGGATCGAATCAGTGAGCTGGAGGACAAAGTAGAAAAAAATCCCAGAAAGAGCAAGAAAAGGAAAAAAAGACTCAAAAAGAATGAAGAGGGGTTAAGGGAAATGCAGGACAACATGAAATGGAATTATATCCATAAAATAGGGATAACAGAAGGAGAAGAAGAGAAACAAGGAATAAAAATCTTGTCTGAAAAAGTAATAGTGGAGGGGAAGGGAGGAACAGGGTAAAAAAGGTAAAGGGAAGAAGAAGCATAATTAGTAGGCATAAAATAGATGTGGAGAGATAAAAAATGGTATAGGAAACAGAGGACTCAATGAAGTTATATGTACAATCCAAGGCCATGAACTAAGGGGGGAGGGAATGCTGGAGGGTTAGAAGGCAGGGTAGGATAAAGGGGGAAAATTTGGGAAACCTTTAATAACATAATCAATAAAAATACTTAAAGATAAAAAATAATAAATTTTAATCATTCTTTAAAAAAGTAATAGTGGAAAACTTCCCTAATTTGAAGAGAAAAAGACACACAAGTCCAGGAAGCAGAGAAGTTCCCAATCAAGAGGAATCAAAAGAGGCCCACAGCAAGACACATCCTAATTAAAATGGCAAAATTTAAACTCAAAGAGATAATCTTAAAGGCAGCAAGGGACAAATAAGAAGTAACATATAAGGGAGCCCTGATAAGGCTAGCATATGACTTCTCAACAAAAACATTACAAGCCTGAAGGGAATGGCAAGAAATTTTACAAGTAAAGAAAAGCTAAGGTCTGCAACTATGACTACTTTATCTGACAAGGCTCTCAATTAAAATGGGAAGCCAAATAAGGAGCTTCTCAGACAAAAGAAGGTTAAAAGAATACACCTCCACCAAATCAGTATTGCAAGATATTCTAAAGAGACTTCTTTAAGAAGAGAAAAAAGAGTGAGAGAGAGAGGAACACAGGTAAGAAGAGAATGAAGTGGCAATGAATAAGTACCTATCAATAATAACCTTAAATGTAAATGGATCAAATGCTACAATCAAAAGACATACGGTACCTGACTGGATAAAAAAGGGTGACCCACACATATGCTGCCTACAAAAGACCAACCTCAGAACAAAGGACTTACACAGACTAAAAGTGAAGGGTGGGAAAAAATACTCCAAGCAAATAGACAGGAAAAAAAATCCAGGATACAAATGCTTACATCAGGCAAAATATACTTCAGAATAAAGGTGATAAAAGAGACTGAAAAGGATATTTTATGATCCTAAGGTAAGAATCCATCAAGAAGACATAAACATTAAAAACATGCATGTATCCAACATAGGAGCACACAAATACATAAAGAAAATCTTGGAGGACTTCAAGAAAGAAGGACATCAACATTATTATAATAGGAGATTATAACACCCCACTGCCAAAAATGGATACATCTTCCTAACAAAATACCAAAAAGGATATTGCACCATTGAACAATACCCAATATCAAATGGACTTAACTGTATGTGTGATCTATCTATCTATCTATCTATCTATCTATCTATATATAGAGAGAGAGAGGGCCGAAGGTTATATAACCTTGCATCCCAAAGAAGCAGAATACACAATCTTTTCAAGTGCACATGAGATATTTTCAAAGATAGACCACATGATAGGACAAAAAACAAGCCTCAACGAATTCAAGGAAATAGAAATCATTTCAAGTATCATATCAGTCCACAAGAGCCTGAAACCAGAAACCAACTTCAAGGAAAAAACTCAAAAACACTCAAACTCATGGAGATTGAGCAGTGTGCTATTAAACAATGAATGAGTCAATAATGGGATCAAGGAAGAAATAAAAAATTTTCTATAAACAAATGAAAATCAACTGAAAACAGACTAAAACTTATGGGACACAGTGAAGGCAGTCCTAAGAGGGAAGTTCGCAGTGATACAGGCCTACCTAAAAAAGTTAGAAACATGTCAAATAAACAACCTAATGCTACATCTATAAGAACTGGAGGAAAAACAAAAAACAAAGCCCAGAGTGAGTAGAAGGAGGGAAAGAACCAAGATCAGAGCAGAGTTAAATGACATAGAGACTAAAAGAAAAAATCTAAGGATCGGTAAACCCAGGAGATGGTTTTTGGAAAAGATAAAATAAACAGGCCTTCAAGCAGACTCATCAAGAAAAAAAGGATGAGGATCCATAAAACAAAGTCAGAAATTGAAGAGGAGAGATTACAACTGATGCCACAGAAATACAAAGGTTGTAAGACATTACTATGAAGAAATGTCTTACATGACAAGAAATTTGAAAATTTAGGTGAAATGGACAAATTTCTAGAAAAGTATAGCCTTCCAAAACTAAATGAAGAAGCAGCAGAAAGCCTGAATAGACTGATAATAGCTGGTGAAATTGAAGCATTAATCAAAAATTTACAGGCACACAAAAGCCCTGGACTGGATGGTTTCACAGGAGAATTTTACAAACATTTAAGGAACATCCAAACCTTATACTTCTCAGATTATTCCAAAAAATCCAAGAGGAAAGACTCCCAAACTGTTTTAATGAGGCCACCATCATCCTAATCCCCACACCAGGCAAAGATACAACAAAGAAAGAAAACTACAGGCTACTATTACTGATGAAAATAGATACTAAAATCCTCAACAAACCATATCCAGCAATACATCAAAAAGATCATACACCATGATCAAGTGGGATTCATCCCAGGGATGCATGGATGGTACAACACAATATTGGCAAATCAATAAATGTAAAACACTATATAAACAAAAGAAAAGACAAAAATCACATGAACATATCAATAGATGAGGAAATAACATTTGATAAGGTACAGCACCCATTTATGATATAATCACTCAGCAAAGTGGGGGTAGAGGAAGCATACCCCAACATAATAAAGGCCATAGATGAAAAACCTACAGCCAAAATCATACTCAATAGACAAAAACTAAAATTTTTCTCACTAAGATTAGGAAGAAGGCAAGGATATCCGCTTTCACCACTTCTCTACACCATAGCATTGGAAGTTCTAGTCACAGCAATCAGACACGAAGAAGAAATAAAAGGTTTACAAATTAAAACAGTAGGAAGTGAAACTGTCATTGCTGAAGATGACATAACAGTGTGCATACAAAACCATATAAACTCAAAAGAAAAAAACCTCAAAACATGACTTGACCTAATAAGTTAATTTGGAAAAACAGTGGGATACAAAGTCAGTATTTAGAAATCAAAGGCATTCTTGTACACCAATAATGAAATATCAGAAACAAAAATCAAGAAAAAAACCCCATGTGATATAGCAAAAAGACAAATAAAGTACCTAGGAATAAACCTAACCAAGGAGGTAAAAAACCTGTACTCAGAAAACTAGACAACACTGAAGAAAGAAAATAAAGATGACACAAATAAAAGCATATTTGTGGAAGCATATACTATGTTCATGAATGGAAGAATTAATACCATCAAAATGTCCATACTACCCAAAACAATTTATAGATTCAACACAATTCCTGTTACAATACTAATGACACATTTCACAGATATAGAACAAACACTTCACATATTTACATGGAATCATAAATGACCCAGAATAGCTACAGCAATCTTGAGAAAGAACAAGGTAGGTGGGATCATCATACCTGACTTCAAACTATATTACAAGGCTACAGTAAGCAAAACATTCTGGTATGTGCATAAGAATTGACACATAGATTAATGGAACAAAATAGTATAGAGATAAATCCAAGTCTCTGTTGTTAATTAATATTTGACAAAGGGGGCAGAAGCATAAAATGGAGTAAAATTAGCCTCTTCAACAAATGGTGTTGGGAGATCTGGACAGTTACATGCAAAAAAAAAAAAAAATGAAGCTGGATGACCAACATACACCATACACAAAAATAAATTCAAGATGGATAAAAGACTTAAATATAAATCTTGACACCATAAAAGTCCTAGAGGAGAACATAGGCAGGAAAACCTCAGATATTCCACACAGCAATGTTTTCACGGACATGTCCCCTAAAGTAAGGGACATAAAGGAAAGAATAAACAAATAGGACCTCATAAAATTAAAAGGCTTCTGCATGGCTAAAGAAAACATTAGCATAAGGAACAGGGAACCAGCCCTATGAGAAAATATATTTGCCAGTGAAATCTCAGACAAGGGTTTGATCTTCAAAGTATATAAAGAGCTCACATGACTCCACTCCAGGAAGACAAAAATCTCAGTTAAAAAATGGGCACAGGACCTGAACAGACATTTCTCCAAGGAGGACATACAGAGGACCCAGAGATATATGAAATGGTGCTCAGCATCACTAGCCATTAGAGAGCTGCAAATTAAAACCACAATGAGATACCACTTCACACCAGTCAGAATGGCCATCATAAACAAATCAACAAACAGTAAGTGCTGGTGAGGTTGTGGAGAAAAGGGAACACTAGCATATTGTTGATGGGAATGCAGACTGGTGCAGCCACTGTGGAAAACAGTATGGAGTTTCCTCAGAAAACTGAAAATGGAACTGTCTTTTGACCCAGCAATTCCACTGCTGGGATTATACCCTAAGTATCCTGAAATACTAATTCAAAAGAACCTATTCATCTTAATGTTCATTCATAGCAGCACAATTTACAATAGCCAAATGCTGGAAACAGCTTAGCTGCCTGTCAGTAAACAAGTGGATCAAAATACTATGTTACATTTACACAATGGAATACTACACAATAGAAAGAAAAAAGGAGCTCCTACCCTTCTCAAAAGCATGGATGGACCTGGAAAGCATTATGCTAATTGATGTAAGCCAGACAGTGAAAGAGAAATACCATATGATCTCACCTATAAATTGGACCTAATTAACAAAACAAACAAGCAAGCAAAATGTTACCAGAGACTTTGAAATTAAGTATTTGGGAGTATTTGAAATTAAGTAAGCATTTGGGAGGTGGGAGGCAAATAATGTGGGACAGAAGGGAAAGGGTCATAAATGATCATGTATAAAGGACCCATGGACAAAGCCAAAGGTGTGTAGGATTGAGGGAGGTAGGTAGGGGTGGGTAGAGAGGCAAAAGTAGTGGTAGGAGACAACTGTATTCAAATATTAATAATAGAAAAAAAACTTTAAAAAAGAAATAGAAATAGTGATATGTTGCATGAAATATACTTAATGAAATGTCAAGATAAGCATGAAAGCATAGAATATGTATTTTTTACCTTAATAGATGAGAGGGAAATAGATAGTAGAAGGAAAAATTAAAGCAGGGTAAATGGAAAATACAAATTATTTCATGTATCAGTATTCATAGTTAATATAAATATCAATTAATACTGTGTCTTAAATTGTATTTAACTTTAACAATTCAAATACTGTCACTGTAGTTATTAATGTCATTCACTATATACTTTTTAAATTTTCTTTCTGAACTTATGGTTTGGATTTCACTTGCCTGACCCTTTGGAATGAAGTATGGCTATGTAACTGGTTATGACCAGTTTTACACAAGATTAAGTGATCAGTGCCATGTTGGTGTGGAGTGTTAATGTCCAGTGCATGATATATCTTTTTGTCTTCCTTGGAGAAGTGCCTGCTCAAGTCTTTTGCCTATTTTTTAATTGGGATTTTTTGTCTTCTTGGAGGGAAGTCACATGAGTTCTTTATATATTTTGAAGATCAATCGCTTGTTCAAGGTATCATTGGCAAATATGTTTTCCTATATACTTGGTTCTCTTTTCATTTTAATGCTGTTTCCTTTAGCCATGCAGAAACATTTTAATTTTATGATTTCTATTTGTTTATTCTTTCCTTTATGTCCCTTACTTTAGGGGACATGTCCGTGAAAACATTGCTGTGTGAAATATCTGAGGTTTTCCTGCCTATGCTCTCCTCTAGGACTTTATGGTGTCAAGATTTATATTTAAGTCTTTTATCCATCTTGAATTTATTTTTGTGTATGGTGTATGTTGGTGATCGAGTTTCATTTTTTTTGCATGTAGCTTTCCAGATCTCCCAACAGCATTTGTTGAAGAAGCAATTTTTACTCTATTTATGCTTCTGCCCCCTTTGTCAAATATTAATTGACTGTAGAGACTTGGGTTCATTTCTGGGCTCTCTGTTCTGTTTCATTGGTCTATGTGTTGGTTTTTATGCCAGTACCAGACTGTTTCGACTACAGTGGCTTTGTAATACAGTTTGATATCAGGTATTGTGATCCTTCCTGCTTTGTCCTTCTTTCTCATATTTGTTCCAGCTCTTTGGGGTTGTTTATGGTTCCATATAAATTTGCGCAGTGCTTGTTCTGTATTTGTGAAATATGTCATTGGCAATTTAATAGGGATTGCATTGAATCTATAAATTGTTCTGGGGTGTAGTCATTTTGATGATGTTAATTTTCCAATCCATGAGCATGAGCTTGCATTTGTTTGTGTCTTTCTTAATTTCTTTTTTCAGGGTTGTATAGATTTTTTAATTTTTAATTTTATTTTTTAATTTTAATTGTTGTTCAAGTACAGTCTTCTGCCTTTTACCCCCATTCCAGCCCACCCCTGGCCCTCCCCACCTCCCTCCTGTTTCCACCCCCCCCCTTGTTATTGTCCATGTGCCTTTTATACTTGTTCCTGCAAACCATTCACCCTTGTCCCCTGAAATTCCCTCCCCTCTCCCCTCTGGTCACTGTCAGCCTGTTCTCAATATCAGTGTCTTCGGGTATATTTTGCTTGTTTGTTTGTTTTGTTGATTAGGTTCCTGTTAAATGTGAGATTATATGCTGTATGGATTTCTGAATACAGGTCTTTTACCTTTGTGATTAGGTTTATTCCTAGGTACTTTATTTTTCTTGTTGCTATATTAAATGGGATTCATTTTCCTGATTTCTGTTTCTGATATTTCATTGTTGGTGTACAAAAATGCCTTTGATTTTTGAGTATTGACTATGTATCCTGCTGTTTTTCCAAATTCATTTAGTAGGTCGAGTAATTTTTTGGTGGATTTTATAAGATTTTCTATGTACACTATCATGTCATCTGCAAACAATGATAGTTTTGCTTCCTCCTTTCTAATTTGGATACCTTTTATTTCTTTTTCTTGTTTGATTGCTGTGGCTAGGACTTCCAGTACTATGTTGAATAGGACTGGTGAAATTGGGTGTCCTTGTCTTGTTCCTAATCTTAACAGGAAATCTCTTAAGTTTTTGCCCATTGAGTATGATGTTGACTGTAGATCTCTCTTGTATGGTCTTTATTATGTTGAGGCTTGCTCCTTCTATTCCCACTTTGCTAAGTGTTTTATCATAAATGGGTGCTGTACCTTATCAAATGCTTTTCCCCCATCTGTTGATATGATCATGTGAATTTTGTGTTTCATTAGTTTATGTGGTGTATTATGTTTATTGATTTGTGAATATTGTGCCATCATAGCATCCCTGAGATGAATTCCATTTTATCATGGTGTATGATCTTTTTTAAGTACTGCTAGATGCAGTTTGCCAATATTTCATTGAGGATTTTAACATCTATGTTCATCAGCAATATTGGCCTGAAGTTTTCTTTCTTTGTTATATCTTTATCTGGCTTTGGGATTAGGATTATGCTGGCTTCATAAAAAGAATTTGGGATTCTTCCATCTTCTTGAAATTTTTGGGATATCTGTGAATGTTGGGGGTTAGCTCTCCCTTAAATGTTTTGTAAAATTCTCCTGTGAAAACTTCTGGTCCAGGATTTTGTATGTTGTAATGTTTTTCCTTACTTTTTGAATTTCTTTGGCTGTTATTGATCTGTTTAGGCTTTCTGCTTCTTCTTCATTCAGTTTTGGAAGATTATATTTTTCTAGAAATTTGTCGATTTCACCTAGGTTTTCAAATTTCTTGGCATGTAGTTCTTCATAGTAATTTCTTACAATCCTTTGTATTTCTGTGGTATCAGTTGTAATTTCTCTTCTTTCATTCCTGATTGTGTTTATTTGGGTCCTCATTCTTTTTTTCTTGATGAGTCTCCTTAAAGGCTTGTTGCTTTTGTTTATCTTTTCAAAGAACCACCTCCTGGGTTTATGGATATTTAGAATTTTTCTTTTTGTCTCTATGTCATTTAATAGGCTTTGATCTTGGTTATTTCCTTCCTTCTGCTTGCTCTGGGCTATCTTTGTTGTTGTTCCTCTAGTTCTTGTAGATATAGGGTTAGGTTGTATATTTGACATGCTTTTATCTTTTTTAGGCAGGCCTGTATTGCTATGAACTTCCCTCTCAGGGCTGCCTTTGCTGTGTCTCATACGTTTTGGATTGTTGTGAGAACATGTTCATTTGTTTCCAGCAGCTTTTTTATTTCTTCCTTGTTCTCATTCTTGACCCATTCATTCTCTAATAGCATGCTATTCAATCTCCATGAGTTTGAGTATTTTGGATTTTTTTCCTTGAGGGTGGTTTCTAGTTTCAGGCCTCTGTGTTTGGAGAAAATGCTTGATAGGATTTCAATTTTCTTGAATTTGTTGAGGCTTGTTTTGTGTCCTATCATGTGAAAATATTCCGTGTGCATTTGAAAGAATGTGTATTTTGCTTCTTTGGGATAAAGGCTCTCTATATATATCAGTTAAGTCTGTTTGATCTAAGACATTGTTCAATGCCACAATATCTTTGTTGATATTTTGTTTGTAAGATCTGTTCATTTTTGATGGGGGTGTTAAAATCCCCTACTACAATAGTTTTTCTATCAATATCTTTCTTGAAGTCCTCCAAGATTTTCCTTATGTATTTGGGTGCTCCTATGTCGGGTGCATATATATTTACAATATTTGTGTCTTCTTGAAGGATTCTTCCCTTGAAAATTATGAAGTGACCTTCTGGGTCTTTTTTTATGACTCTTTTTTTAAGTCTATTTTGGTTAATACAAGTATTGCTACCCTAGCTTTTTTTTCCTGTCCATTTGGTTGGAATATTTGTTTCCAGTCCTTCACTTTCAGTCTGTGTAGGTCTTTTGTTCTGAGGTGGGTCTCTTGTAGGCAGCATATATGTGGGTCATGTTTTCTTATCCATTCAGCTATTTTGTGTCTTTTGTTTGTAGCATTTAATCTATTTACTTTTAAGGTTACTATTGATAGCTACTTATTCATTGCCATTTTTTCTTACCAGTGTTCCTCTCTCTTTCACTGTTTTTCTTTCTGTCCTTAAGGAAAACCCTTCAGCATCTCTTGCAGAGCTGATTTGCAGAGGATATATCTTTGAGGCTTCTTTTTTTCTGGGAAAATCCTTATTTGGCCTTTCATTTTAATGGAGAGCTTTGCTGGATAAAGCAGCCTTGGCTGCTGGCCTCTAGTTTTCATTACTTGGAAAATTTCTTGCCATTTTCTTCTGGCTTGGAGCATTTCGATTGAGAATTCTGTTGCTAGGTTTTATTTGGGCTTCCTTGTATGTTACTTCCTATTTTTCCTTTGCTGCCTTTAAGATTCTGTCTTTGTCTTGGAATTCTGCCATTTGAATCATGATGTATCTTGAAGTGGGCCTCTTCGGGTTCCTCTTGATTGGGACTCTCTATGTTTCTCTGTGTTACTTTTTCTCTCATCAGGTTAGGGAAGTTTTCCATCATTACTTTTTCAAACAGGTTTTCTATCCCTTGCTCTCCTTCTCCTTCTGGTATCCCTATTTTATGGATATTATTATGTTTCATGTTGTCCTACATTTCCCTTAAGCCACCTTCATTGTTTCTGAGCTTCTTTTCCTTTTCTTGCTCCTTCTGGGTGTTTTTTTTCTACCTTCCCCTCCAGCTTGCTGATCTGATCCTCTGCTTCATCCATTCTGCTTTTGATTCCTTGTACTGTGTTCTTCAGTTCAGAAATTGTATTCTTCACTTCTTCCTGGCCCTTATTGATAGTTTATTTTTCCTTTTCAGTGTTGATACAGTTTACAGTGAGTTCATTGTAGTTTTCTTGTAGTTTTTGCTAATTCTCTGTGACCTCATTGAGTTTCCTGATAACCATGGCTTTGAACTCAATATCAGAGAGTTTACTTGCCTCTATTTCATTTAGCATTCTTTCTGGGGCTCCCTCTCTTACTTTCATTTGAGGATTGTTTCTTTGTCTTCCCATTGTTTGTGACACTCTTCTTGGTAGCCTCTGCTTGTTAAATTGATCTCTTCTGACTCCCTGGGTTTATGGTGTGAACTTCTATGGTAGAAGACCTGTGAGATTGAGTGGTGCTGTCTCCTTGATTTCCTGAGCTCTCTGGTCTTGGGCTGTCATTCATGTTGTCTCTCTTATAGGTCTTTGGGTTTTGATTGTTGTTGGGTCTTTCTTTGATGGGTCCTTCCCTCCATTTGGTTAACTGAGGGTCACTCCATCCACTATGTCTTGTATTCTCTTGTGCAGGTGTGGGCAGGTTGTGTTGAAGCTGGTTCTTCCATGTGTACAAGGTTTTGAGGCTTCTCTCTTGCTATTGTTCACTTGTTTGTTCTGAGTAATTTCTCAACCATTTAGTTTTATTTCTAGGTCAACCCTGGGTTGAGTTAGTGTGGCTTCCCCTCCCTCCTTCACCTTCTTCTGTGGTTATGTGTTGATGGATCCTTTGTTGGTGGGTTTTCTTTTTCTGCGGGTATCCTGGTATTCACAGCTTCCACCTACTCCTTTCTGTGATGAGTTGGAGGGTGAAGGCAAAATGGTTTAAGACAGCAGGAGAGTATTCTATGGTATTTAAAGTGTCAACCCATAGAGGAGCAATAGGAAATCCTTTTTATATATGTAGTGTTAACTATGATATTTCACCCTGCTAGCCACTTTTTATAAAGGGTAGAAAGAAGATAAGACCCTTCTTGCAGGGGAAAGATTGTGAGTTGGATTTAGAAATCAGTGAGCTTGTGGGAGGTCAGATTATGAGGTAAAGTGAGAGTAAGGGATAGAAAATAGGTATAGTGTGTGGTAGAATAGAGTTAAACACAATAGTAATAAAGTGTAGGAAACAGTGAAGTGAGCTAAGAGCTGGGAGGGATGCTGTGTAGTATTTACAATTGTATGGAATGGAAATTATTTACAATAGTAATGGAGCAGCAATCATATGATAGAATCAATGTGATGTGGATAACAAGAATAGGAAGTATGGGGCCTAGAGGAGTGTGCTAATGGAACACAAGTGAAGTGAAAGACAGTAAATTAAAAATATACTATGAAAGAGAGAACAAGGGAAACCAGTCAAACAATGCAATTTAACAAGCCCAGCAAAGAACATTAAACAGAAAGGAGAGAAATACAAAAATACTAATAAAACAAAAGACGTAAGAATAATGAAAAAATAATACAAATATAAAATAACTTGCAAGTTCTCTGTAATAGCAAAGTGAAATTTGTCTCACTGACTCAGCTGTTGGGATGACCCCTCTTTGGATCCTACTCTGTAGCTCCAGGTTTTATTGTCTCACTTGTGGGAATTAAAAAGAAAGAAGAAAAAGGAAGGAAGAAGAGATAAAATGGGAAAGAATGGAAAAAAACATGAAGGAATAAGAAAGAAGGAAACAAAGCAAGAAGGAGTTAAAAGAAAAAAAACTTAAAAAAAGAAAAGCCTCCTGCTGGTTTCAAAGCAGCCAAACCAGTTCTGCTAGTCTTCCTGGCTGCAGCCAGCTGAGAGGGAATTGGTTTCACTTTTCTCCCTTCCTGAGCTGGCCAGCCTCCAGCCCAGTTCCCCAGTTTGGTGCTGAGCCCCAGTGCCCTTCTGAACCCAGCCTAGGCCTTCAGCCCACCAGTTGATCAGTCCTTAAGGTGCACCAACTAGGGCAATTCACACACCACTTTCTTGCTTTTTGCTGTCCTAGATGCTAGGGGCTGTCAGAGTCTCTTCACACTAGTTCAGTCCCCTCCCTCCACTGAGTTATGTCTTTCTGGGGATGCTGATTCCCTGAGCCCTGTAGTTCTCCTGTGTAGGGGCGTCTCTGCCTTCCTCTTAGAAAACCAGTTGGCCCTGTAAAGCATGGGTGCTGCTGTGGCTGCCACTGAGGATGCAGGTGCAGGCCTCCTCTACTGCTTCCCCTGGGTCACAGGGGTTGGGTGTATGGTGCCTCTGGGCAGTGGGGTCAGGCACAGTCCCTCCCAGTGCTACAGGTGTGAGCACTGGGTCTCTGTTACTGCGGCAGGACTGGTAGCCACCAGTCCCACAGGTTCAGGTGTGCACCATTCCTAGGGCTTAGGGTGTGAGTGAAGGGCCTTCTAGGCCAGAGCAGGAGCACCATGAGGCTGGGCAGGAGTAGGGGTGCAGGAGGCCAGGGCAGTCACTGCCAAAGAATTCCCTAAACAGCTGCTTAATGCCTCTTTTTTTCATTTTTTGTTTTTGAAAAATTCCTCCTGCTCAAGCCTGCCACTCCAAACAAGGGTCTGGCCTCTCACAGCCCAGCTCTCAACCAGACAGGGACTATTTGGGACAGGGTCCATCACGGCCCAATTTTCCCCAGCTGGTATCCACAGCCTCAGTGGGTGCACATAGCCCCTGTGTGTTTGCCACTTAGTCCTTGACAGAAGGAAGGTAGGCCTAGAAGGAATGGAAAATCACCACGTGGGAAAACTGTACCTTGTGAAACTGTAGCCTGGGAAAATGTCTGCCTGGGAAACTGCCTGCCGACCCTACCCAGGGCAAACAGATGCTCGGCTAAGATTGGGGTCTCAGGTCGGCCTATCTGGCATAACAGTGTACAGCTTTAACTTGTGCCTGACAAAATGTATCTGCAATCATCAAAGTATTTGATTCTTGGCTTCATCCACTCCACCCTTGTTTCCCTATAAATTGTTCATTATTTCAATTAGTATATCCTTCATTTCCAACTGTGTCTTTTTATACTGTTGAGGTCCTCCCTAAATTCCTTAAACATCTTTATAAACAGTGTTTTGAATTCTGCATCTGATAGGGTGTGTATCTCCATTTTTGTTTAGCTCTTTTCTGAAGTTTTGGTCTGTTCTTTCATTTGGGCCCTGTTTCTCTGTCTACTTGTTTTGGCAGGCTCCTTGTGTTTATTTCTATGTATTAGAGAGAGCTGCTTTGACTCCCTGTCTTGGTAGTGTTGCCTAATGTAGTAGGTATCTTATAGGGTCCAGTGGCACAGCCTCCCTCCCCTATCACCCAAGTTGGGCACTTGAGATGTGCCCTTTGTGTGGGCTAAGTACACCCTCCTCTTGTAGTTGAGCTTTGGTTGCTGTTGGCAGATCAATGGGAGGGATTAACACAGGCCAGCTGCAAGGACTGGCTGTGACCACTGACCACCAACCTCTGTCCTCCATGGTGAATCAACTGTGCAGGGAGGGGTAGGGTGGAGGTTCTCCAACATAGTCTATAGCTGTTCACTGGGTATGTTTTCCTTAGGGATTCCTGGGTGGTGCAGGCCAAGGTCAGCCCCCATTTGTGTTTTTCCTGGGGTACCCTGCCTGAGCTATAAAGCAATTTGAGATCCCTGCTACATGTGCTGGGCTTGGCAGTTCCCAGGTAAAGCCAAGCTGTGACTCTAATCTGGCTGCTACTAGGGCTCACTGAAGCCAGCTGTTGCTTGTCTGATAGGATTTGGGAACCAAGACCAGTTATTCTTATGGAGAAGCAGCTTGAGTGCGCCCATAAATTGGGTGGGGTAGAGCCTCTGTGGATCTCCAAGGTGAGTCATACAGTGTTAGTCAGGTTGATGGAGTCTCAGATATGACACAGCCTACAGGCTCTATGGGAGGAGGGCTCAGCAAACAGACAATGACCTTTGCTTGCTCTGATGCCAGTTACTTCATTCTCTTTCTGTATACCACTGGTGCCCTTCAAGTTGCCACCCCTGTGCTACAGCTTAGAGGGAGCAAGTTTGAGTAGGTGAGTCCATGTGTGGGTTTCTCAAGAGAAACTGCTTAGGGCTCCAGCAGCATCCTCCACCAACTCAGTCCCTGCTGGTTTTCACAGCTAGAAGTTGTGGGGATTTATCTTCCTGGCACTGGAGTCCTGGGCTAGGGGGTTTGGTGTGGATCTGGGACTCCTCGCTCCCAAGATATCCCTCCCAAGTATTTATCCATGTGGGTGTGGGGCCAGCCCATTCCACATCTGCACTCCTCCTACCAGTCTGGGTGGGTGTGGTTTCTTCGTAGTTGTCAGACTTCCATTCAACTTAATTTCTGACATTCCTGAGTGATGGTTATTCTATATTTTAGTTGTAATTTTGATGTGGTTATGTGAAGAGGTGAGCCATGTCTGCCAATGTTACCATCTTGACCCTTCACATAGGTTTTCAGTTCCTTTCTCTCTCTTTTTTCTTTCTGGTACACTATGGTGCAAATGTTACTTTTGATGTTGCCTCAGAAGCCCCTTAAACTATCCTCATTATTTTTTTTCTTTTTACTGTTCTGATTGAATATATTCTATGACCTTGTCTTCTAAACTGTTGATTCAATCTCTACTTCATCTAATATACTATTCATTCCTTCTATTCTTTAAATTATTATATTCTTTATTTCTGACTGGTACTTTTTTTTGTTTTCTAGCTCCATTTTTACATTTTCTATCTCTTTGTTGAAGTTTTTGCTGAGTTCGTTTACTATTCCCTTCAGCTCATTGAGGATTTTTATATCCAGTGCTTTAGTCTCTGGATCTGGTAGATTGCTTTTCTTCATTTTGTTTAGTTCTTCTTTTCTGGAGTTTTGTCCTTTTTTAAAAATTACTATTTGAAACATGTTTGGTTGTCTTCTCCTTTTGGTCGACTCCTTGTGTTTGTGTCTATCTATTAGGTAGATCTCCTATGTCTCCCAGTCTTGGTAGAGTGGCTGTATATAGTAGGTTTCCTATGGACCCATAGGAAATGATGATGTAGTCTCCCTGGTCACCTGAGCTGGCCCTTCATTTGTGTCTCTTATGTGGGGTATGTTTGTCTTCTTAAGTGAGTCTTGATTGCTGTTGGCACATCAATGACAGGAATTGACCCTCAGGTTGATTGGCTGTGAGGAATGGCTGTGACTAACGCAGAGGAGCTATTATGCAGGGGCTGGTCCCATAGAGCAAAATTTGCTTTAGCAGGGCTCTTGTTCCTGCTGAGTCTGTCCTTTGGGTATCTGTTTGTGGAAAGAGTTGGGTGGTGCATTGGTGTTATCTGAACCTGGCCAACATGTGTATTGTTTCTGAGACCTCTTGAGGTGGCTCTGGCCAATGTCAGCTTCTATCTGTGTCTTGCCCAGGGACACCTGGTATAAGCTAGGAAATTATCTGTATGATGGTTACTCTGTTATGACTGTTCAAGTTTGGACAGGTCCACTTGGATTTTGGCAGAATGAAGGAAATACATGGAGCTGTGGAGATGTTTGATATGTCTTTATTCAAGGGTGGGTGATTCACGTACACTGCATGTTGCATGTCCTTATGTGGTGCTACACGTCTCACTGCTTGTCCCTGCATGGCACTGCATGGCACCTGTCCCTCAGTGGGAAGTCCCAACTCCCTTATATACTACATGGACACAAAGCTGGCAGGGTGCCAAAGTATTATAATACATAATACAAAGTATTATGTATTACAAAGTATTATTAAAGTATGGTATACAACAGAGCTTCATTCTGTGCATGTGGTCCCACTCAAGGCTATGGTAACTGTTTATTAGGCCCAGTCTCAAGGCTATGAAAATACAGCTTATCTTAGTTCCCCAGACATCTGTGTGAGGCAGCCAGACTGACCCCATTTGCCCTATAATCCTCCCCTTCTGGGTTCCTCACCACACAACCTAGGTGAGGGTGTCTTCTGCGAAGGTCCCTTGGCAGAAGGCAAGGGTCCCTTGGGAGGAAGGCAGAGCCCGGCACCCAGCTGCCACAAGAGCAGTACAATCTTCAACAGCACACAGGCAAAACACAGGCAATAAGGCCACCCCTAGGTACATGGCCAGTCCAATTTTTAGGCAGGTAAGGCCACCCATGTGTGCCACACACCCAGAGGGCTCCAGTGGGAACTGTAGCCCATGCATCATTCTATGTCTCCCAGAAATGCTTTAGAGTCTGAGTCTGCCACATACCTGTAGAGTCCAGCCCACCTGGGCTTGTCCTTGAGGCTTTTAACACAGAGGGGGCTGGCCCAGCCAACCCCATGGTCCCAGGCATGAGCCAACCCCAAGCCACCCACATGGAGCAGCCAACCAAGGTCTGGGGCCAATCACAGCTCTGCTTCATCCCAGTGAAGATGCTGGTCCAGGTTGCATTCCTAAAGTAATGTACACTGTTTCACAGGTGTTACTTTGCACCTAAGGGCAAAGTGACAAAACAGTTATAGACACAAGCAATGGCCAATCACTGCCGTCAGGCAATATATAAGCAAGTTTCTGGTCTGTTGACAAGATGGTGGCTGGCAGAATGAGCCTTTCTGGGTACAAACACCAACCTTGCACACCTTAACTGGGGGTTCAGCATGTACTTGCAACAATAGTTGAGACCTCATAATGGGCCATAAGGATATCACAAAGGTGCCACAAAGAAGCATTTTGTGGTCTGCTGGCCCTGGGTATTTCACCTTTAAGAGTGCAGGCCATGCCCCAGATACCCAGAGCATTATCTGCAAGTTTCTCTCCACCCCTTGTTCCCAAGGGGCAACAAAAGTCACCCAACACATGTGAGGGGCTTTTATTTCCCAAGGCCACATCCAAGTGGCTGTTTGCCCTTGCTCCAGGCCTCAGGTACAGGCAAGAGAGTATTTCCCTGTTTTCCCATGCCTGGTTTCAGCAAATCATCCTTAGCCTGTACCTGTAGCTGAAGTGGAACAGTGGTCTGGTGGAATAGCACTTCCACTAGATCTGGGCCCTCCCCTCTGGCTCCTCTCATTTACAGTCCAGAGGATAGACCATAAGTATTTTATCCAGTCCCCCAGCATAGGGGTGGCAGCTGTAGCTCGCAGGGTCTTGCCCCAAGGCCTGTCCCTATAAAGGCCTATGTATAGCCATCCATTTATTTGCATGCCATGTAGAGATCCATAATAGTCCCAGATACACTGTCTAACTCTGCAAATATTTGGGAGGTGTTTCATTGGCAGCTATGAGTCACACAGTGTGCAGTTCTGCCCCCTGGCTATTCTGATCTCCTCTAGTATTAAGCCAGATTGTATCTGTTTAACTGTCATTACCCTTCGTGTGGATGGCATCTGAATTGGGGGGAATGCTCAGCATATCCTCGCAAAGAGCCCCAGCAGGCTCCTGCATGTGGCCCAGGGTATATCAGGAACAGGGGACACTTAAACAGTATACTCATGGGGGAACAGTCACTCTTCTGGTCCCTGCCCATCCTCTGTAGATCATTTTCTTGGCCCTTTCCCCTATTTAAATTTTCAAAAGACATTCCCTCCCTCTTCTCAGGAGGTTGGCACAACCATATGGTCCTTTAGACACGCTAGACAGGCCCTTTGGGGGCACATCCCTGTTTTTTTCCATCACCTTATTTTTCTGGGGCCTCAGAAAATGTTGTTCCGCTTGCAACAACATGGGGTCACTTTTTAACAGTGAAATAGGGAGAACTTATGACATTGTCCCTCCCTTTTGCTGCTTCATCCACTCTGCTGTGGTCACCTCTTCTGTGGCCGCTGTCTGCTGCACCATCTCATCCCTCCCTATCAGCATGCTCTCCAGCACCTGCTTCTCTGCCTCATGCCTGCTCCAGCATGCTCTTTTACAGCCACCTGGGTCATGCTGCCAGCTCCAACAGCTGCCCCACCAGCAAGGCCATGGGCAAAGTGAGCAGCATGGCCCAGCGGCTGGGTGCCAGAGTGCACAGGGTCAGAGCCAGAGCCTTGCATCCACTCACAGTGACTGGCAGCACTTCAGACACTAGGAACATGAGCCCCGTGCTGCCCAACATGGTGGGCACAGTGAGCTGGCCTGATACATTGTATAGCAGCACAGCCAGGACTACCTGCACCAGTCTGGCTAGCAGCAGCAGCATAGCACAACTTTATTCCAAAAATAAAGTGTGGGGTGGAAGAGGGGAAAGGAGCCCCAGGCTGCCCAAATTGAAACTCCCCCTCAGGTGCCATAGGTTGCTGAGATTTCATTTTCTGTACCATTACTGGACAGGCCTATAGGGAACTCAGTTCTCTTCCCCCCACCCCACCCCCAACCTTTTCACCTGAATCACTCACTATAATTGGGGAGGGAGATTGCCACAGCTCTGCTGTTCTTAGTTTTTTTTGCCAGGGCGCAAATCACTCCCTCTCAGGGCTCCTGGAACTTTGCTCTGTTGCAAAGTGCAGTGTCCTCTCCTTCAGCCTTCCAGGTTTCCTTTCTTCCTTGGAGTTCACTTAACTTTACTGCATCATGAAGTGCAGTCTTCATCACAGCTCACAAAGCTGAAAGAAACACCCAGCCCATGGTCCTCACAGCCTCATGGGTGCTGGGCTTTTCTAGGGTCTCCCAAACCACCCTCAAAACCTTCCTTATTGTGTCTGGTGCACCACCAACACTGGGCCAGTCCTGGGGGAAAGGCCAAGCCACTAGGAACCTGGCCACCAGATACTACCTGCCAGTGACCGGCCACTCCACCAAGTCCTCCTCTGAAGGCTCTGGTTCCATTCCATTCTGTGACAAATCCTGCCAACCATGCCAATTGTGTTGGAACTGTTCAAGGCCAGATAGGTCTACTCTGGATTCTGGCAGATGGAAGAAAATATATGGAGCCATGGAGATGTCTGACATGCCTTTATTCAAGGGTGAGAAATCCATGCATGCAGCAAGCCACATGTCCCCACGAGGCACTGCATTTCTCACTGCATGTCCCTACATGGCACTGCATGTCCCCTGTCCATCAGTGGGAAGTCCCAACTCCCTTATATACTACATGCACAAGAATCTGGCAGGGTGCCAAAGTATCATACAACAGAACTTCATTCTGTGCATGTGGGCCCACTCAAGGATATGGTAATAGTTTATTGGGCCCAGTCTCAAGGCTATGAGAACACAGCTTGTCTTAGTTCCTCAGACATCTGTGTGAGGCAGCCAGACTGACTCTGTTTACCCTACGGTTACCACTTGTGCTGAGTTTAGAGGCACCTTGGAGAGGGTAAACTGCAAACTGGGGCCAGGTACCTAGTGCTGGGCTTGAGGCCACTTAGTAAGAGGTACAGGGCATGGAGAGGCCCAAAACTCCTTGCTTGGATTTTGTCAACATTTGAGAGATTTTACAGAAGTCCACAGTGAAAACTGAAGTAAGCTTTGTATGGAAAAGCCCCTGGACATGGCTTGAGTGGGCCTGCAAGCTAGGTCAGTTGATCTCAGGAAATCATCTGGGCAGGACAAAGTGTGTTAACTAGGTTGATGGAGATTTAGACTTGACTCCTGCCAGTGCCTGCATCCTGGTTTGGGGGCAGGCTCAACAACAAAAAATGGCACTCACCAGCACTTGTGTTTGAGAGAATGCTACCCCTCCAACCCTCACCCTGAAGCTGGACAATTGGGTTCCTCTCCATATGTCCCTGGTGCTTTTCAAGCTGCTGCCCCAGTGCTGGAACTCAGAGGGAGTGAGTCCATCAGTGAATAAGTTCATGAATGGACCCTTTTAAAGAAACTGCCTGAGTCTTCATTAGCCATCTGACTTTCTCATCCACAGTCCCTGCTGGTTTTGGTTTTCACAGTCAGAAGTAATGGGGACTTCTCTTCCTAGAACTGGAATCCTGGACAGCTGAGATACCCCTTCCATTCCTTAACTGCCACACATATGTATGGGGCCTGCCTGTCCTGCATCTCTGCCTCTCCTACCAGTCTTGGCTTGGCTTCTTTTGTTTATCCTTAGTTACAGGACTTACGCTCAGCTAGTCTTCAGGCAGTTCTCAATGATGATTGTTCTTTAGTTTAGTTGTAATTTTACTGTGGTTGTGGGGGGAGACAGGCACAGTATTTACCCACGCTGCCATCTTCACCAGGGGTCTCATAAAGACACTTGCCTCATGCAGGCTTTCACAGATGTTGATTATAAGATTCCTAGATTTTCATGCTTAAAACTTTTTAAAAATCAATATTATTTCTAGAACCCAGGCAGAGATTGTGGATTCATTCTTTTACTTTTAAAAGGTGAAGCAATTTTGGAAAGAGAACTTAAGGCCTTCTTTTTAGGACCTTAAGGGCTGCTCCTATTCCCCAGGGCTTTGTGGTGTCCATGAGCAGAAAAATGATAAGCTTACCATATTATGGACTAAGTTTGAAGTTTATATTCTATTGGGGTAAGGGTGAACTCCCCTTTTAATAGCCTCATTAATTCCTAGATATACATAACCTTCTGTGGTGTAAGAGGCATGCCTGGAATGGAGGAACAAATATGTGGGAGGTTTGTATATCTATTTTGTACATAATACTATCTGTGGTTGTGAGAGAACCAAAGGTATTCAGCACAGTGACATTCTCATTCACAGCATTCTACTTGGCTCCTGGGGACTATAAACCAGTCATCTCCAGTGGAAAAGTCTCAAGTTCCCACTGGGAAAACATTAGGGGAAAATAGACATAACAGAAACATGTTTGGTTTTTAAATGCCATCTAAAGACCACAAAGAGTCTGTAATACAAAAGACCCACATTCCTCTTTAGTCTGCTTATGCTGAGTAGTCACCACATTATCACAACATGCTAGGGCTTGAAGAGTGCAGCTGATATCTCAGTGCTGCCTTGCTTTCTGCTTCTGTGGAAGTCAGTTAAATTCTCCAAGCCACACTGTCCTTATCTATAAACTGAAGGTGATATTGGCATCTTCTTCGTAAGGATGGGGTTAAATAAAATTGTATGGAACCTGGCACTCAGGAAGCCCTTGGTGAATAATAAGGATGATTATTAACATAGGCTGCCAAGTAGTCAGGTAGGGTTTCCGGCTTCTGGACCCAATCTCCTATCCCCAAATTCTGTGCAGATGGAACCCATGTTATGGCAATAGACCTAAAAGCCAAGAGAAAGAATGGATGTTTCTGTTCTAAGACTGAGACAAGAAAACTAGTATGGCATGAAGAGGGCAGAGTAGGTCTAACTGGTGCCTCAAGATATAAAAGCATTGAGACTGTTTCTGTTGACCACTAAATACTCCCAGAGTAGACTAAAGGAATCACTGGTCATCCTAAGTTACTAATATGGAAAGCAATATACCTAATGATTCATCCCTCCAGTTTTAAAATGGGAAAACCCAGCATGCTCTGTCTGGGTACTTTAGGCCTGTCCTTTCACTTTTGGACTCAGATCTCTCACCTGTAAGACTCGGCTATTAGTCATGTTTCCCTTGTGAGTTTGTTAAAGTGTTACATGTTCAGCCTCTAATATATTAGCTAGTATTCTTTTGAATGTCTTCAGAGAAGATCTACATTTAGAGGTTAAAGTAGTACCACAAATCACATTTTGGCATGCCTTTTAGACAACAGATTAAAGGTTTAGCAATTCTGAATGTTTGCAGACCAGCTCAGTCAGGCTTTCCTCTTGCCCTCCTCCCCTAGAGTCCTCAGTTGTATGGGAGTTCTCATGAAGGCTTCTCAGCCAACCAGTCTACATACCACATTATGACTTGAAAACTCCAGTCATCTGAAGACTCTAGAACATGAGCATGAGTCACCTCACTCTAAATGTTACAGTCTATGCGGCGAATGCTTCTTGTTTTCACAGACTATGGGGCCTCAGCTCTACAGAATCACATCTACTTGAAAATTTCCAGTCATGTATTAGATCACTCCCAGAGAAGAGAGGAGATCCTGCCTCCAGATTTTGCATGTAACTTATGGAACCTCTTGAATAAATAGTAATAAGCCACACTCCTAAACTTGTGTGGCCAGGGTCCCATTAATAGATGGGTTCCCATACCCTATGAAGCCCCTGCCTCTACCAGGTCCACTGTGAGCATCTGAAACTCCTGGGTTTTCCTTCAAAGAAAAACTCATGCCTTTAAAACTCATGACTTTTTAAAAATAGATTTTATTTTTTCACAGCAGTTTGGGCAGTTTAAGGTCTTCAGAAAAAAGTGCATCAAAATTACATAGCTTCTCTCTCCTGCTGTGTATCTCCTATTATTAACATGTTGTGTAGTGTGGTATGTTTGTTGTAATTAATGAACTAATGTTGGTAGACTATTTATTAAGTAAAGTCTATAGATTACATTAGGGCTCACTCTTAGTGTGATCCTATGGGTCTTGACAAATTCTTTTTTTGGGGGGTATTTTATTTTATTTTATTTAGTTGTTGTTCAAGGGCAGTTTTCTGCCTTTCACATTTCTTAATGTCATATATCCACAAATACAGCATCAAACAGAGTAGTTTCACTGCATTAAAAATTTCTTGACCTCCACCTATTGAACCCTCTCCCCAATGCCTATCACCCATCTTTTTAGCTGTCTCCATAGTTTTGCCCATTCCAGAATGTCATATAATTAGAATGATATACAATGTAATCTTTCGGATTGTCTTCTTTCACTCAGTGATAGGCATATAATATTGTTCCATGACTAAAGGGACATCTTAGTTGCTAGCACTTTCTGGCAATTATGAATACAGCTGCTATTCATGTGAAGGTTTTGTGTGGACAAAAGTTATGTATGGACTGTTTTACCATTATTAAGATCTTCATATTGATTCTAGGTTTTCTGCTTCAACTTGTTTCTCTTTCCTAGAGAGTATGCAACACCTGCTTTTCACTGTAAATACTTCTCATTAGAAAATGGGCTGGTGAAGTGGGAGGTGTGGGCTTTTATCCTTTAGGAGTTCATTTAACCTCTTTAAACTTTGACTTACTCATCTACTGGAGGAGTGATAACATAAAGGCTGAGAAATATGTGCGAAAATAATAGTTACATAATAGGAAGTGACCAATAAATATCTTTATTTCCCTGCACCCTTTACTCCTTATCCCCACCCCTCTTTTCATCTTCTGTTGCTGAGAAATTCATAAAAGTAGATTTATATATGATCTTCTGCTTTAATTTTCACATACTTTCTGAGAATTTTCAATACCACCCCGATTTATATTCTGATCAATCACATATTATAAATTCTGAATGTATGCTGACATTTCTTTTTGGGTTCTGCACTTTCAATGAAACAAAAACAGTTAATTCAAGGTGAGTCTTCACTGGCTAGAAGTAGTCAGTTGCCTCCTAAGTGGTGGGAGTGGTGGGTGTGAACTTGGGAATGTCTGGTGAGGAAAAAGAGAAGATAGTAGTGAAGGAGTTTTGTCATATTCACTCGTAATTGAGGATTTATTAATTCATCATACATCCCTCTGCTGGAATGTAAGCCCCATGAGAGTAGAATTGTCATCCTCATTTTATTATGACTGTAGGTAGTGGCTTATGCTTACACTGGTCTCAACAAATGAGTGAATAAATGAATGAATGAACCAAAACTTAGACTCAAGAAGCTTGAAAAACATGTAAAAAAACATGGGGGACTATGTGAAGAGGCAAGGAGCTTGATATCACTGCTACTCAAGCCACAGTTGTAAGGACAAGCAAATACACATAACAAAAGAATCATCTTCCCTAGATAAGCATGGGACACACATGGATTGTTACCTATCCAGCATCCAAATGTCTCTTTTTCCTTACTAATAGCATCCCAATTTTGTTCAAGGAGACAATTTTTTTTTCAGATTTAAAAAATAAAAACTCCATTTATGATATTCCTTTGCAATTGGAGGTACCATTTTAGACAGCTTTCACTAGTGCATAGCAAAAGATTTCTAGGGACACAGGGAAAGTTTGGTTTTCTGATGGAAGTGACACCTTTCCTCCTTATTGCTTTCCTCTTTCTCTTTTTTGTCTTGGATGCAAAGGCAAGGTGAGGTACAATCACCATAAGGATGAGGCTATATTCTAAAGAAGGTAGAACAGAATGATAGAAGGAGCCTTTGACTTTAAAAATTTGGTAGCACCCACCTTCAGATATATTACTGATTGAGGAAAATAAATTGCTTAAGTCACAGTAGACTTGTGTTCCATGAAGAATCCTATTTCTAAATGACAGAGGGCTTCTTTTCTAGGCTCCTGAAGTGAATGCATTTGAGTTTGGGGCTGAAGAAAGCTCCAGATTTGAGTTCCTATTTTATTTGGCTTAATGTGTATGGGACACAGGAAACCAGCAGGGCCTAAACATCTGGTCATTCAATATACAACCTGTAAGTGGTTGCCACCATTAGTCCTGCAGGGATGTCTGATTAATACATGTTCAGAAGTTGCTGAAATCAGATCAACAAGTATAAGCTTCCCCCCATCCCTTCATTTGTATCACATCTCCCTTCAAGTGTCCCTTCTACTTTCTACTCTTTCATCAGATGAGCTCCCTTTTTTGGCCTTTGTATGATGAGTTATTGCCATTTGAACTTCTTCATTTCTATGTTGGTCTTTTGTGGATAACTGGATCTGAGAAGTTCACACATACAGCAGAAACTGTATTATTCCAGCATGTTTGTACATGTCCCACCTAAGACCAACTCTTAGAGTGTTGTCTTGAAATCTCTAAGTCTTTATGGGTTATAAACTTCTTTAATGGTCCTGGGAAGCCAAATATCTCATCTTAGTGGTGTGTGTTCTCTAGGAATTAACTGGGAAATGTACTTAAAATCTTTATTTCAATTTCTCACTGGTAGTAATTGTGATTCAGTTGGTGGAGCTCAGGAATTTGAATAGTTAACAAGCACCCACATGCATCAGCTGCAGGTGGTTTCTGGATCAGACTTAGAGAAATACTGACCTATGAAAGGCTGGAGGTGGATCTGTGTGAATGAGCTATCCCTACCTGAGAATAAGGTTTTGAGAAAGATGAAACTAGAATTGGGCCTTGGAAGCAGGTTAAGTGGATAAGGAATATGGGAAAAGAAATCTGAGATGAGGGAGGGGAAATAATATTAAAATAGAAGGATGAAATTGTCAAAAGACAAAGTTTTCATCTCCATGGAAGATTGAAACTGTCAATACTGTCCTTGAACCTTACAGTGACAGAATGTTAGTATCAAGTTGTCAGCTTAGCTTAACACTTGTATACTTATTATAATAGGTTGTTAAACCAATATAACACAAGGGGCATAAGCAATTTAGTTATAATACTTATCATGTTTAAAGCATTTTAATTCAGCTATGTTGACATGGTCATGTTCTTACTCAGAATCAGATTATTTGAATTCAGGAGACCGAGTATGTAATAAGCATATGAAAGAGTATATGGTGTGCCATATTCATGTAATATCTGTATGGTCAAGATAATTCTTATTTTACAGAAAATTAAGACAGATTTAAAAGAAGATTTCATTACCTCGGGGACACAGCCTCTATTTTCTTGGCTCAAAGCTGCAAGTGTTTAAGGCTGAGTCCGAACCTGGAGAAAACAAAGTGTTTGGACCAAAAACACAACTGAGATTCAGCTAGAGCAGCCAGTTGCTCTCATATAGCCCCATAGAAGCTTTGCTAATGAGGATTAATCAGTGCTTCCTGTGTACTAGGCTGAGAGTAATTGGGTCTCTGAACATGCTGACCTTTTCATGTACTCACCATTTAAAATAAGCTCTTGGTTACTATATATGGCGCTTAAACAGTGGTACATTTAAAGCAGTAGCCACATACTTCCACATATCTATCCATCTTTGGCTTTTTTCTTTCTCTCTTCCATCTGTCTGCCCTTCTTCTGGGCTTCTGAGGAAGGCAGAGTGGCCTCAAGTAGAGTTGTTCTGCCAATGGAAGACAAACATTACTTGCTGTCTGGCCCTCTGTCTGGAGGCAATGAGAAGCATCACTAAATGAAGCCTCAGCCTCAGCAACAGAGCTGAGAATTCAAACAGTATGGCTTGCTCCTAGTTGGTGTCTCTAACCTCCCCCTCCAAACTCTCTCAGCACTGGCTGGCTGGATTACCTCCCTCTCTGACCAATAGGATAGCTTATAGGCTGTGATATGGTCAGTGATTCTGCCTCTGCACCTTAGTGGCTTTCTTTTTTGCTACCAGCTGCCTTCTGGGCTAACTCAATCTATTCCTTCAGCCAACAGAGGACTAAAGGACCCAATTCACATAGGTTGAGGCTGGGTTACATTTTGTATGGACCTCTTATGGCTTCAGTCTTCCTATTCCTAAGATGACAAGGTTTGCTGAAATATCTGTCTGTTTAGTACAACCAGGTGACCTCTTGAGATCCAAATAAGATGAATAGCAATTGGGCTTACACTTGTTCTTTGATGCTTTAAAATGACCACTCACAATGCAACTCATCTATTCCTGTAGCAGGATGATTTGACCCTGCATCCAGGAATCTTTGGGTTCTCCCATTCTGAAATAGCATGCAAATGCTACATGTGAGTGCATGTGTTCAACACACATGAGTACCTAAGACACTCTGTGGTTCCATTATTCTCTCAAACTGGTCTCCAATATAGACTCTCACTTCTATGGTCTGGCCCAGGGTGTTCACATGAATAAATGACAGATAATTTATGATATATAGAGGGATATTTTTATTTTAACATCTCAGAAAAAAATAAATTGATCAAAACAGCAACTTTGCATATTTAAAAATTTTAACACATTATTTTTATATAGTTGATTTAAATATATTACTACTAATTATGCAGGTGACATGTTTATATATCAAAAAATCAGGAAGAAGGCAACTTCTTGATATTTGGGAACTCATTCTAGCCACTCATGTTTCTTAGTAGTACTGCACACTCTGCTGTACATGGTCCTGAGCCTCATCACACAGGGAGCCCCCCTAACACTGACTTATCTCCTAGCCTCAGATCTACCCACTTTTTCTTTGAAACTTTTCTGACTTTCCAGAAGAGCAGCTCCTTGCCCTTGGTGCCTCTCATACTTCACAGTCTGCTCTCACACAGTCTTCAATAGAAAATGAGCATCTTTGTTTGGTTGCCTATTTCTTCTAGGTGGAAGCACTCTCAAGAAGGAATTCAGTTTCCTTTACATGTGGGTCCTTGTTAACTTGCCTGGGGCTGGGCTCATTACTGACGCTCAGAAAAAAATGTCTATGGAATGAATGAATGGATGACTGTGTGCAAATGAATGAATAAGTGTTGATTGAACAGCTCATACATCCACTTCATCAAGAAAGTAATCAAATTAGGGTTCATTTCTAGAAAACATTTATGTATATCAAAACTTTTGTTAAATTTTATGTTAGGAAAATTTCTGTCAGGAAAATATAATATTTAGGAGCATTCTATTACATGATAGAATTGGGTTCAAACTATGGTTCTTACAAAAATTATTTGGTGACTTTCATGAAGTTGCTTAACTAACACTCAGTTTTCTTATTTGTAAAGTGGATCTAACAAGTTATACTGGGAAAATATCAAAAACCCATGTACATAAAACTATCAGCATAGACTGGGCTAAGTGAAAGCCCAGAACTAAAGCCCACTTTATATAGAAAGTGCTTGAAAAAATTATCCACACAATTTTTTTCCTAGCATGCATATTCTTGTTTTCAGCCACAGGAAATACTTGTATTTGATGTAATGTAACATGTGGCAACTATTTAGTAGTCTTGTGGGAGTTCCACATATTGATCTGCACAGTAACCTACTTCTTAGTGTTGTCATTTCACTGTCTCCTGTGCTGATATCAGGAGATGTTATTTTTTTTTCCTGATATCAGTACAGAAGACAGTGAAATGCTACTTCACTGCCAACACTGTAATGTTATTTTTTTGTGATCATACATGAGAGCCTTCCATCACATTTCTTAATTCCTGAAAAATACTTCTCTTCTAGTTTCCTGTAGGAAAGCAAGTTCCAATGCACAGGACCCACACCCACAGATAGGTTCTCCTGTGGGGAATCAGACCTGCATTGTACCTAGACTGCTATGTGATTGCTTTTGCTAAAACTCCCTCACACTGAATTGAGGCAGCAAACATTTACTGCAAAGCAACTTCCTAAAATCCATGCAAAACCTTCCAATGATGAGAGTAACTTGTTCAACCACTTTTCTCCTTGCATTTGCAAATATCCTTCTTCTGTGATGTGAATAGCAGCATTGTCTCCTTTTTTTTTTTTTTTTTTTTTTAAAAGGTAACCACCTAAAGTGAAACTGTGCATAGTAAATGAGGACCATCATGTAATGTACCCAGAAAAGAAATAAAGGCCGGTCATGGCAAGGGCCACAGCTTTTTCTCCCCTTGAGAGAAAAGCCATGCTGTCCCCTTTCCTCCACAGGACTCGGTAGTCTGTGTGAATTTCCCGTATTTCATCCACAATGTGGACCCCACGAGTTGGGGTCTGCATCAGTTTCCTGTTTTCCTGAGCAGCTCCATATCTCACTTGCCCTATAAGGTGCTTCACTCTCAACATAGACTTGTGACACTAGTTTCACAGAGATAATGGAAGACGATGGGTTGTTCCTGGTCTCCTGAGCATCCTTCAGATTTGTCTGCATCATCTCTTGTCTCTCAAAGGCTGATGTCTACACCCTTCCCTTTGGGGTGCTGTTTCTTCTCAAAACTTTTGCCTCTACTTTATCCCAGAACCTTTTCTTTTTCACTGACATCCTGCCTTTTGCAAACAAACTTTCTTAAAAATACTCCATCCTGAGATGGACCAACAAATAAAGCAAAAAGAATCCTAGCTTTGACCTTAAAAGCTCAAGGCTTAACTCTCTCCCTGTCTCTTTATTGTCAACCTTCCTGATCATTTTTGCTTTTTTTATTCCCATTTATTACCACTTTCCTCTTTGCCAAGCTCTCGTCTATCTTTTTACCTCAGTATTCCACTGAAAGTCCCATCTCTAAGGTTTCTGACAGCTTTCTAAATGCCTAATCCAATGGCTTTTGTCATCCTGTGTAAGCTTTTGGCAGCATTTACCTACCCTGTTAATTCATTAAAACTCTTCTCTCTTTTGGTTTCCATGTTTTACCTCTCTTTTTTTTTATTGTTTCAACTTTTCTATCCATTTCCTCTGTCCATCTTCTGACTCTTCCCATTGCCCCAAGATTCTTTGTACAGATGCTTTTTCACCACATACCTGTCCCAGACAATCTCATTCATTCTCACATGTACCAAAACTATCACCAGTCTGCACATGCCCCCAAATCTCTCTCCAAACTGTCTTCTTAGTCCAGACCCATATTTCTAGCAGATCCACTCCCATATGTATGTCAAGCTTGACATATTAAGAGCAGAGCTCACCAAGTGACCCTGACCAAAGCCTGCCTACCTCAATCAAAAGCACTCCTTGAGTCAAATTCATGGACTAAATTAGGTGCCTGACCAAACCATGGTTTACTTTTTATAACTTTGCACAAGTAACATCATCTTTCCTTGTCTCAGTTTCCTTACTTGTAAAACTTAAAGGCTAATTTTGTAGGATTGTATGTGTAATGATGAACTACAGTAAAGTATATAATATTTGGAACACCAGTGAAGACCTTTCATTCTATATCAACTCTTCATATTGCCTTCCAAGGGCATTTATTTTCATCATTTCTATCTAGTTTTCCCTGACCCTCTAAAACAGAATTATTTCTTTCCTACACAGACACTCCTTTCTTTGAAGCATGGATTATATACTTCCATAGATCTTGTTTGCATGCTCTCTTTGTATCTGTATTATGAGCTCCTGAGTTCATGCTGAATCTCTAAATTCTCACACTAGTCATTCATAAAACAGGCACTTCTAAGAATTCAGCAAGCAGAAGGTGAATTATATTAAGTTTAATAAAGCTTTTTTAAAATTGTATAATACATATTACTCAAGATTCTTGAAACAAGATAGTGATGCCCACATCCTCAGACATTTTTTGCTTCAAAGTGCTGAGTTCCAAAAATTGAGTTTATTGACAGCGGCACAAATTTTGTAAATAACCTTGGGACGCTCACTAATTAAAGTGGCTTTTTAAACTATAATCCCATGAAGATTTCTGGAGTCAACTTCAGCATTCTTGGTAAACCTCTAGGTAGGCTCTTCACCCAACATGTACTGTGGAAAAGCCTCAGTTATCAATTCACTGCTGTGTGTGAATTTTTTCTTTTATTTTCTCTCTCTCTCTCTCTCTCTCTCTCTCTCTCTCTCTCTCTCTCTCTCTCCCTCTCTCTCTCTCTCTCTCTCTCTCTCTCAGAAGGGTAGGCTGCAGTCTCCTTCCAACTTTTCTTGAGAAAAACTGAAAAAAATGGAAACTTCTTAAGTAATTGATTTAGCTTCCCTGATGCTTTTGATTCTTGGCAGGCCAGTTACTGGAAACTGTCATAAGATTCCTTTTGTTGCTGCTTTTGTGTTTTCAACATTTGATTCTTAATCCATATAAAAGTGCAGTTGCTATTAAGGAATATTGTTGGGTCACTCAGAACACAGGAGAGGAAGATAATTATAACACATACACATCCTGTAAAGAATGTATTATCCTTTACAGGCTATGTATGTTCTTATCTTTCTTACATAGAAAGCCTTGAGTTGAGGGGTTGGGGTGAGTTGTGAGAAGACCTTGAAAAGCCCAGGTCACCGGTATACATGCTTGTTGCTGGGGCAGGCAGAAAGGAGAGTACCCTCTTCCCTTCCTTCCCCATTTTTGTTGGTCTTCGGTGCAAGCAAAGGGTTGCTGGAGTGTTACATGAGGACTCTCTTGAGCATTCATGCTGATCCCTTCTCTGTGTTGACTTTTACCTTATTATTTTCTCATTCATAGCATTATGTAGGCAGTAAGCTGAGGCCCTGAGAAATTAACCCTCAAAAAAGGCATTTGGCTGAAAGCCCATGTGAGGCATCTCATCCCTGAGTGTTCACAGTATGTTCTACAAGCCTATTTGTACATTGCATGTGATGCTGCTCTGAACAAATGAAGTGTCATATTTTATTTCCTAGTAATGTACCCAACTCGTCTGTGAACAATACAGGTTTCAGAGAGGGATGGGAGGTAAGTTGCCTCTCCCAATGGTGGAAAAGTCCCTGCTGTATGACTGTGCCTTACAAACCCAGACTGACTGCAGAACAGCTGGATCTATTCACAGAAGAACAGATTAACTGAAGGAGGCCAGATTTCTGCCTCCCAGACCTGACCTCATAGTTTCCATAGAAGTGTAAAGGAGAGTATATGCAACCTCATCTCTCTTCTCTTCAGTTTCATCACCAGCAAACTGAAAATGTAGTTACCAGAATTAATTGAGATAGCACACGTGACATATTCAAAGTAGTGCCTGGTGAATAGAAAATGCTTTGTAAATCATAATTATTGCTTTACTTTTTGCATATGTTTTATTCCATTTTACCTCTATCATTTCACTAAAAGAACAGAGTTATCTGTTGGCAACTCTTTATCTATCAAGACTCTTTTTCTAATTCAAAGTCCCCTATGATTCTCTGTTTTCTTGAAGTGAAGTTCTCATGAGCCCACCTCTCTAACAACTATTTGTCATTGAAAGACAATCTCACATCATCCCTTGTATGAAGGAAACTAAGTGCTAGAAAGCTGGCTCTTGTGACACCAAACTCAAGGCAGAAAGAGGAGAAAACTCTTGTACATATATTTATGTGTGTCTGTGTGTTTGGTATATGTATGTGCACACATGTATAGGGTTTGTTAAGGGTTGAGTTAAGGGTTTGGATAAAGAGGATTAATTTAGAATCCAAGGATTTCTTGGAAGGGGTGATGATCAGGAATACTTGAGAAGGAGAGTGATCCAGAGGGCTCTCTTCCTTGCTCCCCACTGTTTGCATCAGACTACATTGGGAAGGCTGCTTAGGGCTTAAGATGATCCTTAGGGTAAATGATGTAGCCCTGACAAAACCTCTGTGGTCACCAATTGGGTTTGTTTACTCCCATCACTCATATTCTTGGCCTTTTTGCTCATGATTCCTTGGTTCTAGCATTGCGATAGTGTCCAAGCTCCTATAGACCTCTTTCCTCTCTCTTATAATGTGCTAACAATGTTGTCTTTTTTCTTATATTTTTCATTGTATTTTCCTTTCAAGGAAGGAAAGAAAAGTTTCCATATTTACTGCACACATCCAATCACAGTGCTGTGGATCAAAAGAGGTATTTGGTATAGACTTTGGTATTGTTGCTCTGCCAGGCTCTAACCCTTTGTCACAAATTGAAAACTGGAGAGGAAATTCCTTATTCTGAATGATCCTAATCCTCTATTGGGCTTCCAGGACTCTCATGCTGTTTAGTACTTATCTTCTCTGCACTACTGCTCTTGGACTTTCAACTTTGACGTAGAGAATATAGCACAACTTCCCATCTAGAACAGCTTATCCTGGCCAGGACCTCAAGTGGCTAGGAGAGTAGGAAAAAGACAGGGGAAAAATCAGGGCTAATTTGAGTTGATTTAATATATAAAGAATAAGACAAAAATTTCAAATTTTTTTAAAACTGATTTTCTCAAACTGAGGACTGTTGTGGTACCTACACTCATTGTCCCTAGGTAAGCCAAATTGTTTGTATGTTTTACAGCTTCATTGCATTTCTGGACTTTAAAAATCACCTTAATTTATTTTTATTTTTATCTTTTAAATAAATATTTTGATAGGCAAAGGAATCTTAACAAAAAAAGAATAAAAGTAAAGGTCTTACTCTCTTACTTTAAAACTTATTATAAGGCAACAATGATCAAGATACTCTGGTAATGGCCTAAAGACAGACATCTAAACCAACAAAATATAGAATAGAATAGAATAGAATAGAATAGAAAAGAAATCCCAGTAATAAAATCTTGACTATATGGTCAAACAATATTCAACAAGGGTGCCAATGCCATCCAATAGGTAAATAACTTTTTTTTGACCAATGGTGCTGGGAAGACCAAATAGGCACATGGCAAAGAGTAAAAGACTGACCATCACTTTACACTATATACAATAATTAACTAAAAATGTATCAAATATCTAAACATAAGACATAGAATAAACTATAAAACTCTTAGGAGAAAACATAGGTAAAATCTTCATAATTTTGGATTTAATAATGATTTCTTGGATATGACACTAGAAGCACAAGTAACCAAAAATATATAGACAAATTGTACTATATCAAAATTAGATACTTCTGTGCATCAGAGGACACAATTAACAATGTGAAAAGGCAACCTATAGAATGAAAGGAAATATTTATAAATCATAGACTGGTAATGGATTAATATCCAGAATATGTATATAGAACTCCTGCAACCAAATAATAACCTTTAAAAATCGGCAATGGATTTGAATAGATATTTCTGCAATAAACTATACAACAGCATATTAAAAGATGCTTACCACCACTAACCATTAGAGAAATGAAAATCAAAACACAAATTACATCTCATGCCCCTTAGGATGGTTACTATCACAAAAAGAGAAAATATAAGTGTTAGCAAATATGTGAGAAATCAGAATCTTTGTGCACTCTTGGTGAAAATGTGAAATGATGAAGCCTCTATGGAGAATAGCAATATGGTTCCTTAAAAAATTAAAAAGAGAATTATATAATCCAGCAATTTCGCTTTTGTATGTACCTCCAGAAAAATTTAGAGCAGGGTAAGAAAGAAATATTTGCACATCCATATTCAGGGCAGCATTATTCACATTAGCCAAAAAAAAGGAAGAAACCCAAATGTTCATCAATAGGTGAGTGGATAAATAAAATGTGATATATACACATACAATGGAATATTATTCTATGTTAAAAAGAGGAAATTCCTGACACATGCTGCAATATTGATTAACTTTGAGGACATTATGTTAAGTGAAATAAGCCAGTTTCAAAAAGAAAATTACTGTATGATTTTACTTAAATAAGGTATCTAGACCAATCAGAATCATAGAGACATAGAGTAGAATGGTGGTTGGGGGAAGCTGGAAGTGGGGGGAAGGAGAATAGGGAGTTATTATTTAATGGGTATAAAGTTTTAGTGTTGCAAGATGAAAATGTTCTGGAGATTGGTTGCCCAACAATGTGAGTATACTTAACACTGCTGAATTGTACACTTAGAAATAGTTAAGATGGCAGATTCTTTGTATTTTACCACAATTTAAAAATCAACAACTAAAACAACAACAAAACAGGTCTTGGGTGAAAACACTGGTTTCTGTTCTGCCTCAAGGATTGAGTCATTAATGTTAAGCTGATGGCTTTAACTTGGTTAAGCCTCTGTTTCCTCATCTGTTAAGGTAAGGCATACATTTCCTCACAAGGTTAAAGATTAAATGAGATATAATTATTTGTAAAGCACTTAGCTCAAAATTTAGTATGTAGAAGGTGCTCAATAAATTGTGGTTCTCTTTACCTGTTATTTATCTACTGCAAACAAAAAGTTGATTAGGTATTCTTTCAGAAGAAAATATATATTGGGGAAAAATAAAGGATTGCAATCCAGCATGCAAAGCTTTGATGAGCCATGTGAAAATCTCTAAGACAGAAAAGGAGGAAGTTCTTTTTAGAGGGGAAGAGAAAGTTAAGGTAAAGGGCTGTTACAGTAAGAATTTCTGTCATTGTAGGGCTTTTGCAACTGACAAAATGTGTGAGAGCTCTACTAGAGGCTCTCACAATTCCTCTCTTGATTATGATCTCTGTCATAAATTTTGACAAATTCATACACACACATCAGTGAGGGCTATTTGGATTGTAGAAGTAATGAGGGTTATGTAGAAGGTTTCTTGTAAAGAAGCAGCAACGTGAGCTTTGTGAACAATCCCTCCCTGTTGCCCTACAGGAGAGAAGGGGTTAGTGCACTGTTCACTCTAGACCTTAGACCAATGATCTTTTGAAGTTGTGTTTCTAGTGCTTCCACAAGGCTCTCCTAATGACTTGGCTCTTGACCTGTGCTGTCAGGCAGATAGACGTTCTCCCCCACAGATTGGATGAAGATTGGGTAGAGGGAAGAAACCTATTTACATGTATGGTCGACAAACTGCCATTTCTTTCCATGGTTGTATTTCTCAATTCTTCTCAGAGGTTCTTACTCTTCTATAGATTTTGTTGAAACACTGGTGGTTTCCCAGAAAATTTTAGCTTCTTTTCTAAATCTCCTTTCAGTAATCTCAGAATCTTGAGTGACAGACTTGGGTTGGGGTATTCTGTCCTTGAACCTTAACATTTAGGCATTCAAGTGGAAATGTCAAAGTTCAAGGAATGTTATTTGACCTGTTCCCAATGCTAATGCCTATGCTTGGTTGTATGTCATTTTTTAATGATGCTTTGCCTATCACAGAAAGATTGGTCATAGCTATCCTGGGGTGTGGTGCTGTCTCAGGAAATGAGGTAAGGAAGGTTGAGTGGAGGGAGAAGAAAGAACAGATAAAATAGAAACTTGAATTCTCTGTAATTCTTGGGCAAAGTGAAGGCAATAAACTTTTAGCTATGTAGAAATGTTGAGTACATTTACTAGTCAGGGAATTCTCAGATTTCCAAAGTTAACTCACTAATAAGAAATATGACTTCAAAAGAATAATGGACACTTCCTCCCACTAAATCTTTTTATCTTCATAATTAAAAGTGCCTGAAATAATTCATGCTATTAGATTTTTCTTTTATATTAAGTAATAGGTAGCAAATTGATGGGTTGTTTAAAATTTTTCCCAGGATGAATTAATCATCGTCTCTCAGAGTCCACAGTTACTGAAGGGTCTCTGGTGGGAGGAAGTAAAGCCTCAGAGTGGGTATGTCAAATGAAATAGTGGAGAAAGGCAGTGGCATCATGAAGGATTCCCCACAGAGTGGTCCTTGAACTTGCAGAATCACCAGAGGATGCCAATGCTCAGGCCCTCACCAAATGTACAGAACTGGACATTCTGGGGGTGGGGACAACAATGTTTTAAGAAGACTCTAGGTGTTTCTGATATATTAGCAAGGTTGGAAACACTTCTTTTCTATCCAAAATCCATAGTTCCTGTATGCTGAGTTCATACTGTATTCCCAGCTTTGGGCTGGATTCTTACATACTTTTATCTACTACTTACAGCGATCCATTGAGACTGAGAAGTCTGGTTATATACCTTGCTTGCTCTGAGATGGAAGAACAGCCCCATGTTGAGGCAGTGGTTTGGAATTATATCCCAGGACCAAAGAGTTATAATGAAAGAGCTTTTATTAAACATGATCACAACCTCTGTTTTCTAAAAATGTCATTTATTTTTCTTAACACCCCAAAGTAGGGAAATAAGCATAGTGCCTGCTTGACCCTCGTACTGACTGCCACCCCATGTGATTAAATAGGATTCCATTACTTAATGACCAGATGTACTTATAGTGCATATTATAGATAGATACATTAAAGTTTTTGCTATAATTACTCTCTCCTCCAAAATTTTATTCCTAAGATTTCTATTTCAGGTTACTTTTTTTTCCTCTCTAAAATGCCCTTTCTATTTCAATTGTTTCATTTATAAATATTACTTATATTTTGAAGTCTACCTTGTTTCTATATCCTCTGGAGCTTTCTTAAATTCTCACTTTGGATGGTTCTAATTTTTTCCTTGGCATTCCCATGGCCTTTAATCTTCACAATTCCATAACCAAGAGTGCTAAATATAGAAATAAACACCATATTTAAAAAATGTTGGACATTCTATGGACAGTCAGTTTTTCCTTGCATTGTCACCATGTAAGATGTGACCAATATACAGACATTACATCTCATATTTTTTTCCCCCAGGTACATTCAGATACTCTTTAGAGAGAGATATTCTCTTCTCTAATATTTCATAGGTATTTATTTTTCTTTTCACTGTCAAGTTCCTTACAAGACTAGTTTGAAAATGCAAATGGAAAATAATTTCTTCATGGTATTCCAAGCAAGCACTTTGTTGTGGAGACCTGTAAGTACTTTGGCATCTAAACTCAACTGGAAAGATTTCTGTGGTCCTTTCTGGTATACTCAGTGAACAAGTAGTCTAGGGTAGTCATTCACATGCCATATATTCACTGGTCCTTGTCTATACTTACCTCCACTTTCTTTGATTCATTGCTTTTCATTTCCTTCTATTAACTACTCATCATCAGTAATTTATTCAAAAATCCCCCAGTAAACATACAGTAGATATCTACTGTATGCAGGAGCTTCCTTAATGCTGTGTTAGGGGATTCTAGGCAGAAAAAGCCCTGAGTAAAGGGAGAGGCATGGAACAGCTCAAAGGGATCCTATTCCTTCTATGCCTTTAGCTCACTTATATACTCAGAAATAACTGCTCATCCAGTCTCAGAAGTCTTCCTGATGCCTCCAGGTGGTACTGACCACCTACACTATGTCACTGCACCATGCTTCGTAAGACCTAAATGATGGTGTCCCATAGTTGTTTAACTCATCAGTCTCTCTCCTACCACCTGGCCAGTCTATCAGTGATAGAACTGTCTTATTCATGTCTGTCCTGTGATTCTCACTGTGTCTGGCAGATTGGGCCCCTTACTATTTTTGAATGAATGGATGGATTGTTCAATAGATAAGTTGGTGAATAAAATTGTTTTGGCCAATGATGGGTAATATATCAATTTTATATATTCCACCTTAATCTACCAGTTGTCTTAAAAACAGTAGAGTTCAAGAACTGTAAATTGGAGAAAACATGTAATTCCTATTAACTAAAATTTTACTAAATTTATCTTATTTTGACAATGGACATTCCAAGGGTTATTATAGAAAAGTGAGAAGATGAAAAAGTTATTTCTATCAATTGTTTTATACAATCCAAGAATGGCCCAGTACATAGACACAAGTCATTATAGCATGATTTTCCTCTGGAAGGTGGTGCTGTTGGAAGCAGAACTTGATTTCATGTAGCCACTGAACCTCTACAATATCCCCTGGCTCTCTGTGCTGGGAGAAGGTTTAAGGAATTGTAAAAGAGCAATGGGGCCAGAGAGTGAGTCATTTCCTCCTTCTGGCTCTCTGTAGGGTTGGCTTGCTAGACTCTGATTTGAAATAAATTTGGAGTGACCCGCTGATGTGTTCTTACCCCCCACAAAGTAGCCTTAAAAATATCTTTGTGCCTAACCAGATGTGAGTTCAACTGAAAACTGACTGTGCTAGCCAGTAGTATAGATCATCAAGCTACAGGTGAGGTGCAGCTGGTGAATGATGTTTGTATTGTCTCACCAAAAGTGCCTCCTGGGAGGGGAGAAGCCTAAGAGAGGTCAGCCTAAGAAGAAGGGCAAGCTGACTCCTCAGCCAAAGCTTCTTAGAGCAGGCTATGTCACTCTGATTTTTGCATTAGTGGGCCCCATGTAAATGCGAAAACTGAAGGAGAGTCTGACACTTACTCATGCTCATGGACACCCCAGGTTTGGGTGCATTTTGTAAAGCACCTGACAAGTGCTGAACCTGAAGATTAGCAGAGTCAGCACGATTAAGGGTTTGTGTGTGGTGTAGAAGCATCTACACCTGAATGCATTTTCTTGGTCACAACAGGCCTGGATGACAATGCACAGGTTTCCTAGTCAGCTGAGTATATCTATGGGATAGGCACTGAGAAGCACACTGGGGAGCAAAAGCCAGACAAGGGAGGGAGCCAGCTCCAGTTTGCTAAAAAAGGAGATTAAATTTCAACCCCTGAAGGAAAACAAAAAGTGAAAATAAAAATTGAAAAACTCTGAACCCCAGCCTTGTTTTTTGCACTTATTTTGTTTTTTGATACACTTAACTGTGTTTTGAATACTTGCAGAATGATGAATACTCATGTTTTGACCATGCTGCCTAGATGCCACCTAGTCTACTGGGGCATGTCTCTTACCTTTCTGGACAGAGTGGCAAAGGGAAGAGTGAAGCCTGACCCTCTGCATTCTATCTGTTCCAGTACAGCTGCGTTTTCTCATTCCTGAGAACTGGATGAGTTTGCTGAGCCTATATTGTGTACCACCTTAAGGGCAGCTGTAATTTTAACAGGAGAACCCGACTTGAACCTCTCTAATCCTTACCCCCAGACACTTTGAGCTCCTGAGACTGGTGTATATGCATGCATGCATTTTCAAAGGGTTTTTCCCCTGTACTCCTGAGAAAGTGACCCCTTGCAAAGTTTAAAATAAGAAAAGGAGAAAAGAAGGGAGGGGCTTAATGACATAAATGCTTGACTCTGACCACAAAATATTTCTGTAGCTTTAACGTTTACAATAGCAAAAATTATGTTACCCTATACTCACCTACTTATGTCTGCCAATTCCTGTTTCCTTTTCTGGATTTGAATGATGGATACCATGCCCCCATTTTAGCTTTGAACCTTGGAAGAATTAACCCAGAATTAAAATTATGAGAGGCAGGGTGGCGGTGGTGGTGGAGAGCTTGGAAATCCATTGAACCAGGCTCAGAATTGCACAACCAACTTTAGATTTTTTTTTCTCAAGACGTATTTTGGGAAGGAGCTGTTTTATGAATGGATAAAGTCTGACACACAAAACTTGTGGGATCCATCTGAATGCCTCATCTGGGTCAGCTGTGACATCTGGCTTTTATGAATCTGGCATATTGTGACTCATAGATACACAAATAATAGTCCTTGATAGTGACCACTTGTGATTGCTGGCAAACAATGTCAAATGCCAGGAAACTGCTGTGGAAACCTCAGCTGAGCAGCTCAGGCCACTGCTGTCCCTGCTGCTTTCAGGGAGAATCTGCCGGGCTCTAGGGCTTTTTGCCCCAGGTAGCTAGCCATGTGCAATGGCAGATGGTCTGGATTTGGAACCCCACTGAGCTACATACACCTCAGCTGAAAATGTGGCAAGTTATTTAACTTCTCTGAGTCTCAGTTTCTTTATCTGTTAAAAAAAGTAAAACAAAGTAATCAAAACATCTAACATTTATTGAAACTTACTATTGGCTCTCCTAAGTATGATACAGGCATTATTTAAGTTAAAATGTTTAAAAGATGACATGGTTGGTACATTTGCCAATGAAGAAACTGGCACATAGCCACATTGGCAGCAAGTGTTTGAGCTAGAATGCTTGTGCTTTTTCTGAGACTTTAGAGAAGTGATTCTCTGCCAGCGTAATGTCTCCTTGGGGGCATTTGGAACTGTCTGGGGAGACTGTGGGTTGTCACAATTGGGTCAAGGCATAGATGCTACTGATATTTACAGTGTTGAGGACAGGGATGCTGCCTAACATCCGACAATGTACAGGATGGCCTACACAACCAAGAATTTTGCAGCCCCTAATGTCAATAGTGCTGAGGTTGAGAATGCTGCCCTAGAGCCTGTCCTCTTAGCTACTACACTAACTCACTAGATGATATCTACTCGGAGGGATTTGGGAGGATACAGTGGGGGATGCACATAAAGCTCTGAGCACAATGTCTGGCACATAGTAAGTGCTCAATAACTTAAAGCTTCCATTAGCTTCTGCTACAAAGTTTTTCATTCCAAATCTCTTTTCTCCATTATTAACAATGTCTTGAAAGCTACCTGGACTTTGGCTTCATTTCTCTTCTTCAGAAGACCTTGTAAGGTATATGTAAGAAAATGCAGATTAACTTTTTCTTCCCAGTACTTGCTATTTTTTCCCACTAGAATACCTTTTGTGCTCAGATGTTTCCACAGGGACATATGCATGGCTTTACTTGGAACCTGTAGCCCTGTAGCTTTGTTGGAGAAGTGACTGTCAGCTGGGCTTGGTTCTCCTGCACGGGTGTCCAACCCATGGCCTGCAGGCCATATGAGACCCAGAATAGCTATGAATGTGGCCCAACACAAAATCGTAAATTTACTTAAAATCCTTTTTTTTTTTGGCTCATCAGTTTTCATTAATGTTTGTGTATTTAATGTGTGTCCCAAGGCAATTCTTCTTCCAGTGTGGCCCAGAGATGCCAAAAGGTTGGACATCCCTGTGAGCAGGTGCATCCAACAATGGGTAATGTTAATTGTCCAATTGCTCAAGGGTTAGGAAACTGGTTTCATTAATGGAGAAAGTTTTATAAATGAAGACTCATAAATAAAGGAAATTTATGGTTTCCTGTTGTATGTCTAACTTCTGCTTAATTCTAAATATCTCCAGAATTCTTTTCTTCCATGGAAGTTGAATGGATCAGGAGACAGTAAAGAAAAGTAAAGACTTGAAAGATCAGCAAACACTTACAATAAAATGTAATTTGTGGGGAACAGTGACTTGACTTTTCTTGGTACCTCCTTCAAGTTGGGACAGCAATTTCCAGCTCCAATTGCATATCCATCTTTGCTGAGAGCTGCCTGAGAACCTGTGGCTAAAGTGTGCATTGTTCTGTAGGTGGCTGTCAGCAAGGCCAACTGATAGCTGGTTCCAAGTTCCTCAGGGCCACTTCACTGGCCACTTCATTTTGTCAAGAGTATGAGAAGTTACTGGCCATGATGCTTGGGTGAATATGTAATGACCACAAATCAAAACTATAGTGCATTAATGAATGTTTGCCATGTGCTTAGCTGGCACTGTTTTGGCCACATAGCATCAATTAATTAAACTTCATAATAACTAGATGAGAGATTATATTTTATCCCCATTTTAAATATGGGGCAATCAAGGCACAGAGAGGCTAAGCAATGTATTTTCCCTGAGCTCAAAGATGGCAGCAGAGATAACAAGTTAACCACAGCAGTGCAGTACCAGAGGCCATACTATTAACCATTAGGATGAGCTGCCTCAACATAGAAGGTGAAACAAAAACAATCAGATTTTAAAAATTGACAGAAGTTCCACATAGACAGTTTTCCAAAGAAGACATACAAATGGCCAACAAGTACATATAAAGTTGCTCAACACTATTAATCATCAGGAAGAGGCCATTCAGAACCACTATGAGATATCACTTCACACCTGTTAAAATGGCTCTCCACAGAAATAGCAAGTGTTGACAAGGATGTGAAGAATAGGAAAATCTTCTTTGCTACTGGTATGGGTATAAATTGGTGTAGTCAGTATGAAAAATAGTATGGAGGCCCCTCAAAAAATTCAAAATATAACTACCATATGACCCAGCCATTTCACTTTTGGGGATTTATCCAAGGAAAATGAAAACACTAACCAAAAAGACATATGCAGCTCTATGTTTGTTGTAACATTATTTACAGTAGCCAATATGTGAAAACAACCTAAGGGTCTATCGATGGATGAGTGAATAAAAATTGTGATATATATACTCACATATATATTATTATTACTCATCCATAAAAAATCGAAATCTTGCCATTTGCAACAGCATGGACAAAACATGAGTACATTATGTTAAGTGCATTAAATAAGTCAGAGAAAGACAAATACTATATGATCACTCTTATATGTGTAATCTAAAAAACAAACAAATAAAAAACCCAACACAATTACAGAGAACAGATTGGTTGCTAGAGGCAAGGGATGGATATGGGAGAAGTGGGTAAAGGGGGTATAAAAAAGACACAAGCTATAAAATGCCATTCATTCAATTAACTGCAAAGTATTATTTCAGGCAGAGTCCTGCTCAACATTTTCTAGTTACAATTTTATTATTTATTTATTTATTTATTGAATTTATTGATGACATTTGTTAACAAAATTATATAAGTTTCAGGTATACAATTCTGAAAAACATGGTCACAAGATAGAAATTAAGGTAATTATTTGTATGTCTGTACATCTCTGTGTGCACATAGACATATGTATTCCCCACATGGAATACATAGGATGAAAAGTGTTAGTTTGCAAGTTACTAAAAGCATTTTTTGAGGGGGTATGCTAGAGTAGATTTGAGGAAATCAGACAGGCAGTTACATGGAAATTAAATTAAAATTAAATTACATTAAATTAAAATGTAAGCTCCTTTAAGACAGCTGCTCATGATTCCTTGTTATACCTCACAACACTTAGCAAAGTACTTTGTTTAATGTGATTGGGTTCAGACCCCAAAAAGAGGGAACTTGCATTAATCAAAAGCAGATTGAGGGCAGTTAAGCCTCTACAGGTTAAAATATGCCAGTCTTTGAGGAGGAAGTGGAGTAAAGCAAAATATTTATATGTAATGATTTGGAGCGTGGGCAGTTTTTATTTTTTTATTTTTTATTTTGAGTGGGAAAAAAAGCCCCCAAAAGCCAAGAAGATGCTAATGGATAAAATGCTTTGCACATATGGAATGGAAATTTGTACTCAGTTAAGTCAAAAAGCAGCTTCTGAAGAATGTACTGTGGCTGCAGCTTCACAGGTGCCTGACCTGCTAGTCCTGCAGCATCACTGCGCCATGTGTTTGGCTATGGCCCTCCACTCCAGCCGCCATGAGGGAAGATCATATTCAGTGAGGCAGAAACTTCTAGAACTGCTTGGAACTGCTGCTTTTGCCAAAAAGATCCCCTCCTTCTTGCCCTTTTATCCACACACAGGAGCATTAAAGAACTAAGCAGCTCTCATTTCAGTTTTCTTCCAACCTTGCTCTTTTGGCTCATCTGTCTTTGAGGAGCAGCTGCTTTTCAGCTGAGGTTTAAACTCACACACTCTAAGTTAAATTACTTGATTTCTTCTAAAGGAAAGAGCTACTTTTCTCTGGTTTGTTTTAATTTTTTCTAAATATCATTCCTACAGGAGTACCTCACTTTATACATCTTAACTCTCCTCAAGAACATATGGTTTATGTGCTGCAACATAAACCCAATATTTGCAAATTGAATCAGGATTGAAAGTCACCAAGAAGGGACATTTAAAGAGACCACGTGTGGAATCTTTTTTATTTTTTTCTGTTTTTTTTTTCTTCTAAAGCAAAGAAACCTTTGATAATGCAAATGATAGGTTTTCTTCAGTCTTTTTCCTGAAAACTATACTCCATTTTTACAAGCTTGCTAGATTTATTTTCATTTTCAATCCTTTGTTTTATTTTTATTTATTTATTTATTTATTTATTTAATTGTTGTTCAAGTACAGTTGTCTCCATTTTCACTCCACCACACCCCCCCCCCGCCCCACCCATCCCCATTTTCCACCCTTGAACCTACCACCTTTGGCTTTGTCCTTATGTCCTTTATACATGTTTCTTGATGACCCTTCCCCTATTATGCCCTATTATCTTTCTCCCCCTCCTCTCTGGTTACTGTCAGTTTGTTTCAGTGTCTCTGGTTGTATTTTGCTTGCTTGTTTGTTTTGTTGATTAGGTTCCACTTATAGGACAGATCATATGGTATTTCTCTTTTACTACCTGGCTTATTTCACATAGCATAATGCTCTCCAGTTCCATCCATGCTGTTGTGAAGGGTAGGAATTCCTTCTTTCTTTCTACTGCATAGTATTCTATTGTATAAATGCACTACAGTTTTTTATCCACTCATTAATTGATGAGCACTTAAGATGCTTCTGGCACTCGGGTATTATAAATTGTGCTGCTATGTACATTAGGGTGCATATGTTCTTTTGGATTGGTGTTTGAGGGTCCTTAGGTTATAATCCCAGCAGTGGGATTGCTGGGTCAAAAGGCAGTTCCATTTTTAGTTGTCTGAGGAAACTCCATATTGTTTTTCATAGTGGATGCACTAGTCTGTGTTCCCACCAACAACGCACTAGGGTTCCCTTTTCTGCACAACCTCTCCAATGCTTAGTGTTTGTTGATTTGTTTTTTGACTGATGTGGATTGGGTTATTTCAAACTGGGACACCCACTTTTTCCCAGGCAAACAGTTACTCTTAGACCTTGGGCTAGATCATGTTTCTCTCTTTATTTTTCCAGCTTTTTCTTACTCTGTAAAAAGTGGTGACTATGTGAGAATATAATATTTAATAAAGATATTTGAATTCATATATTCAAAAAATGACATCCCCTCTGACTTATCATATTGAGATAACCTACAACATTCTGATAGTAAACTTTGAAAGTTATTTTTTAGGTCTGGTTTGGGAATGGCACTGGAAGGATAGGCTACCAAACCTACAGTCATAGTATGCCAGATCAAGAGATAGCTGCGGTCTTGCTGTGTGCTCAGGTCCTGGTCATCAGGAAATTTGGTCTTCTGTACCAATGGTATCCTCTTTCTTAGAAGTCCACTTATCTCTATACCGTTCCTCTACTTGAGAAATAACAGCAACTAAACTTAAATAGTACGCACTGTGTACCAGGTACCATTCTCATCAATTTACATATATCAACTCACTTTATCTACACAGTAGGTTGATGAAATAAAACATAGTAGATAGATGATCAGTATCTTCATTTTGCACCAAGGGAAACTCTGGCTGTTGCGCATGGGTCACTGGCCAGCAGTGACCACAGAAGGCTGTGGATGGCTTGACAATAACACGTGAGAAAAAACATGCACAGAGACAAGACTAGTTTCTGTGGGGAAGTAGGGACGAAATGGCCACCCCCCCTAGTGGGGAGCGCGCCGATTTACGGTCCATACCTGCTTTTATTGGGCTCATTTTGCATAATAATTCAGGTAAAGTACAGTACTCATCAGGGGGAAGTAAGGAACTATAGAAAACAAGGAACTCTGCAGGTCTATTGAGTTGGGGTCAAAGAGCTGTAAGACTTTGAGGAACAAACTAACTTCCTCCTTGGACCCCTCTCATTCAACTGAGAGCATTCTAAACAAAGAAGGTTTCACAGCAATTTACATGTCCTTTCTTAGGCCTGATCACCCAGGGAATATGCCCTTTTCAGCACAGAGCTGCACCACCCTGTCATTGTTTCAGGCTTAGGTGGAGCAAGGGAACTAAGGCAACCAAGAGGTAAGGAGATTTTTTCCCAGAGATGAGAACTCAGGCTCTGTCAGCGCCGAGGAGCGAGGGTCCATCACCCCCTTTTGCTGCAGCCCCCCAAGTCCTTCTTTTGGGGGGCCTCCCAAAGTGATTGTGCCTGTCTTAGGTCATTCCCCCCTTGGGGAATCTTACCCGTCTTTGGCTAACCGACCAAGCCTTTTGGGGTTCAGTTATGAATAAAGCAGCAGAAGCAGTATTCCTGCCAGGGAGATAAGCTTTTGTCTCCTTGCTGGCTTACGGTTCCAAGGGCGTTCCCTTAGCCTTAGCCTAGGCGGGGGTTTCAGCTTCTGATACCAGTCAGGGCGGTTCTAAGACTTAACCAGCTCAGTCTCTGTTATGGCCTAGGGTAAGAAGGAGCACTTTGATTGTGATCAGTGTCAGCATGGTAGTGTTCTTCCGTAATAATGATATATGTATACTCAGTTGATATGAGACTTTGCTGTCTTATTTTATTTAGTCCTTAAAATACTTGCTATTATCACCATTTACAAGTGAGGAAATTGGGTTAGTAACTTACATAAGGTCATTGAGCTATCTAATTAGGAAGGAGGAGGTTCATCCACAGACTTTATTCACTGTGGTGTGCATAGTTCAGCTGAACAGAAAGAAAGAATTAGCCTCTATTAAAGGAATTGAAGAGTAGTGAGATGGATAAGAGGTTTTTCAGGACAGAGTTAGGAGGCCCTTAAATTTTATTGTGCAAATTTGACTCCTCTTTTAAATTCCTCACCATCTATCCCTCTCCCCTCTGTCTGCCTGTCTGTCTGTCTCTCACACACACACATGCCAAAAAAAGTGGTTTCATAAAATAAGACTTTGCATTATATAACACAGATCTCTTAGAGCAAGTTAGAATAAAATGAACAAAATTCATGCCCAAGAAGACCTTGAGTGGCTCAGTGGATTGAGGCTGACCTGCAAGCCAAAGGGTCACTGGTTCAATACCTAGTCATGGCACTTGCCTGGGTTGCAGGCCCCCAGTAGGGGGTATGTGAGAGGCAACCACACATTGATGTTTCCCTCTCATTTTCCCTCTCTTCCCCTCTCTCTATAAATATGTAAATTAAAAAATCTTAAAAAAGAAAAAAAAGAAGACCTTGTTAGGATCCTTTTCCATTGGGAGGCAGTGCCGTACTGGCTTGGTTATAAAGGTGAGTGAAGTCTCAGAGCTCATACCTGTTGCCAGAGGAAAAGTAGGCTGCTCAAGTATAGAGAAAACAAATTTTCCCCAGGTGATGTGGCTTCTGCTCCCTGCCTCTAAGGCCTGCTGGCACTTGAGGAACACCCTAAAGGAAGGAAGAACCAAGTCAACTTCTAAGGAAACTTTGCTGCTCCTTCACATCCTCTTATGTTCTCCTTGTCAGCAAAGGGGTCTTTCTTCTCCCATACACCTGGAAGCTGAGCATAACTTGTCATCTTTAATTTGAACTTCTTTCTCGCACACACAGCCATCAGTTACTCCCTCTGTCCAACCATCTGCACTCTGCTTCCTGGGTCAGACCTACATCTTGAATTACATAGCAGGAGTTTCCCCATGCAAAAGCCACTGAAATGCCCTGAACTGCTTACTCCTGGAATTCTTTTTTAAATATGAGTTTATTTAGGTTATATCCTTAGAAACTTACCAAGGCTTCTCATTTCTTATGAATAAACATCACAACTTCTTGGTTTACCACTGTAAGTTTTTTCTAAACTTCCAAAGTTAACTCTCCTGCTAACTCTGTTGCCCTTTGTTGCTACCATGCATCCTCCACTCTTGTTCTCTAGAGGACCTAATTAACTTAGACATGCCAAAAACTTTTATTTCTTCATCTCTTTGACCTTGCTATTCCTTTCAACACCAGTTTCTATCTAGTTTTTGAATTAATTTATCCAAGGCATGATTTACGTGTGCTTTTTCTCTGAGGCTATCCTTGGTACTCCACCCAAATGTTTTCACATGGAAGCCCTTTCAAGAGGAGAGTAGTACAATAGCTACACTTACATTCCACTTACTGTGTGTCAGAACCTGTGCTAAACACTTTCCACTTATTAACTGTTTTAATCCTCTCAACAATCTTATTCTCATTTTGTAAATGAGGAAACTGAGGTACAGATAAGTTGTGAATTTTGCTGAAGATCACATGCATGGTAAGTGGTAGAACCAAGAACTAAAGCCAGACAGACTGATTGTGCCTCATCTTCTTTCTTACTCCAGTGTCAGCCAGCATGAAGTCTGAAGACAGCAATAAATGTTTCATAGTGAGTGTTGTAGCCCCTCGTACGAGGTGCTTCAGTGCATGCTTATGACTGAGGGAAGATGTACTGATGCTTAATACAAGTTTAAAAAATAACTGAAGGAAGCTTTTTTAATGAGGCAGATCATTCCAGTTCCTGCCACCTTGGGATGGTAGAGAAAAAACAAAGAGGGAAACATTTTTTTGATGATAACTTTTGTCTGCTACTTTAAGTAAAAGAATGATGATGGAAGAAATTATTTTAACTCTTGAGTCTCTATCAAAGCAGATGTAAGAATCAGGCTTAGCTCTGTGGACATCTTTAAGTTTCATTCCTTAATTTTAACATAGACTTCACTCTCAAGGTCCTGCAGGACTCAGGCAAATCCTCAACTGTCCCACATATACCACTTTCACCTTGCAGTTCCAGGTGGCCTGGGTCACAGCAGAACCTCTGGGGTTTCCTGGGGTGTTATAACCTGGGCTGTATGGCATAGGTGTGTGCATTGTGTGGGGATGAGTTGACGGGGGTCACAGAGGGAAATTCATCAGTTTTTGTTTTATTGCAACAAAATAATCAAGCCAGAATATTAATATTGTGGTAATTGCTTTTCTCCTTCATGTTTATAGAAAGAGAGAAACAGCTGGATTGGTTGACATCTGAACAGGATTGGTTGATGATTACTTGTGCAGCAGATGGGCTTGGGTTATGAATAAGCAATAAATGTGGAAAAGAGTGACACAGGCTTGAGCCAGGCTTGCTTTGTGCATGACAGTTAACCTTGCTTCTTGCCAGTGGGCCAAGCTTTAGGTTGCTGGGCTGCTTCTTTTTATGACCAGAGATCCAACACCACTGGATGCGACAAAACACTGAAGGAAAATTGTGCTGGAAAGTGCACAAGAAGAGCCAAAGCATGTTTGATGAATAAGTGCAAGGTCAAAACACAACACAGACCGTACCATAAATGACTGGGAATGAAGCCCCTCTGCCCATATTCAAGCCTCAGCAGGTGTGTAAATAAACACCTCAGGGAAGGGGCTGCCTCTTGAGGACAGGGAGTTCATTGAATGGGAATTTTGGAAATGATGGGATTTGAAAGGTGTCAGAACATTCCCATAGTCCACAAACACATGCCCAACTACTCACTACTGCCTGCTGTTTTATATTCAGAAAAGTATTCTTTCATGCTATATAACTGAATAAGGCTCATTAAAATGCACTGTCCTTGAGAAGGGTGACATTGAAACTTAGCATTTACTATTCCCGTATGTAAGTTAGTTTGCTGAACTTAATCATTCCCAGGTCTCAGAGCTAGACAAATCATGAGGAAGAGATTAAACTTGATGAGGGGCTCTGAGCGCTGTGAATGCCTTGAGCATTGAGTTTTCTCTGCTCTGCCCCTTACTAGCCATATGCTCTTGGGCCAAGTCATTCAATCTTTAGGATCTTCGTTTGAAAAAAGTCAAAGTAATAACAAGTACTATGAATAAGGCATAGGAGGTTGTAAAGATCGAACAGGGCAAAGATTATAAAAACACCTTGAAAATTGTGAAGTAAAATACAAATAGAAGGTAGTAGTGATGAAGGTTAGAGTATGATTTGGGTAGCAGTAGTTCTCACAATGGAAAGCATGACACTCTTCAATAACCATGTATAACACTGAGGGATAGTACAAGAACTTAGAACCTTTTTATGTCCCAAGTGACTGAAGCCTTTACTAAAAGAGGCATAAAGTAACTAAATAGAACAGCTCCTTAGGTGCAGTAATGGAGGAAATTACAGCCAGCATTGTGCAGACAGGGGCATTGAGCTTGTAGTTCTGTTTAATATCAGGATGCTCTGACTTTTCCTAAGGAACAGAATTTAACTCTTTAAAGGCCACCAAAGTTAGAGAATACAAAGCAGGAGTTTCAGGGATAATTTGGAACCACACACGGAGAGGCAGAGCTGGAGGGGAAATGGGAGAGAATGCCAGTCCCTAGGGTCCCAAGAAGAGTAGTCAGTCAATATCTCCACATTGGATTGGTGGGAAGCAAAAAAATGATAAAGACCATCCTTAAAATTAACTTGGAGCAACTTTATCAGCAGTAACAATGAGGAAAAACCCAAATCAATAAAATGAGGTCATATAGAAAGATCTCCTTGTTAGGAAGAGCACTGTACAGGAGGAGGAGAATGAGCAAAATGTAATGCAAGATAGCACAGCACAAGACTATGAAGGCCCATCAGCTCCAAAATGAGGAAGAAGTGAAAATTTATAGCAGAGCCATTTAAAAATATATTGATAACTTATAATATATATTAACTTGCTTTGACTTGTATATTAAAATATTATTTTCTTTCTATTTTCAACTCATCTCTTATCTTTATAAGAGCTCAAGTTAAAAAACACTTGCAGGTATTTTTATAACTAAGCATGTGCCCTGGAGAGTTGCCTTGACCATTGTAACCAAAATGTTTATGTCCAGAGTACATAATTGCTGGCCAGCAGCTGTGGCCATTGAATAGAATATGTAATGCACTATTGCTTCATGTGGGCTGGCAACTTGGTTTGCTACATAATATAGAAGCTTATAAACTGAGTTCTTTGCCAATTTCAGCTCTATAGTTCTCACCATTTTTACCTCAAATAATCACATGATAGAACTTTCCTTATAACTTCCCTCCTGTTGGTTCCCAATCTGGCATGATATATATATGTTCACTTGGATCTCTTACCTGCACTGAGAGTGACAGTGATAGCTCTTGGGTTGGGCTTTATTTTGGATATGTTTTTAACTCCTGAGTGAATGAAATCTCACAAGCACCTAATGATTTCTACACATTACAGAGATGAGTTTCTTATCCCCTAATTTATTATTTTTCTTTCTTTACTCTTTTCCTTAAGATATTTTTTGTCATTTCCCTTATTGTAGCACATATTTTAGTGGCTCTTCTTGTACCTGTGAGTTTAGTGCTCTATCCTTTTCCAAAGGTCCCACAGTCAAGTCTTAATCAGAGGGCTTCCAGATGTTCTCATAGTCAAGTATCTTCAAGCTTTAACCACCTGGTATCATTACTCTTCTGTTTGGGCCCCACCAGCATCATTTCTTTCACTCTCTCTGATTCCTCACTTGAGCCACATCCACCCTTGAGGTGCTGACATCCTTGAGGGTACTTAGCTCTGTGGTGAGTTGTCCACATGCCAAAGCTGCTAAGGGTCCCTTCTAAGAATTAAAAAAAAATAAATGTCTCATATCTTACTTTTGAGGGACTCTTAGAGAAAAACCAAAGCCAAACTTTTGGCACCTCGAATAATTTACAGTATTGAGCAACTTCCACCAAACTATCCACCCCATCACTCTTTCTCAGGAATTGGGAAAAGCATGATGTGTATGCTTGCCACATCCATGGCCCCCATCTGAGGCTATAGCAGTTCTTCAAGCACAAATCAAAATGTATCACACCATGTGATCCCACTAGCTTGTCACACTGGTGGGCCACGGATAAGCAGTGGGATCAAAGCCAGTAATCTAGATAAAGATCAGGCAATGGGCAGACTGGTCCATAGGGCACTCTATACCAAATGATGGCTAATTAGACCATTCTTTGGGGAGTTTGAATCCAAGTTGCATAGTATTGCATAGTAACTTGATGACCTGAGTGCAAAGATGGTGGTGGTGCGGGGCACAGCACCAAAATGAAAGAGCTCTGGAGTAGGGAAAAGCACAATTCAGGGAACATCAAACACATCAGGCATCAAGATCTGTGTTTTGTCCTATGTAGCATTTCAGTGTGGGTACAAAATGGGCCCTTCCCTTTACATGCTTATAAGCAGCTCCCAACTAAAGTAACTACAGTGCATCTGTTTTGATATGAAAGATTTTAACACCTAACTCTTTTAAAAATATAAGGTATGTTCAGAAGGTTTCCAACCATGTAATAAGAAAAATAGAGACATTTATTGAAGAAGCTATAAGTTACAAGAAACATTGTACATAAGACAATGGCTCCTCAGTTCCTTTTAAAGTAGGTACCTTGGGACCTCACACATTTCCTCCAATCACCATCAGCTGCCCCATTGCATTTTCCTGAATCTCAGTGATGGTCTGAAATTTCTTCCCTTTCAAAGGTGATTTTAGTTTTGCAAAAAGCCAGAAGTTGCAGGGCACCAAATCTGGGTTGTAGAGGGAATGAGTCACCTGGGTGGTTTGAAGTTTCACTAAAAAACTACATAAGACATGATGCATGAAGGGGCACAGTGTCATGGTGAAGTTGCCAATCACTTGTTTCCTATAGCTGCAGCCTTCTGAGTGATTTGAATAGTTTCACAGCAGAGGGATGTTTAAGCTTAACATAAAATTTGATGCAGATTCATTGCTCTACTCATGTAGTAAGTTTGAATGAGATGACCACACTGTCAGCTGCCACCCATACACGCCCTGACTGGAAATGAACCTGCAACATAGGTATGTTTCCTGACTGGGGATCAAACCTGAAACTTTTTTAGTGCACAGGACATTATTCCAACTAACTGAGCCATCCAGTCAGGGCTAAGACCCGACTCTTGTTCTTTTATCAAAGAAAGTAACTCAGTACCCCTCCCCCATCTTCCTACTTGGAGAACATAAGGTTAATGTGCCCTCAACTGGGCTGCTCCTGGAAAAGAAAGCTCCTTGTTTTCTAATTGATACTAGAAATTAGAGCTTATAGAGAAAAATAAGAGCCTTGAATGCACCTGATGCAAAGCCAGTCCCAGCCAAGGTTTTGTCCCTACCCTGTCTATACAGATAAATTCTTTACCCAAGCCAGGGACCAAGAACTTTGGGTTTCAGTAATGACACCAGTAATTGGGCGCAAGCTAAGTCAGCCACAGCCCTTGGTGTATTACCAAGTGAAGGAATGGTGGCTTGCAGTTACTTAACGTTGGGATCTCTTTAAACTCTCTCCCACTGGGGATCCTTTGACAAACCAACCAAAGTTCCTTCTTTCCTTTGCCCCTCCTCATCCCAACAAATGACAAAGTGCAGGCTATGGTCTCCAGGTAAGCACAGTTTTGGGGAAACAAGGAAAGCAAACAAAATACTCTATGTAGTTGCAGGGTTCCCAGGCTCCATTTCAAAGGCAGTCCTTTTTGGCTTTGTTTGCTCCTGTTTTTCCCAGCATAGGTGTTTGATATCACACAGACCTTTTCTGAGAGTTCCAAGGAGAGAGGTATTTAGTTTACAATGGGTAGCCAAGAGTTTTCTAGGTAGAAAAAGGGAATAAGTTACCTGTCCACAGGGTATGTATAAAAGCCCCCAATTGTGCTGGTGCTGCCAGACATGAGAAAGTTCAGATATCTACAAAAAGCACCTATTGCAATGGCCTTTACTGAGACAACTTAGCAGCACCATCTATCCTTGTTTGAATGGCAGTCTCCTCACTGGGGCATCACTCCCCTTCCCCAGTTTCATGTGTGGCAGGACAGGTCAGGCTGTGAGATTATTGCCTATGCAGATAAATTTGAAAAAAAAAAAAAACACCTAAATAAATTTTAGATAAAATACAAAGTGTGGGATTTCTATAGTACTTTACAAGTCACTGGAACTTGCTAACATTTAGAACACTTAAAACTTTTTGTACATTGCTCCTGACACAAGTATGATTAAAGCATCAGGGGGACTTTTTTTGCTTAAGTCTAACTAACCTAGGCAGGTACCAAAATGTGTAAGCATCAGCTCTTATGAAGGAAACAAAAAACCATGAGGAAACATTTAAGGGAATTTTGAACACAAACAAAAGTCAGTGGGGTTTGCCATGGGTCACAAAGAGAAAGAGGCAGACCCCCCAGAAAGGGGATGCAGGCAGAAGGAGCTATAAGCTTCTGCCCTGTGTTTCAAGCAGCAGCCTGGGGCAAACATGAGGAATGAAAGCAAGGTCCTTAGCCCTCTCTCTAACCCACTCAGTGGGAACTTCATCCTCACCATTTTCTCTTGTACAGAGACCAGTTCCTCTCCAATCCTTAAGCCTACTCTCACAAATCAGCTGAGGGAAGAAGGTAGGGATAATAGATAGGGTATAGTATGTCATTTGACCACCACTTGGGTATTTGCACCTTAACAGAGGGAACGGTTTTAATCTCTTATTGAAAACACTGCCTCAGTCTAAGGTCTCAAAAAATAAACACAGCATATGCAATAGCACCTGCCTCAAGATTAATTTTATATAGTCACTTCCATCCTGGGTTAAAAAGTGACATTGTTAGTAAAAACTTTAAAAATATATAATCAATTAAAAAGATAAAGGCTTTCCCTCTGTCCACAAGCGCTTTCCCCACCCACATTCAGGAAAGGGCACCTGACAGTATGTCTGCAGGTTCAGGTAGGCAGCATGCTAGCAGTTTAGCACATTCTAAACTTAGATTATTGTAAACTTTAGGCCATTATGAGCACAACTGACAATGGCAATCAGAGTATGAATTGCCTTCACATACACTGGCCTTGTGTTTGAGTGACAGACAATACCTGCATATCTAGTATGGGAATTCCTTACCTACTATTGCTATCAGTAAATGATTCAAAAGGCCTACAAAGGAATACATTTCTAACCATGTGGCCAACCATCAAAACCACTTGGACAAATGCCTCTGCCCTGGGCATGTCCAGGTCATGATCTTCTGAAGTGAAACACAGTCCGCAGAGGGAAAAAGATGATCTGGGAAGCGTTCCCAGCCAGAATTGGCACTCTGCCCCTCTATTTCTGTGACTGTGGTGTGACTCTGCTATGGGCCAGGAATGCCAATGAGAATCAACAGAGCACATGTCCATAATGTTTACTGTGTATAGGTACCCTTTTAGGGGCTTTATGTCAATGAACTCACATAACCCCCATCTTACAAATGATGATGAAAATGAGGCTAGAAAGGTTAAAGTATTTGCTTAGCTATATACCTACACATATGATCTGAAAGAATACCCAGTAGGGTATCAGGCATTATGAGAGAATTAAAAGCATAAAGACTAGCACCTGATTCCAAAGTTAAAAATCTTAATTTATTCCTAGATATTCTCTAAGCATTATTAACAAGAGACCTATAGAAAAAAAGTGATTTCTCCCACCCTCATCCTAGTTACAAGAGTAATCCACAAAAACAATTCATGTACAACCCATTTCAAAACATGTCTCTAAAAAGGACTATTTAAATTTGAGATTAACTTTAAATAAAATATATAAAGGTACAAGTATCTGTATGTTTAATACATTCCACTTATTAGAAGTAAAAATGAACACAAAAAATCCTCACATTTGTGTATATTTGATGTATAATATAATCAAGGAAGTAAAAATTCCTGATACTTTTAGGTTGTTATGTTAATGAGACACTATCTAAATGACAATTTTGCATTTTATTTTCCTTCCTGGAATTTCTTTAAAAATAAACCCTAAATCCACTTTTATACGTGATTAAAATTACCTGTAACTACATAACCTACATTTGATAAATAATATTCTTTCTTTTCCAATGCTTAAAAAAGTTGTTCATTTTATTTTTTAAAATAATTTTATTTTAATTATTGCTCAAGTACAATTTTCTATCTTTTACTCCCATCCCAGCCCACCCATGAAGCCCTCCCCACCTCCCTACCATTTCCACCCGCCCCTGGTTTTTGTCCATGTGTCCTTTATACTTGTTGCTGTCAACCCTTCCCCTTTTCCCCTGAAATTCTCCTGAAATTCCCTCCCCTCTGAACACTGTCAGCCTGTTCTCTATTTCAGTGTCTTTGGTTGTATTTTGCTTGTTTCTTTGTTTTGTTGATTAGGTTCCTGCTAAAGGTGAGATCATATGGTATTTGTCTTTCACCGCCTGCCTTATTTCACTTAGCATATGCTTTGCAGTTCCATCCATGCTGTCACAAAGGGTAGGAGTTCCTTCTTTCTTTCTGCTGCATAGAACTCCATTGTGTAGATGTAACATAGTTTTTTGATCCATTCATTTACTGATAGGTTCTAGGTTGCTTCCAGCAGTTAGCTATTGTAAATTGTGAACATAGGGCAAAAAGGTTCTTTTGGATTGGTGTTTCAGGGTTCTTAGGATATAATCCTAGCAGTGGAATTGCTGGGTCAAAAGGCAGATCCATTTTTAGTTTTCTAAGGAAATTCCACACTGTTTTCCATAGTGGTTGTACCAGTCCACAATCCCACCAACAGTGTACTAGGGTCCCTTTTTCTCCACAACCTCTCCAATACTTGTTGTTTGTTGCTTTGTTTATGATGGCCCTTCTGACTGGTGTGAAGTGGTATCTCATTGTGGTTTTAATTTGCATCTCTCTGATAGCTAGCGATATTGAACATTGTTTCATGTGTCTTTGGCTCCTCTGTGTGTCCTCCTTGGAGAAGTGTCTGTTCAAGTCCTTTGCCCATTTTTTAATTGGGTTGCTTGTCTTTTTAGAGTGGAGTCATGTAAGTTCTTTATATATTTTGGAGATTAAGCCCTTGTCTGAGGTATCATTGGCAAATATGTTTTCCCATACAGCTGGTTCTCTTTTTATTTTGATGCTGTTTTGTCTAGCTGTGCAGAAGCTTTTTATTTTGATGAGGTCCCATTTGTTTATTCTTTCCTTTATGTCCCTTGCTCTGGGGGAAATATAAGCAAAAACATTGCTGCATGAAATATCTAAGATTTTTCTGCCTATGTTCTCCTCTAGGACTTTAATAGTGTTATGGTTTACATTTAAATGTTTTATCCACCTTGTATTTATTTTTGTGTATGGTGTAAGTTGGTGCTCGAGTATCATTTCTTTGCACATAGCTGTCCAGTTCTCCCAACACCATTTGTTGAAGAGGCTATTGTTACCCCACTTTATGTTGCTGCTTGCTTTGTCAAATATTAATGGACCGTAGAGACTTGGGCTCATTTCTGGGCTCTCTGTTCTGTTCCATTGCTCTATGTGCCAGTTTTTATGCCAGTACCAGGCTGTTCTGTTTTGATTACAGTGGCCTTGTAGTACAGTTTGGTACCAGGTATTGTGATCCCTCTTACTTTGCTTTTCTTTCTCAAAATTGTGGCAGCTATCGGGGTTGTTTATGGTTCCATATAAATTTCCAAAGTGTTTGTTCTATGTGTGTGAAGTATGCCATTGATACTGTAATAGGTATTGCATTGAATCTGCAAATTGCTTTGGGTAGTATGGACATTTTGATGATGTTAATTCTTCCAATCCATGAACATGGTATATGTTTTCATTTTTTTGTGTCTTCCTTGATTTCTTCAGTGTTGTATAGTTTTCTCCCTACAGGTCTTTTACCTCCTTGGTTAAGTTTATTCCTAGGTATTTTATTTTTCTTTTTGCTATTTCAAATGGGATTTTTTTTCTTGATTTCTGCTTCTGCTGTTTCATTGTTGGTGTACAGGAATGCCTTTGATTTCTGGATATTGACTTTGTATCTGGCTGTTTTGCCAAATTCATTTATTAGGTCGAACAGTCTTTTGGTTCAGTCTATAGAATTTTGTATGTACACTATCATGTCATCTGCAAATAGTGACAGTTTTTCCTTCTTTCCAATTTGAATGCCTTTTGTTTCCTTTTCTTGTCTGATTGTTGTGGCTAAACCTTCAATACTATATTGGATAGAAGTGGTGAAAGTGGATGGCCTTGTCTTGTTCCTGATCTTAGTGGAAAAGATTTTAATTTTTGCCTATTGAGTATGATGTTGGCTGTAGGTCTCTCATATATGGCCTTTATTATGTTGAGGAATGCTCCCTCTATTCCCACTTTACTGTGTTTTTGTCATAAACGGATGCTGTACCTTATCAAACGCTTTTTTCAAATCTATTGATATGATGATGTGATTTTTGTGTTTGCTTTTGTTTATGTGATGTGTTACATGTACTGATTAGCGAATACTGAATCATCCTTGCATCCATGGGATGAATCCCACTTCGTCATTGTGTATGATCTTTTTAATATATTGTTGGATGTAGTTTGCCAATATTTTGTTGAGGATTTTAGCACCTATGTTCATTAGTGATATTGACCTGAAGTTTTCTTTCTTTGTTGTGTCTTTATCTCGTTTTGGGATTAGGATGATGCTGGTTTCATAAAAAGAGTTTGGGAGTCTTCTGTCATTCTGGATTTTTTGGAATAATCTGTGAAGGACAGGGGTTAGCTCTTCCTTAAATGTTTTGTAGAATTCTCCTGTGAAACCATCCTGACCTGGACATTTGTGTGTCTGGGGTTTTTTGATTATTGCTTCAATGTCATCTGCTGTTATTGGTCTGTTCAGGCTTTCTGCTGAGTTTTGGAAGATTATATTTTTCTAGAAATTTTTCCGTTTCACCTAGGTTTTCAAATTTCTTGGCATACAGTTCTTCACAGTAATTTCTTACAATCCTTTGTATTTCTGTGGTATCTGTTGTAATCTCTCCTTTTTCACTTCTGATTGTGTTTATTTGGACCCTTTCTCTTTTTTTCTTGATGAGCCTGCTTAAAGGCCTGTTAATTTTGTTTATCTTTTCAAAGAACCAGCTCCTGAACTCATTGATCCTTAGAAATGTGCTTTTAGTCTATATGTCATTTAATTCTGTTCTGATCTTGGTTATTTCCTCCCTTCTAGTTGCTATGGGCTGTCTTTGTTGTTGTTCCTCGAGTTCTTGTAGGCATAGGATTATGTTGTTTATTTGAAATGTTTCTACATTTTTTTAGGTAAGCCTGTATTGCTATGAACTTCCTTCTCAGGACTGCCTTCCCTGTGTCCCATAAGTTTTAGGTTGGTGTGAGTTCATTTTCATTTGTTTCCAGGAACTTTTTGATTTTTTCTCTAATATCATTCTTGACACATTCATTGTTTAATAGCATGCTGATCAATCTCCATGATTTTGAGTGTTTCTGTTTTTCATCCCTTGGTGTTGGTTTCTAGTTTCAGTCCCTTGTGATCAGAGAAAATGCTTGGTATGACTTCAATATTTTTGAATTTGTTGAGGTTTGCTTTGTGTCCTATCATGTGGTCTATCTTTGAAAATGTTCCATGAGCATTTGAAAAGAATGTGTATTTAGCTTCTTTGGGATAAAGGGCTCTATATATGTCAGTTAATCTAATTTCATCTAGGGCTTTATTCAATGCCACAATATCTTTGTTGACATTTTGTTTGGAAAATTGTCAATTTTTGACAGTGGGTTGTGCTAGTCCCCTACTATAATTGTGCTGCTGTCAATATTTTTCTTGAAGTCCTCTAAGATTTCCTTTATGTATTTTGGTGCTCCTATGTTGGGTGCATATATATTTACAATATTTATGTCTTCCTGGTGTTTTCTTCCCTTGAGTATTATGTAGTGACCTTCTGGGTCTCTCTTTATGACCCTTTTTTGGAAGTCTATTTTGTCTGATATGAGTATTGCTACCCCGGCTTTTTTTCCCTGTCTGTTTGCTTGAAATATTTGTTTCCAGCCCTTCACTTTCAGTCTGTTCAGGTCTTTTGTTCTGAGGTGGGTCTCTTGAAGTCAGCATATGTGTGGTTCATGCTTTCTTATCCATTAAGCTATGCTATGTCTTTTGATTGGAGCATTTAGTCCATTTACCTTTAAGGTTATTATTGATAGGTACTTATTCATTGCCATTTTCATACCTGTGTTTCTCTCTCTCTCTTTTCCTTCTTTTCCTTAAAGCAGTCCCTTTAGCATGTCTTGCAGAGCTGGTTTGGTGGAGGTGTATTCTTTTAGACTTCTTTTGTCTGGGAAGCTCCTTATTTGGTCTTCTATCTTGATTGAGAGCCTTGTTGGGTAAAGTAGCCTTGGTTGCAGGCCTCTGATTCTCATCACTTGGAATATTTCTTTCCTTTCTTTTCTGACTTGGAGTATTTCCGTTGAGAAATCAGCTGCTAAACTTATTGGGGCTCCCTTGTATGTTACTTCCTGTTTCTCCCTTGCTGCTTTTAAGATTCTCTCTTTTCTTGCTATTTTGCCATTTTAATTATGATGTGTCTTGAGGTGGGCTAAACTTATTGGGGCTCCCTTGTATGTTACTTCCTGTTTATCCCTTGCTGCTTTTAAGATTCTCTCTTTGTCTTGCTATTTTGCCATTTTAATTATGATGTGTCTTGAGGTGGGCCTCTTTGGGTTCCTCTTGATTGGGACTCTCTGTGTTTCCTGGATTTGTGTGAGTTTTTCTGTCATCAGATTAGGGAAGTTTTCCATCATTACTTTTTCAAGTGAGTTTTCTATCCCTTGCTCTTCTTCTTCTCCTTCTGGTATCCCTATTATACTGATTGATAAGTAATATTCTCTATAATGTTAAAAAATTTATAATTTTGAAGCCCTGGCTGGCGTAGCTCAGTGGATTGAGCACAGGCTGGGAACCAAAGTGTCCCAGGTTCTATTCCCAGGCAGGGTACATTCCTGGGTTGCAGGCCATAACCCCCAGTAACCGCACATTGATGTCTCTCTCTCTCTCTTTCTCTCTGTCTCTCTCTCTCTCCCCCCCTTCCTTCCCTCCCTAAAAATAAAAAAATAAAATCTTTAAAAAAATTTTTAAAAAAGGAGAGTTATCTTTAAAAAAATTTATAGTCTTGAAAGTTTGTTGGAAAATATACTTGTGATATTTTTAAAAATTAAATGGGTATGTTAGAATTTATGATGGAGGGTGGGAGGTGGGGGTGAGTGGGGCAGAGGAAAATGATAGTAGTAAAATAGGGACAACTGTACTTGAACAATAAAAAATTATTTTTTCAATTATATCAATTTTGTTTTGTTTTACATGATGCTGCTCTAAACAATCTTGTTCTCCCTGTTGTGATTATATTTTTGATTATAACCTCAGAATGCATACTAGAGCATAGTCACTTAGTCAAAAAGTTTAAACTCTTTAAGTTTCTTGACATTTATGATTAATTGTTTTCTAGATAGGATTAAACAGTTTTCTTTTCCCTTAGCAGATTGCCAGAGTGCCAGTTTCCTGTGTTGACTATTTAAAATTTATTTCTTGCCCCAAGAATGATCAAATCATCTCCTTTATTTAGAATTTTGTTACTAAATAAGCAGTTTCATTACTGAATTGGAAAAATGGTTTACACATGAATATTACGCTTTGGATATTTGTTATAATTATTTCCCCCAGTTTGATGTTTATATTTTCCTAGGTTGTGTCATATATAACCCAGGCAATCAATTCCTGTGTAATATCCTCCTCTACTTTCTCTTCTTTTCTCTTTTCCTATTGCTTTTAGTGTTAAAAAGTGTTTACCCATTTGAAGATCATCTATATGTTAAATATTTACTAAATAAAATTTAAATTCATTTCTTGACAAATTATTTCAATAAACCATGTTTATTGAACAATTCCATTGATCTATTTGTCAATTTTTATACCAGTATTATAGCTTTCTATTGTTATCCTACTGAAATACATTTTACTATTTTTTTAGAGTAAGTCTTAACTCTTCTCTTTTGCTTTTTCTCCCATGAATTTTAGAACCATATGGTCAAGTTCCAAGAAGAAAAATAATTGTTTCAAGAATTAGTGTAATTAGTAAGTCCATAAATTGTTGATCTATGTGTGTACCTACCTATTTTGTGACTAATTTTAATTAGAATGCCTTTACTGTTTTATCAGTAGGTATGATGTTTAAAATAGTTGTTCTTGATTATGATAAGGAAGTAGCCATGCATTTCTACTTGTTTTTTTGTTTGTTTGTTTAAAAAAATCACATATGATGTTGGGGTCCTTCCAATTCATTTTCAACATATAATGAGATGAGCATATGGTTTCCTCACTACTCTCCTATATGGACCTTTACTCTAGTTAAATTAGTTTACTAACTCATTTTTAAATTTTATGCTTTGGTTTAAGTGTCTCCTCCATTTTTTTTTTTAAAAAGATGCTATTCTGCTTTAGTCAGGATCTCTAGATGCAAGTAACGGAAGACCAAAATGCAGCCAACTGAAAAAGAAAAATATCTGGTCACTTCATTTAAAAATCTAGGAATAGCGTTACCTCAAACTAATTCAAAAAGTTCAAGAGGAAGGATGTCTCCCAAGTTCATTTTATGAGAACATCATTATTCTAATTCTGAAGCCAGATAAGACACTACAAAAAGAGAAAATTATAGGCTAACATTCTCAATGGACATAGATGCTAAAATCCTTAACAAAATATTAACAAATCAAATACATCAATATATCAAAAAGATCATACACCATGATCAAGTGGGATTTATTCAGGGAATTCAAGGTTGGTACAATATTCACAGTCAATAAATGTGATTCACCACAGAAACAAAATGAAGGATAAAAACAACATGATAATATAAATAGATACAGAAAAAGCATTTGATAAAATTCATCACTCATTTATGATAAAAACTCTTAGCAAGGTGGGGAGAGAAGGAACATACCTAAACATATTAAAGGCCATGTAAGATAAACCTACTGCCAGCATCATACTCAATTAGCAAAACCTACAACTGTTTCCCTTAATATGAGTAACAAGACAGAGATATCCACTTTCACCTCTCTTATTAAACATACTACTGGAAGTCCTGTCCATAGCAATCAGACAAGAAAAAGATGTAAAAGGCATTCAAATTGGAAAGGAAGAAATATAACTGTCTTTATTTGCAGATAATATGCTATTTTACATAAAGAAACCCAAATCGAACTCCTGGCCAATAGGGAGGTGTAGGTAGACACACTGCATCCTCACACAACCAAAAGAAGGACAACAACAATTTAAAAATAAAAAACAACCTGTACTGACAGAAAACTGAACAATATGGAAGTCCAAAAACCAAGGAGTTAATGAAGACACATTCATCCAGACTGGTAGGAGGGGAGGAGTCAGGCAGCTGGGGCACAGAGGGCTCATGGCAAAGTGGCAGCTGGCAGACACTGGGCGTACAAGGTGGCGGCTGGTGGACCCAGCCTGGTGGCGAATTGTGGAGGAGGGCATGGTGCAGTGCGCAAGGTGGCTGGCAGACTGGGTAGTCCCACATTCTTGTGTAGATAAACCAGGCAAAACTGGGGATCGAGACAGACCACACAACCCAGGGTCCCGGTGTGGAGAAATAAAGCCTCAAATCACTGGTTGAAAACACCTGTGGGGAAGAGGTGCTGGGAGAAACTCCCAGCCTCACAGGAGAGTTTGTTGGAGAGACCCACAGGGTTCTAGAGCATACAAAAGCCAGCCCACCTGGGAATCAGTACCAGAAGGGCCCAATTTGCTTGTGGGAAGTGGGGAAAGTGACTGAAATCTGGCAGAGAGCAGAACAAGTGTCATTGTTCCTTTTTGGACCCTTCTCCCACATACAGCACCACATCGCAGCAATGTGAATTGCCCCACCCTGGTGAACACCTAAGGTTCTGCCCCTCACTACATAAAAGGTATGTTGAGACAAAAAAAAAAAAAAATGGCCTGAATGAAACAACAAATCAAAGCTCCAGAAAAAATACAACTAAGCAATGAAGAGATAGCCAACCCATCAGATGCAGAGTTCAAAACACTGGTAATCAGGATGCTCACAGAATTGGTTGAATCTGATTTGGTTGCAAATTAGATGAAAAAATGAAGGCTACGCTAAGTGAAATAAAGAAAAATGTACAGGGAACCAATAGTGATGGGAAGGAAACTGGGACTCAGATCAATGGAGTGGACCAGAAGGAAGAAAGAAACATCCAACTAGAAAAGAATGAAGAAATAAGAATTTTAAAAAAATGAGGAGAGGCTTAGGAACCTCCAGGACATCTTAAACATTCCAACATCCGAATTATAGGGGTACCAGAAGGAAAAGAGAAAGAGCAACAAGTGGAAAAGTTATTTGAAAAAAAAGTAAAGGAGAACTTCCCCATTTTGGCAAAGGAAATAGACTTCCAGAAAGTCCAGGAAGCTCAGAGGTCCCAAAGCAGCTGGACCCAAGGAGAAACTCACCAAGCACATCATAATTACAGTATCCAGGATTAAAGATAAGGAGAGAATCTTAAAAGCAGCAAGACAAAATGAGACAATGATCTATAAAGGAGTGCTCATAAGACTGTCAGCTGATTTCTCAAGAGAGACTTTACAGGCAAGAAGGGGCTGGAAAGAAGTATTCCAAGTCATGAAAGGCAAGGACCTACGTCCCAGATTGCTCTATACAGCAAAGCCTTCATTCAGAATGGAAGAGCAGATAAAGTGCTTCCCTGATAAGGTCAAGTTAAAGGAGTTCATCATCACCAAGCCCTTATTTTATGAAATGTTAAAGGGACTTATTTAAGAAAAAGAAGGTAAAAAACAAGTACAGTAAAATGACAGCAACCTTAAAATTATTAACAACCACACCTAAAAGAAAGACAAAAGAAAACTAAGCAAACAACTAGAACAGGAACAGCCATAGAAATGGAGATCACATGGAGGGTTATCAACAGTGGAGTGGAAGCGGGAAAGAGGGGAAAGAGGTACAGAGAATAAGTGGCATAAATGGTAGGTAGAAAATAGACAGGGGAAGGCAAGAATAGTATGGGAAATGTAGAAGCCAAAGAACTTATAATTATGACACATGGACATGAACTAAACGGGGGGAATGTGGGTAGGAGGGTGTGTGCAGGGTGGAGGAAAGTGAAGGGGGGGAAATGGAACAACTGTAATAGCATAATCAATAAAATATATTTAAAAAAGAAACCCAAATATTCCAGCAGAAACTACTAGAACTGATAAATGAATTCAGCAAAGTAGCAGGATACAATATTAATATCCATAAATCAGTTACATCATTATATGTCAATACAGAACTAATGGAAAGAGAAATTAAGAAAATAATCCCATTCATGATTGCTTCAAAAGAATAAAATACCTAAGAATAAATCTAACTAAGGGTGTAAAAGACTTGTAGTTGGAAAATTTAAGACATTGAAGAAAGATGTTAAGAAGATACAAATAAGTAGAAGTACATACACTGTTCACTGGTAGGAAGAATTAACATCATTAAAATATCCATGCTAAAAAAGAGATCTATAGAATCAACACAATTTCTATCAGGTTTCCAATGATGTGTTTCACAGAACTAGAGCAAATATTTTAAAAATTTATATTGAACCACAAAAGGCCTCACATAGCAACAAGAATCCTGGAAAAAAAAAAACACTAAGTTGGAGGAATGACACTATCTAATGTCAAATTATACTATAAGTCTATTTAATCAAAACAGCATGGTACTGGCACAAAAGCAGATACATAGATCAATGGAACAGAGCAGAGAGCAGAGAAATAACCCACATCTCTATAGTCAATTAATATTTGACAGAAGAAGCAAGCACATACAATGGGCTAAAGAAAGTTTATTCAATAAATGGTGTTAGGAAAATAGGACAGATGTGTGCAGAAAAATGAAACTAGACTACCACAAACAAAAATAAATTCAAAATGGATTAAAAACTTAAGTGTTAGACCCAAAACCATAAAAATCCTAAGAGAAAACCTATGCAGTAAAATCTTGGACAATGATCATAGCAGCATTGTATCTGATATATCTTCCCAAACAAGGGGAAAAAATAAACAAATGGGACTACATCAAACTAAAAAGTTTTTGCACAGCAAAGGAAAGTATCAACAAAATAAAAAGACAACCCAAAGAATGGGAGAACATATTTGCTGATATGTGTGATAAGAATTTAACATCCAAAATTTATAAAGAACTTAACGAAACTCAACATTGAAAAAATCCAATTAAAAAATGGGCAAAGGACCTGAATAAACACTTCTCCAAAGAGGACATGCAGATGACTAATAACATGAAAAGATGCTCAACCTCACTAATTATCAGAGAAATGCAAATTAAAATCAGAGTGATATATAACCTCACACCTGTCTGAATAGTTATCATCAATAAATCAAAAAACAAGTGCTAGCTACATTGTGGAGAAAGGGGAACCTTTCTACGCTGTTGGTGGGAATGAAGATCGCTGCAGCCACTGTGGAAAGCATTATGGAAATATCTCAAAAAACTTAAAAAATGCATCTGCCTTTTGATTTAGTGATCCCACTTCTGGGAATATATTAGAAGAAACCCAAAACAGTAATTCTAAAAATTATAAGCACCCGTATGTTCATTGCAGTATTATTTACAAATCACTAATATATAGAAACAGCCCAAGTGTCCATCAGCATATTAGTGAATAAAAAAGCTGTGGTACATTTACACAATTGAATACTAGTTGGCTGTGAAAAAGAAGAAAATTTTACCCTTTGCAACAGCATCCATGAACCTGGAGAATATTATGCTGAGTAAAACAAGCCAGTCAGATAAAGACAAATATTATATGATTTCACTCATATGTGGAATCATATAATGATTTCATTCCATATGTGGAATGTAATAAACAAAATTAACTAACAATAAAAATAGAGACAGATTTATATAGAGAGAGCATGATGACAGCTGTTGTGGTGTAGGTTAGGGGGTGGAAGGATTGACCAAAAAGGCAAAAGGACTCATGCATATGGACAACAATGTCGTGATTATTGGGGGAAGAGGGGTATAATGTGGCTAAATGGTAACAGAAAAAATACAATAAAAATTTTTTAAAAAGTACCTGGAATATAGTAAATATTCTACTTTTGTAAAGTAAACACAGGTATTTTTTGAAAAAGGAACCCAAAAGATGTCATGAGGATTCAGTTTTGCCTTGCTTAGTCCCCGAACCTTCAGACTTTCATCCTCACAGAAGCAAGTCCACAGGGAACAGAGCTTTTCTATGCCAATAGCTCTGACACAGTTCTAAGCAATTCTCTCTTTGATCCATAGTTGCTCACATGCTCAAGCCTGTACCAATGACTGTAGCCAAGCAAAGCTGACTGAGGTTTAGGATACTTGTCTTCACTTAGGCTGAGAGAAGAGTAGATAAAGAGTAGGAGAGAGGTTCCACAGAAAAACGTTAAGAAAGAACAAAGATACACATTAAGTATATACATTGTATACCCTTAGTAGATTGAAACCTCCCAGGATTGAATTGCTGAAGTATATATTTTTCTTGTTTTCCGAGCATGTTGTTTCTCCATGATCCCCAATCCACTGCACTTCCATTTCCTTTTAGTGCAGGGGCAACTCTCCACATGTCATGCTATGAAACTAAGGTTCCTAACACCCTACAGCTCAGTCTGTATTTAGCCCTAGATGTTTCTCTGGCTCAGAACTTGCATGGCATTCATCTTAGAAATGTCTGATACTGTGCACCACAGATGCGGTGGACTGGGGCAGTCTCCTGGCTTCCCCCATGCACTGCTTCTCCCATAGACAGTGCTAGTGTTGCCTCCAGGATAGAGAATCAATTATTGATCTCAATACAAGTACAAAAGGCATAAAAAGGAGAAAGAGGTTACACTGGTTCTAAATTTTTATGAAAACATTCCCATAATGCTTCCTGATCCATGTCATTGATTTCCTTATTGACATAGCATGTTGCAGATTTCTTACTTTTCTTTTTCTTTTATTTATTATCTTTATGGTTGTTCAAGTACAGTTGTCTGCCTTTTTCACCCACCACTACCCCCCACCCCAGACATCCCCATTGTCGTGCCCTGATTCCACCCTCTCTTGGTTTTGTCCATATGTCCTTTATAGTTTTTCCTGAAAACCCTTCAAACTTTTTTCCCAAATAACCCCTTCTACCTCCCCTCTGGTTACTGTTTGTTTGCTATTAATTTCAATGTCCTTGCTTATATTTTGCCTGCTCATTTGTTTTGTTAATTAGATTCCACTTAAAGGTGAGATCATATGGTATTTGTCTTTCACTGAATGGCATATTTCACATGCCATAATGCTCTCCTGTTCTTTCCATGCTGTTGCAAAGAGTAGAAGCTCCTTCTTTCCTTCTGCTGCATAGTATTCCATCATGTAAATGTACCATAGTTTTTTGATCCATACATTTACTGATGGGCACTTAGGTTGCTTCCAGAAATTGGCTGCTGTAAATTGTGCTTCTGTGAACATTGTGGTGCATAGATTCTTTTAGATTGGTGTTTCAGGGTTCTTAGGATATAATCCTAGCAATGAAATTGCCAAGTCAAAAAACAGTTTAATTTTTTGTTTACTGGGGAAATTCCACACTGTTTTCTATAGTGGCTGCATACTCTTCATTCCCACCAAAAATGGATTAGGGTTCCCTTTTCTGTACATCCTCCCTAGCACTTGTTGTTTGTTGCTTTGTTTATGATGGCCATTCTGACCAGTGTGAAGTGGTGTCTCACTGTGGTTTTAATTTCCATCTCTCTGATGGCTAGCAATGCTGAGCATCTTTTCATATGTCTCTGGATCCTTTTGTATGTCCTTCTTGGAGAAGTGTCTGTAAAAGTCCTTTGCCCATTTTTTAATTGGGTTCTTTGTCTTTCTAGAGTGGAGTTATGTGAGTTCTTTATACATTTTAGAGATCAAACCCTTGTCTGAGGTGTCATTGATAAATATGTTTCCCTATTAAATTGGTTCTCTTTCCATTTTAATGAAGTTTTCTTTGGCCATGCAGAAGCTTTTTGTTTTGATGAGGTCTCATTTGTTTATTCTTTCCTTTATGTTCCTTGCTTTAGTAGACATATCAGTGAAGATGTTGCTGCATGGGATATCTGAGATTTTTCTGCCTATGTTCTCCTGAATGACTTTTATGGTGTCACAACTTATATTTAAGTTTTTTATCCACCTTGAATTTATTTTTGTGTATGGTGTAAGTTGGTGATCGATTTTCATTTTTTGCATGTGTCTGTCCAGCTCTCCCACACCATTTGTTGAAGAGCCCATTTTTATTCCATTTTATGCTTCTCCCCTCTTTGTCAAATATTAATTGGCCATAGAGACTTGGGTTTATTTCTGGGCTCTCTATTCTTTTCTGTTGCTCTATGTGTCTGTTCTTATGCCAGTACCAGGCAGCCTTGATTACAGTGGCCTTGTAATACGGTATGATATCAGATTTTGTGATCCCTCCTACTTTGTTCTTCTTTCTCAAAATTGCTGAAGCTATTTGGGGCCATTTATGGTTCCAGGGGTCACTTTTGTGACCATTTGTGATTAGAGGTCATTTTGAAGTGTATGTTCTATATCTGTGAAATATGCCATTGGTAGTTTAATAGATGTTGCATTGAATGTATAAATTGCTTTGGGTAGTGTCCATATTTCAATGATGTTAATTCTTCAAATCCATGAACATGGTTATATGCTTCCATTTGTTTGTGTCTTCCTAAATTTGTTTCCTCAGTGTTGTGTAGTTTTCTGAACACAGGTATTTTACCTCTGGGCATTAGCTTTATTCCTAAGGTACAGTATTTTTCTTATTGCTGTATGAAATGGGATTTTTTTCCTAATTTTTGTTTCTGATATTTCACTGTTGGTATACAAAAATGTTTTGATTTCTCAATATTGATTTCTATCCTGCTGTTTTTCCAAATTCATTTATTATGTCCAGAAGTTTTTGGTGGAGTTCATAGGATATCCTATGTATAATAATGTGCCACTTGCAAACAGTGAAAGTTTGCTTCCTGCTTTCCAATTCAGATGCTTTTTATTTCTTTTTCTTGTCTGATTGCTGTGTCTAGGACTTCCAATACTATGTTGAATAGGAGTGGTGAAAGAGGGCATCCTTGTCTTGTTCTTGATCTTAGTGGGAAATCTCTAAGTTTTTGCCCATTGAGTATGATGTTGGTTATATTATCTCATATATGGCCTTTATTATGTTCAGGAGTGATCCCTCTATTCCCACTTTGCTAAGTGTGGTTTTTTTTTTTTATCATAAATGGGTTCTGTACCTTATAAAATGCTTTTCCTTATCTATTGATATGATCACAAGATTTTTGTCTTTCATTTTGTTTATATGGTGTATTATGTTTATTGATTTGTGGATATTGTACCATCCCTGCAACTCTGGAATGAATCCCACTGATCATGGTGTATGACCTTTTTAACATATTGCTGGATGCGGTTTGCCGATATTTTGTTGAGGATTTTAGCATTTGTATTCATCAATGATATTCGCCTGAAGTTTTCTTTCTTTCTCTGCTTTTGGGGTTAGGATGATGCTGGCTTCATAAAAAGAATTTGGGAGTCTTCTGTCTTCTTGGATTTTTTGGAATAGTATGTGAAGGATACAGGTTATCTCTTCCTTAAAAGTTTGTTTCTTTGTTTGTTTTTAAGATTTTATTTATTTATTTTTAGGGAGGGAAGGGAGGGAGATAGAGAGAGAGAGAGAGAGAGAGGGAAAGAGAGAGAGAGAAGATCAATGTTCGGTTGCTGGGAGTTATGGCCTGCAACCCAGGAATGTACCCTGGCTGGGAATCGAACCTGGAACACTTTGGTTCCCAGCCCACACTCAGTCCACTGAGCTATGCCAGCCAGGGCTAAAAGTTTTTAAAAACCTTCTGTGAAACTGTCCATTCTAGGGCTTTTCTGTGTTCAGAGATTTTTGATCACTGCTTTCATTTTGCCAGCTGTTATTGCTCTGTTCAGGCTTTCTGCTTCTTCTTCATTCAGTTTTGGAAGATTATATATTTCTAGAATTTTGTCCATTTCACTCTGCCTTTCAAATTTCTTGGCATATAGTTCTTCATAGTAATTTCTTACAATCTATTGTACTTCTGTGATATCAGTTGTAATATCTCCTCTTTCATTCCTAATTGTGTTTACTTGGGTCCTCTCTCTTTTTTCTTGGTTCATCTGCTTAAAGGCTTGCTGATTTTGTTTATCTTTTTCAAAGAACCAGCTCCTGGATTTATTGATCTTTAGGACTATGCTTTCAGTTCTATGTCATTTAATAGACTCTGATCATGATCAGTTCCTTCCTTCTACTTACGAAAGGCTGTCTTTGTTGTTGTTCCTCCAGTTCTTGTATGCGCAGGGTTAGATTGTTTATTTGACAAGTTTCTATCTTTTTTAAGTAGACCTGTATTGCTGTGAACTTCCCTCACAGGACTGCCTTCACTGTGTACCATAAGTTTTGGTTTGTTATGAGTTCATGTTCTTTTCCAGAAATTTTTTAATTTCTTCCTTGATGTCATTCTTCACCCATTCATTGTTTAATAGCATGCTATTCAATCTCCATGAGTTTGTGTGGTTTTGAGTTTTTCCCTTGGGGTGGGTTTCTAGTTTCAGTCCCGTGTGGTGAGAAAAAGTGCTTTTCATGATGTCAATTTTGTTGAATTTGTTGAGGCTTGTTTTGTGTCCTATGATGTGGTCTATCTTTGAAAATGCTCCATGTGCATTTGAAAAGAATGCATATTTTGCTTCTTTGGGATAAAAGGCTATATATATATCAGTTAAGTCCATGTGGTCTAGGACATTGTTCAATGCCTCAATATCTTTGTTGATATTTTGTTTGGAAGATCTATCCATTTTTTAGAGTAGGGTGTTAAAGTCCCCTGCTATAATAGTGTTGCTGTCTGTATATTTCTTGAAGTCCTCCAATATTTTCTTTATGTATTTGGGTGCTCCTATGTCGGGTGCTTATATATTTATAATGTTTATGTCTTCTTGGTGGATTCTTTCCTTGAGTATTATGAAGTGTTCTTCTGGGTCTCTTTTTATGGCCCTTGTTTTGAGGTTTATTTTGCATGATATGATTATTGCTACCCTAACCTTTATTTCCTGTTCATTTGGTTGGAATATTTGTTTCTAGTCCTTCACTTTCAGTCTGTGCAGATCTTTTGTTCTGAGGTGGGTATCTTGTAGGCCACACATCTGTGGGTCATGTTTTCTTATCTATTCATCTATTCTGTGTCTTTGGATTGGAGCATTGAAACCATTATCATTTAAGGTTATTATTGACAGGTATGTGTTCATTTTTCCCTCCTTTTACTTGTGTTCTTCTCTCTTTTACTCTTTTACTTTCTTTTCTTATACTACTCCATTTAGTAAATCTTGTAGGGGTTGTTTGATGGAGGTGTATTCTTTCATCCTTTTTTGTCTGGGAAACTCCTTATTCTGCCTTCCATTTTAGTTGAGAGCCTCCCTGGGCAGAGTAATCTTGGTTGCAGGCCTATGTTTTTCTTTACTTGGAATATCTCTTGCCATTCTCTCCTGGACTGGAGTGTTTCTGTTTGAGAAATTAGGTGCCAGCCTTATTGGAGTCGATTTGTATGTTATTTCTTCTTTCTCCCTTTGTCTTTAATACTTGACATTTTAATTATGGTATGTCTTGGAGTTGGCCTCTTTGGGTTAGTCATGATTGGGACTCTGTTCTTCATGAACTTGCATGGATTTCCCCTCTCCAGTTTTGGAAAGTTTTCTGTCATTATTTTTTCAAACAGGGTTTCTATCCCTTGTTGTTTTTTTTTTTTTTTTCTCTCTTTCAGGTATTCCTGTGATTCAAATATTGTAGCATTTCATGGTATCTTGGACTTCCCTTAAGCTATCTTCATTCTTTTAGTCTTTTTTCATGCAGCTGCTCTACCTGGGTGTTTATTTCTACCTTGTCTCCCAGATCACTGATTCAGTCCTCTACTTAATCCAGCCTGCTTATAATTCCTTCTAGTGTGTTTTTTATTTCCAAAATTTGATTGTTCATTTCTTCCTGTTTGTTATAGGTTCTATTTCATTTTTCATACTGTTGTAGCTGTCACTCAGTTCCCTGTAGTCATCTGTGAGTTCTTTGAGCATCCTTATAACCATTTCTTTTAATTCTATATCTGATAGTGTGCTTACCTCCATTTCATTTAGTTCTTGTAGTGGGGAGTCTTCCATTGCTTTTGACTGCGGGTTCTTTTTTTGTCTCCCCATTTTAGGTGACTCTTTTTGTTTGTTTCCATGCTTCCTGATGTTTTGCTTTTCTAACTGTCTTTGTAGGGTGAACTTCTATGTTAGGAATTCTGTGGGATTCAGTGGCATGGTCTGTTTGCTCTCCTTGTCTGGATGCTCTAGGTTTGTCCTTTTTTCTGTTTGTGTGGGTTCTCTTATTTTTCTTGGCTTTTTACCTTTTGGAGGTTCCTTTGTTGGTGGGTTCTCTCCTCCAATGGGTATACTCATGTTCGCAGCTCCCAAGTATTCTTGTTTGTGATCAGTGGCAGGTGGTAGGCAAAATGGATTAAGACAGGGGGAGAGTATTCTATGGGATTTAAAGTACCAACAAGTAGAGAAGAGAGAAGAGATCCTTTAGATAAGTATAGCATTAACCATCACGTTTCACCTAACCAGCCACTTTTTATAAAAGGTGAAAAAGAGATAAGACTCTTGTTAGGGGAGTGGAGGATTGTGAGCTGAATCCAGAAAACAGAGTGCTTTTGTGAGGTTAGATGATGACATATAGTGAGAGTAAAGGATAGAAAGTAGGAACAGTGTGTCAGAGAACTGAGTTAACTGCAACCATAATATGCTGAGGAATATAGTGAAATGGGGTAAGATCAGAGAGGTGTTCTGGGTAGTATTTGCAATTGCATGGAAGAACAATTATTTACAATAGTACTGGAACAACAATAATATGACAAGAAATATATGATTTGCATCACAAGAATAGAAAGTACACGATCAAGAGTAGTGTATTATTGGAACAGGAGTGAAGTAAAAGAAGGAAATTTAAAATACAATATGAAAGAGAGAATCAGGAAAACCAGTCAAACAGTCCAATTAAACAGAGAAATAAAATGAAGAAAACTAAACAGAAAGAAGTAAAATAAAAAATACTAATAAAATGAAAGAAGTAAAAATAATGAAATATAATAATAATACAAAGAAACAATGAAATGCCAGTTCTATGGGATAACAAAGTGAAATTTGTCTCATTTCCTCAGTTTTTGGGGTTAATCTTGTGCTCGCCCTTTGGATCTGTCTCTGGACCTTTCAAAACTCCAGGTCTTATTGCCTCACTTGGGGGAAGGAAAAAAAGAGAGAGAAGAAAGAATAAAAATAAGCCTTTTGCTGACTTGAATCCCACTGAGCGAGTTCAGCTGGTCTTCCTGGATGCTACAGGAAGGGAGGGGCTGGGCTTCACTTTTCTCCCTCCTATGCTTTTGTGAGGATGGAGACCATGGAGACCAGGTCTGGGCCACAATATTCACAGTTGCCCAGCCTCCAGCCCAGGTCCTCCATGAGCTGCCGGGCCCCTACTGTCCATCTGCACCAAGTCACTGCCTTCAATCCACCAGTTGTGCTGAGGTCTGTGCAGTCTGTGTCCTCCTTGCTCTTTTAAGGCCACTGTGGCCAGAGCCCACTGCCAGGCAAGTGGTGCACACTAATCTCTCAGTGAGCAGCTTGAATCAGCTTCTGTGTCAGTGCCCAGGTCAAGTGCAGGCAGGTGGCTCAAATCAGCTTTGGGGAAAGCGTTGTGAATCAGCCACTGGGAGAGTGGCCAGAATCAGCCACAGGGCAAATGGTGCCAGTCAACCTCCTGGTGAGGGGTTCCATTCTACTGCTGAGTGAGTGGTGTTAGTCAACTGCTGTGCAAACAGTTCCTTAAAAAAACATCTGAGAGCCTGTTTGTGTGTGTGTGTGTGTGTGTGTGTGTGTGTGTAAAAGCCTCTGGTTTAAGCCCACCATTCTTAACAACACCTGGCTTTTCACACAGCCCACCTATCTAACCAGATTGGATACTATCTGGGTTAGGATCTGAGATGGCCCAACTCTTTTTCCTTCTCCAGGTATTGTCTCATCCCCCAATTTCTCTGGTAATGACCTAAGTGGTGTCCACAGTCCCAGTGGGTGTGCACTGCCTCTGTGTGTATCCCACTTAGTTTCTCTTCCCCTCAGTGACTTTAAGCATCCACATTGCTCCTGGTACCAGGCTGCTCTCCCTGCTCTGGTAGGGGAGGGAGCTGGTGATCTAACTCTCCTGCAAGTGTGGCCACAGCAGCCTCCTATTTTTTCTGAGCTAAGAGTTCCCCAGACTTTTTTCCTGTGCCACTACTTTCCCCACATCCACCATTTTCCACAAGGCCACTCGTGTTTGGTAAACCTCAAAATGATACTGGAATTGTCAATAAATGCAATCACTCCCAGCTTAGAAGGGTACTTTGAATTACTAAGATCCTTTCTCCCTGTGTTATCAGATTGTAGGGGTCTGGTTGCCTGCACACATTAAAGCCCAATAAGACAGGAACAAGAGTTTGCAACAATGAAAGTAAGAGTGTATTTTTTGAAAGTGTCCCATACTCAGAGATATAGCTGAACTAATGCTCAAAGATAAGGCTCCCTGATGTCTTTCAGGGGATGGGTTATATAAGGGAGAAATCATTAATCATGATGACTAAGGGAGTTTAGAGTCCTGGTCAGGATTGTGGTTTCCAACGATTGGCCAGTGCAATGATAGGGGGTCATTAGTTATTGCATCCGGTCCTGATGTCAGCCATGGCATCACATCCTCTGGTTTCAAGGCTTTTCTAGCTGGGAGCTGAAATACAACTGAGGCCTAGTTGTTATCTCTAGTCTGATAAAACCTGTGTCTCTGTGCTCAACAGACACTAAGCTTTGTTCTGTAGATTATTTGATGCCCCCCAGAACCTCATTGTCTTAAGGGCTTAATGATTAAAGGGGTGGTTGTAGGTGGGAGAAGAAGGCAGGTGACTCGGGATACTAGATGAGGATGGTTTGAATCAAAAGAAAAGAAAGGAGAAAGCTCATATTAAAGGAATGAAGTTACTACATATTACACAGGGACATATACCTCTTGGGGCCCTCACTCCATTCAATCATTTAAAGCATTTCTGAGAATAAAAGGGCAGCCTACACGAGGCTGAATAAAAGCCACTTCCAGTCAGCTTTAAAATGTGAAAAAGTCAACTAAAAGTATTACAAGCCTCATAGCCTCATAGAAGTATTACAAAAAATAGAAATGAACATTTCAAAGCCAAATAGACTTCTTTAATCAATCGATTAATCAATCAGTCTGACAGACAGAGGAGTATATTAAAGTTCAAACTGTCCTTTGAAAAAATAGGGGTGCAATTGTTAGAGATGATGACACCAACATCATGAAGGGCTTACCAGTGAAATGGCAATGTGAAGAAGGCTGCTTTGTGTGGTTAGGGTAGGGCTGAAGTCAGTTGCTCAAAAGCAGTTAGATACCTGGAGGCTGTGGGTGAGGAAGGGGTAGGAACAGCTGGTGGGGTAATCTAAGGAACTTTGCCAAAGTTCTGAGTAGGGCTTGGCTGCTCAAGCTAAAACTGTCTGAGTCTGGTACTATGAAGTACAATTCCTTCCTTGTGAATCTGTTTGTCTTGAAACCAGTAGAGGGATTTTGTGGCTCTCAGCAGCTCAGAAACCAGTAAATATTCTTTACTTACTTGGTTTCTCTTTATTCCTTTCATCATTTATCCCTGCTGTCCTTTTTCTGAAGGTTTGTTAAACCGCAATAAATCACCATACCTATCAGGATAAATTGAGGGTTACAAGCAAAGTTCAGTTCCCATGTTGGCCCCAAGCAGATTCCTTGCTGGTGTTTCTAATTGTAAAAGTGAACAGTGGAAGCAAATGAGCACCTCCTGATACCAAGCACCACCTGTACTACAGAAATAAAAGAACAATCCTAGTTGATTCTATGTCTTTTGGCACCTACTTGTCTTGCTCTAGCTTTCAAATAGATGTATAATCTTTTCCTATGAAGGAAAGAAAATGCAATGTTGTTCTTTTGTACAACTCAAAAATCCTTGGACATTTGGTTTAAGATGTTATGTATTTTAAAGCATAGTTATATAATATTTTATATTATTTTCCAGTTGCCCAATTTGATTATTATTCATATTTTTTCATTACACTTTCAAACAAACAAACATCATATTTTTATTGCATTCTTTCAGATGAGAAATGCTAAGGGACTAAATCCTAATGATAATATTAGCCCAAGCCATCTTCACTGTGTACTACTGGCTTTGTCCATCATGGCACTACTGTCTGTCCTCACTAAAAGTGAGAATTCAGTTGTATGTGAATCCCCAAATCTCATCTGATATATTATCCTGTACTACTCTCTACTTCTCCTTTCTATAATACAAGAATGTGAATATAATCATTATGCCAAAGGCTTCTCTATTAGTGGAAGTGTCTTTGGTATATAATAGGTGCCCTCAGATCCTTCCAGGTATTAGGTGCCATTGGCACAAGAAATTCAAACTCATTTGGAAATGGATCATGATTTCCCTTTTTATTCTGAAAACTCCTAAATACAGATGTTATGACACAGCAAATATTAAAATCACATGTTGCCTTGAAAGGCAGAGTTTTGTTTAATAAGTATACAGAAGCTGGTCATTTTTAATGTATAATATTACAGAAAAACTAAATGAATAATGGAAACTATACTACTGTTCTCAATGAGCTGCTTTCTTTTGAAACTATTCCAAGCAGTGAGCACAACACAAGATTCTTTGTCTATAGGGAGTGCAAAGCCCCCCTAGGAAGGCATAAAGTAATCTCAGTGGAAGGGAGATTTAGTTTGGAAAAAAACACAACCATAATGTAATATTTTACATTGGGAAAATATTGTTTTAGAATGGCAACTTAATAAAGTTGGTCAAAATTATTTGGCTAAGTATAGATACACAGAGAGTAAAAAGATTCTCAGCCTGTAGCCTGGCAGAGTCCCAGTAGTGGTTAAAGACAGAAACAGAGACAGAGGGCAAGAGGCAGAAAAAGAAGAGTCTGTGTAGATTTCAAAAGCTGCTAAAATAAGTAGAAACTTCTATCTCCTTATTGGAGTTTTTATTTATTTGTTTATTTTTGAATTGATGACAAGAATGACCACACATTGTAATATTTCTCTGAGAAAGACATATATCTATTGTATGTATGCTTTTATGTGCCCCATACAATCATAAGTGGTGGATTTTATCACTACAGAATTATAGGGTGAATTACTACTCTATGATTATTTATAGACAGTGGTTTGAACTTGAGGATTTCTTTTCCTTCTTTGGGTGATGGACCTTTGAGTATCACATTTCCTCTTTCTGCACTGTTATCCCATTTGATTTTAGTGAGTTCAGAGCTTGGCAGTCCTTAATGAAGAATATTTATGAGTTAAATCCATAAGCCCCAAAGCATATAGATTAAATTTCCCTTGAAATATCTAAACTAAAGGTGGAAAGCACTTCAAAAAATGCATTGGGGGATCCACTGTTCCTTGGGCTAATTTTAAAGTTTGAGCTCCTTTTCCCAATCTAAAGGGCTCCAAGTTTGCTCATGTGGCCCTGCACTTGAAGGTTTCCATCTTAGCTCTTCCATGGCTACTTCTCTCCCAGGGCAGGTGGATCAAATCCAGAGGGTCATACATCCATGAATCAGGCTGAAAAGAGAATGCTTTATTAAGTGATATAGTTTATTGTCTCTTCTGCATTCCAGCCTCATCCAAAAGCCTAAGCACAATTAGTACCAAATGTGTAGGAATAAAAAGAACATTAGGAAGACATCTATAAAAGCATTTTGAGGCAGAACAAGGATCACACTGGCTCTCCCTTTCATAAGCCACAGTTGTAGTCAATGTAGTCAGTAATTTTTAAAAGAAAAATTAAGCAAAACAAAAATTTCTATCTATTCAACATGTTTTTTTTTTTTTTCATTTGCAAATAAATCAACCTCTCTTAACTTTTGGAACAAGTATAAGATAGCTGACCTTTATTCCCTGATGTCGTATTTATGTTTTTTTTTTTTTTTTACATTGGACATCCTGAACTATAAGAACTTAAAATAAAGGTGTTCCAACTAGCTCTTGAAGTGTTGCCCTCCTCCCTCTTTTAATTTTATTTTTATTTTTTTTTGTTTTCTACATACTAAGACTCATCCAAGAATCCTAAACCATTATAAATCTAAATAAGGTTACTGCTAAAATTGTCATATCTTTTCTACATATCTGTTGTGTTAGCTTGAAAGAAAATGCTTTATGTGTATTTTCTTATCATTACCATATTAGTCAGTTTGTTTTTAGGAAATTGAAATAATTTTCCTTTGGTCTTTGACCTCAACACAGAATATTACAATGAAGTTTAGACCCATATACAAACAAGTTAAAATTTGGAAATTTATTGACATCTGGTAATGTGCTTTATCAATATGACTAAGCAAAGAAACTTATGTTCTCAGTGAAAAGAGTCTGATTATCTTCAGGCTAATGCTCTCTTGAATGAGGCCAGTGGATTACAAAAATTCAACATTCGAAAAATCTGACCACGTGCATATTTGTCAGAATCCAAGGTTCTAATAGTGCTCTTTGGAATCAAGTAGAATGAAGCATTTTGGGCACTAAAAATGCTCTTTGTAGTCAGTGCATGACCCATGAGATTGAAACTGGCTCAAGGCAACTGAATATAATTTACCACATCTAAAGGAAACTAGTTTAATCCCTCACACCTAAAGGAAAGAAGAGAAAATGCTTGTACTTAGTGACATTTTTGGATCCATTACAAATGAGTTTGAATTTTAGTCTTTTATAATTAGGACTCATCACGAATAAATACCCTCATCAAATAAACCTATGCCAAATAACTTTCAGTTGTCAGACATTATAAAGTTGTCATTATTTTACTGTTTTTCAAATTTTATGTCTAACTTTAATACTCAATTTCTTTGTAAAATGAAGTGGATTTTTAATGAGCTGACATTTTTGGAAAAATAAATTTAGAGAATTTCTATTAGAAGGCATGCTTTAACCAGAAATATTTGGTATTATTGTTTGTATCCATCAAATGAGCAATACATGGTTATCTGCTCCCTTCTCTGGCAAGTCATTATCTTTCTGTCTAGATTTTTTCTAGCCAACCTTGACTAGGGTGAAACTGTGAAAACAGTGGAACAGATGGCATGTTGTAATGTATTCTCAACAACCCTCGAGCAACAGTCCTAGAACAAAGGTGTACCTCTCCTTAGTCTACGAGTGTACCCAAAGATCCTGAGCATTTTAATAAGAAAAAGTCACCTCAAATAGAGATGCTAAGTGTGCAATGAATGTTTTAGTGTGTATATGTTCTGTGCAGATACTTCTATCCTGTAATCATCTTCCAGGCTCCTTGAGTGAGATCTCCCTGGCCTTGACCTCCTAGCTCTCTCCCACAAACATTAAATAATCTGGCTCAATCTTGCACTCTAACTTGAGGGAGCAGAGGGATTCTCTATTACATATTCAAGACTTGACATCTGTCTTTTTTCTCCATGTTTCTTTAATGAAATTATTGGAAGCCAACTTTTAGTCAGCACACTTAGGATATTCAGAGAAATAGTTCTCTGTTTACCCTTTTCACAGACACCATATTCTTATAGAGAGGAAACAAAATAAAAACTTAATTCCTTAAAACAAAAAGACTATTTCCCTGTATTTGTATGTAGAGATGAGCCTGGAGAACAGTAAAGTCTTCATTTTCACCTCATGCCCTTTGTTCCAAGTACATGGTGTGTATGCATATATGTAAGTTATGGATACAACTTATTTTTAGCACTAATAGATTAAAATTACCTTAATTTTTAAACATTTGAATAATTCACTTTATTTAAAGCACTGAATCTTGTAAATAAAACTGGTTATATCAAATGGGAAAAAGTACATGCATGAATTAGTAGTATATAAAGTTTTTTAAATTTTGTTTTGTTGATTTTTAAATCCACTTCTTAATACTGGTACTACAAACTAAATAGTTGCATGTGATTCTAGTGTGAACTTTCATGACATTTGGTGCTCCAGGTGGAGCAGGTATGCATGCTTCAGATATTGACAAAGATACAAAGTTACTGTCTTGATAGGTTTGTTTGCTTCTTTGAAGATTTAATGAATTTATGAAAACAATGTGATAGAATCATTTGTTCTTGTCCATTGTCATTAAAATTAACTATTATAGACCAGTTTTTAGCCTCCTTATAGTCACCAGACAGCACCTAATGAACCAGTTTCTTCAACTACAGCAGCCTTAAGTCTGAATCACTGTGGCCTCTAAGTAATTCATTCTTGACAATAATTGCAGTTTCCAAGGACAACTGACTCTTTGTGGAGGTATTATAGAACAACAAAAAGGGTTCAGAGAAACAGAAATTAAAAGTCTGACTCTACCCTTATTAGCCTGTGAGCTTCAGTAAATTCTACCACTTCTCTGAGCCTCCATTTCCATACCTGTCAAATCAGATCACAATACCTGTATCTCAAGTTGTCATTGATGATTGAATGATACAAGGTGTGTAAAAAGCTTGACCCAAGTAGGTCACAACATATATTGATCAAACTTATCGAAACTGGAGGACTAATTTCAAAATTCTCTGCTTAGCATTTTATTCTCTTCCAGTGTGAGGCAGAGAACTCAGGGAAAGGTACACAGTTTCTGTTGTTGTCAAATTTATTTAACCTATCAAATTTCACCAGGTACCAAAGGTTATATAGGAAAGTGCTTATAGGTCTCGGCTGCTTTAATAGCAACAGGAGCTAGCATTTTTATATTTTCCCATTTCTCACAGAATATGAAAACTTGCTCAACAGAATTAGAATGGCAATAACTGTCAATATGTTTAGTTACATTTTGTAAATGAATAAGTGCATTTCCAACAGATAAAAATTACTTGATCTAAATATGTGCATGACAAGGTATGGTAGTAGATAACTGATTGGGAGATTTTCATGTTGTATAATAGAACTATAGCAAATCTTAATATCTTATCATACACAGTCAATAAACTATAGTTTTCCCAACAAAACAATTCCAGTCCAAATTGAGTTTCATAGTCACTTGAAAGGCTTGTGTGAAATAAAACCAGTTAGAATGCATTTAACCTGAAGCCCCATATCTTCTTCCACTTGAATAAGCCTTATTTGAGTAAATAGAGAAAGGTAAGAAAAACACTCATCCAATTCTGTGTTATACACTCAGTAACATTATTGATATATATTCATTTTTCTTTGACCAATGTTATTAAAACACGGAACTAGAAGAAGGAGATGTCAGGAAAATGGTAAGAGGAAACAAGATACTATAGCATCTATTTGCTAAAATCTAACAAAATGAATTCAACATGAGTATGCAGTATCAAACACATTATGTACACACATGCACACAAAACTGCACAGGGGAAAAGCACAACTTTAGGTCATCATCTTTGCAAAGTCTGAATGAGGAAAGAGAAAGATAAATCAGTTTTGAAAATTGTTATGCCTCTTAACCATGACCTTCAGAATCAGTCTGGGGAAACAAAGTGGAAAAATTCAGAATAAAATTTCATTAATATCCTACAACTGAGGGAGACTTAGACAGAAAGGAATATGTAGATACTTGGACAGAAGTTGGGGAGGAATAAGAAAATCTCTAAAAAGTAGAAGCCCCTTTTTAACACCCCAAAGTTTCACCTAGGCTCAAAAACCAAAAATTTGGCGAGAACCTACCCAGAAAATGAGAATTACCTTGAGTTTTAATGTCCATACATAAACAGGTATTTAGCCAAAGGACAGAACAAAAAATAAACAAAAACTCAGAAAGTAGGTTCTGAGGTAGCAAGATGCCCTAATTAGATAAGGTAAACAGAGCACCTCAGTTGAAGAACTCCTTTTCCTACTTCTCAAGTAGAAGTTGTAGGACCCACAGCCACAGATTTTATTCATATTGCCGCTTATTTGCTTGGAAGGGATGGGACAGCTTCTTGAGAGCAATGGATGAAGCAAGGGAAGGTAACTCTGGGAGCAGATTTTGTAATGCTCTGAGGATCCTCCTGAATGCACATGGGAGGAGAAATTTCTATACCTGAAGGTAACCCAAATAAGATATAGAAAGGCCCTAAGCCAGAAGGAGTAAACTCAAGCACACACTCCTTAATCAAATTGTTGAAGGCAGAGCAAAGTTCAGATACTCCAAGTGAATTAGCTTATTGAGGTACAGAAGGGCTACTTTCCCTTACTCCTTTCAAGCTCTTGGGGAAAGAAAAAAAAGTTCTAGAAAAGAAAAACACTATTCTGACTCCAAAATAAAGCTCTAAGGAGGAAGTCAAATAAAGATGACAGAATGTCCAGATGAATTCAGCTGCACATTATCAGAACAAAGATCTAATAGACTTGCTCATAACACAAATGTGACAAAAAGCAATATTATAGCAATTGATTACATGGTATCAATATATATTGGTATATGTATATATATATATATATACACACACACACACACACACACACACACACACAATATCAATATGTAGGGTATCATGGTATCTCTCTCTCTCTCTCTCTCTGTCTCTTTCTCTCTCTCTATGTATATATATATGTAATGGTAACTCATAGTGTGTGTGTGTGTGTGTGTGTGTGGTGGTAACTCGGGCTGGGCAGTAATTGTATAAACAGCAAGATCTCTTGGGGAAAAGATCAATTTGTAGAATTTCATAATTAACCATGGTATAAATAGTGCCACCATAATGAATTCATTCTGCAAAAATGACATCACTGAAAGTTGAGAAGAGATGTAAATATTTGACCCTTACCAGTCAGCCCAGTATATCACTGATAGTAACTATGTAAGAATTCCACTGCAATAAGTGTGAAGGGGAGAAAGAACATGGATTAAACAGATAATGCTTCCATTCTATAAGATGATATAAGCCAATAAATGGAAAGGAATTCCCTGAAATGAGTGTTTTTTCTAGAACTTAAACAGAACAAACATTCTTAAAAATAAAGGCATCAAGAGCAAAACACTGACACACAGAACACAATTCAAAGCTGAGAAAACAAATTTAAAATTAAAATAAAAACAATTATATAATAACTAAATAAATTAGAAACATGAAGAAACAAATTGATACAACAGAAAAATAGTAACCCAAGAAAAAAGCTTTATATCAATGAAGACATAGAAAAATAAGATTAAATAAATTTTAGAAATCAATAACTGTTTAAATATAACTAGTATATTTGAAATAGGAAACCACAAAATGGTAGAAAAAGTATATTCTGCATCAATTTCATTTATAAATATGAATTCAAGTTCCTTAAAAACATCAGTAAATAAAATTCAGCAGCAGTTTGAAAGAAAAATGCAGCACAAGCTGACAGGTTTTCTCAGTAATACAATTATGATCCATCACTAATAAATCATATAATCTATTACATACATAGAGTAAAAGGTAAAATCATTATATCACAACATAATTTAATAAAATTCTGCACCTATTACTAATTTTTAATAAAGAAGCATTGACATAAAACTCAATACATCTGCAACATTTTATGCATATATATGTGTGTGTACTTGTGTGTATATATGTGTGTGTGTAAATACATGCAAAGAAAAGCCACCACCATGTTAATAATGAAACACTAGAAGCATGTTTATAAAGTATGAAAACAGAGATGCCTTTTTAATTACTATATTTTAAATTGTTCTGTAAAGACTAGACAATCAATTAAGAAATGCACATAAGCCCTGGAAAAGAAAAGAAAAGTGCAGTTCAGTGGACTGAGCACAGGCCTGTGAACCAAAGCACTGCCAGTTTGATTCCCAGTCAGGGCACATGCCTGGGTTACAGGCCATATCCCCAGTATGGGGTGTGCTATAGGCAACCATACACTAATGTTTCACTCCCTCTCTTTCTCACTTCCCCATCTCCCTACAATACATAAATAAAATCTTTAAAAAAAAGAAATGCACATAAAATGCAAGATGGTGGTGAAGTAGGTAGAAGTTACACTCAACTTCTCTCAGGAACAAACTGGAATTACTACTAAATTATAGAATAAACAACCTAAATGACCAACTGAAGACTAGCTCAACTGGAATCTTATAACCAAAGATTTACAAAAGAAGTCACATCAAGACTAGTAGGAAGGGCATAGATGCAAAAAGGGCTGGCTATGCCCCACATGTGGCAGTTCAAAAACTTGGTGTATCTGGGAATATCTTGGCTTCGGGGGTTATCCCTAAGGAGTGAGGTACGTAGGCCACATGTAAGCTCTCCAACCCAGGGCACCAGAGTTGGAAAGGGGAGCCTGCATAACACCTGCCTATGCAAAGCAGCAGGGATTCTGTCTGTCCAGAAAGACAAGAATCTGCTAAAAACCAAGCATCCTCTTAAAGGGTCTGCACATAAAATCTTGTTCACAGCCACTCATACTGTGTTCTAGTGGAGGGAAGGCAGTTCAGAGAAAACTGGAGTCATACTGAAAGAGACTTTGTGGCATAGTTGCAAGAAGAGAACTGAAGGGACAGCCAATAGGGTCCCTGTGGTGAGTCCTTCTCCTACACTGTCCACTGACACGATTTTTCCTTGGTTCAGCCCTCCCCTACATACAGTATCAACCTGGGAGAATGCACTAGCTCACACTCCTGACTTCCACTGGCCCTGCTCTGTCAAACTAACTCCCTGTGAAAGAGTCTGCTAGCTGTGGTCAATCTGGGCTCACAGTGCAGACTTTCTTAGAGGGCTCTTGAGGAGGTCTGCGCACACTCAGGTTGTATCAGAGATGCATAAGGAAAGACTGACTTTAGGGCAAGGGACATCTTTCCTATCCTTATGCCCAACCAATGCCACCCTGACACGGGAAATACACTGACCTCACTCTCACAACTCCATTTGGCTCTGCTCTGCTGAGCTTGCATCCTGTGGAGGAGTTAGCTGGCTGCAGCAAGCCTGGGCCTCTAGGACAGAATTTCCTGGAAGGCTCTCCCAGAGGTCCAGGCAGACTCAGGGGTGGCAGAGATAAACTAGGAAAAAATGAGTTGTGTGGCTTTTGGGTAGGGGCTGTTTTCCTCACATGCCCAACCAATGCCAACATTTCTATACAGAGATTTCATTCCATATGGCCAAATCTTGGTTGGTTTTACCATGATAAACTCTGCAGGACTTACCCTGACTTCTTGAGACACTGCCCCACCACAAACATCTTCAGGTCCCAGGCAGGTGGCAGCTGGACTCAGTGTACCTGGGACTTTTGTTAAGTGGCCTCAAACCCAGCAATGGCACTGAGTTTGAATTTGTATCATTCTGGTTAATACCACTTGCCCCTATCTAGTAACTCACTGAGAAACTATCTCACACAAGTCACATGCCACCAGAGGTCCTTTCAGTGTCTGAGCCTAACAGGCATCTAGTAAATAGAGGCAAAATTTTAGGTGCCTTATGCTTTTGCTGACTTCTAGGATTGGTGTTGATGGGAGTTGGTTTTAGTGTGCAACCTAGCTCATGCTGTGTGCACCCATGCCCAGCAGATGAAGCCACAAACAGTGGATCACTTTGTAGCTCCTAACAGGTAGCCCAGGAATTCAGAAACAATGTCTGATACTGACCAGAGTCCCTTTCAAGAAGACCCAGAACCATCACACCCAGTGTCAGGCTTCAGACTAAATCATAGCATGAGCCAATTAGCTCCACAAACAGTAAAATAAAGGGAAGAACCAGAACCTGCCCAGGTAAATTTTGCTTTTTTGGGTCAGCCTCTGAACAGTAGCTCATACATTGTAATTGGAGTCAGTCTTTGTAGTCAGCCAACCTGAAGGTCAAACCCATCCACAGATGGCCAACAGCAATCAAGACTCATCAACAAGAAGACTCACATAAAGCACATAAAGAACATTACCAGAATACCTAGCACAGGTGATCAGAAAGACAGAGCTATTGAGCCTCATAAAAGACCTACTATATAAGATCACCCTACCAAGGCTGGGAGTCATAGCACATCAACCTAATACACAGAAAACTTACAGAGAGGCAGCTAAAATTGGGAGACAGAGAAACATTCCACAAATGAGGAAACAAGAGAAATCTACAGAAAAAGAACTAAATGAAATGCAGGCCAGCAATCCACCAGAAACAGAGTTCAAAATAGTAGTTACAAAGATATACAAGGAAGTTAGAAGAATAAATGAACTCAGAATGTCAACAAAAAGATAGTAAATATAGGAAAGGACATAGAAACCATAAAAAAAGAAATAGTCAGAAATGAATAACACAATATCTGAAATGAGGAATGCACTAAAATGATTCAATAGCAGATTAGATGAACAAGCAGATCAAATCAGCAGTTTAAAAGACAAAGCAGCAGAAAAAATCATAAGAGCAAAAAAAAAAAAAGTAAAGCAGTTTATGGATCCCTGGGACAATGTCAAGCACCATAGATCCATGTCATAAGGGTACCAGAAGGAAAAGAGAAAGAGTGAGGGATTGGGAACCTATTTGAAAACATAACGACTGAAAACTTCTCTAGTATGGTGAAGGAAAAAGATACACAATTCTAGGAAATCCAAGAGCCCTGGTAAGTAAAATGGCAAACATTAAAGACAAAGTGAGAATATTAAAAAAGAAAAAAGCAAAGAAAAACAGTTATCTACAAAAGAGTTCTCATAAAACTGTAAGCCGATTTCTCAACAAAAACATTTCAGGCCAGAAGGGATTGGCACAAAATATTCAAAGTGATGAAAAGCAAGGACCTACAATGAAGACTTCTCTACCCAGCAAGGCTATCACTTAACATTGAAGGAGAAATAAAGACCGTCCCAACCAAGAAAAAGTTGAAGGATTGCATCACTGCCAAACCAGTATTACAAATAATGTTAAGAGGGATTATTTATGAAGAAAAAATTAAAAAACTGAGAAGTGTTTGTAAAGAAAGAATAAAATGGCAATTAATATGTACCTATCAATAATCACTTTAAATGTAAGTGGATTAAATGGCCCAATCAAAACATATAGGGGAGCTAAATGAGTAAGGAAATAAGACCCATATATATGCTGTCCACAAGAGACCTACCTCAGAAAAAAAGACACATACAGACTGAAAATGAAGGGATGGAAAAACGATATTTTATGCAAATAGAAATAAACAAACAAATAAAGAGCTATAAGCAGCAATACTTATATCAGACAAAAGAGACTTTAAAACAAAAGCTGTTATAAAAGAAAAGGAAGGATGTTACTTAATGATAAACAGATCAAACCAACAGAAGGATATAATCCTTGTAAGCATTTATGCACCCAACATAGGAGCACCTAAGTACATAAAGCAAATATTGATTAACATAAAGGGAGAGAGTGACAGTAATACAGTAATAGCAGGGTACTTTTAACACCCCATTGACAACAATGGTTAGATCATTCAGACAGATCAATGAAGGAACAGTGGCCTTAAATAACACACTAGACCAGATAAATTTAATTGATATTTTCAGAACATTTCAACCTGGACATTTCAATATTCTAAAGCAGTAGAATATACTTCTTTTTCAAGTACACATGAAATATTTTCTGGGATATACCACATGTTAGGACATAAAACAAGTCTCAGTTTAATTAAGAAAATTAAAATCATATCAAGTATCTTCTCTGACCACATGGTACAAAATTAGAAATCAAGAAAAAAATGGAAAAATATGCAGAGCCATGGAGGTTAAAAGACATGTTACCAAAGAATGGGTTAATAATGAGACCAAGGCAAAAATCAGAAGATAATGTCAGACAAATGAAAATGAAGATACAGCAATCCAAATTTTATGACATACAGCAAAAACAACCCAGAGAAGGAAATTCATAGCGATACAGGCCTACATCAAGAAACAAAAACCTCAAATAAACTATCTAACCTTAAAGAACTAGACAAATAACAACAAAGCCCAAAGCTAGTAGAGAGAAGAAAATAATAAAAAGCAGAGCAGAAATAAATAAAATGGATTCTGAAATATACAAAAAAAAATCAATGAAAACAAGTTCTGTTTGTGTAAAAAGATAAGCAAGATTGGTAAGACTTTAACAAAACTCAATAAGAAAAAAGGACAAAGACTAAAAAAGTGAAATCAGAAATGAAAGATGAGAAGTAACTGACACTACAGAAATATAAAGGACTATAATAAAATACTATAAATAACTATATGCCAAGAAATTAGACAGTGTGGAAGAAATGGATAAATTCCTAGAAACCTTCCTAGAAATTCCTGGAAACCTTCCAAGACTAAATCAAGAAAAAACAGATAATCTGAACAGACTAATAAAAAACAACAAAATTGAAACAATAAACCCCCAACAAACAAAATCCTGGACTGAATAACTTCACATGTAATTTGAACCAAACATTCAAAGAACTATCACTTATTCTTCTCAACACTTTTTCTAAAAGTTCAAAAGAAGGGAAGACTTCCAAGGTCACTTTTCAAGGCTAGCATTTCCTAGTTCCAAAACCAGGTAAAGATACTAAAAAAAAAAAAAAAAAAAAAAAAAAAAAGAAAAAGAAAATTTTAAGATGGCAGCAAGGTAGGTGGGAGTGGAGCCCAGTTCTCCCTGTGCCCAGCTGGAACACCTAGCCAATCTTCTTAGGAACAGAGGGAACAGCCAATGGAATCCCAGCTTATATGAAGTTTGGAGACCAAAAATTGTAGAGGACATTGAAAAGCAGACAGTGCAGATATAGTGTTGTGACTCTAAGGTCCCTGGGATCTGCACAGGGACCAAGGCTACTGTTGCCCCTGGCCTGGAGGCTGACTCAGCATACTTGAAGGAGAGTTAGATTATCAGCTCCCACCCCTACCAAAGCAAGGAGGGCAGCGTGGAACCAGGAGGGACCTGGGTGCTTGAAGTTGCTTGGGGGAAATACAGATGAAGTGGGAGACACACAGAGGTGCTGTTGACCCCCTGGGACAGTGGATGCTGGCTAGGTCATTACCAGAGGAATTGGGGAGCTGGGTGATACCTGGAGAAGGGAGAACAGTCAGGCTGTGCCAGACTCTGACCTGGATAATTTCCAGTCTTTCTAACCTGGATAGTTAGAAAGTTGGGCTGTGTGTAAAGCAGTTCTTTTAAAGAATGGTGGGCTTAAACAAGAGGCTTTTACTCAAAAAAGGCTCTTAGCTGCTTTTTAAGGAACTCTCGCACAGCAGCTGGCTCACACTGCTTGCCTATAAGCAGAATCAAGCCTCTCACCCAGAGGCTGACTGGCACCACTTGCCCTGTGGCTGATTCTGGCCTCTCACCAAGGGCTGGTTTGCACCCATTACATGGAGCTGATTTCAGCCACCTGCCTGCACTTGACTTGGGAGGATAGCTCAACAGATGATTTGCACCCTTCATACAGAGGCTGACTGGTAGTACCTTTTGCCCTGCACATGGCAGGCTGCGGCCCCATGCCCTAGCAAAAGGCAAAGAAGAAGAGCACCACATGGACCTCAGCACAACTGGTGGATTGAAGGCAGTGACTTGGTGCAGATGGACAGTAGGGGCCCGGCACCTCATGGAGGACCTGGGCTGGAGGCTGGGCAACTGTGAATATTGTGGCCCAGACCTGGTCTCCATGGTCTCCATCCTCACAAAAGCATAGGAGGGAGAAAAGTGAAGCCCAGCCCCTCCCTTCCTGTAGCATCCAGGAAGACCAGCTGAACTCGCTCAGTGGGATTCAAGTCAGCAAAAGGCTTATTTTTATTCTTTCTTCTCTCTCTTTTTTTCCTTCCCCCAAGTGAGGCAATAAGACCTGGAGTTTTGAAAGGTCCAGAGACAGATCCAAAGGGCGAGCACAAGATTAACCCCAAAAACTGAGGAAATGAGACAAATTTCACTTTGTTATCCCATAGAACTGGCATTTCATTGTTTCTTTGTATTATTATTATATTTCATTATTTTTACTTCTTTCATTTTATTAGTATTTTTTATTTTACTTCTTTCTGTTTAGTTTTCTTCATTTTATTTCTCTGTTTAATTGGACTGTTTGACTGGTTTTCCTGATTCTCTCTTTCATATTGTATTTTAAATTTCCTTCTTTTACTTCACTCCTGTTCCAATAATACACTACTCTTGATCGTGTACTTTCTATTCTTGTGATGCAAATCATATATTTCTTGTCATATTATTGTTGTTCCAGTACTATTGTAAATAATTGTTCTTCCATGCAATTGCAAATACTACCCAGAACACCTCTCTGATCTTACCCCATTTCACTATATTCCTCAGCATATTATGGTTGCAGTTAACTCAGTTCTCTGACACACTGTTCCTACTTTCTATCCTTTACTCTCACTATATGTCATCATCTAACCTCACAAAAGCACTCTGTTTTCTGGATTCAGCTCACAATCCTCCACTCCCCTAACAAGAGTCTTATCTCTTTTTCACCTTTTATAAAAAGTGGCTGGTTAGGTGAAACGTGATGGTTAATGCTATACTTATCTAAAGGATCTCTTCTCTCTTCTCTACTTGTTGGTACTTTAAATCCCATAGAATACTCTCCCCCTGTCTTAATCCATTTTGCCTACCACCTGCCACTGATCACAAACAAGAATACTTGGGAGCTGCGAACATGAGTATACCCATTGGAGGAGAGAACCCACCAACAAAGGAACCTCCAAAAGGTAAAAAGCCAAGAAAAATAAGAGAACCCACACAAACAGAAAAAAAGGACAAACCTAGAGCATCCAGACAAGGAGAGCAAACAGACCATGCCACTGAATCCCACAGAATTCCTAACATAGAAGTTCACCCTACAAAGACAGTTAGAAAAGCAAAACATCAGGAAGCATGGAAACAAACAAAAAGAGTCACCTAAAATGGGGAGACAAAAAAAGAACCCGCAGTCAAAAGCAATGGAAGACTCCCCACTACAAGAACTAAATGAAATGGAGGTAAGCACACTATCAGATATAGAATTAAAAGAAATGGTTATAAGGATGCTCAAAGAACTCACAGATGACTACAGGGAACTGAGTGACAGCTACAACAGTATGAAAAATGAATAGAACCTATAACAAACAGGAAGAAATGAACAATCAAATTTTGGAAATAAAAAACACACTAGAAGGAATTATAAGCAGGCTGGATTAAGTAGAGGACTGAATCAGTGATCTGGGAGACAAGGTAGAAATAAACACCCAGGTAGAGCAGCTGCATGAAAAAAGACTAAAAGAATGAAGATAGCTTAAGGGAAGTCCAAGATACCATGAAATGCTACAATATTTGAATCACAGGAATACCTGAAAGAGAAGAAAAAAAAAAAAAAAACAACAAGGGATAGAAACCCTGTTTGAAAAAATAATGACAGAAAACTTTCCAAAACTGGAGAGGGGAAATCCATGCAAGTTCATGAAGAACAGAGTCCCAATCATGACTAATCCAAAGAGGCCAACTCCAAGACATACCATAATTAAAATGTCAAGTATTAAAGACAAAGGGAGAAAGAAGAAATAACATACAAATCGACTCCAATAAGGCTGGCACCTAATTTCTCAAACAGAAACACTCCAGTCCAGGAGAGAATGGCAAGAGATATTCCAAGTAAAGAAAAACATAGGCCTGCAACCAAGATTACTCTGCCCAGGGAGGCTCTCAACTAAAATGGAAGGCAGAATAAGGAGTTTCCCAGACAAAAAAGGATGAAAGAATACACCTCCATCAAACAACCCCTACAAGATTTACTAAATGGAGTAGTATAAGAAAAGAAAGTAAAAGAGTAAAAGAGAGAAGAACACAAGTAAAAGGAGGGAAAAATGAACACATACCTGTCAATAATAACCTTAAATGATAATGGTTTCAATGCTCCAATCCAAAGACACAGAATAGATGAATAGATAAGAAAACATGACCCACAGATGTGTGGCCTACAAGATACCCACCTCAGAACAAAAGATCTGCACAGACTGAAAGTGAAGGACTAGAAACAAATATTCCAACCAAATGAACAGGAAATAAAGGTTAGGGTAGCAATAATCATATCATGCAAAATAAACCTCAAAACAAGGGCCATAAAAAGAGACCCAGAAGAACACTTCATAATACTCAAGGAAAGAATCCACCAAGAAGACATAAACATTATAAATATATAAGCACCCGACATAGGAGCACCCAAATACATAAAGAAAATATTGGAGGACTTCAAGAAATATACAGACAGCAACACTATTATAGCAGGGGACTTTAACACCCTACTCTAAAAAATGGATAGATCTTCCAAACAAAATATCAACAAAGATATTGAGGCATTGAACAATGTCCTAGACCACATGGACTTAACTGATATATATATAGCCTTTTATCCCAAAGAAGCAAAATATGCATTCTTTTCAAATGCACATGGAGCATTTTCAAAGATAGACCACATCATAGGACACAAAACAAGCCTCAACAAATTCAACAAAATTGACATCATGAAAAGCACTTTTTCTCACCACACGGGACTGAAACTAGAAACCCACCCCAAGGGAAAAACTCAAAACCACACAAACTCATGGAGATTGAATAGCATGCTATTAAACAATGAATGGGTGAAGAATGACATCAAGGAAGAAATTAAAAAATTTCTGGAAAAGAACATGAACTCATAACAAACCAAAACTTATGGTACACAGTGAAGGCAGTCCTGTGAGGGAAGTTCACAGCAATACAGGTCTACTTAAAAAAGATAGAAACTTGTCAAATAAACAATCTAACCCTGCGCATACAAGAACTGGAGGAACAACAACAAAGACAGCCTTTCGTAAGTAGAAGGAAGGAACTGATCATGATCAGAGTCTATTAAATGACATAGAACTGAAAGCATAGTCCTAAAGATCAATAAATCCAGGAGCTGGTTCTTTGAAAAAGATAAACAAAATCGGCAAGCCTTTAAGTAGATGAACCAAGAAAAAAAGAGAGAGGACCCAAGTAAACACAATTAGGAATGAAAGAGGAGATATTACAACTGATACCACAGAAGTACAATAGATTGTAAGAAATTACTATGAAGAACTATATGCCAACAAATTTGAAAAGCAGAGTGAAATGGACAAATTTCTAGAGAAATATCATCTTAATCCAAAACTGAAGGAAGAAGAAACAGAAAGTCTGAGCAAACCAATAACAGCTGATGAAATGAAAGCAATAATTGAAAAACTCCCAGCACACAAAATCCCTGGACCTGAAGTTTTCACAGGAGAATTCTACAAAGCATTTCAGAAAGAGCTAACCCATATCCTTCACATACTATTCCAAAAATCCAAGAAGACAGAAGACTCTCAAATTCTTTTTATAAAGCCACCATATCCTAATTCCAGAACCAGATAAAGATACAACAAGAAAGAAAACTTCAGGCTAATAACAGTGATGAACATAGATGCTACAATCCTTCATAAAACATTGGCTAATCACATCCAGCAACACATTAAAAAGATCATATACCATCCTCAAGTGGGATTCATCTCAGGGATTCTATGATGGTACAATATTCACAAATCAATGAACACAATACATCACATAAAAGCAAAGACAAAAATCACTTGATCATATCAATATATGTGGGGAAAGCACTTGATAAGGCACAGTACTCATTTATAATAAAAACACTCAGAAAAGTGTGAATGGGGGAACATTCCTCAACATAATGAAGGCCATATACTAGAGACCTACAGCCACCATCATACTCAATAGGCAAAAACTTAGAGCTTTCCCAGTAAGATCAGGAACAAGAGAAGATTGTCCAGTTTCACAACTTCTATTCAACATAATACTGGAAGTCCTATCCACTGCAATCAGACAAGAAAAAGAAATAAAAGGTATCCATATTGGAAAAGAAGAAACAAAACTGTCATCATTTGCAGTTGACATGTTAGTGTACATAGGATATCCTATAAACTCCACCAAAAACCTCTGGACATAATAAGTGAATTTGGCAAAACAGTGGGATACAAATCAATATTCAGAAATCAAAGACATTTTTGTACACCAACAATGAAATATCAGAAACAGAAATTAGGAAAAATATCCCATTTGATATAGCAACAAGAAAAATAAAATACCTAGGGATAAACCTAATCACAAAGGTAAAAGACCTGTATTCAGAAAACCATAGAACACTGAAGAAGGAAATTAAGGAAGACAAACAAATGGAAGCATATACCATGTTCATGGATTTGAAGAATTAACATCATCAAATACCCATACTACCCAAAGCAATATAAAACATTTGAATTGAATACAAATTCAATGCAATCCCTATTAAAATACCAATGGCTTATTTCACAGATATAGTACAAATACTTCAGAAATTTATGTGGAACCATAAATAACCCTGAGTAGCTGCAGTAATTTTGAAAAGACGAACCAAATAGGAGGGGTTGTGATATTTGATATCAAACTATATTCCAAGAGCATGGTAATCAAAACAGCCTGGTACCAGCATAAAAGCAGACACGTAGGCCAATGGAAGAGAATAGAAAGCCCAGAAATAAACCCAAGCCTCTATGGTCAATTAATAGTTGACAAAGAGGGAAGAAGCATAAAATGGAGTAATAATAGCCTCTTCAAGAAATGGTGTGGGAAAGCTGGAAAGCTATATGCAAAAAAATTGCATCTTGATCACCAACTTACACCATAGATCAAAATAAATTCAAGGTGGATAAAAGACTTAAATACTTTAAGTTGTGACAGCATAGAAGTACTCCAGGAAAACATTGGCAGAAAAATCTCAGTCATTTCGTGCAGCAACATCTTCATTGATATGTCCCCTAAAGCAAGGAACATAAAGGAAAGAATGAACAAATAGGACCTCATCAAAATAAAAAAAAACTTCTGCATGGCCAAAGAAAACTTCATTAAAATGGAAAGAGAACCAATTAAGTGGGAGAACGTATTTGCCGATGATATCTCAGACAAGGGTTTGATCTCTAAAATGTATAAAGAACTCACATAACTCCACTCTAGAAAGACAAAGAATCCAATTAAAAAATGGGCAAAGGACTTTTACAGACACTTCTCCAAGAAGGACATACAAAGGATCCAGAGACATATGAAAAGATGCTCAGCATTGCTAGCCATCAGAGAGATGGAAATTAAAACCACAGTGAAATACCACTTCACACTGGTCAGAATGGCCATCATAAACAAAGCAACAAACAACAAGTGCTAGGGAGGATGTGGAGAAAAGGGAACCCTAGTTCATTTTTGGTGGGAATGCAGAGTGGTGCAGCCACTATGGAAAACAGTGTGGAATTTCCTCAGAAAACTAAAAACAAAACTGCCTTTATTTTTTTTTTTAAATTTGTATTTGAAATATTTTATTTATTTATTTTCAGAGAGGGAAGAGGGAGAGAAAGAGAGAAACATCAATGTGCAGTTGCTGAGGGTCATGGCCTGCAACCCAGGCATATACCCTGACTGGGAATGGAAGCTGCGACACTTTGTTTCACAGCCTGCACTCAATCCACTGAGCTACGCCAGCCAGGGCTCAAAACTGCCTTTTGATATGGCAATTCCACTGGTAAGATTATGACCTAAGAACCCTGAAACAACAATCCAAAAGAACCTATGCACCCCGATGTTCATAGCAGCACAATTTATAGTAGCCAAGTTCTGGAAGCAACCTAAGTGCCCATCAGTAAATGAATGGATCAAAAAACTATGGTATATTTACATAGTTTTTAATAGATTTATTTTTGGATGCAAGTTTGGTTCAATATTTGCAAGTCAATTAAAATAATACAGCATGTAAACTAAATGGAGGATAAAAATCATATGATAATGTTAAGAGATGCATGAAAAGTATCTAACATAATTGAGCACATATTTACAATAAGAACTCTCAACAAAGCAAGACTAAGGAGAACAATAAACACCATATTAGATAATCCCACAGCTAACATCATACTCAACAAAGTAAAACCAAAAACATTTTCCTTAAAATCAGGAACAAGAGAAGGATGTTTACTTTCATCTCTTTTATTCAACATTGTACTAGGATTGTTCACCACAGCACTCAGACAAGAAGAGGAAATAAAAGGCATATAATTTAGAAAGAAAGAAGTAAAACTGTCATTATTCACAGGTATTCTTATGCTCTACATAGAGAACCCTGAGGATTCTACCAAAAAACTACTAAAACAGATTAATAAAATCAGTGAAATTGTGGGATACAAAATAAATATTCAGAAATCAGTTGCATTTTATACACCAACAGTAAACTATCAAAGAAGGAAATCTTTCCATTCCCCCTCTCTAAAAATGAATAAATAAAACCTAAAAAATTAAAAAGAAAATGTCCATACTACTTAAAACAATATATAGATTCGACACAATTCCTATCAAAACATCAATGATGTATTTTACAGAACTACAACAAATAATCCAAAAATGTTAAAAAACTGTGAAAGACCCCAAAAGCCACAGGAATTTTGAAAAAGAACAAGTTTGAACATATTATTATATATGATATCAATCTATACTACAAGGCCATAGAAATAAAAACAGCATGATATTCAAATAAAAAGAAATACATATATCAATGTAACTAAATAGATAACCCCCAAATAAGCCCACACCTATATGCTCAAATAATATATTATAATGGAGGAAAGACACACAGTGGGATAAAGATGGACTATTTAATAAATGGTATGGGGAAGTTAGATAGATACATGCAAAAAAAGAAACTAGATTACCTTCTTACTTCAAATGCAAGAATAAACTCAAATTGAAGACTTGATTGTAAGATGCAAACACATAAAAATTTTGGTAGAAATATTGGCAGTAAACTTTCTGACATTTCACTTAGCAATATTTTTTTCAGACATATCTCTGAGGAAAAGAAAATAAATAAACAAATGGGACAAGATCAAACTAAAAAGTTGTTGCACAGCACAAGAAACTATCAATAGAAAAATAAGACACCCTACTAAATGAAGATATTTGTCAATGATACACCTGATAAGGGGTAACATTAAAAATTTAGAAAGAACTCATACAAATTAACACCAGAAAAGGAAACAATTCAATTATAAAATAAGCAGAGGACCTGAACAGACATTCTCTAAAGAGGGCACACAGACATTCAACAGACAGGTGAATAGATGTTCAATATCACTAATCATCAGAGAAACACAAATCAAAATCACCATAGATATCACCTCATACCAGTCAGAATGGGTATCATCAATAAGTCAACAAACAATAAGTGTTGGTGAGCATGATGGGAAAAGAGATTCTTGTCCACAGTTGGTGGGAATAGAGGCTGGTGTAGCCGCTGGTGTAAAACAGTATGGAGGTTCCCGAAAAAATTAAAAATGAAACCACCTTATAACCCAGCAATTTAACTTCTGATCATATATATGAAGAAATCAAAAAATATTTTAAAAGAATATGTGCACTCTGTGTTCATTACAGTGTTGTTTACAATAGCCAAAATATGGAAGCAACCCTAGTGCCCATCAATAAACAAGTGTATGAAAAAGTGGTGGTACATATATAATGGAATATTACTCAGCCATAATAAAGAATGAAATCTCACCTTTAGTGACAGCACAGGTGAATCTAAAGGGTGTTATGGTATGTGAAATGTGCCAGTCAGTGAAAGACAATAAACCATATGATTTCACTTATATGTGGAATCTAAAGAACAAAAAATAAATAAATAAAACAAAATAGAAACAGACTCATAGATATAAAGAAAAGACTGATGATTACCAAAGGGGATGAGGTGTATTGGAGGACTGACTGAAAAAAGTAAATGGATTAAGGGATACAGGTTGGTATTTACAAAGTAGTCAAAAGGATGCATACTACAGTATAGGGAATACAATCAATATTATTGTAATAAACATGTATGGTGCTATTGTAAATTGTGCTGCCATGATCATTGGGGTGCATAGTTTCTTTTGAATTGGTGTTTCAGGATTCTTAGGGTATCATTCCAACAGTAGTATTTCTGGGTCAAAAGGCAGTTCCATTTTTAGTTTCTGAAGAAATTCCATATTGTCTTCCACAGTGGCTGCACCAGTCTGCATTCCCACCAACAGTGCCCTAGGGTTATCTTTTCTCCACAACCTCTCCAACACTTGTTGTTTGTTGATTTGTTTATAAAGGCCATTCTCACCAGTGTGAAGTGGTATCTTACTGTGGTTTTCATTTGCATCTCTCTGATGACAAGTGATGCTGAGTATCTTTTCATAATAACCAAGTGCTAGAAGCAACCTAAGTGCCCATTAGTAAATGAATGGATCAAAAAACTATGGGACATTTACATGATGGAATACTATGCAGCAGAAAGAAAGAAGGAGCTCCTACCCTTTGTGACAGCATGGATGGAACTAGAGAGCATTATGCTAAGTGAAATAAGCCAGGTGGTGAAAGACAAATACCATATTATCTTACCTATAAGTGAAACCTAATCAATAAACAAAGAAACAAGCAAAATATAACCAAAGATATTGAAATTAAGAACAAAATGACAGTAACCAGAGAGGAGGTGGGACGGGATATTGTTGGGAAAAAGGTGAGGGGTTTTCAGGAACAGGTATAAAGTACACATGGACAAAACCAAGGGGGGTGAGATCAGGGGTGGGAGGTGGAGATGGCTGGGGTAGGGGTAGTGGTGGGGGGGAAATGGAGACAACTGTGCTTGAACAAAAATAAAAAAATGAAAAACAAAAGGTTGTATGGTGCCAGACTAGTACTGAAAATGACGATGGGGAACTTTATAAAATATGTGGTTGTCTCAACTCTATGCTGTATACCTCAAACTAACATAGAATAATATTGAATTTAAACTGTAATTGTATAATAAAATTTAAAAAGAAACTCACACAAAGCAGATATAGTAAATGTAGATGCAAAATTATAATTATTTGCATAATATACTATTAAATACCCCAAATAACTCAATAAATCAGTTGAAATATATTAAAAATATTATTTAATAAGGAGCTAGTTACAAAATTGTATAAAATCATATCCTTCTTATGTGCAAGCAACATTCAATCAAAAATTAGGTTGGAGTAATAATTTTCTTTTTCAGTGTAAAAATAATAATTACATATTTTAAGTGTAAGTTACCTATTTATAAAGGGCTTAGAAGAAAATGTAAATGTTAAATCATGTCATATCTTGTATAGAGATAGTGAATTTTGAAAAGATTCATTCATTTATGCATTCACTCAAAAATATTTGTTGAGGGCATATTTTATATCAAGCACTGCTCTAGGCTTTGGGAAGACAGCCATGAACAAAATAGACAAAAGTAGCTGACCTCATGGTGGGGGGAATCTAATTAGGGAAGACAGACCATATAACATTGTGATGATTATGAGCACCATGAAGAAATGTAGAGAGAAGCTGCTAAAGAGTTAGATAAAAGTGTATTATTTCGAAAAGTATGGCATCAGGGATGATCACGGAGGGCTTCACTGATAAGTTATATTTAATCTACTACCAAAACAAGTAAGGATGTAAGCCATACACCAGGTTTTTAATATGGGAAAGGATTCAGGTATTTAAAAATAGCATCTAGGCCTATGTGGTTTATGTGAAGTAAGAGAGAAAGTAATAGGAGATGGGTTAAGAGAGAAAGCCAGAACTGAACACATGAGGTCTATTGTCCATTGTAGGACTCTGGCTTACACTGTGAATGAGATGGGGGGTTGTGAAAGGTTTTCAGCAGAGAAGAGACATGCTGTGAGTATATATTATAGGGATCACTTATTTTAATAATTTTAATACTCAGCCTATGCAATTTGATTTAGAAATTTATAAAATGATTCTAAACTTTATCCTTAAAAATCCAATGTACAAGAGTAGCCACCAAAATTATGCAGATAAAGAGAAAAAAAGGTAATATCAGTCAAATCAGATCTTAACCATATCATGAAGCTCTAGTAATTAATGCACTTTGATACTGGAGTAGGTCATGTAAACATGTGGCTTTTAGCATTTGATAATATTAAAATTCTAAATCAGTGCAGTGCTGAAAAGATAAAATGTTAAGAAATAATGTTATAAAAAGGCTAGACATTAAAAACATAAACAAAAGTACTTTGAAGAAGACCTGTGAAGCCTTATGTTAAAATGAATTTCAGCTCTTTAAAAATGTGCACTTAAAAATAAATTTACAGAAGATCTAGAAGACAATATAGGGGAAACGTATGTGTCCCTATGGGTGTATGTGTATATTAGAGCACAAGCAATCTTTATAAGCAGGAATCCAAACCACCACACTATCAAGAAAATATTACATATTTTCTAGTACTAATTATATTTTACTAATATATAGCAAGAATATAAAAATAAAATTAAAATATAAAATGTAAAAATATATTAAACAGGCATTATTGACTAGAGGTTAATTTATTTGAAATAGAACATTATCAATAGATAAGAAAAATATTAATCTAATAGAAACCAAGGAATAAATGGCAAATTAATATTGAATAATTGGTTCAACTCTACTTTTGAATTAAAATATTCAAATAAAAAAGATAGTAATGTCCAGATAGTATGTTGACAAAAAAATCATTTAAAATAATTGGTGATATCCAGGGCTAGGAGGATGTGGGAAATGGGAATTATCCAGTGATCAGACATTTCCATGATGCACTGGTATAATATATACAAATTTTAACTGTATTTACCATTTAATGAAAATTGTGCACGTGAACCACATAGATTATTGAGACATAATAAAGATAAAATACAAATCCATAATTTAATACATAACAAGTAGACTTTCAATTCAGTGAGAAAATAATGTTTTATTTAATCATTAATATTTGAAAAATTGTTCATCAAGCCCTGGCTAGTATAGCTCAGTGGATTGAGCACAGGCTGCAAACCAAAGTGTTGCGGGTTCAATTCCCAGTCAGGGCACATGCCTGGATAGCAAGCTAAGTCCCTACTCGGGGGCACACAAGAGGTAACCACACATTGATATTTCTCTCCTTCCCTTCCTCTCTCTCTAAATATAAATAAAAATAAAAATAATCTTTAATAAAAAATAATTGTTCATAAACCTAGAAGAAAGTTAGACTGGACCCCTACGTTAGAGTTTACCAAAAAATCAAAAAACAAAAAGAAAAACCCAAAATAAATAAATAAATTACAAATACATTACAATTTCAAATACCTATAATGAAAAGGTGATTTAAAAAGTAATTTACTTGTTGACTATATAATGATCCCATTGCTAGAAATTTACTACTTAGACACATTAGCAAATTGTTTTAAATATTATTTGTAATTAAAAAAAACTAGATGCCCAAATATTAATCAATAACCATCTAGTACAATTTTAAAAATATACATCCATGCTACAGAATGATATACAGGCACTTAAAAAAATGAGGCTCATCTGTGTTTACATGCAAAGATCTTGTAACTGTTTTATTTAATGAAAATAGTAGAGGAAAATTTAAAAAATAATTTTCAGTATGTAGGTGTAAATTTTTATTTTATATAAGTTTAAAAAATACATTACGCATAATTACTATATTGATATTAAAATAATAAAAAATAATAATACCCAGCACTTATGTAATTATGTTCATGTGCGACATACTCTTTTAGGCACTTAAATATTTGAGCAACTCTAAAAGATAGGTATTACTAATAGGTCTTTTGTGAGTCAGAAAGCCAAAGTAAATTGCCCATGGTCTTAGTGAATGATGGAGCCAGGATTTAGAACCAGACAGTGCAATTCCAAATTCTGGACTGTGAGTCATTGTGCTATGTACACACACACATACTTATATCCTAGATAAAAAATTATTAGTTGTAGTTATGAGAAGTAGAAAAATGAAAGTTGGGTACAGGAATTACAGTCATTTCCTTACTTTCTGTACCTGTTTGATTTCTTTAAACTATATGTAGATTTTAAATTTTCTTTATTAAAAAATTAAGAAAACTTAAAAGAAAGAAGGAAAAAGAAAAGGGATCCCAAGCGTCCTCAGGAACTCTAGGGAAAAACTGATCCCAGCTGGCACAAATCTCTCTACAATATAGAGCAATGAAACTTGAAGTAGCTGACCTTGAGAGCAGCAGGCTCTTTGCTTTTTCGCCCCCTTTCCTGAGCTTCTGTATGAGACTGACTTGCTGGAGCAGAACCTGGGCGCCACTGTGTTGCATTTCCTATCAGCAAAGAGATCAGAGAAGGATGCTGCCCTCTCTATCATGTCTCTTCTATCAATCGATTGAATTCTCTCCCTTTCTGTGTGCTTGACACCATGATACCCAGAAGCTCAGAGAGTAATGCTGGTTTCCAAACAAACAACAATGCCAGGGGCTGCTCACTTACCATCCCTTGGGAAGGAAGGCCTGAGAGCCAGCACTGGTCAGCTAAGTCTCTGGCACAGGAGCTTGGTTTCTTTGGCAGGGAAGAAGTAGCCATATGTCTCCAGGCACCAGTTAGTTGGCCACCTCCAAAGGAGGAGTTACAGTATCCATCACTAGAGGACTCAGGTATCAGGCATGCTGGCAAGCTCCTGGCTGCTACCTGAAACCTCCAGAACACTGCATTGTTTTTTTCCAGGTTCTGAGATAGAGGTTAAAAGAGGCGACCAGGCCATTATTGTTTGGCCTCAGGGAAATAAAATCAGCCCTTTTGCAAATCCACAGTTAGTGTGAACTGATAAAATATCCAGTGCAAATGGCAAAAATAAAAGGACTTTGTGTGTTCCAAATCTGTCTTCCCCTATGCACTATTCAATAATGGTTTCCCAAAATCTTGACTTATGTTCTCCAGTGAAATAATAAATGGGTGCAAATTAAATCCTAACCCTTATTCATAGAGCTGAGTGTCCAGAAAAGTTACAAGTAGAGAATATAAAATTATGTTTATAAGGGTGTGTGTGTGTACAAAGAAGTTACTATACTTTTTTCCCCCCAACAAGTGAGAAATCAGAGAGTGAAGCTATATTTATAAGAAAGAGGTTTAGGAAAGAAAGTACAAAGGCAGTTCACATGGCCTCAAGAACTTTGGGAAGGGAGTTCGGAAGACAGGAACTGTTTATCCAGATATTATTGTTCTTTAAAAAACCAAAATTAATTAGACATATTAGATTTTGCTCTTTATCCTTTATAAAAAATTATTTAAGTTGGCCTAGATCAGTGATTATCAAACTCATTGGTCTCCAGACCACTTTGTAATCTTAAAAATTATTGAGTACCTTGAAGAGCTTTTATTTATAAAAATTATATCTATCTATATTGACTATATTAAAATTACAAATGAAAAAATTTATTACTTAATATTTTATTAAAATAAAATTAACATCATATAAATAACATATTTTATTAAATTAACTATATTTTCTTAAATAAAAATAAAATTATCAAGGAGTGGTATTGTTTCACATTTTTCCAAATCTCTTTAATATCTCCCTTACTAGAAGACAGCTGAATTCTCATATTTTCTTTTGCATTCAATCTGTTGTGCTTTGGTGCTATTATGGACTCTAGGAAACTTTACTGTACACCCTTATGAGAATAAGAATTTTAAAGAGACAAATAATGTTTCTTAATATGAAAATATTTTTGCTTGCAAAGACCTTCTAAAGAGTTTCAGGGACCCCAGCGTGATTAACAAGAAGGCAAATAAGTACAGTAGTCCCCATCTTGTCAGTGGGGGATATGTGTTAAGATCCTCAGTGGATGCTTAAAAAACATGGATAGTATCAGGTCCTATATGGAGTATGCTGTACTTTATTAAGTAATATAAAAGTTACCTGAACATAAGCACTGTGATACCATGATAGTTGATCTAATAACCAGGAGGCTAAGAGATTAACAGGTGGGGAGCACATGCATCCTGAATATGCTGGAAAAAAGGCTAACTCATGTCCCCAGTAGGACAGAGCAGGTTCATGCAAGATTTCATCACACTACTCAGAGTGGAATGCAATTTAAAATTTATGAATTGTTTATTTCTGGAATTTCCTATTTAATATTTTTGGACCAAAGTTGACTACAGGTAACTGAAACTATGGAAAGGGAAACCATGAATCAGTGGGGACTGGAAATTGGAGTTATGTATGCTAAAGTCAATGGGGTTGTCAGATTAAATAAAGTGTTACTAGCACTAATATATATACTGTGTATAAACTACACACTGGAAGATGAGTGCTCTGGATTTGAGAAAAACCTACTATGATTTTGAAAATCAAGCCATGTGAGGTAGTGTTTTGTTAAGAATCATGTAGGAAAAACACATGTCCAGTTAAACAACAATAATAACCTAGCTACCCTCATGCCCAAGGCCACAGTTTCATGGCTGGAAATTTCAAGGCTTCTAATTGATTCAATAATTGAGAGTTTGGGAACTTCAAGAATCATAAATCCAGTGCTGTTTAAAATTAAAATTGTATTTGGAGCTCTGTGTCAATGTCATTTTGTATAAATAACACCCAAACTTTAATTCAAATATGGGTTAAAATGCACAGGGCAGGTCTTTGTCTTTTGGTTGAGTTTCCTATTTACCTCTCGAGGATCTGTAAGGAGATGATAAGAAAATAGATTAAAAAGCCCACTGACAAGTTAGTGCAACAAAATATAATATATATTTTTTGTTTCTAGCTCTTTTGACTTTTGGAGGCTCTGTGTGGGATAGATTCCATGTTAATGTCTAAAATCTGGCCTTCAGAGAATATGTGGACCACACAGAAATCTGACCTTCATACTCTTAAAAATATTAATACACAGTAACAAATTTAATGCATTCAAATTCAATAACAATTACTCATGAGGTCCTGAATCCTGAAAACATGAATTGGCTTGTGGCAAATAGACTCAAATAAACTTTCTGAAACATTGGGTTATTTGCAGAAGAAATTTCTTGCTCCAGTAGCTGGAGGGACTACTACATATGAAGAGAACTGTGCAGGGCAAGAATCCCAAAGTAAAGAACACACATGGACACACACACAGACATGTATCCACATGAAAGTATTCTGAATTTAGGCATTCCTGTTGTGAATTTGTTTAACTCCAGATCTGCTTCTGTATTCATAATCCTGAGACAATATCAGAAACATTTCTAATCGTCCATTACTATTCAAGTGGTGAGTATCAAATAGAGCATGCAAGTATCAAGTTATAATGTTATATGCCAGAAATTTATATAATGTTATTAACCAATGTTACCTCAATAAACTTAAATATTTTTGACCTTCACTGATAAGTATGGTTTAAAGTAGTTGTAAAACCTTTTGCAAGTTAATTTACCTACAATGGGTCCACCTTATCATAAAATAAATAAGTATAACAATATATTCTTTGCACAGTTACAAAGGATTCAGTGAAATAAAATATGTCCAGAGCTTAGTTCATTGCCTGGTACTTAGAAAATACTCAGAGAATTCACTCTGCCCTATCCCATGCCCATATAGTTTAAAAGGACAGGGCAATCCACAACCTTAACGACCTTTGAACTTTGTATTTGGTCTGATAAAGAAATGGCTTGTCAGGAGAAATGTGAAATTGTTGTGTAGTTTAGAGAGGGGAAGAATGCTTCAACAATTACATAAGCATTTGTAACTGTTATGAAATGTAAGGTAAACTATACAAAAGCAAACCAGACTAAGTTAATTATTCAGTGTATTTGGTAAAGCAAAAATCTGCTTTTCTGAGTCTTAATAATGTGCAAATAGAAGTAAGTTTGGAAAACACAGGTACACAAATGAATTGGATGAATAGTCTTCTGATTTACACAAATTAACAGATGAGAACCCCAGCTCCAGGATGGAATTTAGGGAGCCAGCAAGCCCTACACAACAGGGCTTGGGCCAGGCAGTCTGCAGTTTAAAAACAGTGCTTCCCATGACTCAGCACAGTGCATGGGAATGACATTGCTGCACTTGAACTTGAAATCCAGAATGGAGACTCTACTGGGGACAAAGGAAAATACACATATATAATTTCTTGGTGAATTTTATCTTTGGGTGCAATAGATTAATTAAAAGAATAGGCAATGTTTATAACTGTTAACTATCAGAGTAAAGATGTATAATACACAAAGGAATTCTTATTGTTTTCTTTTTTTTTCTTGAGTTTGAGATTTCTTACACACAAGGGAATGACTAACTGCTGTTTGGATAAAACTACTAACTTTTGTGTCTATTAATAATGGGATGGGAACCATTGCATGAGAAGCCATGGCTACCCCTGCTTCAATATAGATAGGGACAACCATCTTAGAAACTGCTGTATCCACACTGTTATATCAGTCAGGGCAGAGCCTCAATTTAAGAACAGTCCAATATCCACTAGCCATTAATAGATGCTTCATGTGCCCAAAGATGTCACATGAGAATATTGCGAAATCCATGTTCAGAACAGCACAGGGTGGAGCCCCTAACACTAATCTTTTTTTAAAATCCTCACCCAAGAATATGTTTTTCTACTGATGAGAGAGAGAGAGAGAGAGAGAGAGACAGACAGACAGACAGACAGACAGACAGAAACACTGATACAAGAGAGAAACTTTGATCATATGTTGTGTTCCACATATGCCCTGACTGGGGATGAAACATGTAACCTAGGTATGTGTCCTGACCAGAATGAAACATGCAACCTTTTAATGTATGGATAACATTTCAACTAACTGAACAACCAGACAGGGCTAACACTAATTTTAAATTCCCAGAGTTTCTCCTTTATTTCAGCCTTGTATTTCTCCTTGGTTAGTTTTCTCTCTTCCTCTAACATCTATCTTGTTGTTATTACTATCCAGCTCTTTTTTTATATTATGTTTTTCATTTTTCTTCATTTTTCTTCTCCCTCTTTATCTCCTTTGATAATATGAAAGAGACCTGCAGCCTACTTTGTATTAACTGACCATAGCATAAACAAGTATTTAAAACAGGTCTATCTTAATACAGCAAACTTGGCATCTTTCTTCAATCTGCCTTTACACCAGTATGTTTGAATACAGCCACTATATAGCCTGTAGACTTCCAAAATTCCTTTTTTCTGGTTCTTGAACACTCAGCACATATTCACACATTTCAATATGCTGGTACAAATTTCCTTTTAGACATTTCTGCCTACTGATATGTTACTGTATTTTAAACCTCAGTTCATATGTCACTTCCTAAAAGAAGCCTTCTGCAATCCTCCTAGGTACTCCTTTATATGGCCTCCATATTATCTCATTTGGTGATATAATCAAATCTCTCTATTTACTACTTTTTAGTGAATAACACTCCAACAACAATCCTAGATATAACTATAATAACTACTTATTCTAGTATTTCTACTAATAACTACTTATTTAATATTTCCTAGTGTGTTACTAGTTTATCCTGGAGAACAATAAGTTCCTGATAATATGTCAATAACTCTTAAATTTACATACTTGGATGCATGTGCATGTACGTACATGCATGCATACATGCCTGCTCACACATACACATACAAGATGTTAATGGACAAAAGTTTCCAATCTCATACTCAAGTCTGGGTAATCCAATGCATCAGTTATTTTTAAAATCTCTATTTGACTGAGGCACACTTGTTACTCATCTCTGAGGAACCTGTACTGGATATTCATGAGAGCTTCGAGTCAAACATCTCTGAAGGAAGTGGGTTTTGGTAAGGAAGCATGAAGTGTGGGGTGCTCTGACATTCTTCTGACACTGTAATATTCTTTCTCGAAAGAGGCCTGCTGCCTACTTTAAAAATTCCTCACAAATCAAACTATCAAAAATACTACAGACATAAGACAGACAGTGGTTTGTTCCAAGCCCAACTACATAGGAGAGCAGAAGAGGTCAGACTGACACATATTGCCAGCACCTTCCAGATACAAAAGGAAAGAAAAGGATTTATTTGTTGGAAGTTGCCATGGTAGTTTCCACAAAGAAGGTCTGTGCATTCATATGTTGTCTGTTGGTATGGCTGCTGATGTTTTAAGAGAACTTGCAAGCCCAAAGGAAGTTGAGGTACTTTATTATGTCCCTGTCCTTTGTCCAATAGGTTAGAGTGAACTAAAAATGGATTACTTATTGATCATTTTTAAAAGGTATTAAATTATGTAATCAGACTTGAAGCACTAATAGAATGTTGAAATTTTCTTTACTGTGTACATCACTTATAAGTTTGAAGCCAACTTTGAGTGAATGTATTTTTTTTTCAATTATATCAAAAATCAGCCCTGGCTGGTATGGCTCAGTGCATTGGATGTTGTACTGCAGATCGAAAGGTTGCTGGTTTGGTTTCTAGTCAGGGCACGTGCATGGGTTTCAGGGCAAGTTCCCAGTTATGGGACTGTGAGAAGCATCTGATCAATGTTTCTCTCATACATCATTGCTTCTCTCCCTCTCATGCCCTCTCTGTAAAAATAAATATATAAACTCTTTTAAAAAATCAAATGAGCAAACACATCCTGGGTATATAGATAATAAAAAATGAAAGCAATAATTTACAGATTTATTAATTTATCAGTGAATCTCAATCTTGTAGTGCATCAACTTAATTTTTAAGTAAAAATTTTAAGTAAATTTTTAAAAAATGACCCTTAATGAATTTGTGTTAAAATATGTAAGGGAAACAGCATCTGGGAAGTTCAGCATAAGTTTGTTTCAACTATTGTCAAAGCTCCTCGATATGACCTTCAAGCTACTTTCTGGATTTCTGAAAGATTCATCTCTTTCACAAACTCTTTGCTTAAACTAAATCCTGACTGAGACATAATAGAGACAACTGATCAGTTGTGTTTTCTAAATGAAAGTATTAATATCTTTATCTAAAATATGTATCTGCATAACAAAATAATGGATTTATTCCCAGTTTCCTTTCCTCTGCAGAGTAAAAAACACTGTTTTATGAATAACTTATAGCAATGTCCAACTTAAAATATTCTGGTGTGTTGAAAGCTACAACCACTGATGAATCATCATATTGATAAATGACCACACAGATTCAGACCACACAAGACTTCAAACTGAACCCAGAGTTAAGTCAAAGAACTGTCAAGCATTTAAATTTTTTTGTAAAAAAAAGTGATGGTTGAATTCATATTTTAAGCTTATATTGTGAAAGGATTGACATGACTTAAACGTCTCTTCATGGTCCTTATGTGTTCTTTGACTCAATTCATAGATGGATTCAATTAATTGACTGGTATTAGTTACAACAGAGTTATTTTTAAATAAAATTGTTATTTAAATTAATGCAGCTTTTCTTTCCTCAAAAAATTGTCAAAAGGTTATTTAACTTTTATATTTGTTTAATTCATTTTTATTAAAATTATTTAGACTTTCAAAATTCAAAAAGTGAATTATACACTAAAAATATACATAATATAACCAAAGACACCGAAATAGAGAACAGGCTGACAGTGTCCAGAGGAGGGAGGGGAGGGAATTTCAGGGGAATTTCAGGGGAAAAGGAGAAGGGTTTATAGGAACAAGTATAGAGGACACCTGGACAAAAACTAGGAGGGAAGTGGAAATGAGAGGGAGGTGGGGAGGGCTGGGTGGGTGGGAAGGGATGGGAGTAAAAGATAGAAAATTGTACTTGAATAACAATTAAAATAAAATTTAAAAAATAAATAAAAATATACATAATGTAAAAGTTAAGCAGGAGTTTAAAAATGAGTGACCAAGTTATTGAGGTCTGAGTAGTTATTTCTAAAGAGCTATCAGGGGCTATTATTGTTATTGCCATTACCAATTAAAATTTAGATCATACTACTTCCAAACAGGAAAACACTACTTCTAAACAGTATTTTAAAATGTTTTACTATAAGTTTTATTTGAGTTAAGGGTTTATGAATCAGATTATTGATTCCAATAAACCATACAGTTTGACTTCCTTTGTTATTTATAATTGTGCATGGACCAATAACAGCTTGTTAACTGCTCTTTGTTATTACTTTTTCCATGGAATCTTTGTCCAACAAGCTTAATTCCAAACTTCACGATTAGGGCAAGTACTTTTCAGGCTTCAAGGGCTAAGGAGAGGATGTGTAAATCCTATTTCTCCTGACAATGTCAATCAAATATAACTTTTTAAAAAATGAACTTTATTTTTAGAGAAGTTTTAGGTTCCCAGCCAAACTGAACAAAAAAACCCCCATATTTGTGACCTACTTTAGACACCCCAGATATGCGCAGCTTTCCCCACTAACAACATCCCATACCAGAATGGTACATTTGTAGTACCCTGAAGTCCATAGTTTACATTCAAACCATTGCAGTGTCCTACAGAGTATTTTCACTGTGCTAAATTTCTCCTATGCCTTGCCTTTCCACTTCTCTCTTCCTAAGCCATGGAAACCACTGTTCCTTGCACTGTCTCCATAGTTTTCCCCTTTCCAGGATGTCATATAGTTGGAATCATGCAGTATGTAGCCTTTTCAGATTGGTTCTTTCACTTACCAATATACTCTTAAGTTTCCCTCATGTCTTTTCATGTTTTGGTAGCACATTTTTTTATTGCTAAATGATATTCCATTATCTGGATGTGCTACACTTGATTTACCTAGACACCAGCTGAGGGACAACTTAGTTACTTCCAAATTTTGGGAATTGTGAGAAATGCTGTTATAAACATTCAGGTTTTGTGTGGATATAAATTTTCAACTCATTTGCATAAATACTAAAGAGTGATTGCTAAATCATATGGAAAGAGTATGTTTAGTTTTGTAAGAGATTGACAAACTGTCTTCAAAAGTGATGGTGCCATTTTGAATTCTCAGTAGCAACGAATGAGACCTCCTCTTGTTCCTTGCCAGCATTTCACATTTTCAGTGTTTTGGATTTTGGCTGCTGTAGTAGGTGTGTAACAGGTTCTCATTGTTTCAATTTGCAATTCCTTAATGAGATATGATGTTTAGTATCCAATCATATGTTTATTTTCCATCTGTTTATTTTCTTTGATGAAGTGTCTGTTCAGATCTCTTGCCCATTTTAATAAAATTGTTCATTTTTTTATTGTCAAGCTATAAGAGTTTTGGTATCTTTTTGGAAAGCAGTCTTTTATCAGATGTGTCTTTGGGAAATATTTTCTCTCAGTTCATGCTTTGTTTTCTCATTCTCTTTACAGTGTATTTCACAGAGTACGTGTTTAATTTAAATTAAGTCCAGCTTATCCATTTCCTTAATGGATTGTGCCTTCAGTGGTGTATCTAAAATGTCATTACCATGGCTGTGGTCATCTAGATTTTTCCAAGTTTATGGTCTAGAAGTTTTTAGTTGTGCCCTATGCATTTAAGTTTATGATCTAGTTTGAGTAAAATTGTGTGAGGGTTAAGATTGTGTCTCAATTATTTTCTCCTTTCCCTCCCCTCCCCTCCCCTGCCCTCCCCTGCCCTTCCCTCCCCTCCTCTCCCCTCTGCTCCCCTTCCCTCCCCTCCCCTTCCCTTTTTCTTTTTTGAATGTCAAGCCTACTTATGCCAGCATGATTTACTGGAAAACTATCTTTATTTTATTGCCTTTTATCCTTTGTCAAAGATCAGTTGACTGTGTTCATTTGTATCTATTTATGGACTCCTTATTCTGTTTATTGATCTATTTGTCTAATTTTTTTTACCAATACCAGATGGTCTTAATAATTTTAGCTTTTTATTAAGTATTGAAGTCGGGTAGTATTAAGTCTTCCAATTTTGTTCTTTTGTTCTTTTGTTCTTCCATGTTGACTTTTTTCTTTTTGTAAACTTTAGAATCAATTTGTTGATGTCAACAAAAGAATTTGCTGGAATTTTGATTGGGATGTCTTTGAATACATAGGTTATATTGGGAAGAATTGACATCTTAAAAAGATTGAGTATTATCCATAAGCATGGAATGTCCCTTCATTATTTAATTTGTTCTTGATTTCTTTCCTTGGAGTTTTGTAATTTTCCTCACATAATCTTGTATACATCCTGTCAGATTTATACCTAATTATTTCATTTATGAGAGTGCCGATGTAAATGGTACTGTATTTTAATTCCAAATTCCATGTGTTCATTACTGATATATTGAAAAGCAATTGATCATTACATATATTAACCTTATACACAGCAAGTTTGCTATAATATAACATCTTACTATTTTAATGTTTTTAAATTATTTTCAAATTTCTACATGGATGATCATCTCATCTGTAAACAAAGGTCTTTCTATTTCTTCCCAATCTGTGTACCTTTTACTTCCTTTTCTTGTCTCTCATAGTAAATGTTATGCATTTACTATGCATAACAATGTAGAAAAGGAGTAGTGAGAAGGAAAACCTTGCTTTGTCCCTGATCTTAATGGGAAAATTTCTAGATTCTTGCTATTAAATATGATGCTACCCATAAGTTTTTTGTAGCTATTCTTTATCCATTTGAGGAAGTTCCACTGTATTACTACTTTGCTGAGAGTTTTTTTATTATTAGTGGGTGTTAGATTTTGTCAAATACTCTTTCCACATCTATTTAATTGTCATGTAGTTTTTCTTTTTCAGCCTGTTTTGATATGATGGGTTACATTAACTGATTTTTGAATGTTGAGCTAGGCTAACATAGCTAGGATAAATACCATTTGATTGTGTTGTATTAATTATTTTTATACATTGTTGGTTTTTATTTGCTAATATTCTACTGAAGGTTTTTGCATTTACGAGCATGAAAGATATTTGTTTGTAGGTAACTGATAATGTCTTTGTTTGATTTTGGTTTTAGGGTAATGCTGGTTTCATAAAATGAGTTAGAGAGAATAGAGAGTTGGTGTAATTTTTTCCCTTCAGTATTTGATAGAATTCACCAGTGAACCTACCTGGGACTGTTACTTTCTGTTTATGAAGAAAATTAATTAAAAAAAACTTTTATTGTATTTTTATCCATTACCATTTAGTCCCCTTATACCCCTCTCTCACAGCAATTCATGTCCATGAGTCCTTTTTCCTTTTTGCTCAATCTCTCCATTAATTTTTAATTCAATTTCTTTAATAGATAAAAGCTCATTTGAATTTTCCATTTCTTGTGTGAATTTTGGCAGCTTGAGTATTTCAAGTAGTTTGTTCATTTCATCTACATTATCTGCCATATTCATGGGCATTGAGTTGTTTATAATATTTTTATTATCATTTTAATGTCTATGGAATCTGTAGTGATGTCTCCTCTTTATTTCTAAAATTAGTATTTTGAATATTCTCTCTTTTTTATTCTTAGCCTGGATAAATGATTATCACTTATTTTGATGTCCTCAAATGATTAAATTTTGGTTTTGTTAATTTTCTCTATTGATTTGTTATTTTATTGATTTCTGTTCTGTTTTTCATTATTTCTTTTCTTCTGTTTACTTTGGATTTAGTTGGTCCTGTTTTTCCATTTTCCCAAGGTGGAAGCTTAGGTTGTTGATTTTAGATCTTTCTTTTTCCTAATGTGTGATCTAGTTTTATAAATTTCCCTCTAAACACTACTTTTGTTGTATCACTTAATATTTGATAGTTATGACTTCCAGCAAGATGGAGGCATAGGTGGATACACCATACCTCCACATACAACCAAGATTAGAACAACAACAATTTAGAGGCAGAATAACACCGAGAACTGAGAGTGAATTTATCTGAATGGAAGTCAGACAGCCAAGAAGTTGAAGTAGACCCATTCATCCAGACCGGTAGGGGGGTGGAGAGGAGGAGCAGGTGCTGGTTGTAGTGCATGGAGAGGAGATTGGGGAGAACTGGGTGCAGAAGGCAACTGAGTACATAAGCCTTCCAGAATGCGCAGGATTGTGGTGCAGCGGTGGACTCTGAGTACGCAGGCAGTGGCTAGTGGACCCAGTGAGGCGGCATTGTGGACCAGGGCAGAACGCACAGCCCAAGATCCCAGGGGGGTTGCTGAGACCCCAGGAGAGCGGAGCTGCTGCCATTGTTCCCTCCTGCCCCTGCCCCCACATACAATTTCACAATCTAGCGACTGGGGTGCCCAACCCTGGCGAACACCTAAGGCTCCGCCCCTCACTGTAACAAGAGCGACCAGACGGGGAAAAAAAAGGAGAGAGAGAGAGAGAAATATGTCTCCAACAGAAGAATAGCTCAAGCCCCCAGGACTCATCCTTTTGAGCGACTAAGAGATAGCCAATATATCAGATGCACAGTTCAAAACACTGGTGATCAGGAAGCTCACAGAATTGGTTGATTTGGGGCGCAGATTACATGAAAAAAATGCAAGTTACCATAAAAGAGACGAAGGAAGATGCACGGAGAACCGATAGTGATGGGAAGGAAACTGGGACTCAAAACAATAGAGTGGACCAGAAGGAAGAAGAAAACAACCAAGCAGGAAAGAATGAAGAAATAAGGATTCAAAAAAATGAGGAGAAGCTTAGAAACCTCCAGGATATCTTTAAATATTCCAACATCCGAATTATAGGGGTACCAGAAGGGGAAGAGGAAAAGCAACAAATTGAACACGTATTTGAACAAATAATAAAGGAGAATTTCCCCATTCTGGCAAAGGAAATAGACTTCCAGGAAATCCAGGAAGCTCAGAGAGCCCCAAAGAAGTTGGACCCAAGAAGAAATACACCAAGGCACATCATAATTACATTAGCCAAGGTAAAAACGAAGGAGAGAATCCTAGAAGCAGCAAGAGATAGGGGGGCAGTAACCTACAAAGGAGTTCCCATCAGACTGTCAGCTGATTTCTCCAAAGAGACCTTACAGGCAAGAAGGGGCTGGAAAGAAATATTCCAAGTCATGAAAGACAAGGACCTACATCCCAGATTGCTCTATCCAGCAAAGCTCTCATTTAGGATGGAAGGGCAGATAAAGTGCTTCCCAGATAAGGTCAAGTTAAAGGAGTTCATCATCACCAAGCCCTTATTTTATGAAATGCTAAAGGGACTTATCTAAGAAAAGAAGATAAAGAAAAACCATGTATAATAAAAGGACAGCAAACTCACAATTATTAACAACCACACCTAAAGCAAAACCAAAAGAAACTAAGCAAACAACTAGAACAGGAACAGAACCACAGAAATGGAGGTCACATGGAGGGTTAGCAACAGGGGAGTGGGAGGAGGAGAGAGAGGGAAAAGGTACAGAGAATAAGTAGCATAGAATGTAGGTTGAAAATAGATAGGGGGAGACTAAGAATAATATGGGAAGTGTAGAAGCTAAAGAACTTATAAGTATGACACATGGACATGACTAAAGGGGGGATATGGGTGGGAGAGGGTGTACAGGGTGGTGGGGAGTGAAGGGGGGAAAATGGGACAACTGTAATAGCATAATCAATAAAATATATTTAAAAAGAAAAAAGAAAAAATATTTGATAGTTATATTTTTATTTTTATTTATTTAAAATGTTTAAAAATTTCTATTGATTTTTTTGGGGGGGATGGTGCTATGTATTATTTAAAAGTGTGTTTTTTAATCTCCAAGAATTTGGGGATTTTCCAGCTATCTTTCTTTTACTGATTTTTAGTTTAATTTACTGGAGTTTGAGAGCAAGCATTATATAATTTCTTTTGTTTTACATTCATTAGGGTGTGTTTCATGGCCAGAATGTGGTGTATCATGATGAATGTTTCATATTAGTTTGAAAAGAATGTGTATTGTGGTCTTGTTGGATGAAGTAGTTCACCAATGAATTTTAGTTAGTTGATCACTGACACTGTTGAGTTGAACTATATCCTTAGCAATTTTCTGCTTTTTGTCTATCTTTGATGGAGTATTGAGGCCACCAAATATAATAGTGGTTTCAACTAGTTCTCTTTGCAGTTCTATCAGTTTTTGCTTTATGTATTTTAATGTTCTACTATTGCATGTTAGCCTAGGTAGCTAGTTAGTATTAATAAAGGAAGGAAGCAAAGAAAATCAGACATAAAGTCTACTAATCTAGGCAGTTGCAGCATTCATAGGCTCCCTGGCAGATCACTGCATCTGCTACCCACCAGGATCTAATCCCAGAAGCAGGCAGGAAGTATCGTTACCAGGCAATAGCTGGGATTACAAAGGTAGAATTAAAACAGTAGGAAAATTTCCTCTGCTGAGCATGGGTGCAATAGAAACCAAGATGGTGCAAGGAGAGGTCCTTCTACTTTGAATATGTGTGATAGAAGCTATGATGGCAACCATAAAGGGAGGTGTCTAATTTGGGAAACTGAATTCCTTAGGGTGAGGGCCCAGCACATGCCAGTGAAAGATTGGGAAAGAGATTGGTCAATTTGAAAGCCTGAGGTAATATAATCTAAGCTTAACAAAAGCCTCTCACTTAGCAACATGCATTTTTTCACCCGTTCATTCACAGGTTCTCTCTGCATAGCAGCCATGAGGGCCTAGCAACCCCTCAGGACAAAATGCAGGCTCCAAGCACCAGCTCCAAGTTTGAGCCTGGGTACAGCAATGCAGTGCTTGCTGGAGCTCAGCCAGGAAGAACAGAGACTAAATTAGCTGGATGTGGACAGAGACTGAATGGACTAAGCTTTGGCATGGACTGAACTGATGGCACAGAGTCCCTGGCCCCTGGCTCTTCTCCTGGGTTTGGTGAAGACAAGGCTGAACTTCCTACACAGTGTGAATGGATGGAGATGAGACCCTCTAAACCCGAGGGCAGTCTTTTATTTCTATTCCAATAAATCTGACCACTACATCTCATCCCCTGATTCATGGGTCCCCAAAATGCTTTTCTTGCAACTCCATGAAAGGACCCCATTTTCACTGGTGACACATGCACCTTAAGGATTGTAGTCTTCTATAAGAATGGACTCATTTATCATTATGTGAAGCCAGTATTTGTCTCTGATAACTTGGCTTGGTCTGAAAGCTGTTCTCCTGAAATTAATATAGCCATTCCAGCTTTCTTTCTTTTAATTAATTTAGCATAGTATATCTTTCTCTATTCACTTACTATTCATTTATATGTCATTTTGCAAGTGGATTTCTTGTAGACAACATATATAGTTTGTTGTTGTTTTTGGATCCACTCTGACAGTTTTTGTATTTTAAAGTTTTATTTATACCAAAGACATTTCCAGTGTTTACTGATACAGTTGGATTAATGGCTACCGTAACCCCTGTAAGCCTCCTCCTTTGATTATAATGTATAAAATAAGACACAGAACTCCCATTCTCTGGAGCATTTTCTCAATCAGTTGAGATTTTCTTTCCTGAAATTGTCATTAGTTGGCTCAAATAAACTCATTAAAATTTTAGAGATTTGAGTGTTTTTTATGTTGACATTTAAAAAAATTCCTTGTCTGATAATTCCAATAATCCTGCCATATATGAATCTGATTCAGATGCTCAATGGGTCTTTTTAAGCTGTTTTTTATTTTAATGTCTCATACATTTTTCCTTCATAACCATACAAGATGTACTGGGTAACAGAACTATAAATAGGCATTTAGTAATGTAGTGGTAAAGTGTTGGTGAGGGGAAGTATTTTAAACTCCTAAGATTAACAATATTTTAATCAGCTTGTGACACTGAACTGGGAGTTTCTTTAGTAATTATCAGTGTCCTCTCCCTCAGCTGGCACAGGATAGGTGGAGCTGTCTGCACTTTCTTTTCTCCAGTTGGAAGGCTAGAAGGAGCTGGACTTAGGTATTTTTCCCTTTTCTTAGATGGAAAACTAGAGTGGACTGAAGTTTTTTTCTTATTTTCTTTTTTTATCCCTTCTCCCAGATCACTTAGACTCCATAAATTTCTAATAGTTTAGATTTTGGTAAAATAGTTATTTTTTTTTAAATTGAGGGTAGGCCTTGTTAAGAAGAAAGAGTGCTATGTTTGTATTTCAAAATATTTCCTTTCTACTTCAGCCTGCTGGAAGATTCACATGATTTTTCTCTGATCTTCACTGTGTGGATGTGTAACACTCCAAGAAATAAACTAATAAGAGTGTGAAGTCCCCTCTCTGATTGTTTTCCCTGGAGTTGTTACCTCTCATATTTGTCTAAATCTAGCAGTTTGTCATTTATATATGGTTCAGATTTTCCCAGCTCAGCACTGGTTCTTGTAGGTATCTGTTGGAGGTTAAAAAAAAAGGAAGGTATTAATATTTTTCATACCTTCTAATTTCTTCTAATAATCAAATCTACTTCTCCTGTTAAGGCAGATTAACAGGATAAAATAAAAGTTTTAATACATGAACATAGGAAATTCACATAAGTATGAAAATGTCCAAGACAGTGAGGCAACAGGAGAATATGTTTGGCAACTCAGAAACAGTGGGACTTAGAGGAGTAGCTAGCTAATAGACACCTACCTGAAGTCTTCCTAATTTTTTAAAGTATATTTTGTTGGTTATGCTATTACAGTTGTCCCATGTTTTTCTCCCCTTTATTCCTGTCTTCCCTGCATCCCCCCTCCTATCAGCACTCCCTCCCCTTAGTTCATGTCCATGGGTCATACATATAAGTTCTTTGGCTTCTACATTTGCTATACTATGCTTAACCTCCCCTTACGTATTTTGTACCTATAATTTATGCTTCTTATTCCCTGTACTCTTTCCCCTATTCCTTACCTTCCCTTTCCCACTGATAATCCTCTATATGATCTCCATTTCTGTGATTCTATTCCTGTTTTAGTTGTTTGCTAAGTTCAATTTTGTTTTTGTTTTTGTTTTTAGGTTTGGTTGTTGACAGTGGTATGTTGTCATTTTACTGTTTATATTTTTTATCTTCTTTTTCTTAGATAAGTCCTTTTAACATTTCATATAATAAGGTCTTGGTGATGATGAACTCTTTTACCTAGACCTTATCTGGGGAGTACATTATCTGACCTTTCATTCTAAATGATGGCTTTTCTGGATAGAGTAATCTTGGATGTAGGTCCTTGCCTTTCATGACTTGGAATACTTCTTTCCAGTCCCTTCTTGCCTGTGAGGTTTCTTTCGAGAAATAAACTGATAGCCTTATGGGAACTCCTTTGTAGGTAACTGTCTCCTTTTCTCTTGATGCTTTTAAGACTCACTCCTTATCTTTAATCTTGGCTAATGTAATCATGATGGGCCTTGGTGTGTGCTTTCTTGGGTCCAACTTCTTTGGTACTCTCTGGGCTTCCTATACTTCCTGGAAGTTTATTTCCTTTGCCAGATTGGGGAAGTTCTCCTTCATTATTTTTTCAAATAAGTTTTAATATGTTGTTCTTCATTTTCTCCTCTTGGCACCCCTATGGATTGGATGTTGGAATGTTTAAGGTTGTCCCAGAGGTTCATAAGCCTCTCCTCATTTTTAAAAAAATTTTATTTCTTCATTCTGTTCTGGTAGAATGTTTATCTTCCTTCTGCTCCAAACTGTTGTTCTAAGTCCTGGTTTCCCTCCCAACACTGTTGGTTCCCTGTACATTTTCATTTATTTCACTTTTCATAGCCTTCACTTTTTCCTCTATTTTGAGACCATACTCAACCACTTCTATGAGCATCCTGATTACCAGTGTTTTGAACTCTGCATCTAGTAGGTTGTGTATCTCTTCATCGCTTAGTTTGAAGTCTTCCTATTTACCATACTTAATTCAAATTTGGCTATTTCAACACCTAAAATCTTCTTCCAGAAGCAGGTTTGTCTTTCTGAATCTTTTGGGCAGGAAAAGAGAGAAGAAAAGGGGGAGGGTCAAATGTTAGTTTTGACTCTTATTTCCTTAATAAAAAGCTGAAAATTAGTATCCCAGGCCCTGACTTGGCAGCTCAGTTGACTACAGCATTGTCTCTATATGCCAAGATTGGAAGTTTTGTCTTTGGTCAGGGAACACACATCAATCAACCAATGAATGCACAAATAAGTGAAACTACAAATCAGTGTCTCTCTCTCTCTCTCTCTCTCTCTCTCTCTCTCTCTCTCTCTCTCTCTCTGTTACTTTCTCTCTCTCTCTCAAATCTATTGAAAAATAGACTCCCAAAAAAACAACTTCAGGATGCCATAAGTTTTGTTCCCCTCAGTTTCTATTCATGGATTTATGACTAGTAAGTTGTAATTCTGTGTATCCTCCTAACTCTCCAACTTTGGGGGAAGATCATTTTCCTTGGGATCTCACTTTTTGGATTGACATAAGAAAAGTTGTTGATTTTTTTTCAGTTTGTTTGGCTTTTTAATTGTTCTTGGATTAAATGACAACTTCCAAGTTCCTTATATGCTGTATTGGGAACCAGAAGTCCCATGCATAACTTGAAATTAAATCTTGCAAGAGGAAAACATTAGCTTTAAACTCTAAAAGAAACAACTGATTGTTTGATTAAAATAACTACAAAATCTAGATATTAAACTAGTTTATTAATCAGGCTTACAGGCTAGTAATGCTGATTAGACATGTGTCTGGTTTCTGTTGGGTTTGGCTAATGGAAGGTAGCACCATAACATTAGAAAGAGAGAAAAATCAGTGTGGGAGAGGTGTTTCCAACTTTCTCCGACCTTGATGCTTCAATTATGTAGAGAGCTCCTCTTAGGCAGTCCCAGACCCTCACTTCCAACTGTACCTCATGTACAAATATTTCTTTTTTTTTTGTACCATTCAGACCTAGGGGCCTTTTTGGCTTCTCTTTGATTGCAGTCTGTATGTACCTCACCATGTCTTGTTTCCCTTACCCTACTCATACTTCTAAAAACAGTCTTATCAAGTAACTTTTGTCTCCTGCCAGGACTCTGACTAATGCATTAGTATTATATAAAATCCATGAAAATGTCCACAATTGTGCATGTAAAACCAGACATTTTGCTTCATTAAACAAACAACTTATAATTTGTGAAAAACAGCAAAGAAAAGTTGATACATATACAAACAGTTTGATTGTGAGTAATGAAGACTCTTGTCCTCTGTAAGACTTCCCTAGGGTATGCTTTGTGGCATGCTTTTTCATGCTTTTGGTTATGCTTGTTTAGTAGTGTATATTGACTTAATCATAACCTTTAATATTGTATATAGTTGTATACTTTATAAGAATATTTATATTTATATATTTTGTATAAATTTAATAATATGTATAATTCCTCATGGGTCAGATTAATAATATATATCTCTGGTATACCTGCTCTCTACAGCTTTGACTTGTATTAAATAGCTTTGTTTTGGGTTATACAAGTATTTCATTCTTAGTATGTCATAGGCCAAGCAGACTCTTACTTCTCTAAGCCTTTTATCTTGTGTTCTTCTAGTTCTCCTACCAATTTGTCTGTAAACTAAATTGGTAAAATGGGTGTTATCTTTTACTCCTGCATCCCCTAACACTCTAAATCTATTTAGTAAATAAGTCTCATTAATTATGCCTAATGTGTTTCTTTTTTTTTAAGATTTTATTTATTTTTTAGAGAGGGAAGGGAGAGAGACAGAGAGAGAGAGAGAGAGAAACATCAATGTGCGGTTGCTGGGGGTCATGGCCTGCAACCCAGGAATGTACCCTGGCTGGGAATCGAACCTGGGACATTTTGGTTCCCAGCCCACACTCAATCCACTGAGCTATGCCATCCAGGGCGCCTAATGTGTTTCTTGATTCCTGATGTCCATATTTATTCTCACTTCCACAGGCTTAATCTAAGCTTTCAACATCGTGCTTGACTATTATAATAGGTATTTTGAGACCTTTCCCTTATGCCCTGTTTCCAGATGATATGACTGTGTTTAAACATTTAATAGCTTTGATATTGTATAGCAATGTTTTATAAACTGCTGGCTATGATTCATTAGTAGATGTTAAAAGCCACTTAGTGGGTACATGTATAAGCATACTCATAAACACACACACCAATGTAGCACAGACAATTTTATAAAATAATAATAACCCTATTACATGCATTTCACTCTAATATTCTTATTATGAATTTTGTGTTCTGTTTCAATTTTTAAGTGATAGACATGACCCATTAAGATGTGATCCAAAATGTGGGATATGGGCAAACTATCTAAGTAATACTATACTACAGGTTCAGAACCAGTACACTTCACATTCCATCTCTGTACATATTGCATGTGTCCAGTTTCATTGCTCTCCTTATCTTTTTGTTTATGCATCTCAGTCTTCTGTGAGGCTTTTGCCTTATGCTCCCTATTTTTTGTATCTTCTCTGTGAAGATCTCTCAACTCATTTTTAAAGATATTATGCAAATGTTTCTCTAAAGACTCTTAAAATAAAATTAATCACTATTTTGCATGAATTTGGCATATTCTTTTGTGATAAAAAAATCAACAACCGCCCTGGCTGGCGTAGCTCAGTGGATTGAGCGTGGGCTGGGAACCAAAGTGTCCCAGGTTCGATTCCCAGCAAGGGTACATTCCTGGGTTGCAGGCCACAACCCCCAGCAACCGCACATTGATGTTTCTCTCTCTCTCTCTCTCTATCTCTATCTCCCTCCCTTCCCTCCCTAAAAAAAAAAAAAAAAAAAATCAACAACCTTAATTAAATTTGTTTATGTGTACATCTATATCCCTCTACATAGAATTTCTGGAGACAGACTTTTACTTATTTTTATATCTTAAATATCTAGCACAGTGCCAGAGAGTAAGTGTGTAATAAATTATTGTTAATAATTATTAACAGAAGTGTCATTCAATAAAAGACAGCAACACAGATTTTGAAGAAATAGTTGCAGTATTTCTCTGCCTAGAGGAAGGCTTCTGCCTAGGGGAAAACAACCTCAAATAATTAAGTTTCGAAAGTATTGGTCTCATCCTTTTACATTAATTATTATCAATAGGTAAGTGTACATTTAAATTTTTAAGACACTACCAACTTTTTCCAAAGCATGTGCACCATTTTATACTTGTGCCAGCAGTACATGAGGGTTCTAATTACTCCACATTCTCAGAAGTACTTGGTAAGATCAGGCTTTTTAATTTTAGCCATTCCAGTAGGTATACAGAATTTATTATGGTTTCAGTTTACATTTTTATAATGACTAATGATGTTGAAAGTCTTCTCTTTTTTTGATACAATCTGATAATCTTTTTACTGGAGTATGTAGACCAATTTCATCTAATGTGGTTAATGAGGTAGTTGGGTGTAAATATATAATCTTGAAATTGCTTTTATGTATTCATCATATTTCCTCTTTTTGTTCTTTCCTTTAGATTCACTGAGGAATTTTCTGATTCCATTTCATCTTCTCTGTAGACTTATCAACTATAACTTTATTATTAGTGGTTGCTTTAGAGGCTATGACATACATTTTCAAATTAGCACAGTATTCAAAGAATATTATAGCTCTTTAAAAACAATATAAGAAACTTAATAATATACTTCCATTTCTTCACTTCTTGTCTTTGTGCTAGTGTTTAATATATTTTACTTTTAATATGTTATAAACATCACAATTTATTTTCAGTATTTTTAAAATAATCAATTATCTTTCAAGTAAATTTTAATAATAAGAAAAGCTTTCATATTGCATCACAGGGAGAGATTTACACATTACTTTGACAGACATAAGCATATAAATGGTATTTAAAGCTATGACAAAGAGAAAGCATCAAAGGAGAAAATGTGCATAGAAAATGGGGTTTAGACCTAAACCCCAAGGACTCCATCATTTAAATCAGGTAGATAAGAAAAAACCAGCAAGAGATTAAGATAAGAGTGGTTGGGAATTAGAAGGATGAATAGGTAAGGTTGGTGATAAAGAAGCAAGACCAATATTCAACTGTATGGAATGCTGCTAAGAGATTAAAGGAGTTATCAAAATTTCACTGAATCAAAAAAGGACAGAAAGGGAGTTCTGGCCAAGGTGAAGGGGTAGGTAGAAATGCTTTGCTTCCTTGCACAACCAAAAGAAAGATAACAATAACAACATATTTAAAAATAATACATAACCAAAACTGCCAGAAAATCAATTTGTATAGAACTCTGACAACCAAAGAGTTAAAGAAAAATTCACCCAAACCAGTAGGAGGGGTGGAGACAGGCAGACAGGAGGAGAGGATGTGCTGCAAGGCTGCATCTGGAGAACCAGGTGAGCCAGGTGGGGCTAGCTGACTGGGAAACTAAAGACTCAAAAACTTTAACTGGAATGCTCAGGCTCTATACATGGGCACTTTAGGATCAGCAGGAAGTGATTTATGCAAACTGGGAGAGATCTGGATCAATCCTAATACTACTCAAAGTATCCCAACAGGACTGACTAGGTGTACAAATTCCCAAAGGACATTTTGGACATATCCTCCTTTGATCCAGCCTAGCTTTAAAAGGATTGCAGCTACCTTCAGCTGCTGGCATATCAGGCAGAGCACTTGCAGCTGCTGCAGAAGAAGAAAAAGTAAACAGACTTGACCACTGACTGGACAGTCTGGCCCCAGCCAAACCCAAAGTGTGGAGCCGTCCAGTTCTGTGAAAAATGTCATTGAGGAGACAGAAGATAGTAGAAAGATAGGTGGGAACGAAGTCCACTTCCCACTACACACAGGTGGGACACCTACTTGATCATCTGAGGAAGAGTGAATGACCAATGGTATCCCAGCATATATGAAGGTTGGAGGCCAAAATTGTAGAGGACACGGAAAAATCAGGCAGTGAGGAGACTGCTTTGGGACAATAAGGTCCCTGGGATCAACACAGGGACCGCAGCAGCTGCAGCCCCAGGATTCTTGGAAGGAAGCCAGGTCAATGGCTCCCTCTCCTGCCAAACACAGAGGTTTGAGCAGCAGCAGGATGGACCTGGATGCCTAAAGTCACTGGGGGGAATAAGGATGAAGTGGTAAACCCACAAGGGCAGTATGCATCCCTTGAGACTGTGGATACCAGCTGGGTCATTACCATAGAAACTAGGGAGCCAGGTGATGCCTGGAGAAGGGAGAGGAGTTGGGCCATGACAGACCCTGACACGGATAGTCTCTGGTGTGGTTGGAAAGTTGGACTGTGTGAGAGGTCAGGCACTTGTTTGGAGTGGCAGGCTTGTACAGGAGTAATCAAAACAAAACAAACAAAATAAAACAAAACACAAAAGAAAAGGCACTTGGTGGCTGTTTAGGGAATTCTCCCTGAGCGGCCACCCCTGCCTCCTCCAGCCATGTGGGGTGCAGCCTCTGCAGCCTCAGCCAAAGGCCTGCTCCTGCTGCCAGGGAATGGACTGTGTCAGCGCCCCTAACTTACCCCCAGCTACAGTTGCAGAGGGTGCCCGCCCACTCCCATGCCCCAGTGGTGTGTGCCTGACTGAGCTGCCCCCAAGACTGTGCAACTACCCCCGACCCGCACCTGCTGCTGCAGCATTGGAGGGTGCATTTTCATGCCCGCAACCCTGGGGGTGGTGCACGTCCCACCACACTACCCTGGCAGCAGTGGCGGCGGAGGCCATGCACACACACACACCACCCCAGAAGTATGCACCTGTGTCCATTGCTGCAGCCATGGTGGAAACCCAGCCCTACAGCCCTGACTGGTTCCCTGTGAGTAAGCTGGATACCCCCCACCCCCGCCACATCAGGGCTCAGGGAGCCAGCAGTCCCCAGAAAAATATAAATCAGTTGGGGAGCCAAACTACACTGAAGAGAACCTGAGAGTCCCTAGAACCTAGGATAGCAAAGACCAAGAAGGCAGTGTGTGCATTGCCCCTAATTGGTGTACCTCAAGGACAGCACAACTAGTAGACTGAAGGCATAGGCCTGGTGCAGAAGGGCACTGGGGACCCAGCAGTGAACTGAGGAACTGGGCTGAAGGCTGGGAAGAGTGTGGTTCAGACCTGGCCCCCATTCGCACAAAACCACAGGAAGGGAGAAAAGCGAAACCCATCTCCCTGAGCTTGTTGTAGCAGCCAGGAATGCCAGCAGAACTCATTTGGCCAAATCAAAGCCAGCAGAAGGCATTTTTTTCTTCCTTCTTTCTTTTTCTGTTTTTTTTTTTTTCTACAAGTGAGACAATAAAACCTGGAGCTATGAAAGGACCAGAGTCAGACCCAAACAAGGGTCATCCCAACAATTGAAAGAGTGAGACAAATTTCACTTTGTTATTCCAGAGAAATTTCAGGTTATTATTTATTTGTATTACTTTTTTCATTATTTTTACTTCTTTTATTTGTTAGTATTTTTTATTTCTCTTCTTTCTGTTTAGTTTTATTTGTTTTGTTTGTTAAATTGCATTGTTTGACTGGTTTTCCTTGTTCTCTCTTTCATGGTGTATTTTTAATTTGCCTTCTTTCACTTCACTTGTGTTCCAGTAGCACAGTACTCTAGGTCATGTACTTCTAATTCTTGTTATTCAGATCACACAGATTCTGTCAAATGATTGTTGTTCCATTACTACTGTAAATAATTGTTGTTCCATACAATTGTAAATACTATACCACACCCATCCTAGATCTTAGCCCATTTCATTGTTTCTAGAATTTTATTATTGTTATGGTTAACTCTATTCTCTCACACACTACATCTATTTTCTATTCTTTACTCTCACTATATCTCGTAATCTGAATACCCACAAGCTCACTGTTTTCTGGATCCAACTCACAATCCTTCCCCCACCCCCATAAGAATTTTATCTTTTTTCCACCCTGTCATAAAAGTGACTAGTTGAGTGAAATATCACAATTAACACTATCTTTATCCAAAGGATCTCCAAACTCTTGTCTATGGGTGGGTACTTTAAGTCCCATAGGATACACTACAACTGACTTAATCAATTTTTCCTTTTACCTCTAACTGATCACATAAAAGAATAGGTGGAAGCTATGAAAACCAGTACCCCTGATAGAAGAGAGAAACCATCAACAAAGGAACCTGCAACAGATAATAATAAAAGAAGATGAAGAAGTGAGTGAGAGACACAATAACCTTCACCAAGGGCCAATCTGGAATTACAACTAAACAGTGGAGAAATACTCTAAGCAAACAACTGAAGAATAGTGAGAGAGAAACCTCAAAACCTTGGACAGACAGAAGAACCAGCTTCAACACAATCTGTATGCACTTGCACAACAGAATACAAGATGTGGTGGGCAGAATGACCCTCAGTTAACCAGCTGGAGGGAAGGACCCACTGAAAAAAGACCCAACAACAATCAAAACCTAAAGACATAGAAAGGGCCAACATAAATGACAGCCCAAGGCCAGTAAGCTCAGGAAATCAAGGAGACTACACTCCTGAATCTCTTCTACCATAGAAGTTCACACCATAAACTATGGTCTTCTACCATAGAAGTTCACACCATAAACCAAGGGAATCACAACAGAACAATTTAAGAAGCAGAGGCTAACAAGAAGAATTTTACAAATAATGGGAAGACAAAGAAACAAAGCCAAGTGAAAGGAAAGGAGGAAGCCTCAGAAAAAATGCTAAATGAAACAGAAGCAAGTCAATTATGAGCTATTGAGTTCAAAGCAATAGCAATAAGGAAGCTCAATGAGCTCACAGAGAACTATCAAGAACTACAGAGAAACTACAATGAACTCACTGCAAACAATATCAACATGAAAAAGGAAATAGAAATGATCAATAAGGGCCAACAAGAAGTGAAGGATACAATTTCTGAAATGAAGAACACAGTAAGAGGAATCAAAAGCAGTCTAGATGAAGGAGAGGATCAGATCAGCGAACTGGATGACAAGGTAGACAAAACATGTAGAAAGAGCAAGAAAAGGGAAAGAGACTCAGAAAGAATCAAGAGGTGTTAAGAGAATGGCAGGGCAATACGAAATATAATAATATTCATGTAATAGGGATACCAGAAGGAGAAGAAGAGCAAAAGATAGAAAATCTGTTTGAAAAAGGAATGATGGAAAAAGTCCCTAATGTGATGAGAAAAAAAGTCACACAAATCCAGGAAACAGAGATTCCCAACTGAGAGGAACCCAAAGAGGCCTACTTTAAGACACATCATAATTAAAATGGCAAAATTCCAAGACAAAGAAAAATCTTAAAGGCAAAAATGGAGAAACAGGAAGTAACACACAAGCCCCGATAATACTTGCAACTGATTTCTCAATGGAAATGCTCTAAGCCAGAAGGGAATGGCAAGAAATATTCCAAGAAATTAAAAACAAAGGCCTATGACCGAGACTACTCAACCCACCAAGGCTTTCAATTAAAATGGTAGGGTAAATAAGGAGCTTCCTGGTCAAAAGAAGTCTCAAAGAATATACCTCCACCACACAAGCCCTGCAAGAGATGTGAAATGGTCTGCTTTAAGAAAAGGAAAAAAAAAAGAGTGAGAGAGAGGAACACAAGTATGAAAAATGGCAATGAATAAGTACCTATCAATAATAACATCAAATGTAAATGGATTAAATGTTCCAATCAAAAGGTATAGAATAGCTAAATGGATAAATATCATGATCCACACATATGCTGCCTACAAGAGACCCCCCTCAGAACAAAAGACCTGCACAGACTGAAAGTGAAGGACTAGAAACAAATATTCCAACTAAATGAACAGAAAATACAGGCCAGGGTAACAATAATATCAGACAAAATAGACTTCAAAACAAGGGTCATGGAGAGGGACCCAGAAGGACACTTCATAATACTCAAGGAAAGAATCCACCAAGAAGATATAAACATTATAAACATATATGCACCTGACAGGAGCACCCAAATACATAAAGAAAATATTGGAGGACTTCAAGAAATATACAGACAGCAACACTATTATAGTAGGGGACTTTAACACCCCACTGTCAAAAATGGATAAATCTTCCAAACAAAATATCAACAAAGATATTGTGGCATTGAACAATACCCTAGATGAAATGGGCTTAACTGATATATATAGAGAGCTCTCCGTCCCAAAGAAGCTAAATACACATTCTTTCCAAATGTACATGGAACATTTTCAAAGATAGACCACTTGATAGGACACAAAACAAGCCTCAACAATTTCAAGAAAATTGAAATCATTTAAAGAACTTTTTCTGATCACAAGGGACTGAAATTAGAAACCAACCTCAAGGAAAAATCTCAAAACCACTCAAACTCATGGAGATTGAGTAACATGCTATTAAACAATGAATGGGTCAAGAATGACATCAAGGAGAAAATGAAAAAGTTTCTGGAAACAAATGAAAATGAACTCACAACAACCAAAAACTTACGGGACACAGTGAAGGCTGTCCTGAGACGGAAGTTAATAACAATACAGGCCTACCTATAAAAGATAGAAACATTTCAAATAAACAACCTAACCCTACATATACAAGAACTGGAGGAACAACAACAAAGACAGCCCAGAGCAAGTAGAAGGAAGGAAATAACCAACATCGGAGCAGAATTAAATGACATAGAGACTAAAAGCACAATTCTAAGGATCAATGAATCCAGGGGCTGGTTCTTTGAAAGGATAAACAAAATCGACAAGCTTTTAGGTAGATGAACCAAGAAAAAAAGAACGAGGACCCAAATAAGCACAATCAGAAATGAAAGAGGAGATATTACAACTGATACCACAGAAATACAAAAGATTGTAAGAAATTACTATGAAGAACTGTATGCCAAGAAATTTGAAAACCTAGGTGAAATGGACAAATTTCTAGAAAAATATAATCTTCCGAACCTCAGTGAAGAAAAAGCATAAAGCATGAACAGACTAATAACAGCTGAAAAATTTGAAACAGTAATCAAAAAACTCCCAGAATAATGAAGCCCTGGACTGGATGGTTTCACAGAAGAATTTTCAGAGCATTTAAGAAAGAGCTAACCCATATCCTTCACAGGCTATTGCAAAAAATCCAAGGAGATAGAAAGCTCCCAAACTCTTTTTGTGAAGCCAGCATCATCCTAATCCCAAAACCAGATAAAGACACAACAAAGAAAGAAAATTTCAGGCCAATATTGCTAATGCACATAGATGCTAAAATCCTCAACAAAATATTGGCAAAATGCATCCAGCACTATGTTAAAAAGATCATATACCATGATCAAGTGGAGTTCATCCCAGTCGTGCAAGGATAGTACAATAATTGCAAATCAATAAACATAATATATCACATAAACAAAAGCAAATACAAAAATCACATGATGATACCAATAGATTCAGTAAAAGCATTTGATAAGGTACAACACCCATTTATAATAAAAACACTCAGAAAGGTGAAAATAGAGGGAGCAGTACTCAACATAATAAAGGCCCTGTATGAGACTTTCAGCCAACATCATACTCAATGGGCAAAAACTTAAAGCTTTCCCACTAGGATCAGGAACAAGACAAAGATGTCTGCTTTCACCATTCCTATTCAACATAGTATTGGAAGTCCCAACCATAGCAATCCAAGAAGAAAAGGAAATAAAAGACATCCAAACTGGAATAGAAGAAGCAAAACTGTCATTGCTTGCAGATGACATGATAGCCTACAGACTCCACAAAAAACCTACTCTACCTAATAAGTGAATCTGGCAAAACAGCAGGGACAATGTCAATATTCAGAAATCAAAGACATTTTTGTACACTAACAATGAAATATCAGAAATAGAAATTAGGAAAAAAATCCCCTTTGATACAACAATGTGGAAAATAAAGTACCTAGGAATAAACCTAATCACAGAGGTAAAATACCTTTACTCCGAAAACTAAACAACACTGAAGAAAGAAATTAAGGAATTCACAAAAAAATAAACATGTAAGTTCTCATGAACTATAAAATTAACATCATCATGTCCATACTACCCAAAGCAATTTAGGGATTCAACACAATCCTTATTAAAGTACCAGTAACATATTTCACAGATATAGAACAAACATTTCAAAAATTTATATGGAACCATAAAAGACCCTCAATAGCTATAGGAATTTTGAGGAAGAAGAACAAAGTAGGAAGCATCACAATACTTGATATCAAACTGTATTACAAGGGCATTGTAGTCAAAACAGCCTGGTACTGGCATAAGAACACACATATAGACCAATGGCACAGAATAGAGAGCCCAGAAATAAATCCACTTGTCTATAATCAATTAATAGTCGACAAAGTGGGCAGAAGCATAGAATGGAGTAAAAATAGCCTCTTCAACAAATGGTATTGGGAGACCTGGACAGCTACATACAAAAAAAAATACAACTCAATCACCAACTTACACCATTCACAAAAATAGATTCAAAGTGGGTAAAAGATTTAAATATAAGTTGTAACACCATAAAAGTCCTAGAGGAAAACATGGGCAGGAAAGTCTCAGATATTCCAGACAGCAATATTTTCATGAGTATATCCCCTAGAGCAAAAGACATAAAGGAAAGAATTAATAAATTGAACATCATCAAATTAAAAACCTTCTGTATGACCAAAGGAAACAGCATTAAAATGAAAAGAGAACCAATTGTATGGGAAACATATTTGCCAATGATACCTTGGACACAGTTTTGATCTCCAAAATATATAAAAAACTCACACTACTCCACTCTAGGAAGACAAACAATGCAATTAAAAAATGGACAAAGGACTTTAACAGATGCTTCCCCAAGGAGGACATACAGAGGGCCAGAGACATATGAAAAGATGCTCAGTATAACTAGCCATTAGATAGATGCAAATTAAAACCACAATGATATACCACTTACACCAGTGAGAATGGCCAACATAAACAAATCAACAAATAAAACTGTTGGAGAATATGAGGAGAAAATGGAACCCTAGTGCACTGTTGGTGGGAATGAGAGTGGTGCAGCCACTGTGGGAAACAGTATGGAATTTCTTCAGAAAACTAAAAATGGAACTGCCTTTTGACACTGCAATTCCACTGCTGGGATTATGTCCTAAGGACCCTGAAACACCAATCCAAAAGAACTTATGCACCCCAATGTTCCTAGCAGTACAATATACAATAGCCCAGTGCTGGAAACAACCTATGTGCCCATCAGTAAATGAGTGAAAGAAACAACTATGGTACATTTACACAATGGAATACTATATAGCAGAAAGAAAGAAGGAGCTCATACCCTTTGCAACAGTATGGATGGAACTAGAAAGCATTATTCTATATGAAATAAGCCAGGCAGTGAGAAAAAAAATACCATATGATCTCACCTTTAAGTGGAACTTAATCAACATAACAAAAAAGCAAGCAAAAATATAACTGGAGACATTGAAATTAAGAACAATCTGAGAATAACCAGAGTGGATGTAGGAAAGGATAATGAGGGGTGCGGGGGGGAGAACGGTTTTCAGGAACAATTATAAAGGACACATGGACAAAACCAAGGGGAGGGAATCAGGGGAGGGAGGTGGGGATGACTGGTGTTGGAGGGGGGAGTGGTGGGGGTAAATGACAACAACAGTAATTGAACAACAATAAAACATCTAAATAAAAACTCTAGCTTTAAAATACTAAGGGGAGTTCAAAGGCAAGAGGGACTCCCAGTATCACAGAGTTTGTTGGAAAGGAGGGCTAAAGCAGGATGAGTGAGCATCATTGTTCTCTCTCTGACCATTCCCCCAGAGACAGTGCCACAATGCAACAAAGAAGGTTGCCCCACCTTGGCAAATAGCCAAGGCTCCACCCTTTACAACATAACTGGTGTGCCAAGATAAAGAAATTTGGCTAAAAATGAAGGAACAGGTGAAAACTCCAGAAAATGTGCTAAGTGATGACAAGATAGACAATGTATCAGATACAGAGTTAAAAATACCAGTAATTAGGATGCTCACAGAATTCACTGAGCTCAGTCACAAAATGAAGGAAGAAATGAAGGCTATACAAAGTGAAATAAAGCAAGGTATACAGAGAACCAACAATGAAGGGAAGGAAACCTGGATGCAAATCAACAATTGGGAGCAGAAGAAAAAAATAAACATTAAACCAGAACAGAATGATGAAAGAAGAATTCAAAAAAATGAGGACAGGCTTAGGAACCTCTGGAACAACTTTAAGTGCTCCAACATCCAAATCATAGGGGTATCCAAAGGAGAGGAGCAAGATCAAGAAATTAAAAACTTATTTGAACAAATAATGGAGGAAAACTTTCCCAATCTGAAGAAAGAAATAGACTTCCAGGAAGTCCAGGAAGCTCAGAGTGTCCCAAAGAAATTGAACCTAAGGAGGAACACACCAAGACACATCATAATTAAGTTATCCATGATTAAAGATAAGGAGACAATCTTAAAAGCAGCAAGAGAAAAGGAGAAAGTTACCTACAAAGGAGTTTCCATAAGCCTATCAGATGATTTCTCATAAGAAATATTGTAAGCAAGAAGGGGCTGGAAAGACATATTCCAAGTCCTGAAAGGCAAGGACCTACATCCAAAATTACTCTATCCAGCAAAGTATCATTTAGAATGGAAGGGCAGATTAAGTGCTTCCCAGATAAGGTCAAGTTAAAGGAGTTCATCCTCACCATGTCCTTGTTATGTGAAATACCTAAGGGACTTATCTAAGGAGAAGAAATGTCACAGGTTTAATTCCCAGTCAGGGCACATGCCTGGGTTGCAGGCCACAGCCCCCAGCAACTGCACATTGATGCTTCTCTCTCTCTCTCTTTCTCCCTCCCTTCCCTCTCTAAAAAATAAATAAATAAAATCTTTAAAAAAAGAAGAGAATTATTTAAGATGAAGAAGATAAAAATATCAACAGTAAAATGACAACAAACTCACAACTATCAACAACTGAATCTAAAAACAAAAACAAACTAAGCAAACAACTAGAACATGAACAGAATCACAGAAATGGAGATCACATGGAGGATTTTCAATGGGGATAGGGAAGAGAGAAAAGGTAGAGGGGATAAGAAGCATAATTAGTAGGCTCAAAATAGACAAGAGGAGATTAAGAATAGTATAAGAAATAGAGAAGTCCAAGAACTTATATGTACAACCTATGGACATGAATTAAGGGAAGGGGAATCCTGGAAGTTGGAGGATATGCATGATGGAGAGGTTATAAAGGGGAGAAAAAATTGGGACAACTGCAATAGCATAATCAATAAAATATACTTTCAGAAAAAGGGCACAAAGTATTTGACCTTTGCTGATTAAAACAAGTACTTTTGCATATTAGGGACGCCTGCAAAGCATGAATAAATTACTGAAAATGGTCATAGTAAAATATTTAAGAGAAAAAGACATATAGATGTTGATGAAATTTCTAAAAATGATATTTCATATAGACACTCCTTTAAATTTTTTTTCTGGAAGAATAATGGCTGAGGATACAAGGAACATATAAGGAACGATCTTTACATTTAAAAAATGAAAATATAGGGCATGCTTTTGCTTTTGGAGAAAGTTAATTTTCTCTTGACTTGTTCTAGTATAAAGAGAAAAATGGAAGGTGATTGGAAAGAGGAATAAGAGTATGTTTAAATGTGTTTCCTGTAAATACTTTGCCCAACAAAAGGTGTATGCAATAAGGTGATGAAAGTAAAAAGAACTAGATCCTACAGAAAACAAGACCAGTGAAAAAAATTTAGCATGATGTGAAAAGACCAATGAAAGCATCTCATGGTAACTGGCTAATAAAATTCCATGTGAAGAAATGTCAAATAATAAAGACAGGGTAAAAGTTCTAGAAAAAGTATCTATATAAAGCCTAGCAGCATTAGCAGGGAGAGAATTCTGAGGGACTGAAAATATACATGTTCAAGCCTCCAGCACAGATTGAGAATAAATAATATAAAGAAAAGACTTTGTACCAAAAAAAGAGAGTCTGAATAAATGCAAATGCAATCAATTTATTTCAGGTCTCCATAAGGGCTTAATAAGACTACATATAAATTATGGTTAGCATTTCTTGTATGTGGAGATGGCGAGGGAAGAAAAAGGGGACTGAGGACTGTTAAGCGCTCAGTCAGATCAGAGAAAGAACAGCATTCTCCAGACAGGCCTAAATCACATTCCACTCCTCCAATCCCTTGTTTAGGGAAGACTGTAAGTACTGTGAGTAATGCCAAATGATGACCTTGTCCACAGTAGGGTATTTCCATGATATTTTGGAAATTTCTAGCTTGGGAGGATCATATTATTATAAAGCCTTGGGTGGAGAGAAGTGGTTGGTTTGGACAATAACTGCCTTTTTTAGAACTTTTGTGGTACTATCTTACCTGCCTTTCTAACACTCCAGCCCACTTTGGAATTTGGCATAAAATGTCTTTGTTACTGTGTTTATCCAGGCTGTGTTTACTCAACTCTGTTGTTAAGTTCCTCGAGGACTGCAGAGTTTGTATTAGTCAAGTTAATGTCCGCACAGTTATAACTCAGGTTCTTAAATGTAGAGGAAAATCAACAGAATTTGTAGGTTCAGCCGTCACCAAAAGATGAATGTTTTTCATTGATGAGGGTTTCAACAGCCTGGAAGGAGTCATTTGAGGTTTTGAATGTGCTCAATGTATATTTTTTAGATACTGAAAAAGCACAAGGTCAGTCTACTTTAGATACTACGCAAGATGAAGTCATTATTATGAGACATGTATTTTAAAAGATATTTTCTTTTCAAAGATTTTATTTATTTATTTATTTTTAGAGAGGGAAGGGAGTGAGAAAGAGAGAGAGAAAGAAACATCAATGTGTGGTTGCTGGGGGCCGTGGCCTGCAACCCAGGCATGTGCCCTGACTGGGAATCGAACCTGCGACATTTTGGTTCGCAGCCCACACTCAATCCACTGAGCTACGTCAGCCAGGGCTTTAAAAAGATATTTTCTAAAGTTTTTTTAAAATATCCATTTTAAAGGTTTGTGTCATTGTGGCTAACCAGTATTAGTATGACTGATAATTACTGTTATTCTGTATACATGTGTTCTGAATACGACAATGGAGAGAAGTCCACAGACTATCTAATCGTGCATTTGAAAAGTAATTCCTACAAAAGAAGAAAGGACTTGTTCAAAATTACAAAGAAATGATCTCCTAATGCAAATATCCACATTTCATCTTTAAGCTCACTAAAAAGAGTGCACGTGTGTGACTATGAGTAATATAGTGACTATTGAGTTTTCCAAGTGCCATTAACCAGAGTTGCTTGTATTTTTAATATCCCATTCAATCCTAAAAATAATCCCAATTTATTATCCTCAGTCAACATATGAGGAAACTGAGGCTCAGAGAAAGGTCAAGCTCCTCAGGATCATGCTGTGAGTTATATGAAGAGCTGGTGTTCAAAGGCAGGTTTTCTGATCCTAAGCCAAATACTCTTTTTACCAAACAACATTAATTTTATTTATGGTAAGGAGTTAATAAATACTCAGTGAATTGAATTCAATGATCCAAATGTAATGAATATGTGAAAAGTCATGACCAAAATGCAACTAAAATGTAACCAAATACAACTTTGCTTTGTCTTCCTTTGTTTTTTAATGTGTATGTGGGGTAGAGAGTTATTTTTCCCACCACCAAGACTTTGCCAGTTAGTCTTAGGTCACAGACTAAAATCACTTTAAATTACAAACCAGTCAATTAAGAAATTACTGTGTCCAGATTAAGATAGTAACTATAATCTCAGTTTTCATTTCAAGATAAGACACCTCCATCTCTTCCTTCGTTAATACCTAGCTTAAACAGCCACCCACTATCTGAGAAGGAGTATGCTTAGTTTACTCTTTCTTTCTCTCCAAATTTTTATTCAGTGATGGGCACTGCAGTAAGCTCGTCCCTCCCCACTTGCTCTCAGGTGGTCCTTTCCATGTCCATTTTCTTCTGATGAATCTCCTGACTTCCAAGCATCCTCTCAGGAAAGACTTAAATAGCTCTAGGCATTCTCTTTAGTTTGTGGTTAGTGTGAAAAACTCATATACCCTCTGCCTTGCTATGGATGAGAGATTAATTACTCACAAGATTACTTGTCCCTCTGTCCTGCATCAGACCACTTTCAAACTTCTCAGTCATGAATAAGGCCACAATCTATTGTGGGGCCATACTGCAGGAATATCTTGAGGCAGAGTAGATAGGAACAACCCACACCCAGATGTCCTTACTCCAACAAATCCCCATGAGGTTGGGATTGGCTCATCTACGTAGCAATTTTGTTGAAAGACAACACCTCGCAACTTCTTCCCTACATACTCTGATCCCCTTTTCTGACCTTAGTTTGATGAAAACTTTGGGAAGCTGGATTTCCACCATTTCTTTTGAGAATTATGTGTTCTGATGTGCACCTTCGTTCTGAGACTTAAAACTCTATTTTGCTACACCAGTAGAAACTTTACTTTTAACACCTTTTTCTGCAAAGAATGTTTATATTTTATTATGGAATTAAATATATTAATAAGAAAGGGCTGTTGACCTCTTGATATTAAGTAGAATTTAATTTATGAGTTACTAATAATGCTTATGGGATCATCAGCTCTAAGAATTGAGGCCAACTGAACTGAAAGGGGACTTGAATTCACATTTTATTAGGTCATTCATCCAAAGTCTACACGCTAACTTTTGACATAGGACCAGAATTTATAGGTACAAACAGAGGTGATTTGGTTGAGTTGATAAATTATATCACTGTGCTTTTAGAATAAATTTTCTGAAGAGAAACTTCTGTATGTTTACATTTTCTAAAGATATGCCATTTATTGGTCTGGCAAGGTAAACTTGAAGGAGGAAAAGAAATGCAATTTCTAGAAGAATGTATTTCTAAGGATCTAAACCTTGGACATAATTGCACTATATGCTTTTTGCCTGACATCAATTTTAAGGAAATAAAAGTTTGAACATTTCTTTGATCATAAATATTCTTTAGTAGCATAAGTATTTTCTGGTTTAATGTTGTGGCATAAAATAAATCTCAGTTCTATGAATAATAAGATAGTCCTTTCTTATTAAAAATAACTTGTTTGATTGTTGCACATGCATGGGGCTAAATTGAAATAACTAGAATTCAGAATAATGAGAACTCACACAGACCCTGAGATCAGATGTCAATTTGTAGGTCAGTGTAGACCCATTGACTTGGATTTTGGAGGTTTGAAAGATGCCATAAGCCACCAATCTAATCAGTTTATGTAAGCTAAATCTAAATTATCATAAATTTGTCATTAAGATAATTGGAGAAAGAGGACAAAATTAATTTTAGAAACACCTATATATATGATATGTCCTACATGAAAATGCAAATATAGATTATTTTTATTATGACAATTCAAATTATTTTCCAGAAAACTCACTAAAGTTCTCTAAAGGTTATAATAGAGCCTATATGGAGATACCTAGCCAGCTTTAAGCAAAATAGTCTCAATCTTATTTGCTTTACATCTTTATTTCAAGTAACTTAAAAAAGAGAGTTCCATTGCTTCAAAAAAGTCCTATAGAAAACCACTTCTTAAGAGGTGTTTGTAGTCTGGTGGAGGTGGTAAATCTGCAGATGATTAACAAGTAATTACAATACCACTAAATAATTCAGCAAGCATATCTCAAACATCACTACACAGATAATAAGGTACTGATAGATATTCTACAAAAATAAAAAAATAAAAACAGAAGCAAATTGTGTTTCATGGTTAAATTAGTTTGGGAAAAAAATTATATCAGGAAAAGTTAAATGTTCTTATTACAGAACTTCTTCCAGCCCTTAATATACTTATGTGCATTAAGAACCTACAATAAGGAAGCTGTCGCCAAGATGGAGGCATACATGGATACATTTTGCCTCTTTACACAATCAGAATGAAACAACCAATTTATGAACAAAAAGCAACCAGAACTGCCAGAAAATTGAACTATATGGAAGTAAAAAAAAATTCAAGGAATTGAAGGAGAAATATTCATCCAAACAGGTAGGAGAGGCAAAGACAAGCAGCAGGGGTGGGGAGAACACATGGCTGACTGACCTGGTGGTCCTTCATTGGTGTGTGGATAAACTGGGAGGAGCAACTGGGGAGCCAGTCAGACCTTGCAAGGGTTTCTGTGTAGGAAACTAAAGACTCAAAACCTCTGGCAGTAAAATTCTGCAGGGCTTGCAAAAGGTGGGAGAAATTCCCAGTCTCACAGGAAAGTCTTTTGGAGAGGTCTAGATAGTCCTACAATGTACACAAACCTACCCATCTGGGAATCACCACCTGAAAGGGCACAATCTGCTTATGAAGTGAAGAAAGTGAAGGAAAGTGGGGCAAGAGCCAAGCAAGTGGCATTGTTCCCTTTCTGACACCTCACACAGAACCACACTGTGTGAAGTGTGTTGCTCCACCCTGACAAATACCTAGGGCTTTGCTCCTTACAATGTAACAGGTGTGCCAAGACAAAGAAAAATAGCCCAAATGAAAGCACATATTAAAATCCCAGGAAAAAAAAAACCTAAATGACAAGGAGACAGTCAACCTATCAAATGTACATTTCAAAACACTTATCAGGATATTCACAAAAATGGTTGAGTATAACCACAAAATAGAGGAAGAGGTGAAGGCTATGCAAAATGAAATAAAGAAAAATATTCCCAACAGTGAAGGGAAGAAAACATGGACTGAAATCAATGATTTGGAATAAGGGTAAAAAAAATACATTTAACCAGAACAGAATAAAGAATAAGAATTTAAAAAAATAAAGAGAGGCTTAGGAACACTTGGGACAACTTTAAATGTTCCAATATCCAAATTATAGGGGTGCCAGGAGAAGAGGAAAAGCAAGAAATTTGAAAAACTTATTTTAAAAACATTTTTCAATTTTTAAAACTGTATTTTAATTGTTGTTCAAGTACAGTTTTCTGTCTTTTACTCCCATATCAGCCCACCACCCAGCCCTTCCCACCTCCCTCCCATTTCCAACCCCTTAGTTTTTGTCCATATGTCCTTTATACTTGTTCCTGAAAATCTTTCCCCTTTCTCCTAGAAATTCCTTCCCCTCTCCTCTTTGGTCACTGTCAGCCTGTTCTCTATTTCTGTGTCTTTGGTTATATTTTGCTTGTTTGTTTGTTTTGTTGTTTAGATTCCTTATATTAAAGGTGAGATCATATGGTATTTGTAAAACTTATTTGAAAAAATAATAAAGTAGAACTTCCTAACCTAGCAAAGGAAATAGACTTCCAGGAAGTCCAGAGAATCCCAAAGAAATTGGACCTAAGGAAGCACACACGAAGGCATATCATAATTACATCACCCAAGATTAAAGATAAAGAGTGAATCTGAAAGCAGCAAGAGAAAAGGAGACGGTAACCTATAAAGGAGGTTCCATAAGACTATAAGCTGTTTTCTCAAAAGAAACCTTGGAGGTAAGAAGGAGCTGGAAGGAAGTATTCAAAGTCATGAAAGGCAAGGACCTACATCCAAGATTACTCTATCCAGCAAAGCTATCATTTAGAATGGAAGGACAGATAAAGTGCTGCCCAGATATGGTCGAGTTAAAGGAGTTCATAATCATCAAACCCTTATTATGTGAAATTTAAAGGGACTAACTAAGAAAAAGAAGATCAAAAATATGAAAGTAAAATGACAACAAACTTACAACTATCAACAATTGAACCTAAAACAAAACAAAATCAAAGTAAGCAAACAACTAGAATGGGAACAGAAATACAGAAGTTGAGATCATATGGAGGGTTGTTAGCAGGGAGGTCGAAGAATGGGAAAAAAGATACAGGAAATAAAAAGCATAAATGGTATGTACAAAATAGACTGGGAGTGGTTAAGAATAGTATAGGAAAAGGAGAAGCCAAAGAGCTTATATGTATGACCCATGGAGGTGAACTAAGCATTGGTGGTGGGGAATGCGGGTGGGAGTGGGGTGCAGTACAGAGGGGAATAAAGGGGAGAAAAAATGGGGCAACTGTAATAGCATAATAAATAAAATATACTTAAAAACAGAAAGAAAAGCACTTCTCTATTTGCTAGAATGCAAGATTTTTCTGTATGTATGCTTGGGAATAAAACTCATAATTTGATCCTGAGATCTCAATAGTTTTTTCTATGTAGGAAGACCAAGTAGTCTAATCATAGGTGTTAAATTCATAAGTAAGAGACCATATGAAGTGTTGTTACTCCTTTCCAACTTGTAAAGTTTTGTGGGCTGTTATTTCATTGTATGGAGTGATCCATGTGACTCTTCTGATATGGCTCATTGAGAGGAAATTGTCTGCTTCAGGTGCTAGGAAAAGAGGGAAGCAATAATAGTACTCTTTTAGTTTGTGATTTACCTTTGATGAAGCTGGCTTAGTTGAAAATTTACCACTTAGAAATGTCTTCACCTACTCCTGGAACTCTTTTAAGAAGGGACTATACTACTCTGGTAGAAGACTCTGGTAGGAGCCATTAACATTTCCCCTACTCTAAGATCCAGTGGAAAGAATAAGAAAAGGATCTCCTGACTTTCATGTATAGGTAAATCAAAATCACATGGGGAATCCTAAAAGTGTCTTGCTGTCCCTTTCAAGCATCTGATATACTCAAGCAAACAAGATATGACATTCGTCAAGGTAGCAAGTAGAGGCATAGATTGTATCTACAGAAATGCATTTTCTTTGTTTGGTAATACAGTACATGAAACACTAGCAGAGTAGTAGGGAAAAACAAAGATCAGCCCAGCATTTACTAGTGTATATAGAAAAATTAGAATTGAGTAGAAGTCAAGTACAGAAACTAGAAGAAGTCAGAAAAACAGGAAGACCTTGCTGAATTTGAAGAAACAATAATTTATTGTCATCTGACTACTTAAAAGGACAAAATGCTTGTCCTCTTAGTAGTGTTAGGGACTATATTAAAAGTACCACTCAGTTGACCGATGGAGTCAGGAATGATAAAAATAAAGAGATAAAGAAGAGAGAAGTTATAAAGTTAAAATCAATAAGAGCAGTTGATTGCCTTGAGAAAGGTAAAAAAGCAGAACAAATGAAAATGTATGGTAATCTGAATATTGGTAGAGTGATTAATATGAGAAGGGAATTGCAGGATCCTGGCTACTTGAGAAGAGGAATGTAGTTTGGAATATGGTGAATGACAAGAAATAGAGACATACAAATTAAATCCTGGAAGTCAGAAAAAAAGAATAAATTTGAGAGTCACAGTGTAAAGGTGAGACCGGAAGTTATTGCTTTGGGTCACTGATAAGAGTGCAGAGGAAGAGACTGCAGGAAAAGACCTTGGAATTGGATGATGAAGCACAAAGCAAGAGAAGGAATTTGAGATGAAACGATGAGAAGATGGATGAAATCTCCCTACTTGTTCTAGCATTACAAAATACAACCACATAATCATTCTGTGTCATATTAACCATAAAATACAACTAAATACAAAGTAAAATATAAAATATAATTAAACTTTTACATAAATATTTAATGCTATAATTTTAGCAACTATTGATTTGTGTTTGTATGTATAATTCAATAAAGCAGGTTTTCTGTGTAAATAGTCAATATATTTTTGTTGTTTTATTTGTATATATGTATATAATCCAGCTGTATATTTAATTTCATATATTTTTGTATCATTTTGTTAAGATTTATAAGTAAAAAAGTGTAGTGATTAAGAAAAATAAAAACAAACAAACATTATAGACAAGACAACAGATTGGTGATTACTAGAGGGAAAAGTTCAGGTGAAGTAAAGGAGGGTAAAGGAGGATAAATGGTGATAGAAGGAGATTTGACTTCACACGGTGACTAAACAATAAAATATGCAAATGGTGTATTATAGAATTGTATCCATGATACCTATATATTTCTTAACCATTGTTACCACAATAAATTAAATTTAAAAAGAATTCTGGTTATAGGGTGACTAACAACCAATTTGCCCAGCACTGTCCCAGTTTTAGCAATGAAATACTTACATCCTGAGAAATTCCTTGATCCTGGGCAAGCCAAGATGGTTGGTAATCCTAGCTTTTGAAACTAATATGACCTAAAGAAACTTGGAAGCAAAGAAATAGATACTATTAGTACTACTTCTTAGATATAAATGTTTCTTGTTTTTAAAGCATGCTTATTGTAGAAAACTTGCTAAACAATAAAACATACATAAAAGCAGAAAAGTCACTCATATCCTACTAGTTAAACAAAAGGTTTTTATTCTTTGGGGACATCTCCATGTATGCATATTTTATGACACTGCTAAACCTGACTATATCTTATATTGTTCTCTTTATATTTTTATAATATAAGCATTTGTTTGTATGTTAATGTTTGTTTGAAAATGTAAAAGTTGATGATTGCATAAATTCCACTGGGATTTTTTGAATATTTTTTTAACAAGGAACTCAATTTTTTTAATTTTCAAGTATATTTGAATGGTTCTGCTATTACAGTTGTCCTTTTTGTCCCTCTTTATCACCCTCCACCCTCTGCCTACCCTCCTACCAGCATTCCCCACACTTAGTTCCTGTCCATGAATTATACGTACAAGTTCTTTGGCTTCTCTATTTCCCATACTGTTCTTAACCTCCCCCTGTCTATTTTGTACTTACTATTTATGCTTCTCATTCCCTGTACATTTTTCCCCATTCTCCTCCTTCCAACTAATAACTCTCCATGCAATCTTCATGTCTGTGATTCTGTTCTTGCTCTAGTTGTTTGCTTAGTTTGTTTTTGTGTTTGCTTTTTTTTTTTTGGCCTATTTGTTGATAGTTGTGAGTTCGTTGTCACATTACTATTCATAGCTTTTGATCTTCTTCAATTTCTTAGATCAGCCCTTTTAAAATTTCATATAATAAGGGCTTGGTGATAATGAACTCCTTTAACTTGACCTTATCTGGGCAGCACTTTATCTGCTCTTCCATTCTAAATGATAGCTTTGCTGGATAGAGTAATCTTGGATGTAGGTCCTTGCCTTTCATGACTTGGAATACTTCTTGCCAGCCCCTTCTTGTTGTAAGATTTCTTTCAAGAAATCATCTGATAGTCTTATTGGAAATCCTTTGTAGGTAACTCTTTTTCTCTTGCTACTTTTAAGATCTCCTTATCTTTAATCTCTGACAATTTGATTACGATGTGTCTTGGTGTGTTCTTTCTTGGGTCCAATTTCTTTGGAACTCTCTAGACTTTCTGGAAGTCTATTTCTTTCACCAGGTTAAGGAAGTTTTCTTTCATTATTTTTTCAAATACATTTTCAGTTTCTTGCTCTTCTTCCTGTCCTTCTGGCATGCCTATGATTCAGATATTAGAATGTTTAAAGTTGTTCCAGAGCTTCCTGAACCTCTCTTCATTTTTTAAAAATTCTTCTTCTTCATTCTGTTCCAGCTGAATGTTTATTTCTTCTTTCTGTTCCAAATAATTGACTTGTGTTCCAGTTTCCTTTCTTTCACTGCTGGTTCCCTGTATATTTTTCTTTATTTTACTTTGCATAGCCTTCACTGTTTCCTCTATTTTTCAGCCATACTCAATCATCTCTGTGAGCATTCTGATTACCATTGTTTTGAACTCTGCATCTGATAGGTTGTCTATCTCCTTGTTGCTTAGTTCTTTTTTCTGGAGTTTTGATTTGTTCTTTCATTTAGGCCATATTTCTTTGTCTCAGCACACCTGTTAGGTTGTAAGGGGTGAAGCCTTAGGTATTTGTCTTTGCTTCATGTGGGTCTTTATGTGGGGGAGGGGTCAGAGAGGGAACAATGCCACTTGATCAGCTCTTGTCCACTTTCAGTCATTTCTCATGCTCCCCACAAGCAAATGGGTCTCTTCTGGTGCTAATTCCAGGGTCGGTAGCTTTGTGTACATTCTAGGACCTTGTGGGTCTCTCCAACGAACACTCCTGTGAGGCTGAGTTTTTCTCCTGCTGCTGTAACCCCAACAGGATTTTATTGCCAGATGTTTTGAAGCTTTAGTCTCCCAGGTGGAATCTTGTGTTGCATGGTCTGTCTTTCTCTGCAGTTGTTTCTTCCAGTCTATCTGCACTCAAATGTGGGACCACCCAGCCTGTTAGACGCTGCCTTGCCTGCTTATTCTTTCTCCTTGCCTTACACCCATCCCTGCCTTTCCTACCAGTCTGGATGAATGTTTCATTTTTAACTCCTTGGTTTTCAGACTTCCATAGAGTTCAATTTTCTAGTAGTTCTTGTTCTGTTTTTTCATATTTGTTGTTGCCTTCTTTTGGTTGTGCAAGGAAGCAAAGCACACCTACCTACACCTCCATCTTTGCTGGAAATGAATATTCTTCTTAACTAATTGATCATTAAAAATATAGATTTTGATAATTTTTAAAAATGGTTGCACTGCAATCAATACTTTTTCATTGCTTAAATTTTTGCATCTTTTTATTCTTTCTAAACATTTATTTTCAAAAGAAAAAATATTAAATGAAAATATTTATATTTATGCATAAAATTAGAGTGTTTTCTTTGAAAGAAATGATCAGGGTAATCTGATCACCCAAAATATAACTGTAGGAATGAATATTGACACAGTTGGATTTTATAGCAAAGTGAAGCTCAGAGTCGACATGATCCCAACAAACACAAAAGAATATAATCAGCTTTTAGTTTTCAACTTGATCATTAACAAAAGACCCAAAAGTTATCAAAAACTGACAAAAGCCGCCTAATCTGGTAGAAAAAAAAGAGCAACTCAGAAGAAATAGATACTATGCAAGAAAAAAACTATATTTATATTAATACAAATATACACTGTAGTGTAAGTGGAGACACTACTTCCACCTATTTTCACTGATAGTTGGATGGTGTACCAGTGGCTGACATTATACATCTTCACATAGCATACAAATAAATGGATGGTTATGCATAGATCACTGTGGAGACAGGCTTTGTGGCAAAACTTATGGTGCTTAGGCCACCAGAAACAAATCACTGTATATCATGTTACTGGACATGTACCTCTTGCTTCTTCTGGAAATGATGAGGCTGACACTCTAGCCAACATATGGTGGCTAGAAACAGTACCTGCTAGATCCTCAGGAAAGAAAGTAGCCCATCACATCTTACATCCTGGGCAAAGAACCATGTGGTCCACTATCAAAACCTGAGGGTTACCTGTTACATTGGCAGAGGCACATGAGGCTTGTGAGACCTGTGTTGTCTGCTCTTGAGAGCATCCCCAAAGGCCTGTGGGAGCTTCTGGACAGGTAGTGCTGGGACAGGTGCTGCTAACCTGGTGGCAGGTGGATGTAATTGGGCCCCTACCTAGTTTAGAGGGGTATAAGTATGCTATTACAGCTGTAGACATGACCACAAGACTTTTAGCTGCTTATTCTGCATGGCACCCAGATCAGAAAGCTGTGATTAGTGCGCTGGAGCTGTTATGTGTTGCTTATGGGCCTTTAATCATTGACAGTGATCAGGGAACACATTTTACTGGGGCCTTAGTATAACAGTGGGCTCAGGACTTGCATATTGAGTGGAAATTTCATGTGGCCTACCACCCCCAAGCTTCTGGAATGATTGAACAATACAATGGTCTCTTAAAGCAGGGCCTACAAGCTACAGCTACCACCCCTAAGCTGAAGGATTGGATGAAACACTTATAGACTGTCATCCTGACTCTAAATGAGAGGAGGCAGGTGAAGGGGAAGCTCTGGTGGAAGCCTTGCTGCACCAGACTACAGCTCCAATTCAGCTGCAGGTATAGACTAAGGATGCCTTGCTGAAACCAGCATGGGAAAGCAGTGGGATATTCTCTTGCTGGCTCCAGAGGGCCTGGAGCAAGGGATAACAGCCACTTGGATATGGCCTTGGGAAATAAAAGCCCCCACATGTATTGGGTTGGTCTTATTGCCTCTTGGGGCCAAGGGGTGGAGAGAAACTTACAAACAGTGCCCTGGATGATTGGGACATGGCCCCTGTCTTAAAGGTGACATATCCAGGGCCAGCAAACAACGGAATGCTTCTTCATGGCACCTTTGTGATTTCTCTATGGCCAATTATGAGTTCTCCCCTCTTATTGCAAGTGGATGCTGAATCCCCAGCTGAGTCATGAAAGGTCTGGTATTCATGCCCAGGAAGACCCCCTCTGCCAGCCACTGTCTTATCTGCTGACCAGAAGCTTGCTTGTATATTGCCTATGGGTTGTGACTTGCCTTTACTGGTGCCTATAACTGCTCTGTCTTTTCACCTTTAGAGTGCAAGGTAACACCTTAGGGGCTGGGGTCATACCTATGCCTCAGTGGCTGACAATCAGCATGCTGGGTCCACACTGAACTTCCCCTGAGCACCTTGGCTGGCCTCTCATGGTGCATCTCTCTTGCTTCTGTCTCAAATTGGACTTGGCCTCAGAGCCAGTAGAACAGTGAACACCCCTTGTGGAATGCTATCTGGACTGACATCTATGCTGGTGCAAAACAGTAGTCTGGCCCAAGCCATTAAGCAGTTACTCCGTATGGGATGGTTTGGGATGGCTCACGGCTGAGGCTGTGGAGCTGGCTGGACCAGCTTTCCTTTGCGTTGAAAACTATGAAGGACAGACCCAGATGGGCTGGACTCCAACCGGTCTGTGTCAGACCCATATTCTTGGACATTGCAATGAGGTACAGAATGGTGCGTGGCCTTCAGCCACACACCATTTCCACTGGGACCTTCTCTCCCAGTTTCAGTGGGTGTCCCACATGAGTTGCCTTACTTGTATGGAAATTGGACTGGCTATCGTACCCAAGAGTGGCTTGATTACCTGTGTTTTAGCTGTGTGTTATTGAAGCTTGTACTCCTGCTGTGGCAGCACTTCTGTTTTGCTTGTTTGTTACTGTAGCCTGTACTATTGTTGTGGGTTATAAGTGCAGGACTTTGCCCTCCTCACCAAGGGAACATTGCGGAAGACATCCTTGTGTAGATCGTAAGGTAAGGAACCCAGAAGGGGTGGATGGTAGGATAAGTGGAAGTGGTCTGGGTTCCTCACTTAGGTGTCTGGGTAACTAAGGGAGGCAGTATTCCCACAGCCTTGGAGGGGCCTGATAACTAGTGTTTTCATAGCTTTGAAACTGGGTCCAGTAAACTGTTCCCATAACATGAAGTAGGCTTGCATGCAGAGAATTGTGTTATGTTATGTAATGTGCTGGCAGTTTTCTGGCTTTGTTCCCCTCTAGTATTTCACAAGTAGGGACTCCCTGCTGGGGGGATGATGGAGAGACACACGCAAGGGGACAGGTGCCACAATGGGTGCCAAGCTGGGGATCAAGGACCATGACATGCAATGCAGAGACATGCAGGAAGACACGGAGCTTTCAGTGTGCATGGCTCACCGACCCATGAATAAAGGCATGCCAGACATCCCAACAGCTCCATGAATATTTTTCCATCTGCTCCAATACCGGAATACCATGGACCTGCCCAAGTTTGAATGGTCAACGCACACACACACACGTAATATTGTAGAAATTTTATAGAACATAACAACTATAAGTAATAAGAATCAGCTATATATATATTATTTATATATTTATATTACACTATTTATGTATATATATAGTTGATTCTCTACTTATAGTTGTTATGTTCTATAAAATTCCTACAATATTCAATTAGAGAATATTGAACCATTGCTCCTAGGGGAAAGTATAGGGTTAGGTTCCCATGAGCTTTTGGTGACATTTTTGTCAACTGATCAATAACATAACCAACAAAAAGGAACAAAAATGTGGCACTGCACATACTGCCAAAAGATACTTGCTTATAGTATAAAAGCTTAAATAAAAAGGCAGAGCATCCACTCATTTGACCAAAACTAAGAATGTGTACCACTTGACTCAAATTTTTCAAGAGTTCTACATATCTATGAATAATTGTGAAAGTACCACTAAAAAAAAATCTGTGGGTAATGAGATCAGTTCTCTCTGTGTGTGTATTCACAGAACAAAAAAGATAGCTTTTGGAAATAAAACACATTATAGATAGCACTAATGGAAAACTTAATAATAGGTTCCAAAATAAAGTTTAGGAACTCTTCCAGGGAAAAAGACAAAAAAAGTAGAAATAATGGAAACCAGGATAGTAGGTTTTAAAAAGTAAAAGACAAGACACTGAAGACCCAACATATGAATAACTTTTCTCCTGAAAGATACCACATACCGAATCAGCTGAAGAAAATTATTAAATAAATAGTTAACATTTTTCAGAATTAAATGACATGAGTTTCTAGATTGAAAAACCCACACAGTTTCTAATAAAATAGATGAAAATAAATCCAAACCAAGAAATATCATTGTTAGATTTCAGAGTGCTAGAGAAAGAAGCAATTTTATAACCCCCCACCATGGGAGAAAAAAAAAATCTATGTAAAGGATCAAGAATAAAGATGGAATCTGACTTTTCTACATTGTTCTTGAGGCAAGAAAGTGATTGAGAGATTCTTTTAAAACTTTGAAGGAAAAGGAATTCTCTGCTAGGATTCTATACCTCACAAAACTATCAATTAATTGTAAGGGTAAAAAGTAAGACATTTTCAAACATATAAGGTCTCAAACATTTTGCTTTCCTTGTACCCTTTTTCAGGAAGCCAGTAGCAGATGTTCTGTAATGGAGGAGGTAATAATTTATAAAGAAGAAGACTCAGGATTCAGAAAATAGGAGAGTCAACCCAACAGAGAAGCAAGAAAATGTTCAGGGTACTAAACAAGGGAAATTCCAGAATGATAATAGTGCCCCTAGGGTTAAGGAAGTCAGTCCAAATTGGAACATTGTGACTCAAAAGACAGGCATGCTGAGGGCTGTTTTCATCATGATTTCTGCACTGATGCTACATATACATTTTAATCTGAAAGAGTGGCTAAAGAATTTGCTCCTCCAAATCAAGGAAGCATGTCATTACAGAGGGAGTTGTGAGTCACAGAACATAGAAAACCCAAACAAGGATAAAGGAAAAGGGAATTCTAAGGATGATGGACAAAGGCAAGTCCCAGAATGATAGTTATGAAACAGGCCTAGAGATGTATCAAAACAAAACAGAAACAAGGAATTGAAGGATTACCGACATGATTTATATTGTGAAAAACTAATGTGGCTAGTTTTGGGAAGGTGTTTAAATAATTGATAATATATACAAAAAAACTAAATAAGTAAAAAACTAAGGCATGTATTAACTTCAGGAAAACCTAAAGTAAGAAAGAAAATAGAATAATAGTATACCATATGCTCAGGTGTAAATAATATTTTTGAAGGTATAACAGTGCTAAAACCAAATATTGATTCCACCTCATAATACATTATTATACATACTATTAGTATGGGAGGGTGCACATAAGAGGAACATTGCTATTCGAGAGCTAAAGCCTAATCTATCAATATAGGAAGTCAATAGATAATGTCTAAGATTGATGAATCAAAAGTCAGTAGCATAACATTATTTAAGAAATATGAAGATATATAAATGCCAGAAGTAACCTTGGCTGGTATGGCTAGTTAGTTGGAGTGGCATTCCATAGACCAAAAGGTTGTGGGTTTGATTCCTGATCAGGGCACCTACCTAGGTTGTGGGTTAGATCCTCTGTCAGGGTGAAGAAAGCAACCAATCAATGTATCTTTCTTACATTGATGTTTCTGTCTGTCTGTCTGTCTGTCTGTCTCTCTCTCTCTCTCTATCTGTCTCCTCACCCCCTTTCTCTTTTTCTCTCTGTCAAAGCAATAAAAAACCATGTCCTTGGGTCAGGATTAAAATAATATACCAGAAGTAACAGGTAAAAGAGTCAAAGTGAAGGAGGAAAATGGTGGCTTTGTTGGAGGGAGCATAATGCCCTTCCTCTATACAGGGGAGAGAAACTTGCGGATCTGCGGAGAAACAGAGCAAGGGGCCTGGGTTATTGCAACATTTATGAAAACAGGACATCAAAAATTATAGCAGACATTGAAAAACCAGATGGTAAGGTGAGTGCTTCAAGATAATAAGGACCCAGGGATCCGCCCCGGGGACCAGGGAGGCTGCAGCCCCCAGGCCCGGTGCTCCCGGGTCTGCCTAGGGCACCCGGGAGAGCAGAGTTACCGCTCCCTCCCCGGACAACAAGGATTGAGCAGCACCAGGGGAGGCCTTGTTGCTTGAAGGCACAGAGAGGGGAATTGGATTGGGAGACAGTCACCTGGGGGCTGCAAGCACCCATACCGAGCCCTAGGAAGGGTGAATGCCCCCAGCCTGGGAGACCAAGGGCAGCCTGGTGGTACACCGGTTCCCCCAACCCAGTAAGAGTGTGGTTTTGTGGAAGACCCAGACCCCACAGCCCTGAGCAAGGAAAGGGCATGGGTGTTCTGGGGTTTCTGGAGCCTACGGTGGTGACCTGGTGGGGGGGATTCCCAACTCTCGCAAAGGACCGGGGTGCTTCACAGGTTCCTGGAGCCCACAGAGGGGAAATTTGTGGAAGTGCAAATCCCTTCCCAATCCCCAGAGCTTGCACCATGAATCCAGAAAAGACAAGGGTGCTTCCTGAGAACATAGAGCCCACTGTGGTGAAATTCAGAGGAAGGGTGTGACCCCTTGCGATCCCCAGAGATTACACCATGAACCTGGAAAAGACACAGGAGCTCTGTGGGCAGAGACCTCAGCAGTGAGCTCTGGAGAAGTGCTTGGGAGCGCGCATGCCCACAACCAGGGTCCTGGTGGGGTACTTTGGATCAGCGCTGGGGAGAGCGTGCTGCTAGCCCTGGGGACAATACTCGAGAGACTGAGTTCTGACTGGGAAGAGTGAAAAGCATTCCAAATGCCTCTCAGACTGCTAAAGCCAGCAAGACCAGAAAAACTAGTTTGGCCAGTTAGAAACCAACAAGAGGTATTTTTTGTTTTTGTTTTTGTTTTGTTGGTTTTTCTTTTTGGCTGTTGTTGCTTGATTGTTTGATTTTATCTTGTTTTTTTAAATGACCTTTTATTTTTTAATTATTATTATTTTTATATCTCTCAATTCCTTATGTTTCTTTTCCTTTCATCCTAGTATTATTCCTTTCACTCCAAATTTATCTCTCCTGCATTCCATCTTCTGCTTTTTTCCCCTTTTCTTTTGAGCCTGCAAGTTACTGCAAATTTGTATTATCTTTTTCTCACTTTTTTGACACTTATTTTAATAGTATTTTGGTGTTCTTTTTCTTTCTGTACAATCTTCTTTGCTTGGCTGGTTATACTGTCATTTGATAGGTTCCACCTGTTATCTCATTCACAGTGTGTTGATAATTTACTGTCCTTCATTTGTGTTCCATTAGTATACCTCTCAAGGTTCTATACTTCCTATTCTTGTTATCTAGATCTCATAGATTCTGCCACATGATTGTTGCTTTAATATTACTGTAAATATTACCTGTTCCATACAATTGTAAATATTACACAACACTCCTCCCTGGTCTCAGCCCACTTCTCAGTTTCCTGAACTATATCATTGTGGGGGTTGTCTCTATTCTTTTACACACTACTCATATTTACTAATCTTTATTCCCAACATATCTCAGAATCTGACCTCCCACAGCCTCACAGATTTTTAGATCCAACTAACGATCTTTTCCTCCTCAATAACAGTCTTATCTTCTTTCCATCCTTTCTAAAACGTGACTAGTGGGGTGGAAGATCACAGTTAACACTATATGTAGCCAAAGGATCTCCCGTCTCTTCTCCACTGGCTGCTAGTGTAAATATCATAGAATACCGTTTTGCTATCTGAAACCATTTTGCCTTACTCCTCCAACTGGTAAAAAAAAAAGAGTAGGGGGAAGCTGTGTACACCAGGATACACAAAGGAGACTGCACCACTGAACCTCACAGGTATTCTACCACAGAAGTTCACACCATAATCACAGGGAACCAGAACAGATCAACTTAAGAAACACAGGCTAACAAGAAGAGTCTCACAAACAATGAGAAGACAAAGAAACAATTCCCAAATGAAGGGAAAGGAAGAAGCCTCAGAAAGAATGCTAAATGAACTATCAGATATTGAGTTGAAAACAATGATTATCAGGAAGCTCAATGAACTCTCAATGAGCTACCAGAAACTACAGGGAAGCTACAATGATCTCACTACAAACTATATCAACATGAAAAAGGAAATAGAAACTACAAACAAGGGCCAAGAGGGAATGAAGAATACAATTTCTGAACTAAAGAACAATGTAGAAGGAATCAAAAGCAGGATTGATGAAGCAGAAGACCAGATTAGTGAATTGTAGGACAAAGTAGAAAAAAACACCCAGAAAGAGCAAGAAAAGGAAAAGAGGCTCAGAAAGGATGAAGAGGGATTAAGAGAAATGCAAGACAATATGAAACGTAATAATATCCGTATAATAGGGATACCAGAACGGCAAGAAGATGAGCAAGGGATAGAAAACTTATTTGAAAAAGTAATGATGGAAAACTTCCCTAATTTGATGACAGAAAAACTCACACAAATCCAGGAAATACAGAGAGTCCCAATCAAGAGGAACCCAAAGAGGCCCACCTCAAGATACATCATAATTAAAATGGCAAAATTTCAAGACAAAGAGAGAATTTTAAAGGCAGCAAGGGACAAACAGGAAGTAACATACAAGGGAGCCCCAATAAAGCTAACAGCTGACTTCTCAATAGAAACACTCCAACCCAGAAGAGAATGGCAAGAAATATTCCAATAATGAGAACCAGAGGTCTGCAACCAAGGCTATTTTACCCAGCAAGGCTCTCAATCAAGATAGAAGGACAAATAAGAAGCTTCTCAGACAAAAGAAGTTCAAAAGAATATGCCTCCACCAAACCAGTTCTGCAAGAGATGCTAAAGGGACTGCTTTAAGGAAAGAAAAGAAAAGAGAGAGAGGGAGGAACACAGGTATGAAAATGGCAATGAATAAGTACCTATCAATAATAACCTTAAACGTAAATGGATTAAATGCTCCAATCAAAAGACATAGAATAGCTGAATGGATAAGAAAACATGACCCACATATGCTGCCTACAAGAGAACCACCTCAGGATAAAAGTCATGTACAGGCTGAAAGTGAAGGACTGGAAACAAATTTTCCAAGTAAATGCACAGGAAAAAAAAAAAAAAGCCGGGGTAGCAATACTCATATCACACAAAATAGACTTCCAAAAAAGGGCCATAAAGAGAGACCCAGAACGTCACTTCATAATATTCAAGGGAAGAATCCACCAAGGAGACATAAATATGGTAAATATATATGCACCCAACATAGGAGCACCCAAATACATCAAGAAAATCTTAGAGGACTTCAAGGAAGATATTAACAGCAACACAATTATAGTAGGGGCTTTTAACACCCCACTGTCAAAAATGGGCAGATCTTCCAAACAAACTGTTGAGAAAGATATTGTGGCATTGAATAATACCCTAGATGAAATGGGCTTAACTGGTATATACAGAGCCCTCCACCCCCAAAAAGCTAAATACACATTCTTTTCAAATGCACAAGGAACATTTTCAAAGATAGACCACATGATAGGACACAAAACAAGCCTCAATAATTTCAAGAAAATTGAAATTATACCAAGCATTTTCTTGGATCACAAGGGAATGAAACTAGAAACCAACTCCAAGGGAAAAAAAAAACAAAATACTCAAAATCATGGAGATTGAATAGCATGCTATTAAACAAAGAATAGTTCAAGAATGAAATTAGGGAAGAAATCAGAAGGTTTCTGGAAACAAATGAAAATGAACTCACAACAACCAAAAACTTATGGGATACAGTGAAGGCAGTCCTGAGAGGGAAGTTTATAGTGATACAAGCATACCTAAAAAAGATAGAAATATTTCAAACAAACAACCTAACCCTATGTCTGCAAGAACTCAAGAAAAAACAACAAAGACAGCCCAGAGCAAGTAGAAGGAAGGAAACAACCAAGATCAGAGCAGAATTAAATGACATAGAGACTAAAAGCACAATTCTAAGGATCAATGAATCCAAGAGCTGGTTCTTTGAAAAGATAAACAAAATCAACAAGCCTTTAAGCAGGCTCATTGAGAAAAAAGAGAGAGAAGACCCAAATAAACACAATCAGAAATGAAAGAGGAGAGATTACAACTGATACCTCAGAAATACAAAGAATTGTAAGAAATTAATACTAAGAAATATAGGCCAAGAAATTTTAAAGCCTACGTGACATGGACAAATTTCTAGAAAAATACAATCTTCCAAATCTCAATGAAAAAGAAGCAGAAAGCCTGAACAGACCAATAACAGCAAAGGAAATTGAGGCAGTAATCAAGAAACTCACAACACACAAAAGCCCTGGACCAGATGGTTTCACAGGAGAATTCTACAAAGTATTTAAGGAAGAGCTCACTTCAATCCTTCGGAGACTATACCAAAACATCCAGAAAGATGGAAGATTCCCAAACTCTTTTTATGAGGCCAACATCATCCTAATTCAAAACCAGATAAAGACACAACAAAGAAAGGAAACTTCAGGCCAATACCACTGATGAACATTGATGCTAAAATCCTCAACAAAATACTGGCAAAGCACATCCAACAATACATTAAAAAGATCATACACCACGACTAAGTGGGATTCATTCCAGGGATGCAAGGATGGTTCAATATTCGGAAATCAGTAAATGTAATCATCACATAAGCAAAAGCAAAGACAAAAAACACATGATCATACCAATAGATGCAGGAAAAGCATTTGATAAGGTACAGCATCTGTTTATGATAAAAACACTCTGCAAAGTGGGAATAGAGGGAGCATTCCTCAACATAATAAAGGCCGTATATGAGAGACCTACAGCCAACATCATACTCAATGGGCAAAATTAAAATCTTTTCCACTCAGATCAGGAACAAGACAAAGCTGTCCACTTTCACCACTTCTATTTAATATAGTACTGGAAGTTTTAGGTACAGTGATTAGACAAGAAAAAGAAATAAAAGGCATCCAAATCGAAAAGGAGGAAACAAAACTGTCACTATTTGCAGATGACATGATAGTGTACATAGAAAATCCTATAGACTCCACCAAAAAACTGCTTGACTGCTAATAAATGAATTTGGCAAAACAGTATGACACAAAGTCAATATCCAGAAATCAAAGGCATTCCTGTACACCAACAATGAAACAGCAGAAGCAGAAATGAAGAAAAAGATCTCATTTGGAATAGCAAAATGAAAAATAAAATACCCTGGAATAAACCTAACCAAAGAGGTAAAAGACCTGTATTCAGAAAACTACAAAACACTGAGGAAAGGCACCAAGGAAGACACAAACAAATGGAAACATACCGTGTTCATGGATTGGAAGAATTAATATCATCAAAATGTCCATACTACCCAAAGCAATTTACACATTCAATGCAGTACCTATGAATGTACCAATGGCTTATTTCACAGACATAGAACAAAGACTTCAAAACTTTAGATTAAATCATTGACAACTCCAAATAGCTGCTGCAATTTTGAGAAAGAAGAGCGAAGTAGGAGGGACCACAATACCTGACACTAAACTATACTACAGGGCCACTGTAGTCAATACAGCCTGGTACTGGCATAAAAACAGGCACATGGACCAATAGAACAGGACAGAGAGCCCAGAAATAAACCCACATCTTTATGGTCAATTAATATTTTACAAAGGAGGCAGTAACATAAAATGGATTAAAAATAGCCTCTTCAACAAATGGTGTTGGGAGAACTGGACAGCTATGTGTAAAAAAATAAAATTAGAGCACCAACTTACACGTTATACAAAAATAAATTCAAAGTTGATAAAAGATTTAAATATAAACTATGACACCATTAAAGTCCTAGAGGAGAATGTATGTAGGAAAATCTCAGATATTTCAGGCAGAAACTTTTTTACAGACATGTCCCCTAGAGCAAGGGACATAAAGGAACCTGTAAACAAATGGGACCTCATCAAAATAAAAAGCTTCTGCACAGCTAAACAAAGCAGTATCAAAATAAAAAGAGAACCAACTGTATGGGAAAACATATTTGCCAATGATACCTCAGACAAGGGTTTAATCTCCAAAATATAGAAAGAACTTACTTGACTCCACTCTAAGAAGACAAGCAACCCAATTAAAAAATGGGCAAAGGACTTGAACAGACACCTCTCCAAGGACATACAGAGGATCCAAAGACACATGACACAATGTTCAATATCGCTAGCTATCAGAGAGATGCAAATTAAAACCACAATGAGATACCACTTCACACCAGTCAGAATGGCCATCATAAACAAAGCAACAAACAACAAGTGTTGGAGAGGTTGTGGAGAAAAAGGGACCCTAGTGCACTGTCAGTGGGACTGCAGAATGGTACAACCACTATGGAAAACAGTATGGAACTTCCTCAGAAAACTAAAAATGATCTGCTTTTTAACCCAGCAATTCTACTGCTGGGACTATATCCTAAGAACCCTGAAACACCAACATAAAAGAACCTTTGCACCCCAATGTTCATAGCAGCACAATTTATAATAGCTAAGTGCTGGAAGCCACCTAGATGCCCATCAGTACATGATTGGATCAAAAAAACTATGGTACATTTACACAATGGAATTCTATGCAGCAGAAATAAGAGCCCCTATCCTTTGTGACAGCATGGATGGAGCTGGAAAGCATTATGCTAAGTGAAATAAGCCAGGTGGTGAAAGACAAACACCATATGATCTCACCTTTAACAGGAACCTAATCAACAAAACAAACAAACAAGCAAAATATAACCAAAGACACTGAAATAGAGCACAGGCTGACAGTGACCAGAGGGGAGAGAAGAAGGAATTTCAGGGGATAATGGGAAGGGTTACAGGAACAAATTTAAAGGACACATGGACAAAAACTAGGGGGAGGGTGGTAATGGGAGGGAAGTGAGGAGGGATGGGTGGGTGGGCTGGAATGGGAGTAAAAGGGAGAAAACTGTACTTGAACAATATTAAAACAATAAAAATAATAAAGTAAAATAAAATAAAATTAAATAAATAAAATAAAATAAAATAAAATAAAAAAGAGTCAAAGTGGTTGCCTTGTAACAGGAGGACTAGAGAAAGTAAAAGGACTATGGCAATGAACCTGTAGATTTTTAATAAGCTTCTTAGTAAGATTTAACTTTTTATTCTTTATAAATTTATTTTAGATTAATTAATACTTCCATTGAAAACTGTAGTGAATTTATACTTCCTCCAGCAGAGAAATCATTTAAATTTACTGCTAATAACAGTTATCATGAATGTCTGGATTGATAGGATCATCTGATCCATCAATTTTAAGCAAATTGATTGCTTACTCTCCAAATATTGCAGTTGTTCCTACACCAAGGATATGATAAAGGAAACTTCCTGGGGCTGGATTCCAGCTATTCAGACACCCCAGTATTTTGGCTAAGAATGTCTTTTACTTGAGAAAGAATTGCAAAGAGTTGGATTGCAATAATTTAATCTTTCATTTATTTTAATTTCTTATGTTAGATTGGTACTAAACCCTATTTACAGGCTTTTCCTTTTTCTAAATTTCTACCAGGAATATTATCTGGCATTCGAAACTTGGGAAAATTCTGCATAAGGAACCTCTAAATCTTGGCAGAGAATATAAGTTGTTAGAGTTCTTATGAGTAAGACCAAACTGTAAGATGTTTTAGAATTGACCTTCAAGGTTATCTTTGTTAACTCCCATATTTTTCATGTTACAAAAAACTATAGCCAAAAAGGCTAAGTGATTTATTTAAGACAATACAGCTATTATTGACACAGAAAAGAGGAGAATTCAGATTTATTGACTTCCAGTTTAGTGATTGTTTTACTACATTATACTACAGTATACTATACAACCTGCACTACACTGTACAATGCTAGAAAACACTGTTCTATACTACAATGTGCTACCCTACGTTATGTTACAATACATCACACTGTATGACCTCATTACTTTGTACTATACTACACTACAGAAAACTAAACCACACAGCACAATACTACACTGCATTATACTATCCCACATACTACTATACTATTCTGTACTCACTATTTTGCCCTATAATATACTATACTATAGTACGCCACCCTAAACTACAAAAAAATTATTAAGGAAATAACCTGCCACAGTTTTAACCTCCAATCTTCTAGATGTATTACACAGCAGTCCACTGATATTTCCGACCTGCAAGCTCAGTCCAGTTCTAATTCTTCAGCTGATACTGACCCTATCTTTATCTTGAATTTCCTGCAGTGAGCTTCCATATAGCAGACACCTCTACTCTTTCCTAACTTTCTGAATTGTGTTGGATGATGACCCAGTGTCATTGTCCCAGGAATGTTCTCTGGGATTTTCCATTGCCATCTTCCCACAATCATGGAACCCCATTTTGAAGACTGAATCATATAGATGACTCCCTGTGCTCAAGTGCCTTCTGTGTGCAGTATTTACAGGGCTGAGCTTTGCTTTAGGTGACCATTCTAATAAATTGATAAGGTCCCCAGCTCACTCTTTCGACTAACAAGATGATTACAACTTTGCTATCACTTTACCTTCTCAACTACCCCCAAGGAATGGAGTTGTAGACTAGTAACTTGGACCAAGAACATCACTCCAATCCCTGATAAGCAGCAGCAGTAGTGGCATTATTCTACTACCAAGGGAGAGAGGTTTTTGAGAGGTAATATGCATTTGGCTGAAATCTTGATGTCAAGCCTTGATGTCAGGCTTGAATTTATCATTTAATAACCAGTGAACAGAGTATTAGTTTACTCACAAATGAAATGGAGATAATGACATTGGTCCTACCAGGTTGTCTTAAGGATTAAATATACTTGTATATACCAAGCTCTTTGAACAGTACCTAATATATAGTTTGTGCTAAATAAATGTTAGATATTATTTCACTTCAGCCTTAAAAAAATAAAAGCTTTAGTCACATTATCTGAAACTGAGGTTCATAAAGATTGAGTAACTTGTCCATGATCATACAGTTAGAAGGAGGTAAATGAGACCAGGTACCCATATTCTAACCTTTCATATCTTGCCCTTTTGATAATCAAGCCCCATGCTGGTCTGAATTTCTGAGCAAAGCTCTACCCACCTGTTGGGCAGCTCCTGCTTGGATCCCCCCTGGTGCCAGGCGTCTGCTTGAATCGTGACAAGAACATGTTGATCCCTGTTGGACCCATGCCTAGCCCACACAGCAGTAACTTCTTTGCCAGCCTCTACAGCAAGGACAGCTCTCTCAGCTCCTGTTCCAACCTACAGAGAGCAAAGCTGGTGCCAACTCTGCTCCCTGCCCTAGGCCTGTCTGGCTGTAGGTAGGCTGCTCTGAGTCATGGGAGAATCCTGAGTTCTGACTAATTTTTTGTCTAATATTTTTTGCAGGGTCAACATAATAACCACAAATAGAAGGAGAGCAGGGAAGAAGGCAAAGAGAAAAAGGAAAAAAGTTGGTATTTCTTATCAGCCCAGTGAAGTCAACAGGAAATGGCTCAGTGTAGATCAATCACTTCATTATCCTGAGTAAAAGGGCAGGACAGTATCTTCCTGAGTGACTGAAGAGTTAATCATGACTGGGCAAGAGTTTTCCACCCAGAGTTTTATGTTTTAATTTTGGAGAATTCCCTTTGTTTCATCTCAACACATTCATTTCAGAGCCTGTGTCTGTTTTAATAACCTGGAATGCTATTCCCTTTGCCCATTAGTCTCTATCATTATGGGTTTTTACAACCCTTAGGGTAGATTTATGCTTCTAGCTGAATGATTGATTACTCAGTGAATCTTTGGCAAGGGATGTTTTGTTCCAAGAATGACACATTACTTTTGAGATGACTCTCTACCTAACAGGAGTGGGCAGGAGGTCAGGGGAAGCCCCTACCTAGGAAAAAATAGTTTCTTTGTGATCTTGAAGAAAAAAAACTCAGATGATGAACAGCCTGATTTGGGGGCTGTGAGTGGGTGAGACACTCCAGTGAAGTCATCCTCAATGTTCCCTCATAAGGAGAGATTATGAATTTAATGAGCAGAGGAATTCTGACAAGTCTTAAAGCCAAAGGCAATTAGCAAAGGCTAAATTACTTGAATTCCTTGCAGTTATGAAATAATTCCATCCTAATGAAATTATATATATATATATATATATATATATATATCTGTATCACATATTAGACTATATTATATTTTTTATTTACAAATACGAACATTTCCTAATGTGTGCTCAGTGACCCACCAGTCTCAGAGGAGGCTACATAAAAGAAAAGTGCAACGGTCAAATCTGTTTGTAAATTCCACATGCTAGAACCCCCTCATTATTATGCACAAAGGACATTGCCATATTACATGATCTGAAAATTCCTGCAGTAAAGATTTTACTTAACTTTACTGACTCTAGTGTTCCAAATATGTTTGAACATGAAATCATCTTCTCCACCCCAACACCTACTAATACTCCAAGGAACCAATACTCCATAAAATATACACCTGGAGAAATGCTGATACACTGTGCTGTGACAGTTAAGTCACGGAGCAGGATAAAGTGTTCTTATCTTTGATGATGCCAATGCTTAAAACATTTTTCTTTGATGTGCAGCCAATCAATTCTGATTTAATTTTTTTATTTTAGTCATTGTTCAAGTACAGTCTTCTGCCTTTTATTCCCATTCTAGCCCACCCACCCATCCCTCCCCACCTGCCTCCCATTTCCACCCACCCCTAGTTTTTGTCCATGTGTCCTTTAAATTTGTTCCTGTAAACCCTTCCCATTCTCCCCTGAAATTCCCTCCCCTCTCCCCTCTGGTCACTGTCAGCCTGTCCTCTATTTCAGTGTCTTTGACTATATTTTGCTTGTTTCTTTGTTTTGTTGTTTAGGTTCCTGTTAAAGGTGAAATTTGACACCCACATTTTACTTTGCTCATGTTGCTTTAAGATACTATGTGATGTCCTTTGGAATATTATAAGATATTGTAAAACTTTATTCCTTGAAGTGGTTTGTTTTTTATAAATTGCCTTTACTCAGGCCTATGTCTGTTGAATGAGGTGACTGATTAAGCCATGCCATTACAAGTCAACAGCAAAGTACCTTTAATAACTGGAAAAAAGGTTTTAAACCTTTATCATTCCATAATTTGATTATTATACCAACTTGTGGCCTGGATCCTATAGTTCTGCTCTTTCTCTGCTTTAGTCCACATTACCCCCAGACCAACCTTTCTAAATTCAGTGAATAAACAGTCACCCTCCTTGATCAAAGCCTTGAGCAGCCCCTAAGTCTGGTTTTAGAGATGTCTCAGAATTCTTATCTATCCAACTTTATTTTCCTCTATTTCTGTAATTCCTGAAATTGCAAGCCAAGGTTCTTTCCATCTCATAATTTCCCAGGTTTTTCCTGTCCTGTTTTGATTGCCTGAAACATTCAACTTTTTCCCTTGAACCAAACTATAATTCTTAAAAATCCAACTTTTTCTTATCTTTCCTGAAGTATTTACTGAATATACATATATTTATTAATGCAATTGCTCTCTAGACATCTTAGAGATTTCAAAGTTTTATCAATGCTGATTATATTTTCTAATCCAAAACACATATCTTTAATTTAATGAAAAGGGACTTGTAAAATAATGACATAAAATATTAAAAATTATTGTAGTTCTGAAATATCTGAGTTATTGCAGAATATCTGGAACAGTCTTAAATATGTGTGATATATTCTCATGTGACATGATTCAGGAAAATTATTTATTCCCATATATGTTTAAACTGCTGACTCTCAACAGCATTATAAGTCATTAGGTACCAAAGAGTTGTATTTTTAGCCCTTCTAACGTCCTCTTGTACATGTGTAAGTTTCTCAAATGTTTTCTAGCATAAAAAATGTACAAATTTTAAACACTCAAAAATAAATTAATCAATTTATATTTTAGAGCTGCAGTGGGAACAATTGAGATAGGCAATTTCTGCTTTGTTACTGTTATATTGATTTCATTTCCACATTTTATCTTACAACCAATCCCTTCCCTCACTTATTAGATGCTTTCAATTAAGGAGAGACACAGGGTGTCTTGTGCAATTCAGGAATGTACTAAAGCGGTACTTTCCCAAAAATATGATAAATCAGGATGATACAAAGCAGTAAAAATGCATAGCCCTAAGCCCTGTCTGTTTCCACTCCTGGCTATATCCCTCTATCCATTCACCATATTGCTGTTAGGGTATGAGCCATGAGTCCTCTTTGGAAAACTCAGCATTATGTAATGTGTGATTGAGTCCCTGACAAAGACTGTAGACTAAAGGTTACACTAACACTCTATGTAAGGAAGATGATGTATCAGTGATTCATCATTAATCCCAACACTGTGGATAATGAAATGACATTTTTGAGCCCACATTCTATATTTCCATTATTTTCTTTTTAGTAAATTGACTCAATAATTATTACAAAATTTCAGTGGACTGGAACATCATAATGGCAGATCCTAAGATCTTTCCAATTGCTTTACACATTTAGAAACATTTCAAAATTGAAACTTGTCCATGAATCCCACATTTTATATCAAAGATCAGAAGTTGAGAGTTTGAGTCACATCTGCAGGCCAAAAATCTCTGGAGCTCATAGCAAGCCAAAACATACTTGTGTTAAGATTAGAAATGAACAAAAATCTATTAATAAAAAAGATACTTTTATCCTACTGCATATAGCTCAATATTGAAGAATATAAATAGTTGTTATTATTGCTGTTAATATGTCCATTGACCTTAGTATATTGCAATGACCTACAAAACCTCTATTTTGAGAAATATTTTCTTCAACTGATCTTTCAGGTTTCAGAGGTTTACACATAAATCTGATAGTGAGGAAAGAAGAGGACAGTCACTGGACTAGTCACAGCAGCCATCTGGAATATGACAACCAGCAGAAATTTATAGGGCAAAACCAGATTAATCTCTTACCCATGTTAAATGTAAAAGATCAGCTGGCCAGTTTTTCAAACTTGTTGAAACTACCCGATTTAAAACATCATCTACTTGTATCTGTTTATCACTAAATCTCTAATATAGAAAATGTAACAAGAAAAATAAAGTACTATGTACATTTTCTCCTGAAGTGAGGGTCTTTATACACTGAGTCACTATATCATTTTTTCTTCCAAATCAAGTTTAATAGGTAAAGGGACTATTGTTAATACTTATGCTGGAACAACTGACATAAATTGGGACATCACACTGCACTAAACTGGGATTTAGAGTGTGTTGTGAAAGGTTAAAATTCAGCCAATAATTTAAAGAATGCATGGAATATAATTAAATGTAAAATAAAATAACAAACCAATTACCTCAGAGTGAATATTGGCCTCAGATATTTAAAAATTACCTCCTTTCTTTGCACTCAAGACAAATTTTCAAAAATACTTCTTGTTAAGCACTCATGAGAAAAGCAGCCCATGACAAGTGCTAGTTATGCCCAGATCAAAAACTGTGGTGCTTTTCACAAACAAGGCAGAGGTCTTGGACTCTGCCAGGACCTTCTTTTCCTCCTCATTGGCGATTAGTCATTCCATGGTGTTTAAAACTGAAACATTCATTTTAAATACTACAAAAATGTGGCACAGGGTGCAGGCAAGGCATCTGTTCCAGCAAAATGTTATGTTTTGATCATTTTCAAAAATGATTTTTCTGTTTTTAAAGAAAGCGTGTGGACATGAAGATGAGTCAGTCAATCTGAGGGGTACTGTATGCTGAGTTATTTTGAAAGCTGTAAAATTTAAAAATACATGGAAAAAAATAATTTTCCTTAAATATTATTTCAATTTTGTTCTTTGACTTAGTATTCCTTTTCTTTTTAAATCTTTTTATAGCACCAAATTCATTGCCAGAGGGAAAAAAATGCCATCTCGAAGGCAGCTATAGAATCATTATCATATGGAAACCTAGATGCAGGCCTATAAAAACAGTTACACTCATATTTATAGATTTAGGTCAACTTTATTTGAAAAGAATGATATACATGAGCAAAGGTGACTTAGGTATATAATTATATTTTTAAAACAATTCTTGAATACATAATTATTTCCAAAAATCAATCTATTCTCTGACTAGGGTTTCTACCATTTCAATATTAGACCTATTACTAAGTGCAATTAACATAACTTGTATCTAACCTCAGTATTTTCTATCCTCATCTACATACCCCTCAATTAATGTGTGTTATAAATAAAACACATTTAATATATGAACTCTGATTAATAGCCTGATAGTAGACTGTTTTCCAGAATAAGAGTATCTGGAAACTTCAATGTAGCACACAGTAAAACAGGATTTTAATAAGATTTTCTTACTTTCTATCTTTTCTTTCCCAGTCTTGCAGTATTTCTATTTCAAAGAGCCTCAAAAGTAAATTGTAATTGCTGTTTGTGAGTGCTCAATGATAGTTTGGTCTAATTTTTAGAGTGTGTGGCCCCATCAGGAAAGTAACCCACAAGTTCTAGCAGGGAATGAACACCAACTTGCTGTGTTTTTCCCAAAGCAAGTTATGTTACTTTCAGCACCATTTCTTTATCAGGAAAACTGGAGAGAAATGACAGTTGTCTCCCTCCTGATAGATTACTGAATTCTGAGGTGTGAGAAATCATTTGCATTTGTAAAGTACTACTTGGTTAATTTACCACCATAACAACTGAAACAAATCAGAACAGCTACCTAACCAATGATTTTTACCTTGATGGGTTCATTTTGGCCATCTAAAGCAGAACAATCAATTGGACCAACCATTCTGAGACACAAATTGGCTGTTGAAAGAGTCAAAATGCCAGATTGGCTGCTTTTATTAATAGGTGTTTTTCTTGATATAGAAAACATTGGGTGAAAATGGAAAAACTGAGTCAAAGATCCAGATGTTTGATCCTCCCTTTGCCAAATAGCCACAAATTTTGTAGCACTCAGATTTGCAACTAAATTTCTCAGCTTTTACTAGAAAGCCTGTCATCATACAAATACAAAACTAATATGGTCCCAAGAAAAGCAACTCTTTTAACTCAAGATAACAGTTGCTTGTACATTGGCTCTTTTCTCCTCACTAGGCAGTTTCATGGACAGGAAGGGCACAGATCCATTGTTCAAAATCCTTAAATGTTCTCTTCTTTATTTAGGCCTGAGACTGCTTAAAAGAATACTTGTGTAAGCCAAATAACGGTAATGACAAGAAGAGAGTCTTTCCTGAACTGGTCCACTTTATAATTCAGATATAGAAGCAAGATCTATCATTGCAACATCAAGAGAGGCATGACCCAGACCTACATTTTCTGGATTGGTTTGTCTCATACACTGACTAGGGCTTCTATTAGTCATCAGAATGGTGTGCCTCAAGCTATTGTACATATTCTAAGTTCAGCCCGATATACTAACAACTCATATTTTAAGTAAGCTTAGCAAAAGTAAATAACACTACCCTTAAGTGTGTCTGTCTGTTAAGTGGGGTTTGGTGGAGGTTACATGTTTAGCATTTTGCCATTTTACCTGTTTTTAATGTCTGGCATTTGATTGCATTGCTTCTGCACCTGGGCACATACTAATTCAAAGCCACAATCACAATATGTATTATCTGTATTTTTTCTTCTTTTTTCCTTCAATTCACTTTTCTTGAAATATCACACTTTAATTATGTGCAAAAAATGACTTCATTGCTTCTTAACTCAGAAGCCAACTCATTTTCTCCTGATGGTATGATGACCTGTCCTTGTGGGAGAAACCCATCTGTTTATATTCTTTAAGCTGTATCTACACAAGGAACAGGTTTTGTATGTTTTGAAACCATCTTTCCTCATTTCACTACTCATTGCTTGCCTAGAAAGGAGAAACCAATAAACTAAGAAGAAATAACTGGAATCAACAAGTATTTCTAGCAAAACCAATAAATAATGAGCACATTTGGCATACAGAACGTAGCTTGAAAATGATAAAGAGCCATGGATTTCAAACCATTTAAGTATTTGATCTCAGTATCAGATATCTGCATAAACCATTTAACACAGGACCTGGTATATACATGATAAATGGTAGTTATATTTTGTATTGGGAGATAAAATATTTGACTTTTGTAATATGTGAATATTAATGAATATTTTTTGCAACCTGGTTGTCTATCTGATGCTTATAATAATAGGTTAATAAAGGAAGTTTTGGCATAAATTCTTGGCTTGACAGTAAACATTGGTTAAAGTGTACTTAATAAAATAGACTTCAAAAGAAATTTTGTACAGTCAACTTACTTTAACAAGTGATTATGGAAGATTGATATCACCTGTCACAAGAAATCTTTCCATGAGTAGGGTTTATTCCAGGAAGAATGTAGTGTTCATCTGTAAAACATTTTGCCCTTCCATATAGTTTCTGGATTCTACCATGAATAGAATGGTCTTTGCTAATGATGGCCCATAGCTAATTATGGAGATTCTATATAATGAGATAACTCAGATTTGTATTCATAGAAAAATTTAGGTTTAATCCTGGGATAAATTTGATAAAAGATAAAAAAAAATCTCATTCCATAGGAAGAATCAATATAATTCTTATATGCATAGTAGCTTATGAAAAGATTAGGTTAAAACCCATGAGGATATAAAGTGTTGTCTAATCTGAGCAATGCCAAATCTAGCCCAACTCCAGAAACCCATAAAATATTCAAACACAACCTTAAACACACCCAGTCCTGGAAAAAAAGCAAATTTACATTGGCAGGAGAGTCATAAGCTCTTCTTCATGAACAGTGAGAAACTAGAGATAGTTTGTTAGTGTCCTGCTTCCCTAAGATCCAAGAACTTGGAGATGAATGGGGTACTTACCTCAGCTTCACTTTCAAGTCCCACCATAAGATGCAGGCTGCATGGTCTGCTCCAGTCACAAGTTTTCCCACCAATTCCTTCACATTTCCTTCCAAAGCCTTTTTCACTAGTTCAGAGAGATTTGAATCTGGCTAGATACCCTAACCACATTATAAAGCATATCACCATTATTTGGAAAAGGAAGGGAAAACAGTAAATGTACCAGAAACTAAGAATACTGAAAAATCATGTTATGCTGAAAATTTTTCCCAGAGGAAAAAGAATATGGGTTTTGAAGGTGGCCAGCAGCTGAAAATGACATTCTATGAAGACAAATTATAAAAGAGAAGGGAAAATCTTAATTGTAGGGAACAGCCTAGAAGTAAATAATTACAGCTTGATTTTGGGAAGTTGATTTGGTGTCATCTAATAGAGCATCATATTGATCCAAATGGAAACCAATCACTAAGGTTTCCTGAGAGACCAGCAAGACCTAAGCATCTCTACCACTGCCTCAGACAACATCCTAGGTAGAATTTTCACTGGAAGAAGGGTAACAATTTTTTATGAAAAACTACTTCTTTTCAGCAAAGGCTCTTCTTAGACTTGTGTCAGTTATATTCCCCGAATGCTGCTGAAGCATATTTCATTATCCTTATAGATTGTGCCAATTATTAAGCTTTTGCCTCTCTGCTTCAAACGCACCTTCTACTTTCTACCATCAACTTTGCATTCTAGGCTCTGAACTCTAAACCCTACTTGTGCCTGTTGAAGGCTCTGTATTAGCTTTGCCTTATAGTGAGGGCTAGAGGGACACTGCAAGGCTGGAGAAGAAGGGCTTGATTTTCTCTCTTTGACAATACTGCCCAAGCAATGCTTCTTCACCCAAACCATCACACTTCCTTCCTATAGCATCAACTTTTCCTGCACTGACAGAGTCAGACTAATAAAGTCCTTCAGCAGTATCAGCACTCACTGACTGATACCCTCCAATAGTCCTAGGGTCTGGCCCCACTAGGCTGTTCCTTTAAACTCAGAAGTGTAAATAACTCCAACTGCTTTCCTCAGTTCCCCCAGTCACATGGGTGGTGACTGTTTCTTGCAGTTGTTACTTCCAGTTGTTACCTTAGAATATTTTCCTTTTACTCTTTAGGTTTACTCTTTACTTATGACAAAATGAATGCCATAAGTAGTTGACAATTCTTTATATTGAATCCTCTGTTAAAATAACTAGAGTGATTTCTGTCTCCTGACAGAAACTAAAAGTTAAATAGATTAATTAATTAATTAAGATTTTTGTTTCCACAACTAACTTGTAACATATAGTTTACCTGACTAAATGCTTTATTTTTATCTCTCAACATAATAACTCTAGTTAGATACTTGCAGAAACAGTATTTTTTTCCTGAAGGAATTACAGTCATTTGAGTTAGTCAAGACTTTTATGGTTTTATGTTATAGAAATTCCCAAGGGCATAGATCATTTAGCCATGGTCAAAGCTAGGCATCTCTCTGCTGCTTTATCAATAGTATTTTATTATAGCTAAAGCAATTAATCTTTTTATTTGTCTTTAAGCTTTGTAAGACAAATTATTTTGATCACATAAAGTGAAAAAGGATATCTGAGACCCCAGTGGTTAATTTTTATAAGTTTTAAGGATAATTAAAAAGTTCTTTTTCTCCTCCTATTCAATTAAGGTAGGATGATCTTTTATTTAGTAATGTGTCCTTGATAAGTGACTCAGTTTTTCATCAAACGATGTTATTCCTACCCATGACTGAACTACTGGACTGGATATTATGACATATGTTTTTTTCTTTGCTGGGACCACAGTATCTCTATTTCAAGTATATGAGAAAAACAACATATATGAGGGTCTTCCTAAGGATAGATTATTCATTCCCCTATGGATTCTTAAGCTGTGATGCCTACATGTTTTAAAAAGCTTATGAACACAAAGAAATGGAAAATGAATGCCAAAAATGTGTGTTGAATTTGGAGAAGTTAGGAAACTGGAGAGTTTTTCAGATGTCTTTGAATACTTATATTACCCTTCTAGACCAAGTCAGATGAAATTAGAATTATATAACCTGGGCTAGTCTCCCATATGAAATTGCTTTATACAACTTCTTTTTGCTGACATGCCATAAATCCTCAAGGCATACTCTATGATACTAATAGTTACTTCTCTTGTGGAGATTTTACTGAGAGTTTTTTTAAGTATATTTTATTAATTATGCTATAGGAGTTGTCTCAATTTTTCTCACCTTTATCCCTGTCTTCTCTGCATGGCCCCCATATTCCAGGATTCCCTTCCTCCTAGTTTGTGTTCATGGGTTTTATATATAAGATCATTGATTTCTCAATTTCCTCTCCTATTCTTAACTTCTCACTGTCTATTTTATTCCTACCAATTATGCTTCTTATTCCCTGTACCTTTTCTCCCCTTCACTCCCCTTCCTCTCTCTACTAATAACCTCTTATGTGATCTCTAATTCTGTTCTACTTGTTTAGTTTTTGTTTTTGTCTTTTAGGTTCTGTTGTTGATAGTTGTGTTTGTTGTCATTTTATAGTTCATAGTTTTTGATCTTCTACTTTTTAAATAAGTTCCTCTAACATTTCATATAAAAAGGCCTTGGTAATGCAGTCCTTTAACTTGACCTTATCTGGGAAGCACTTTATTTGCTCTTTCATTCTAAATGATAGCTTTTCTGGATAGAGTAATCTTGGATGTAGGTCCTTGCCTTCAAATACTTCTTTCCAGTCCTTTCTTGCCTACGATATTTCTTTTGAGAAATCAGCTGATAGGCTTATGGAAACTCCTTGTAGGTAACTGTTTCCTTTTCTCTTGCTTCTTTTAAGATCCTCTCCTAGTCCTCAATCTTTGGCAATTTAATTATGATGTGTCTTGGTATGTTCCTCCTTGGGTCCAATTTCTTTGGGACTCTCTGTACTTCCTGGACTTCTTGGAAGTCTATTTCCTTTGTCAGATTAAGGAAGTTGTCTTTCATTATTTTTTTAAAATAAGATTTCAATTTCCTGCTCTTACTCTTCTCCTTCTGGCACCCCTATAATTTGGATATTGGAACATTTAAAGTTGTCCCAGAGGTTCCTAAGCCTCTCCTCATTTCTTTCTTTTTTTTTTTTTTTTTTTTTGAATTATTTTTCTTCATTCTGTTCCAGTTTAGTGTTTATTTTTTCCTTCTGTTCTAAGTCAATGATTTGAGTCCCAGTTTCCTTTTCTTCACTGTTGGCTCTCTGTATATTTTTTTTATTTCACTTTGTATAGACTTCATTTATCCTTCATTTTGTGGCTGTACTTAACCATTTCTGTGAGCATCCTGATTATCAGTGTTTTGAACTCTACATCTGACAGGTTGTCTATCTCCTTGTCATTTAGTACTTTTTCTGGAGTTTTGATCTGTTATTTCATTTGGGTCATATTTTTTCATCTTGGCATATCTGTTATAATGTAAGGGGCAGAGCCATAGGTATTTGTCAGGGTAGGGCAACCCTCTTAGCAGCATTGTGGCACTGTCTGTAAGGAGGGGTCAGAGAGGGAACAATGCCACTTGCTGGGCTCTTGCTCCACTTTCCATCACTTCCTTTGTTTCCCAAAAGCAGATTTTGCCATTTCAGGTGCTGATTCCCAGATGGGTGGTTTTGTGCACATTCTAAAACCCTGTGGCCATCTCCAAAGAACTTTCCTGTGAGGCTGGGAGTTTCTCCCACTTTTGCAACCCCCACAGAGTTTTACAGCCAGAGGTTTTGAGTCTTTAGTTTCCCAGTTGCTGTGTGTTCTCTCTGCTGGGCTACCCATCTGTGCCCCTCCTATCCATCTGGATAACTGTTTCTTTAACTCCTTGGTTTTCAGACTTCCATGCAGTTTGATATTATGGCAGTTCTGGTTGTTTTTTGTTTTTAAACTGGTTGTTATCCTTCTCTTGGTTGTGTGAAGAAGCAAAACATTTCTAACTATACCTCCATCTTGCCCAGAACTCGTATTGAGAGTGTTTCTGTTACATTCTGCAGGTTACTCTTTATGACTGAATCTTTTGGAAAAATTCTCTTCTGGTGTGGGTATGAAGAATAGTTATACAACCAATTATTTGCTGTGTATTTTATGGGTAGAAAATTGTGTAATTGAAAAATTGTCTCTTCATCTTGGCTGCTGGAAAACTTAAGGTGAAATCTGTGGCCCAGCCATTAGCAATTATGTAGCACTTTGTAATAGGCATATTTATATCAGTCTCATCCTTAGCTCCATTTTCAGTCCCCAGGGCTCTTTTCTTTCTTTTTGCTAAAATTCTAATGTTTATACTATTTTTTATTTTTATATTATTCATTTATTTTTGGAGAGGGGAGAGGAAGAAGAAAGAGAGGGGAAGAGATATCAATGTGTGGTTGCCTCTCACATGCCCCACAACCCAGACATGTGCCCTGCCTGGGAATTGAACCAGGGACCCTTTGTTTCACAGGCTCGTGCTCAATCCACTGAGCCATACTAGCCAGAGGTAATGTTTATATTATTATGTTGTATTTTATAATTGTTTATAAGCTCTTATAATAGTAATAAACAACAAAACAAAAAAAGAACATGAGAAAAAATGGTTAATGTTATTCCATGGTTGGAAAGGAAACTGCTGGTGAAAAGGACTTTGAAATATGAGTAAGAATTCACTCAGCAGAGAAGAAAAAAGGCAAAACATTACAGCAGTGGGAATTATAATAGCAATGGTATTACATGAACTTAGAGAGATAAAGAAGAGAGCTTGGCCTTGTTTGCATGCTTAGAGAATGAAGAATGCAAAAGGGCCATGAAGGTTTGAAAGCTAAATAAGACTCAGGTTGTGAAATGGAAAATTATTCAGTGATTCAAGTAATAAACTGGTGTGATCAGAATGTGCCTTTGGAGGACAATTCCTGTGTCTTTGAGATATGGTCTGTGTCTCTGAGAGTATGGAATAGAACTAAAGGGGAGAATGTAGGTGTGAAGACCTGTGTCAGCCCCACCTTGCTCTAGCCTCAGCTTAAAAGCCATGGTTAGGTTTCACACTTCAGAAACCTGTTTTAATACAATTAGACCAGGTGATGCACTCATCATCTTCTTGCTTCCAGAGAATGATATCTGAAAATATCCTGTTTCCCTGATCCTGGGGTCCTGTGCCCAGGGAGCCTGGACTTATAGTCTCCCTGTCTGCCAGAATCCCCTATGACCCACGTGTACCTGCCGTCTCTATTCAGGTTCTAGGTATCAATTTATTCTTTCATTTCTATTCCTTAGTACCAATTTCATTGTTCCAGACTATCAGATAAGAACAATAGATATCCATTTACTCCTGTCAGTTTCTTTTTATCCAGGAATAGACCATGCAGCCAGTATTATCACATCTTTACTTGAATGGCCTTCCCTGGCTTGCAAAATCACTTCATTCTAAAAGTAGTTGCCACCTGGAAATCTGAACACCATACCAATCCTTCTTACCCTCATTGTCCACTGAGTACCCACCTGGTAAGGGTTGAACCTAAATTTGATATGCCTCTTTGAACATGGTTTTGAATGTTCAACCCATGGTTGGGTTGATGGAGCAAGGGCTGTTAGATTATCCTGGTCATTATCTTCATCCATTACCTTTGTTAATGTTGTGAATATGTCTTATTTACTTCTCTTGAAAGGAACTTCAAAGCTGTAGCAAACCTGAAGCTAGCCATCATATTCATGGTAAGGAAACTATGGAAATGTCAGTGATAAAATAAGAGCTAGAATTGCGACAAAAGGAAAATTGGAATTGAGATTTAATTGTTAGAAATTTGTAATTGGATAAATCAAGAATTTAAAAAAAGGTTTTGTTTTGTTTTATTTTGTTTTGGAGCTTGGCTAATTGGGTACTGAGAATATTGATTGTCTCAGCTAAGCCCTCTCTGCTTTGTCTGTCACTTCCAAGCTTAGCTATGCATGCTGAGGCCCCTTTATCATCTCCCATTCAATCTTCACTAATTTCATTCTGCATCTCCTTCTTGTCTGTATTCTTCCTCCACTTCTTTGTTGATACTGCTCTGCCTAAAATAATCAGAGACCTCCACAATCTCTGTCAAATCCAATCTTAGGAGATGTCTCAACAGCACTAGAAACCACTGATCTCTCTCTCTCTCTTTCTCTCTCTCTCTCAGCACTCTCTTCTCTGAGCTTTTGTGACACATTTTTTTTTTTAGTTTTCTTTCTTCTTCTATAGTCTACCCTTCTTATTAATCATTTATTCAGCAATACTTATTGCTTTCACACTATGCATTAGGCATAGTTTTAACAGCTAAGACATAGAAGTAAGCAATACTAAAAACACTTTGGTATCACAGAGCTTGCATGCTAATGTGGGAAAGCAATAAATTAAACACATAAGATATCAGAGGAAAATAAAACTATGAATAAGTATGAAGTAATTTAATTTAAGGAGGGAGGTCCTCACTGAGTCCTCACTGAGTTGATATTTGAACAAAAAAGATGAAGAAGGGTTCCACGTGAATAAATGGTGAAAGATCTGTTCAGGCAGAGAAACTAGCCAAAGCAAATACCCAGCATAGGAAAATTCTTGGCTTGTTTGAGTATGAGCAACAAGAAGGCTGAGATGGCATCATTAAGGGATGTGGTCTGGCTGATGAGAAGAAAATTTGTTTTAAGGTCTTGGTAGGTTTTGACTTTAGTTTTTAAGTGAGATAGAAATCTAGATATTTTTATCATATAAATGGAAAGATCCAACATGTTTCAAAGAATCATGCTTTTTTTGGAATTGAGGTGAGTAGCCCAGGGGGAAGGATAGATGCAAAGAGGTAGTTGCTATTGTCCAGTCATTAGACCAGGGTTGTTATGGCAGATGTAGGAAGAACCATCTATATTCTGCAGAGTACCTTAAATACAGATGCTATTATTTTTTGATGGGTTGAATGTGTATACTGAGAGAGAGAGAGAGAGAGGAAGTCAAGGATGACCCCAAGGTTTTTTGACCCAAGTAAAACTAAGATAGAGTTATATTAACTAAAATCTAAAAGATGACAAAACAGATTTAGAAAGGATAATGAGTCTTAGGTGTAATGATGCTGTATTATGTAATCGAATGCTTGAATTTGAAGAGAGTTTCAAACTAAAGAGATACATTTGAGAGAAGCTAGTATATGGGTGGATTTGAAGCAATGATATTGGATGATATCATCAAGAAAGTGAATTTCAATAGAGAAAGAAAGTCTGAACGCTAGGGTACTTCAAAGTCAATAGTCTGGTTGATGAGAGGAATATCACAGAAGACTGAGAACAACTGAAAGTGAGGCAGGAAGAAAACAAGATGTGGTGTACCGAAAGTCAAATAATATAAACAGATAAAAAAGGAGTGAGTGAAAACCTGTGTCTACTGTTACTAGATAAGATACTGCCACAAGTCTTAGTTTGAGCAGAACAGTTTTCAATTACACCTGTAATTTCAGGACAATTTTTTTCCATTTTAAATATAATTTTTATTGAGATATAGTTGATGTCTACATTACCTAAACTAAGATAGTTTCATGTGTATAACATAATAATTTGATACCACAGAATAATCAACACAGTAAATTTAGTTAACAGTTATCACCACACATAGTTACAGCTTTTTTTGTCAGGATAGTTATTAATAGCACTTCCTTTCATTTTCATAAGTGAAGAGGTAACCAAATGACAGGTCACATAATATCAACTAAGAATGGACTATTACATTTAAAATGTGAAAGTTATTAATAACTTTGAAGTAATAAATTGTGGTTGAGGACATGGGGATAACAGCCTGACCAGAGAGGATGCAGAGTAGAATAAGGAAAGAAAATGGAGACAATGAGTAAAGATAAATGAATCAAGAAGTTCTGTTTTAAAAAGGAACATAAAAGTAAGTGACAGCTGAAGGGGAAATTTCTGAGTCCAGAGTGGTAGGGGTTTTTTGGTTTTTTTTGTTTGTTTTGGGAAGATGAGCTTCCACATCATCTTTTCAATCTCTCCTCTTTTATTTTCCCTTTAAATGTTGGGCTTCTTCAGAGGTAAGTTCTAGCTCTCTTATTCTAAATTCTCTTCCTTGATGTTATGAGTAATACTCTCACCCTATGAAAATACACACTATAGTCTTTCCTTTAAGCCAGCCTCCAGCCTTTGTCACGAACTTGAAGCGCTGGTCCTCCTATACAGCCACCAGCCCTACAGGCAACATAGGCACCAAGGAATGACAATGAGTTGACACAGGTGATTATGCTATTCACTCAGATTTTATTAATGAGGTTTCAATCCAAATATATAATAACCCAATAATAATAATCACTCAGAAACAATCAGCAATAACATTACTCAAAAGAATTGGGGGATGACAAACCCAAGTCCTAAGAGTCCAAATCAGGTCCAAGTCCAGGAGGCAGCCAGCCAGCATTTCGCAAGGCAGAGACTTCATGGGCTTCAGAGTCAGCTAGAGCAGGGTCAATCAGAGCAGCAGAGTATCTTTCGGCAGTCTCAACCTCTCTAGGCTGTCTCAGCTGTCTGTTCAAAAACTTTTGATTTCATACCCATATATGACACAATGTTTCACCAACCTTTGATTAGTATATGTTGTTTTGTGCCACCTCAGTAAGCACTAAGAGGGTGGTGTTACCCTTCAGATAAGCACATGTTGTGTATTATATTGTAATGTGCATGCTTGAGGGGTTGCATCATCCGCTCGAGTCATTGAGTCAATGACATCATCTGAGTCATTGCTATATTGTGCATGTACTAGACATGGCTTCTAAGTTGACAGGACTGATGCCATCTCAGTTCAGTACTGCTCTCCATGCTTGATGATTTTATTGACTCTTATGGCTGTAGATAGAATGCTGACAATTTCCAAACCAAATGCTCTGACTTCTCTTTTGAGCTCAAGATCTGTAAGTACAACTTTCTGATTTAGATGGCTTCTTGAATATACACTTAATAGGCATCTTACATTTAACCTCTCCCAAATTGAATTTTTTATACTGTTCCTTACTAAATCTACTTCTGGTTCATGACTTCCCTATTCTTTATAAGGTACCAATTGCTCAAGCCAAGAATCTAGTCAACATTCTTGGTGTTTCCTCCCTGCTCATTTCTCCACATCCTACTCATCACCAAGTCAATTTTATCTTAAAACACAGGTAAAATATCAATGCTGGGTTTATTTGCACTCACATTCATTATTCGTCTTTTATCTTCTCTGCTTTGTAATATAGGGGAAATAGTCCTGAAAGTTATGTTTCCAGAATTCTGGCTGTATTCCATGAATGGAAGCCATTGATAGGATAATGAACAGGAGGAAATGAGAGAACTATTATTTCTTCCCCCACTCCATTTTCAGGTGAGACCATTGCTTTCAACCAAGTGACTCTAGCTCAGGAGCTCCAGTGGTTCCGCCTTGTCTCTTGGTCCCCTCATATAAAAAAGATGAAAATGTCTTGTTTAAGTTCAAGTTTGTTAGACCCTCCCCTATTGGCTTACTTCTTCCACTGCCTGGCTAGCAACTCCACAGATTAAAATTTCTCTACTTTAAATATAGTGCTTTCTAGTTTCTTTTTTTCACATTGGATCCTCAGAAATACTCATATTCATCTGTTTTTCAACTCCTCATGAGCAAATATTTTCTAAGGTCTTTATTTCTTCCCTGGATCACAGCCTTCTGGCTGGTGTTCTTCACCTTTAATCTTTCTTCCTTTTAATCTTTTAACACAGTTGCCAGAGTGATCTTTAAAAAATTAAGGCTATTTAATGGCTTTTAATTCTATGTAAAATTGTAGACTAACTCCTTAAGCTGTCTAAAAGATCATGGATAATTTGGCCTCTCACTCTCCAACATCATGTCACTCTTTCCATCCCACACTCTTGCCCTCCCACCTCCTACTGTAACTGAGAAAAACCAGGGCTCATGCATCTGGGTTGGTGAATGACCCAACAATTAGTACTGAGGAACACAGATTTTTATTTACAGGTTTCCAACCTTGGAGGACTCAGAGCCTTGTTTCCCCCATGAGTGCCAGTGTTTCCTTTGCTCCTCACCAGGCTCTAAGACAAAACTATGCCCATATGTTTATCTGTTCTTAAGTTCTCCATCTCCTCTGGAAGGTACACTCATGGGTTTCAAAGTCTCCATCCTCTTGCAGCAGCTCTTTGCTTCAGGATCTGGGGTATATTTTCCTTAGCCTCCATAATATGCCAGGAAAACATGTGCCATGTTACACTGGATTATGCTGAAGTCCAAAAAGGTACACATCCCAAGAGAGTATGGTTTCTCCATTATGTCCTTCAGAGTAGCACAAATCAGCATTCCACCATCACAATTTAGCATGCCAGGCATCTCCCACAAGTTTGTGCTTGGTTTGGCAGGTTCTTGCACAGCTCCAATCAGCTTTGCCAGATCCCTGCACAACTCCATCAGCTCTCTCTTTACACCCTTTCCTCCTGCACAGCTGCTACTGCATTAGATACTGCATGCTTGCTTCCTTAGTACACAAGGGCACATGACCAAATCCTCAGAGGAGCAGAGGTAGCTCCTTCCTCACTATAGGCAGCATGTCAGAGTCCCTCTCACATGGCTTTCCTTTTCAGGGAAGTCCCTCTGCAGACTGGCAGAGCTGCTTGTTGCTTCCTCAGTAGTGCATGAAAGAATATCCCTTATGGCAGAATTCTCAGAGGAGCAGAAATAGTTTCTCTTTCACTATAGACAACATGGTGGAATCCTGACTCCTGGCTGGCATGGCTTCTACCTTCTACACCAGCCCTCATGGTGGACAGCTTCACTACAGACTGCATAGCTGCTTGCTGCTTCCTTTCTCAGACCTCATGGCCAAATTCTTACTTCAATGCATGGTTGACTCCCCTTCTCTTTCTGCTGGCCATTATTTTAAATGGTTACCCAGAGCTTCCTACATGACCTCACATCTGGCTCCCCCTACAATGTGCCACTTTTTCCAGTTCCCCTGTATCTTCTAACTTCTTTTAGCTCCATTTTTAGTCAGGGCATGAGTACCCCATTACACAGAACCTCTGACTCTCTGCCTCTTGAGCAGGTGCAGTATAAGTACCCCCCTAAACTTCTGAGTTACTGAATGCTCTCAGAATCATGTCCACATTTCACCTAGGACAGTAGCACAGCTATTAACTTGCTTTTTGTAATGTAAAGTATCTTAAGCACTATATCATTCACTTTCCCCTTCCTCCATCCATGGGCTGTGGGGAATATTTTCAGGGACCCCAACCCCAATCCCCATTACACTACAACCTTACCCTTTTTATAAAAATCCTACCTACAAATCATATAAAATTGGTCCTCCCTCTACTCTGTTATTCTTTTGGTTTTTTGGTCTTTTCCTTCATTTGATGTATTGTGAGGTATATTTATATGTTTACCTTTTTCCCTTTTCAGCAAAAACTTCAATAGTTCAGGGAACTTAATTGTAATGGTCTTTATCATTTAACCAGTGTCATTCATAGTGCTTGGCTTGTAAAATGTGCAACTAGAGGTAGTGTTTGAATAACTGAATGGTGATTAATTCACACTAGCTTTTTTTTTCATTGTTAGATTACAATGGTCATTCTCAGAGGCATAACTAATAACCAAGTCAGCTGTTAGTTTATTTGGAGTTACCAAATGGATCCAACCCCACTCTACTAGATAGTTACTGGCTTTATGCTTGAAGGAAAACTAATGACACTGTGGTTTGGTAAATCAGAATTTAGTCACTGAGCCCTTACAAACCTACCTTCTCCTCCCTGTACTAATCTTATATTTTTTCTTTTTAGCTTTTTCAAGTGAGCTCTATTTTCCAAAGGAAAATCTGAAGTTGTTAGCATGACATATAGGGCAGTTGCTGGCCTCTTTCCATGTTCTTAAATGACCACATCCTGTCCCCACAGCCTGTTCTCAGGCAGCATTGCTATCTCAGGAATATTGGTGCTACACACACAAGTAGGCTCTTCCACTCCTTCATCCATACCATTGCTTTCCTTCTTCCATCACCAGAAATATTCTCTTGTCATCTGAGAAACCCTGATCAACTCCATGATCTAATAAAAGTACTTCCTCTTATGTTGAGCTTTCCTAAACTTTACTTGCTGAGTTGGTTTCCCCTCTGTGTTCTGCTAACATCCAGCATTTTTCCTTAGGCAATTCATCAGATCATATTTTAATTCTCTTTTAAAGATCTCACCCATGTACTAGACTAGGAGCAGAAACCATATCTTGTTCCTACTTTCAGTCTAACACACAGTGCATGGTCTGAAAGGTGCTTAATATGCTTTTGTTGAACGAATGGTTGGGTGAATTATTTGACTTTTTTTGTATACTTTCACCATCTCAAGGAATAATTTTGCCATAGAAACTTCTATTTGTTTTCTCTTCCCTTTTGGTCCTCAAACTACACATCTTAGTGTGTCAGTCTCCTTTTCTAAAATTCTTCATTATTTAGCTTTGTGATAAGCCACCACCTACCCATAGGCTCCTCCTGCCCCCTGGCCTACTGACTTTGTTTTCCTCCTGCTCAGTGACAAATCAAGCCCCAGTGCCTCTACTTCTTGTAAGGACAGAAAGAAGCTGTGTCATGACTGTGATCCTGCTTCTGGGGGAGGGAAGGCACCAGTGGCCCTGACCCCCACTGACTCCTCCCTTGTCTTCCTTAGCACTAGGCAAAGTTCTAAGGCTTGATGAACTAATCCATTTCCCCTCAGCCACAAAGGCACAGTGGGAGGAGACATTTTGCAAATCAAAGAAATAATAAGAGACTCTGCATGCATGAGTTGCATGCACTATTGATTTTTGTTCCAGGAAATGTTAATAGCAGCAGAGAGTGAGACCCTCATACATCTTTATGTTGAAGAGCAACCCTTCTGCTGTTTCATTTCCAGCAGTATTACTAGATAGTGACTCTGGCATTTCATTACTGAGAATATGAAAGGTCAAATTCCTTCCTTTAGGAGTAATAATGATGAACTCTAACCTTTCCCAATAAGACACGTTCTTAGCTTCTTCAAAATCATTTAAGAAGGTGAACATAAAGCAACAGTGTTTTTTTGTATGTGTATTGCTCTATTTCCAACTGGTACTAGAAATTATCTGTTTTTCTTTCCTCAGTATTCCTCCTCAGATGAGAGGACTGGGAGAAAGCCCTGCAACCCCACGAGTCCGCCTGTTTGTTGAAATCAGTTCAAGATCATCCAGGTCTGCAAAACTCAGATGAAGCAGCTTGTTGCATAATTTACCAGAGAAAAAAAGGCCATCTGGAGAGCCAATCTGGAGAACTAAGCAAAGGCAGAGTCTCTTTTTTCTCCCCTCTTAAGCTCTCCTGATTGACTCCCTGCATATACTAGGCCTCAGTAATCCTTGGCCTGCAGTGTGAAAGATGGTGGTCCAGGTCAAAAGTCTTGGTCTTCTGGCACTGAATCCTAGCAAAGCATTACCTGGCTCACAGCTGCTAGTAACCCCACCTACTATCCCTGTTCAAGGTTCTCAGTCAACTCCTACTGGTCTTACCCCATAACACTGTGGGGGCCTGTGTCATTCCAAAGGACAGCTGGTTTACACATATGCAGAGGAGGCAGCTACCCACAAAGGGATGTGGGAAAACTCTACCAAATTAAAAATAAATAAATAAAAGAAAAGAAGAAAGAAAGCTGTCTTAACCTCTTGTTAAAGAGTAAATTATTTTTTCCACAGAGATTAAATACCTTGTGTTAAAGCAATCTATTTCTTTTGAATCCAAAGCCTGCAAATGATTTCATGGGACAGTTAACAAAATAAACTTTTATCAGAGGATAGTATCTTATCAATTATTTAGGTGATTTATTAAAGGCTGTAAGGACTTCCTGGAGTTTTGTGCCTTTACAGAGCCTGGGGGAGAGGTTAAGAGACCAGAGTTCTCCATCAGCCAGCACCTGCCTGCCTCTGGAGTTTCACCCTGCCCACTGCTACTGGCTGCCCTGGCACTAGGTGTCACCTATGTGTTAACTCCTATTGATCTGCAGTGATTTACCTGCATGTTTCATTGGCTAGGTTTCTGGGCTAGAAAGGAAAAAAACACAGTCCTCAGTTCATGAGGTCTACCACAGGTTCCAGGAATTTCCCCAACTTGTTCTCATTACTTTTCTAGTCTGCATGTTCTAATGTGATCATATAGAGATACAATCACTGTCCATCTTAGAATTCATCCAGTTAAAATAAAATACATTACAGCCTGACATTGTAAAAGTTATATAATATTCTAGATTTCATTTTTCATCTATATAATAGAAATAATAATACTCATTTCTTTAGATCTTTAGAAATCCAATATATGTATAAGTCCTACCACATCAGTATATGTTTGATTAAACAGTGTTTTCCTTTTTTTTTCTTATGTAGTTTAAAATGTATGTGTTTAAACAAGCCAGTTTTACTGGTCCAGCAGTATAGAATTTCTTTCATGTGTCCCTCAAGGGTACTAAAGTTTAGGCTTCATGGTTCTGTTTCTTGAATGGCAGTGCACCTTCAGCTCCCTTTCCTTCCAAAACATTGAATTTGGGAGTGTGGGGCAGGGGGAGGATTTGTGCAGTCTTGCATGAACTTCTACAGTGCCTTGGCAGAACAATGTTTTAATTATGGCCTTTCAGTCTCAACTGCACCTGCCCATTTCACTATCAGAAAGAAAAATCTCTCTTTTCTTCCTTGCTTCACTGTTATTCTTTAGAACCATGATTGTTTTGCCGTAATAGATATAGACTAGAGAAGAACAAACCTCAAAGAGTTTGGATTAAGTTCTCTTTCTGATAAACGTGATGAAATTTGAATGCTCCATGGAATCTTATTCAAACTATCTTAACTTTTGTAGCTCATAAAAACTGAAAGAAAAATTTATTTTTTGCCCCTTTCTTTGGTTTGCCACCATCAGAGGAGAGCAAACTGCAAGTACATGTCACATCAAGGCTTTAGTTTCCAGTGTTTTATAACATGTTTTGAGATCTTAGAAAGACCATATTTGTGTATATGCAAAATGTGAATCATAAACAGGTCTTCAGTTTATCAGGGATAGTTACACATCTTTTTACCCCTGCAACCTGTCAAAGTGAGGTCATGTACCTCTTGCCTAAGTAAGATTTTTAAGTGTATAAGTTAAAACATAGGATTTAAAAAACAGCAATCATATTGAAATATGTTTTTTTTTTCCTGTGAGCAAATTATTTTCTTTTGGGATGCAGAAGATCTTTTCTGTTATAAAATACATGCTCATTATTCAATAAAGATATAAATTTGGAAATTATAATAAAAGTATAAAAATTAAATCACTTATAGCATTATTCCAAAAGAATCCTTGACCATTGAGTTACCTCTCATAGGTGGTCAGATTACAAAAAAAAAAAAAGAATCGCTTGCTTGTTTTAAATGCTCAAAACTTAATAAGGGTACAGATAGATGAATAATGAACACAATCATTGAGAACCTTTGAACTGACACCTAGTCCTGGAGTGTTCAGGTTAAATGTGATACAAGAGCTCATCTGATTGTTCAGTATGAAACCTGGCATAAGTATCAGATTTATTTGAGAACATTTTTTAAAATTTAGATTTCAGGTTCTATCTTAAGCCTCCTGATTGGGAATCTCTAGGCACAGCGCCAAGGGACTATACTTTTAGAGGTTGCTTCGGTACCTCTAACTATCAGCAAACCTTGGGGACCACTGATAGTACAATCCCGCACTCAGTGCAAAAAGCTCTCTTATGAGGGCTGTAAACATTTCTTCCAAAGCACATTTAGTTTTGGAGGTTCAGCTCACCTCCAACACAGACCATCCTAAGCTGGGTCACACCATGTTACAGTAACAGAAAAGCCAGTGACACTTCAGTATCTAAAATTATAATTTCTACTGAGTTGTGTTCTCATCAGGTAACCTTTTTTTATTTTCCATGCCTCAGTGCACATAGGAAGTGGGTGGCCTGGCTGGCCCCAGAAGGTGCTGGGCACAGTGAGAATTGTCCCTTTAAGGAGGGACTGGAGTGGGGGCTAATGCTGGGAGTGACTCTCTTGATCAGGATTGTAGGCTTTTTCATCCTTGTGAAGTCTAAGTGCTCAGTTTTATTCATTAGCACCTACAAGGGACTAATTGCCATCAGGCATGTAGGTGGAATTCCTGGCAGGGAGCAAGAAATGGAATAGGTTTGATGACAACCAATGATCTGCCAAAGCCCTGTCAGAAGAAGTACAGAGTCTTGCTGTCACTCATCCACCCCTTTAAATTCAAATGAAGATGCTTCTGAGTGGGGGGAAGGAAGGGTTTGGCACCCATCCAGTTATGCATCAAAGATACTGTACATTTTTACTGTATATGCAAAAGTCCCTGCTCCTGTAGTTTCTAAAATGAAAGACAGAAATAAAAAGGAAAGAGAATGAAAATGTGAGGCCTTCAGTCCAGCCAGCTACACTTACTACTTTCTGTAATGTCAGTGGGCAAAGGTGACTCAGGCATTAACTGATGGGCATCAAGGGGTCTGCATACCTCCTGTAACTGTCAGCATTGTTTCCTGTGTATTATGTATATACATTCATAATGTTCAAGGAGACTAAACTCCAAAAAAAGAGGAAGAACTCTTGTCATAGAGTATCAAGGATGTCAGGAGACACTCGGAGGTCACAGTGACACAAACTGAACCAAGATCCCCTGGCAGGAAGAATTTCAAGCTACCTGAAAGTGCCACTGATCCAAAATTGCAGTTTTGCATGTGACTGTAATTTCTTGAAATTATACACGAGAAGCATGAGCTGCCTGGGTGTGGAACCACATCCCCCACTGACAGTGGGTAGTAGTAACAGTGGGTGGCAGTGCTCATATATTTAAATCAAATCAAGTTATCTCTGATAAATGCCAAGCATGATCTTAACTCCTCCAAGTAATAAACTTCAGCAATTCAGGCAAAACTTAGCCTTTCCACAGGGGACAGCCATACATCTCCTTCTCATTCTTGCAGCCTATTCTCCCCCTCCTTGCTAATTTCTGTAGCAGAAAGGGAGCAGACCAGTTCCAGCCTCTGCAGTGCAGATCCCCTGTTACTCACTAAAGTCAGGGAATGACTCAGCTACCTCATACTGTTTTACTGAAGGAAGGTGCAAAATCTCTGGTCGCAAATATGTTTAGCAGAATGAGAAAATAATTTATCTTGGGCCTTCTATGTTTGATGAGAAAGAGTTTAATTAGATGATCCTACAAAGTTTTTTGAAGTTAAGTCAGCGATTGCTTAAAATTATATGAAGTTATCACTAAATTCTATGTAACATTATAGGATTTTTCAGCAAATGTATTTTCAAGATATGTATGAAAATTCACAAGTACTTTATTTTTTTTTTTCCATGCTTGGAATGACTACATTTTCTAAGAGGCAAATGTGATGCCAGTTACATTTGTAGGTGAAATAAAAAACAGTATTATTTAATTTTATTGAAAAATTCTCTAACTTAGCCTATCTAACAATAACAAAAACATAGTATTTTCTCTTAAGTCTTATGGGTAACTAATCATTTGTGGAACAACATGTTACCTTAAAGCACCTCTACCAAAGCAAAGTATCATTTACAGAGATTCTGTGTGGCATGTGGCAACATTTTTCAGGGAGAATTGGTGGTTAACGAGCAAGTTTATCCTCATTCTGTTGAACAATGTTTTTATCTAGTGTTGTTATTATCTACTCTGTAAGCTTTATATTAATTATTTTTTATTAATCAGTTGAAATTTGTATATTTTTCAAGAAAGGATATTTAAATATCATATAATATTAGATGTCAGTGGACATACTATTAAAACCACTAGTGGTTAGTGGAGATAGGAAAAGGATACATAGGAATTCTGAGTTAGGAGAAGGGGTAGATAGAAAAGGGAAGTTATTTGTCTGCATTTCATTTTGTGCCTTGATAGCTGGAGAAGAACACAGCTTCATCTTGCTGCATTGCCTGTGTGTAAGTGTTGTGAAGCAGAAGGGAGGTGGAAGGAGAAAAGAGAATGAGAATGAAAGCCATAGAAGAATGGTGTAGATACAAGATATACCAAACTGACTATAATTTGGACTTGTCTTCAAAAGTGCAAGAGAAAGAACAAAAACATGTAGAAACAATCCTTCAAAAATTATATGTTAATATCCTTTTAATGTATTTCCACTGAGTGGATGAACTATTTTTATTTTCATCCAAATGAATTGGGTTCCAAGCAGAGACTCCCATTCTCCCCAAGGGTTGTATAAACTGAAAGAGCCTTGGCAAATGTGTTTTTTTTTCAATATTTATCCTCTATTGCATGATACCACATTCTTCTTTTCTAAATTTCTCCAGGAATTCATTGAGGCTTAGGGCTCACTTTTTCCACCTGTCATATGGGGAGAGAAGTCCCCAAATCCCTTCTTTCTCCAAATTCATATGTTCTTTTTCTTCTTCCATGAGGGTCTCACTTTTGATGGATTGAGAATAGATGTTGCTATCGTGTTTAAAATTTGATACAATCTCTGATCAAATGTCATGCTTTTCTTAAGGCAGATTTTACTAATTCAGATAAATAAGCAGATAAACAAATGACCATGTCCACAATCACCCACAGAGGAAATATAATGCACAAAGATTTAAAGGTTTAGGGGTATATTTTTGGGCACATCTCTAAGTATCTCAAAAGTTATAACAGACCCATTCTTTTTCCTGAGTGGGGTGAAAGGTGCTTTAAAGAAAGTTAAACCCTTGAGAACTTCTGGCCAATATTGAGGCATAGATACATACACTGTCCCTCCTCACACAACCAAAAGAAGGACAACAACACATTTAAAAACAAAAAACAACCAGAACTGACAGAAAACTAAAATGTATAGAAGTCTGACAACTAAGGAGATAAAGAAGAAACATTGATCCAGCCTAGTAGGATAGATGGAGATGGGCAGCCAGATAGAGAGGACTCATGGTAAGGCAGCAGCTGGTGGAGAGGTCAGTCTCATATTTGCATGAAGATAAACTGGGAGGAACAACTGGAGAGCTAGACAGACCATGCAGCACAGAGTTCCAGTGTTGGAAAGTAAAGCCTCAAAACCTCTGACTGAAAAAACCTGTGGGAGTTGAGGTGGCAGAGGAAACACCTAGCCTCACAAGAGAGTTCATTGGAGACACCCACATGGTCACAGAACATACACAAAACCACCCACTGGGGAATCAGCACCAGAAAGGCCAAATTTACTCATGGGTAGTGGAGGAAGTGACTGAAAGCTGGCCCAGAGCTGAGCAGGCAGCATTGTTCCCTCTCGGACCCCTCCCCCACATATAGTATCACAAAGCAGTGATGTGGGTTGCCCTGCTCTGGTGAATACCTAAGGCTCCACTCCTTACTACATAACAGGCACGCTGAGATAAAAAAAAAAAAATGGCCCAAACAAAAGAACAGATCAAAGCTCCAGAGTATATACAACTGAGCAATGAAGAAATAGACAGCTTATCAGGTGTGCAGTTCAAATTATTGGTATTCGGGATGCTCACAGAATTGATTGATCTGGGTCACAAAATAAAAGAAGAAATGAAAGCTACAGAAAGTAAAATAAAGAAAAATGCACAGGGAACCAACAGTGACAGGAAGGAAACCAGGACTCAAAACAATGTTTTGGAGCAGAAGGAAGAAATAAACATTCAACCAGAACAGAATGAAGAAACAAGAATTCAGAAAAATGAGGAAAGGCTTACAAACCTCTGGGACAACTTTAAACATTACAACATCCAAATCACAGGGGTGCCAGGAAGAGAAGAGGAAAAGCAAGACATTAAAACTTATTTGAAAAAATAGTGAAGGAGAACATGCCTAATCTGGCAAAGGAAACAGACTTCTAGGAAGTCCAGGAAGCCCAGAGTCCCAAAGAAGTTGGACCCAAGGAAGCACACACCAAGACACATCATAATTACATTGCCCAAGATTAAAGATAAGGAGACAATCTTAAAAGTAGCAAGAGAAAAGGAGACAAGGAATAAGTCCCTTTAACATTTAATACAATAAGGGCTTGGTGATGATGAACTCTTTTAACTAGACCTTATCTGGGGAGCACACTATCTACCTTTCTATTCTAAATGATAGCTTTGCTGGGTAGAGTAATCTTGGATGTAGGTCCTTGCCTTTCAGGATTTGGAATACTTCTTTCCAGGCCCTTCTTGCCTGCAAGGTTTCTTTTAAGAAATCAGCTGATAGTCTTATGAGAACTCCTTTGTAGGTAACTGTTTCCTTTTGTCTTGCTGCTTTTAAGATTCTCTCCTTATCTTTAATTTTGGGTAATTATGATGTGAGTTGGTGTGTACTTCATTGGGTCCAACTTCTTTGGGACTCTTTGAGTTTCCTGGAAGTCTATTTCCTTTGCCAGATTTGGGAAGTTTTCCTTTATTATTTGTTCAAATAAGTTTCAATATCCTTTTCTCCTTCCAGCACCCCCATGATTCAGATGTTGGAACACTTGAAGTTATCTATCCTAGATGTTTCTGAGTCTCTTCTCATTTTTTTCATTTTTATTTCTTCATTTTTTTTTCCATTTGGAAGCTTATTTCTTCCTTTTGTTTCAAATCTTTGATTTGAGTCATAGTTTCCTTCCCTTCACTGTTGGTTCCCTGTATATTGTCCTTTATTTCACTTTCTGTAGCCTTCATTTCTTCTTTTATTTTGTGACCCAGCTCAATCAATTCTGTAAGCATCCTAATTACCAATGTTTTGAACTCCATATCAGACAGGTTGTCTCTTTCCTCATTACTTAGTTCTTTTTCTGGAGTTTTGATCTGTTCTTTCATTTGGGCCATATTTCTTTTTCTCCGCATGCCTGTTATGTTGTAAGGGACAGAGCCTTAGGTATTCTTCAGAGTTGGAACTCTCTTCACTGAGTTGTGGTGCTGTCTGTGGGGGTGGGGTCAGAGAGAGAACAATGCCGCTTGCTCCTCTCTGGTCCCAATTTCCATCACTTCCATCTCTTCTCACAAGTGCATTGTGCGCTTTAAGGTGCTGATTCTCAGGTGGGTGGGTTTGCGTATATTTTTTGACACTGTGGGTCTCTCCAATGAACTCTCCTGTGAGGCTTGGATTTTCTCCTGCCACTGTAACCCACACAGATATTTTTTTACAGGTAGAGACTTTGATTCTTTAGTTTCCCACACTGAAATCCTGGGTTTCTCAGTCTGTCTTGCTCATCTGTTGTTCCTCCCAGCTTATCTGCATGCAAATGTGGCTGGACCACCCTCTGGTCAGCCTCCATGTATTGCCGCATGTCTTCTCCACCCCAGCTGCTGGTCTCTGCCCCTCCTACCAGTCTGGTTGAATGTTTCTTTAACTGCTTTGTTGTTGGATTCCAGGAAAATATTTCAAAGTACATCCTATGGCTTTGTGTGTATCTTAGCTACCTCATAAACTTTGTGTATGCCCTACCTACTTATAGACTGTATGCCATGCTATTCCATTTGACAAGCGTGGACTCAAAAATAAATATGTATAGTTAAATCATGTCTAGAGATAAGGCTGAAAATGAAAGCTGGGCTTAGTTTATGGAGAATTCTGATCAATGAGGCAATGAGATCAGATACAGATTTTTATAAATTTATCAAAATAATCTTTTCATGTAATGTGTTTTGAGATACAATGTAATCATGCAAAAAGTTGATAATATAAAGAACAGGTAGATTATTTGACCAACATTTTCCTAATGAAGATGCTATCTCTTCCCTTTCTAACCATTAATTTTTTCCTCAGTAAACTTTTTTTTTACTTTTACACATATCTGACTCAGGGATTTAATAGCACACCTTACTTAACACATGTTCTTAAGACTTATGATGGGCAGGTGGAAAAAATCAACTTCACTTTGAAAGCACAGAAATTCTGGATGGATTTGCAGAGCAGTTTTCCTGGATCAAAGTAATGTCTGTACCTGGAAAGAGACACATCAGAATTTGACTTTCAGCCTGCCAATTTTAGTGCAATAAATTTTATGATAAAAAGTCAATTCTAGTGTTGCAGGTTCGATTCCCAGTCAGGGTACATGCCTGGGTTGCAGGCCATGACCCCCAGCAACTGCACATTTATGTTTCTCTCTCTCTTTCTCCCTCCCTTCCCTCTGTAAAATAAAAAAAATGTCAATTCTATCAACCTCATTCATATTTGATGCTTGATTCAGACTTCTTTCTTTTTTATTTTCCCCCTTGGACTACGTGAGTTCCTGTGATCAAGGCTGATCTTACCCCTAGGTCATTGGAAAGGCCCTCTGCCCCCTCTCCCACCTTCAGTGATGCCTGAAATACTTTAAGTAGGAGACCAATCAATCAATTTTGCCTCCACAATATGAGTAACACCTAGAACTAAATTCACACAGAGAAATGAAAACTGAGATCAGACATTTCCTAAGACAGCAAGTATGGGTTGATAGGAGGAAGAGCACACAGGGGTGCTTGAGGCCAGAAGGAATACCAGCTGTAGCAAATTTCAGAGGAAGGAAAACAAACAAACAACAACAACAGCAAAAAAGATGAGTGAATAGCAAAGACATATGCCACCTATGCCTGTTTTATCCAAGGCTTGTGCTAATGAAACTCTAGCGTCTACTCAATGACACTGTGATGCAAAACAACCCACATGCTTCTTGTGCTGGTAGCTTGTTTTGTTCAAGGTGAAAGAGATGAAATTATAATAAAATATAAATTTCATAAGATTTCTAATAAATTTTATTCAGTCTCCCTGAAATTAAATTTAAGCCATCTGCAATGAATTAGATGTAAATTACTAAAAACACATTCTTAAGTTTAGTCCAAAAAATCCCATTAACAATAAGTATTAACAAAGTAAAAAGAATTTTAATCAAAATTATCTTTCAGAATGCAAAATTATCTTTCACAAGTGAATATAAGAGTATTATACTACAGTTCTTACAATCCAAATCACTTTTATGTTTTCTCCAAGTGCATTAAAAATGACAATGGAGAAAAGACATGTGATTATCATGCTTGTGCATGTGTAAAGGGTTAGCTTAATGATTCTTGTAAAGGAACAAATAATTTGGATTTATAATAATTACAAATAAAATCAGTGAGGAATAAGTGTTTTGTACAAGATATTTTCATATCTTAAGAGGACAATTTTAAATTTAACAAAACAAAATAGTCTGTCTACTGATGTTCCTTTGTGTTCTAAAGGCCATAATTAACCTTAGGAAAGAAAATACCAACTATATGTAATAAGGACACTGTGAGAAGCCAGGTCAATTATAAGGCCAATGGCATAACTGAATGTATCATTAGTTTTCATTGTCTTGCCCTTGAATTTTTGAAGGGCTATTTGCTAAAATGTACACTAGAGGATGAAAAATACATCATTTGTATTAGGTTGTGATAGGCTGGCAACTGAATTTCTGGAGTTTTCCTCAACCATACAAAATTGGACATCCCAACATCTATTTATATATAATGTATGAAAACTAGTTTCAATTGGCAAATGTCATCACTTCTTCCACACCTTTCTTCCTGATACATCATAGAAAGGACAGCTGACTTCCTTTCTAGTTACCATGATTCTAGCTGTCTCTGCATTTAAGCTTTGCCTTTTTACATGTTTTGGTTCAGCCAAGTGAGGGTGAATTTAGAGGAAGGATAAAGCACTACACATAGCCTCTCAAATATGGGTTAGTTGCAAAATGAAGAAAGTAATAAAGGAGAAGAATCATCTTCCATCTTGCTTTCTGTTTGACACTGAAAATATATACAATTTTTTTCTAACATAACGTCATTAGCTGTTAGACTAACTTTCAGCTTTTTCTGTCAAAATAATCAACATGTTACAGATATTATTCTAAATCTCTGTGTTAAAAAAGAGGATAAAGTATTAGGAAACATTGTACAAAGATGTTTCATAGTGTTTTTTTAGATAGAACCACAAGTACCAGATAACTACAGAAAATGAATTATTGAATATCAGTAGTTGTTAACTTATATGAGTTTGCCACTGTAAAACACGCCCTCTCCAAAATATTTGTATTTATCCCATTTTAATTACTTATTTATATTTTTATGTATGTTTATGTGTTTATTTTTCTATGTAATGTGTATTGTATTTTTCTACTATCATTTAACCCTTATACCTCCTCCCCCTCCAAGCAACCACTGCACTGTCCATGTCCATGAGCCCTTTTGCCTTTTTTTTCAATCCCTCCACCCCCTAGTCTCCCCCATCAACTTTCATTCTGCCCTCCATCTGTGAGTCTGTCCCCATTTCCTTGTTAGTTGCATTTGTTCATTACATTCTACATATAAGTGAAATCATATTTGTCTTTCTCTGCCTGGCTTATTTCACTTAGCATAATGTTCTCTAGGTCTATCTATGCTGTCACAAAAGGTAAACTTTTCTTCTTTTTTATGACCAGGTAATACTCCATTTGTAAATGTTCCGTCAATGATTTATCCACTCATTTACTGATGAACACTATTTGTATTTTTAATGAGAACTTCCTAAAATGTATTAAAATTATTCTAAGCATAATTTAATGTATTTTAATGACTCAGAAAAAATAGTTGTTAAGTGTTTAGTAGAATATTCTTCAGTGTTGTTAAAGTACAAGTGACTAATTGTCCTTAAATTTACACTCTTTTGTGAGATGCTACATCAGGGTTGTTTTTATGGTTTTCATTGTTAATCCTATCAGGTGAGGACCTATCTATATTTATGTCTTCTGACTCTACCCTCCTAAAATACACAAACTGTAATTTGCATTGGATGAGAAGCCAGGTTTTCAAACTTGGAATTAGATTTAAAATAAGATTACATAGATGCTAAGTGGGAACCTGAAAAAAGTATATATACTTTGTGGTCTTCATTGATCACCTTTTCACCTTTTTGTTTATTTCAGATTTGTGGTCATATTCCAAAGACCTGAATTGCTAAATAAGTGACTCATGGATAAATGAGATAATTGAAGAAGTTTTTCCTAAAATTTAGATAAAGCACTCATATTTTGCAAAAGTAATATATTTTTTCATTTATGTTTTGGGTATAAAAGATACTTCATTCTATTTCATCACAATGATCTGCAGAATGATTACCAAATGCAGAAACATCATACATTTTAAAGCTTCTGGTTTTCTTACAGTAGCTGATCCAATCCAGGAATATAATATCTTCCAGTCTTTCAGATGCCTGAAGCAATGAAAGGAAACTGTGTTTGAATTTGCTAATGCTGTTTATTTTGTTGGAGTTGCCATTTCATCATCATTACTGGGAGGGGTCAACAATGAATTTGCTTTAAATAAAAAGTATTTTTTTAGTTTTAGTGAAAAGAGATGGCCAAATGTCTGATGGAATCTCTGATTTTAATGAGATGGGATGATGCCCAGTTTCAGGCCACAAAACAAAACAGAGTAACAAATGTGACATGCCATTTCTAAAGGGGTAAGACTCTGGGAAACAGTCCACTTTTCTGTTTTGATGTTGATTATAAACAAGTGATTGCAATCTGTCAGACTTATATATATATATATATATATACCTGACTACTTGGATACATAAGCTAAAAGATAAAGCCTTATGTAGCAGTATCAAAACATCTGCATTTACATTTGTGTAATTGTTTTAAAAGTAATTACTGGGAAAAATTGTGTTGTTAGAAGATACTCAGTTATGAATTTTTAAATAAAAATAGCTGTGATCAGCCATTGTGTACTGTAATTTTTTAAATATCCATGAATGCATGAGGAAACAAATTAAAATAAGAGTATATTTTAGTAGAACAGTGTATTATTTATTATATAACTAAAGTATTAGATATGTTAATCTTTACAAAATAAATCTAGTTCCTAGGGAGATGACAGTTCAGTCACTGACATACTTGAGCAAGATTGCTATACCACTGGCTTGCTAAGATTTCATTTTATTTAACAAGCACGTATATAGCACCTACAATGTGCATAAGAAATTATTCTAAGCACTTTATCAATATTAACTCATTTAATCCTCATAACAATCCAGAGAAATATATATTAGTATCCTCATATTATGTAGGTAGGTCAACTGAACCATGGACAAGTAACTTAACCCAGATGGAATTTGAAGTCAGCAATCTGGCTGCAGACTCTATGCACTTAACCATTGATATATGTTACCTCATTAATTTACTTCCCCATGTTACATGGGGCTAAGACACTTTTGCCAAACATACCCACTATACTAGCCTCACTGGGTCACAGGAGAAGTCAGGACCCACATGCTGCCTGCAGAATAACCTGTTCACACAACAGACAAAATAGGCTCTGGCTTTCATTCCAGTAGCCAGTGCATAATCTCCTCCTTTTATCATAAGATACCCTTTTGTAATCCTTTTAAGAACAAAGGAGGATTAAGGCACATGAAAGCATTCTTTTCCTATCATGCTTTCATTTGCATAAGTGGAAATCATTTAGGAAACATCCAATAATACAAAAAATTAAAATATAATGGATTGTGGACTCAATCCATTTCTTCCCTGAAAGTCCCTTGGTTCCTAGGCAAATTCATGCCTGCCTCTTCCCAGCAACCAGCTCTGCATAAAATAACTATTGAGAAGGATACCACCTGACAAGCTACAACATCTATGTGTTAAAGCTGTGCATAACAACTTGCTTGTCATTCTCATAGTTTAAAAAGACCACTTGAGATGCTTTCAACTTAGACTTAACATTAACTGGCAAATCATATCACTTTTACTCACTCACTCACTCACTTGTTGAAATAGTCTATAAATCAATGATAAAAATTAAAATCTGCTTAACCGGATTACTCTTCCCAACAAAAATATAAAATCCAACAAGAAATATTCTAGTTAATAGTATCAGAATTATCTTCAATTCATACAGCCACGTATTCCTGGGCCATTGGAAAACAAACTCTGATGATATGCTCTCTATAAAGTTATCTGTGTCTCTTCTTACAACATGGTTATCACTTAGTAACCTTTCGAGGATTGTTTTAGGAGGATAAATAACAAAAATAATTAATTTAATAAGGAACATTTTGATTTTCAAGTGTTTGCAAGAGATATCTATTAAGAATTAGCTCTAAGGCATTTGACTGTTAGGAATATACTCAAAGAGATTTCAATCATTTTCATATATATAAATGAAAAAGGTCATTGGGAAAAGTTAATTTGTAGCTGGATTGTGAAGGGTCATAGATTTAGTAAAAAGAAACTCATGACCATTTTATAAACAAGGGCCATGAAGCATCGCCTTTTATCCCAAAGAATCTGTGACTATATCTATATTTCATAAAGACATCTTGTTGGATTAAAAGGATCTAAAACAGAGGTTATAGGAGTGTCTGAAAAGAGATGACGAGGTCTAGAACCAGAGTCATGGAAATGGAATTTGATGCACAGGAGAGAAAAGAACAAAGACAAGAATGAAATACCTTTTTCAATAAAACAAAAGTATACACATTTATTATAAAATGGCATATTCTTTTTTTATTTTTAAGAAAATAGAAACAATCTTTTTGGTTTTATAAGACAAACTTTGCTGTTTAATTTAGTTTAATCTAAATAGAGATGCAGAATAAAAAATAATCTAAGCAACACATCAGGATTCTCAACTGAATTTGAAGAAACAGGGACTTTTATGAGTATGGGGATGTCTAATATACCTTTAAGTGGTTTGTATTGCTTAATGTGGTGGACTTTAAGTTTGTGGTTGCTTATTTTGTTTGCTTTTCTGTGGAAATAAAAGAAACTGGCTGGGTTTGACACTGGAAGAGTTTACATGGTATAGCTATGGTAATCCATAAATCAAAATGAGTTAGCAAATACAAGTTTCCTCTATATACGGTTTAGGGTTTGAGTCAGTTTCATCCTACATCTGAAAGAACAGGACACTTTAGAATACCTGGGCTATTTGAGTTTTGAGGCAGCAGAACTAAGTGTGCTCTTGGTTTGAGGAGGAAGAAAGTGAAATATATACTCTCTCACTGTCTCATGGTGCTCTCCAGCTAAGCTTGCCATGCTGAGTACATAAACACAAACTAGAGAGAATGTTAACCTGACATTAAACCTTAAACCTCTGACAAAACAAAAACATAAATGCTACTGACTGGTAGCTGCCAGTCCTATTACAGACCATTTCTTATTTCTACCAATCTTCAGGCTGTAGGTGCAATATGGCTAAGGTACCAAGTGAGCCCAACTCATACATATCATTCAGCAAAAGGACTATAGAGGTAAATAAGACATAGTCCCTATCCTTGTGAAGCATATGGTCTAGTGAGAGGACCAGCTATTTCCCCTTACAATTAAAAAGTGGAACAATAGTGAAGATATGAGCTGAATGATGCTTAACACCCCACAGGCCTAACCAACTCTTTGGAGGATTACTATTTGTTTCCTTTTATACTCCTAATACCTCTCTTTTCACCCAGGGCATTCAAGAGATTAAAGTCTTTGACTTCTGAAATTTTAGACACCAGATCTCTATGCAGGATACCTTTGCAGAAGATTCACATATATTAAGATCAGAATTGTCTAGCAGGGGTGTCCAATCCATGGTCGTGGGTCACATGTGGCCCAGGATGGCTGTGAATGTGGCCCAACACAAAACTGTAAATTCACTCAAAACCTTCTTTTTGCTCATTAGTCTTCATTAGTGTTTGTATGTTTAATGTGTGGCCCAAGACAACAAACACTCTTCTTCCAGTGTGGCCTAGAGACACCAAAGGTTTGGACACCCCTAGTACAGGGAAAAGGGACTGCAGCATTCTCTAGCTGTCTTAGATGTATTATCTTATGTAATCCTCTTAAAAGCTGTATAAGGCTGGTATTGTCACTTAATAAAATAGGGAACAGGAGTACAGAAATCTACACAATTAGTTAGAATTCAAAACCTTATCTAACTAAATCCAAAGTTCTTACTTTTTCTACTATGTGAAATGCAATCCTCCAAAGTGGCATTATTATAGATGTCTTTATAATATAAGAGTATGTGGATTGTAACACTCATTCTAAATAAATGTGTATCACCATTACACATAGGCACACATGCACATATATAAAACATTACTAGTCATTAAGCGAATTCTAATTGAAACCACAATGAGATATTACTACATACAGAGAAAGACAAAGAACAAAACAAACATGAAACAAAATACCAAAACCTTGGAATGCTCATACCTTGCAAAATCTATGGGGGCCAAAATTAGATCAGTGGTTGCTAGCAGCTAAGGTGAGAGAAAAGAATTGCTTTTCTTTTCTTTCAGAGCACAAGAACATTTTTAGAGAGATAGAAATATTCTATACCTCGATTTCAGTGGTGGCTACATGATTGCTCCTGTGTGTAAAAACTTGAACTTGCTTTATTCACTAAAAAAGATGGATTTTGCTTTATGTGAACCATACCTTATTTAAAAATGTATACGACTATAAAAGTTTCTCTACATCCAAGTTAACTTCAATAACCTTCATGTTAACCCACTCCTATACATACCCCCACACATGAACAAAGGTCTTTTTAGAAAAATGTATTTTAATACAAAAGTGAATGTTTACCTTTTTATGTCTCTAAGTTATTACTGGTTTTGCCATTTTTACAAATCCCATACACAAGGTAGCATCATTTATGAGACCTTTTGTAATGAGTGAGGATATCAGAATACAATAAGATGCGCGGGCTGGGAACCAAGTGTCCCAGGTTCGATTCCCAGCCAGGGTACATTCCTGGGTTGCAGGCCATAACCCCCAGCAACCGCACATTGATGTTTCTCTCTATCTCTCTACCTCTATCTCTATCTCCCTCCCTTCCCTCTCTAAAAATAAATAAATAAAATCTTTAAAAAAAAAGAATACAATAAGATAATAATTTGTTCCATTCACTATTATCACCCTGTTTCAGATGCAGACAAAGCATCTGAGTGTGAAAGAATTTGAGTCTGTTACCAAGATTAATAGAAATGCAGATGGGGGACTTCTGAGGAACTAAAAGCTTCATCTGAATCATCTGCATCTAGAGGAAAACAATTGTCTTGGGATTATATGAAATGCTATAAAAGTTAAAATTTATGAATAAGTCCCACTGCTCTCCAGCACCACTTGACAGCCTTGTGGGGTCTGAGAGCAAAGAGCTAAGAACAGAGATTTATGCCACAAATTAAGCTTCTAAAACCCCACTGGAATACTTTTATTAGCCCCCTGTCCATATTTAACTGCACCGCTATCCCTACAAGAGAATATTCTAAGAATGAGGTTGATTTGGGTGCAGGGCAAAGAGTATTTAACTGAAAAGAAAAACTCTGTAAAAACAAAAATAAAAATTTAAGACCTATTTTGCAATTTCTTAAAACTTGGTTCATGTTCCAAATTCTCAACATGCTTGGGGACATCATTTAAATTATTTTTCTCAACCAGTTGAGTACACTTTTCAAATTATTGAAGATGTCCAAAGATCATAAAGTCATCTTTTTAATCTGTGAAAATGCAGGACTTTTTCTGAGAACTTCCACTTACCCAATCTGTTACTCATTTTCTAAATCAGTTAAAATCTTTGAGGGTAAGGGCACAAATATGCAAATAATGACACTGGGGAAACTTAAAATGAAGAAAAGGACAGAACCAGAAATTTTGTTCCAAATACATCTAAACAGAACAACACATATTAAATATCACTGAAGAATTCATGAATTTTTATACATAATTTGATTTCTTACTTAGTATCATTTATTATTTTGGTTTTCTTTTAGTTCTTTTACAATGTTTGATTTATTTATTTTTAGAGAGAGGGGGAGGGAGGGAGAAAGAGAAGGAGAGAAACATTAATGTGTGGTTGCCTCTTGAGAGCTATCAGGTACCTGGCCTGCAACCCAAACACATGCTCTGACTGGGAGTCAAACCAGTGACCCTTTGGTTTGCAGGCTGACACCCAATCCACTGAACTACACCAGCCAGAACTGTTGTTTACTATTGATACAACAAAAATCCCAGTAAAATAATTAATATTTTTTCTCAATAAAATTTGACACTTAGCACTCAGGTTTTTTTCTTATTGAATTTATTGGGGTTACATTGGTTAAAAAACACAAATTTCAAGTGTACAACAAAAATTGCATACTGCTTTGTACACCTATCACCCAAAGAAAAGTCTCCTTCCATCCCAGTTATCCCCCTTTTGCCCTCTCTAACCTCCTCCTACTACATTTTCCCCCTGGCTATCACTGTACTGTTGTCTGTGTCTATGTTATATAGATATATATTTGGGTTGGCCAAAACCATTTTTTTTTCTGTAAGATGGCTCTAGTAGTGCTTACTGGTTTTTAATTTCATTTGAAACAATTTTGTTACGTTATATTATGACAGCTGTCATATTGGTGTGCATTAAAAGAATCAAAATTGTTGGATTTTTGTGTAGCCATTTTAATATTGAAGATGGAAGAAAATAAGCAACATATTATGATTTATTATTTCAAGAAAGGTAAAAACAACAGGAGTGCAAAAGAAAAGATCTGTGCAGTATATGGGGAATGTACTATGACTGATCAAGTGTCAAAAGTAGTTTGTGAAGTTTTGTGCTGGGGACTTCTTGCTGGATAATGCTGGACAGTCAGGTATCAAGTCACTTGACATTGATGGATTGGGTCATTAATTGAGAATGATGGACGTTATACCACATGGGAGATAGCCAACATACTCAAAATATACAAATCAATAAAATTATTGGTAAAAGTGAAAAATGAGTCTTTTATATTACTGAAATAACTAAACAGACTTTTTTGGCAACCCAATAATTTGCTTAATCCCTTCATCTTTTTACATCAAGCACCCCAACCCCTTTCTTCTCTGATAACTGTCAGTTTTCTATGTATCTATGTTTCTGTTTTTCTCTTGTTTGCTAAATTATTTTTTCATTGTAGTCAATTCAATATAATGTTTTCTCTTAACCTCACAAGTTGTTTATTAATGCCAAGTAAGCTAGCAGGAAGAGACTCTTAGTTGAAGACCATTTGAACAGGAAAAATCATGAATAGTGAATAAACAAATGGAGGCAGGTATATCACAAACCTCTGTGCATTTGGGGTTTGTATTGATATGAACAGGAGCAGGATTTTAAAATACTAGGCCATGGAATATTTACCTAGTTTCTTAACATCTGATTAAAGGTAAATCTTAATCACAACAAATAATTGTTCCGTTAAGCAATGTGATTCTACTGAAACACCAATTTGAAAGATATATGCACTCCTATGATCATAGCAGAATTATTTACATTAGCCAAGATCTGGAAACAGCCCATCAGTAGATGATTAAAAGCTGTGGTACATTTATACAATGGAGTACAATGGGACTATAAAAAAGAAGGAAATCTTACCTCTTGTGACAGCATACATGGACCTAAAGATAATTATGCTAAGTGAAACAAGCCAGTCAGAGACAGACAAATACCATATGATCTCACTTCTGTGTGAAATCTAATGAACAAAGTAAACTTAAGAACAAAATAGAAAGAGAGGCATGGACTGATAGCTGTCAAACAGGAGGGAGGAAGGGGGAGTGGATGAAAGAACGTAAAGGGATTAGCTAAAGAACATGTTCTGTATAATCCATGGACAGACATAACAGTGCAGGGATGGTTAGAGAAGGGGGAAGTGAAGCTGAGAGAAGGGAAGCAAAGGAAGGGAAAATGGGGACATCTGAATTAGTGTTAACAACAAAAGTGAAGAAAAAATGTGATTCTAGCAGGTAAATCATTCAGATATATGCGCACACATCTATGTCCCTCTTGGCTACACATATAGAAAACAAAACAAAACAAAACAAAACAAAAAAGCCAAATAAAAAAGAGAAAGCAGGATGTGTATAACAAGATAGTCCTGCTGTAATTGGTCTTTAACTCTCCATCCTTAGTAAACACTACAGGCTAAATTCATATATATGAGTCAAATTACCCTGGATATATACTGCAGAAAGATTATTATTCCCTTTGGTATTTAAGAGTTTCCGAAGAGATAAAGAGAGGTAATTTTAACACTCACTCTATTGTTTATTTTTGTCTATTAGTTTCCTTAAACTTGAAGTATACTCTTTTCAGTTGTTTTCATTTCTTCTCCAACTTTTATATGCACAACTCATTATGTAGATTGGTGGGTTATGATCAAGAAATACTAGGTACTTTTCAAGATACATCAGTATTTAGTGTCTTCCAAAGTTACTTTTGAAGAGGATAAATGTGTGTACAAAGGCAATGGCCCCAAGCCATGGCTTAGCCATCTGCATAGTCTCAATGGTACTTTTGTGATTACTGCTCAAACACTGTCCCACCACTGCTAGGTTACATTTGTCTCAAGTTGTGAACTTAGTGTTATCCAAGCTATCCCAGAAAATATTAGAAATATAGAAAATGATTCCTCCACAGTTTCATGGACCAGATTATCACCTCTTTCAATGTTCCAAGAAGTTTGCTTTCAACATTATTGATGACAGTTTCCAGATTCCTGCAGTCAACTCCACCAGGAACTGAAACACTTGCTGTGATGTGGGAGAACCTAGACCCAGCCAGTCCCTTAGGCTGTGAGGTCTCATCTAGTAGCAGTCAACCAAAGTGCTGCTCCAGCCCCGGTCCCCAACCAGGGAGGCATACAGGAAAGGCCAATTGACTTGATCTGGCACCACAGCCTAGACATAAGAGCTTGACTCACATCAGGATGAAACCCAGGCCACTAGAGCTGACCTGGAAAAAACCAGGTCCTCCTTCATGTCTAGTCACCAAGGAAGTCACCATCCAACCACAGGCCTCCCCACACATGCCTACTCCTGCATCCCAGCAGGCCCAGTGCCACGCCATCTCTCCCAAGCAGCTGCCAGCATAGGGCCCTGCTTCCTATCGACCCTCACTCATGGCCCTGTGCCTTCAGCACTGTTTCCAGCTGTCCTGCAGGAGGGCCCAAATCCCTGGAAGTGAAGCACTGTGGAAGCCACAAAGTAGAGGCTGGTCTTTCTCCACCCTACCTAGCTCTGGCTCTGCCTCCTTCACCTCTCCCCATGGTTTCTACAGTTTTTGTTGGATACTGAATTACCCTGATTTAAACAGAATCCTAATTTAGTACCAATGAGAATAACTGAATATCTCAAGGTGACACAGATAGTTCATGATATGAACAATGACAAGAAAAAAAAAACCTTGATTTTATTTCCACCACCACACACAGGAGAACGAAGCCTCCCTGGGTCCAGGGCTGAATGCAGTGTCAATACATTTATTCTAATTCCATCCCATTACCCCACTCAAGAAAGTAGCACAGACTGCAAAAGAGCATGTGGACAATATTGTGCTTTATTGACAATCTTTACTCTAAATATTACTTTTAAATTAGTTGTGGGTTATCTGAATATGAATATAAAACAAAACTGAAAACCCCTGCACAACAATGGCCAGCCTTTGTAGAATGCCTGTACCATCAAGAAAAACTCCAATATGCTTGCTTGATTTTTTTCCTATCTTTGCCTCAATAATTGTTAGTTCAGTGATTACACAAAAAATGTGTTTTACTTGGGTTAAAACTAGTAAAAATTTTTAAGATTTTCTTTTCATTATGCTCTTAAGAAAAAATGTGTTTCTCTGGAGATGGCAATTTTAATGAATTTTGGATGACAACATAACTTAACTTTGAAAGATGGAACTGGAGAGCATTATGCTAAGTGAAATAAACAAGGCAGTGAGGGACAAATATCATATGGTTTCACCTGTAAGTGGAACCTAATCAACAAAAACAGACAAACAAGCAAAATATAACCAGAGACATTGAAACAAAAAACAAACTGACAGTACCCAGAGGGGAAGGGGAAGGGGAGAATGGGGTATAATAGAGGAAAAACCATCAAGGAACATGTGTAAAGAACACATGGACAAAGCCAAAGCGGGTAGGTTTGAGGTTGGGAGGCAGGGATGGGTGGGGTGGGGGGGGCATGGTGGGGTGAAAATTGAGACAACTGTACTTGAACAACAATAAAAAAGAAAGAGATTACAAATTTTAGGTGATAAAGCTTTCTACTAAATTTAGGCTCTTTTTGTATAATTTCTGATGTGTGGTTTCCTTTCTTTTGTTTGAATACCAAATGCTGACAGGAGGGGAATGGTGGTTAGGGTTACTGGGTCAAACTTTGAAGATCCTAAAAGTAGAATAATCATTGCCAAGAAGATATAAAATTATAGCCAGAAAGAAAAAAAGAAACAACAACAAACATCTAAAACTGTGCTTGAAATATGAAGAGCAGGCAAATACTAAAATGGTAATTAAGAGAAAAGGTACTAATAAAGATAGGTAATGTCTTTTTTAAGTGCAGGTGTTGGCCTCTTTTGAAGGCATGTATAAGAGCTTTAAGGAGTGATGTAGAACTGAAGACTAAAGTGAGAATTCATACTATCTCAAGACATCAGCCTTGGTTGGATAGATTTGACACCTATATTGCCAATATATAAATCTCTAATCTTCCTTATAGCATTCACCCACTTTTCATGGTTCTGCTTTCTGGTACACCACAAAATAAGTATATTAATACATGAATATTTTAAATATCAAGACCAGCTAGCATTTCTCTCTTCAGTGTTTTTAATAAAAAAAGTTCATCAAATATTTGAATAACAAAAATAATATATACAAATTTTTTCCATTCTGATTGTCCTTTTTTAGTTTCTCAAAAATTCATTAAAATCACAGCCCAAAATTTTATAAAGTTCTTTAGGTGATATTTCAAAACTATAAGCTCCAAGAGTTCTATTATCTGGACAGTAAATTTACATTAATATTAAATGTGTCTGTCATTATGTTCACTTTCTTAACAACTGTACCATATTATTAGTTCACACAAAACTTGAGGGAAAAATGCGTGTAGCAAGAGATTGCCTAAACTGATCAACCAAGTTTTAAACTGGACATTGAAGGAACATGAATTACAACCTATGATGCAGAATGGGACATTACGTTGTAATTCTCAGAAGTGTTATAAATAATTCCTGAGCAGAAGTCCTAACTTCAGCTGAACTTGTCATGACTCATACAAATCCAGTCCTCAGTCAGTCTGGATTTAGAGTACACTTTAAAAAGTGAGCAGAACAGGGGAATGGTAAAGTATCTGATTTGTTTAAATATTTTGATCTCCTTGCGTCCTCTGATTAATTCTCACTCTTGTGTTCCTGATTCCCTTCTGACTTCATAGTTGACCTTAGCCATCACCGTATAATGACATCTGTTTTTTCATGGTTCACCTCTTTACCCTGACAACTTAGCTGTTTGCTCTTCTATTCAGCTTCAAAAACACCCTTGTTACTCTTTTATCTACTGCACCTACTCACTGTGGAATCTTGCACCATCCTACTGATTCCATCTTCTCTTAAATACATTTTAGCCTGCTTCTTCGCCACTATGTGGTATTCAATTCAAGCACTTGTATAACCCCATAAAGTCTAAATTATCCTCTTGGGTTTTGATATGAATCTCTTAATATCTGGCATTTGAGTAATATAGTCAATTTCATATAAGTCAGATTTATATTGTAGCATGACTATCACTAAGATTTTGTGGGGTGGATCTTTAGGAATGTATGGTGACAGTGAAAAAGGATATATCTGTCTTTTTTTGTTAACTTTTTTTTGTTGCTGTTTAAGTACAGTTGTTGCCATTTTCCCCTCACTGCTCTTAAAAGAAAGAATTCTAATGTTCAAAGTGAACTGTGCATTAAAAGTACATTGGGGCCCTGGCCAGGTAACTAGATTGGAGCATCATCCCAATACACCATGGTTGTGGGTTTGATCCTTAGGGCACATGTAAGAAGGACCCAATGAATGCACGAGTAAGTAGAAGAACAAATCGATGTTTCTCTCTTTCTCTCTCTTTCTCTCTATGTCTCTCTCCTTTTATCTCTCTCTCTAAAATAAATGAATACATTTTAAAAATACAAGTAAACTGGTATGTTAAACAGGATATTGACAAGTAAGAGAAGAAAAAAATAATTGATGCTGTTTGGAGAAGGAGAGGGAAGACACAACTGATGCTTTCTTAATATAGATTATAACTCTAGTAATAAGGATATTAGTGTCAGCAACTTTATCTCTCTCGTATTTGAATTCCCCTTAGACTCAAGCATTTTGAATTGAAAATAATTTTCTGTTTACAGTGTTTTTATTTCAAATGCTTAAAAGTTGATATAATCTTGATGTACACAGGAGAATCTTTTATGACTGAGAAGACAGAAAAATCCACAAAAGAATAGTTTTTCTGGCCTTAAATCCAGTAAATAAAACAGAGAACATAAGCACTAACATTAATCAAACTCTTCCCAAGCATTCCCTAGTTATCATTTCATTGAGTCTTCCTAAAATCCATTGAAGGAGCATTTATTTATTAGCCTTATTTTTCAGATGGGAAATAAGGACTCAGGGACATTAATAACTATGTGATAGGCAGTAATTATTAGTGCAGGTAGTAGGAATGGTAACTTTGGTTTCACAGTCCATGCCTTATTAGATCAATCATGCTGTCCTACAGTGTCTGGTGATTAAGGAATGAGGGAAACCTCAGGAAATAAATTTTTGTATCATTCCAGTGAGAAGTCAAAAGATCATTTAGAGTAGGTAGGTGGCTTCTGATGAAGAAAGTTTTTTCATGAACTCATATTTCTAAAGAAAATGTATATTTAATCACAAAGGAAGGTTAAAGAGTGCTATGTAACCCTAAGGATAGTGCCAAGAAAAGTTCAGAATAAGCTGAAAGAAAGAAAGAAAGAAAGAAAGAAAGAAAGAAAGAAAGAAAGAAAGAAAGAAAGAAAGAAAAAGAAAGTTTTTGCAAATATATTTGGTATAAGAAAATGTACAAAAGATGAATACCTTGTTGTTCCAGAAAGGGTGTATAACATCACACAATTTAAAGAAAATATAATATAGTTTAACCCTTCTTTGTGTTTCTGTTTTCACCGAAGTAAGCAATCTTTCAAATTCAAATGACATAGCAAAAGCATTATTAAGAAACTATTGCTAGTCAAGGTAAGAAAAAGTAGAATAAAACAGCACTAAGAAAAGTCTTGATAAGTTTTTCAATCAAGAGTGAATTGGGCAGAGTATTTCCCTTTTTTAATCCCTCACTTTCCTCATTTATAGAATAAAGACAATGTACCCACAGGGTATTTGTGAACATTAAAAGAATGCTTTGTATATGTGTTGATGGAATCATTCTCACTGTGCAGGAAGATAACATGAAGAATGAAAATGGTGCCATAACACCAGATAGGAGAAAATATTGTACTGAAGAAATGAAGCCCAAACTGTGCCTTTCCTTTTTCTATAATACCCACATGCTGGGCACATTGCCTAGCACCTGGTAGCATGTCATATTTTTTTTTCTTTTTGTCCTAAATGAGAATAATTTTCTAATTTGAAAACCATGTGAAACAAGTAAATATAATATAATTAGCAATGTTTAAGGAGTGATTTCAGTTTACCAGAAAGATAATACTATGAAGTTAAGATATCAAGGTAAAAACTCCAATTATTACTAGTATCACAATAATATATTTGAATCAAGACATTTTTCCCCATGGTTATAATTTTTCAGATGCTATGTGAAGCACTGAGACGTAGAGATAAATAAAACACTCTTTGTTCTCAGGTTTCTCACTATCTTAAGCTAATAATAACCAGGCTGTGACTTAACAGAGATTTTGGTCTTTAAGAAAATATATTCACAAAGAAGTGGAAAAGGTGTGCTAGACAATAGCTGTCCCACATATTGATGAATGTTAGGATTATTGTGATTTATAAAGAGAGAAGCATGTGAGTATCTCAACTGTGAATCCATTAAAACATTAGGACTCCAATTTTTAGAGTGCCACATATTTAGTGAGAAAGGCAGAGAAAAGCTGAGAAAAACAATATTCAGTGTTTATTCTGTGCCATGACTTTTCTATGTGTTTATACACAAAACTTATTGTAATGTTCACAACAACCCTTTGAGGTAAGTGCATTATTTTCATTCTGTAGATGAGAACATTGTAAAATAAAAAAAAATACTTTGCCCAAAGACACAAATAAAATAAGCAGAATTGAACCTAAGCTATTTGACTCTATATCCCATAATCTTACTTTTTATATTAAAGTAAAATATTCTTATATTCTAAATAAGGGAAGTCATAGGAAGAATGGTGAACTAAGAACTTTGTCTCTCCTTTCTTTCACCACCCATCCTCTTCTCTAGGCACATAGAACTCTGCTGAGAACTGAAGGTCAAAGGGAGAGTGCACAATAATCTTATTCATATTAAATTATTGAGGGTCTAATACCAGATCTTTCCTAGATATTGTACTTTAAAAAGAAAATACCAAGGTGAACATGATGCATAATATACAATAAAAATGAATCTTTTTTTTTTTTTTTTTTTTTTTTTAGAGAGGGAAGGGAGGGAGGGAGGAGGGAGGGGGAGAGAGAGAGAGAGAGATCAATGTGCGGTTGCTGGGGGTTATGGCCTGCAACCCAGGAATGTACCCTGGCTGGGAATTGAACCTGGGACACTTTGGTTCCCAGCCCGTGCTCAATCCACTGAGCTACGCCAGCCAGGAAAAATGAATCTTTGATAATGAAAATTTAAGTAGTGAGAGTTATTTGGACTATCTGTGGCATGGTTCACTTTCCTAGGAATACTATCAACTTTTCTACCTGAGAATGGCCAATAGTGTAAGAAATATAATTGAATAAAATTTGGGAGAGACTTCTTTAAAAGTTAACTTTTAGAACAGGTCATGAAAGAAGCAACAGATAAGAGTTCTCAAGAGCAAAAGGGTTGGGAGCCATCATAACTGCAAGAAAAGCAAGAACAAAGCCAATGAAGAGGAGAGTTTCTAAAACACAAATTTACATCTAATGAGCCTGAACAATTCTGGAATCAGTACATTCAGCCATAATAAATAAAATATTGACATTTGAAATGTATTTTCTTTAGATATGTTCTCTTCAGTATCTTATCTTTTAAAATTGTCTTCTAGATACATGAAGGAAATTGAAGTTAACAGAGGGTTTTTTGATATTTTTTCCTGGAAACTTACTGTTCTTTTACTTTTAAAACATGTTTTATGTAGAAAGTCTATACTGACTCTATCTAAGGGGGGGCTTTTATTATTAAAATCACCAAATTTCTGTTATACAGTTACATTTATAAAACAAAATTTTATTTTACACTAACATAATCTGTTGTATTTTAATATTCTTTACTTTTTTCTAGAAGAATTACATAGCTTCACAAAATAATAATAGTGTATGCCTAATTTGAGAAATAAAATACTCCATGAAAAGTGCTTGTGTATACATAAGTTGCAGTGAATTTTCAAGTCCTTTATAACCAACTTCCCTCTTAGTAAAAGAGGAGGACTCTCTTGTGACTCATTCACTTTTTTGTTTTACAGTTCTCAAACTTCCTGGAAGCACCTCTGTACTGGTGATTTGGTAGAGAAGCACGCACTCAGAAAATAAACTCAAAAGACTCTCCCATGAGTTCTTGGTTCAGTTTTTTGTTTCATTTTGCTTTTTCCCATGTATTTTGCAAGGGCAAATGAACAAGACAAACAATAGAGAGATAAAATTAATTTGCTTGCATGGTTTGCCTAAAAAATATTAAAAACATTTTGTATAGAATTGTTTTTAAAGGATATATATGCGTGTCATTTCAAGTGAGTGTGGTAAGTTTGAGAAGGAAATTAATAATGCTTCTTCACTTAATCAAAAATGTAATGCCAGTTTATCAATGTCTATTTTCAATGAAGTAAAAACTTGATAATATTTAGGAATGTTCTTCCTAACATTCATGTAGATAAAGCCATATGAAATATATGGTTTCGTAAGTTAAAGCTAGTTGTGTATTAGAAATTCGGTATCTGTAATTAGATTAATGGGTTAATTCCTCAACATTTGAGGGATGGATATAGATGGTCATGTCTTTTATGCTTACAGGAATATGTGACAATTCTTAAATAATAACACTTTATAAAAACATTTTGAGAAAATAGAGGTAGATTTCACTTGTAAAAGTAGGTGAGAAAACCTTAAATGAAGTACAATGAAAAGTCACCCACCATAACTAAGTAGATTATATCCAATAATATAAATGTTTACATATGGGACTCTATCATTATAACCTGCATGAAGTTCCTGTAGATGTCTTGAAAATGTACATATACATTCCTTTTTATAGGTGATAAACATGCTTTTTACAATGTGTTAAAATGAAGAGGAAGAAAGAGAAGAACGAGAGAAAAGAAATAATAGAAAAAATCCTAATACTTTTCCAAAGCAGGCTTTAAAAAACATCATGACTTTAAAAATGGATAGATAGCTACTTCCAGAACTTGTCAGGAAAAAGGCATTTGGATTGGAAGCAAAAACATTCTTGAGATTCTTCTCTCATGTTAGTGATAATCTCAACTTACAAGATACTGGGAAATGCGATCTTTATCTCAGAAAATGTTCTCTTTTAATATTTACATTCCCAAGTTCCAAGAATATGGTCACTAAAAGCATTAAAAGTTTTGTTTTCTTTGTGCAGCTGTAGTCATAAATGAGACCATGCTCTGCTGCATGTGGTAGGGACTCATCAAACCAAGTCCAAGGACAGATCTCTGCTATAGGTTGGCAAGTTAGCTACTCCTGTTTCAAAGCATAGAAATTAGAATTCTTACAATTCTTGGTGGGGGAGAAACAATCAAAAGTTACCATCTGTAGTCAGGTGGGAGAGACTTTTTTAAGTTTTTTATAAATTTAATTTATTGGGGTGACAGTAGTTAATAAAATTATACAGGTTTCAGGTGTATGATTCCACAATACATTATCTGTATATTGTTTTGTGTGTTTACCACCCCAAGTCAAGTCCCCTTCCATCTCCATTTATCTTCCCATTACCTTCTTCTACCTCCCCAACCCCCCTTTCTTTTTTGTCATTACCATATGGTTGTCTATATCTATGAGGTGTTGTTTTATTTTTTTGCTCAGTTCCTTCAATTCCTTTACTATTTTTTACCCAGTCCCCAACCACTCTGCCCTGACAGCTGTCAGTCTGTCCTCTCTGTATACATTAATATGTTTCTATAATGTTTTTCATTTATGTAGCTCATTAGATTGCACATATAGATTCCACATATATGGTACTTGTTTTTCTCTGACTGGCTTACTTCATTTAGCATAACACTTTCCAGGTCGATCCATGCTCTCACAAAAAGTAAGATTGCCTCCTTTTTATTTTACAGCTGAGTAGTATATAAATTCTTAAAAGCATTGATTTCAGGAATTATAAAAACACTTTGACACATTTTTTTAATAAAAGCACTATATTTAATAAGACAATAGCCAAAATTAATTGCAATGAACAAATATTAGAATAAAATTTTGAACATGAAGTGAAATGAACCTTTCAGAAATACCTAAGAATAGAATTTAGTTTCTAACAAAGTAGGAATCATAATCCTCTGATTTTCTTCTCAACACAACTCTGTAGATGCCGCATATATACTGATGTAATAGAAACAAGAATCATAGTGCTACATCTTGAGAAACTCCTGGGAAGGAGTAGGTGGGATTACATGAAGGGTGATGCAGCACCCCAGATGGAAGAAAGCCTAGGGGTCGAGTGTTGTCAGGCCTTTTATTTGTAGACCCCTATGTGTATTCCTGCAAATCCACCTCACACATACACCACTGGGTAAACCACTGTCTTCTTCCATTCCACTGTAAGACAGAAAACAGGCTTCACTTGCCAAGAGCAATTGAGGATTGTTCACTATTGTCTGGGTTTAGTGAGTGAATTTGTACATGTGGTCTTGTCTACTAGTGAGTATTCCAGCATTCCTTTCTTTATTCCTCCCCATCATTGGAGGTCTAAGTGATCACAAACAAAGGACATAACTTTTGGGAAGAAGCAGTACCTGGCTAGGAATATATAGAGAGATTTTTCTATGGGGCTGTATCATCTGTTGAGGATTTGGTCAGCAAAGAACAATATAACCCAGATTGTTATGACATAGCCTTTTTTTTTTTTTCAGTGATCTCTGACCTACCTCCAAAGCTTATCAGAAGGTTACAAGTTAGGGCATGGACTTTATGGGTACATACTGTAAGGTTAGGAAATATGAGATGCTAAGGACTAGTAACTTCTTTGAAAAATAGAACTCTTTTAAGAGAAGACAAAAACCTGAACAACCTATTCCCATGAAGTAGAATTGTCTAGGGAAAATAACTTTTTAATGTCACCACAGTAAATTTCTCAAAGAGGTAAGAAAGTATATTGATAAAAAAGGAGTAAACATTTCTTAATAACCAATAAGAAAAATAAGTGTGCAATAGCATAGTAGAGTAAAACTCAATATAAGCTTATTGAATTGTAGAATACATATATCCAAAAAATAAATATGCTTTTGTAAAATCAAATCAATAAATTACTATAAGAGGCAACAAGAAAGGAGAGTTAGAAATGTTTAAATGAAATATAAGAGGTATAAGGGATAAAGTTAGAGTTATCAGTATTTATATAGTAGGAGTCTTAAAATGTTAAATAAGAATAAGTACAAGGAAAGAAATCATTGCCAAATCAATTATAGAATTTTCACCATAAATAAAATCAAATGCTTCAGACTAAAAAAAAATGTTCTTTCTCATCTATTAAAATGAAATTTAGGAACATTCAAAACAAAGATAAAAATACAAAAAGTAAGTAAAGTTATAGAATAGGGTAATAATATAACATATTTAACTGATATATTGGAATATTTATATACAACAAATAGAGATTTCATATTATTTTTAAAGACACATGTAATACCTTCCTCCACATATACAAACTCTGTGACAGATTACAGTCAGCATCAATCAGCCTATTTTCTAACCTTAAAGCAGTAAAATTTGATATAAATAATAGCTTAAAAACTAAAAATTATACTATTTAATAGCAATTGTGTTGATGAAGTCATAAACAATGACAAAGTTCTTAGAAATTAATAAAAAAGAAAATGTCAAAACTTCTGACATAAAGCTAAAGAAGCATATAAAGAAAAATCAAAAACATTAAATACACTTATCAAGAAAAGAGAAATATAGCCCTGGCTGGCGTAGCTCAGTGGATTGAGCGCGGGCTGCGAACCAAAGTGTCGCAGGTTCAATTCCCAGTCAGGGTACATGCCTGGGTTGCAGGCCATGACCCCCACCAACCGCACATTGACGTTTCTCTCTCTCTTTCTCCCTCCCTTCCCTCTCTAAAAATAAATAAATAAAATCTTAAAAAAAAGAAAATACTACAAACAATTATATTCCAACATACTGAACAATCTAAAAAGAATAGAGAAAATTATAGAAACATAGCACCTTTCAAAACTAAACCAGGAAGAAACAGGGAATCCAAACAGGCAAATTATTAGCAATGAAATTAAAGCAGCAATTGAAAACTTCCAACAAAAGCCTAGGATCAGATGGTTTCATAGATGAATTCTACTAATCATTTAAAGAATAATTAATACCTGTCCTTCTCATACTATTCAAAAAAATTAAATATGAAAGGAATACTTCCAAATTCATTATATGAGGCCAGTATTACCCCAATACCAAAACCAATGATGAACAGAACTAGAATATACAATACAAAAATTTATATGGAACTAAAAAGTCACCAATACATATAGCAATCTTGAGAAGAAGAACAAAGTTGGAGGTGTAATACTACTTAATATCAAAGTACTACAAGGCTGTAGTAATTAAAACAGCATTGTACTAGCATAGAAGCGTACACAGAGATCAATGAAACAGAATAGAGACATCAGAAATAAACCCATACCTATCTGGTCAATTAATATTTGATACAGGGGGCAATAACGTGCAATGGGATAAAGATAGTCTATTTAATAAATGGTGTTGGAAAAAATAAATATATGCAAACAACAAAACTAGACCATCTCTCTACACCATATACAAGAATAAACTAAAAATAACTTAAATACCTAAATGACATACTCAAAACCATAAGGGTCCTAGAAAAAATAATAAGTAGCAAAATCTCTGACATTTATCTTAGCAATATTTTTTTCTGGTATATTTCCTCAAGCAAAGGAATCAAAAGAAAAAAAGTGAGACTACATCAAACTAAAATGTTTTTACATAGCAAAGTAAACCATCAACAAAATGAAAAACAACCTACAGAATTGGAAAAGATATACATCAATGATACAGCTGATAAGGGTTTAATACAAAATTTATAAAGAACTCACACACTCAAAACCACAAATGAACTTACAAACAAACAAACAAAAAGTAATTCAATGAAACAAATGGAAGACCTGAATAGAAACTCTTCCAAGGAGAACATACAGATGGCCAATAAACATATGAAAAGATGCTCAAAATCATTAGTCATCAGAGAAATGCAAATTAAAACTATAGTGAGATATCACCACATACTTGTCAGAATGGCTATCATCAATAAATCCACACACACACACAAACCATTAGAATATAACTACATATATATGTGAGGGAAATTATATATATGCACATACATATACACACACACACACACTTGTAAGGCCTGAACTCATAGAAGTCCTCAAAGAAGACATAGATTCTAAACTGTTTCATATTGATCTCAGTAATATCTTTTTGGACATGTATTCTTGAGCAAGAAGAACAAAAGCAAAAATAAACAAATAGGACTTCATCAAACTAAAAATCTTCTGTATAGTGAAGAAAACTATCATGTTAGAAAAGAGAGAGAAAAAGATGACCTACTGAATAGGAAAATATAGTCTCAAATGGGATATCAGACAAGGGGTGATAACCAATATACAGGGTTTGGCAAAAATAACACACCTTTTTGATTACAAAATCTTTTATTACAAAATCATAAGCAGGTAATTCTGTAACATAACAATATCACACTCAAACACATCATATGGAATTTTAGGTGAAATGTTTAAATTAAAGCTATAAATACTACACTCATATTATTACCCTACCAACCACACTGAAGCAGGCTAGACCCTGCTAGACCCTGTATATAATTAATTCATACAAAACTCAGTTAGAAAAAATAAATCCCATTAAAAATAGGCAGAGGACATGAATAAACATTTCTTTAAAGAAGAAACATACACATCACCACCATACATATGAAAGTATGCTCACCACCACTAATCATCAGGGAAATGCAAATCAAAACCACAATGAGATTCCACTTTCTTCAAGTCAGAATGGCTACTATAAAAAATTCAACAAATTGCATGTATTCATAAGGATGTGAAAAAAAGGGAACCCTTGTGCACTGTTGGTACTGTCAATTGGCGCAGTAACTATGGAAAACAGCATGATAATTGCTCAAAACATTAAAAATAAATTTACCATATGTCCCAGCAATTTCACTTCTGGGTATCTATCTAAAGAAAACAAAAACACTAATTTGAAAAGATATGAACATCTATGTTCATTGCAGCATAATTTACAGTAGCCAAGATTTGGAAGCAAACTAAATGGCCACTGATAAATAGATAGATAAATAAAAAGTGTTGCACACACACTAGAATATTATGCAGTGATATAAAAGAATGAAATCTTGTCATTTATGTGGGCATGGATGGACCTAGAGGATATTATGCTGAGTGAAATAAGTCAAAGAAAGAGAAAAACTGTATGATTTCACTTATATGTGGAATTTAAAAAATAAAATAAATGAATGAACAAAAAAGAAACAATCTCATAGATACAGATAACAATCTTAAGGTCACCATATTTGAGATGGATTAGGAAATAGATGCAAAAAGGTGAAGGGGAATATAGCCAATAATGTGATAAGTTTGTATGGTGACAGATGAGTACTAGAATTAGTGGGGTAATGATATTGTAAAGTACAAAAATATCAAATCACTATATTGTATACCTCAAATTAATATAGCTAATATACTATTATCTACCAAGTATTTAAATAAAAATAAAGTAAAATGAAGCCATGAACTATTATATGACAATGCTTTTTAAAATCTTGTTAAAATATATAATTTTCTCTATCATAAAATTGCCAACATAAGAACACATAGAAAAGCCCTTAAATAAATGGAAATACAGTTTAGGCTTTATTTTCCTAATGTGGAAGCTTAGATGGTACTTTACATATATTTTTATTCAAGTGATTTAAAAAAATATTAGGGAAAATTTCTCAGTTATTTTACATAGCTTATATTACTTTGATACCAACAGGTAAAATTAATATAAGGAAACAAAATGTAAAATTATAATACATGCAAAATATACTTATTAAAATGCATGCAAAATCCTACATATTAGCTTATTAAATATATATTATATTCTGTGTAATATAATATAGATACATATTATATATTTTATATATTTATATATAAATATTGCAAAACACCATGTTGAAGTTTATCCCAAGCATGCATATTAAATTGCAGATTTGCAGATTTTTGGAGAATCTAATAGCTCTTAATTGAATCCAGGATTCTGGACATTTAACTAGAATGCCATTATATTTTGATGCAGGTGGCTCTGAGTTAATGGTACTGTGGTAAGTACCATTTTAGTGCACTAGAAGTAAACTATTTTTAAGCAAGAATAATATCAATAACAAAATAGGTTGTTCATTATATTAATTTGACTGCTGTAATAAATATAATAATATTTGAAATGTGAATAGAAACATAAATATCAGAAAGAAAAAGATCATATATCACTATATCATTATAGCATACAAAGAGAATTTTGCAAGTTCAGCCTTATTAAACATGCTCTGTTCTCTGTTCCACAAAGGGCAGAGAAAGAGGACCTTGACAGAGGCATGGGCTGGGCTCAGCAATGAGTTTCTAGAGGTAGTTGGCATAATGTAATATTCAATGTAATGTAAGGAATTTGATCATTCTTCTAGAAAGCTTTTCTATTACAGATCTTGAGAGTGGCTGGCAGATAGAGCAGATGTTCAAAAAAGCAGGCCCATAATATCATGGTTCTGATTCAGTCTAGTCCCCAAGAAGCAGCAGATAGGGTATAGTAAGCAGTATTCTAATATTCTAGTTAAGAATATTCTAAGTATTCTTAACTATGAATTAAAAGTATCTAGGGCACTTGTTGAAATGCAGAGTAAAGGCCCCACTACAGACCTACTAAGTCAGAATTGCTATGATTGGGAGTCAGGAATCTGTATATACTCATAGAATCCTTATGAATTTAGAACTGACTAATTAGTGCTAGAGAAAGCAACTAGTTTGCATTTAGTGGTTGGCATTCGGTATAGTGGGAGGCTCAAGTAGATATTTAAAATCAGTATTGGCACATAGTATTCAGTATTTTTTGCTGTGTGTGTATGCGTGTGTGGAAGGAGGTGGTTCCACAGAAAAACAGGAATGCAATGTCAAAAACCATTGAGAAAATTGAAGTTTCTGGGGTGCAGATGGGGAACATGTTTTGTGTAGGGCCCTGATCAGTGTGGCTCAGTTGGCTGGGCATCATCCCACAAAGCAAAATGTCACCTGTTTGATTCCTAGTCAGGGCACCTCTCTGGATTGAGGGTTTGGTCCCTGGTTGGTGCCCTTATGAGAGATAATTAGTTGATGTTTCTCTCTCACATAGATGTTTCTCTCCCTCTTTTTCTCTTTCCCTTTCCATCTCTCTAAAAGTAAATAAATAAACTCTTTAAGGGAAACAAAATATGTATTGTGTAGAAAACGTGGGATGGAAAACTGGCTTATGTTGTTATTCTTGATAAGGTATTGTTTAGTTTGTGTATGTGTTTGTTGTCTGCTTGTGTGTGATGGGAGTCTCTGGGAGAATATGTAGCAGGTAAGTTTGTAGAGGGGAGGAAATGATGAGGGAGCTCTGTCACTGGTGAACAAAAGAATGAGAAAAACAATGTAAGTGTGAGAAGAGGCCAAGAAATATGATGCCTAATATATTATTGAGGTCAGTATTAAGTGACTAACCAGGGATCCCCAGTTGGACAAGTGGAATTACTGGCAGGGGACATTAAAAATGAGTAAGCAGAGAACTCATTGAAAGCAAAAAGGTAAGTCACAAAATGATGATAAAGAGTTGTGTGATCTATGGGTTGGCCAAAAAGGTTTTTTTGTTTGTTTGTTTGTTTTTCATAAGATGGCTCCAGTAGTACTTAGCTTCATTTGAAATAATTTTGTTATATCAGCATGCATTTAAAACAGACATCAAAATTGGTGAATTTTTGTGCAGCCATTTTAATATTAAAGATAGAAGAAAATAAACAATATTTTTGGCATATTATACTTTACTATTTCAAGAAAGGAAAATGCAACTGAAACACAAAAAAGATTTGTGTAGTGCATGGAGAAGGTGCTGTGACTGATGAATGTGTCAAAAGTGTTTTGTGAAGTTTCGTGCTGGAGAGTTCTCACTGGATGATGTTCCATGGTTGGGTAGATAAGTTGCAGTTGGTAGTAATCAAATTGAGACATTAATTAAGAACAATCAACATTATACTATGCAGGAGATAGCTGATGTACTCAAAATATCCAAGTAAATAAAGTTATTGGTGAAAATGAAAAATATGTCTTTTATTTTACAAATAAAACTAAAGGGACTTTTTCACCAACCCAATATATAATTAATTCATGCTCAGAGATGTCAATGAATGTTTGAGATCTTGAAGGAGATCAAATTAATAATGTATAATTACGAAGTATTAGTCTTGCAAAAAAAGAACTAAAAAGGTGAGGTGACAGAATTCCCAGGCAGAAGGAACCTACTGGGAAAGGCTAATCAGAGAAGGCCTCTTAAAGTTGGTGGCCTCTAAGCAGAGAACTGATTGAAGAAGAAACAGTTAGATAAAGTATGTTCCATGCATATGGAAGTTCCCATGGAGAGAAAGAGGTGGTGAATTTAAAGAAATCATGAGAGGGAAGGCTGGCTTCAGCACAGTGGTAGATGAAATAGTTGGAGTCAGGCTATAGAGAGCCTTTTTGACAAATGATTCCCAATTTGGTCACTGAGCAGAACCTGAGTTGTTAAGGGTTTGGTATACTTTGTATATGTTTTGGCCCTGTGAAAAAATGGCCGCTTAACTATAAGCTAATAAGTACTTTTTCCTACTAATCTTAGGTTTTTAACATAAGCAAAACCTGCTTTTTTGTCTTGTTTTGTGTTGTTTTTCCCTCTATATTTGAAGCATAAACTTTTAAGTGACTTACTACTATGTCTAATAAACACTTATGTAAGTTGGGGGATATAATGCTGTTCTGATTAGATTTACTGTGGTTTAATACAGATTGGAAAAGTATTTTAAGAAGCTTAGCTATTTTGTTAAATGCGTATGACCTGTACATTTCCAACCTTTTAGGATTATCCAAATGTGTTGACATTGATGGTAAATTGAAGGGAAATTAGCCAAAAATATTTGTAATTTAACCAGTAATTAACCAGTGGGTTCTAATAATAGCTGTCAGGTTGGTGTGTAAAGTGTCAGGGCTACTTACTTGTTGCATAGAGATATGTTCATATTATTTCCCTTTGAAGTTTAGATTTTCCAAGTCTTTGCTACCACTTTCTGGAGAGACATTGAATGAGGTGTCAGAACATAAATCTCAACCTCTCTCCTTTCTAAAACAGAAAAAAAGTAGTGTGTTAGTTTCATTTTCCCTGAAGTCTGAAGTCTGACTCTTTCAAATTTCTCTTCTGTACTTCTTACAAGATACAGAAGGGAACTCAATTCACTTCTGACTCAATGAATGGTCTGGAGAAATGAAGTTTGAGTTTCATGATGGTTTTTAATCTCTTGGGCTAATGGTTTTATAATTCAGCAATTACATATCATCCTTGTTTAAGTAACTCTAGCAGTTAGTTATATAAAATTGTACTAATGTCAGACAAAATGGTAATATTTAGCAAATTATTACAGGAACTCCTACAGAGAGTAACAGACAAGGAGAAATAAGACTGTCATTGAGGGGAAATTACTTCAGATATTTCACCAGATATTTTACATAAAATTGCACTCCTTATTCACAAACAGTAATATGTGAATACTATCTTTTATTATAAATTTGTTTGACATATAAGAAAATAAGTTCCTAAGACTTTAGGCTGCATCAGGAAGCATTTATTTAGATCTGAATATTTTGGACTCTAAAGTCTGTGCTCTTTTCTTGTTGTTGTTGTTTTTTAAGATTTTATTTATTTATTTTTAGAGAGGAAAAGGAAGGAGATAAAGAGAGAGAGAGAAACATCAATGTGTGGTTGCTGGGGGTCATAGCCTGCAACCCAGGCATGTACCCTGGCTGGGAATTGAACCTGGGACATTTTGGTTCCCAGCCCGCACTCAGTCCACTGAGCTATGCCAGCCAGGGCTCTCTTTTCTTGTTTTGCTTAACATTGACTTACCATACCTATTACCCCTGTAAAAATATTCTCATAGTCATTCTCACTTATGTATTAGGCATGCTGGTTGGCAGAAAACTGTATTTTCTGGGTTTTTTAAAAAATAATTTATTCATTTTTAAAGAGGGAAGGGAGGGAGAAGGAAGGAGAGAGAGAAACACCAATGTGCAATTGCTGGGGGCCATGGCCTGCAACCCAGGCATGTGCCCTAACTGGGAATCGAACCTGTGATGCTTTGGTTCACAGCCTGCGCTCAATCCACTGAGCTACGCCAGCCATGGCTGTATTTTCTGTTTTTTTTTTTTTTTAATTGAAGAAGAGGAAGAGGAAGAGGAAGAAAGAAGAAGAAGGAGGAGGATGAGGAGGAGGAGGAGAAAAAATGATGATGATGATAATGTGTTGAGTGGTTTTCATTTGTTTGTAACTCTCAACCTACTGAATGGGTCAAATAGTCAAGCAATTCCATTTTAGTGTGACTGTTTATATCTTGGGCTTTAGGGTGAAATATTAAAATATTGGTTATCTCAACCTACAAGTAATATGGGCTGCAGATATACCATTTTTATATAAACCTTATTATTTACCCCAAAAGAGCCATCTGAAATCAAATCACTATACATAACTCACCACTACAGGCAGGCTAAAGAACTACCTAGTAAGCATTCGTGTACTGATTCTACTACTAATGAATACCAATTGCCTAGTTTCCCCAGACTTCTTCTATTGTCTATGAAGTAAAAGATTTAAAGTTTCTTTTAGCTGTAACATTTTTATATTAGACTCATAAATATCTTGTAGATTAAATGGGATAAGGCAAAATATTAAGCATTTTTATTTAAAGTATAATGATGGTTTCTTTCTCTTAATTTATATAACACTTAAGTATTTTGTGTTTGAAATTTAACAAGTGTTGCTTCTATATTTTTCTTTCAATAAAGTATTTTTCTACCTTAGCATTTTAAGTCCTTTAGAAGATTTTACTTAAGAAAAATACTGAATAATAAGTATACATGAAACATTTTGCTTTTTTGAAAAAAATAACCTTGGTATATATTTATTTTAAAATCTGTAGGTAAGTTTGCTTAATGTATTTTTGGTATTGTTTTTTAGTTATGCTGACAATGCTACATCAACTTGGACCCAAGACAGTAATTCACAACCCAATCACAGGTTGCTTGTAACTTTATTTGGAAAGTAGATTTTATTAAATAAGTTGGAATATGAGTATTAGATAGAGAAGATTTTTAAAATTGCATTCAACATAGTAATATATATTTAAAATAGATGAAATAAAATTAAAATTTAAGTCTAGAAGTTAAGAAAATAGAAGTTTACAAAGGAAGACAATCTTTATAGAAAAAACTATTGTCTCAAACATTCTCTGTTTGAGATGTGTTTTAAGTCTTTAGCTAAAATGCAAATTAAAACAAAACAAAGATTTTAAATCGATAATAAAAGATGAAAAAGAATGCAATGCCTTTATTTTAAAAATTTGAATACATAATCATATATCAATATTTAACTGGCTTGTTTTGACTTTGTAATAAATTAAATTTGAATAAAAAATATAAAATGTAGGTGGAGGCTGTAATAATAATGATAAGCAAATAACCAAAGCATAAAGTTTCTAGATATTTGTGAAATGTGAATTGTATGTTTTTCACAGCTTCTGAGCCTCAGGCACAACAATATGTTCAGACCTAGAAATGTGAGTGACATGGGAGGGTAAAGTGAAGACTGAGGGTTATTGGGTAATAGCAGCTAATACTTGGGGGTATCCCAACAATTATCTCTCAGCAAGTCTACAAGACACTTTTGCTTTTGTTGCTTTTTCATTCACTTTAATATGTATTGAAATTAAATACTAACTAAAATTAACACTAGAGTTGTAGAAACAAATATTGTTCTAATTTGGAATAATTGCAATTTAGACATAAGCAGAATCTTGTTTTTTTCAATAATATGATCAGAACTTTTTCAAATGAAACTTTTGTTGATCTGTTTTGTTAAAATAAAAATCTGATTTAAATTTTGAAATAGAATTCTGTAAAAATTTACTGAAAAATCTCTTAATGTTGTAGAGATTTTATGTTAGGAAGTTATCATTATTATGTCTGTGTTTTATATATTGAATTGTGCAGATGCTGATAGTATAAGGAGATACGAGGAGCCAACGCACATTTTACTAATTTCCTACTTTAAGAAATATATAGCAAAAAAGTCCTTGATTCATAAAATATTAGAAGCAGAAGAGACCTTAATTGTCTTCTAGATGATGGTTGGCAAACTACCACTCAGGGTCAAATTCAGCCCGATACCAGAGCTGAGAATAGTTTTATATTTTTTAAATGGTTGAAAATATAAAAATGAGAATAATGTTTCATTTTATGGGAAAATTAAATAAAATTTGAGTTTTACTGTCTATAGAATCTTATTAGAAAATATTTACACCTATTATTTATGTATTATCTATGACAGCTGTCATGCTCCAGTGGCAGATTGAGTGGTTGTGACAAAGAGAATATGGACCACAACAAGTAAAATATTTACTATTGGGCCCTTTACAGAAAATGTTAGTAGATCTCTAATCTACTACCATTTGATGGCAAATACACTTCCTTTCTAGAATTGATCCACAGGGGTCACTAAGGCCATTTTTAAGAAGGATTCTGCTTATGGATTGGGTGGAAAAGTCCAGAGTGTTTGATAGGCTATATCTCTCTGAGACAAGGCAGGGGGATAGTCACATTGGTTAAACATTTTTGAGTCAAACTTCTTGTATATAATCCTGAGTTTACATTAAATCTCAGTAGAATACAAGGTCATTACCCTTCCAAGCTTTATTTCCATTATTCATGATATCAAAGTAATCATCTAAGATCAGCTTAGTGAACACTAAGAATCATGGAGATACCTTTTTAAAAGTACAGCCCCTATGCCAACACATACAAGATATGATATTATAAGTTTAGTGTGAGGTTTGGGGACATATCATTTTCAAAGATGTTGACACATAAATATTGTTTATTAAGAACTGTGCTGTCCAATACACTAACTGCTAGATGAAAGTGGCTATTTAAATCTAAATTTAATTAAATTTAAAATTAAGTTCTTCGGCTACACAGTTGTATTGCAGAAAGTTTTATTTACAGAGCTAACCTGGGAGATTCTTAATTAATATAAAAAATTCACTCATCAGCTCTAAAAAACACTATTAGTTTGTTTTCATATTGTCAGAAATGTAAAAAAAAAGTTGAGAGACAAGAAACTCAGAATAAATATGGCCATCTTCATCCAGTATGTAATTCATCCATTTTCCGCTAATATAACTATATGTATAACTATGATTATGACTATATAAATATGGCTATTTATATAACTATAAATATGACTATATATAAATTGAGTAAAACTTATAAAGTACTAAACATGAGAGGAGGAAAATATTTTTATGTCAGATGCTTGGAAGAATTTTCATAAAACATAGCATAGGGGAGATAGGATTTAGTTAAGATTGATAAACAAATAGAGAAATTTGCCAGAAGAATAACACTTTGAGGTGGTGGTAAAACCACACAGGCTTCAGGAAGTTTGCAGTAGGTGTCAGAACAAAGGTAGAGCACTGAAAAGTCAATGGGCAGTTTTGACATTCCTGAGAAAGTTCAGTGATACTAACTCACTGATAGATGATAGGTGTACAGTGTTCTCAGAAATATATAATGGCATTGAATCATGCTTTGTAACATATACTGCTGCCTCCAGGGCCTAATGAAGGTAGTCCTACAACTTAGAGGAAAGGTCTCCAGCAAGAGTCACAGTGAATAAATCATCTGGATTAGTGTCAATGGGCACTGTTGACCTTACTTGGCTTCTCTTGTTGAACCATCCTTTATCCCAGTAAAGAAAGACAAAGTCTAGGGTGAAAACATAAATCTACTACAAATATAAACTTTTTCTTTCCCATTAATTTGGTGTAAAGGGGTAGTACAATGTATTTTACAGGTACCATATTATTTTCTCAGTACTACTAAATACTAATACTAAATAGTACTACTAAATACTAAATACTAAATGTAGTACTAAATAGTACTATTACTACTATTTCTTTACTGCTACTAACAAAACAACATAAAAATATATAAACATTCCTGGCTGGTGTAGCTCAGTGGACTGAGCTTGGGCTGCGAACCAAAGTGTCACAGGTTCGATTCCCAGTCAGGGTACATGCCTGGGTTGCAGGCCATTACCCCCAACAACTGCACATTAATGTTTCTCTCTCTCTCTATCTCCCTCCCTTCCTTCTCTAAAAATAAATAAATAAAATTTTTAAAAAATACATAAACGTGTCAACTGTAAAGATAAACAGAGAAATGTGACTAGCTGTATGAAATAACCAGTAATTCAAACTTGACCAGATATATGAAAGAGCCAGTAATTCATTTGCAAAATAGATGCTTCTGCAAATGCATAGAGCAGATTTTACTGCAAGAATTGAGAAAAACCTTTTAAATTTCTCTGATTAAGGGAAGTATTTTGTCTTTTAACAAACTGCAGCTATTAGAAAAGATACCTTTCTAGGTATTAAAGTGAAAAGGATGATTAGCAAAGGTTGGTAAACAGCATGATGGCAAAAAATATGAGGTCTGTCTGGAAAAATCCAGTCATTGTTAATATAATGAGAACAATTTGCAAGAGATTGATATAACCTGGAAACCAAGGAAAGTGGACTGGAATTTTCCTGCAAAAACAATTACAAATTTGCTTAACTAATCCACAGTGGTAGTAGATGCCATTGAGTGAGCATGTGTACTTTGTGGCTGTCACATTCAAAATGACTGAGTGGAGCAACAAATCTGCATCAAATTTTGCATTAAGCTTGAACATTGCTCCATGAAAACTATTCATATGATTCAGAAGGCTTTCAGGGACAATGCAATGAGTTCAGTGAAAATAAAAGTGTGGCACAAATGCTTCAAAGATGATCAAGAATCTGTTGGAAGTGTTCTACATTCTAGAAGGCCTACAACAAGCAGAACACCTGAAATGTTGAATGTGTATGGGCTACAATCAACAAAGATTGGTGACTGACAGTGTGAGAACCAGAAGCCAATCCTCTGGTTCAGCATCTCTGCATCAGACACAGTAGTTTGACACAGGATCTTGGCATGAAATGTCATGGCAAAATTTGTTTTGTGGTTTCTGCTACCAGAGCAGGAGGAACATCATGCTATAGTTGCTAATGACTTGATTCCAAACTGCTACCAAAGTACCAAGCTTACTCAGGAATGTCATAACCAGAGATGACTGGTGTCTATGGCTGTGATCCGGAAATGAAGGCCCAGTTGTCCCAATGGAAGTCCCCTGGTTCCTCATGCCCAAAGATGGCGAGGCAACATCACAACAAGATCAAGATCAGGTTAACTGTGATTTTTAATTTGAAAGTTGTTATCCATCACTAGTATGCCCCTACAGGCCAAACAAATCATAAGGAGTTCTAGCTCAATGGTCCTCATTGATTGAGAGATGCCGTATAACAAAAATGCTTGCAGCTAGGGTAATTGGTGATCGGCAGCTTCATCATGACAACACACCTGCTCATGCATCACATCTTGTCCAGAATTTTTTGGCAAAACATCACATCACCCAGGTGACTAGTCACAACTACAGCCAAGATTTGGTGCCCTGCGATTTCTGGCTTTTCCCAAAACTAAAATGACCTTGAAAGGGAAGAGATTTCAGATTGTTGATGAGATTCAGGAAATACGGACGGACAGCTGATGGCGATTCCAACAAAGGATCTTGCAGATTGTTTTGAATAGTGGAGGAGCCACTAGAAGAACTGTGTAAGATTCCAAGGGGCCTAGTTTGAAAGTGACTGAAGCATCATTATCCTACGTACAATGTTTCTTGCATTTTGTTTGATAAGTATCTCTATTTTTCATGGTACATGGCTGGATACTTTATGGACAGGCCATGTATGTTTATCTACAGAATAATAAATCAGTGTATTATTATACTGGATTGGTAAATAGTCCCAGAATTTAGAGTAAAATAATTAAAAACATAAATGTGCAAATCAAAACTGTAATAGGCATCAATGACAACCATAAGAAGTCAATGATATATACAGGAATAAACAGAGCAGTTACAGGCAAAGCAATTCCCAAAGAAATAGTGAAACAATATTTTCTTGGTGGTGGGGACTTAAAACTCAGGAATAATTACTTACCTAAAAATATGATGATCAAATTAATGAATTAAAAAAATAAAGCATCCATATGACAGAGGAAAGTTTGTGTATAAAAGGAAAAGAATTTCTAGTTTGATTTAGACTCTCCACAATTTGAAAAATACAGAAGTGAAATAAACACAACACTTTTGAGAAAAATATATTGAAACTCAAGAATGTTATAGCCAGGCAGGCTATCATTCATATTTGAGAGCAATAGAGAGAAATTAATAGACATAAAAAGACTACAAATATTTTTGGTCACATTCCTTTTCTGAGAAAAAAAAAGATGAAAAGAAAAACATTTAGAAAATATTCTAGCTGACTGAGGAATGAATCAAAATAAAATACTAAATAGTGAGGATAAACATGTTGTAAAAGAAAATACAGTGAGTAATTGAAATCAATAGTAATTAGAATGTATTCTAAAAAAAAGGAATAGTGTGTAATTAAAACCAAGCAAAAAATCAATATTTAAATCACCAGTGTTAATTTAGTGAGAAGTTAAATATAGAAAAAAAATATAAGGAATCATTTCAAAAGAAGTTTAAAAAGTTTTAAAAGTGACAATATTCAGGATATGAAGTTCCAGATTACACCAACAAAATATTAGAGTGTGTGTGTGGATAATTATTTACAAAATGTTTCATTTTATGTGTGTGTTGGGGGGGTTCTCAATAGCATATATTTTATTTTTGAAGTGGTAAAGTACATAGATAGAATTAAATAATTGTATATAAAGGTGTTTTAAAATGTAAAATAACCATTAGTGGTGGGAAAAAGTGATTCCTAAATTATAAAAAGTAAAAGAAATAAAACTAGGATACATAAAAAACAAATCTAAAAATACACAAATAACAAGGAAGCCAAAAAGCAACAAAATCATTAATGTAAAGCTATAAATCATAAGTAAATAAACTAAAATTTGATAGACTTTTATTTGTGACCCCAAATTAACTCCCTTTACCAAATATAAACACAGTGATATTGTTCCATTAGTACCTTAACAACTATTTGTAGTTATTTCAAATTTGATAGCTTTATATTTCCTTTCATTTGGAAAGCTTCTTGAAGGAAACTTAAATACACTTGCATTTCTTAGTTCCCCACAATTCTAGTTCCATTAGCTTTAGTATTAACAGCAGCAGTCAAAAAGTCATAGATATTTTAGGAAAGATTTTTTTGATGTTCATTTTTTTCCTTTTAATCAGTGTCTTATGATTGATGATCTTTTAATCAGTGTCCTAATCTCACCTTGTGAAGTTCTACTTGTTCTACATATTTCTAAAGGGCAACATATAAAAAATGCTGTGTTTGTTTTAATAGTATGTATCTATCAGTCAACCATTCAACAAATATTAAAAGGTTTAATTGTTGCCTGGAATTATAGATAAAATTCTGCCCTCATGAAATTTAAAGACTATTTAAAGAAATGTGCCAAGTTGTCATTTAAGTCCCTAGAAATACCCAATGGTTGACACAATACAAATGCGTACTTTGTTCTTGTATATTCATATGAAACATTTTCTCCATTTGCATTAAGCTATTTTTCTTTCCCACTTTTTTTTTTTAACATTCTATTTGCTCCATTTGGTATGTTTCTTTACTTTGAACATGTTGGTCACTCTGTTGTACTTAACTACTCAAATCTTAAACTTTTGCTTATAAAGTCACCACCATAAAAAATATATAGCTGTTCTGAATTTTAGCTTCATTCCATCTGGGTCTGAAGTCTCTGGAATGAGCTTTTGATTGGGTGAGCCCAGGTCACTTGTTCTCTAGTTATCTGCCAAGAGACAGTGAGAGGGACTCCCTGTAACCTTCTGGTTGGCCTCCTCCCAAAAAGATCTCGGATGCTGAAAAGTATCATGTGTTCTCTATGACACATGTACAGATGTCTTTATGTAAATGTTTAAAATTTGTATATATTGTGTATATATGTGTATGGTTATAGAACATTATGAATTCATTTATTGATATTTAAACTCTCCTGAGTTCTTGTTTTCTTGTGGTCAAAATAAGTTTTTACAGTGGCCTGTATATTTCATATTGTATTCCACAGATTCCAAAATTTTCTACAGAAAGTGCCTAAAAAATGAAACAAAAACCTCTAAGGACTGTGAGGTTATAAGTAGGCCTCTGCCCCTGCCCCCACCATAATTTCAGTTTGCAGGCATACTTTTAGTTGCTTTATCAGATTTTATAAAAAGGAAGTGTTCTTCAACTCAAAGTCTTCGAATATCACTATAATACACCTTTGCTTTTCAAGGACCTACAATATCAGCACATTTGGGAACTTTGTAAGAACTGTAGTCTTGCTCCACCCTGGACCTTACAAATCAAAATCTATATTTTAACAAGACCACTAACTGATCTATATCAAATTAAAGTTTAGGGAATGTTGTACTTGTGGATCTCTAAAGTCACTTTCAGCTATTGTGTTTTTCTATACACTTACACAATATGTGTTTTATCTTCTTTATTTTGCTTTCTTTTTCCTGGGAAATTTGGTTCAGAAAAAATAAATCCATCAAAGATATACAGCATAAAAAATCTTTTGATTGAATCGAGATAGGGATAACTAAATTAAACTAGGTTCCAACTTTAGTTATTTTTAGTCATAGTAACTATGGCAAATAAAGATGACTGAGACTTATTTAATTATAAATTTCAATTGCTCCTGTGAGAAACATATATGAATCAAAATATAATTAATGAAAAATGAAAATAGTCTTCCAAAGATAGTTCAAAAGAGAATAGGAAAATGAAAGAAAAGAGTATTCAATATTGACAATGATAAAATCAAGAGAACATAATAAGTTCTTATTCTGGTAAAATGTTTCAGAGTTCACCCAGTATTTGAATATCCAAAAACTTATTGAAATCATTAACAATTAGGAAGAAAGACAAATTAGGTATTTTCAGCCATAAATTACAAATTTAAGTAAGGCCTGAACAAGTAGTCTATATTAACCAAGATTGGTGCATATCATTTCCATCCAAAATTTTCTCTCCCTTTCCTCTAATTTCATGTTAAAACATTAGTCTAAGAGCCATAGAGAAGGATGTTTTTGACTATACTCAAAATACTGGAGTTTGACATTATTCAAGTTGCAAAAATGTCTTTTTTTTGGTTTCCATTTTTTTCTATGCTTCTTTGTAAGTTCTTTAATCTTTTCATTTTCTCCTTTCACTTTTCCTTATCAGCTTCTTCATCCCTCTCTAACTTAAGCAGTATCTAAGGACATGCTCTGCTTAATTTGCAATAGCTAATTCTGTTTGTTTCATATCACTTCATCTTTGCAGCACTTCTTCATTTCCTATGGCCACCTGCCTCCTGATTGTCCTCAGCAGACCTGGGAACTTGGTGTGGCTCAGCTCTCTATTCTACCTCCTCCTCTCCACCTGGCCCAACCACTGCTCCGCCAGGCCTCCCTCCTCTGCCTAATATTGTTATGGCAACCTACAGTCAGTGGGCCCAGGAGACACCATGCTTAGCCAAAATTGGCAGGAAGAGACTCTGAGCAGCATCTGCTGGGGCTGATAAGCCCAAGCATTGGGTCAGGCCCCTCCAGTAAGGAAAATAAGAGGGGAGGATTGAGATTGATCTGTCAGAAATGGTTCCTCACTTTGTGGAAAGCCTGGAAGATTCTGCTTATAGGCCCTTATTGAGTTGCATGTGACTTTTTGCTTTGTATGCCCTGATTCAGCATTTTGAAACAAAATCTCCATTTCTGATGCTTGTTTACAACTATTAGAAGAGAGAGAAAATGAAAATGAATCTAGGCCCTGAATGGAAAAGTACATAATAAAATACTGATTGCTTTATTTAGTACAATATATTGCTATATCCAGCTTTATCTAAATATTAGCTCTGAATAACATGAAGAAGGGTAAATGATAATTTTACATTTTGAAATGTATATGCTAGAATTTAGCAGGAGTGCTCTTCTTTGAAGCAAATAAAAAATACTAATAAAATCATTAAGGGTGGTTGCCTCACATTTTCAAAATATTGGGTTAGTCAAACACTTGGTTATATTTTTTCCTGTACTATAGCTCTAGTAGTGCTTAGTTGCCTTTAACTTCATTCAAAACAATTTTGTTAGATTGTATTGTGACAGCTGTCATATTAGTGTGCTTAAGAAAAATATCAAAATTGGTGAATTTTTGTGTGGCCATCTTAATGTTAAAGGTAGAAGAAGAAACCCAGCATTTTTTAGTGTACTATGTTTTATTGTTGCAAGAAAGGTAGAAACACAATTGAAATGCAAAAAAAAAAAAAGATTTGTGCAGTGTATGAAGATGATGCTGTGACTGATAGAATGTGTCAAATGTAGTTTGTGAAGTTTCTTGATACTATTGACAGTTTGGCCAAATAATTCTTTGCTGTAGGACTATTTAATGCATTGGATGATGTTTAACAGCACCCCTGGCCTCTACCCACTGGAAACCTCTACCCACAGTGGGAGATAGGTGACATACTCAAAATATCCAAATCAATAAAGATATTGGTAAGATAAAAACATGTCTTTCATTTTATAGAAAAAATAAATGAATTTTCGGACAGTCTAATATCTTAAAGTACCAAAAATATAAAGGCATCAAGGAGAGTAAGTCTTTGGCAATCACTCAAGTTTGCTTAGAAAAGTGAAATTAGAAATATTGTTAGAACTCCAGATCTAGGGCTGGATGTTGTATCTGTAACACATGTCTTTGTAAAATTCAATAATTTAGAATATTAAAACACTGAAACTGTCAGAGACAAACAGGTTTACCCTTGTCAACAAATGAGATGCATGAAGCCCAGAAAATGGAAGGGGCTGGACATACAGCTTCAGAGCTGCTGAACTAGGTCTACATTTAAGTCAGAACACTTTGTCATATTTCCATTAAAACTAAATTCAGATTAAAAAGCTTAAAAAATTGTAGTAGAATTCTTTGCACCTCAGTATTGGGGAAATTTTCTGCACACACCCAAGATTACAATATTTTCTCAAGAGCAGGTAACACAGCACGGCTCTACAACAAATGATCCATCCCCAATCATATTACCACTGATGTCATCTACCTGCCTTTGTTACCTTAAATATACTTTATATACTATTCAGGGAAGAAAGACTTCATTATGATTATAGGAAAAACAGAATATAAAAGTTATAAGATTTAACGACATAAAAAATATAAAGAAGGCAAATAAAGAGGAAGGAAAGCAAAAGGTAGTTGTAAATATTCTAAATTCTTAATTTTAATGAAAGAAATTAACAAACACTGTATCAAGTGACACATCATGTAACATGTTTATTACTTAAAATGTGTAATATTAACCATCAGATGTCCAAAAAGAAGATACTATTTAAGATCCAAGATGGATTTTGGAGATCCAAGATGGTAGAGAAGGTGGAAGTCACACTAAACTCATCCCATGACAATATCAAAATTAAAACTAAATTGTAGAACAATCAACTTGGATTACCATCTGAAAACTAGCTGAACAGTAAGTAATCTTATAACTAAGAATCCACAGAAGAAGCCACATCAAGACCGTAGGAGGGGCAGAGATGTGAAATAGGCTATCCCCACACCCACACATGGCAGTTAAGAATCTGGAGTGATATCTCACTCTTTCTGAAGAATGAGGTAACTCAAAGCCACATGAGTTCTAGGAAGAGGATCCCATTAACATCTGGTTGTGAAAATTAACTGAGATTCCATCCAGCCAAATGAGATGGAAAGCTTCTAGAAATTAAAGCATTCTCAAAGAGGAACACCCCACAATATCTTACCCACTGGCATTTACCCATGGCTCCAGTGAAGGGATGACAGCTGGGAGGGTGCCAGATTACAGGAAGAGACTAAGTTGTATGGCTTTGGCAAGAAGGATGGAAGGATAGTAGCTGATGTACCTGTACTGAATTTCTCTTCTGCACCACTCACTGATGTCATCTTTCCTGAGTCAACCATTCCTTCCATATGGTTTTAGCCTGGGGAACTATCACCTTGATGACTCCCAGATTACTTGACCTACCCAGCTTGTACACAATTTTAGGCTCTGTCAACAGTGGTCCACCTGGGCTGAAATTTCAGTCTGTCTTGAAAAACTGTTGAGGAATGACTGGCAAGCTCCGGGGCTGCTAGAGTCACATAAGGAGAGACTGGGTTTTATTGATTTTGGTTGAAGGTTGATCTTGCCATGTGCTTAATCTGCACTACAGTTCCTGTCTTGGGCTCTACCTCACACTCTGCATTAGACTATAATGCTGCATTAGTGCTACCCTGACAACTCTGTGAGTCTTGGCCTTACCCAACTCATGCATGGCTGTAAGCTTTTCCAGCAACAACCAGCCTAGGCCCATGTTGTGGTTTTATTTAAAAGCTCTTGGAGACTCAGAAACATGCTCAGGGGCTTCTGGAGACACACAGGGAAAGGTTGAATTGTGTACCTGTAGGGCAAGGGCTGACTTCACATGTGCTTGATGGGTGCCACAATTCATGTGCTGAGCCCGCAGTTCAAAAGACCAATAGTTAATCTAATATAGCATGATAAACTCTACTGGCTCCACTCTAACAACTCTCTGAGACCTGACCCCACTGCAAATATCTGATACCTCTGGCAGGTGACAGCTTGTCTCAGTGTACCCTGAGATGTTTTCTGAGTAACCTCAGACCCAACACTGGTACCAAGTTAGAATCTGCATTAGCCTGGTGAAAACTATTCACCCTTACCTGGTAACTTCCTGAGAATTTACCTCATAACTTGCATACCACTTGAAGATCTCCTAGCGTCTGAGTCTAGCAGCTAGCCAGCAGGAAATGATAGGTCTCAGGGTACCTTTGGCTTTTTACTGACAGTCCTATACCTGGTATGGGTGGTAGTCAGCCTTAATACACAGCTTGTATTGATCCCTTCCGTGTGCATCCAGGCCCAGCACAGGGAACTACTCAGTGTGGATTATTTTGTGGCTCCAAACATGTAGCCCAGGTCCATCCACAGATAGCATCTGACATTAACCTTCACAAGAAGCCCTCCAAAAAGGCATCAGAAACAACACATGCAGCACATTCAGTGACTAGCTTCAGGTTACAACAGAGCAACAAACCATAGGAAAGGTCGCAGTAGACATGAGAGCCTGCTGGAGCAAATTTCAGTTCATGGGGTCAGCACCTACACAGCGGCTCATAAACTGTGGTCTTGACCAATCCTGAAAGTCAAAAAGCCCGATGGTCAACCACATCCACGAACAGGTCATCTGCAGTTAAGACTCAACCACAACAGGAAGGTTTATATACCTATAAACGGGACACTGCTGGAGCACCCAGTTCAGGGACTCAGAGACACTATGCCACTGGGTCCAATAAGATGCCTACTACATAAAGCCAACCTACCAATATCAGATCTAATATCATCTAATACCAGATCTACCTAATACACAGAAACAAACACAGAGAGGTAGCCAAAATGGGAAGACAAAGAAATATGCCCTAAATAAAGCAACACGATAAATATCCAGAAAAAGAAGTAAATAAAATGGAGGCAAGCAATCAAGCAAGTATAGAGTTCAAAACAATAATTATAAGGATGCTCAAGGAAATTAGTGAGAACTTCAACAACATAAAAAAGGAGATGGAAGTCATTAAAAATAACCAGTCATGCATAAAAAATAAAATACCTGAAATGAAGAATTCACTAGGAGGAGTCAATAGAAGATTAGATGAAGCAGAACATTCATTGATTTAGAAGGCAAAGTAGCACTAAAAACACAATCTGAACAGCAAAATGGAAAAAAAAGAATAAAATTTTAAAAAACAATTTAAGAGGCTTATGGAACAACAAGTGTAACAATGCTCACATTGTAGGGATACCACAGAAGTAAAAAGACAGTAAAGGATTGAGAAATATTTGAAGAAATAATGACTAAAGTCATTCTTAACTTGGTGAAAAAAAGAGACATATAAGTCCAGGCAGTATACAGAATCCCCCCAAAGAGGAACTCATTCAGGCTTATACCAAGACACATCAAAATTAAGCAGGCAAAGGTCAAAGACAAAGAGAATCATAAACGAGAGACAGACGGTTTCCTACAAGGGAGTTAACATAAGCCTGTCATCTAATTTCCTAAAAGAAACTTTTCAGGCCAAAAGGAACTGGCATAATATATTCAAAGTCATGAAAAACAAGAACCTGCAACCAAAACTACTTTACCCAGGCAGGTTATCATTTGAAATTGAAGAAGACATAAAAAGGCACTCAGACAAAAAAGAAGCTAAAGAAGTCCATCACCACCAAACCAGTATTACAAAATAGGTTAAATGAACTTCTTTAAGAAAATAAAGAAATTGCCCTGGATGTTGTAGCTCAGTGGATTGAACATAGGTCTGTGGACCAAAGGGTTGCCAGTTTGATTTCCAGTCAGGGCATGTGTCTGGGTTGCAGGCCAGGTCCTCAGTTGGGAACACTTGAGGGGCAACCACACATTGATGTTTCTCTCCCTCTCTTTCTCCTTCACTTTTCTTATAAATAAATAAATAAATAAATAAATAAATATTTTTTAAAAGAAAATGAAGAAAAATGAATAAATATAAAAAATTGAATGGCAATGAATATATACCCTTTAATAATTGCTTTAAATGTAAATAGCTTAACTACAGTCAAAAGATATAGGGTGACTGAATGGATAAGTAACAGACTCATAAATATGCTACCTATAAGAAATTTTCTTCAAATCAAAAGACACACACAGACTAAAAGTAAATGGCTTAAAAATATTTTATGTGATGGATCCAAGATGGCAGAGAAGTAAGTGGAAGCTACAATAAACTCCTCCCAGGACCAATCTGGAAATACAACTGAATTGTAGAGAAATCATCTTACATAACCAACTTTAACACTAGCTGGAAAGAGATCTTTTAACCATGGGCAGACAGAAGGAAACACCTCATCACAATGTGACTGGTAAGGAGTGCAGAGGAGAAGCAAGAGGGCTGGCTGGGTTCTCATTGGCAGCCGTGTAATGGCTGGAAGGATATTTCAGCAGCTGGGGGTTTCCCCTGAGAAGAATGGAGTCTAAACCCCAAGCTGGGCTCCCCAGCCTATACCACCAGATCTGGAAAGGAACCCAGATAACATCCAGCTGTGAAAAGCATCAGGGGTTCTGTCAGGCATGGGTAGATGGATGGAGACACAGAGAGCTGAAAAAGCAGAAAAGCTTTTGATAAAATCCAGCACCCATTTATGATAAAACCTCTAAGCAAAGTGGGAATAGAGAGAACGTACCTAAACATAATAAAGGCCACACATGACTATCCCACTGCCAGTGTCATGCTCAATGAGCAAAAACTACAAGCATTCCCCTTAAGATAGGGAAAAGACAGGCATGTCTGCTTTCACCTCTCTTATTCAATATAGTACTCAGAGACCTAGCCACATCAATCAGACACGAAGCAATAAAAGGCACTGAAACTGGAAAAAAAGAAGTAAAACTCTCTTTATTTGCAGAAGACATGATACTGTACACAGACAACTCCAAATATTCCACCATGCAACTACTAGAACAGATTAATGAATTCAGTGAAGTAGCAGGATACAAAATCAATAGCCAGAAACCAGTTGCATTTTATATGCCAATAACAAACTAACAGAAAAGGAAATTAAGAAAACAACCCCATTCACAACAGCTTCTAAAAGAATGAAATACCTAGGAATAAACCTAACCAAGGATATAAAAGACCAGTACTCGGAAAATTATAAGACACTGAAGAAAGAAACTGTAGAATATACAAATGAGTGGAAGCACATACTCTGTTCATGGATAGGAAGAATTAACATCATTAAAATGTCCATACTACCCAAAGTAATCTGTACATTCAATGCTTTTCCTATCAAGATTCCAAAAACATATTTCACAAAACCAGAAAAAATATTTCAAAAATTTGTATTGTACTACAAAAGGCCCCACATTGCAACAGCAATCCTGAGAAAAAAGAACAAATTTGGAAGAATCACACTATTTAACATCAGATTATACTATAAGTTTATAGTAACCAAAACTGCCTGGTACTGGCATAAAAAAAGATATATAGATCAATCGAACAGAATAATGGATCCAGAAATAAAGTCACATCTTTATGGTCAATTAATATTTGACAGAGGAAGCAAGCATATACATTGGACTAAAGACAGTTCATTAAAAAAACAGTGTTGGGAAAGTTGGACAGATACATGCATAAAATTAAACTAGATCACCTTCCTATACCATACACACAAGAATAAATTCAAAATGGATCACAGACTTAAGTGTTACACCTGAAACCACAAATATCCTAGAAGAATATGTAAGAAGCAAAATCTAAGACATTGCTCATAGAAATTTTTTATCAGATATATCTCACTAGGCAAGAGAAAAAAAAATAAAAGAAACAAAAAGAGAAAATAAACAAATGGGACTTATCAAATTAAAATGCTTTTGCACTGCAAATGAAATCAACAAAGTAAAAAGAAACTCACAGAATGTGAGAACATATTTGCCAATACTTCTGATGAAAGGTTAATATCCAACATTTATAAAGTGCTTACAAAACTCCAAAACCGACAAAACACCAAAAAGCCAACAACCCAATTAAAAAATGGGCAAAAGATCTGAATAGACACTTCTCCAATGAAAGTCAATAGACATATAAGAAGATGCTCATATCACTAATCATTAGAGGAATGCAGATAAAAACCCCAATGAAATACCATATCATACCTGTCAGAATGGATATTATCAGTAAATCAACAAACAGCAAGTGCTGGCAAGGATGTGGAGAAAGGGGAATCCTTTTGCACTGTTGGTGGGAATGCAGTCTGTTGCAGCCACTGTTGAAATCAGTATGGAAGTACCTCAAAAAATTAAAAATGGATGTGCCTTTTAACCCAGCAATCCCACTTCTGGGAATATATCCAAAGTAACTCAAAACACTAATTTGAAAAACATAAGCACCCGTATGTTCATTGCAGCATTATTTACAATTGCCAAGATATAGAAGCAGCCCAAGTGCCATCAACAGATAAGTGGATAAAACAACTATGGGACATTAATACAATGGAGTTCTACTCATCCATAAAAAAGAAGAAATTTTTGCCCTTTGGATGGATCTTAGAGGCAGAAAATCAACAAGAAAACAGCAGCCTTAAATAACACATTAGACCACTTGGATTTAATTGATATATTCAGGACATTTTATCCCAAGCAACAGAATGTACATTCTTTTAAAATAGATATGAAATATTTCTCAGATTAGATCACATGTTAGAGCAGCCATAAAACATTTCTCAATAAATTTAACATGACTGCAATCATGTCAAGCATCTTCTTTGATCACAACGATATGAAACGAGAAATCAATTACAAGAAAAAAAACTGAAAAATACACAAACACATGGAGGTTAAATAACTTGTTACTAAATAATGAATGGTTAGTAATGACATTAAGGAAGAAATCAAAATATACTTTGATTAAATTACTTATATTATTAAACAGTATGTTTTATAGCATTATTTTAGGATGTTGCCTTTTAATATCAGGTAAACATCTAATTTTGCCCTTGACATACTTAACAAGGAACAATAATTAAATGCCTAGTTACTTCAGTTCTGAGCCTGATATGTTATATCATTGAATCTTCCCCTATTTATAATTTTCCAAATTATTAAATGCAGAAAATTGACTAGCAGCAGTTAACATAAAAGTATATAATATATATAACTATGGCTACTAAACTGCTTAGTTAAAATTCAAGTCCAGGTCTGCTTAGTTCAACCATGTGCCCTTTAATTTTTTTTTAATTTTTTAAATTATTTATTTATTTTTAGAGAGGGAAGGGAGGGAGAAAGAGAGAGAGAAACATCAATGTGCGGTTGCTGGGGGCTGTGGCCTGCAACCCAGGTATGTGCCCTGACTGGGAATCGAACCTGCAACACTTTGGTCCACAGCCCGTACTCAATCCACTGAGCTATGCCAGCCAGGGCTTCTAATTTTTTTTTTTTAATTTACTGATTTGAGAGAGACAAGGAGGAGAGAAAGAGAGAGACTGATTTGTTGTTCTACTTATCATCCAGAGATTCATTGACTGATTCCTGACTAGGGATGGAACCTGCAATTTGGCATATCAGATTATACTCTAACTAAATGAGCTATCTGGCCAGGACTCACGTACCCTTTTAATCAAATTATATATACCCCTAGAATATAGACAATTAGTTTTTAACAGTCAATGTTACGGATAAATCCAAGAGAAGGTTTAGCAATTTTTAGATAAAAGTGTTATATATACTACTAAAGAAATATATTCTCTGAACAGTGACGACAGTAAAAATAGAAAACAAAAACCCACAAACAAATATATACAAGGTCTGCCCAGAGTTATCCAGACATGAAAAATAGAGACATTTATTGAAGAAGATACAAGATACATGGAACCTTGTACATAGGACAATGATGCCTCAGTCTCCTTCAAAGTAGGCACCTTTGGACTGTATACAGTTCTCAATTGCCATCAGCTGCCCCATCATATTTTCCTGAATCTCATCAATGTTCTGAAATGTCTTCCCTTTCAAAGGAGATTTTAGTTTTGGGAAAAGTCAGAAATTGCAGGGCACCAAATCTGGGCTGGGTGAGTTAATGTTTTGCCGTAAATCTCCACATAAGATTTGATGCATGAGTGGACACCTTGTCATAATGAGGCTAGCAATCGTCATTTGCCCATAGCTGAGGCCTTCTGAATCATCTGAATAGTTTCTGTGGAGGGAAGTTCAAGGTTAATGCAAAATTTGATGCAGATACATTGCTGTACTTGCTCAGTCATTTTGAATGTGGCAGTCAGACAGTACACGTGCTCACTCAATGGCATCTATTGCCCCCACTGACTAGTAAAGTGAAGTCATTACTGTTCACACATGCTCATTCCAGTCCACTCTCCTTGGCTGCCAGGTTACATGGATGTCATGCAAAACATTCAGGTTACATTAACAATGGCTGCACTTTTTCTGAACAGACCTCATCATATATGTGTTACTAAGATTTAAATCACCACATACTCCCTACTTTGACTTTGTGCGTATTTGATATAGCACTACTACTGAGAGAAATGCAGAATTTTCAAACATCAATATGGTATGCTAAGAAAATGTATTTTATTTCAAGAAAATTTCTAGATGTTAATCTCTAGGTTCAGGCTGTAGGCAGAATTAATGACAAGATCTCTACTGACTCTATAAGTAATGCATTGCTTTATATCCCATAATAATAATCTCCTCCTTCTTCACTTGTTACAAGAGTTTCCCTTCCCCACCATACCAAGAACACTGACCTTAAAAAAATTTTGTTTAAAGCTCAGTGAGTGAACTACCTGATGGCTAGGACTATACCTTTAATTCCTCAGAGCTTCCCAAAGTACAGGGTACATATGAAGCTCTTAAATATACCATGCCACTAAATAATAAATGGGTTAACAATGAGGTTAAGGGAATGAAGATATGACTTAAAACATGAAAATTAAAACACACAACCACAAGTTTACTGGACACAGCAAAAGCAATCTTAAGAGGGAAATTAATAACTTTAAAAAGGCCCAACTCAGGAAACAATAAGAAAAATCTCAAATATACAATCTAAACTTATACCCAGCAGAAGTAGAAAAAGAATAAGCAAGCACAAAGTGAATAGAAGGAAAAAATAATAAAGATTAGAGCAGAAATAAACAAAATAAAGTCTAAAAATATAAAATACTAATAAAACTATTAGCAGGTTTTTTGAAAATATACCAAGATTGATAAGCCTTTAACATGACTCATCAAGAAAGATTACAATAAATAATAACAAATAAAAAAGAGAATGACAACTGACATCACAGAAATACAAAGGATTGTAAGAAAACATAATTTGCCAGCAAATTGGAAAATCTGGAATACATAGAAAAATGTATAGAAACATACAATCTTCCAAGAGTGAATCAACAAGAAACATAGTCTGAACAGACTATTTACAGCCAAAGAAATTGATTCACTAATCAAAAAAATAGGAAAAGATGTAAGTCACGAACATGATGGCTTTGTAAGTGAATTTTACCAACTCTTCAAAAATGAATTAACCCATGTCTTTTTCAAATTATTCCAAAAATTAAAGAGGAGAGACAGTCCCCCAGCTCATTTTAGAAACCCAACATTATTCCAATTCTAAAACCTGACAAAGGCATTACATAAAAAGAAAATTATAGAACGATATTTCTGATGATCACATATGCAGAAATTTACAACAAAATATTAGGTAATCAAGTTCAGCAATACACTAAAATGATCAAACACCATGATCAAGTGAGATGTATTCCTTGGATGCAAGGCTGATGCACTATCCACAAGGCAGTGTGACACACTGCAGTAAAAGAAAAGATAGTAATGATATGATTATATCAATGGATATAGAAAAGCATTTGATAAAACCCAAGAACAACTTATGATAAAAACTCTCAGCAAAGTGGGTATAGAGAAAACATACCTCGTCTCAGCTGGTGTGGCTCAATGGATGAGCCACAGGCTGCAAAACATAGGGTCACCAGTTCGATTCCAATCAGGGTACATGCCTGGGTTCCAGGCCAGGTCCTCACCCTGGGGGTGTGTGAGAGGCAACTACACATTGATGTTTTTCTCCCTCTTAAAAACAAAGAGAAAAAACATACCTTGACATACTAAAGGCCATTTATGTCAAACTCACAACTAACATGTTACTTAACAGTGAAAAGATAAAAGCATTTTTTATAAAATCAGGAACAAGACAAATAAATATCCACTTTCATCACTCTTATTTTTTTAAGATTTTATTTACTTAGTTTAGAGAGAGGGCAAGGAAGGGAAAAAGAGAGGGAGAGAAACATCAGTGTGTGGTTGCCTCTTTCACACCCAATACTGGGGACCTGGCCTGCAACCCAAGCATGTGCCTTAAATTGGGTATTGAAATGGTGACCCTTTGCTTTGCAGGCTGGTGCTCAGTCCACTAGCCACACCAGCCAGGGCTCATCACTCTTATTTAATATAATACTGGAAGACCTAACCAGAGCAATCAGACAGGAAGAAGAAATAAAAGTGCAACAAAATTAGAAAGGAACATGTAAACCATTTTTATTTGGAGACAACATGATACTATACAGAGAGAACCCTAAATATTCCACCAAAGAATAATAGACCTGCTAAATGAATTTTGTAAAGTAGCATGATACAAAATAAATTTTCTGAAATTAGTTGCCTTTTTTACACCAATAATGACATCTCAGAAAGAGAAACTTAAAAAAAAATCTCATTTACAATTATATAAAAAAATAAAATACCTAAAATAAAGTTAACTGAGGATGTAAATTTAACAGGATGTAAAAGACCTCTACTCTGAAAATTATAAGCCATTAAAGAAAAAAATGGAAGAAGATACACATAAATGGAAGAATATACCATATTCATGGATGGAAAGAATTAATATTGTTAAAATGCCCATAACAACCCAAGAAATGTATAGATTCAACACAATTCCTATCAAAATATGGATGGCCTTTTTCAAAGAACTAGAAAAAATAACCCCCAAATTTATATGGAATGAGAAAGACCACAAATACTGTAGTTGAGCAACAATAAAAGAACAGTATTGCAAGAAACGATAAAGAGACTTATTTGAGAAGAAAAAAATGATGAAATGTAGAAATAAAACATAGGGAAAAAACCTCACTGATAAAGACAATGACTTAAGAAAAGCATTGGATTAGTCAACCATAAAGCTAGCTCAAAGGCTAAGAAAAAGTACATGCATTATGTGTAATTACCACAATAAATTAAGTTTACACACAGATAAAACAGACACAAAAAGTAAAAAAATAATGAAAAAAGAAGAGAGGCAAGATGCTGGAGAAGTGAATGGAAGCCACACTAACCTCCTGCCAGGACCAATCTGGAATTACAGCTATATTGTGGAGAAACCACCCAAGAAAAAAAAAACTGAACAATAGTGAGAGAGAAGCCTTATAACCTCAGGCAGACAGAAGAATAAGCTTCAACACAATCTGTTTGGTAATGAGTATAGTAGAGATTCTAGAGGGCTGGCTGGGCATCCACAGGGAACAGCACTGCAGAGATAATTAAGTGGCTGGCTGGATCATCCTGAGAAGAATGAGGTCTAAACCCTAAGCTGGGACTCCTATCTTAGAGCACCAGAGCCCCAAACAGTCCACAGATAACAACTGACTGCAAAAGGTGGCAGGGTTGGTCTCTGCCAGACACAGACAGCTGGAAATGCAGAGCTGTTCAAAGGGCCAACACACAAATTTTTATTTGTAGCCACTTACCTTGGGCTCTGACAAAGGTGGGTGCAGAGTACACTAAAGACACCTGAGGAGAGAATGGGGACAGAAGATTTGGGGAGAGAGTGGAGAGAGTAGCCTCAGGGATCACAATGCTGAGTCATCCCCCATACAGCAGCAGCCATTCTGCTAAGGCAGACCACTCCCCTTCAAGCATCACCAGCCAGAGAGAAACAATAGCTCCCACCCCAGGAGAGATTCTGCCCTGCCCTATGGGGCTTAAGCCTTTCTTCTGAGTGCCAAGTGACTAGATTAACAACTAAAGGAGAGAGCAATGAACAGCAGATCTGTGGCAGTGTCAGAGCAGGCTACATAAGGTCAGACAGGGTCAAAATCTGACATCACCAGAGGCAGATACAGAAAAAAAAAAAAAAAAACACCAGTAGTAAATATTAGAATCTACCAAGATGAAATCCACTGTGGTCTTCTCCATGATTAGTGAGATTTTCTTTCCTGCATAGCTTTCTAACATTCAATTCTTATCCAGCAGGTTTGTGTATATTATTAACTCACTAGAATTTATACTATATTTATTATTCTCTTTTCTTATAATCTTAAAATATTTTTTGTTTTTTAAAATATATTTTATTGATTATGCTATTACCATTGTCCCACTTTTTTGTCCTTTATTCCCCTCTGCTCTGCACCCTCCCTCCCTCTAGCAACATCCCCCACCTTGGTTCATGTCCATGGGTAGTGCATATAGGTTCTTGGGCTCCTACATTTGTAATACTATTCTTAACCTCCACCTGTCTATTATGTACCTATCATTTATGCTTATTCCTTGTACCTTTTACCCCATTCTCCCTCTTCCACCTCCATATTCATAACCCTCCATGTGATTTCCATTTCTGTGATTCTGTTCCTGTTCTGTTTGTTTGCTTAGTTTGATTTTGTTTTTGTTTTTCTGGTTCAGTTGTTTATAGTTGTGTTTGTTGTGATTTTACTATTCATATTTTGACCTTCTTTTTATTAGATAAGTCCCTTTGACATTTCATATAATAATGACTTGGTGATGATGAACTTCTTTATCCTGACCTTATTTAGAAAGCACTTTATCTACCCTTTCATTCTAAATGATAGGTTTTCTGGATAGATTATTCTTGGATGTAGGTCCTTACATTTCATGACTTTGAATACTTCTTGCCAGTCCCTTCTTGCCTGTAAGATTTCTTTCAAGAAATCAGCTGGTAGTCTTATGGGAACTCCTTTGTAAGTAACTGTCTCCTTTTCTCTTGCTGCCTTTGAGATCCTCTCCTTATCTTTAATCTAAGGTAATGTAATTATGATATGCTTTGGTGTGTGCTTCCTTGGGTCCAACTTCTTTGGGACTCTGAGCTTCCTGGATTTCCTGGAAGTCTATTTCCTTTGCTGGATTAGGGAAGTTCTTCTTCATTATTTTTTCAAATAAGTTTTCAATTTCTTGCTCTTCCTCTTCTTCTGGCACCCTTATGATTCAGATGTTGGAATGTTTACAGTTATCCAGGAGGTTCTTAAGACCTTTCCTCCTTTTTTTTGAATTCTTGTTTCTTCATTCTGTCCTGGTTTACTGTTTTTTTCTTCCTTCTGCTCCAAACTGTTGAGTCTCGGTTTCCTTCCTGTCACTGTTGGTTCCCTGTGCATTTTCATTTATTTCACTTTTCATAGCCCTCACTTCTTCCTCTATTTTGCAACCATCCTGAAACAATTCTGTGAGCATCCTGATTACCAGTGTTTTGAAATGTGCATCCAACAGCTTGGCTATCTGTTCATCACTTAGTTGTATTTTTTCTGGATCTTTGACTTGTTCTTTTATTTGTTCTTTTTTTTTTTTTTTTGTCTCAGTGGGCCTATTATGTAGTAAGGGGAAGAGCCTTAGGTATTTGCTGGCTCGGGGAAACCCATGTTGCTGCACTGTGGCACTGTATGGAAAGAGATGTCTGGGAGGGAACAGCGTCACTTGCTCAGCTCTTGGTGGCTTTCAATCACTTTTCCAGCTACCCACAAACAAATTGGGCCTTTATAATGCTGATTCTTGGGTGGATAGTTTTATGTACATTTTATTTATTTATTTATTTTTAAAGATTTTATTTACCTACTTTCAGAGAGGGAAGGGGAGGGGGAGAGAGAGAGAGAGAAACATCAATGTGCGGTTGCTGGGGGTTATGGCCTGCAACCCAGGCATGTACCCTGGTTGGGAATCGAACCTGGGACACTTTGGTTCCCAGCCCGCGCTCCATCCACTGAGCTACACCAGCCAGGGCTTATGTACATTTTAGAACCCTGTGGGTATCTATAATGCACTCTCCTGTAAGGTGGGGAGTTTTCCCACTGCCGCAACACCCACATGCTTTTTTTAATCAGAGGCTTTGAGGCTTTATTTCCCCATGCTAGAACCCTGGGTTGCAGGATGTGTCTTTCTCCCCAGTTGTTACTCTTGGATTATCTGTTTGAAAATGTGGGACCACCTGTTCTGCCACCTGCCACCTTGCCCATTCCTCTAGCTACCACCTCATCCAATCAGCCAGGCACTGCCCACCCTGGTCATCCAGCTACCACCTTTCCATGATTCCTCTCATCCCTGGCTGCATGTCTTGCCTCTCCTACCAGTCTGGATGAATGTTTCTTCTTTAACTCCGTGGTTGTTGGACTCCCATACATTCCAGTTTTGTGGAAGTTCGGGTTGCTTTTTGTTTTTAAATTTGGTGTTGTCCTTTTGGTTGTGTGAGGAAGCATAGTGTATCTACCTACACCTCCATCTTTTGCTGGGAGTCTCAACAGTCTTAATCTCCTTATACCCTTATTAATTCTGGTTCATTTGCTATTGATAGTGGGATTGCTGCGGGGGGTAGATTTTTTTTTGGATGTGGGTTTGTTCCCTTTGTTTGTGGTTTTGTTCTGGCAGCACCTGCACAACAGCATACAATATATGCTGGGTAGAGTGATCTTCAGTCAACCAGCTACAGGGAAAGACTCACCAAAGAATGACCCAACAACAATCAAAACCTAATTGCATTTAGAGAACCAACATAAATGGCATAAAGGACATCCAAGAGCATCAAGTTCAGGAAATGAAAGTGACTACACCACTGAATCTCACATGCCTCCTACCAGAGAGGTTCATACCACAAAACAGGGAGTCAAAACAGATCAATTTAAAAAGCAGAGACAAACAAGAAGAGTCCCCAAAACAATGGGAAGGCAAAGAAACAAACCCCGAACGAAAAGAAAGAGGAATCCTCAGAAAGAATGCTAAGGGAAATAGAGGTAAGTCAGCTATAAGATACTGAGTTCACAACAATGGTTTCAGAGAAGCTGAATGAGGTCACTGAGAATTACCAAAAACTACAGGGAAACTATGAGGAAATTACTGAAAATTATATCAACATGAAAAAGGAAACAGGAACTCTCAACAAGAGCCAAGAGGAAATGAATATTAAAGTTTCTGAATTAAAGAACACAGGAGAAGGAATCAAAAGAATGTTCCATGAAGCAGAGCATAGAATCAATGAGCTGAAAGACAAGTAGAAAAAAACTCCCAGAAAGAGCAAGAAAAGTAAAAAGAATAAAAAAGAATGAAGAGCGGTTCAGGGAAAAGGAGGTCAACATGAAATATAATATCCATATAATAGAGATACCAGAAGAAGAAGAGCAAGAGATAGAAAACCTGTTTGAAAAAAGTAATGATGGGAAACTTCTTTAATTTGATGAGAGAAAAAAGCACACAACTCCAGGAAACACAGAGGGCCCCAAACAAGAAGAACCCAAAGGGACCCACTCTAATATATCATAATTAAAATGAAAACAAACAAAACAAAACAAAACAAACATAAGACAAAGAGAGAATCTTAAAGGCATCAAGGGAGAAACAGGAAGTAACATACAAGGGAGTCCTGATAATGTTAGCAGCTGACTTCTCAACAGAAACACTGTAAGCCAAAAGGGAATGGCAAGAAATATTCCAAGTAATAAAAGCTGAAGGCCTGCGACCAAGACTACACTATCTAGCAAGGCTTTCAAATGTTAGGTGAAATAAGGAGTTTCCCAGAAAAAAGGAGGCATAAAGAATACAGCTCCACAAAACCAGCTCTGCAAGATATGACAAATGGACTGCTTTAAGAAGAGGAAGAAAAAGAGTGAGGGGAACACAGGTATGAAGGGAGTAAAATGTCAATGAATAAGTATCTATCAATAATAACCTCAAATATAAATGGATTAAATGCTCCAATCAAAAAACATAGGTTAGCTGAATGGATAAGAAAATATGACCCTCACATATGCTGCCAGCAAGAGACCCACCTCAGAATAAAAAAAGACTGCACAGACTGAAAAAAATAATCCAAGCCAAGTGGCAGGACAAGAAAGCTTGGGTCACAATACATATATAAGACAACATAGACTTCAAAACAAAGGCCATAATAAAAGACCCATAAGCACAAGTCATAATACTTAAGGGAAGAATCCATCAAGAAGACATAAATATTATAAACATATATGTGTCCAACATAAGAGCACCTAAATATATGACAAAAATCTTGGAAAACTTTAAGAAAGATATAGACAGCAACACACTTATACTAGAGGATTTTAACACCCCACTGTCAACAATGGATAGATCTTCCAAACAAAATATCAACAAGGATATTGAGGTGTTGAGCAATACCATAGATCAAATGGGTTTAACTGATATGTATTGAACCTTTCATCCCAAAGAAGTAAAATACACATTCTTCTCAAATGCACATGGAATATTTTCAAAGATAGACCACATGATAGGACACAAAATAACCCTCAAAAAATTCAAAGAAACTGAAATATTATCAAGCATTTTCTCAGACAACCAGAGCCTGAAACTAGAAGCCAACTGAAAGGAAAAAAAAATTAAAAACACTCAAATCTGTGGTGATTGAATAGCATGCTATTAAACAATGAATGGGTTAAGAATGAGATCAAGGAAGAAATCAAAAAGTTTCTGGGGACAAATGAAAATGAACACACAACAGTCCCAATCCTGAGACACAGAGAAGGCAGTACTGAAAGGGTTGTTCATAGTAATACAGGCCTATCTAAAAAATATAGGAACATTTCAAATAAACAACCTAATGCTAAATGTACAAGAATTTGAGGAACAAGAGATAAATCCTAGAGTGAGTAGAAGGAAGGAAATAACCAAGATCAGCATAGAATTAAATGACGTAGAGATTAAAAATAATTCTAAGGATCAATAAACCTACGAGCTGGTCCTTTGAAAAGATAAACAAAATTGACAAGCCTTTAGCAGATTCATGAAGAAAAAAAAAGACAGAGTACCCAAATAAACAAAATCAGAAATGAAATAAGAGAGATTACAACTGGTACCATGGAAATACAAAGGATTGTAAGAAATTACTATGAAGAATGAAATGTCAAGAAATGCCAGGAAAACCTGGATGAAATGGAAAAATTTCTAGAAAAATATACCTAAAACTGAATGAAGAAAAATCATAAAGCATGAAAAGACCAATAACAGCTGGTCTTTTTGAAGCAATAGTAACAAAATCCTCCCAGCACAAAAACCCTGGACCAGATGGTTTCACAGGAGAATTCTACAAAACATTTAAGGAAGAGATAACTGCTATCATTTTCAGACTATTCCAAGAAAAATCCAGGAAGAAGGAAGAGTTCCAAAGTCATTTTTTGAAGCCAGCATCATCCTAATCCCAAAACCAGAAAAAAAATGAAGACAGAAAGAAAACTAGAGGGCAATATCCCTGATGGGCACTGACACTAAAATCATTAACAAATATTGTCAAACCACATACAGCAATACACCATGACCAAGTAGGATTCATCCCAAGGATGCAAGGATAATACAGTATTTGTGAAGCAATAAACATAATACATCACACAAACAAAAGGAAAGAAAAAAATCACATGATCATATCACTAGATGCAGAAAAAAACATTTGATAAGGTACAGCACTCATTTGTGATAAAAAAAAAACACAGAGCAAGTTGGAGTAGAGTGAGCATACTTCAACATAACTAAGGCCATATATGAGAAGCTGACAGCAACATCATACTCAATGGGCAAAAACTAAAAGCTTTCACAGTAAGATCAGGAACAAGACAAGGATGTCTGCTTTCACCACTTCTATTCAATATAGTGTTGGAAGTCCTAGCCATAGCACTTAGACAAGAAAAAGAAATAAAGCCAAAACTGTATTGGAAGAAAGTTAGCAAAATTGTAATTGTATGCAGATGTGAAAATTGTGTACATAGGAAATCCTATACACTCCACCAAAAACTATTCAACCTAATGAGTGAATTTGGCAAGACAGCAGCTTACAAAGTAAATATTCAGAAATTGAAGGCATTTTTGTACACCAACAATTAAATATCAGAAATAGAAATCAGAAAAAAAATTCCCATTTGCTATAGCAAAACAAAAATAAAGCACCTAGGAATAAACCTAACCAAGGAAGTAAAAGACCTGTACTCAGAAAACTACACAACACTGAGGGAAGAAATTAAGGAAGACACAAATAAATGGAAGTATATACCATGTTCATGGATTGGAAGAATTATCATCATCAAAATGTCCATACTACCCAAAGCAATTTATAGATTCAAAACAATCCTTATTAAAGTACAAATGACATATTTCACAGATATAGAAGAAACATTTCAAAAGTTTATATGGAACCATAAATGACCCCAAAGAGCTGAGGCAATTTTGAGAAAGAAGAACAAAGTAGGAGGGATAACAATACTTGATATCAAACTGTATTACAAGGCCATGGTAATCAAAACAGTCTGGTATTATCATAAGAACAGACACATATATCAATGGAAGACAACAAGGGGCCCACAAATAATCCCAAGACTCTATGGTCAATTAATATTCAACAAAGGATGCAGAAGCATAAAATGGAATAAAAATAGCCTCTTCAACAAATGGTTATGGGAGATCTGGACAGCTACATGCAAAAAACTGAAACTCAACCACCAACTTACATCATACACAAAAATAAACTCAAGATGGATAAAAGATTTAAATATAAGTCACGACACCATGAGAGTCCTAGAGTAAAACACAAGCAGGAATATCTCAGATATTCTACCCAGCAATATTTTCACCAATATATCCCCTATAGCAAGGGACATAAAGGAAAGAATAAGCAAATGGGACTTAATCAAAATAAAAAGCTTCTGCATGGCTAAAGAAAACAGCATTCAAGTGAAAAAAGAACCAACCATATGGCAAAATGTATTTACAAATGATACCCGGGACAAGGATTTGATCTCCAAAATATATAAAGAACTCACACAACTCCACTCCAGGAGGATAAACAACCCAATTAAAAATGGGCAAAGGACTGAACTGACACTTCCCCAAGGAGGACATACAGAGGGCCTAGAAACATATGAAGGGAGACTCAGCATCAGTAGCCATCAGAGAGATGCACATTAAACCACAACAAGACACCACTTCACACCAGTCAGAATGGCCATCATAAATCAACAAACAACAAGTGCTGGTATGGTTGGGGAGAAAGGGAATCCTAGTACACTGGTGGTAGAAATGCAGACTGGTGCAGCCACTGTGGAAAAAGCATGGAATTTCCTCATAAAAGTAAAAATGATACTGCCCTTTGACCCTGCAATTCCATTGCTGGACTATATGCTAAGAATCCTGAAATGCCATTTCAGAAGAACCTATGCATCCCAATGCTCATAGCAGCACAATTTAGAGTAGCCAAATGCTGAAAGCCACCTATGTGCCCATCGGTAAAAGACTGGATCAAGCCCTGGTTGGCATAGCTCAGTGGATTGAGTGTGGGCTCAGGAACCAAAGGGTCACCAGTTCAATTCCCCGTCAGGTTACATGCCTGGGTTGCAGGCCCAGTACCGGGAGCTCTAGAGGCAACCACACATTGATGTTTCTCTCCTTCTCTTTAAAACAAAACAAAACAAAACAAAAACAAAACTACAGGAACAAATTTAAAGGACCGGGCAAAAACTAGGGGAAGGGTGGTAATGGGAGGGAAGTGGAGACAGATGGGTGGGCAGGCTGGAATGGGAGTAAAAGGCAGAAAGCTATACTTGAACAATGATTAAAATAAAAAAAAAGACTGGATCAAAAAACTATTGTGCATTTACAGGATGGTACACTATGCAGCAGAAAGAAAGAAGCTCTTACCCTTTGTGGCAGCTTGGATGGATCAGAACATTATACTGAGACAAATGAGCCAGGTGGTGAAAGGCAAGTACTGTGTGATCTCACCTATTAGTGGAACCTAATAATGAAAAAAAAGGGCAGAAAAATATAATCAGAGACATTGAAATTAAGAACAAACTGACAGTAACAAGAGGAGAGGTGGGGTAGTGGGGGGCAGGGGAAGCATTGTCAAGGATCATGTATAAAGGAGACATGAACAAAGCCAGGAGGGGGTAGGATTGAGGAAGTGGAGATGGCTGGTATTGGGGAGAGTGGTAGGGGGAAAATGGAAATAACTACTTGAACAGTAATAAAAAAGATAAAGTAATAATACTAAGAAAATATGAATGAGCAGAGATGAGTAATTATAGTGATTTAAAATGTGTTGGAGCTTAATTGCAAATCAGCTAAAGAGATTGCTGTAAACCTGGTATATCATAAAAAAAAAGCTCATGAAAACCACAAACCAAAACTCTGAGATAAATGAAAATGAAGAGATAGAAACTTAAACATTACAGAGAAAGTCATCAACATATAAGAGAGCAAAAGAGGAAGAAAGGCACACAGAACTACAAGAAGAATCACAAAATAATTAATTAAATAGCAATAACTGCAAACCTATCACTAATTACTTTAAATTTAAATGGATTAAATGCTCCAATCAAAAAATTAATGGATAAATAACAAGTATAATGAAATATTACTTGGTCATACAATACTGCCGTTTGTGATGAGATGGATGGACCTAGAGAATATTATGCTAAATGATGTAAGTCATACAGAGAAAGAAGAATACCATATGATTATACCTATATGTAGAAACTAAAAAACAAAGTAATCAAACAAAACAGAAATACATTTACAGATATAAAAAAAAAATCTAATGGTCACCAAATGGGAAGGGTGTTGAGGGTGGGGTAAAAGGGGAAAGAATTAAGAAGCACCAATTGGCAATTACAAAATAATCATGGGGAGGTAAAGTACAGCATAGGGAATATAATCAATATATTGTAATAACTATGTATGGTGTCAGATGGGTTTTAAACTTAGTGAAGAATCATTTCATAAGTTACATAAATGTCTAATCACTATGCTGTACACATGGAGTTAATATAATATTAAATGTCCACTGTAATTAAAAATAAAAACAAACTTAAAAGATAAAATAAATGGTATAATGAAGATTCTTTTTTTTGAATTTTGAAATGTAATCATTTAAAATTTTTTCTTTAAATATGTACAATTTCTCTGATTAAGCACTAATAGATAATTGTGATATTTTCATTCTTCTTCCCCATTAATCCATTTTATTATCATGAAATTTTAGTTAATAAATATAAAGTCATAATAAAAGTTGCTATGATGTTTCTGAAAACAGTAAAAATTTATTCTTTTTATGACTAATACAATGAAACCTTGATTCTAAAACTTAATTTGCTCTGGAAAACTGTTTGAGAAACAATTTGTTTGAAGACTGAATCATTTTTTCCCATTAAAAATAATTTAAATTGAATTAATCCATTCCAGACCCCCAAATGATTCCCTGTTTTAGCCTTTCTTATATACAGTACATGTCTAATGTAATGTTTAATCTATAAATAAACATTTTAAAAATAAAATGAGATAAAAAAATAAATGAAAATTTGACAAAAAGGAAATGAAATATACAGTAAGAAAATAAAAATGAATATACATACTAAAACTTATCTTTAATTGTGAGAGCTACTGATGACTGAATATGGAGTGGAGTGATGGACAGATGTTATTATTTAGAAGGGGAGTCCCCTTCCTTAAAAACATCAAGTAACTGTTCTGGGGTTTTTTCCCATCCCTTTGGTCTCTTTGCTCCACTAGAGCTTGCTTCAGGGTCACTGGGCCTATATCTCACTGAAAACCTATCCAGTGATGTTTGTTTTTGCCTGCATTTCAACACTTGCATGAAGTGAAACACCGCATTGTCATTGAAAAAGTTTATTTCACAATTTGTTACTTCTTTGTCAGGGTGATTAGTGAAGTAGGAATATCCTTCCTTCCCTTCTCCTCTGAAGAAAGCTCGTTGGTGCTGCTCCCTTTGAAGGTGTAGTAGTTCCTTGGCGGTCAGCTTAGTGTGATGGCCCTGCACCAAATCCTCTACATCATCATCATCTACCTCCAAGCCCAGAAACACAATGTCCTCCACAATAGACAGGCTCATCCTCAAAACCTTCAAAGTCTCTTTCAGAAATACACTGAGGTCATAGTTTCTGCCAGGCTGATTGCATAGTCCTGGAAGACATTGCCCCACATACTTTGCCTGTGAGCCTCAAGCAAGTGAGGCTATTACTAGTAAAATGTTCCTTACAGAACTCCCTGATATTAAATTAGTTTCACAGGTCACCCCAAAATATCTCTGAAACAGGGCTTTATGTAGAGTTTCTTAAAAGTAGAAATGACCTGATGGTCCATGTGCTGATGAAAGGAGTTATGTTAGGTGGCAAGAACCTAACAGTGATGAAGCTGTAATCCCCCACCAACTTCGCCTCTAAGCCTGGAGGATGGCCAGTAACATTGTCCATTACATGAAGTGCCCTGAGTGGCAACTGTTTTTCCTGGAGGTCTTTCTTCACATGTGAGGCAAACACTTCATAAATCTACTCAACAAAAAATTGCCTGGTTATCCAAGCTTTGGTATTAGCCCTCTACATCATGTTCAACTTGTTTTTCATGACATTGTTTTTTCTTGAAAACTTATGTGTTTTCAGAATGGAAGATGATTTGGGGCTTCCATGTAAAGTCCCTACTCACATTCCCACACAACAACATCAGCCTGTCCTTCACTGGCTTGCATCCTGGAAATGACTTCTGCTCCTTTACGTAGGTTCTCTTTGGCATTTTCTTCCAGAAGAGTTCTGTCTCATCACAATTGAATACTTGTTGGGGAACAAATCCCTTGGCCTCTACATATTCTTAAAATTCTGCTACAAAATTATCAGCAGCTACTTTGTTAGAACTGGCAGGCTCCCCATGCCTCACTATTCTATGAGTGCCACCATTGTTCCTAAATTTATGGAGCCACGCCCTACTATCCTTAAGTGAATCACTTTCAGCCCTCCTTCCAGGATTATCTTTCAGATGGTCAGCATGCAGCATCTTCACTTTTTCACATGTCATTGCCTCCAAAATGCTATCACTAGCTACTTGCTTCTTATTTATTTAAATCAACAACATTTTCCTATCTCTTTAATTGCCTGTGATTGTTGTTTTGTGAGCATTTTTACACCCTTAGAAACATCAGCACACTTTATGTTTTAAAACTGTGTTAATTGTCAATGCTGTACTCAGTAGCCAGGTCAAACAGGCAAACACCTCTATCATACTTTGTAATTATTTCTTTTTTAAGCTCTATTGTTATTTTCACAACATTCATTTTTACTTTGCTGCTATCACAACCTTCTTAGGACCCATGGTGACTTACTGTATGTATTTATTAATAGTAAGCAGCAGCAAAATAAAAAAACACAAAATTATTTACAGTACAATTCTGTGAGATGTTAACAATGCACAGTCTCCCCTTTCTTGGTTGCCTGAGAGACATATGACTGATCACACAGGTATCAGCATAAAAGTGTTGCTGGGTCAAGAACTGAAGTTTTGTTCAACAGCTGAGACTTTTTTTCCCATAAACAACTTAATTGAGAACTGAATTGTTTCAAACAGGAGACGTTCGAGAACTGAGATTTGACTGCAGTCCTTTATGTGTATATGTAACACTTTATCCACTCAGGTACTGATGGACATTTAGGTAGCTTCCATATCTTGGCTATTATAAACAATGCTTCAATACACATTGGGGTGCATATATATTTTCAAATCAGTGTTTTGGATTTCTATTGATAAACACCTAGACCTGGAATTGCTTATTCAAATGATAATTCTATTTTTAATTTTTTGAGGGATTTCCATACTTTTTTCCATAGTACCTGAACCAATTCACAATCCCATGTATAGTGCATGTGTTCTTTTTTCTTTGTATCCTCACAAAAAAATTATTTGTTAATTACTAATGATAGGCATTATGACATACGTGAGGTAATAGCTCACTGTGGTTTTCATTTGCATTTCCCTGATGATTAATAATGTTGAGCTTCTTTTCATATGTCTGTTGGCCATCTGGGTGTCTTATTTGGAGAAATGTCTGTTTAGGTCCTCTGCCATTTTTAATTTGATTGTTTTCTTTTTTTGTATGCTGTATTGTATGAATTTCTGATATGTTTAACTATTAAACCTTTATTTGATGATAGTGATAATTTGTGAATATCTTCTTCATATCAGTTGGTTGGTATTTTTGTTTTGTTGATGTTTTTCTTCACTGTGCAACAACCTTTTAGGTTGACAGACTCAGTCGTTTCTGTTTGTTTGTTGCCCTTGCCTGAAAAGACATGTCAAAAAAATTTTGTCTAAGAGCAATGTCATAGAGTTTACTGCCTATGTTTTCTTCTAGGAGTTTTATGATTTTGAGTCTTACATTTAATCCTTTAATCCATTTTGAGTTCATAATTGTATATGGTGTAATAGAGTGGTCTAGACTGATATTTTGCATGTATTTGTCTAGTTTTCCTAACACCATTTATTAAAAAGACTGTCTTTTCTCTTTTGTATATATTTTTTGCTTTCTTTGTCCTAGATTAATTGACCAGCCCAGTGTGGATTTATTTCTGAGCTTTCTATTTTGTTCCGTTGATCTATGTATCCGTTTTTGGTCCAGTACGATGCTGTTTTAATTATTACATTTTTGTAGTGTAGTTTGATCTTAGGTAGTGCTATACCTCCAACTTTGCACTTTCTCAATATTGTATTAGCTATTTGTCTCTTGTGGTTCCATGCAAATTTTAGGTTATTTGTGTTAGTTCCAGGAAAAGTGTCATTGATATTTAATATGAATTGCATGAACCTGTAGATTGCTTTGTAGAATATGGACATTTTGATGTTATTAACTCTTCCTACACATTAGACTAGCACACATTTTCCTTTATTTATGTCTTTGCTTTTTTTAATGTCTTATAGTTTTCTGTGTACAGACCTCTTATTTCTTTGGTTAAATTTATTTCTAAGTTTATTACTCTTTTTTGATACAATTATAGAAGATTGTGTTCTTAATTTCTCTTTCTGATTGTTTGTTATTGGTTTATAAAAATGCAACTGATTTTTGAATATTTATTTTGTATCTTGCTACTCTACTGAATTCTTTTAGCAGTTCTAGTAGGAAATTTTTTGTTTTTTGGGGGGTGGAATCTTTAGGGTTCTCTACTGTATCATGTCCTCTGCAAAGAGTGACAGTTTTACTTTTTCTTTTCCAATTTGGATACCTTTATCCCTTTTTCTTTTCTGATTGCTATGGTCAGGAATTCCAATATTATGTTAAATGAATGTGCTAAAAGTGGCCATCCTTGTACTACTCTTAATCTTAAAGAAAGAATTTTCAGCTTCTTACTATTGAGTATGAAGTTAGCTGTGGGTTTGTCGTATGTGGTCTTTATTATGTTGATGTAAGTTCCCTCTATCCCCACTGCCACAAGTTTGTATCATAAATGGATGTTGAATTCTGTCAAGTGATTTTTCTGCATCTATTGATATGATCATGTAAATTTTATCCTTCACTTTGATTATGTGGTGTATCATGTTAATTGATTTTAAGATATTGAACCAAACTTTCATCCTAGGAAGAAACTCCATTTGAACATGGCATTTTGTCTTTTTAATGTATTGCTGAATTTGCTTATATATTGTGAATTTTTGCATGTAATTTCATCAGGGATATTGGCCTATAATTTATTTCTCTCTTGTGTAGTGTCTTTTTCTGGTTTTGACATCACTGTAATGTTCACTTCCAAAAATGACTTTGAAAGTATTGCCTCTACTTTAATTTTGACTAGTTTGAGAAGGATAGTGACTGATTATTTTTTAAATGTTTGATAAAATTTACCTGTGGAGACTCTGATCCTGACCTTTGTATGTTTGGAGTTTTTTTTTTTTTTAAGATTTTATTTATTTTTAGAGAGGGAAGGGAGAGAGAGAGAGAGACAGAGAGAGAGAAACATCAATGTGCGGTTGCTGGGGGTTATGGCCTGCAACCCAGGCATGTACCCTGGCTGGGAATCGAACCTGGGACACTTTGGTTCCCAACCCGCACTCCATCCACTGAGCTATGCCAGCCAGGGCTGTGTGTTTGGAGTTTTTGATTACTGATTTAATTTTGCTGGTAGTTATTGGTCTGTACAGATTTTCTGTTTTTTTCTGATTCAGTTGTGGAAGATTGTATATTTTTGGGAATATATCCATTGCTTCTAAGTTGTCTATTCTGTCAGTATAAAATTATTTGTAGTATTTGCTGGTAATCCTTTTCATTTTTAGGTGTCAGTTATCACTTCTTTTTATTTGTGATTTTATGTAGTTAGTCCCTCTGTCACTTTGGCTTGTTGAGTTTTGTTGGAGGTTTGTCTATTTTATCCTGTCAAGGAATCAGCTCTTAGTTTCATTAATGTTTTCTATTGTTTTGATATTTTCTATTTCCATGATTTCCACTCTGATCTTTATTAACTTTTTCCTCTACTTACTTTGTTTTTTCTTCTAGTTTCTTACAGTATAAATTTAGATTATTTACTTGGGGCTGGTCCTGCTTCTTCAAGTATCCATAAATGGCCCACTTATAATTGCTTTTGCTGTATTCCATAAATTTTATAAGGTTATGCTTTTGTTTTCAATTGTCTCAAGTTTTTTTTTTTACTTCATGTTTGATTTCTAATTTGATACATTGGTTGTTTAGAAACATATTTTTTAATCTACACATATATCTGTTGCTTCCATTTTTTTTCCTGTAGTTAATTTCTAGTTTCATGCCATTGTGACATGATAAAATTGTTGGTATGGTTTCAATCATCTCTAATTTACTGAAACTTGTTCAGTGCCCTAATACACAATCTAACCTAGAAAATGTTTTGTGTGCACTTGGAAAGAATGTATATTCTCTTGCTTTGGGGTAAAATGTCCTGAGAATATCTATTAACTCAAACTGGTTTAATATATCATTTAAAAATAATGTTTCCTTGTTTATTTTTCTGTTTAGATGGCCTATTCATTAATGTCAATGGGGTATTAAAGTTCACTAATATTATTATAAAAGTCCTACCTCTCTCTTTATGTTTGCCATTGTTTGTTTTTTATATTTAGGGGCACATACATTGGCTAAACAGACATTTAATCAAGTTATATTCTCCCTTTTGGATATATCCCTTTATCATCATGCTTTTCCTTTCTTTGTCTCTTGTAATAGCCTTCATTTTAAAGTCTATTTTATCTTCAAGTAGAATTGTCCCCTTTTACAACTGCACTTGAAAAATAAAAACTAAAAATAAATTTTAAAAATTAAAAAAGCTCTATTTTATCTTCATTGAGTATTGTTATGCAATTTTTTTATTTGCTCAAAATGCCTTTTTCCATAACCTTACATTCAGTCTATGTCCTTTTTTTGCAGGGGGGGGGTGTTCTTTCTTTTTTTTTTCTTAATGATGTTAAAATACACTTATCTACAACTTCCCACCATTACTTTACCCCACCCCACCAAAGCCCATCTCTACCCTCAATTCTACCCACTCTGGGCTCCATCCATGGGTTCCTTATACCTATTCATTTATATAGCTTTCCTTTATTCCTACATTATTTCCTTCCCAGTTCCTCTCTGGTTACTGTAAGTTTGTTGTCGATTTCAATGTCTATGGCTATATTTTGCTTGCCATTTTGTTTCCTTAATTAGGTTCCACTTATAAGTGAGATTATATGGTATTTGTCTTTCACTGCCTGGCTTACTTCACTTAGCATAATACTTTCCTATTCTATCCATGTCGTCCAAAGGATAGGAGTTCCTTCTTTCTTTCTGCTACATAGTATTCCACTGTGAAAATGTATCATAGTTTATTGATCTATTCATTTACTGATGGGCACTTAAATTGCTTCCGGGCACTTGGCTATTGTAAATTGTGCTGCTATGAACATTGGGGTGCATAAGTTCTTCTGAATTAGTGTTTCAGGATTCTTAGTGTATAAACCCAGCAATGGAATTGCTGAGTCAAAAGGTAATTCCACTTTTAGTTTCTTGAGGAAATTCCATACTGTTTTCCATAGTGGTTGCACCAGTCTGCAATCCCACCAACAGTGCACTAGGGTCCCTTTTACTTCATAACCTCTCCAACACTTGTTGTTTGTTGCTTTGTTTATGATGGCCATTCTGACTGGTGTGAAGTGGTATCTCATTGTGGTTTTAATTTGCATCTCTCTGATAGCTAGCGATATTGAGCAACCATTCATATGTCTCTGGGCCCTCTGTATGTCCTCCTTGGGGAAGTGCCTGTTCAGTTTTTTGCCCATTTTTTATTGGATTGCTTGTCTTCCTTGAGTGGAATCGTGTGAGTTCTCTATATATTTTGGAGATCAAACCCTTGTCTGATGTATCAGTCACAAAAATATTTTCTCATACAGTTAGTTCCATTTTCATTTGCTAATATTTTATTTAGCCATGCAATTTTATTTTATTTTGATGAGATCCCATTTGTTTATTCTTTCCTTTATGTCCCTTGCTCCAGGGGATATATCAGTGAAAATACTGATGGCTGAAATATATGAGATAGTGCTGCTTGTGTTCTCCTCTAGGACTTTATGGTATCACAACTTATATTTAAGTCTTTTATTCATCTTGAGTTTACTTTTGTGTATGGTGTAAGTTAGTGGTTGAGTTCTTTTGTGTGTGTGTGTGTGTGTGTGTGTGTAGCTGTACAGATCTCCCATCACCATTTGTTGAAGAGGCTATTTTTATTCCATTTGACGCTTCTGCATCCTTTGTCAAATATTAATTGACCATAGAGACTTGGGATTATTTCTGGGCTCTCTATTCTGTTCCATTGATCTGTGTGTCTGTTCTTATGCCAGTACCAGACTGTTTTGATTACCATGGCCTTGTAATATGGTTTGGTATCAGATATTGTCATCCCTCCTACTTTTTTCTTCTTTCTCAAAATTGCTGCAGCTCTTTGGTGTCATTTATGGTTCCATATAAACTTTTGAAATGTGTGTTCTAATCTGTGAAATATATCATTGGTACTTTAACAAGGATTGTGTTGAATCTATAAATTGCTTTGGATAGTATGTACATGTTGATGATGATACTTCTTCCAGTCCATGAACATAGCATATACTTCCATTTGTTTGTGTCTTCCTTAATTTCTTTCCTCAGTGTTGTGTGGTTTTCTGAGTAGAGGTCTTTTACTTCCTTGGTTAGGTTTATTCCTAGGTACTTTATTTTTTCTTTTTGCTATAGCAAATGGGATTTTTTTCTGATTTATATTTCTGATATTTAATTGTTGGCATACAAAAATGCCCTCGATTTCTGAACATTGATTTTGTATCACGATGATTTCCCAATTCATTAATTAGGAAGAGTAGTTTTTTTGTGGAGTCTGTAGGATTTCTTATGTACACAATTTTCTCATCTGCAAACAATAACAGTTTTACTTCCTCCTTTTCAACTTTGATGCCTTTTATTTCTTTCTCTTTTTCTTGGCTAAATGCTGTGGCTAGGACTTCCAATACTATGTTGAATAGAAGTGGTGAAAGCAGATTTCCTTGTCTTGTTCCTGATCTTATTGGAAAAGCTTTTTGTTTTTGTCCATTGAGTGTGATGTTGGCTGTAGGTGTCTCATATATGGCTTTTATTATTTTGAGGAGTGCTCCCTCTTTCCCACTTGGCTGAGTGTTTTTATCACAAATGAGCCCTGCACCTTGTCAAATGCTTTTTGGCATCTATTTATATGATCATGTGATTTTTGTTTTCCCTTTTGTTTGGGTGATGCATTATATTTATTCATTTGTGAATATTGTACCATCCTAGTATCTCTGGGATGAATGTCAGTTGATCATGGTGTGTGATCTTTTTAATGTGTTGCTACATGCACTTTGTCAATATTTTGTTGAGAATTTTAACATATATGTCTATCAGAGATATTGGCCTGTTGTTTTCTATCTTTTTTTTTGTGCCATTATTTGGTTTTGGGATTAGGATTATGCTGGCTTCATAAAATGAGTTTGGGAGTCTCTTGTCTTTATGGATTCTTTGGAATACTCTGTGAAGAATAGGAGTTAGTTCTTCCTTACATGTTTTGTAAAATTTCCTGTGAAACTACCAGGTAGATGGATTTTGTGTGCCAGGAGTTTTTTTTGATTACTGCTTCCATTTCTTCAGCTGTTATTAGTCAGTTTAGGCTTTCTGCTTCTTCTTCATTGAGTTTTGGAAGATTATATTTTTCTATGAATTTGTCCATTTTACCTAGGTTTTTAAATTTCTTGGTATATAGTTCTTAGTAGTAATTTCTTACACTCCTTTGTATTTCTGTGGTATCAGCTGTAATCTCTCCTCTTTCATTTTTGGTAGTGTTTACTGGGCCCTCTTATTTTCTTGATCAGTCTCCTTAAAGGCTTATGGATTTTGTTTATCTTTTCAAAGAACCAGCTCCTGGATTAATTGGTCCTTAGAATTGTGTTGTTAGTCTGTATGTCTTTTAATTCTGCTCTGATCATTGTTATTTCCTTCCTTCTTCTTGCTCTGGGATGTCTTTGCTGCTGTACCTCCCGTTGTTGTAGATGTTACGTTAGGTTGTTTATTTGACATGTTTCTATCTTTTTTAGGTAAGCCTGTATCACTATGAACTTCCTTCTCAGGACTGCTTTCTTTGTGTCCCATAAGTTTTGGATTGTTGTGAGTTCATTTACATTTGTTGCCAGAAACCTTTTGATTTTTCCCTTGATCTCATTCTTAACCCATTCATTGTTCAGTAGCATGCTATTCAATATCTTTGAGTTTGAGTATTTTGAGTTTTTTTTTTCCTTGAATTTGGTTTCTAGTTTCTGTCCCTTGTTGTCTGAGAAGATGCTTTCTATGATTTCAATTTTCTTGAATTTGTTCAGGCTTGTTTTATGTCTTACCATGTGGTCTATCTGAAAATGTTCCACGTGCATTTGTGAAGAATGTGTATTTTTGCTTCTTTGGGATGAAAGGTTCTATATATGAAAGTTAAGTCCATTTAATCTAGGGCATTGTTCAGTGCCACAATATCCTTGTTGCTATTTTGATTCGAGAATCTATTCATTTTTAACAGTGGGGTGTTAAAATTCCCTAGTGTAAATGTGTTGCTGTCTTTCTTGAAGTCCTCAAAAATTTGTCTTACATATTTGGATGCTCCTATGTTGGATGCATATTTGTTTATAATGTTTTTGTCTTCTTGATGGATTCCTCCTTTGAGTATTATGAAGTGACCTTCTGGGTCTCTTTTTATGGCCTTTGTTATGAAGTGTACTTTGTCAGATATAAGTATTGCTTCTCCACCATTTTTTTCCTGTCTGTTTGAATGGAATATTTTTTGGCAGCCTTTCACTTCCAATCTGTCTAGGTCTTTTGTTCTGAGGTGCATCTCTTGTGGGCAGCATATATATAGGTCATATTTTCTTATCCATTCAGCAATCTATGTCTTTTGATTGGAGCATTTAATCTATTTACATTTAAGGTTATTATTGAGAGGTACTTATTCATTGCTATTTTACTCCCTTTGTACTTTCCTTCCTTTCTTTCTCACTGTTTTTTCTTCCTCTTCTTAAAACAGTCCCTTTAGCATATCTCACAATGCTATTTTTGTGGAGGTGTATTCTTTTAGTTTTCTTTTGCCTGAGAAACTCCTTATTGGGCGTTCTATTTAACTGAGAGCCTTACTGGATAGAGTAGTCTGGGTTGCAGGCCTTCGTTTTTCATTACTTGGAATATTTCTTGCCATTCCCTTCTGGCTTGTAATGTTTCTGTTGAGAAGTCAGCTGCTAGCCTTATTGGGACTCCCTCCTATGTTATTTCCTGTTTCTCCCTTGTTGCCTTTAAGATTCTCTCTTTGTCTTTAAAATTTGCCATTTTAATTCTGATATGTCTCGGAGTGGGCCTCTGTAGGTTTTCTTGATGGGACCCTCTCTGCTTCCCAGTATTGTGTGGGCATCTTCTCTCATTAAATTAGTTAAGTTTTCCATCATTACTTTTTCAAACAGGCTTTCTATCCCTTGCTCCTCTTCTTCTGGTAACTCTATTATATAGATATTGTTCCATTTCATGTTGTCCTGCATTTCCTGTAACCTCTCTTCATTCTTTTTCAGTCTTTTTTTTCTTTTTCTTGGTCTTTTCGGGAGGTTTTCTCTACTTTGTCCTCCAACTCACTGATTCAGTCCTCTGCTTCATTGAGCCTGCTTTTCATTTCTTCTACTGTGTTCTTTAATTGAGAAATTGTATTCTTCATTTCTTCTTGGCCCTTGTTGATTGTTTCTGTGTTCTGTTTATGCTGATACAGTTTGCAGTAAGTTCCACATAATTTCCCTGTAGTTTTTGGTAGTTCACACTGAGTTCCTTGAGCTTCCTTATAACCATTGTTTTGAACTCAATATTTGATAGTTGACCTGCATCTATTACATTTAGTGTTCTTTCTAAGGATTCCTTCCTTCTTTTAAGTTGGGGGTTGTTTCTTTGTCTTCCCATTGCTTGTGAGACACTTCTTGTTTGCTTCTGTTTCTTAAATTGATCTGTTTTGACTTTCTGAGTTTTTGGTGTGAACTACTATGGTGGGAGGCCTGTGAGAGACAGCAGTGCCGTGTCCTTGATACCTGAACTTAATGTTATTGGGATGTTCATTATGCTTTTTAGGTTGGTTTTCTGGATGTAATTGGGTTTTGTTTGTTTTGGGGTCATTCTTTTGTGGGTCTTTCCCTGCCACCAGTTGACTGAGTATCATCTCTCCCACCACATCTTATGTGCTATTGCATAGGCACTGCCTGAACAAAACCACAGAGCCCAAGAAAAAAAACCCACATGTACAAATATAACTCCCCCCTCCACAACCCCACTATCAATAGCAAATGAACCAGTATTAATAAGGGTATAAGGAGATTAACACTATTATAAGAAAAGAGAGTGTGTACGAGATGACCTACTAAAAGAAAAATGATTTTGAGAGGGTTAGAAGGAGGAGAACTAATAAGAGTTGGAAGCTGGAGTAATGGAAGGAGAGAAGGTAAATTTTACCTTATGAATATGGAAAGGGAATGAAGAGTGTAAAAATGGAGTATGAGAAGAAAAGCATATAATATTAGGTTTAAACAGAAATTAAAAGAGTTTAAAATGAAATAAAGTGAGAGAGAGAGAAAGAAAAATGAAGGGAAATATTAAATAATTAATAAAAATATAGGAGCTAAATTAGAGAGAAAGATCCAATGGAGTACTATCAATAACAAACAAGCTGAAATTCATATAAGTGGTATGGGGATAAGAGGGAAAGAAGACACAAAGAAAAATCTAGAGGTGTTTAGATGAATGGGAAGTGATTTTATATTGATAGAGAGAGAGGAACAACTAGACTAAGTGAGGGAAAAATTAAAATTTGGGATGTAAAGGAAAAGAAAAAAATGTAGGAAAAAAGGTCAGGATGAAAGAAATAGAAGACAGACAAAAAGAAAAAGAAAAAAAACAGGCTAAGATGGTATAATTAAAATGTCAGACAAAAAAAAAAGAGTAGGAGAGGCATCCAGTAAAATTTTTTATTTGAAATAAAGAATTTGTGAATCTCTAGAGCTAAACTTGAAATAACAATGCAACAACAACTATCCTACCCACAACCAACTAGCAGTTTTTTACAGGCATAGAGAGAACACAGGTATTTTAAGAGCTGGGAAAAAGGATGTGAAATGATCTTTTATAAGAAAATTCATTTTGAGTGTCTGGACGGGGGAGAAATAGTAAGAGTGTGGAATGGAAACAAGTTGTAGCTAGAGAGAAAAACAAATTTGAAGTGAGGATATTACAAAGAAAGAGGAAGGTAAGATGTGCTAAGAGAAGGGAGGGGCAAAATATGTGAATTGAAATACACTATAATATAAAATCTAGTGATGTATTACATACAAATTTGCTGGACAAGAAATGAATGTTATAAAGCTATGCAGGAAAGAAAATATTGCAAATCATGAAGAAGACTACAATGGCTTTCATACCAGTATAGGTCAGATGTTGACCCCATCTGACCTTAGGCAGCCTGTTCAATCCTTCCATTGACCTGGTGTCATTGGGTGTCTCCTTTAATTGTTAATATGGTCCTTCTTGACTCAGCAATTAGGTTTAAGTGCCCTCCTGTGATGGGGGCTATTATTTTCCCTCAGGTAGCTGCTGCTTGGAGGGGAGTAGTCTGCCTGAGCAGGATGATTGCTGCATATGGGGACTGGCTCAGTATCAGATCCTGGCAGCTACTTTTTCAGTTTTCTCCCAAAGCTCTTCATCCCTAGTCTTTCTTCAAGTCTCTCTAGTGTACGCTGCCCCACCTTTGCTAGTGATCTACTGTCTCTGGCTGTCTAATTCAGTTGTTTATCTGGTTACTAGGACTCAGCAGTCAGGTTTAAACACCAAAGGGCCAGGGTAGAGATGTTCCTGGGGTCAGAGTTATTGTTTCCCCTCAGGCTACTGCTGCTCAGAGGGGAGTGGTCTGCCTGAGCACAAAGGCTGCTGCTGTCTGGGGGATGACTCAGCACTGGGATTCCAGTGGATACTCTCTCAGTCCTCTCTCCAAGGCTTCCATCCCCAGTCTCCCCTCTGGCATCTCCAGCCCACTCTGACCCTGACTTTGCCTGAGCCCCAGATAAGTGGCTGCAAATGAAATTTTGTGTTTCGGCTCTTTAAATGGCACTTGTGCCTCTGTCTGTCTGTCTCTGGCAGAGGGAAACTCTGCTACTTTGTCCACAGGTTGTTATCTGTGTACTTTTTTGGCTCTGGTGTTCTAGGCCGGGAATCTTCTTCAGGGGATTCAAACACCTGCTAATTATCTCACCAGCACTGTCACCTGTGTGTGCCCAGCAGCCCTTTTGAGTCTCCACTGCACTCTTTACCAGACTGGTTGTGCCAAAGCTGGTTCTGTGTATCTTACCTCATTTGCTTCTCTCTGGCTACTGCTCAGTTGTTTGTTCTGGGTGGTTTCTCCTCAATTGAGCTGTGATTTCAGATTGGTCCTGGGAAGAAGTCATTGTGACTTCCATTCACTCCTCCGCCATCTTCCTTCTCCCTGTGTCTTTTTTAAAAGATTTTATTTATTTATTTTTAGAGAGAGAGTAAGGGAGGGAAAAAGAGAGGTAGAGAAACATCAATGTGTGATAGCCTGTAGCACACTCCATACTGGGGACCTGGCCCACAACCCAGGCATGTACCCTGACTGGGGATTGAACCAGCAGCCCAAAGGGCTGCAGGCCATCACTCAATCCACTGAGCAACACAAGCCAGGGCTCTGTGTGTTTTTTGAAGTGGGTCTTTTTTAGACAGCATGTGTATAATTTTTTTTATCCATTCAGGCACCCTATGTCTTTTGATTGGAATATTCATTCTATTTACATTTGAAGTAATTATTTATAAATGTGTAGTGATCATCATTTTTAATTGTTTTTGTAGTTCTTTTCTGTTTCTTTCTAATTCTCTTGCTCTTTCTTTTGTAAATTGAGAACTTTCTGTAGTGCTATGTTTGGATTCCTTTCTCTTTATTTAGTGTATCTATGTATATTTTTGGTTTGTGGTTTCAATGTACTTCATATATATCAAGCTATGTCTATGCCAATCTATTTTAAGTTGATGGTCACTTAAGTTCAAATATGTTCTAAAATAACCACAGTTTTAACTTATTCACTCCAAGTTTCTGTTTTTGTAATTATTTTTTACTTCTGTTCTGTATGCGTGTATGTGTGGGTATCCCTTAATTTATTGTAGTAATTACACATGATTTTACCTTTGTGTTTTAAACCTTGTACTAGCTTTATAACTAGTTGATTCTTTGATTTTATTGTTTACCTTTTAAGTGAGATTTTTTCTGTTTTTATATTTTCTTTTTCAAATATTTTCTTTTTCTACTTAAAGATTACCTTTTAATTTCTTGTAATATTGGTTGAACTTTAGCTTTTTCTTATTGGGCAACTTTATCTCTCTTTTGATCCTAAATAAGAGGATTGCTAGGTAAAGTAACTTGGGTTGTAGGTTTTTGCTTTTTATCATTTTGAATATTTCATGTCTTCCCATCTGACCTAAATAATTTGGTAAAAAATCATAATTTGCTGATAGTCTCTTTGGAGTGCTTTTATATGTAACTAACTGCTTTTCTCTTGCTACTTTAAAAATTATCTTTGTCTTTTATCTTTAGCATTTTAATTATAATTTTTCATATTGTGGGCCTCTTTGGGTTTGTCTTGTTTGAGAATCTGCAATTCCTGGACTTGTAAATCTATTTCTTTAGCCAGGTAAGGGAAATTTTTAGTCATTGTATTTTTTAATTTTAATTTTCAACTATAATTGATATTTAATGTTATTTTATTTTTTTCTTTTTTTACTTTTTAATTTTTATTTTAATGTTGTTCAAGAACAGTTGTCTCTATTTTCCCCACATCACTCCTCAGCCATCCCCACCTCCTACCCTCAAATCTAATCCCCTTTGGCTTTGTCTCTGTGTCTTTTATACATATTCCTTGACAACCTTTCCCCAGGCTCAGGGGATTGAGCACCAACTTGTGAACCAAAAGGTCACCGGTTTGATTCCCAGTCAGGGCATATGCCTGGGCTGCAGGCCAGGCCTCCAGTTGGGGGAATATGAGAGGCAACCAATCAATATCTCTCACCAACTGCTGCTTCTCTCCCCCCTCCCTCCTTTCCACTCTCTCTAAAAGTAAATAAATAAAAAAATGATCAATATTTACTGTTATTTTATATTAGTTTCATGTGTACAGAAGACAAATACTGTATGATTTCACTAGTATATGGAATCTAAAGAACAAAATAAACAAACAAATAAAACAGAAACAAAGTGATACATGCAGAGAACAAACTGATGGTTGCCACAGTGTATGGGGTTTGAGGGAATGGGTGAAACATTGAAGGGATTAAGAAGAACACATTGGTGCTCTAAAATATTCATGAGGATGTAAAGCTCAGCACAAGGAATATAGTCAATAATATTGTAATAACAATGTGTGGTACCAGGTGGGTACCTGAATTACTGGGGAATCATTTTGTATATTATATAATCATCAGTCATTATTTATTCAAATGAGTTTCCAATCCCTTTCTCTCTCTGTTCTTGTTCTGGGACTCCTACAATGCAAACATTTGTAGTTGTCGCAGATGTGTCTTAAACTATCTTCATTTTTTAAAAAATGTTTTTCTTTGTGCTGTTCAGGTTGTATATTTTCTTCTCTCTTGTCTTCCAAATCACTGATGTGATCCTGTCTTCATCTAACTTGTGTTGACTCCATCTAATGTATCCTCCTTTTCAGTTAATATGTTTCATTTTGACACCTTTATTATTAAGGTTTATATCTTATTTAATTTTTTTATATTTTTGTGGAAATCTCTCTGAGTTTATGTATTTTTCACCTGTGTTCATTGAGCATTTTTATAACTAGTGTTTTAAACTCTGTATTCGATATATTGCTTATCTCCATTTTTTTAAGTTATTTTCCTGGAGTTTAGTCCAGATCTTTTATTTGGAACATGTTTCTTGGTCTTCTCACTTTGATTCCTTGTGTTTGTTTCCATGTATTAGTCAGAACTATTAAGTCTCCTGGTCTTGACAAAGTAGACTTAATACCAGGACTTATGTAGAAGGTGTCCCGTAGTTACCATGGCAGCAGTCTCTCAGATCTCCTGAGCCAGGTTATTCAGGAGTATCCCCTGTTGGCATCGTGTATGCCCTTCTGTTATAGTCAGGCTCTTATTGCTCCTGGTGGGCCTGTGAGTGTGGCTGACCCTCAGAATGACTGACTGTGAGGACTGACTGTGACCATATCGGATGAGGTATTGTGCAAGGCCTGATCCCACAGATTTGGAGTCACTTTCGTGGGGCTCTGATACCAGGTGAGTCCTCCCTTCAAGTATGTCATTTATGGAGCTGGTTGGGGTCTGACAGGATCTGAAGATGGCCACTGTGTATATTTGTTCTGGAGAATTCTGGAAGTGCTCTAGTGTAGGCTAAGATTAGCTACTGCTGGTGTCAGACTTGGGGTTACTTGGTAGGAGCTACAAATTGATCTTTGATTGGTTGCCACTTTTGTTGAGCTTAGAGACACTTGGGAGAGGCTTTGCTGCAAACCAAGCCTAGCTCTCATTTGTACCTGCTTGGGATCCTTTGGTGGGCACTGTGAAGCTAAGGTCAGGCACCACTTGTGCTGTGCTTGTGGTCACTTTACTTGGAGTTTCATTACAGGCCAAGTGTGGCCACCACCTGTGCCAAGTGGGAGGACACCTGATGGGACTTGTAGAGCAAGATCAAACCAGTCGCTTGTTTTGTTTTGCTTGGATCCACTTGGCAGGAGCTACAATGTAGCTAATAAGGCCAACCCCTCACTTTTTGGTATTTGTGGACTTTTAAATGAGGCTGTATTATGAGCCAAAGTAGATGGCTAGTGTGTAGAATACTTGAAAGAGGTTCTGGCAGTGTGAGCAACATGGATGTATGTGGGCATGATCTCAGGGAATCCCCAGGGATGGGGCAAACTCTTTTAGCCAAGTTAGGACAGAGCACAGATTTGTCTCTAGCTGGGTGAGAGGTGAACACTACAAAAAAAACAACCAAAACCCCCAAAACAATGATGATAATATGAATGCCTGCCAGAGCATTCATATCAGGAGAGACTTGCCCCAAACCCTGCCCCTCCAGTCCTTACTCTGAATTTAATCAATTTATTTCCTCCCCATGTCTCTGGTATGATTTGGGCTGCTGCCCCTCTGCTGGAGCTTAGAATGAGTGAAGTCATGAGCATATGAATCTGTGCATAGGCCCTTTAAGAGCAAAACTTCGTATCTAGCAGCACTTCATCTTTCTCAGAGACAATCTCCACTGTTTTTTTATAGCTAGATGTTATGGGGACTTCTCCTCCAGGCACTGATGTCCCAGCCTGGAGGACCCAGGGTGAAGCTGGGACCCCTCACTCCTCAGGGGGTACCTACACAGCCAAGATATCCCTCTCAATTCTTAATTGCCACACTGTAGGTGTGGGACCTGAGTGTCCTGCACCTCTGCCCCTCCTTCCTGTTCGATGTGGCTTGTTCTTTATATTCTTAGTTATCGGAATTCTGTTTAGCCCGTCTTTAGATGGTTCTCAGTGATTGCTTTTCTATAATTTATTTGTTACAGTGATGTGACCATGTGAAAAGTTGGGCACACACGTTACCTACTCCATCATTTTGATTGGAAGTCTACCAATATTTTCTTAAAACATCCTACTTCCAGAAAATAATAATTTATCATAATTAAGTAAAGATTTTTTTACTTACAGAGTTATGAAAACATAAATAATGGGATTCAATATTTATTTTCTCTTTTTCTATTATGTAAACAACTAGTAGAGTTATGGTCCATGTCTGACATCTTTTAATATACTTAGCTGTTTGCATTTTATCTTTGTCCACTAAGTGTCTTAGTCTTTTCTAATGGATAAATCAGTTTCAAGTTTTTGTTTGTTTCAGATAGAGGTTCTGTATAGTTCCATACCAATGATCAAGTCACTACAGGTTTCTGCACATATGTAAAAAAAAATGTGTGATTTGGATGGTTGGTGATTCCACCAGATGTTTGCACTTCTATTTGCACTTCTTCCCTTCAGAAAAAACAATACTTCCTAATTTAAGCCATTCCCTGACCTTGCTCTCTCACCAACCCAAACACACACCACAACACCCATCCAGGTGATATGTAAATACACATTTTGTTAACAAAAATGACTCCTTGGACAATGGAGTCAGAGAGCATACTGTCTCCATTTCTAATAGAATTAGAAGGTTATCCAAATATTCCTCTACCTCTGTGCAACAAAATGTCTTTCCAAAGGCTGTAGACAAATAGAAAACTCTTTTTTTAAAGTAGAAAAGGAAAGCAATAGGGGTCCTCCATTTTAAGTGTATATTCACAATACATTTTCTTTGCATCCCAGAGTCATGCCGATATCCTTGTTTTTACTGATGTGCCTTTGGCTAGACCTATTTTATTTTTCTTCTCACAGGCTTCATTTCATTTGGGCTGACTTCAGCTTAGGATGAGGATATTTTTGAGAAACTTTTTGCCACTTGTGCATTAGTATGAAATATGTTATCTCAAAATATGTAAAAATCTTTATTTTCTGAAGACAACTATAAATTTTATCCAAAGTATTTGAATATTTTGGATATTTGCTTATTAGGGGTATTAGCAGCATAGTGGTTTTGTTGTTTCTCCTCTTTCTTACTCCTGTTTTATTATCTGATATGAAGTTAATATATTCACTCTTTATTTCACCTAAAGAAGAGAATCGCTATTAACTTTTTCCCATATTTTAACCATCTCTTATTTATACATTATTTTTAGTTGAAATGATACTATGTAGATACTTTTTATAATATTCTACTATCTAATTAACATATCATGTTATTAAAAACTTAGAGTTACTATGTTACTAAAATACAAGTTGTCACAAGGTGAATTTTCTAGAAATTTAGATATATAAATTACTATGCATACTACCACCTTCTTGAGGAAATAGCTGTTAGCATGTTAGTATATTCTCTTTCACTCTTTTAAATCATTTTCCTTTACACAGTTGCTTTATCTATCCTATCCACATAATATTTATGTTTTGTGTGTTATAGAATTTTCCCATATTATTAGAATTTTTATTAACAATTTCTTTGTAAGCATTTTTAATAACTGCATCATAGTAAAACATAATTTAGTAAACTACTTTGAACTTAAATTTTTAACGGTGTTGTTTGCTTACAAGTAAACTTCCAGAGGATTTATTTCATTTGTAATGGATGGCCAAGTGGCCATGTGTAAAGGAAGGACAGCTGGAGATATGCTAAGGAGTGTGTGAGTCCATATAACACACTGAACTGCTGCAGGAAACCAACCTGCCTTCCAAGAGTCCTCCTGCCAACAAGCCACAGAGCTTTGTAAGAGTGTCCAGAATTGCTCTATACATTTTTAATTGCAGTTTTGTAATCTAAAATTATATTGTAAAACTGGAGGGACTGTCTTGGTCTGCAACACCTTAACAAATTGTCATGACGTGGAAAAAGAAAGTTTTAAATTAAAACTACTCCAGTTTTTTTTCCATGAAGACCAAAGACATCAACATGAGATTAGTTAAAGGTCAGCACTGACTTTGATTTGTTATAAACCCATAGGGTGAATTTGGTGGATAAGGGGATTTATCTTGGATAGTGAAATTAGACATATATTAATACATTTTTCCTGTAATTTTCCTTCAGAATATTTTAATATTACAAGGCATCCACCACTGCTTTTATTGGCTATAAAGCTTGTCATTTAGAAAAAGTTAATTATAGTAGATTTGCCAACTACTGGGGTGTTTTTATAGCTCCTTTGTCTGGGTATTTTTTGTTTTCTCCTTCTCTTACTCCCTCTTTTCCTCCAAAATTCACTCACTCACTCACTCACTCTCTCCCTCCCTCCCTTCCTTCCTCCTGATCAACTGTCTTCTCTTTTCCTTTATTTTGTTCAGGTTATTGGTGTAAAATCCTTCTTCTTTTTAAAGCTAATTAGATTAAAGTATAAAAATTAATGCATAAATGTAGACTTCTGGTTAAGATAATAATTTGATACCACACAAGCATCCTCTTCTCTGTCTGCATTGAAATGACAAAAATATAAGAATAGTATATTTCTTATATACTATTATAAGTATACGAAAGTATACAAAAAAGTATAGGAAAAAGAAGAAAGAAAGACAGAAAGAAAGAAGGAAAAAGAGTGAAAGAAATGAAAGAAGGGAAGAGTGAAAGAAGTGAAAGAAGGAAGAAGGAGAAAGGCAGGGAGGGAGGGACAGATGGAGGGAGGAAAGAAGTAAGGGAGGAAAAATAAAAACAGGAGGGCTGGGTGGATTGGCTGGTATGGGAGTAAAAGATAGAAAATTGTACTTGAACAACAATTAAAATAAAATTTAACAAAAACAATAAATATTCATATAAAAAGAAACAAATGTGGAATTCAAGTGAACCCTAACCGAGGTGAAAATCAGCCAGCCTGATTTGTATAAAGGAAAAGCCTATGTAGGACTTGAGGACAGAAACTCACAAACATCCATAGTATAAAAGAGAGAGAGGTGGCAATGACTGTAGGTTAGGGAAGGCCAGAGGGGAACTTCTAACTTTACACTTGCCATGCTCAGAACTGTAGACTGCTGCTCTCAGCCTGACCTGTACTTTGCCAGGATGGTGTCCTAACTAAAGCAAGAACATTAAGACAGTGAGCTCCATTTAAGAGCAGTTGTTTAAAATTAGAGAAGGCGAGCAATACCCCAACTATGTTTGAGCTATTGCCAGAAATATAATTACAAAAAAAACAAATTTAAAGCGTCTTTCCTTTAGTCAAAACTTTAGGAAGTAGCAGCTCTGCCTTTCATTTGGCAAGGGAGGGCTGTTGACTGATGTGGGAGAATTACCATAGGTTCTGCCTGCTAGGAAATCACACCAGTTATTTCTACTGGTCCCCACAATGTGCCTAGCTGGCTTATCTCTCTGATTCAACCTCATTCATCATTTATACATATTCAAATTTCAAACCAATATTTATAATATCTTAACAAGCACTACCTGTTTTAGTCTTATAAATTTCTACTAATTTAGTCAGTCCTTTGCTGATCATCTAAAAGTCTCAGCTCATGTCAAAAACTAAGGAAGCCATGTCCAGAAAGAATTTCTCAAGATTTCTACTGATTAAGCTTTCTCCACTCTCCCACTCAAAGCCTAGTTGTCTCTTACTTATCCCTGGTCCCTTAGTTTTGATATCTCTGCCTCCTGGAAGATTTCCCTGACCCCTGACACTTGGTCTTGTTAGGTTCATCTATTTAGTGCTGCTAAATACCTTTAACTTACCTCTGATAATCTCCTTGAAAATATTGTGTAGTATGTGTGCTCTGAGGTTTCTGAAGGCAGAGTGGGTGTATTTGTCAAGGTCCTCACTGTTTACACAGAACCTGGCATATGGTGGCTGTACAATTAGTATAGCTGAACAAATAAATACAACAAATTGTATCAAGAATAGAGATTGCAAGAAGGGCATAAGGGGGATAAACGGTAATGGAGAAAAATACAATTAAAAAGTTTATCTACAACTTTCCCTTTTTTATTAAAGTTGTTGTTCAAGTACAGTTGTCTCCATTTTTCCCCCACCACATTTCCCCATTGTGAACCACTCTCAATCCTACCTTTTTGGCTTTGTCCATATGTCCTTTATCTATGTTCCTAGGCAACCCTTCTCTTATTTCCCCCCCTTATCCCTTTTCCCCCATCCCTGTAAGCAAAATATAGCCAGACATACTTTTTTCCCTTTTATCCCCAGAAGACTCCATCCTCCAGAATTCAAAGAAAAGAGCTGAACACTTCTCACAGTAGGCCTATCTGAAAAGCTGCTTTTAGAAATTCCAGTGTACATTCACACACTATTATATGTTATTTCAAGCTGATGTGATAAGAAAACTATCAATCTATGAATAAGAACTATTTATTTACTTGGATTCTTGTTCATGTTCCTGTATATTTATGTATTATGACAAAAGCAGAATTCTTAAGATTTCTTAGATTGTTTTGATAAGATATGACAACTTTTCCCAGCATTTCTTATTAAGAGAATCTTTAACAGGCTCTTTAAATTCATACATGCTACCTTATATTTATATGTGATATAAAGTATATTGGGATTCTTTTTAAAAAAGATTTTCTTAATATAATATTTAAATAATGAAAATATTTATTTTATGTAATGCTATTTGTGCAAGTAAACTAGTTTAAATGTTTATGCATGAAAACACACCAATTCTTTAGTTTCTCTTAAGTAATAATTATCAAAGATTATTATGTATAGGGAACAGGTTATTTGTTTAACCATATATCTTTAATTTAAAATATCTCTTCCTTTAAGGGTGTTAATTACAAGAGCCATTTTTATTTTTTGTTTTTCAGTTATAGTTTACATTCAATATTATTCTGTATTAGTTCAGGTGTACACAACAGCAGTTAGACAATTATATACTTTATAAAGTTTTCCTCTGGTATGTTTATTACCTACCAGAGACCTTCTATTATTATTAAAATATTAATGACTATATTTCTTATGTTGTAATTTATATCCCTGTGACTACTCTGTAACTTCACATTTGTACTTCTTGATTTCTTTATCTTTTTATCCAGTCCCCCAACACCCATACTCTCTTCTGGCAACCATCAGTCTGTTCTCTGTATCTATGAGTGAATTTCTGTTTTGTTTGTTCATTTATATTGTTCTTTAGATTTCACATATAATGAAATAATATGATTATTTGTCTTTTTTTGACTGACTTATTTCACTTAGCATAATACTCTCTAGGTACCTTCATGCTGTTGCAAAAGGTAAGATTTAATTCTTTTTTTTTGCAAAAGGTAAGATATCACTATTTTGTATGGCTGAGTAATATTCCATTGTATATATGTACCACCACTTTTTCAGCCACTTATTGATGGGCACTAGGGTTGATTCCATATTTTGTCTATTGTAAACAAAATGGTAATGTGCATAGGGGTACATATATTCTTTCAAAATACTGTTTGGGATTTTTTTGTATATATAGCCAGAAGTAGATTCACTTGTTCATAATACATTTTCATTTTTAATTTTTTTGAGGAACCTCAATTCTGTTTTCCATAATGGCTGTGCCAATCTGTATCCCCACCAACAGTATAAAAGGGCTTCCTTTTCTCCACATTCTCACCAAAATTATTATTTGTTGATATATTGATGATAGCCATTCTCACAGGTGTGAGGTGACATCTCATTTAGGTTTTGATTTGCATCCATCTCTCTGGTGATCAATGATTTTGAGCATCTTTTCATATGTCTATTGACCATCTCTGTGTCCTCTTTGAATAAGCATCCAGGTTTTCGACGCACTTGTTAATTGAGTTATTTGGTGTTCTGGGTGTTGAGTTGTGTGAGTTTTTTAAAATAAATTTTGGGGTTAAATAAATAACCCCTTTTTGGATGTATCATTCGTGAATTTTTTCTCCCATTTAGTAGGTTGTCTGTTTTGTTGATAGTTTCCTTGCTGTGCAAACCACTTTTAGTTTGATGTATTATTTTTCTTTGTTTCCTTTCCCAAGCAGATATGTCACAAAATATATTGCTAAGAGAAATACCAGTGATTTTACTGCCTATGTTTTCTGCTAGGAATTTTATGGTTTAAGGCCCTGCATTTAAGTCTTTAATCCACTTAAGTTTATTCTTGTATATGATATTAGACAGTGTTCTAGTTTTATTTTTTTCACATATCTATCCAATTTTCCTAACACCATTTTTTGAGTAAATTATCTTTACTGCATTGTATGTTCTTACATCTTTTGTCATATGTTAATTGACCATATAGGCATGTATTTATTCCTGGGCTCTCTATTCCTGGGCTCCACTGACCTATGTTTGTTTTTATGCCAGTACCATGCTGTTTTGACAACAGCATAGTTTTACTATAGTTATACTATAGTATAAACAGCTATACTATGCTGTTTTAATAGTTTGATATTGGGTAGTGTGATAACTCTCACTTTGTTTTTCAAGATTGGTGTTGCTAGTTGAGGTTTTTGGTGTTTCTGGAGAAATTTTATGGACTTTTTGTTCTAGTTCTATGAAAAACACCATTGGTATTTTGATAGGAATTGCACTGAATCTTTGGGTAGTATGGAAGTTTTAATGATATTACTTCTTCTAACCATGAACATAGTATATGCTTCTACTTATTTGTATCTTCTTCAGTTTCTTTCTTCAATGTCTGATAATTTTCTGCACACAGGTCTTTTACCTCCTTGATTAAATATATTCCTAGGTATTTTTTATGTAGTTAAATAGGATTGTTTTCTTAGTTTAACCTTCCGATAGTTCATTATTGGTATATAAACATGCAAACAATTTCTGAATATTAATTTGTAGTCTGCTACATTATTGAATTCACTTATAAGTTCTTGTACTTTGTAGGTGGAAATTTAAGCTTCTCTATAAACAGTACCATGTCATATGCAGATAATGACAGTTTTACTTCTTCCTTCTTAATTTTATTGCCTTTTATTTCTTGTCTGATTTCTGTGGTTAGCACTTCCAGTACTATGTTGAATAAGAGCAGTGATAGTGAACATTCATGTCTTGTTCCTGATCTTACAGAAAGTGCTTTTAGTTTTTACCTGTTAAGTATGATGTAGGTTGCGTGTTTGTCATATGGTTTTTAGTATGTTGACATATTTTTGCTTTATTCTCACTTTGCTGATAATTTTTATAATATATGGGTGTTGAATTTTTTCTAATGCTTTTCTCTATCAATTTGATCATATGATTTCTATACTTAATTTTGTTTATGTGATATGACACATTAATTGATTGGTGTATGTTGAAACAACCTTGCATCCCAGAAATAAATTCCACTTGATCATAGTATGTGATACTTTTAAAGTATTGCTGAATTTGGTTTGCTAATATTTTGTTCACTGCTTATGCATTTATGTTCATCAGGGATATTGACCTATAATTTTTTCTTCATAGTTTCTTTATCTAGTTTTGGATTTCTTAGAAAAGTTTGAGAATGACAGGTGTTAGTTCTATTTTGAGTGTTTGGTGAAATTCATCTGTTCTGGAATTCATTACATCCTGGAATTTTGTTTGTTATAAGTTGTTTGTTTGTCATTGTTTTGAGTACTGCTTCAATATTGTTGGACACAATTGACTTGTTCATATTTTCTGATTCCTTTGATTATTTTAGGGAGCTCGTATGTTCCTTGGAATGTATCAATTTCTTCTAGAATGTACAATTTGTTAGCATATAATTGTTCAAAATATTTTTCTAGTCCTTTGTATTTCTATAATATCATTTGTCCCTTCTTTATCATTTCAGATTTATTTTGGGGGTCTTCTCTCTTTGGTTTTTTTTTTGATGATTTTTGTTAAGAGTTTATATTTTCAAAGAACCAGTTTTTGTTTTTATTGATCTTTTGTATTGTTTTCTTAGATTTTATTTTATTTCTACTCATATTATGTCCTTCCTTCCACCCACTTTGGCTTTTGTATGCTGTGCCTTTTAGTTTCTTTAGGTGAAAAGTGAGATTGTGAATTTAAGATTGTACTTGTTTCTTGGGGTAGGCCGCTATTGTTATGATGTTCCTCTTAGAACTGCTTTTGCTGTGTCTCATATTTTGGATTGTTGTGATTTTATTTTCATTTGACTAAAGGTATCTTTTGATTTCTTCCTTGATTTCATTGTTAATCCATTTATTGTTCACTGACATATTATTTAACTTCCATGTACATGTTTTTATGATTTTTAGTTTTGTTTTCTTATAATTAATTTCCAGTTTCATACCATTATGATCAGAGAAGATGCTTGATATGATTGCAATCTTTTTAAATTTATTGAGGCTTGATTTGTGGACTACCATTTTGTCTATTATGAAAAACGTTTTATGTGAAAATGAAAAAAAAATATATATATATATCCTGCAGTCTTAAGGTGTGATGCTCTGAAAATTTCTATTAAAGCCACCTGGTGCAATATGTCATTTAAGACCACTGTTTCCCAGCCTGGTACTGGCATAAGAACAGACACAGATCAGTGGAACAGAATAGACAGCCCAGACATAAACCCAAGTCTCTATGGTCAATTAATATTCAACATAGGGGGCAGAAACATAAAATGGAGTAAAAATAGCCTTTTCAACTAATGGTTATGGGAGATCTGGACAGCTACATGCAAAAAACATAAAACTTGATCACCAACTTACACCATACACAAAAATAAATTCAAGGTGGATAATAGACTTAAATATAAGACATGACACCATAAAACTTCTAGAGAACATAGGCAGTAAAATCTCAGATAGTCCATGAAGCAATACTTTCACCAATATGTCTCCTAGAGAAAGGAACATAAAGGAAAGAACAAACAAATGGTACCTCATCAAATTAAAAAAAACTTCTGCATGGCTAAAGAAAACAGCATTAAAATGAAAGAAGAACCAACCACATGGGAAAACATATTTGCCAATAATATCTCACACAAGGGTTTGATCTCCAAAATAGATAAAGAACTCACATGACTCCACTCCAGGAATACAAATGTCTCAAATGAAAAATGAGCAAAGGACTTGAACAGACACTTCTCCAGCAAGGACATACAGAGGGCTCAGAGACATATGAAAAGATGTTCAGTATCACTAGCCATCAGAGAGATGCAAATTGAAACCAAAATGAGATACCACTTCACACAGTGAGTGTGGTTATCATAAACAAATGAACAGACAAGAGTTGGAGAGGGTGTACAGAAAAGAGAACCCTAGCATACTGTTGGTGGAAATGCAGACTGGTACAGCCACTGTGGAAAAAAATATGCAATTTCATCAAAAATTAAAAATGGAACTGCATTTTGATCCAGAAATTCCACTGTTGGTATTATGTAATAAAAACCTTGAAACACCAATTCAAAAGGACGTATGCATCCCAATGTCCATAGCAGCACAATTTACAATACCAAGTGCTGGAAGCAACCTAAGTGCCCATCAGTAAATTAATGGGTCAAGAAACTATGGTACATTTACATGATGGAATACTACACAACAGAAAGAAAAGAGCTACTACCCTTTGTGACAGCATGGATGGAACTGGAGATTATTATGCTAAGTGAAATAAGCCAGGTAGTGAAAGACAAATACCATATGATCTCATCTTTAACTGGAACCTAATCAACAAAACAAACAAGCTAGCAAAATATAACCAGAGACATTGAAATAAAGAACAAACTGACATTAACCAGAGGGGAGATTTGAGGGAATAATGGGTCGGAGGAAGGGAAGGGATTTCAGGAACACCTGTGAAGCACATATGGACAAAACCAAGGGGGGGGGAGTGTCGGATCAGGTGTTGGAGGTGGGGATGGCAGGTGAGGGAGGGAGTGGTGAAGGTAAAATGGAGACAACTGTACTTGAACAACAATAAAAAAGTAAAAAAATATATATAATAAAAAATTAAACAAAACAAAAACTAAAAAAAAGACCTCTGTTTCCTGGTTGATTTTCCATCTGGAAGGTCTAAAGCTCTCTACTATTACTGTATTACTATTAATATTTCCTTTTATATCTATCAATATTTAGTTTATATATTTAGGTGCTACCATGTTGGGTGCATAAATATTTGCAAAGGTTATATTCTTTTGTTGGATTAATGCCTTCATCATTATTCAATGACCTTTTTTGTCTCTTGTTGTAGGTCTTGTTTTATAGTCTGTTTTGTCTAATATAATTATTGCTGCCTGACATTCTTTTTTCATTTTTATTTGCATGAAATATCCTTTTCCATTCTTTTACTTTCATCCTGCATGTATCTTTCATTTGATGTGGGTCTCTTGCAGACAGTGTATCTATGCATCTTGTTTTCTTATCCACTCAGTCTTTTGACTGGAGATTTAATACATTTACTTTTAAAGTGATTATGATGTGTACATATTTGATGTCATTTTATTCTTTATAATCATGTTACTTTCTCTTTTTTAAATTCTTTTTCTTATGATACAATTCCTCTTAACAATTTTTGTAATACTGGTTTTTTGGTAATGAACTTCCTTAGATTTTTCTTTGTCTGAGAAGCCCTTTATTTGTATTTCAAGTTTAAATGCTATCCTTGCTGAGTAGTGTACTCTTGGCTGTAGGTTCTTGTTTATTATTACTTCAAATATTTCCTGCCAATACCTTCTGGCCTGAAAGTTTCTGTTGAGAAATCACCTGATGGCCTTGTGGGAGTCCCTTTGCAGGTTATTGTCTTTCTCTTGTTGCTTTTAAGGTTCTCTCTTTGTATTTAACCTTTTATGCTTTCTCTTTAAAAATTTTAATAGATTACTGAGTTACATTGTCATACCATAGGATAAGTTTCCAGTAAGGCTTTTGGTAAATTTTGAAAATTGCTTTCTAGAAAGGTTACCTAAATTCACACTTCCTTCAGGAGTATGTAAGACTGCTCATAAAATTCAGTCTCTCTAGTATTAAAATTCATTTTTAAAATATCTATTTCAATGTGATGAGTGAAAAATCAATATTACTCTCATTTGCATCTCTGATTATTTGTGAAGTTGATCTTAACACATTTTTTTGGCTTCAGTAAATTACTCATATTGAGTGGTCACTTCCTTACTGAGGCAATTGTTGTTCAATTATAGTTTTCCCCCTTTCCCTCCCACCATTCTCCCCCAGCCTCACCCACACCCACCTCCCACACTCAATCCTACCCCCGCATTATCTTTGTCCATGGGTCCTTTATACATGTTCCTTGGTGACCCTTCCCCTTCTTTCCCCCATTATCTCCCCCCACCCTTCCCCTCTGGTTACTGTTAGTTTGTTCTTTATTTCAATGTGTCTGTATTTAACCTTTTCAGTTTAATTACGATGTGTCTTGGTGTAGGTCTCTTTTGCTTCATCTTATTCTGGAGTCTTCTGAACTTCTTGGACTTAAGTGTCTTTTTCCTTCACCAGGTTTGGAAAGATTTCAGTCATTATTTTTTTAAATAAGTTCTCAATCTCTTGCTCTTTCTCTCCCTCCTCCTTCTGGTATCTCTATGTCTCAATATTATTATGCTTACTGTTGTCCCAGAGATCCCTTAGACTTCCCTCATATTTAAAAGTTCTTTTATCTTTTTGCTGCTCTGCTTGGGTGTTTTCTGCTATCTTGTCTTCTGATGTACTAATTCAGTTCTCTGCTTTATCTAACCTGAAGTTGATTTTTTCTAGTATATTCTTCATTTCAGATGTTACATCCCTCATTCATTACTGGTTCTTTTGTATGGTTTCTGTGTTTTCTTTTATGTTTACTATCTCTTTATCTAAGTTCTCCATTCTTTACCTCAGTTCTTTAAGCATCCTCATGACCATTGTTTTGAACTCTGTGTCTGGTAGCTTGGTTGCCTCCATTTCATTTAGTTCTTTTCTAGGGGATCTTTTCTGTTTGTTTGGGTCATGTTTTTTTTTGTCTCCCCATTTTAGCTGCCTTTCTGTATTTTATTTATTTATTGGTATTAAGTTGATGTCCTGTGTCTCTCTATCTTGTTATGGTGGCTTTATGTAGTAGTTGTCTTGTGGGACTCAGTGGCACAATCTCCTTTGTCATTTGAGTTAGGTGCTCCAGGGAGTTCTCTTGTATACGTTATGTGAGTCCTCCTCTTATAGTTGAGTCTTGATTGCTTTTGGCCTATCTGTGGCTGACCCTCAGCCTAGTTGATTATGAGGATTGACCTTGATCACAGTGCATGAGCTGCTGTTCAGCAGCTTCCCCCCAAAAAAGGTGGCATTGGCCCCAGAAGGTTCTGATACATGCTGCAATCTCCCTTTGGGTGTGCCACCTATGGAGCTAATTGAATTGTGTTCTGGTGTTGTCTGAAGCCCATCACCATGTGTGTTGGTTCTGGAGTTGCTTGGGAGAGACTCTGGTGCAGTTCAATGTCAGATACTGCCTGTAATCAGCCTTGGGCTACCTGTAGGGAGCTACCAAGTGACCCATAGTTTGTGGCTCCCTTTGCTGGATCTGGATGCATGTGGCAGTTGCCAAACTGGGTACCAAGGTCAGCTTCCACCAGTTCTGAGCCCTGTAACAGGTCAGTAAAAGACCCAAATCACCCAATATCTGCTTCTACCTGCTGGTTGCTTATTAGTCTTTGTCACTGAGAGAGCCTCTGACAATTTGATATTGTATGAGATAGGTTCTTAGTGAGGTAGGGGGGAGTGGTGTTCACCAAGTTGATATAGATTAAAATTTGGTGCCCATGCTGTGTCTGAGGCCACTCAACAAACATCTTAGGAATCACTGACACCAGTCGCCACCTGCCTGAGATTTTTGGGCCTTTGTGGTGAGACATGGTTTCAGGCAGTTGTCAGAATGAAGCCAGCAAAGTTCACCCTGCTAAAATAGACTTTTGTTTGGCCAGGTGGAAGGAGGACTAGGCATAGGAACTTATAGGTGCATGCTCAGGTACATGAAAGAAAATGACTCTACCCACCAGCCCTGCAACTTCGTCTCTTCCTCTGTGATTCTGGCACTGTTTGAGCCTGCCCAAACCTCTTTGAAAGTTTTTTTTTTAAGAGATTTTATTTATTTATTTTTAGAAAGAGGGGAAGAGAGGGAAAAAGGGAGAGAAACATTAATGTGTGGTTGCTTGTCATGCACTCCCTACTGGGGACCTGGCCCGTAACCCAGGCATGTGCCCTACACTGGAAATGAAATTGGCGACCTTTTGCTTTGCAGTCCAGCACTCAGTCCAAAGAACCACATGAGCTAGAGTTTGAGAGCTTTTTAATGAGGGTTGTGCCTCTGATATGGCAAGAATCTGCCTGAAACCTGTCCCCCAGGAGTGATTCCTGCAGGACAGTGTCTACTATTGCCACTCCGTAGGCTGATGTTGTATGGAGGGGGATGCTTGATTCAGGAAAGATGGTGTCTTTTGGCGGTGTGGAGAAAGACCCATCACAGGGACACTTGCTTCTTCTCCCCACAGCCACACCACTCAATTTCTCCTTTTATGACTCCAGACCACTCTGAACTGTCATCTGTCTGCCAAGCCATGGCTGAAATTCTGTACACTGGCCCTTCAAGAGAGCTGTCTTCCTTCTCACCAGAGCAGGTGGAATCTCCACTGAAATTTATAGCTAGATATTATGTGGAATATTCTTTCTGGATCTGGTGCTCCAGGCTAGGGAGTCTGGTTTGGAGCTGATGCCCTTTGCTCTTGTGCAGGTAACCTCCTCAGTAGGGATATCCCTCTGGGTTCTCTCCCACCACAAGTGGTTTGAGCCAATCAACCCCTTTAGCATCTCCACCCTTCCTATTAGTCTTGATAACGGTTCATCTGTAATCCTTTCTTATAAGACTTTTATTCATGTAATAGTGTTCAGATGGTTATTTAGGTTGATTGGTTTGTACTTTAGCTGCTACTCTGATACATTTCAGGAAGCAGGCAAATGTAATTTCCATCTACTTTGCTGCCATCTTTAATTTCTCTCTCAAAAGCCTTTTTGATGTCAGCAAAAAAAATGTTCTGATGACCTAATCTAACGATTTAGTACCTCAATTCATGTGACCTGCATAAAACAACATAAGTCATTCAACAAAAATGTGTGGCTCTATCAAGGGCAAAATTTTGTGTATAAGACTACAGAGCAGCCAGTCTTGTGTGCCTCATCTCAGCCTCATGACTGACTGAGCCTTGGTAATCTTAGCTAAGAAACTGGGCAAAAAAGCTTCTTATTGTGGCCATTGCAGGCTGTTTTTGAACAATGTAATTCAGGGAGGAAATAGAAAAAAGTGCTCTCTATACCTAATAAATATTAAAATCTATAGGGTAAATTGAGATAAAGAAAGAATATATAGAACTTCAGATGACTGACTTAGTCTTGGCCCTCCCTTCCCCACCCTTACCATCTTTTTCATCTCTCATCCATCTTACCATCATTGAATGTGATGATGGGTTCCCTTCCATCCCATTCTCCTATAGCATCCAGATGGACCACGAGCACAAAATTCCATTGGACCCATGATGTATGGGTGTTTGATGAGGCTCACTGTGAGGACGAGATAAGTGTGTTATTTGGAGGCATCAGCAGCCCTGAAAAGCTGTGCTTTCTGTGCAAAACAGAAAGAAGCAACAGTGTTCTAAGACACAAACAACAAAGAAATCTTACATTCCTTCTTACTCATGGTACTTTACTGTAGTAGCCAATCACACTGAAAATGATGACACAGAGAAAAGGGAAATTAGGGCAACCTATGTATCTTTTCCTTTCTGGACCTCCTTACTATTCATCAGTAAGCTAAAGGTAGAGAGTACTGGTGAAATTTTCACATAAAAATAAATAAATAAAAGTAGTTGAGTTAGTTTTGTGCAGAAATTTTACTTTTCTGGTAAAGTGAAATATAGCTCTGGCCAGGTGCCTCAGTTGGTTGGAATGTTGTCCCATGTACCAAATAACTGGGTTGCCAGTTTGATCCCCAGTTGAGGTCTGTATAGGAGGCGACTGAACAGTATTTCTCCCTCTCTCTCTCTCTCCCTTTCTCTCTCTAAGAATATCCTCAGGTGAGGATTTAAATGAAAGAATGAAATGCATATGCATATGTGAGAGATGGAATGGTATAATTTTGGTGATTTTTGACTAGGAGTTAAATGATCCTATACTTGTATCTAACACTTACATTACACAATGGTAAAATTTATGCTAATAATAAAAGATTTAAATTTCCTTTACTTTTGAACATTAAGTAGCAAATAAAAATAACACAGCAAGTTGAGACTGCAAAAAAAGAAAAGGTTTCATATTTTAGTAGTTTTAATGATTACTCCTCCCTGTTTTTTGAACATTCCCATTTTTACTGAGCCCTGCAAATTATGCAGCTGGTCCTGCTTGACAGTGAAGTTGAAAAAAGAGTCAGAGCTCTGCTGTGCTGGGCCCAGAGGCTATATAACATATAGCATTTTGTATCACTTTGGAGAATTCTCAGCACCACTGTGCTGTCATCTTCACTTGTAGCCTTGATTTCTCAGGAGCTTGTGGGCTCTTTATCTCTTAGCTTGGAGAGGCCATACTTATTATGATGCTGGGACACTTTCTCTATTCTGAGTTCCAGTTGTAATTTGGCAACTTCCAAAGGGACATAGAGATCCTAATTTCCCCTCTCCCTCCCTTCCTTCTCCCTCTCTCTCCCCCTTTCACTAAGTATATATTGAGAGTGTATGATATGCCAACAACTGTCCTATGTGACCTGTTATGGGCTAAAGTATATCCTCTCGAAGTTCATATGCTGAAGCCGTAATACCCTATGTGTTGACATCTGGAGGTGAGGTCTTTTGGTAAGTGACATACAGAGTAACCATACTTTCTATACTCAAAACCAAAGCACAAATTCAAAAAGATGCAAACGTTCACAAAGTCTTTGACATTTTGTGTGTGACTTGGGGCATCACTCTTCTCTTTGTACATCAGTTAATCATTTTAAATGTATGTAGCAACAGCTCTATTTAAAATGAGAGATAATACAAATGAAGCCCCTAACTTGTGCCTCCCCAAGTAATGCTCAATAGGTAATAGAAAATTTTAATATCATGAGTTGGACAGGACAGAATTTTTGAAATCTAAACTGTCTCTTAACAACCTGGGAGCTATATTATGTGCTTTTTGGTTATAGCATCAAACTTTTGTTAGATATCATACACTATATCTCATTGTTATTGATTTCAAAATTCTTCTGGTTTAATACAGATATAAGACATATATTCTCTTTAAGAAAATAAATTTGGAATACATGGATGCTGTAAATCCAATTTTAAATAAAAACATTAAATAACTGAATCAACCCCATCACTAAAACTTGAATTCACATTGCGCTCAAAATGACTATTCTAGGGTGTACTAAATATCTAATACCAATAAGCCAGTTTAATTTCATAGGGTGAAACACTTCGGTTATTGAAAGAGCAAAAATGAATTCCCCTCCAAACTTGTGTTTTTTAGTGACCATCTGCCTAATCATAGTCAAATTATTATGAAGGTGACTCTTCTCAAATGGAAACATTCTGCTGAGCTCAGTGATGCTTATCAGACACTGTGAGAACTACCCAATGTATTTCTCAGGGGCTTTATGTATCCAATACAAGCCCTCTGGTTCTCCTAACTGAACCTTTAATGATCCAGTCACCTAGTAATTCAACAAATATTGATGAAATACCCATCATGTGCTAGGTACTATTCTAGGTCTTGGGGTAGAACATTTCATTATCATTACAAAAGTAGTGCCTAACTTCTGAAATTGCATTATTTGATCAATCTGGGAAACCACAAAACTAATTTCCATTACCAATATGGGTAACACATAAAATCCAAGAGCTGAACCAAATTTATACTCTAAGATATTGTTTTAGAGTATTTTATGCAGATATCTGGAACATTTTTCACCTACTTGCCAGCCTAGCAAACTGTCAAAAAACATCTCTTCTTTAATCATATCCAATTATCCACTCCTCCCTTATGAAACTTACCACATTGTTTTTATTGGAATAAAAGTGACTTAGGAACTATATACTGAGTGCCCCCTACCTAAGGAGGTATTCTTTAAGTGTTTTAAGAGTTAAATGAATTAAGAGTTAATAGAAAAGTAACAATTTAATGAAAGAGTTTGCTTGATGTTGAGATATGTATTATGTTCTCAGGTAATTTCAAATACTTGAACGTATACAATCAAGCACGTTGTCTCTGAGCATACTGCTCAGTAGCCTACACCCAGCCTTTCAATATGAAAAAGTGGAAACAAAAGAGATCAGATAGAGGTTTGCAAAAGATAGTTCTAAATTTATGAAAGTTAAGTTAGATATAGTGAAAAAAATAAAATGGATATTGTGTTTTAAAACAAAGCTTAAAAATGCTTAACAATGAAAATTTAGATTGTAAGCAATCTAATCATTTAAGCAAAGGTTGAAAATGAAATTCTTTGATCAAATTCAGCTTGCAGAGGAGTTTAAAATTAAAAATGGATCTGCCTTCTGACCCAGCAATCCCACTTCTGGGAATATATCCGAAGATATGGAAGTAGACCAAATGTCCATCAGTAGACAAGTGCATAAAACAACTATGAGTCATTTACACAATAGTGAGTGTTGAATGTAATAGACAAAACACTGATTTAAAAGCCTAATGGTTTTATTAACATTTTAAAAGTTCAATGAATGATAGCTTTTAACATCCAGATATTTTGCCTTTTTATAAGGAAGGGATTTATCTGTATGTCCTCTCTTTTCAGATTCTGTTCTAAACCAAACCACAGAACTTTCTTCATTCTATTAAGCTACAGTTTTATCTTAATAGTTTTAAGTGATCTATTAAATAAGAAACTTGTGATAAGATTTTGCTTTGCTAGTTAGAGAGATGGTACAAACTAGGGGAAGTGAGAGGCCAAATTCACCAGAAGTGAATCATGGAACACATTCTGGGTTGCACACCATGAATGGCACCTAAATGAAGACCAGCAGAGGCACACCTGCAGGTTAATGGATATCAGAGAGGAGCCCAGGTAGCAGCACACTGTTCAAACCATGAGGTGCTAACCTTGTGCTTATGTTGTACCCTTATCCCTTCTTGCTTTCTCACCAGCCCAGGGGTTGTTACTCCCAGTTCCTCTTTCTATGGAGAAATACCAACATTGAACCTGTAGGCTTTGAGCTACTCATGGTCAAACAACCTCTGAACCCTAGTATTCCATCCCCCTGCATTTTTCCCTGGCTTCTAGTTCAGGCTTTTCTTTGGTGACTTATATTACCAAGCTGATTCCTGACCTTGACCTGTGCTCCATTTTCAGCCTATTTTCCCAGATGGGCATTCTGTAAGTGTCATATGTAATAATTTTTTTCTTTTTGACTTCTGGTTTGCTTTATAATTTTATTATTTATGATTTGGAAAATAGGGTATACCTAGTAATTCTTTTTCTAATTGCACTAGAGCTCCATGATGGAAAGATTCTTCTCCAAAGATTGATGCTAGAATGCTTCAAACATGATGCTATAGTATTTCAGAAACACAGGGTTCCATGGGGATTATAAAATATCCAAAGACATTATAGAAAGAGGAAAATTTAGCAAAGAGAATATCTTTCTTTTTTCAAGAGAGAATCACTTTTATACATTCAGGTATAGTTACTTGACTGGTACTCCTTAAAAGTCAGGGCCCATGTCTTATGCTTAGGTCACTACACCTGTAGCATTCTCTTTTTACACATGTAGATACTCAGAATTGAACCTAATTGACCCAAATTGAATATATAGGATTTATTCACTAATTAGGATCAACTAGTAGGTCTTCTACCCTCTGAAGAAGTATAGATGCAATGCTTTTATAGGGGACAGATAGGGTAAAGAGTGAAATAATAAAGTAGCCATGACTCTGTCCTGTAATTTTAGCGTGTTCCTAGGTAATATGCTAAAGCTTTAACATTAATTGAGGAGAGCAACTCAGAAGAACCTAAATTAGGCATCATATAAGAAAAGCTGGACATAATATTAATGGTAGCCACTTTTTTTTTATTATGCACCTATTAAGGATTAAGAACTATATGTTATATTTCTTAATCTTCAAAAAAGTGTTGAAGTTGAAATAGAAGTTATGACCATTTACTTTTTGGAAGACAAAACTTTCATTCAATAGCTGACCAGAGAGTCACACCCAGGCCTCTCTGGCATCAATGTCCATATGCTTTCAGCTTCAACAGGCTGCCTCACTTATATTTACAAGTTTAAAACTGACACTGGAAGTCAGAGAAGGAAACCATCCATCTTACTTGATCCAAATACCAGAAAGGCAAGATAAAAATAAAGAGATAGCGGAAAGGTAGAATAGAGGGCAAGGTGGGCATTTGGGAAATTTTTCACAAAAATAGAAGAGCAATTAAATTGATGTCTTCTAAAATGGTCTGGACTCACACACCTACAGCACTGGCTGCTTTGTTTTCTCTCATTAAATCCATGGTTATGGATGGGCAGGTTTGCCATCTGTTTAAATAATAATTTTCTGTTCTCCATGAGCTGAGCTTCAGTGTTGAGGACAATTAAAGCATCATTTCCATCACATCTCTCTTGGCGGAAACTGTGATATTGCAGGACCATTATGCCACCACCCCCTAGCATCCACTGCCAACTACAATTTCAGTGCTTTTCCACCTAGTGAAGTAAGACTTCCAGGACAAAATGCAGGCTGCACAGGCATAGATGCCTACTCAGAAAAGAATAGAAAACAGATTAGGAATAGTTCCAGCATCCTTCCTTCTTGGCAATACCAGAATGATAGATATGAGTTCCTGTGAAATCTAAAGATAAGCTATTTTGAAAACTTCAGTTTAAAATTAATGGGCCATGACAGGTTTTGTTTCAAAAGTGATATGTTTAGAACTGAAACTAGAAGAGAAGCCAAGTGGCTGTACTTCCAACAAGAGAAAGAGATCCAGAAAATAAATTTTGTGGGGACATCATTAAGGGACTAGGAATGGTGGCTGCATATAGAGAGGATGAGTAAAGGTACATCTCCAAGATGTGGCTTTGGAACAGAAAGATGAGCTCTTGTGCCACCTGTCTTAAGTCATAAAAATGTCATACAGTGATAATAAAAACAATGACTAATAATTATTGAGCCATAAATGTGAACCACACACAGTAATAAATACTTTATAAATCAACCAATGTTAGCATGTCTTACAACAACCCCAGTCTGCTAAGCATTGTAATTATGAGACAGTGTGAAAGAGTGCTCCCCTGTCGGTTACCCTGAGGGACACTAGGACCCCCTTCCAACAGGACCCTCATAGAAGCCTTTGCATAATTTGCCTCAAAAATGCCCACCTCGCCCTGGCTGGTGTAGCTCAGTGGGTTGAGCACGGGCTGCGAACCAAAGCATTGCAGGTTCAATTCCCAGTCAGGGCACATGCCTGGGCTGCAGGCCACAGCCCCCAGCAACTGCACATTGATGTTTTTTTCTCTCTCTCTTTCTCCCTGCATTCCCTCTCTAAAAATAAATAAATAAAATCTTTAAAAAAATGCCCACCTGAACGATATAAGAGAACAACATTTATCCACATCTTTTACTCACTGGTCAAGAGCATTGACTTCTTTGCACACCCAGGCTGCTGATGTGTGCATGCTGGGAAGATTCTCACAAGCATCTGTGCTTTGATCAAAAGTCCTAGGGAAAAAAGTGAGAGATCTTGTGGTGCAGTGGAGAGCAGGTGCTGTCAAGTTATACCTGTTTGCATCTGGTTTCCATATTGAGGTTTAGAGAGAAACTGAAAGAATGTAAACCTGGGAACAGCAGGTGCCCAACACAAGTGGGAAAACCACTTTTAAAGCTATGTAAGAATCTCTGCATCAGGAACAAAATATGTAAAAAAATGTAGAAATTTCCACAGATATCTCATAGAGTGTGTTTTGGTTTCAAATATAGATCTATTAGCTATTACTAAAACTAATTATCTCTGCCTTTTGCTAAAATGAAATCCACATTATTTCTCAATTAATGCTTTGCATAGAAACAATTGAATAAGACTTTAAAAGTAATGAAATGTCACCAGTCCTCTGCAATCTGAGTATACGTAATCAAATTAAAAGGTAACTGTACTTCTTAATAGCACCAACTTAGAAAACACTGAAGAAAATTGTAAGTTTACTTTGTTTAGAATGTTTGAGTCAGGGAAACATTCTTTTTAGTACCAGCCTTTTTATTTTATGTAATAATACCAATTTTTTCTCCCTAGTCAGGGTCCATTTTCTCCTTTCTAGGCCTGAGGGTGGCCATCTGCTTCTTCTGTGCTTCTGTCTAGCATTTCACACAATCTACCATAAATTCTTTGGATTCCAGACCGTGAAGGTGATAACTTTGTACAATGCCATAGGGAATTTCATATTTGTCAATGAAGAAAGAATATTATTCTGTGCACTTTTGGGGGCTTATTATATTGTATTATTAAATGAATGAGTCCATGGAAAGTATTTATAACAGTTCCCAGGATATACCTTTCTCATGATTGTGATTATCAGCATTATCATTACATGGAAGCAGCCATATCTAACAGAATAAGCACTACTTCAGGATTAGAAGACCTAGTTTGTTATACTGATTTAATCATTTATTTGTATTGTGGCTTTGGTGAAGCCATTTAAGTGACTTGTGGATTTCAAAGTGTTATACCAGGAAAGGCACTTCCCACAAATGTTATTTTTTTATTGTTCAGTTACAGTTGTCCCAGATTTTTTGCTATTGATCTCCTGTGCCCTGTCTCCCCCACAGTCAATCCCCCACATTGTTTGTGCCCATGAGTCCTTTGATCATGTTCTTTGGCCTGCCTCTTCCCATTCTTTTCCCCTTTAACCTCCTCCTCCTTCCCTTCTGGTTACTGTCAGTTTGTTCTTTAAATGTCTCTGGTTCTATTTTCCTCATTTATTTGTTTTGTCAATTAGGTTCCACTTATAGGTGAGATCATATAGTATTTGTCAATAAAGATCATATGGTAGCTTATTTCACTTAGCATAATGCTCTCCAGTTCCATCCATGCTGTTGCAAAGGGTAGAAGTTCCTTCTTTCTTTCTGCTGTGCAGTATTCCATTGTGTAAATGCACCACAGTTTTTTGATCCACTCATTTACTAATGGGCACTTAGGCTGTTTCCAGCACTTAGCTATTATAAATAATGCTGCTATGAACAATGGGGTGCATAGGTTCTTTTGAATTAGTGATTCAGGGTTCTTAGGATATAATCCTTGCAGTCCCACAAATTTTTAATTCTGACCATCTCTCTGTTCACTATTGATGCTGGTGGCAAAAAAATAAATAATTAAATTATATGTAAAGAAGTTATTTCCCCTCACCCTTCCAACCCTTGATTTCATGTGTAATATATACTTTGAATTCTATCTGCTTATTTGGTTCCTTCTTCCACTTTTTCAGTAAAATATGTATCCATATCTTTACATCCAGAATTCCTCCTTTCCCACTGAAGCAATCTGAGATTCAATTTTAAATGATCCAATAAATTGAAAGAATTATAACCAGTTTCTTTTCCTGTGTCTTTATTCTTTTTGCACTTTCCATATTTTTCACAATGAGAATGTAATTGTTTACAATTAGAGAAAAATATTTAACTAAAATAAAATTCAAAGGCCAACCTACATTTTATTCACAAATATGAATTTTTCACCAGAAATTTGAAAAGTAACTTACAAATATCTGCAGATGAGGCAAACAAAGTATCACTTTTAAATGATACAAGTCTATAGATTGCCCAGAAAGAATATTTTATGGGAAGATTTTAATTTCTGTAAAAAAAAAAGAAATGACTTTTAGAATGAAATACAAAGGATATTTGGTTTATATTCACCAAAAACAGTGTAAATCAGACAGGTTACCAACCAGCATAGTCTTTCCTTCTAAGTTTTGCTCAGGTTTTAAATTAATTATTAAAGAATAATTATTTTTATAAATTTCTGACATGAATAAGCTGTAGGTGTATGTTTGTAAAGACTAACCCTTTTGGATTTTAACTGTCATCACAAGAAATATAACAAGATGAAAATGAGAAAACAGATGTAGGCCATACTATGTGAAAAATTGTTTTCAGCATTGCTTTTTGTATGATCTTCCCAAAACACGGTGAAATACTGTCTGATCAATTCAAATCATATTAAGAAGAAATCTAGGCTCAAAACAATCATGGAAGACAAGATGAGACCCCCAAACTGACAAGGGCAATGATACAATTTAGACTATAACAATTATTTATAAACTAGTCAGTACAATGGCTGAAAGGACTATTTCCATTCAAATCCTGTGGATGAGCATTAATATGAAACTTCTAAAAGATATTCTTCTCCATCTATTCTCTGCTCATTGGATATGAAATTTATTTAGTTACTCTTTTGGTCTATAGTCAGACTTTTAAAATGAGAATGACAAGGTCATCAATTTCTAATAACCATGAGAAAATCTTTTGGAAAATGTGAATAATTTGTTTTTTTAGTGTTTTCACAAATAGCACCTTGAAAGATAGTTTTACTGATCTAAGTTATCATGGGCTCTGGAGGCAGACCTCAGACAAGAGAATTATGATTTTAAATGACAGTTTCCTTCTCTACAAAGTAAGGATACTAAAAATACATACAGAGTAGCATTTCAGTGACTATTAAATAAAATAATGGCATATGATTATAATGCTTACTTATTGCTATTATTATTTACTTGATTAGTGTCATGTATTTACTGACTATCATTTCCAGACATCATGATAGAGGCTCAATCTGTCTTTAAAATGCTTGCTAGCTAATATATCAAAACTCAGAGTTAGTCTGTGCACATATTTTCTGTAGTTTTGATTTATTACCATGTATGCAATTATGTGTGTATATGCACTTTTATGATGCTATATGTTGAAGTGTAAGAATTGGAACCCTGTAGCAAAATTATTTCCCTTCGAATCTCTTTTGTGTTTCACTATCAGATCATTAGACATTTCCAGTGGAGAAGCACATTTCAGAACTTCTTTGCTGCTGGGTCATTTTTTTTTTTTTACCAACTCATCTTGTCTCCTGCAAACAATGACCCTTCTATGTGGTCCTTCCACATAGGATGTAATTTGTGGAATTAAATAAAGCCTTGACACAGCAATGGATTATTTAAGTATCTTAGGATAAATTATCCTATTGGGTCAGCCAAACAGTTCCTTTAGTTTTTTTTCCTTAAAACAAAAGACACATTTTAAAATTTTCATCAATAATTTTATTGACTTGTATATTTTGAGTGTGTTGGCTATCTCCAGTGTGGTATAGTGTTGATTGTTCTCAATTAATGTCTCAGTTTGATTGCTGTCAACTTCAACTTGCCTTCCCAACCATGGAGCATCATCCAGCGAGAGAGATCTCCAGCATGAAACTTCACAAACCATTTTTGACACATTAGATCAATCATACCACTTTCTCCATACACTGAACAAATCTTTTTCTTTTGCATTTTAGTTGCATTTTTACATTTCGTCAAATAATAAAGCATAATATGCCCAATATGTCATTATTTTCTTACATCTTCAATATTAAAATGGCTACACAAAAGTTCAACAATTTGATAAGGTTTTTTTTTAAATGCATGCTAATATGACAGCTGCCACAATACAATTTAACAAAAATTATTTCAAATGAAATTAAAGACCAGTAAGCACTGCAAGAGCAAAACAAACTTTTTGGCCAAACCAATACATTTTTCTACATTGAAATGTGCTTGACCTTAAGCAATCTGAAAATTTGTTGGAAGAAAATAAGCAAATTTTACTAAGGATCTGTGAAATAGCAATTACTGTGAATATTAATCAAGGTGCTACTCTACTGATTCTAGTAGTCAGTGTCAAATGACTAAGACAGATCCTATGCAAGGGTGTAGGTGGGTGGAGATTGGGTGGGAAGCATTAATTGGGAAGTTACCAAATGGCAGTTGCAGATGGAGAAAGTGATATAGCAATGCTCAAGATAATTCTACAGCCTTCAAGTATTTCTGGTATTTTCTTTCCTGAGGGTAATTTGAAAGGAGAACCAAATCAAGAACCTCTTCAAACAAATACCACACTGACTTAACACCTGTAAGAAGAATTGCTACTGTGTGGATGAAATGCAAGTAAAAACAAATATACTTGTCTCTGTTTTTAGAGACTCCATAAGTTCACTTATTTCAGTAACCATTGTTCACATATAATCTTTCAAGGAAAATGAACATGGCCTCTCAGCAGGAAGTGGAACTCATTTGGAATGGTGTCTCTTGTGGTTTTAATTTTAAAAAATCAGACACAAACTTTTCTCATTGTTGAATACTGTGGACGATTATTGAGTTGAAATTAAATGGCTAACTATCTAGCCATGCAGGCAAATAAGGCCATTATAAGAATTTTTCCATGTAAATGCAACTCATTTCAATGCCATGTTCTATTCTTAGAGTTAAATCTGTTAAAGAGTTAGAAATTAAGAAAAGAGGTGCTCAGAAAAAACTTTTAAGTATCTAAGAAATGTCAATTAATTTAACAAATATATTATTAAACTGTAATGTGGGATTTATAAGGGTCAAATCACAGAAATCTTGGTGAATTCTTTAACTAACTCCCTCCTTTTACAGAAAAGATTCTGAGGTAGAAAGATTTAATGGATGGCTAAAAGTCACATAGTGAAAGGAAAGCTACCCCTGAGTCCTCTGACTCTTTTCTATAGCCCTCAATATTAGTTGCCCACAACAGAGTAAGCCTAGTGTGATGCTTGCTGATTAACTCCTAAAATCAAGTAGCTTCCACAACCCCCTACCCTGGATTCCTGGTATTGGTGGCCCTAAATGCAGATGGACTGTTCAATCGGAAATATGTCAGAGTAATCAACCATATTATTCTTATTAGTGAATTTTACTCTTTTTATTACAAACTCAACTCACATTTTCAAAAAACAATTATGTATGTCCATTTAGGGGATGGAGTACATTATTTTCCAAAGCTGTATTAGCAATAATTAACTGGCATCCTTAAATACATTGTGACAAGAAGTAACACATAAATACTTGTTATTTAAACAATTAATTATATCTGAGGATCTACTTCCAGGTAATGTGTTCACTTCAACCTTACTCCAGCCATATTCTACTTCAGTCAAATGTTCAGGAAGAATCATGAGCTACTTTCTCAAAGTGTGTAATACATTAAAGCTATCAGGGAAGCCCAGAGAAGGGAAGGATTTCTGGGATAGAGATGTCTTTACCAAGGTGGAAAGCTAGTGATAGTGTCAGAAGCCAAATCTGATGGGTAGTGATTGCCCAGTGCTGTGCTAAGAATGACTATCAGAGCAGGGAAGAGTTATTGGAATATTACAGATAGAGAAATGACTATGTATACCTAAGTGTGGCCACTGGGGCAGAAAAAGAAAAGGCACTATAGCCAGAGACAGGAGAAATGCCCCAGAGGCAAAGCTCTGTGATTGGAAGGATCATGCTGGCTTCTTCTTCTTTTTTTTTTTTTAAAATGTAAACTACAGACTTTATTTTATTTTTTAAAAAAATTTTAATAGTTGTTCAAGTACTGTTTTCTGCCCTTTACCCCCATTCTAGCCTATCCCTCCAGTCCTCCCCACCTCCCCCCTCCTGTCTGCACCCCACTACCTTATTATTTATTGTCCAGGTGTCCTTTATACTAGTTCCTTCAAACCCTTCTCCCCTTCCCCTGAAATTCTTTCCCCTCTCCCCTCTGGTCACTGTTAGCCTGTTCTCTATTTCTGTGTCTTTAGTTATATTTTGCTTGTTTTTTGTTTTGTTGATTGGAATACTGTTAAAGTTGAGATTTTTCTGAAAGTGATCTGAAGACTGTAGAATTTAGATTAAAAAAAAAGCTAAAGAGCAAATGATCTTAAATAAACAATAAGTGAAAGTGTTGCCTTGAATTATTCCATACACATTTCTTTCACCTTCTTTCCTATCTATGTTCCTCCCTTCCCCTGTCCTTCCATTGTCTTCATTTATCTTAACAATGCATTTTTTACAACTGTCTTATTCTCTAAGGTTATGATACAACTTATGAAGCTAACATAAAAAATTAAGTAACTAAGAAAATTAGGCAGAAGAAGCAAGCAGGATAATGAGAGAGTGGGGAGGTAAAGAAACCATAAAAGAATAATAGAAATGAACATAATGACATGGCTACCTTGCACTAATTGTTTATTACACTGGCATAAAGTAATTCACATAATATAATGCATTCAGTCCTCACAACAACCCTGTGAGGGAGGTACTATTATTACTCCATTTTATAGAAGGAGAAACTGAAGCACAGGAGAATCTCATAACTAATAAGTGGCAAAAGTGAGGTTCAAGCTAAACACACCCTGGAGCTGTTTCCCACCAGGCTTTGCTGTCTTTTTTTAAATAGGGGCCGTTTGTAGTTACAATACTCTTTTGTGCAGGTAAAGTCTCAAATTTTACTTTCATCGTTCAGGTCAAACAGAGACACAGTCTGAAAGACAGCTAGCCAGAAAGCCCCAGTTGCTATGTTTAAACAGGGCAAGGCTGCTTGGAAGACTGACCTGATGTGCAGACTTCTCAGACAAAGCAGGAGCCCAGCTGCTGCCAATGCCTTTCATCTTCACCCCTGCTGAGTCATGTTAGCCTCCTACTGGGGGCAGGCTCATGAGTTAGCACCTCTCAGTTGCCTTTTCCTCCATCCTACTACAAGATCCTCATGGATCAACACTGAGTGTCGACTGTTTGAAAAAGTTACATATGATTCAAGTGGATGACAAAGACTATTAAATGATATAATTTGTCTTCATCTTTTCAGTTGAAAAATTCAAACTATATGTGAACACTATTTATTTCCTATTATTTAAAAAAATTATAAGGAGCAGTCAATAAGAGCAGTTTTCTTTTTTTATATTTTATATATATATATTTTATTGTTCAAGTACAGTTGTTTCCATTCCCCCCACCACCAATCTCCCCCACCACAGCCAACCCCACCTCCAACCATTTACAAATTATTTAGTTACATGCAAACTTAGAAAGTAGCCCTGGCTGGTGTAGCTCAGTAGATTGAGCATGGGCTGTGAACCAAAGGGTCGCAGGTTTGATTCCCAGTCAGGGCACATGCCTGGATTTTGAATGAGGTCCCCAGTGGGGGACACATGAGAGTCAACCACACACTGATATTTCTCTCCCTCTCTTGCTCCTTCCCTTCCCCTGTCTCTAAAAATAAATATATAAAATCTTTAAAAAATAAAATAAATTTAGAAAGCTATAGGATATTTTAAAGAGGCCTATTTGGGTGCTAAGGAGGTTATGGTCTAAAAGAGACAGATAGAACAATACATTACAAAACATGAAAAACTAAGTAACAGAGATGGCGAACATAGGTAAATACTGCAAATTTGAATAACTTACTTCTAAGAGGGCCAATAAATTGGCCTCAGTCACATAACTGTGTAGCACAAATTTGGAATTTAAAAGATGATTGTGAGTTGGGAGCTCAAAATAATCATCCTTTCTGTCCCCACCAGACCTAAAACACAAAAATTTCCTCCAAGTTTTCTGGGGACTTTTGTGAATACCTGTTCAATACCTCTGAAGAATTCACATTGCTTCCAAGGGAGCAATGGATGTCTCAGACACAGTCCACTACAGCTCCTTCTACAGTGGGCAAGGTTGGGATAAATGACTGCAGTAACAGAAGAGTCTGCCCTTTGGGCTCTCTGGGACAGACTGACCAGTTCAGTGAGAGCCAAAGCATATTAGTATGGTTAATAATGGGGCTGTAGATTCAGCCAGGCAGTGGTTTGACTTCCATGTCTCCCACTCACTGGAAAAATCATTGGGGACAATTTATTTAAGCCCTCTAAGCTCTTATCTGTAAGAGGACCTACTCACAAGAATTTTGTGAGGATTAAATGAATTGATTCATGTGAATGCTTTGCACAGATTCTGACACAATAAAGGGGAGTGACTGCCATTTTATTTCTCATATTCGATATGATCATATATATGTATATATTTTACATGGATTTCTTGAATAGATAGTTTCATTTCTGCCATTGTTGCTTCAAATATTTGCATAGATGTTCATAACCATTATTGTATTACAATGGGCAATATGCCTTACAAATTAGTAGAATATTAAGAAAATCAAAGAATATGCACTGCAGACAACCAAATTAACTAGTAAGTAAATTTAATAAGAGAATATGAGATACTGAGATGATTAAAGACAGAAAAAAATCACTTACACAAAAAATATAAATGAATCAAACAAACCCACTTGAAGTCAAATACTCAGATTGTATTAAAAATTCACAATCCAACATATATTTTAGCAGAGACACATAAAAAACAACTTATAAATGTAAAAGTTATTTGGCAATAGTAAAATCCGAAGAAATAAAATTAAAAGTAGAATATACAGCACTTGTTAAAACATATGAAACTCAAAACTTTGAAAATTGCTATTAACATATATATTCATACTAATAGGCTTTTAACAAACTGTGTTATTTCAAAATTTGCCAAGAAGAAAAAAAATATGGTTATAGCTAATATGAAAAATACAAGATGTGTACAGAAAAAGTCCAGCCATTGTTCATATAATGAGAAGGTTTGCACAACATCGATGTAACCTAGCATCCAAGGAGAGTGGGCAGGAATGTGTATGCATGAATAATGATGACTTCACTGAGCTAGTCAGTGGGGGTGGTAGATGCTGTTGAGTGAGCATGTGTACTGTGTGGCCATCACATGTAAAATGGGTGAGTAGAACAATGAACCTGCATTAAATTTTAAGTTAAACTTGAACATTCCTCTGTGGAAACTATTCAGATGATTCAGAAATCTTTTGGGGATGATGCAATGAGTGCAGAGCAAATAAAAGTGTGGCACAAACACTTCAAAGATGGTCAAGAACCTTATGAAAGTGATCCACTTTCTGGAAGACCTGCAACAAGCAGAACACCTGAGAATGTTGATAGTGTATGGGTTGAAATGAACAAAGATTGGCAACTGACTGTGTGTGAACTAGAAGCATATCTGGAAATTGCAAAAAACTACTGTATACAAGATTTTGACACAAGATCTTGACATGAAGCATATCATGGCAAAATTTGTTTTGTGGCTTCTGCTACCAAAGCAGAAGGAACATCATGCTGCAGTTGCTAATGACTTGATTCAAACCACTACTCATGAACCAAATTTCCTCAAGAAGTTCATAACTGGAGATGAATTGTGGGTTCTATGGCTATGGTCTGGAAATGAAGACCCAGTCATCCCAATGGAAGTCACCTGGTTCTCCATACCTGAAGAAGGCATGGTAAAGTCAGAGCAAGATCAAGACCAGGTTAACTATGTGTTTTGATTAGGAAAGTATTGTCCATCATGAGTATGTCCCTCCAGGCCAAACTATTAATAAGTTCTTCATCTGTTGAGACATAAAATAGAATGAAAATGGCTGCAGCTATGGATAACATAATTGGCAGCTTCATCGTGACAATGTACACATTCATGTGTCACATTTCATGCAGGTTTATTTATTTATTTTTTTTTTTTGCAAAACATCAAATCCAGGTGACTTAGCCCTCCTACAGCCCAGATTTGGTGCCCTGCAACTTCTAGCTTTTTCCAAAATTAAAATCACCTTTGAAAGGGAAGGTATTTCAGATAATCAATGAGATTTAGGAAAATACAATGGGGGCAGCTGATGGCAATTGTGAGAACTGTGTGAGGTGCCAAGGTGCCTACTTTGAAGGGGACTGAGGTGTCATTGTCCCATTTACAATGTTCTAATATCTTGTATCTTCTTCAATAAATGTCTCTATTCATATTACATCAGATCTGGAAAGACCTCATATATATGTATGGTGATATCTAATATGAGAAATATAATTACTGGTGTGTTTATTTACCGGTATGCAAACTTTTTCTGTAAGAAGCCAAATAACAAATATTTCAGACTTTTATGCCATGTATGGTCTCTACTGCGTATTCTTCTCTATGTGTCTGTGTATGTGTATTATGTGTGTTTTAACAATCCTTTAAAAATATAAAGGCCATAATTAACTCAAAGACCATACAAAAACAGGCCATAGTTTACTGACCCTTGATTTATATTTATAATCTATGAAAGTATTCGTATCTCTGATGTTATATTTAAATAATTACTATTACACATATTAATTACAATACAGGTATAATTTCCTTCCAATTTTTTTTTCAAGAACACATGGAACATTTACAAAAATTAACTAAATATAGTAGACAAAAACTCATAAATTTCCTGAACCAAGTAGTCTGGGGATTTCTAGTGGTCTGCAAGATATTTTAGGGGATCCTTGAGGCTCAATTTATTTAAATAATAACATGTGAGGGTTTTTTTTTTGCTTTTTTCACTCTCAATCTCTCATATAATCATAGTAAAGTTTTCCAAAAACTTCATGATATCTCATGATAATCCAGCTGTTTTGTATTGAACCATATATTAAAGAAATTTGTAAAAAATGTAAAACAATATAGTTTTCTTCACTTTTTTGTTTTGAAAAACAATTTTTACATCAAAATATGTTGTGTATAATAAGATATAGTTGGCAGTTTAAGATGGCAGCCGAGCAAGTGAAAGCTACACTTACCTCCTCCCAGAACAAAGCTGGAATTACAACAAAAATATAGAACAATCATCCTGAATAACCAACTGAAGGCTAGCTGAAGAGATGTCTTATAACCAAAGATCTGCAGAAGAAGCCATATCAAGACTGGTAGGAAGTGCAGGGATGCAAGAAAGGCTTGCCTGCTCCCACAGGTGGTGGCTGAGGTTCCAGAGGGATATGTCACCTACAGGGGGTTCCCCCAGTTAACTGTGGGTCACAAACTGGGCTTCCCAGCCCAAACATCTGAGTGAAATAGAAAGAGGTATCCACATGATATCTGGATGTGAAAAGCAGCAGAGTTTCTGTCCATCAGGGAGAGACAGTCAGAGACATAGGCAACCTCTTAAAAGGCCAGTGCAGACCATCTCTTTCACAGTCACTCACCCTGGGTTCTGGTGGAGAGAAGGTTGAGCAGACTAGAGATTTGCAAGAAGAGACTGGATTTTCTCACTCCAGAGAAAGAGGTGACGGACAACCACCAACACCGCCTGTGCTGAATCACTCTGCTACACCCAGGATGCCAGCTTTCTTATGTGAAGCATGCCCTTCTATAGGGGCATCAGCCTACAGAAATGCAATAGCCCCACCCTCTGAATTTCCTGTTGCCCCGCCCTGCAGAGTTTCCACCCTGCTAAAAAGTATAGAGACCTTATGTATAGAGATCTAGGCAGACCCCAGTGGTGTGATTGAGTTGTGTGGGTTAGGGGCAGGGGTCATTCTTTACACTTTCCTGCAATTCTAACTGGTGCCTTCCCCTCACTAGACACATCCTCCAAGATCCTGGTGGCCTCAACTTTTTGATATTTTGTGGCTCCATTCTACTGAATTTTGGGCAGAATCTGGGACTGTCTGAGTTGTGTTGTGTGACCCTGGAGCAGGGGCATCACTCCCCAAATCCTTCCAAACCTGACAAATACCTCTTCCTCTCTTAACTCCCAGTGAGTCCATCATGCTGACATCAGGCCCCTGGCAGAATCTGGGGCAGACTAAGTTCTGTGGATCTAGGACAGAAGACTTTTTTTTCTCACTTTCCTTATCAGTGCTGAGATTTCCCTTCTCACTGCCAAATCTTGGTGTGTTTATGCCTGATAAACTCTCCTGGCCTCACCCTGACAACTTTCCTAAGAACCCACCTTACCACAAAGATGTACAAGAACCCAATGGGTGGCAGCTAAAGTTGGTTTACACTGGGGTATTTGATGAATGACCTCAGACCCAGCACAGGCACTAGGACTGTACCTGTGTACATCTGAAGAACACCTCTTGCCCCTAGTTGGTAACTCACTAAGAATCTATTGCTTGCAACTTGAGTACCACTAGAGGCTCTTTTAGTGACTCATCCTAATAGGCAGATGACAGGCAAAGTAAATAGAAGGGGACCTTGTGGTTCCTAAGGATGTTTGCTGACTGGTCCCAAGGCCCCTGCTGGTAAAGTAAGCTCTGGTGTGCAGCTTGACCATTTCCAAGCACACTCAGGCCCAGCAGAGGCAATCACAAACCATGAATCACTTTGTATCTCTAAACAGGTAGCTCAGAATCAGTCACAGGTAGCATCTGATAATGATCTGCATTAGAATCCCTTGCAAGGGGCTACAGAACAAGCACATCCAGTGGGCAGTTTTAGACATTATTAGAGCATGATCTAATTAGATTCACAAGTAGCATCCACAGAGACATCTTGGCAGGCATCAGGTCCTGCTCAGGCAAATTCTGCTGTGAGTGATTAACACCTGCACAGCAGCTCATACACTGTGGTTGGCATTGATCTACACAGATTGAGAGCTGACCCCACACATGAATGGGACAATAGAATTCAAGACTCAATTGCAACAGAAGGGTCACAACTCACACAGGGGGATTGCTGGAGCACACAGCACAAATGACCAAGAAGAACACTTGCTGATCACACAACACCTACTACCAAGGCTGAGAGTCATAGAATCTACCTAACACATAGAAACAAACAGATCTAGGTAGCCAAAATGAGGAGACAAAGAAACATACCCCAAACAAAAGAACAGAAGAAATCCCCAGAAGAGCTTAATAAAATGAAGGCAAGTAATTTACCAGATATAGAGTTCAAAATAATGATTAAAAGAAAGCTCAAGGAACTTAGGGGAAGAATGGATGAAATCAATGAGAACTTAACCAAAGAGATAGTAAACATTAAAAAAGACCATAAAAAAACAGTCAGAAATTAAAAATATAATATCTAGAATGAAGGATACACTAGAGGGAATAAACACTAGGTTGGATGAAGCAGAAGATTGAATCAGTAGTTTGAAAGACACAGTACAAGAAAATATCCAATACTAGCAGCAAAAAGAAAAGATAATTTTATAAAATGAGGATAGTTTAACGGGCCTTTGGGACAACACGAAGTGTAACAATATCCACAATGTTACAGAGAGGTAGAGAGGAGTAACAGAAGAAGAGGAAAGCAAGCAGGGATTTAGACCTATTTGAAGAAATAATGATGGAAAACTTCCCAAACTTGGTGCAAAAAAAAAAAAAAAAAGACACACAAGTTCGAGAATCACAGACAGTCTGAAAGAAGATTAACTCAAAGAGGCTCACAACAAATTACATCATAAGTAAAATGGCAAAGGTAAAAGGCAAAGAGGATCTGAAAAGAAGCAAGAGAAAGATGGTTACCTACAAGGGAGCTCCTATTAGACTGTTAGCTGATTTCTCAACAGAAACCTTTTAGGCCAAAAAGGATTGGCATGATATATACAAAGTAATGAAAAGAGAGGACCTAAAACTAAGATTACTTTACCCAGGAAGGCTATTATAAATTGAAGAAGTAAAGAGCTTCAAGAAAAAAAAAAGACTAAAGGAGTCCTTACTACCAAATCACTATTATAAGTAATGTTAAAGGGTCAGCTGGATGGATAAGAAAACACAACCCATATATATTGTGTCTACAAGAGACACACCACAGAAAGAAAGATGCACACAGACTAAAATTAAAGGATGGCAAAAGATATTTCATGAAAATTAAAATGAAAAAAAGCTGGGGTGACAATATTTATAGCTAAAAAAATAGACTTCATAACAAAGCCTACAATAACAGACAAAGAAAACTACTACATAATGAAAAAAGGAGTAATCCTACAAGAGGATATAACTCTGGTAAACATTTATGCACCCAACATTGAAGAACCTAAATATATAAAGCAATTCTTTATGGACATAAAAGGAGAAATCAACAGTAATACAGTCATAGTAGCAGATTTTAACACCCCATTGACATCAACTATAGATCTTCCAAATAAAAAATTAACAAGAAAACAGCAGCCTTAAAGGATACACTATGTCAAATTGATTTAGTTGATATCTTTAGAGCATTTCATCTAAAAGCAGAATATATATTCTTTTGAAATGAACATGGAACATTTTGTTAAGATAAACCACATGTTAGGACACAAAACATGTCTCAATAAATTTAAGAAGATTGAAATTATATCAAGAATCATCTTTTACTCTAATGATATAACACCAGAAATCAATCATGTGAAAACACTAAAAACCACAAAAAGACATGGATGTTAAATAGCATGTTCCTAAACAATGAATACATCAATATGAGATCAAGGAAGAAATCAAAAGACACCTTTAAAAATTAAAATGAGAACACAACAACACCAAATCTATGGGACATAGTAAAATCTGTCCTAAGAGAAAACTTCATAGCATTACAAGCCTATCTCAAGAAACAAAAATATCTCAAATAAACAAATAACTTTAGACTTCAGGGAACTAGAAAAAGAGTAATACAAAATCCAAGTGAGTAGAAGGAAATAATACAGGAAAAAGCAGAAATAAACAAAATAGAGTAAAAAAAAATACAAAAGATGAATGGAATCAAGACTGGTTCTTTGAAGAGAAACAAGATTAACAGACATTTAACCTGGCTCACAGAGAGAAGAAGAAATAAACAAATGGACTATATCCAACAAAAAAAAGTTGTTGGCAGAAAAAGAATCCATAAACAAAATGTAATGACAAACCATTGAGTGGGAAAATATATTCACCAAAGATACATCTGATAAGGCGTTAATACCCAAACTTTGTAAAGAACTCATATGACTTAACACCAGGAAGGCAAACAACCCAAATGAAAAAAAATGGGCCAATGACTTGAATAGACACTTCTCCAAGACATACAGATGGCCAATAGACATATGAAAAGATGCTCAACATTACAAATTATCAGAGAAATGCAAATTAAAACCACAATGAGATATCACCTCACACCTGTCAAAATGGCTATCATCAATAAATCAATAAACATCAAGTATTGGCTGGGATGTGGAGAAAATGGAACCCTCATGCACTGTTGGTGGGAATGCAAATTGGTGTAGCCATTGTGGAATACAGCATGGAGTTACACCAAAATTAGAAATACAACTAACTTAGGACCCAGTGAGTCTAATTTGGGAAATTTATTTGATGAAATCCTAAACACTAATTTGAAAGAATGTATGCATTCCCATGTTTTTTGTGGCAATATTTATAATAGCCAAGATTTGGAAGCAGCCCAAGTGTTCATCAGTAGATGAAGAGAAAAAAAGCGGTGTTACATTTACACAATAGAATACTACTCAGCTGTAAAAAGGAAGAAAATTTTACCCTTTGTGACACCGTGGATGACCTGGAGAACATTATGCTAAGTGAATTAAGCCAGTCAGAGAAAGACAAGTACCATATGATTTCACTCATCTGTGGAATGTAATGAACAAAATGAACTAACAAGCAGACTAGAGACATACTTATAGATAGTGAGCAGGCTGACAGCTCTCAGTGTGGGGAGCTAGGTGGAGGTTGTTGGAGGGATTGAAGAAAAAAGAAAAAGAGAAAGAACTCATGTACATGACAACAGTGTGATTTATTGCCAGGAGGATGTGGGCAGGAGGACATGGAAAAGGGTTTAGGGGAAATAAATGGTAACAGGGGAGACTTGACTTGGAGTGGTGAGCATACAATACAGTGTACAGATCATGTGTTATAGAGTTGTACACCTGAAACCTCTATAATTTTGTTAATCAGTGTCACTCCAATAAATTCAATAAAAAGGAAAAATAAATGATTCTGACTAAACTACATTTTTCCTACTCTAATTACCATGTGCTTGTTTTATCTGTGGCTACTGTCATTATCACATTATTTATATTAACACTGGAATTTATATTTGAAAGAACTGATTCTTTGTGAAGATCTCAGCTCTACTTGGTCAGAATGTCTTAAGATGGAATAACACAGAAGAGGATCCTGTTTATTATGTGATCCTAGAAAGCACAAGTTAGGGAGAAATAAAAATGAGATCAGGAAGGTTGGAAAGCCAATAATGTGTTAATAAACAGGGTACGGTTGTGGTCAACTTAAACTCAATGCAGCTGAAAACTTTATGGAAAACCATATACAATATACATCAAAATTATCTTACCAAGGGACAAATAAGGTGGAATATTTGACCACTAACTGTCACCCTCACTGGTTGAGGGTTTCCCATTGGTGCATGAATTCCTTGGCATTTCCAAGACACCATGTGTGGGTTAAGCAAGCAACTGTGACATGAATGTAAGCCCTTTTGAAGAGAATAAGAGAGACACAGGTGTTTGAGGAAAAGATCTCTCAGGTGGGGATTGATTGTGGCAGTGGGTGGTGGGCTGGGTAGAAGATGGCAAAGGAGGGAAATTGGGACAACTATAATAAAACAACAATAAAATATTTTTTAAAAATATTTTTAAAGAATAGTTAAAATAAAAATAAATAATAATTAAAAATGAAAGCTGTCAGTGACTAGAGAAACTGTGTACCACACTGCAAAACTCAGAAATAGATGGAAACACTATGGGGTGGGACATCGACATCAGTTACACTGTCCAACTAAGCTCTCAAGTTATCTCATCTTGTGATCATACAATACCAGCATTATTCTTGTCTCCTGCTTTTTATCTCATGGATTTCTCTATAATTTCCATGGCTCTTCAATTTCATACTTAACATACTATATTTATATTTCTAATACTGACACAATTCGCTAATTGAATACAGGGGTGGGCAAAAGTAAAATGGTAAATAATATAATAATAAATAATAATACAAGAAAAAACTGCATACTTACAGAATATAAACTGACTCATAGTTACAAAGACTGACTACCGTTCAGATGGGAAGGGGTAGTGGGCTGGGTGAAGAAGGTGAAGAGATTAAGCAAAAAAAAAAAAAAAAAACAAACCCTCATAGACAGACAACAGTATAGTAATTACCAGAGGAAAATTGGGTTAAGAGGAAGTAGAAGAGAGTAAAGTGGAGATACATGGTAATGGAAAGAGACATGTATTGGGGTGGTGAACACAGAATACAATATACAGATAGGTATAGAATCATACTGCTTAAAATTATATAATTTTATTAACCAATGTTATCCCATTAAATTCAATTTTAAAATGTAGTGAGTAGATTATTGCTATTTTTGAATAATTAATTTATATATTTAAAATTTCTGCTTCTTTTTTTTTTTTGTCCTTTTTTGTTCTGATGCCTTTCATCTGCTGCTTTGGCACTGCAGCTCAGAGGCAGTGAGTCTGAGTAAATCTGTATGTGGGTCCTTTAAGAGGACTTTTTCGGTTTGTCTTCTACAGCCTCAATCCCTGCTGGATTTTATAGTCAGAAGTTATGAAGATTTCTCAGCACTGGAACCCTTGGCTGGGGGATCTGGTATAGAGCTAGAACCCCTTATTCCTAAGATATCCCTCCCAATTATTATCTGCCACATGTGGGTATGAGACCAGCCGTTTTCTCATCACCACCCTTCACAGTAGTCTCAGTGTGGTTTCTTCTTATTTCCATAGTTGTAGGATTTCCATTCAGCTCAATTTCTGATGGTTGTCCTATAGTTTAGTTGAAATTATGATGTGGCTGCACAAGGAGGCAAATTGTGTTTTAACCCAATTATTTCTTCATGTTAATCTTTAATATATATTAGTATAAGGCTTTTAACTTTATTATTCTTCTGAAATATCTTGGCTAATCTTGGACTAATTTTGGTCCACAATTTGGCACTACACTGTATTTCCATAAAAAAATAGAATTAATTTATTAATTTTCATTGAAATACAAAGCTGCTGAGTTTTTTATTGGGATTCCACTGAATTTATAGGTCAATTTGAGGACATTTCATATATTTGATATCATAACTCTTCTGACTTGTAAGAGTGCATTTATTTAATTTATTTAGGTATTTTTTCTGTCTCAATAATGGTTTTTGATTTATTACATGAAGATTTTTCATAATTTTTGTAAAACTTATTCCTAACATATGATGCTTAGTGGTGTCATGTTAGTGATAATATTGTCTTTAAATTTCATTTTCTAATTGTTTATTTAGGAATGGTTTATTAATTTACTTGTATGTTTGTTTGTTTATTTAAAATGGTACTTGTTGTTCAAGTACAATTTTCTGCTTTTTCTACCAATACTCTCCACCACCCTAGGCCTCCCCACCTCCTTCTCCTGTTTCCACCTCCCTTTTTATTTTGCTTGCTTGTTCATTTTGTTGATTAGGTTCTAGTTAAAGGTCAGACCATATGGTATTTGTCTTTCAGCACCTAGCTTATTTCACTTAACATAATGCTCTTCATTTCCATCCCTGCTGTTGAAAAGGATAGGAGCTCCTTCTTTCTTTCTGTTGCATAGAATTCCCTTATGTAAATATACAACAGTTCTTTGATCCATTCCTTTACTGATAGGCACTTAGATTGCTTCTAGTGCTTGGCTACTGTAAATTGTGCTGCTATGAACATTGGGGTGCATAGGTTCTTTTGGATTGGTGTTTCAGGGTTCTTAGGATATAATCCTAGCAGTGGCATTGCCAGGTCAAAAGGCAGTTCCATTTTTAGTTTTCTGAGGAAATTTCATACTGTTTTCATAGTAGATGCACCAGTCTGCAATCCCACCAACAGTGCACTAGGGTTCCCTTTTCTCTTCTACCTTTCCAACACTTGTTTGTTGCTTTGTTTACAATGGCGATTCTCAGTGATGTGAACTAATGTCCATTGTGTTTTAATTTGCAGCTCTGATGGCTAACAATATTGAGCATCTGTTCATATGTCTCTTGAACCTCTGTATATCCTCCTTGGAGAAGTGTCTATTCAAGGCCTTTGCCCATTTTTTAATGGCATTGCTTGTCTTCTTAGAGTCAGATTGTGTGAGTTCTTTATGTACTTTGGAGATCAATCTCTTGTCTGAGATATCATTAGTAAATATGTTTTCCCATATAGTTGCTTTTATTTTCATTTTAATGCTGTTTTCTTTAACTGTGGAGAAGCTTTTTCTTTTGATGAGATCCCATTTGTTTATTCTTTCCTTTATGTCCCTTCCTCTAGGGAACATATCAGTGAAAATATTGCAGCATGGAGTATCTCAGATTTTCCTCCCTATGTTCTCCTCTAGGATTTTTATGGTGTTACAACTTACATTTAAATATTTTATCCACCTTGAATTTATTCTTGTGTATGGTGTAAATTGGTGATCAAGTTTCATTTTTTTTACATGTAGTAGCTGTCCAGTTCTCCCAACACCATTTGTTGAAGAGGCTATTATTGCTCCATTTTATGCTGCTGCCCCCTTTGTCAAATATTAATTGACTATAGAGACTTGGGTTTATTCCTGGGCTCTCTGTGCTGTTCCATTGGTCTCTGTGTCTGTTCTTATGCCAGTACCAGGCTGTTTTGATTACAGTGGCCTTGTAATAAAGTTTGGTATCAGGTATTGTGATCCCTCCTACTTTGCTCTTCTTTCTCAAAATTGATGCAGCTATTCAGGGTCATTCATGATTCCTTATAAATTTTTGAAGTGTTTGTTCTACATCTGTGAAATATGTCATTTGTACTTTAATATGGATTGCATTGGATCTATAAATTGCTTTGGGTAGTATGGACTTTTTGATGATGTTAATTCTTCTGATCCACATACATGGTATCTAATTCCATTTGTTTGTGTCTTCCTTAATTTCTTTCTTTAGTGTTGTGTAGTTTTCTGAGTACTGGTATTTTACCTCCTTGCTTAGGTTTATTCTTAAGTACTTAATTTTTCTTGTTGCTATATCAAATGGGATTTTTTTCCAGATTTCTGTTCCTGATATTTTGTTGTTGGTATACAAAAATCCCTTTAATTTCTGAATATTGAATTTATATCCTGCTGTTTTGTCAAATTCATTTATTAGATAAAGCAGTTTTTCAGTGGAGTCTATAGGATTTTCTATGTATACTATCATGTCATCTGCAAACAATGACAATTTTGTTCCCTCTTTTCCAATTTGGATGCCTTTTATTTCCTTTTCTTGTCTGATTGCTGTGTCTAGGACTTGCAATACTATGTTGAGTAGAAAAGGTGAAAGTGGACAACCTTGTCTTGTCCCTGATCTTAGTGGGAAAGTTTTTATTTGTTTCCCATTGAATATGATGTTGGCTTTAGGTCTCTCATACATAGCCTTTATTATGTTGAGGAATGCTCCCTCTATTCCCACTTTGCTGAGTGTTTTAACCATAAATGGGTGCTGTACCTTATCAAATCTTTTTTCCACATCTATTGATATGATCACATGATTTTTGTCTTTGCTTTTGTTCATGTGATGTGTTACATTAGTTGATTTGCAAATGTTGTACCATCATTGCATCCCTGGGATGAATCCCATTTGGTCATGGTCTATGATCTTTTTAATGTATTGCTGGATGCAGTTTGGCAATATTTTGTTGAGGATTTTAGTGTCTATGTTCACCAACGATATTGGCCTGGAGTTTTGCTTCTTTGTTGTGTCTTTATCTAGCTTTTGGATTAGGATGATGCTGGATTCACAAAAAGAGTTTGGGAGTATTCCTTCTTCTTGGATTATCTGGAATAATCTATGAAGGATAGGGGTCAGCTCTTCCTTAAATGCTTTGTAGAGTTCTCCTGTGAAACCATCCAATTCAGGGCTTTTGTGTGCTCAAGGTTTTTTTATTACTGCTTCAGTTTCATCAGCTGTTATTGGTCTCTTCAGGCTTTCTGCTTCCTCTTCATTGAAAGGGAGATGCTCTCATTTTAGAAGACTGTATTTCTCTTGAAATATCCCCATTTCACCTAGGTTTTCAAATTTATTGGCATATGGCTCTCCATAGTAATTTATTACAATCCTTTGTGTTTCTCTGGTATCAGTTGTAATTTCTCCTTTTTCATTTCCAGTTGTGTTTATTTGGGTCCTCTCTCTTTTTTTCTTGATGAGTCTGCTTTAAGGCTTTTAGACTTTTTTTATCTTTTCAAAGAACCAGCTCCTGGATTAACTGATCCTTAGAATTGTGCTGTTAGTGTCTATGTCATTTAATTCTGCTTTGATTTTGGTTATTTCCTTCCTTCTACTTTCTCTGGGCTGTCTTTGTTCTTGTTCTTTGACTTTTTGTAGGTATAAGGTTTTGTTGTTTATTTGATATGTTTCTATCTTTTTTAGGTAGGCCTGTATTGCTATGAACTTCCCTGTCAGGGCTGCCTTCAGTGTGTCCCATAAGTTTTGGGTTGTTGTGAGTTCATTTTCATGTATTTTCAGAAACTTTTTGCTTTCTTCCTTGATCTCATTCTTGACCCATTCATTGTTTAATAGCATGCTATTCAATCTCCATGAGTTCCAGTGTTTTTGAGTTTTTTTCCTTTGGGTTGGTTTCTAATTTTAGTCCCTTGTGGTCAGAGAAAATGCTTGATGTGATTTCAATTTTCTTGAATTTGTTGAGACTTGTTTTGTATCCTATCATGTGGTTTATCTTTGAAAATGTTCCATGTGCATTTGAAAAGAATGTTCATTTTGCTTCTTTGGGATGCAAGTCTCTCTCTATATATCATTTAAGTCCATTTGTTCTAGGACATTGTTCAATGCCACAATATCTTTGTTGATTATTTGTTTGAAAGATCTATCCATTTTTGATAGTAGGGTGTTGAAATCCCCCAGTATAATTGTGTTGCTGTCAATATCTTTCTTGCAGTCCTCCATGATTTTCTTTATGTATCTGAGTGCTCCTGTGTGGGTGCATATATATTTAGAATGTTTATGTCTTCTGGATGGATTCTTCCCTTGAGTATTATGAAGTGTCCCTCTGGGTCTCTTTGTATGGCCCTTTCTTTGAAGTCTATTTTGTCTGATACAATTATTGCTATCCTGGCTTTTTTTTCCCTCTCCCTTTGCTTGGAATATTTGTTTCTAGCCCTAGTCTTTCAGTCTGTGTATGACTTTTGTTGAGGTGGGTCTCTTATAGGCAGCATATGTGTGGGTCATGCTTTTTCATCCATTCAGCTATTCTGTCTCGTTTGATTGGAGCATTTAATCCATTTAAGGTGATTATTGGTAGGTGCCATTATTCATTGCCATTTTTTGTACCTGTGTTCCTCTCTCTCTCACTCTTTTCCTTTCTTTCCTTAAAGCAGTCCTTTTAGCATCTCTTGCAGAACTAGTTTGGTGGAGTATTTCTTTAGACTTCTTTTGTCTGGGAAGCTCCTTATTTGGCCTTCCATTTCAATTGAGAAACTTTCTGGTTAGAGTCATCTCAGTGGCAGGCCTCTGGTTTTCATTTTTTGGAATATTTCTTTACATTCTCTTCTGGTTCAGAGTGTTTCCATTGAGAAAGCTGCTAGACTTATCAGGGCTCCCTTGTATGTTACTTCTTGTTTTCCCCTTGCTGCCTTTAAGATTTTCTCTTTGTTTTGGAATTTTGGCATTTTAATTATGTTTTGGAGTGAGCCTCTTTGGGTTTCTCTCAGTTGGAAATCTGTGTTTCCTGGATTTGTGTGACTCTTTTTCTCAACAAATTAAGGAAATTTTCATCATTACTTTTTCAAACCTGTTTTCTAACCCTTGCTCTTCTTCTCCTTCTGGTTTCCCTGTTATATGGATATTGTTGTGTTTCATGTTGTCTTGCAGCTACCTTATCACCTGTTTGTTCTTTCTGTGTCTATTTTCCTTTTCTTGCTCTAACTGGGAGTTTTTTTCTACCTTGCCCTCCAACTGGTTTATTTGATCCTCTGCTTCATCAAGCCTGCTCATATTCCCTTCTAATGTGTTTTTTATTTCCAAGATTTTATTGTTCATTTCTTCCTTTTTTTGTTTATAGTTTCTGTTTCCTTTTTCATGCTGATGTAGTTCTCAGCATCTTCATAACCATTATTTTGAATTCTGTATCTGATAGTTTTGTTACCTCCATTTCATTTAGTTCTTTTAGTGAGGAGTCTTCCATTCCTTTTGATTGCATGTTCTTTTTTTTTGTCTCCCCATTTTAGGTGACTCTTTTTGTTTGTTTCTGCACTTCCTGATGTTTTGCTTTGCTAGCTGTCTTTGTAGGGTGAACTCCTATGGTAGGAATTCTGTGGGGTTCAGTGGGGTGGTCTCCTTGATCTCCTTGTCTGGACCTTCTAGGTTTGCCCTTTCTTTTGTTTATGTGGGCTCTCTGGTACTTGGGTTTCCACCTTTAGGTGGTTCCTTTGTTGCTGGTTTTTCTCCTCCAGCAGGTATGCCAATGTTGGCAGCTCCCACCTATTTTTGTATTTGAACTGTTGCAGAGGGTAAGCAAAATGGATTAAGACAGATGGAGAGTATTTTATGGGATTTAAAGTAACAGCAAGTAGAGAAGAGATAGGAGATTCTTTGGATAAGTGTAGCATTAACTGTGATATTTCACCTAACTAGGCACTTTTTATAAATGGTGAAAGAGAGATAATACTCTTGTTAGACAGGAGGATGGTTGTGAGCTGAATCCAGAAAACAGAGCACTTGTGCAAGGTTAGATGATGAGATACAGTGAGATTAAAGGATAGAAAGTAGGCTTAGTGTGAGAAGAATAGAGTTAACCACAACAATGATAATGCTCAGGATTAAAGTGAGGTGGGCTAAGATCATGGAGGGTTTCTGTGTAGTATGTACAATTGTATGGAACACCAATTATTTATAATAGTACTGGAATAACAATAATATGTCTAGAAATATATGATTTGGATAACCAGAATAGAAAGTACCAAATCAAGAGTTGTGTTATTAGAACATGGGTGAAGTGAAAGAAGGAAAATTAAAATACAATAAAGAGAGAATAAAGAAAGCCAGTCAAACAATGCAATTAAACTGAGAAATAAAATGAGGAAAACTATATGTAAGGAAGAGAAGTAAAATAAATACTGATAAAATAAAAATGGTAAAAATAATGAAAAATAACAATAATACACATAAACAATAAAATTCTTGCTCTATGGGATAGCAAAGTGACATTTGTCTCATTTTCTCAGTTTTGGGGTTTATCCTCATGCTCCCCCTTTTGATCTGTCTCTGGACCCTTCATAACTCCACATCTTATTGTCTCACTTGGGGGAAGGAAAAAAAGAGAGAGGAACCTAAAAGGAAAAAAAGGGTCTTTTGCTGACTTTAACCCTGTTCAGCGAGTTCTGCCGCTCTTCCTAGATACCACAGGAAGAGGGGGACTGGGCTTCACTTTTCTCCTTTCCTATGGTTTTGAGAGGATTGGGGACCAGGCCTAGGCCTTAATATTCAGTTTCCCAGCCTCCAGCCCAAGTCCTCCATGAGCTTCCAGGCTCAAATCAACCACATAGCTGTGCACAGTGTGAGACAAACTGGGTGGTAAGGTTCCACCCTAGGCTGCTCAGTCTCTGGGCACTTGAAATGGAAATCAACCTTGGTGCAAGCCAGGGGCTGCTGGAGAGTTCCTTGCAAAGCAGCTGCCAGGCACCTTTCTTAAAAAGCACACAGCTTTTCACAGAGCCCAACTTTCCAACCAGTCCAGAGACTATCTGAGTCAGGGTAGGACATGGCCCAACTCCTCCCTTCTCCAGGTATCTCCTGGCACCTCAATTTTTCTGTTGCTGTGCCCACAGTCCCAGTGGATGTGTAATGCCTCTGTGTGTCTCCCACTTTGTGTCTATTTCCCCCAGCATCTTCCAGCATACAGGTCCCTCCTGGTATAGGGCTGCCTTCTTTGCTCTGGTAGGGGAGGGAGATGGTGATCTAACTCCCCTCCCCTTATCCTGTGGCAGGGGCTGGTCTAGGGGCACAGCAGACCAGGGACTTTACTGTCCCAGCACAATCTCCTTACCATCTGTTTTTCAATGTTCTCTGCAATTTTTGGCCTCCAAACTTTATGTAAGCTGGGATTCCATTGACTCTTCACTCTGTTGCTCAGAAGGCTAGGTGTTCCAGCTGTGCACAGGGAAAACTGGGCTCTGCTCCTACCTACCTTGCTGCCATCTTCTGTAACTCGGAATGGTTTATTTTAAAATACTATTCACTTTTTAAATATTGTGTCTAGCAAGCTTGCAGAATTCTTTTACTAAATACAACAATTGATCTAAATTTTCTATATTTAAATCAGTTGCCTACAAATAGTAATTTCATTTCTTGCTTTCTTATAACTTTTATTTCTTTATTGTGTGTGCTTCCACTATTTAGAATATTTATAAAAATGTTGAGTAGAAGTGGTAATGATTCTTGATTCTAGGGGAAAATATTTTACTATTAAGTTTAATATTAGTTGTAGGTTTTGCAGATTTTTTAAATTCAATTACAGAAGTTCCTTTCTGTTTCTAGTTTGTTAAGAAATTTTTAAAAATTATTATATTATTGTTCAATTACAGTTGCCTGCCACCACCACTCCCTCCCACCCCAGCCAAATCCATCTCCCTCCCTTGCTTCTACTCCTTTTTGGTTTTGTACATGTGTCCTTCATAGTTGTTCCTGAAAACCCTCCCTCCTGCCCCCCATTATTTCTTCCAACTTCCCCTCTTGCTACTGTCAGTTTGTTCTTAATTTCAATGTCTCTGGTTATATTTAGCTTTCTTTTTTATTTTGTTGGTTAAGTTCCTGTGAGATTTTTTCACCTGAATAATGAATAGTTATTAAATTTGATCCACTTATAGAGGTGATCATGTGATTTTTTTTCTTTATATTATGAATGTAGTAAGTATATCAACTGACTAGATGTTAAATGAACCTCATTGGATTAATGGTTTTCAGTCATGACCTATTGCCATTTATATAAATAGTAAGATTCACTTGACTAATATTTTCAGTAAGACAATGATGGTCCTTGGTCTACATATTCCTCTTACAAACATCCTTTCAGGTTTTTGTATCAGGGTTATAGAATGAATTGGAAGTGTTCTGTGTTTTTCTATATTCTGTTTTTGTCAAATTTAGATAAATGCACTGGTAATGCTATCTGGACCCTGAGTTTCTTTGTAGAAAAGTTTTAAATTACAGATTAAATTTCCTTAGCAGATACAAAATTATATAAAATGTCTATGTTTTCCATGACAATTTCAGAGTTAAGTATTCTAGAAATTTGTCATTTTATTACCTTTTCAAATTTATTAGCAAAAAAAGAGTAATAGCTTCTTTTTACTTTTTAAATATCATTAGTACCTAATGTTCTTCATTTTATCTCTGACATGGGTAATTCATATTTTCTCTTTTATTTTAAATCTTGCCAAAGCCTTAGAAATTTTATCAGTTTATTAACCTTTGGATGCTCCCCTCTATTGAATGCATTTTTCTAGTTTATTAATTTCCACTTCTTTCCTCCATTTTATCTTCTTTTCCTCCTTACTTCTTCATTGATTTCTATTTTTTTAAATTGACTAGTATGTGCTAGTACATTTTTCCTCTAAGTATACTTCAGCTGCATTTCAAAAACTTTATGTCATGTTTGCATTATCTTTCATTTCATTTCAAAGTATTACTTAACTTCTACTTGGATTTCTTTATTGAAGCATGGATTATTTACAATTCTATTGTTTAACTTCTAAAAATTAGGTATTTTCTATTTATATTTTTATATTGGCATTGCATTTAATTTTGCTGTGTTTAGAGAGTGTTTCGTAGATAAATTCAATATTTTGAATGTTTTTGCCTACTGCTGTGGCCCTGCAATTGGTCAATTTTGGTGAACATTCCAAGTTCAGATGAATAGAAAAAGTATAATGCAATCATTGGTTGCAATGTTCTATAAATATCAATTTATTCAAGTTTATTATTTTTGTTTTTTGTGTTTTATATCATTATTTATTTTTGTCTGTATTTTCCTGATATAAGTATATACACAGTCTGTCTGGAAAAAGTCCAACTATTGTTAATATAATGAGAATGGTTTGTGCAACATCAATGTAACCTTGCATCAAGGAGAGTGGACTGGGATGCATAAATATGAACAATAATTATTTCACTGTACTAGTCAATGGGGGTCATAGATGTCATTGAGTGAGCATGTGTACTGTGTGGCCATCACATTCAAAATGGCTGAGTGAGTAGATCAATGAATCTGCATCAAATTTTGTAGTAAACTTGAACATTCCCCCACAGTAACTATTTGGATGATTTGGAAGGCCCCAACTATGGGCATCTGGTGATTGGCAGCTTCATCACAAGGTGTCTGCTCATGCATCATGTCTCTTGCAGAATTTTTTGGTGAAACATCAAATTACCAAGGTGACCAGCTCCCCACAAAGCCCAGATTTGGCACTCTGCAACTTCTGACTTTTCCCAAAATTAACATCACTTTTGAAAGGGAAGACATTTTAGACCAGTGATGAGATTCAGAAAAATACTGTGGGGCAGGTAGTGGTGACTGGGAGGACTGTGTGAAGTACTAAGGCACCTACTTTAATGGGGACTGAGGCATCAATGTCCTATGTATAATGTTTCTTGTATCTTATATTTCCATGAATGTCTCTATTTTTTTATAGCACGTGGCTGGGTACTTCCTGGGCAGATCTCGTGTGTGTGTGTGTGTGTGTGTGTGTGTGTGTGTTTATGAGTGTGTGCATGCACAATACATACATATAGTTATTTTTGATTTTTTTATTTAATCTTTGTTTTTTTCCATTACCACTTAGTCTTCTTATATTCTCCTCTCCCTACAACCACCACACTGTTGTCCATATCCATGAGTCCTATTTCCTTTTTGCTCAGTCCCTCCCCACTCAAAGTCCCCCACCAACTGTCATCTTGTTTTCCAACTATGAGTCTGTCCCCATTTTTATATTGTTAATTTATCTACAAGTCCTAAAAGTCTTTAAAATTTCACTTTATATATATTGGAGGTTATGTTATGTGAATGTAAATTTAGAGTTGTTATATCTTCCTGATGACTTGATCCTTTCATCATTATAAAATATATCTATGTCTTTAATAATGTTTCTTGTTTAAAGGCTACTTTTTCTGGTATTAGCATAGCAACATCGGCTTTCATCTGATCAATATTTCCATAAGATTTTCTTTATTTTTTGTCTTTAAATATTCCATATTCTTACATTTCATGCAACTCCACTAAGCACAGTTTTACCCTTAAAGCAGTTGCCTTCATGTAATTTAATTCTCCATATAATTCAGTTTTTTCCTTAGTTTGAAAATCATTGTATTTCCAATGATTGTGTTTAGTCAATTTCCATTTGATGTAATTAGTGATATATTACTATTTTTTCCTGTTTGTTGACTTAATGTTTCCTTTAATCTCTTCTCTTTACTTCTTTTGGATTAACGATTATTTTCTATTTCCCTCTTTATTAGTTTCCTTGTTATGTAATTTTTCTTTTATTTTATTGCCTGTAATGAGTTTGATAGTGTCACCCTCAAAATTTATATTTACCCCTAGCCTCCAAATGTGACCTTATTTGCACATATTGTCTTTGTAGTTGTAATTAGTTATCATGAGGTAATGTGGCATCAGGTTAGGCCCTAACTCCAATGGTTGGTATTCTTATAAGAATAGGAGAAGACATACAGAGAGACACCAAGGAAAAATACATGACAATGAAGACAAAGATTGAAGTGATGCATCTACAAGCTAAGGAACACCAAAGATTGTAAGGAGCCACCAGAAGCCACAGGAGAGGAAGGATTTTTCATTAAGACTTCAAAGGGAACATAGCTCCCAGAGCTGTGAAATAATAAATTTCTGCTGTTTTAAGCCTCCCAGTTTGTGGTAATTTATTATGGTAGTCCTAGAAAATTAATACAGTGTGTACTCTAGATATTATTACATGCAACTTTGACTTAATTCAATATCAATTAGTGCTGTTACCAAACATATAATATGGTCTTCAAACATTTAAACTCCACTCACTTCAGTTCTGTTTTTAATGCTGTTGTTTCATGTAAGGTTGATCCTTGAACAAGATAAGTTTGAACTGCACAGGTCCACTTATACACAGATTATTTCCAATAAATATTATAAATGTATTTTCTCTTCTTTATAATTTTATTTTTTAAAGATTTTATTTATTTCTAGAGAGGGAAAGGAGGGAGGTAGAGAGAGAGAGAAACATCAATGTGCAGTTGCTGGGGGTCATGGCCTGCAACTCAGGCATGCACCCTGACTGGGAATCGAACCTGCAACACTTTGGTTCACAGCCCGCGCTCAATCCACTGAGCTACGCCAGCCAGGGCCTTATAATTTTATTAATAGCATTTCTTCCTCTATTTTTTATTGTAAGAATACAGCATATAATACATATAACTTTTAAAATCTGTGTTAATCAACTGTTTATGTTATTGGTAATGCTTTCAGTCAATAGTAGGCCATTAGTACAGTCAGCCCTCCACATCCGCAGATTCCCAGCTACAGATCAAAAATGTTATTTTTAATTCTCAGTTGGTTGAGTCCACAGATGTAAAACCCATGGACACAAAGGACCAACTGTGGTTAAGTTTCTGGGGAGTCAAAAGTTAAATGTAGATTTTGGATTGTGCAGGGGCCCATACTACTAACCCCTATGTTGCTCAAGGGTCAATTGTATTTTAATTCTACATATATTGATTTTTTAGAAAGTGATAATTTAGATTTATCCCAATATTGACTTTTTCTGAACACTTCTTCCTGAAATCCCATGTTTCCAACCTGGGTCATTTCCTTCTGTCTCAAATTACCTTTACTAATTATTTTTCAAAGGCTGTTGGTAATAAATTCATGTGTGTGTGTGTAGATGTGATATTATTTTGCCCTAGCTGTTCCAACACAGCTAGGGAAAAATGATAATTTTATTATCATTTGTTTATGATTTATCTTCGCCTTTGATATAAAACATATATACAATGAAATGCTAAATATTTTGTGTAAATTCACTGAATTTTGACATACACCTGGTTAATATAAAGAAAGGTTTCTCATGTTCCTTCTACATCAACCTTGTCTCTTCCCTCCACCAGTCAAACTTTGGTCTGATCTTTCCATGCTAGATTAGCTTTGTGTATTCTAAAATTTTATACCTTTTTGTGTAAAGCTTATTTCATTCAAAATACTGTCTCTAAGATGCATTCATGCTCTTGTGTGTACCTTTTAAATGTTATAAATATAGCTGCTGCAAACATTTTTGTACAAGCCATTTTTGGAAACAAATAATTAGGAATAGAATTATGTGTGTTTGTTTTTATAAAAAAAATTGCATATTAAAAAAAACTTTTTTTGTTATACTTTACATACCCCACATAAGAGTTCCAGTCACTATACAGTCTCCTAAACATTTAGTGTTTTCACTCCCCTTATTTTTAGTCTTTTTGGTGGGTATGTCTCATAGTTTTAATTTGCTTTTCCTTAATGACCAATGACGTTGAGTACTCTTTCTTTTGCTTATTGGCCACTTATGTTCTTCTTTTGTTAAATGTTTATTTTTACTTTGGGATAATTGTCTTTTTATTACTGGGTTTATTACTGAGTCTATCAGAATTCTTCATGTAATCTTTGATGCCAGTTCTTTGTCTGGTGTAGATAGTGCAAATCACTCATTTTTATGGTGACTTTTGATAACAAGATGTCTTAATTTTGATGAAGCCTAATTCATTTGTTTGTGTCTAGATAGTGTATTCTGTGACTTATCTAGGAAATAGTTGCCTACCTCTAAGTGACCAAAATATTTGCTTACATTTTTCCTTAAAAGCACATGGTTAAATTTTGGGTTTAGGTGTGTGATCTATCTTAAATTATTTTTGTTTTTAGTTTGAAGTAGACATTAAGGCTCAATTCTTTCTTATACATGCTCACTTTTCTTTATACCAATTATTAAAAACTTCCCTTTCCCTTATTAAATTGCCTTGCTGTCATAATCAAGAATCAAATGACTATTTCAGTATGGCTATGTTTCTGAGCTGTCTAGTCTGTGGCTTGATGAATTTGTTGATCATTATATCTAAACACTCTTATTACTATAGCTTTGCAATAAATCTTGAATTCAAATGATGTAAATCCTCCAACTATGTTCTTATATTCAAGATTGCTTTGGATACTCTTGTCTTATTGTCTATTTCTTATCTTTATTGTTATCCTTTCTTCAAATCCTTTGCTGTAACTTTGTTCTTTTTCTAGCTGCTTAAATTGAAACTTTAGATCATTGATTTTATTTTTTAACTCTTTTATTGTTGTTCAAATACAGTTGTCTGCATTTACCCCCATCTCTCCCCTACACCCCAGCCATCCCCACCTCCCTGCCCTGATTCCACCTCCTCTTGGTTTTGTACATGAGTCCTTTAGAGTTGTTCCTGAAAATCCTCCCTCCTTTAGCCCCATTATCCCCTCCCACCTCATTCTGGTTACTGTCAGATTGTTGTTAATTTCAATGTCTCTGGTTATATTTTGTTTGCTTGTTTGCTTTATTCCTCAGATTCCACTTATAAGTGAGATCACATAGTATTTGTCTTGCATTGCCTGGATTATTTCACATAGTATAATGCTCTCTAGTTCCATCCATGCCATTGCAAAGGACATGAATTCCTTGTTTCTTTCTGCTGTGTAGTATTCTATTGTGTAAATGTACCATAGTTTTTATCCATTCATTTACTCATGGTCACCCAGGTTGCTTCCAGCACTTGATTATTGTAAATTGTGCTACTATCTGTACATAGAAAATCTTATAGATTCTACCAAAAAATAATCACCTAATAAATGAATTTGGCAAAACAGCGGGATACAAAGTCAATATTCAGAAATCAAAGGCATTTTTGTATGCCAACAATGAAATATCAGAAACATAAATCAGGGGGAAAATCCCATTTGATATAGCAACAAGAAAAATTAAGTACTTAAGAATAAACCTAACCAAGGAGGTAAAAGACCTGTACTCAGAAACCTACACAACACTGAAGAAAGAAATTAAGGAAGACATAAACAAGTGGAAGCATGTACCATGCCCATGGATTGGAAGAATTAATATCATCAAAATGCCCATTCTACCCAAAGCAATCCCTATTAAAGTACAAATGACATATTTCACAGTTATAAAAGAAACACTTCAAAAATTTGTATGAAACCATAAATGACCCAGAATATTTGTAGTAATTTTGAGAAATAACAAAGTAAGAAGGATCACAATACCTGATATCAAAATGTATTACAAGGCCACTGTAATCAAAACAACCTGGTACTGGCATAAGAACAGACACATAGACCAATGGAACAGAATAGGGATCCCAGAAATAAATCCAAGGTCAATTAATATTTGACAAAGGGAAGAGCAGCATAAAATGGAGTAAAAATAGCCTCTTCAACAAATGGTGTTGGGAGGCCTTGACAGCTATATGCAAAAAAAATGAAACTTGATCACCAACTTACACAATACACAAAAATAAACTCAAGATGGGTAAAAGACTTAAATATAAGTTGTGACACCATAAAGTCCTAGAGGAGAACATAAGCAGGAAAATCTCAGATATTCCAAACAGCCATATTTTCACTGTTATGTCTCCTAAAGCAAGGGGCATAAAGGAAAGAATAAACAAATTGGACTTCATCAAAATAAAAAGCTTCTGCACAATTATAGATCATTTTTAAATATTTTTCCAATATTACATTTAAACCAATTAAAAGCACTAAAAAGCAAAATGATAAAATCCTCTTAACACTGCTTTATATGAATCCTAGAAACTTTATTATGCTATATTTTCAGTATCATTCACTTCAAAATATTTCAAATTTATCTTATAATTTCCCATGGTTATTTAGAACTGTTATTTAATTTTCAACATTTGATGTTTTCTTAGATACTATTATTGATTTCTGATTGTGAACAAAAAAATACACTCTGTATGATGCCAATCCTTTTAAACTAATTGAGGTTTGTTTTATGACCAGTGTGTGTTCTAGTTTGGAATATACACCTTGTGAGCTTTAAATTACTCATCACTCCAAGTGTGTACTAACTCTAAGCCTGGGAAAATCACCAGAGCACATACTCTTTGGTAGGTTCTGAATTCCAGTTTTGACTGTCCATACTAATTAGGGCTTGTGTTGTAGTTTTCTATCTCTTCGCCTATCACTTGAGAATCAGCAAATGCCTTAAGAGGGAAAACAATACTGATTGTTGAGCTCACCTCCTCATGTGTTCCTTCTCTGTAAGGTCTTGTTCCCTCAAGTCTTCTTAATTTTAAAGCCTTATGATGCTTCAAACATCTCTCTTAAATATATTTCATTGAGTTTTTCTAGATGTTCTCAGCAGCAGGGCTGGTGTCTGTTACAAACTAATCTGCCACAGACAGGGATGGAATTCCTTAGCTCTCTATTATAAAATGCCAAAAATACCAGGCTTCAGATATTTAAGTTTTAGGGCTTTTTTATTAGAGTTAGGCAAAAAAAAAGTTTTGCTTATTCATTCACATTTTGGGGTTATTATTAGGAATTTGTAATAAATCATTCCATCATTTTAAAAATGCTAGAACCATATAAAAATAATATTTTATTAATATTATTTAAGAAACATGAAATTATCAATATCTCTTTGAATGGCATATAAGGTACAAAGTAAATTTTATATTGTTACTATATATGTACAATTTCTCTAGTAATATACCCACAATATGAATGTCATCTTTAATACTGACCATTTAAAGAATTGTCAAAAAAAAAGTCCATTGTTTAAGTTACATTTCAGATTTCTAGCTTTATTGTGTTTTTTCTCAATTCAATGGAAAACAGCTTCTATCCAAGTTGGAGGTGTAGCACAACTGTAAGATCACAACTAACCTCAAAACAAACAAACAAATAAACAAACAAAAAACCCAACCAGAACTGCCAGAAAATCAAGCTATATGGAAGTCTGACAACTAAGGGTGCAAAGAAGAAATAGTCATCCAGATAGGTAGGAAGGGTGGTGCCAGTGGGCAAGGCAGAGAGGATGTGGTGTGGCTGTAGTGAGGCTGAGGTGGCCAGGCAGCAGCAGCAGTGGTTGGCAGAATGTGTGGTCCTACATTCACAGGTGATAGATAAAAATTGGGGTGGGAAAGCATTTGGGAAGTGAGAGATCCCAGCCCCAGGCCAGACCACTCAGTCCAGGTTTCCAGTGCTGGGAAATAAAGCCTCCTAACTTCTGGTTGTAAAAAACAGTGGAGATTGGGGTGGTGGAAGAAGCTGCTGATCTCTCAGGAGAATCCATTGAAAAGGCCCCCGTTGTCCTAGAATGTATGGAAACCCACCCACCCTGGGAACAACTACCAGGGCAACAGCTAGAGGGGTGTCAGTTGTACATGGGAAGTGGGTGAACTGACTGAAAATGGGGAAGGGTCAAGGGAGCTGCAGTGCTCCCTCTCCAACCCCTCCACCACATACAGCACCACAAAATGGTGGCAAAGGGGGTTGCCCTGCCCTGGTGAACACTTAAGGCTCTGGCCCTTACAATGTAACAGGTGTGCCAGGACAGGGAGTCAAAGCAGCTCTGCATAACACACAGAAACTAATACAGGGAGGCTACCAAATTGAGGAGACAAAGAAATATGGCCCAAATAAAAGAACACATCAAAACTCCAGAAAGACTAAGTGGAGAAATGGAGATAGCCAACCTATCAGATACAGAGTTCAAAACACTGGTGGTAAGGATGCTCAGAGAACTCACTGAGTATGGCAAATACATAAGGGAAGAAATGAAGGCTATACTAAGTGAAATAAAGAAAAATCCACAGGGAAACAACAGTGAAGTGAAGGAAGTCAGGATTCAACTCAACGATTTGGAACATAAGGAAGAAATAAACTGTCAACTAGTACAGAATGAAGAAACAAGAATTCAAAAAATTAGGAAAGAAAAAAAAAAGACTCTGGGACATCTAGAGAAGTGCCAACATCCAAATCATAGGGATGCCAGAAGGAGAAGAGATACAGCAAGAAAGCAAAAACTTACTTGAAAAAATAATGAAAATAAACTTCCCCAAATTGATGAAGGAAATAAACATACAAGTTCAGGAAGCACAGGTAGCCCCAAACAAGTTGGACCCAAAGAGGACCACACCAAGACACATCATAATTAAAATGACAAAGATCATTTTAATTGACCTCAAAGAGAGAATTCTTTGGGATCATTCTCTCAAAGGTCATTCTCTCAAAGAGAAAATCTTAAAAAAACATCATGAGAAAAGAAGAGAGCTACCTACAAAGGAATTCTTGTAAAACTATCAGCTGATTTCTCAATAGAAATCTTACAGACAAGAAGGGACTAGCAAGAAGTATTCAAAATCATGAAAAGCAAGGATCTACAACCTAGATTACTCTATCCAGCAAAGCTAGCATTTAGAATGGAGGGGCAGATAAAATGCTTCCCAGATAAGATAAAGCTAAAAGTGTTCATCATCACCAAGCCTTTATTATATGAAATATTAAAGGGACTTATTTAAGAAAAAAGAAGAAGATCAAAACTATGAATAGTAAAGTGAAAATAAAGTCACAACTATCAACAACTGAATCTAAAAACAAACAAACAAATAAACAAACTAAGCAAACAACCAGAACAGAAACAGAATCATAGATATGGAGATCATTTGGAGGTTATCAGCTGAGAGAGGTAATGGAGAGAATGGGGGAAAAGGTACAGGTGTTAAGAAGTGGAATGGATAGGTACAAAATAGATGGGGATATTAAGAACATTATAGGAAATAGAGAACTTATAGGCACAACCCATGGACATGAACTAAGAGGTGGGGATTGCTAGAGGGAAGGGGAGTGGGGAGAGCAAAGGGAGAAAATTGGGATAACTGGAATAGCATAATCAATAAAATATACTTAAAAATAAAAGGAAAAAAATCAGTTCTTAGTTGTTCCCATTTTATCAACGTGAAGATTCCAGTAAACTGAAGGTCAAAGAACAAATGTCTGACTCCTGTTATTCTCTATTAACCTATTTTTAAATAACTGTTTTTTGCAGTTGTTGACAATGAAGTCTACAAATTAATACTTTTTTTTTAAAGATTTTATTTATTTTATTTTTAGAGAGGGAAGGAAGGGGGAGAGAGAAAGAGAGAGAGAGGGAGAGAAACATCAATGTGTAGTTGCTGGGGGTTATGGCCTGCAACCCAGGAATGTACCCTGGCTGGGAATCGAACCTGGGACACTTTAGTTCCCAGCCCACGCTCAATCCACTGAGCTACGCCAGCCAGGGCAAAATTAATACTTTTCATAAATAATTTTCATAAACTGAGCACCTTAAAATATTATCAAAAGAATGGTATTCTCTTTAAGGCTATAGGTATTATTTCATAAACTTCAAAGTTGCTTTTAGCTCTGTGATCCTGACTCTAAAACTCTATTTCTGATGTAAATTCACTTTAATTAAAGCCTGAATATGAATCTACATGACAAACTGTAGAAATAAGAAAGTTATACCCATTAGGTGGAGTTATGTCTTTTTTTTTTTTTTTTTAACCGAGGACAGCTCCAAACACTACTGGACCCAAGAGGTCCGAGTTAAGCATTAAATACCTCAAGATTTCATGTAATATTTGTTTTTGAATTACTTTATTGTTGTTCAATTACAGTTGTCTGCATTTTCTCCCCACCACTTCCCCCTACCCCAGCCAAAATCACCTGCCTCCCTTGCTTTCTCTCCTCGCTTTGGTTTTGTCCACGTGTCCTTTATAGTAGTTCCTGAAAACCCTTCTTCCCACTGTTTCTTCCCTGCTCCCCCTGGCTATTGTTAGATTGTTCTTAATTTTTTTATAACAACAATATTAAAAGACTTATTTCTTTATAAGCTTTCTAAAATTATAAATTTACCAAATACTTCTGAATAACAGATAACAATGATGTTATAATAACATCTTATGTAAGTACTCTTATCCAATTAGATGCTTTTTTTCTCAAAGTCTTTTAAATAAAATGAAACATAAAACAAGCTTATAAAACTAACTTTTAAGTTCATGTTCACTTAAATTTTTAGCTATGCATGTCTATGTAAAATGACAATGCAGTTGAAGTACTGTTTATATGATGATCATCCTATTAAATTTTTGCATCTTAAATAATCTCTCTTCTCTCACTACATCCTTTATATCTTTTTTATCCTTTGACCTCTCAATGACATGAAGTCATCCACAGCTTTTGCTTAACCTTGCTGGTTCCCCAATAGAAAGAATGAGCTACTTACATCATGTATTAGAAAGTCAGGTCATTTGTCTAGAGTCTCACTCAATTCTCTCTTCATGTCTCTATTATTTTCTCTAAAGTAGAAAGTCCAACAATACAAACAGTTTTTGGATCCCTGGGAAAAATTTAATGGGTATATGATTTCCTCTCATGTAGAATATAGAACTACATTTGTAGAACAATAGATCTTCATAAATGAAGCTCTTGGTACACAGATGTTGGCAGATTAGCTGCAGTTAAGTAGTCTTTCCCTTAACTAACTTTTCACAGCATAGTAAAATTTCTGCCTTTTAATGAGAGAAATTTTGCTTGAAAGAGTGCATATTATTCTTCCTTGCCCTATTATTTAATCTAATAGGAAAGGAAGGTTTGGCAATTTTGTGAAGGATTCAAACCTTCCAACAATCTCAGATGATCCAAACTTCCAAACCTATTGAGATTTCTCCTTTTGTGATTAAGGGGACTGGTAACCACAATTCTTTTCCAGTAGAATCTACATGAGAATGAAGATGGGGTTTCAAGCTAACCACTGGATCTTCTGGTTGATTCTTTTCAAATTGACTCCAGAGGTTAGGTTTCCAAGGAGAACAAACACTTTCTTGGAACAATTTCCTCAGATGTTATAAAAATGTGATTTATAGATTTTCTCTTCAGGATTAACATTGGGAATTGTTTTCTACCTCATCACCTTACTCCACCCCTTAAGCTTTGCTCCATCTTGTTTATAGCCCAGGATTGTATGGAACAGAAACAAAGTTAGAATTTTCTTTGAAATATTTCCTTTTATGATGTATATCCCCAAATCAACTATACAAACATTTTTTATTCATCTATGGACAAACCTACTCACAAAATAATATTAAATAAAAATATTCCTCTGACTAAAACTGATGTAGACACTGGCCTACAGTTGGCCAGTGATGTCTTATATCATTATGGATGAAATAAGACATTCACAGGGACTACCAAGTACAGTGGAGGAAAAGGGACAGCATGGCTTTTCTCTCCAAGGGAGCAAAATTGCAGCCTCCACCATGACAGGCCTTTATTAGGTTTCTTGGCATATTATATGATGGTTCTCATTTACTATGCACAGGTTCACTTTAGGTGGTTATCTTTTACAGAAGACAAAGGAGCCAATGTTGCTAATCACATCACAGAAGACAGATATTTGCAAATGAAAAGGCAAAAGTGGTTGAACAAGTTACACTTGTCCTTGAAAGGTTTAGCATGGATTTTAGGAAGCTACTTTGCAGTAAATGTACTCAATTCAGGGTGAGGGAGTTTTTTTAGAAAGAGAGAGACTCAAAGGGGCCTAGGCACATTGCAGGCCTGATTCCCCACAGGAGAATGTATCTGTGGGCATGGGTCCTGTGCATCTCCAAGTGGGAGCTGGGCCCACGCCACACAGAACGGTCTCCTACATAAAACACAATCTCTTAGACACTTCACTTCCCCTCTTCAAATATTTCCTTTTCACATTTTGGTTTTTAGGCAAATATGTTTTATTGGATCCATAGTCCAAGAATCAATAGACTTCTTGTTATACATATTTCAAACCAGTTTCCTTAGCTTTCTTTCCCAAAAAGAACTCTAATTGCCAAGATTGGCATTTATTAACCAAGAGATATTTTATAAGAATATAATCTGTCAGTAGTGTGAAGTTTTTTTCATGTGGTTAACTGACTATTAATGTTTTAGGAGTATAGACAATAATGAGTTATTAGTGACTGCATTGATTTAATTCTATAGTGTCAGAAAACCATGAACAATGAACCATTTGTTCTCACAGTTTGCTTATTACAGAAGAGGCAAGACCTTAGTTTCTTGCAACTTGTCAAAGCTTGTTGCTTGGGTGAAATTATCCAGTCATTAGAATTGACCTGTGGGCCACAGAAACTTTACATGAAATGAACCCCAAAATAGTGTATATAAAAGAATCTTGATATTTTTAAGTTGCTCAAAGAGAGGGGAAAAGAAGACTAATGGGTGTCACTAGGGTAGGAGAGGTGGTGGGGTACAATGACTAAAGCATTCCCAACATGTCACTCCTTTTCTTCTGACATAGGTTCTAGATGTAGAGATGCAGTATTTTACTATAAAAAAAAAAGGCAGAGTGTAGAGGGACATATTCAATAAAAATGGGACCTCAATATCTAATGATGGCATGTTGTTTTCACCAAGATAACATTAAGCATTAAATCCTAAAAATTATGCATTATATATAATAAGCTCATTTCTCTCCTATGATAGAGAACAGTATTAATATGTAGCATCTTTGATTAAATTGAGAAAATTGTCACTAAACTCATTTAGAGTATTCTGTGTCAGATGAGGAACCTTGGACTCAAAAGATAATCTAAACTACTAAGTATTTTTCAAGCTTTCCAAAATGTAAAATGTATTAACAGGAAATTGAAAAATTTAAGATGATTTTTTTGTTTCATTAAATATTAAATAACAAGCTCTCTATTAACTGTTTTTATGCCTCTAAAAAATTAAAATCAAGTAAAGACATTAGATATTTAAAGACTTCTTACTTTTTTATTCCACTATAATTTATTTGTGTCTGAAATGATTTTGAAATAATTTGTTATGGTATTTTAGAAAAATCTAGACCAGTGTATTCTGAAAAAAAAATAACTGTTTTTAGAGCTGATGAACAAAAGGGATTCCTAAAAATTTTGTAAAGTGTTAAAAAACTCTTAGATCTGATTTTAAGTTCCTCTTTTGGAAAGATGAGTTATTTTATATTGAGCAATTTTTATTTTTCAGTTAAAGCCTATCCATTTTCCTCATAAAGTAAAATGCGATCTTGACTTTTTTCTCTTTAAAGACGCTTTCATTTTACCAGTAATTTAAGCTATCTGGTAAAAGCCAGTCCTATTGGATTGAGAAGCCTGAGTTTACATTTCTCTCCTAATCCCACAGGAGCAAGGCTGCTGGTGGTGATGGTTCCTTTGAAAAACACTGGTACCGGCCCTGGCTGGCGTAGCTCAGTGGATTGAGCGCAGGCTGTGAACCAAAGTGTCGCAGGTTCGATTCCCAGTCAGGGTACATGCCTGGGTTGCAGGCCATGACCCCCAGCAACTGCACATTGATGTTTCTTTGTCTATCTCTCTCTATCTCCCTCCCTTCCCTCTCTAAAAATAAATAAATAAAATATTAAAACAACAATTCCTTTATTAAAAAAAAGAAAGAAAAACACTGGTACCTTCTAGCCCCATTTCACTCAGAAAGGATGTCCAAGAGCATCCTTCAGAAGTATTTTCTACTGCTATGGCTCACCTTCAAATGTGTTTATGCACTTTAATTTGCTTGGAAAGGTTAAAATGAATACGAATATAAATAAGATATTTAATTCTCTTGATGGTTCTTGTAAAATCTCAGAAATAATGGAACCTCAAGTTTATTTCTTTTGGATTCCAAGCTAAATTGCGAAATACTTGGATTGGTGACATACAGTCTCCCTTTAGCTACCTTCAATAGTCTGTTGTTAAAATTTAGGAAATTTAGAGCAAACCACAGAAGGCCACTTGGGTGGTCTTGCATTGGGCTGGTGAGTGGACCAATTCTAATTCACATTGGTAACTCATCATAAACCACAGAAAGTGACTCTAATGTTAACTAGACCAACCTTTCTCCCTAAAAAACTCATTCAATTTATGAAGTAGTCCCACAAAAACACACATATATACAAAATTGAAATTTTTGGGAAAGTAAGCAACCCAAACTTATTTGGTTGGACAGTCAGCAGGTTAGTGATTTTGCGATTTGACCCTCATATGGTACATCAATCATAGCAGGTTTCTTTCTCCATTCCAAGTAAAACCACTACTTCCTACACAACATGTCATTACCATCACAATAGGAACTACACAGTATTAGAGTTTGGACTGGATCCTTAACTATGAAGCCCTATTTGAAGTCACAGTTTCCTTCCTGTTTCAACTTAGCTTTAAAACAGATTTCTAGTGATCTTGGAAAATCACTCTTTTTCCTTCATTTCTTGGTTCTATTAGCTTACAAACCAGTTTGGATTTTCTGTTCTCCCGTAAGAGACCAGGTTTTCCTAAGGATACCACCATTTCTGTATTGTATTTTTCTTAAGATGATGAAAAGTATCAGGAAGAATGGAAATAAAGCATCCATATTCCCAAGGGACAGGACTTTAAGTGCTCTACTTAATAGAAGCAAAATTTGTACTTACCTAGTTTGATGGCAACCCTGCCCCTGGTTAAAGTACTAACTCATACAAATAAGTGTTAAACTATCAGAAACACTTTGTAATAGCTTATGCTATCAAACTGAAAATACAGGTTTTAATATTAAAGTGGAATAAAATATGTTATACTTTATTTGATTTCTTAGACATCTGGTTTTATTTATTTTTTAAATTTTAATTATTATACTGTTGTTCATTTACAGTTGTCTTTATTTTCTCCACACCCCTCCCCCTACCCACTCCCAACCCACCTTTCTCCCTTGCTTCCACCCTCTCTCTTGGTTTTGTCCATGTGTACTTTATAGTAGCTCCTGAAAACCCTTCTCCCCACTGACCCCTCCCCCTCTCCTCTGGCTACTGTTAGATTGTTCTTAATCTCAATGACTCTGATTATATTTTGTTTACTTTTTTCTTTTGTTGATTATGTTCCAGTTAAAGGTGAGATCATACGGCACCTTTTTCCCTCACCACCTGGCTTATTGCACTAAGCATAGTGACCTCCAGTTCCATCCATGCTGTAGCAAAGGGTAGGAGCTCCTTCTTTCTCTCTGCTGCATAGAATTCCACTGTGTAAATGTACCATAGTTTTTTGATCTACTCATTTGCTGATGGACATTTAAGTTGCTTCCAGCTCTTGGCTATTGTAAGTTGTGCTGCTATGAACATTGGGGTGCATAGGTTCTTTTGGATTGGTGTTTCGGGTTTCTTAGAGTATAATCCCAGCAGTGGAATTGCTGGGTCAAAAGGCAGCAATAGTTTTGTGAGGAAAGTCCATACTGTTTCCCACAGTGGCTGCACCAGTCTGCATTCCCACCAACAGTGCACTAGTGTTCCCTTTTCTCTGCATCCTCTCCAATACTTGTTTGTTGATTTGTTTAAGATGGACATCCTGACTGTTGTAAGATATCTCATTGTGGTTTTAATTTGCTTCTCTCTGATGGCTAGTGATGCTGAGCATCTTTTCATATGTCCCTGGGCCTTCTGTATGTCCTTCTTGGAGAAATGTCTGTTCAAGTCCTTTGCCCATTTTTTAATTTTGTTTTTTTGTCTCCCTGGAATGGAATTGTGTGAGTTTTCTATATATTTTGGAGATCAAACCCGTGTCTGAGGTGTCATTGGCAAATACATTTTCCCATACATTTGGCTCTCTTTGCATTTCAATGCTGTTTTCTCTGCATGCAGAAGCTTTTTAATTTGATGAGGTCTCATTTGTTTATTCTTTCCTTTATGTCCCTTGCTTTAGGTGACATATCCATGAAGATGTTGCTGTGTGTAATGTCTGAGATTTTCCTGCCCATGTTTTCCTCTAGGACTTTTATGGTGTTACAACTTATATTTAAGTCTTTTTATTCACCTTGAATTTATTTTTGTGTATGGCATAAGTTGTTGACTGAGTTTCATTTTTTTTTTTTTTTGCATGTAGCTGTCCAGGTCTCCCAACACCATTTGTTGAAGAGGCTATTTTTACTCCATTTTATGCTTCTTCCCCCTTTGTCAAATATTAATTGTCCATAGAGACTTGGGTTTATTTCTGGGCTCTTTGTTCTGTTCTATTGGTCTACATGCCTATTTTTCTGCCAGTACCAGGCTATTTTGATTACAGTGGCCTTGTAATACAGTTTGTTATCAGGTATTGTGATCCCTCCTGCTTTGTTCTTCTTTCTCAAAGTCGCTGCGGTCATTTGGGGTCATTTATGGTTCCATATAAATTTCTGAAATGTTCTATATCTGTGATGTAAGACGACTCGTTTTAAATGTGAAGTCAGATAAACTTGAATAGTAAACAATAACACAACACAGTTACCCTTAAGGGTGCCAAGTACTTCCACAAGCATTTACATACTCTTCCTCATACTGTTGGCAGGTAGGTAAGCAAAGAGCAGGTACAATCAGTTCACTTTTATGCATGAAAAAAATTAATAACTACAGTGGTCTATTTTCTGGCAGTGTCTTAATGACTGAAAATACCTTTTACCTTTTTTTTTCACTTCACTTAATTTTATTCTTACATTTCCATTAATTTGATATTTACTCCACTTTAATTTTTTTACTTAAGCAAACCCACACCTTTTAATCTTTAGGGGAAGCTCTTTAGAAACTCACATATTTAGATAAATTGATTCAACCAACTTTTAAAAAATATAAAATTAGATCATATTAATAATATTAATTAATGATTTTTCCATTAAGTTTTCACCTTAATTCTGTGATATTAAAATTATGTACCACATTGTTTTTGATATTTAAACAGAATCAGAGAACTTGATTTGGAACCAAGACACTAAATTTGGTATGAATTACATCCAATAACTGAACCCAAATCTGATTTCAAATACCATGTGCTCTCAGCATTATCACAGTGCTCCAGTGAGGAGCTCTGTCTCTTGTAGCTTACACAGGGACAAAGAGAAGCAATGCCTAAACCTGGTGGAATAAGTAAAAAGGGCAGAATTAAGTGGAGGCCCACACAGAGTCATAAGGCTGTTTGAAGCTATTCTTATGGATTACAGAGAGTGGCTCTGGAAGCTGAGATGATTCCAAGTATTTCTATTTCAAAAAAATTTCAGGGAGGAAAGAAAAAGTTTTCCTTTTTTCTTTTCTTCCTCTTCCTCATCTTCCCCAGGATCTCTTGCTTCCAGGAAGCTAACTTCAGTCTCATAGTAAAGTAGATCAGCATTTATTAAAGAACTTTTTATTGACTAGCCTGAAAATCTAACCACTATTATAACTTTAAAAAAGAATCTCCATGGAAGAATGAGTCTTGAGTTATAAATAATCAACTTATATTACCTTTTATTTTTTTCTAACACTGAATAAAAATTCCTAAATTTTAATCACTTCTGCTTTTTTGCTTATAAATATCTCAAGAAAGATCAAGCCCTGGCTGGAGTAGCTCAGTGGATTGAGCACGGGCTGGGAACCAAAGTGTCCCAGGTTCGATTCCCAGCCAGGGTACATGCCTGGGTTGCAGGCCATAACCCCCAGCAACCGCACATTGATGTTTCTCTCCCTCTCCCTCTCTCTCTCTCTCTCTCTCTCTCCCTTCCCTCTCTAAAAATAAATAAATAAAATCTTTAAAAAAATAAACAAAAAAAAAAGAAAGATCAGAGAAAACCAACATTTCAAAGTAACTTGTCACTAAAATCTTTCCCTCTTTCCCCCCTTCTCTTCCTCTTTCTTTCCCTCCCTCCCTCCCTCCCTTCCTTCCTTCCTTCCTGCCTTCCTGCCTTCCTGCCTTCTGCCGGCTGACCTAAGCTGTTCTGTGGCATTTGCTCCCATCAGCTCTGTGCTAAACTCTTTCAAATGCAGGTATAAATTATTTTTTCAACACACTTCTGCTACTCATCCTATTAAGTGTCCCAAACAAATATAAGTTTCTACTTGCCTAAAAATAGATCTCCTGCCATCTGGAGTCCTGAGTTTCTGTATTTTCCCTTTTACCTTGGAGCAACTCCAGAAGTCATAACTTTACCTGATATTATTGTATCTGCTTCCAAGTGCTCGTAACACATTCTGGAGCTTTTGTTCTGAGTGACTAATATTTCCATGATATCATTGGGCTTCCTGAAAGGATCAGATGCTCATTTATTTGGACATTTCCAAATCATCGAGTAAAACTTAACAAATCCCAGGGTTTGATTTTAGCTTTAGTCTTAACATTTTAAAAGCACACACACACACACCATATTTTAAAACTCTAAAAACTCCCAGGTTGATCAAAATCACCATGCTCTCCACAATTATTGAAGAGTGAAATAGGTTAAACAGGTCAAGCAATTTTTTAAAATTTTACTTTCCATTGAAATAGATGAAAATAAAAATACATACTTAAGTCTACAGCTGAATTTGCCTGTGTGTTTTTTAATTTTTCCCATTTTATTTTATGACCCTGAATTCATGCAAATTCTTTCTATTGACATTTAGAAAGTAGATCAAACATCTCACATTAATTCTGAGTTCTATCCCCATACCCACGTGAAATGACCAAACATTCTCCATCTGATACCTCAAATAAGAAATTTAGAAGCTATTCCTAACATCTCACTTTCTTCATATCTCAAATGCATTCAAATGCTGGTCAATTACACATACCTCTAGTACCTCTTCAATTATTTCATTTCTCATATCTACTTCCATGGATGTAGAGTAGGCCAGATTTGTCTCCCTACATCTGATTGGATATCCCTGGGTCCATTCACTTCTCCTGGGACCAAAATGATCTTGTCAAAAAAATGTTCCAAGATGTCACCTTCAGTTTAAAAACATTTAAAATTTTATACCTTGGCATAGATTTAAAAACCCTCATGAATTGCCTCCTAACCTCTCTTACCTCAGTTAAAATTCTACTTGTGTTTTTGAACAGAATGTATTATAGCAAGTGCACAAATACTCAGAATAACATGTTTATGTTCAATAGGATAATGAGAATAAAGTATACTGATGCCAGATTTTGGGAAAATTCTCCCCATTTTATGAATATCAAGCTCAGGAAATTTTGTTTTGTTTCAAAATGTTGTGTTGATATGTTTTATCAACAGTTGCAAAGTTCCAGACTGTGCAACCCACTTTGGATTCTTTCCCACAATTTTTAAGTTATCCTTAACTTTTTTTCCTTAGCTCTCCCCTCTTCTTGCTCTAGTATTTCCCTCACATGAATATCTATCAAACCTCTCCTTCCACCTCTTCTGATTTCTATACATAAGTGTCCTAATAATTCCTTGATCCCTGTCCTTGGGTGTGCAGTAGCACATTAAAGTCAATGCTTACACATTCACAGTGTCCTCCCTTGTTGTATACCCTAGTACAGAGGTGCTTGTTCCTGGGCCTCCAAATTCAATGAATGACCACACTCCAGTCCAGCCACCAATGGTAACAGTCACAAAAATTACTCTCTTTGCATTTTCCAAAGTCAAGAAGTCACAAGGTATCTCATGTCAGCTATGAATCCTTGATGCTCCTCCATCCAATACCTTTTGTCATCTAGGAAGGATTAATTTCAGTAGTGTTCAGGCTTCTTTAACTTTAATCTATTGTAAAATACAGATTCAATCCTGCTTTTCAACATTGGTTAAAACTAAAAATGCCTGAGGATGGATATTTACTATTTTTATAATTTCTGTAGAATCTTTTTTTCTTATCTGGTCTTCTAAAATTCTCTAAATAGTGTAAACTTTTATTGAATATAGTGGATGTCAAACTGGAACAGTCACATCCTCATCACTGGGGAAGTTGTTAGAAGTGCAAGGTTTGAAGCCCCATCTCACACCTACTTAATCAGCTATCTTGTGTTTAACAAGCCTGCAATAAGACCCTCATGCACTCTAAAGTTTGAGAACTGCTGCTCTGGGCATAACAGTTTGTCATTATTATGTTCATCCTTTTAAACCCTCATACCTAAGTTCTAGAAATATCCTATATCTGAAATGCACTTCTACCTGTTTCTAACTTGCATATTTTTCCTTCAGAAATCATTTTTAAAACAGCCACCTCATAAAACTTCTTCAATTTTCCTAGGCAGAAATAATACTTTTTCTTCTCTCTAAATTACTTTATTACACATTTCCTATAGTACAATTTTACTTATAGCTAAGTAAAGCTATATTTGTTTTTCTTGAAAAATTATGAACTCCATGAGATTGCCAAAGTTGATTTTTCTGAGTAAATGTTACCAGGAAAGGAGCTGTACCTTACTCAATAATCTTAGCTGCTCAATAAAATAATTAAATTAAAAGAATACATTTACACTTCATTATTTTTATGACAAATAATAAGGCCTTTACTAATTCAATTTCTTTAATATATGTTTTTACTTTAAATATTCTCCTTCTCAAAGAATATTTCATTGCAAAAAATGAAAATATCACATGCAAAGATTGTAACAATATGTGCAAGCAACTGATTCATAGAAAAACCAAAAGAGCAAGTTGTAAAACTTATCAACTAAGATTCATGGCCCATTAAATTTAAAGTGCAAAGAATTAGAAAGGTATCTGAATGATTCTCACCATAACCACATCATAAAATAGAAATGATTTGGTAAACATAAAATTTATTCCTTTCAGAATATCAATTCTGATAGATTTAGACTTTTTTTTCAAATTGAACAAAGTTGATTTTTTTCTAACAAAACCAAATATCTATTTTACAATCATTTTTAAAGAAAAATAATTATTGCTGATTCACATGTGAGATTCTTTCTACTACAATTTGTAGAACACAGCATTCCAGATTAGCAATCAATTACTCTCCTAGATCCTTATGCACCCTGAAAAGTTCATTATTGAATAATTATATGATCTAACTTTGCAAATACTTGGTTACTTCACCTGAAAATTGAGACATTTGAAAATGATGGTGTCATCACAAACCATAATAATGTGAAAAAACTCTCATTTCCTATGAAGGCAAACATAGCATTGTCATATTTTGCTCTATATCTATAAAGCAATTGTGCCACTCACTAGACACTTTCACATGGCTTAACTCTTTAATTTACAATCATAGTTTTAGTATCAGAAAGTATTATTTTCCCTGTTCTATACATAGAGTAATCTTGTGCTGAGTTCAGAGGCCTAGGCAAAACCTCATAACTGGTAAGGTTGTTTATTAAAAATGTATATGTGATGTCACTTGTGAATGAGACACTGTTCTGGATCCTAGACAAATTCTTGTCCCCAAAAAGTTTAGTGTCTGGTAAGAAGTACAGTTCATGAGCACACAGTGATAACTGCTTTCACAGGGTGATGCAGTTTCCTAAAAATGCTAATAGAAGAGGCAGGTGATCCAGAGGTGTGAAATTAAAGAAAAATTCTTAGAAATAAGAGTTATACAGATAAAGGGAGGGTAATAGAAAAAATAGAAGAAAAGAGATTCTAGATGTAGGAAGCAGATCTTGGGCTGCTTGCTATAGTAAGTAGTTACAGTTGGAGCAAATTGTGGCACAGGAGTGTGAGATGAAGAGATTTAGGCCTTAAACACAAATGTGCAAATCATCAGCAAAAAAAATGATATTTGGTATTATAGGGAGATTAAATTACCCAGCCAAAGTGTGTTGAGTGGGGATAGAAACTGTTCAATAATGGAATCTTTGAAAACACTGTTATAGGAATTTCTAGGAGAGAATAACTAGATGGTATGAGGAGTGGCAGTGAGAACACCTGGAAAACACTTAAAGAAAGGGATCATGTCTGCCAAATACTACTGATGAAGAGTTGCCATGATAGAAAGAATGGCTGTCCTTCCACAAACTAGTGCACAGATGGGAAGAGAAGAAACCTGAGAGAATTCCCAACTGATAGCTTCAAATTTTGAACAAAGTAGAAGGCAGGACCATCAGTGGAAAGAAAGTGAGAGGCCCCAGGATAGATTGAGGGCTGCAGGAAGGAAGAGGTTGAAAATAACCACTGTGGGCAATCGTAAACATGAACTCACCACTACATTTAGAAGTGGGACAACATTGAGGAGTCAGTTTAAAATGGAAATGTTTAATTTTTAGTTAATTTAATGTGTGCAGTTGTATGATTTATCTTCATTAGGAGACAAAGAATCAGAGAAGGTGGCCAGTGGGTTGATTTCAAGTGCAATTTTTGTTTAGAAGGGGAAACAGAAGAATAGTAGACAATCCTGATGAAACAGCATCTTAGCTATGACTAAGGTGAGTCAAATGATGTGTCTATGGTACAAAACATGAGGTAATGATCACTCATGGGGTCATACGAGTAACTCAGGTAAATGTGGTAAAAATAAAGGAAGATAGCTGGAAAAATAGATGATTATAGTCAGAGAAAGGGGTTTCATGTGATGAATTGAGCTATATCCCTGCCAAAAATTTAAAGGAGAACATGTTTGAGGTTAAGAATATTTAGGAACTGAGTGTGTTGGTCTAATGTCACCAAAGTTGAAACTACTATCAACTTTGGGGTGGGGAGGAGGAAGACAGAACATCAAAGTCTGCTTTGGATGAGGACAAGCTCTAGGAAGTCTGTCCATAAAAAAGTGAGGGACCTGTACTTTTTTAAAGGGTCTTAAGTGAACAGAGACTGAGCATGATGGAGGGGTGTTGGTGTGCAACAGAAGACAGGTATGGGGATCCAGTTAATATCATCTCCTAATTGAGAGATATGCAGTTGTGGGAGATTGAACTGCTTTGAGGGACATAGTATTGCCAAGAGATCACCACTTAATTAAATCAGGAAAGTAGAACAAAGCTTAGCATGTAAAAAGAGAACTGTATACTAGAAAACTGTGGTTTCACCAATACTGGGAAGGGATGAGGAGCAATGAACAGATTGATTACAGAAGACAAGGGGCAAAATGGAAAGGATTATAAGGGTATGGAAGAACATTCATGACCAGACAGTAATAACATTTCAGTGACTCAAGTTAACAAGTGGATAATTCCATGTAAACATATATGTTATCATGGTGTTTGTATTTGTTTTACTAAGCTTCAGATGAAGCCAGAAAATGCACAGTAATTTGTTCAAAATGATCTAGAACTAGAGGATCAATACTTACCTGAACTTTGGGGATTGGATCCTTCCCTTCTTGAGACATTGGTACTGAGCAGGGAGAAAGTATACCAATTGTCAAATAACAATCTGACAGAAGGCTGAAGAATGTTGGAGTTATCATTCAGAGATATTAGAACCTTATGTATTATTAGCTAATAAGGCATTATGAATATTGAGGTGAACCAGCCTGTATGTCAGATATCAGCAGACTTTTTTTCTGAGATGAAGTTTGGTCAATTAAAAAAAGATAGGAATTAGGTTAAAACCTTAGATCTACCAGTTTTGATACCTGTATGTGTTCAAGTCCCAACCTAGTTCCCAGTAATAATCTGCTACCTGAAGTACTGTACTATTTGCAAATAAGCTCTGACACTAGACTGGCAACAGGGTATCTGATACCTGGGCAGAAGACTAGTTAGGTTGGTGACTACATAGTGTAGTGGTTGATCAGAAGGTATAAGTCTTTTTTTAAAGATTTTATTTGTTAGACAGAGAGGAATGGAGGGATAAAGAGAGGAGACAAACAGCAATGTGCCATTGCCTTTCATGCATCCCTACTGGGGACCTGGCCCACAACCCAGGCATGTGCCCTGACTGGGCATCAAACTGGGAACCCTTTGATTCATAGGCCAGCACTTTTTCTACTGAACCACACCAGCCTGGGCAGAAGGTATAACTCTTAATATTGGAGGTTAATTCTCAGGTTGGCTGGATACCTTCACATATATTGGCTTACTAGCTTTGCTTTATTTAGCTAGGCCAACCTGTAAATATGTACTTATTCTCTGTATTTTAGGGAATCTAATATACATGTGAATTTCTATTTTCTCAAAAAATCTCACTAGAACTGTTCAAATACAAGAGTTAGTCTAAGACCTTGGAAATGGTAATCAGGAATAATTATATCAGACAATTTTCCTTGAAGTAAATATGGATAAGGGTGGGAGATGTGAGAGTAGAGGTTTTTTGAAGTAAATTGACTCAAAAGGAGATCTTAATGATCAAAGCGTTAGAATTTATTATCAGAAATTTAATTTGTTTTCATTCATATAAAGAAGTGGGGAATACTAAAATGTAATCGACTTGTCAATTACATTGTTTTGGAAGTTTCTCTTGATACACAGACTCTCAGAATATTCAGATTAAAGCATTCTTACCCAATTTAAGAAATTTCTATGTGAGCCACAGATAGGAATCCAATAAATCTTCATCAGGACACTTTTCAGGCAACTGAATATTTTCCTGATTTAAATTATTTCATAATTTTCTTTCTTACTTTTAACCTTTTTGTGTCTTAAGTGAGACTTGTAACAAAAATATAGCTGAATTTTTAAAATTCGTCATTATAATCTTTATCTTTTAACTAGTGATTTAATCTATTTACATGTGTTGTGATTATTGATCTATTTAGATTTGTTTCTATCATTTTACTTTGTGCTTCTAATTTGTCCTACTTTTTGATATTCTTTTATAGTTTAAATTTTTATGTGCTTGCTTGTTTTGTTTTAATCCTTCTATCAGTCTATAATTTATCCAATGCATTTCTATTGTTTTAAATTAGAACTGAACCTAAATTAATTAATGTATTTAATTAAATTAATTTCTAATCTCTTCCTAAATAATCAAAGGCTTGGAATATTTTTATTATAATAGCCACACCTTAACTGTTTTTTTCCAAATTAATCCAATAAGTTTGGCATTTTCATTTTATTATCTCTTATAGACAACATGTTTAGAGTTACCTATATATTTTTTTACACTACTTCTTGTATCTCAGATCTTTCCAAGAATTTTCACATTCCAGAAAGGGCAGGCTGGATTCCATTTATCTGCCAGACGATGATCTCCTTACCATTTATCTGCCAGACGATGATCTCCTTACCATTTTAATAACTACTGTATGTTTTACCTTGATTTTCTTACCTTAGTTTTGGAGATAATAACAATATGAATATTCTTATACAAAAATAGAAGGGTGAGCAACCCCTTACTTTGTTTTCTCACTAAAATTTATAGCAGAGCTATTAATCAAATAGCTAATCAGAGTTATTGAATCAAATATGTTTGCTATATTTTTGTAAATATGGTCCTGGGAATACCTGCATTAACATCCACCTGGGGTGTATATTTAAAATATAGAATCCTTACCTCCAAGGACCATAATGCCTGGTCTCTGCAAATAGTGAGAAATAGGTGAGGGAGCATGGAATGGGTAAATATGCACTATTAACAAGACCTTATGTGACTTTTAGAAAAATGCAGTGCAAAAACCATTGTTCTATGTGTTCTACATTTTATTACTTATCTTTTGATCAGTTTGTAAACAATGAGTATGTAAAAAAGGGAAAAAAAGGAACTATCCACAAAATGGATGACTACCTATATCAACTTTTCTGGGAAATCTTTTTGAAAGTTAATGGTTTAATTCATCATAAAGAAATAAAAATCATAGAATACAACTCCTGGGAAGATTCTAGCATTATTTACAAACATGCAAGAAGACAGATTTGTAATACTTAGGGTTGTCTGATAAATAATCTCAATGTCCTAATAATGCAGTAAAACTTTATGATACCTTAAGCAAATCTTGGTTTATACTTCTTGTTTTCCCATCAGTCTTTGCAATTAACTCCATTGATATGATCATATCTTTATTTAGACTTCTGGAGAGTTTCTCTTTCTGGATTCCCAGAGATCTCAAGACCCACTGAGATGGGCTTATAGTGAACATCATCATTATTTATTTGCAACTTATTGGTTGGGATGCTTCATGTTATACTGTGGGATACAAAATACAGCCTCCATGTAGTGACTCAAGGAAACATCAGAGAGCTCCCACTGGCCAGATTGGTAGCAACTCAAGCTCATTTTCTGTTCTTGCTTTTTCTCCACTCCAATAATTAAGGAGAAATACCCTTAGTACGTAAGAGTACCAACAAACTTCTTGCCACTCAGGTGAATCTGGAAATCATTCACACTTGCTTCCATATGAAGAAAAACTCCTCAGTTGCTATATGTTATAGCCATTATCCATGGACATTTCTGAGTGTCTGTGTTTAGAGCTGAAGTTCTGGTACCTGTTGCTGCCAGTCAGAGTTGCTTCCTCTCAAGACCACAGTGGCTCTTGCAGGTGTGAGGCTGGAGGATCCTCAATTTAGCTCAAGAAGTTCTATAGCAAATTGGCCTAGGCCTCTCTGATAGTGCTCCAGATTCTGTCCTGCAGCCCCTTCCTCAGGGCAAGCTAGCCCCTAGGAACATGGGATAATGATCAGTTTCCAAATATACTCACTGAAAATGTGGAATGACTCTGCTATTAGACCACAAGATCCCCTCAGAGATCAAGTTGTATCTAGGCATCTATCCCTTTTGTGATTTAGTTTTAGGATTTTTATTTTTCTTCCTAAGAATTTCCAATTAGAATCAGAGGGCAAAGGTCAGGAATCATGTTTTCCCCAAAGTCAGAAAGTCCATGGGCTTCTCTGACCCTCCAATTCCCAGCAGTCTTTAAATTCTTTATATAAATAGAAAATACTTTACATTACTCAGTCCTCCACCAAGAAAAAAAATAAAATAAAATCCAACATAGTCAGACACATAGTCAGACAATTATATATTCCATATATATAATTGAATATACATGTGTATATATATATATATATATGATCAAAAGTATAGCACAGTAAAATATTTTCAGCAACATGAAATGAGCAATGCAATTGTATATGTCCCTACAATCTATATACTCTACTAGGACAAGAAAATAAATAAAGTAAAGAATTCTCTGTATAAGACACTGTGCCTAGTATACTTATAGTATATTATGTATTTGAAGAATTCTTGGGTGAGTTGACTCTTTTTCATAATTTTGAGATTCTCAAAAAATCATGCAATGATCACTCTAACTTATAGGTAAAAGAGTATTCATTTTGAAGAGCATAGGCATATCATATCACCTTTAGGCCAGATTTAGGAGCTTATCAAAAGAATTACCCACCTTTTGTAAAGGATAAGATGGCTTACAATTTCTTCACACTATTGTTCTGTTCAGTGATCCATAATATTTCAATTAT